>NC_135237.1:546375534-547625534 GCF_051348905.1 Ranitomeya variabilis | reverse complement strand
ACAAACAATGTATAAATCATCCAAACGTAACATTGCATAAATAATACCACCATACAGTGCCCAAGTAATATCAACAATGTACTGTATAAATCATCCAAACATAACATTGCATAAATAATACCACCATACAGTGCTCAAATAACAGCAACATAGAGTGCTTTAGTAATACCAAAACACGGTATTTCAAATAGCATCACCATATATTCCTCAAATAATACTGACATACCGGATGACAAAGTGGCTCGGTGGTTTCCTTCCTGATAGGGAAATTAGATTGTGAGCCCCAAAGATGATATCCATAAAGCATAGAATTAATGGCGCCATATAAGTCAGTAAAATAAATACAGTTTCCATGTATTCCTACAGAACTGAAACATACAGTGACTAAATATCAACTCCATAAACAGAATCGTCAAATGCTAACTATCAGTGGCAGATGAATTTGTGGTGGCCACAACCCTTGGGCGACAGCCCTTTTGGAAGACAAGTGAGGCTCCTTTTGCAGAAAATCATCATAGTCCTACATTTTGGAACCTCTTTTTAAGGGGGTTGAAATTTCAATGATTACTACTGACAAAACAGTACGGCATTATTATAATTTGTAGGGGAGATAGTCTCAGCCCACCCAAAATGTGACTTTTTTTTACCATTTTTTTTTACCATTATTTGGTAGTGAGAGTTCTCCACAGCAACATTATATTACAAGACCTCGCTGCCTCTAGCACAGCAGGAAATCACAGGGGGATCTCATCTGCCAATTTGCAGCTGAATTCAATCCTGCATTAGCCCTGGTCATGTTTTTGGCTAGAATACCCTATTAACTGAATCGCATGCAATTCCTTCAAAGAGGACCTGTCACCAGGTCGAAATTAGCCAGGTCCTGCTCTTACTTTATTCCCACTATCCCTTTAAGTATTATCCCTGACAGCTGATACATGTGGCCCGATCCACGGGCAGCATGTCTCAAGACAGTGGCTGCATGATTTTACCCACGTATCTTTCAGAGAAGAACCTACTTTTAAAGATGTCAGAGACCGAGCCGCACAGGAGACTAGTCCAGCAGGTGGGTCATCGGTGATTTCTCCAGTGACATCCATGTCTTTACCTAGCTAAAAAGGGTGAGACTTGTGAGTAACTGGCAGCATATAGAAGCCTTGAGATCCCCTTTTTTGACTCCTCACCTGTGCGGCCCGGCCCCCGGCCACAGAGAAGAACCTACTTTTAAAGATGTCAGAGACCGAGCCGCACAGGAGACTAGTGCAGCAGGTGGGTCATCGGTGACTTCTCCAGTCACATCCATGTGTTTACCTAGCTAAAAAGGGAGAGACCTGTGAGTAACTGGCAGCATATAGAAGCCTTGAGATCTCCTTTTTTGACTCCTCACCTGTGCGGCCTGGCCCCCAGCAGCTTTTAATGTATGCTTTTATTTGAAATGCCGCAGTGTTTCAAAGTCAAAGATATATGGTTGAAAACATGCAGCCAATGTCTGATACATGCTGACCATGGGTTGATTGTCAGGTTCCCATTAAATCCGTCATATAGTGCCAGAGATATGGCTCTTTTTATTGAGTGCTCCTTTTTATAGTCTTTACTTAGGGGGCGTCGCTCACAGGGTGATAATGCAGAAGAGCTCACGTCACGCCCCTGAGGATCTTTTAAGTCACGCCCCTTTGTAAAGACCATAAAAATTAGCACTAAATAAAAAGACTCATATATACAGTATGAAACTGTATGAAATTATAAAATACCCTGAAACACGGGGAATAATATAAAGACAAAAACTGGTCACTTTTGACTTGGTGACAAATCTGAATGGTGAATCTAAATCTGAACTTTCCTACGTAAACATAAACATGTTGTTTAGTAAATTCTCGGTCATGTGTGATATTTCCGGATTTCACCTGTCTGGTTTTGTATTCTCTTAGTACTTTGTCTTCACCGGAGTTCTGGCGATGGTGACCTGCGCTGTCTTTTTACGACTCAACTCTGTCCTGAAGCTGGCGGTGCTGCTCATCATGATAGCAATATATTCCCTGCTGACAGAAACCATTTATACTTCTCTCTTCTTACGATACGACAATTCACATCACAACGGGAAGTAAGTGCCCCCATGGGTTGTTGTGTTTTTTTTATATTTAATTGTAGAGCAAAAAAAAAAAAGTGAGAGAAAACCCTGTCCCCCCCTGCTGGTGTGAACCTCCTCTATAATTCTCACTCTTCAGAGTTAGGAAAATCAGAAATAAAGTTTTCCCCTTCTTCCGCATGTTCCATCACTCCGGACTGGACAGAGTGCTGGGAGAAGTAATGAAAGTATGACCATGCAGTGACACTGCTAGCGCCTGGCACCAGGGTCACATCTCTTGAGTCTTTTTCCCAATGTCCAAGGTATCTTGGCACAAACAATCACCAATCTCAATACTATCCGCATCCGGTCTTCCACCACTGCGCACTGTAGGAGTGTTTTTGGAACAGGTCCACTGAAAAAATAAAACTAAAAAATTAAAAGTTGCTGAACAAAACTCTTAAAAGTCTGTATTGCAAAACCATTTGTTTGTTTTTTTAAGCATTTTTTTTTTACGTCAGGTTTTCGAAAAAACCTGGTGGGAAAAAAAGAGTGTGTGTTACTTCTTCTAAGTGTCTCCTGATGGAAAACACTCCAAATTAGGCACTGGCTAATGTGCACATAGAAGTTTTTCGAGGAGTTTTGGAGCAGAAACTAAAGGAGCGTAAACTTTCCAAATCCTCCACAAAATTGCAAAACATCTAAAAAGTTTGGAGGTTCTGTTTAGTTTCTGCTCGGAAAACTCTACAAAAAAAACCATGAGCCGAAATTCACAGTTTTGAGGGAGATTGGAGCATTTCCACGCAGTGCCTATAAGCAGAAGACTCTTCAAAAAATTTTTTTTCCTGAAGTGTCTTTTATGTCATTTTTCAGTCGTTTCTTGAACGTTTCTTCTACAATTTTTTGGAGAGTTTTCCCACGGTTTTTGTGAAAACTTTTTTTTACTGTTGTTTACCGGTCGTTTTTCACTCCATTGGATAATGAAGAAACCACTAGTGGGATTTTTGACCAAAATTGATGATAAAACGCTCCATAAAATATCCAGGAGCCTTTTGAGCCTTCCAATTGACTTGTATTGTAAGCTACAGGGAATGGTTCTAGCAGAAAACACCAGAAAAATGCATTGTCCCAAATTCTTAGTCATTGACTGTTAGGTGTCATATCGGTAATGACCCCATGTCCGGCTAAACAATAATGAAAAAAAAAAGACTCAAAAGCACAAACATTTTCATTAATGGCTCCAAAGCAAATTATGTGCATCTTTGTGCTGTAGTCACCGTGCGATATTCTTTGCAATAATCTGTTGTCTTCTTCTCCTTTACATCCCGACAAGGTGATCAGATCGGTAAATGACACTTGCGATACTTGTGCTGCTGTCACCGATCAGAATATGCTTATTAGAAAATACAGTGGCGTAGTAGTGTTAGAACAGCTCATATGCCCAGTACTGCATTTAAATGGAATGTATCATTAGAAAATTACCTATTGTTTATATCAGGTTATGTGTTACAAGTATTATTTTATATGTTGGCAGCGTTTTGTTTTTTTTTCAACAATTTATATTCATTAAAAAAATCTAAATTTTGCAGATTTCACATTAGCCAATACAGGTATTTTACATTTCTACTTGTTCTTTCCAGAAGACTTTTCAGAAGTCTCATTATTATCACAGGCAGAATCCACCATTCACAATAGATGATATCACAGCTCGCCTCCTCCTCCTCCTGTACAATGACTGATAACACCTCTATATACAGTAGATAACACAGGATCCACCATTCACAATAGGTGATGTCACAGCTCACCTCCTCCTCCTGTACAATGACTGATAACACCTATATATACAGTAGATAACACAGGACCCACCATTCACAATAGGTGATATCACAGCTCACCTCCTCCTCCTGTACAATGACTGATAACACCTCTATTTACAGTAGATAACACAGGATCCACCATTCACAATAGGTGATGTCACAGCTCACCTCCTCCTCCTGCACAATGACTGATAACTCCTCTATATACAGTACATAACACAGGATCCACCATTCACAGTAGGTGATATCACAGCTCACCTCCTCCTCCTCCTGAATAATGACTGATAACACCTCTATATACAGTAGATAACACAGAATCCACCATTCCCAATAGGTGATATCACAGCTCATCTCCTCCTCCTGTACAATGACTGATAACACCTCTATATACAGTAGATAACCTAGGATCCACCATTCACAGTAGGTGATATCACAGCTCACCTCCTCCTCCTGTACAATGACTGGTAACACCTCTATATACAGTAGATAACACGGGATCCACCATTCACAATAGGTGATATCACAGCTCACCTGCTCCTTCTGTACAATGACTGATAACTCCTCTATATATAGTAGATAACACACAATCCACCATTCACAATAGGTGATATCACAGCTCACCTCCTCCTGCTGTACAATGACTGATCACTCCTCTATATATGGTAGATAACACATGATTCACAATAGGTGATATCACAGGTCACCTCCTCCTCCTGTACAATGACTGATAACACCTCTATATACAGTAGATAACACAGGATCCACCATTCACAATAGGTGATGTCACAGCTCACCTCCTCCTCCTGTACAATGACTGATAACACCTCTATATACAGTAGATAACACAGGATCCACCATTCACAATAGGTGATATCACAGCTCACCTCCTCCTCCTGTACAATGACTGATAACACCTCTATTTACAGTAGATAACACAGGATCCACCATTCACAATGGGTGATGTCACAGCTCACCTCCTCCTCCTGTACAATGACTGATAACACCTCTATTTACAGTAGATAACACAGGGTCCACCATTCACAATAGGTGATGTCACAGCTCACCTGCTCCTTCTGTACAATGACTGATAACTCCTCTATATATAGTAGATAACACACGATCCACCATTCACAATAGGTGATATCACAGCTCACCTCCTCCTGCTGTACAATGACTGATCACTCCTCTATATATGGTAGATAACACATGATTCACAATAGGTGATATCACAGGTCACCTCCTCCTCCTGTACAATGACTGATAACACCTCTATATACAGTAGATAACACAGGATCCACCATTCACAATAGGTGATGTCACAGCTCACCTCCTCCTCCTGTACAATGACATAACACCTCTATATACAGTAGATAACACAGGATCCACCATTCACAATAGGTGATGTCACAGCTCACCTCCTCCTCCTGCACAATGACTGATAACACCTCTATATACAGTATATAACACAGGATCCACCATTCACAATAGGTGATATCACAGCTCACCTCCTCCTCCTCCTGTACAATGACTGATCACTCCTCTATATATGGTAGATAACACATGATTCACAATAGGTGATGTCACAGCTCACCTCCTCCTCCTGTACAATGACTGATAACACCTCTATTTACAGTAGATAACACAGGATCCACCATTCACAATAGGTGATGTCACAGCTCACCTCCTCCTCCTGTACAATGACTGATAACACCTCTATATACATTAGATAACACAGGATCCACCATTCACAATAGGTGATATCACAGCTCACCTCCTCCTCCTGTACAATGACTGATAACACCTCTATTTACAGTAGATAACACAGGATCCACCATTCACAATAGGTGATGTCACAGCTCACCTCCTCCTCCTGTACAATGACTGATAACACCTCTATTTACAGTAGATAACACAGGGTCCACCATTCACAATAGGTGATGTCACAGCTCACCTCCTCCTACTGCGCAATGACTGATAACACCTCTATATACAGTAGATAACCTAGCATCCACCATTCACAATAGGTAATATCCCAGCTCACCTCCTCCTCCTCTCTTCACAATGACCTTTGTGCACTATTAGGTAATATCCCAGCTCACCTCCTCCTCCTCTCTTCACAATGACCTTTGTGCACTATCATTTGATGCTTCAGTGCACAAGATAGGGTCACAGTCCATCTATTGCTGCTAATGTGCATGTCCATTTCCTGAAAGAACAGGAACTATGAGCCTAAAATATCCCCAGATTCCAGTGTGAAAATTGCAAGATTTTTATTTTTTTCATCAATATTTTTTTATGAATAATATAAAAAAAAACTTTACCAAAAAAGTAAAAAAAAAAATACATCTAACATGAAAACTTGATTTATACAGTGGATTATTTTCTGATAACACATTGCCTTTGTTTATTGATCCCCTTTCTGGAAGCTGGCAAGACATTTGCCAGAGTGAGCTCCGCTTTTTGTTAGTTTCCTTCCACTAATAGAGGAAGGTGCCGAGCCTTGCCCACCTCTTCCGTTCTGCTCCTCGCCATCACTTCCCATTTTTGTCCCCTTCCTTATATAGCAACCGTGATCAGATTTCGATGAGGCTACAAATAGTGTAGGTCTTTGGATGTTCCTCTGATTGTCTCCCAGAAGACTTGTCCCTACTCCTTGCCAATTATTTTGAAAGGCAAATTGGTTCCAGTTTTAGAAATGACTTTGTAATCTCTTCTAGACAAATTTATTGCCACAGATCCCTCTGGCAAGTTTGATACAATATATCAGTCAGACTTTTTTCGCTCATAGAGCATTGTCATGAAAAATTTGGGACCTTTTGACTTATACAGCCTCTGTGTATCACAGTAGAAGTGCTATGTACTGTGATTCATAGAGGCTGTAGAAACTAAGTGGTTTAAACTTTTTAATCAAATCCTGTGGCTTCTACAGTCTTTGTGTATCACATTAGATCTGCTATGTACTGTCATACATAGAGGCTGTGGTAACTAAGTGGTCTAAACTTCTTCATGAAAACCCATGGTTTCTAGAGCGCCTGAGGATCACAGTAAATCTGCTGGGTACAGTGATACATAGAGGCTGTAGAATCTAAAATAGTCTAATCTTTTTAATGAAACCCCATGATTTTATGAACTAATATAATTTAATTACAGACATGTCCACTGGTTATCAGCTCCCAATTTCCCAGAATAAAAATTAATACAGTATGGCAATTTGGCAACAATATCCGCAACAAACTGCTATTCACATGACAACCACTTGGTGGCCATATAAAGACACTTAGATCATAATCATATCTCTACAGAGTATCACAAAATCAAGTTTTTTATTTTGTAAAAAAAAAGCTGCTGATCTCATACCAGACATCTTGGTATATGTTGAGCTAATGTGTATCACATTAGATCTGCTATGTGCTGTGATAGAGCATTGTCATGAAAAATTTGGGACCATTTGACTTCTACAGCCTCTGCGTATCATAGTAGATGTGCTATGTGCATGATGCAGAGAGGCTGTGGTAACTAAATGGTCTAAACTTTTTCATGAAACTCCATGGTTTCTAGAGCTTTTGTGGATCACAGTAAACCTGCTGGGTACTGTGATACATAGAGGCTGTAGAATCTAAAATAGTCTATTCTTTTTAATGAAGCCCCATGACTTTTACAACTTCTGTGGATCACAGTAGGTCTTCTATATACTGTGATGCATAGAGGCTGTAGAGACTGAAATGGTCTAATCTATTTAATGAAACCCGTGGCTTCTAAAGTCTCTGTGTATCACATTAGATCTGCTATGTACTGTGATACGTAGAGAATTTAGAAACTAAACAGTCTGAACTTTTTAATGAAACCCCATAGCTTCTACAACTTCTGTGGATCATAGTATGTGTGCTATGTACTGTGATACATATTGACTGAAGAAACTAAAATGGTCTAATTTTTTTAATGTAAAGAGATCAATAGGGAAATCCCAAGTGGCAATGGTAAGTATGTTTACTTACCTGAACCTGTTATGCAGTGTCAGGCACAACACTGTTGTAAGCAGGGAAGGACTCTCCTCTGGATCTCCTGGTCATGAGGATCCTGATGGACACAATAGGGATTAAAAGGATAAAACTTCTGGCTACAAAGTGCTGCCATCAACCGGAGAGGAAATGGTTTGAATAAAACATAGCTTTATTCGAGCTACTCGTTAAGGAGCTGATTCAGCTCGTTCCTTAGGCTCATACCCTCTCTGCCTTGATCTGTGTACTGTGATACATATTCGCTGTAGAAACTAAAATTGTCTAATCTTTTTAATGATACCCCATGTCTTCTACAGCTTCTATGGATCACAGTAGCTCTGGTATGCACTGTGATACATAGAGGCTGTAGAAACGAAATGGTCTAAACTTTTAATGAAACCCCATGACTTCTACAGCTTCTATGGATCACAGTAGATCTGCTATATACTGTGATACATAGTGGCCGTAGAAACTAAATGGTCTAAACTTTTAATGAAACTCCATGGCTTCTACAGCTTCTGTGGATCACAGTAGCTCTGGTATGTACTGTGATACATAGAGGCTGTAGAAACAAAATGGTCTAAACTTTTAATGAAACCCCATGACTTCTACAGCTTCTGTGGATCACAGTAGATCTGCTATATACTGTGATACATAGAGGCCATAGAAACTAAATGGTCTAAACTTTTAAGGAAACTCCATGGCTTCTACAGCTTCTCTGGATCACAGTAGATCTGCTATGTACTGTGAAACATAGAGGCTGTAGAAACTAAATGGTCTAATTTTTTTAATTAAACATTATAGCAAAAATGCTTTTTAGACCAAAATACATACATTTAAATAACAAAATGTCCTTGTAGGTCTTCATATCCTTTATTTTCATGAAATTGGATATTTGAAATACAACACCCTATACAGTAGCAGAGCTATATGGAGTATTGACATTACAGCCCATATGCCATATCAAAAATGGATATTAATATCTCTGGGACTCCAACCTAGCTGGAGAATGCAGGTCACCTGCCCCTTAATATGGCAAACAAAGCAGCCGGGGAATAAGGTAGCAAACTGGGCAATCAGACAGCTCCCTCCATTGCCATCTATGGAGGTTATGAAGACTTCTTACCTTTCTTTCTCTGCCACCGTTGGCCATTTTGACTCAAAGGTCATAAACAAATGGAGGTTCTAAAGGTGGAATACCCCTTTAATATCTGAAACATTAGGAAAGCAATGTGCGTAGCCCAGTTGCAATCACTTTTCTCCTACTTATAGAACAATATGGTTCTGCATATAAATACCAAAGAAGGGACTGGACGCAAGAGTGGAAGTCTTTAGATATGGACGATGTGATATCAAGCATACATTATAGTGAATCCTTGCATGAGTAATATGAGCAGGCTTGTCAGACGCCCACGCAGCGCATCTTAAGTGCTACATTACCCACTGGACTGATATTCACGCGCTATATTGTGAGGCTCGTAAAGAGTGACAATGGCTGTTTTATCTATTTTCCAGCACAGACTTCCTAGGGACGAAAGAGGCCTCCCTGCTGCTAATGGCCATGTTCCTCTTAGCCGTCTTCTATCATGGACAGCAGGTGAGACAAAACATTTCCTTCACTCGTTCCCCATGGTTCTCTGGCATTTCATTATGGATGTCCTGTAAAATGTCACCGGCTGCTCAGGACGCCTAATGGAGACAGTGATTGTTTTGGTGAATTCATCTGCCGTGTCATTCAGAAATGTGAAAATGTTCATTCTTTTTTCCTTTTTATTTACTTGCGTTTTATTATGTTGTATAGTTTTTGAACATAAAAACAAGAAAAATTGTGCAAAAACCTGATGGGTTCCACAAATATTTGTTGTATGATCATTGAGTAACATCTCATGGTCAATGCTTGGCATCTAGATCTGTATTCCTAAACTCCACTTCTTAAAAAAAAGAATCCTGAACTCTCACTCATTGTCATGAAAAATTTGGGACCGTTTGACTTCTACAGCCTCTGTGTATCACAGTAGATGTGCTATGTACGTGATGCAGAGAGGCTGTAGAAGCTAAATGGTCTAAACTTTTTAATGAAACCCCGTGGCTTTTACAGCCTCTGTGTACCACATTAAATCTGCTATGTACTGTGATTCATAGAGGCTGTAGAAACAAAGTGGTTTAAAATTTTTAATCAAACCCCGTGGCTTCTACAGTCTTAGTGTATCACATTAGATCTGCTATGTACTGTCATACATATAGGCTGTGGTAACTAAGTGGTCTAAACTTTTTCATGAAAACGCATGGTTTCTAGAGCGTCTGTGTATCACAGTAAATCTGCTGGGTACAGTGATACATAGAGGCTGTAGAATCTAAAATAGTCTATTCTTTTTAATGAAACCCCATGATTTTATGAACTAATATAATTTAATTACAGACATGTCCACTGGTTATCAGCTCCCAATTTCTCAGAATAAAAATTAATACAGTATGGCAATTTGGCAACAAAATCCTCAACAAACTGCAATTCACATTACAACCACTTTGTGGCCATATAAAGACACTTAGATCATTATCATCTCTCGACAGAGTATCACAAAATCAAGTTTTTTATTTTGTAAAAAAAAAAAAAGCTCGTGATCTCATACCAGACATCTTGGTATATGTTGAGCCAAGAGGAAAGGTAAAGGAGGACACATCTATATGGCCTGTGCATCAGGAACGACTATTGCTCTTTCTATGGGGTATCTTCTAATGTCATGAGTTGTAGGGGTATAGAAGAACTAAAAATACTGGTCCAAATGGCATAGCATGATACCCACAGTACTAGGGGCAAAGTATTCTGTGGAGGTAACTCTGGCAGTTTCATTGGTCCCGTGAGCCATATGCCGCTTCCACATGGATGCTAGTATTCGTGCCCTGCCTAAAAGGCGCTGGATGTAGGGAGAGGATTGGGCAATTTGTTTTGTCCAAGACACGGAAAAGGTCTTGTTGTGTAAGCCAGCCTAAGGAGGAAGATCCATTTAAAGGGGTTTTCCAGGCTTGGGGCTCAAATCTGCAGTCAATCCTTCTGACTGCAGACTTGTGAATCTTCACAGTGTGCCTGGAGCGAGCAGGCACATGATTGCAAGTGTACAGTTTGCATACATGTGGTCACGTGCCAACTAGACGTGTGCGGCCTCGCTCAATGGTAGTGTATTGTGTAAGGCTGGATACGTCTAGTCGGAATGTGGCCGGAAGTATACAAATCACATGCTTGCAGTCACATGACCGACAGCTCAAGAGAATCCTGACTGCGCACATTGTGCACACTGAATATTTACAAGTCTGCAGTCACATACAGTGACTGCAGACTTCAGCCCCAAGCCCGGGCAATATTTTTTAAAGAAGTGCCTCCTTTGCATAATGTAAGTTGTAAGCAGCAGGGGCACATTTTGGCTCTTATGTGCCAATGAGAGGAGAAACTCCTGATTATACGATAAGCTTTACCCTAATATTAATATATATAGACCACTTACAATAAAAAAAAAAATAAATAATACCACTCTAACGTCAAATTAATATTATTACACACTGGATGGGTAAATCCAGGACAGAGCCACCACAGTCACGGGGAGAGGATACAACAGGGATGACTTCTGATTGTAGGCGTTCTTCCAGGTTTCTTTTCAGTGCTCCCTTCGGCACTATTATTGAGCACTTTCTAAATCCATTATCTGGACATTATATTAGTATAATTTATTATTCTATATGTTGGTATTAGTTGGTTAATTAATTGTTAATTTGTTGTTACTTTTGGCTTTTTTTTTTTTTTTTTAAATAGTGAATTGCGTTTTACCTTTACAGTTGTAAACTTTTTTTTTTTTCCAAAACGATTCTTCCTACTCTTCATTTCCCAAAAAATGTTTTTTTGCCCAATAACATCTTCGGAATGCAGTCGTTTTCTCTATCTAATATAACAGATGTTGTATAGCGTTTCTTTTTTTGACATTACTGAGCACGTTATAGATCTATTATTTGGTGAAGTACTGACAAGAAAAAGACAAAGCACAAATATATATTGCGTTGGGCCGGGAACATGTCTAAGTATGATGTTCCCCCACAGTGAGTCATGGTAATATTACTGGTGATGTATTCCTATATGATCATTAAAACAACCGGGAAAGAAATGGAGTAGACTGAAACCACCCAAAAAAATATAATATCAGAATATGTTAAAAATTTGAATATTTTATTGATACATCTAAAAACATTTTGTACAATATATTACTGTAAGGAGGTCATAACAAGAAATAGCAAAAAAATGTTTCTATAGGAAAATAAATGATCACTGTGCTCCAAATATCAATACGCAAAACAGTGTATGCATAAAAATATTAATGCAGGGTAACAGCCCTAATATTGGCAGATAGATATGGGGTAAAATTCACAATACTGTCATATAAGGTGAAGGATTGTATCGTGAAGGTATAAATTATGGCTAAGAAGCTCTTCCCACATCATTACACATCCCCTCATAAAAGCAAAAGGCGAAACGCGCGTCGGGGTATGGGCGGGTGATCTCCTTTCTTATTCTATCATGGATAAGTGACTTATTGTAATAAAGTGCTTCTTAGCCACAATGCAATCCTTCACCTTATATGAAAGTATTGTGAATTTGACCCTATATTAGTGTTGTTGGCCTCTATAAACATCTCTATAGACAATTCATTGCATGGTAGATCTCTACCTGCATTACCTCAGCACTTTATATGTACCACTAACACACCTGTCACAGTGACTTTCGGATATGATGCCATTAGTCAGACACTGTATGGTATTGTTATTTTGCTGTGTTCCTTTTTCACTTTCTTGTTATAGTAAAACACATTCTACACTTTCAGTAGGCTCACTGTACATGTTGAGTTCTCATCTCCTTCTTGCTTCTTGGCTCGATTTTATTGTTTTTCTTTGATGGCTTTGGTTTGATCCAGTTTCCTTATTCGCAGCAGCTGTTCTAGTCACTTTCGTGTCAGTACCCCAAGTTTTGGCTGCCCGGGGATCGGCTTCAGCTTTGGATTATGTCACTGACTTATTGGGATGCCCTTTTTATGACCAAGAGCCCCCATTTATCGCAATGGTGGCCAAGCAAGTTGGGATCCAAAAAATTAACTTTTATTATCTATTCTTAAAACAGACAACAAAAAACATATAACGTAAAGTGCAATGTGCAAAGAAAATGGACGCAAGGTCCAAAAATATACAAGAAAGTCCTCACTGAATACTTCCTACAGAGGTCATAGTGTAGCGTAGGGATGAATGTACTGGGATTTGTCAAAAAATAACGTACTTCCACCACAAGTACCAGGACCATACAGCGGCCTCTGTCACATTGACTGATCTAGTGGATCACAAATGACCCTCACCTCTTGCAGAGGGGACCAGTGTTAGAGTAGGTATTTTCTGATAACTAACTATGTCCTCAATAATAATGATTAATTTGGAGGACTGGTACATAAAGGTGTACTGGTGTCATTCAAGGAACATATACCACGTATGGTTTTATATCAAAGCTAACTGAGATGGTAACGAGACTACACTTGGGTAATAATATTCTGCCTTGAAGAAATGAAAAAAAAAATCACTCCTGCGGAAACACCAACGTAGGCTCTTAGGTCAGGATTACCTTCCTCTCAGTCACACCACAGTTATGGCACACCGTTACAGATGCAGCTCACAAAATTAGAATATCATCAAAAAGTTAATTTATTTCTGTTCTTCAATACATATATGAGTGAATCTCATATATTAAATAGTCATTGCACACAGAGTGATCTATTTCACGTGTTTTTCTGTTAATGTTGATGATTATGGCTTACAGCCAATGACAACCCAGAAGTCATTATCTCAGCAAATTAGAATACTTTATAACACCAGCTTAAAAAATTATTTTAAAATCCTAAATGTTGGCCTACTGAAATGTATGTTCAGTAAATGCATTCAATACTTGGTCGGGGCTCATTTTGCATCAATTACTGCATCAATGCGGCGTGTATATCAATCATCCATTTACGGTGTGACACCAACCTCAGAATAATCATAATAAACAAAATCCCATGTATGTACAATGGGGATAAAGAGGCATAGGCAAAGGCATAAAATTAAAAATATTTTATTCCAAAATTCTGTAAGATAATATAAAATGTAAAAACAAGGGGAAATTCTCAAGAAATGGCTGAGCGTGAACAAGGGGCCAAGGATAATAACTTCTAGCAGCAGACAAATAACATACATTATTTCATAATGAAATCCTGGCAAGTGATAAGCAGTATGCTGCAGCGTTCACACAAATCAATAAAGTGCAAAGTGCCAATGTATTACGAAAACGCTGCCGCATCTGAAGAGATATCCACAGTCATGGCACAGCGTAAGCCAATGAGTTTTAACCATAAGGTGTATGAGTGCAATGTTTAGAAAAGTCTGCCTCTTAAGTAAGGAACTAAATTACTTACGTTACATTAACGTCTTTCCTGGCCCCAGGCACCTCTCAGCAATACCCCGACAGCGCCGATTCGCCTGACTGTCTTCCTCAAATGGCCCATTGTATCCTTGGCCCCTTGTTCACGCTCAGCCTTTTCTTGAGAATTTCCCCTTGTTTTTACATTTTGTATTATCTTAAAGAATTTTGGAATAAAATATTATGTTTAGTTTTATGCCTTTGCCTATGCCTCTTTATCCCCATTGTCCATACATGGGATTTTGTTTATTATCAATGCGGCGTGGCATGGAGGCGATCAGCCTGTGGCACTGCTGAGGTGTTATGGAAGCCCAGGTTGCTTTGATAGCAGTCTTCAGCTCGTCTGCATTGTTGGGTCTGGTGTCTCTCATCTTCCTCTTGACAATACTCCATAGATTCTCTATGGGGTTAAGGTCAGACGAGTTTCCTGCCAATCAAGCACAGAGATGCTGTTGTTTTTACACCAGGTATTTGTATTTTTGGCAGTGTGGACAGGTGCCGAGTCCTGCTGGAGAATTAAATTTCCATTTTCAAAAAACTTATCGGCAGAGGGGTGCAGCGCCCCAGCGTCCTGGTCATTGCAGTAATATCATTCTCCTCTAGGGGAGAGTGGTGTTACGTTTGGAGGCAAAGAATGACAGCCGAATCCAGGTAACACAAACATTCAACACATTTCATACTGCAGTCCACCAGGGGGAGCTATGCTCCTATTTATTAGGGCACTCTTCACACTTAGGTAAAACTGGTGGCCTGGAGAGGAAGTAAGGCAGTTGCTGGCTAAGCTTTGCTCAGGTAGTTGGTCCCTGACAGGGGTGGGAGCCTGTCAGAGGCCCAGACAGAAGGTCACGGAGCTGCACCTGCCCCACGTGCGGCAGTTCCTAAGAAAGGACACAAACAGAGAACTGTATTGTAGAGAGTGAGAAGAAGCCATAGCAAAGGAGTGGATACCAGAAGGAATTCTGCCCTGCACAGGCTGCCTCCTTCTGAGGCGCAGGATCCCGGTAGCCGGAACACCGAGGGAGCAACAGTCCTTTATGCCTTGCTCGAGAGACCGGCAGGACAGCTAATTGCAAGTTACTGATCCGCCTTATACCCAGGAGGCAAGGTGGCACCCACGAGAGGCCGGGGCATGATAGAGTCCATGTAAAAAGCCTCAAGCCACCGGTCATACGGGTTTGTCCTATCCATCTGGGGGACAGAGAGAGAGACATAACATCACTAACATCTACAACATCTGTGAGGACCTTATGAGAGGCTTAGCAGTAAAGTACTACAGCACCAAGGCGCTAGAGGAAGGCTACTGATTTCCACCTGGATAAGGGGACTCTGGATTTGCCTCCAAACCGGCCGGACTCTGCCTGCCCTGTGATCTGGTGCTCTGGACTGTGGATGCTGAAGCCTTCAGTAAAAGGTAGAGACTGCAACCTTGTGTCCTCATTCTTTACTGCGCCTCACATCATCATTCACCATCTACACACTGGGAAGCCCTGGGGACATACTTCACCTATGGGAAGGTATACCATCTAGCTGCCATAACATCACCCCAGCGGACCCCCTTAAGCAGCGTCGGTCACCCTGACCGAATACCACAGGTGGCATCACGAACACAAACTCTATCCCTTTAAAGACCTTTCCCTTTTACACGGACGTCCCAAGGGCCACGAACCGGGTCAGCCACCGTGACATTCCCATGTGAACTGAAGCTCCCGGTACCGAGTACCCCACTGCCCGCGGGGGCGCTCCAGGAAAGCATGAAGTGCTCTTAAATTTCCTAGTAGACAGCTGCACTGACTTTGGTCTTAATAAAACACAGTGGAACTAAACCAGCAGATGACATGGCTCACGAAACCATCATTGATTGTGGATACTTCACACTAGACCTTGGAAATCAAGGTCCCAGAGTCTGGAGAAGAGTAGACAGACAATCCAAGCTGCTGGAGGTCAAGTGTGAAGTATCCACAATCAGTGATGGTTTGGGGAGCCATGTCATCTGCTGGTGTAGGTCCACTGTGTTTTATCAAGGCCAAAGCCAGAACAGCCGTCTATCAGGAAATTTTAGAGCACTTCATGCTTCCCTCTGCCGACAAACTTTTTGGAGATGGAAATGTCATTCTCCAGCAGGACTTGGACCCTGTCCACACTGCCAAAAGTACCAATATCTGGTTTACAAACAACAGTATCACTGTGCTTGATTGGCAGCAAACTCGCCTGACCTTAACCCCATAGAGAATCTATGGAGTATTGTCAAGAGTAGGGTTGAGCGAAACGGGTCGGCCATTTTCAGAAGTCGCTGACTTTTGGCAAAGTCGGGTTTCATGAAACCCGACCTGACCCCTGTGTGGGGTCGGCCATGAGGTCGGTGATCTTCTGAATCTGGTATCGGAATTCCGATACCGAGTTCCGATATGTTTGCGATATCGGAAATCGGTATCGGAATCCACATTTAAGTGTAAAATAAAGAATTAAAATAAAAAATATTGATATACTCACCTCTCCGGAGTACCCTGGACATCGCCGCTGGTAACCGGCAGCCTTCTTTGCTTAAAATGAGCGCGTTCAGGGCCTTCCATGACGTCACGGCTTCTGATTGGTCGCGGCCGCCCATGTGACCGCCACGCGACCAATCACAAGCCGTGACGTAATTCTCAGGTCCTAAATTCCTAGAATTAGGAATTTAGGACCTGAGAATTACGTCACGGCTTGTGATTGGTCGCGTGGCGGTCACATGGGCGGCCGCGACCAATCAGAAGCCATGACGTCATGGAAGACCCTGAACGCGCTCATTTTAAGCAAAGAAGGCTGCCGGTTACCAGCGGTAAGGTCCAGGCTGCGTCGGAGAGGTGAGTATATCAATATTTTTTATTTTAATTCTTTATTTTACACATTAATATGGATCCCAGGGCCTGAAGGAGAGTTTCCTCTCCTTCAGACCCTGGGAACCATAGTATCCCATTGCACTGCATTGGGTTTCGTGTTTCGACCGACCCCGACCCCGACTTTTTTTATAGGATCGGCCGATTTCACTCGACCCGACTTTTGAGAAAGTCGGGTTTCGTGAAACCCGACCCTATAAAAATAAAAGTCGCTCAACCCTAGTCCAGAGGAAGATGAGAGACACCAGACCCAACAATACAGATGAGCTAAAGGTTGCTATCAAAGCAACCTGGGCTTCCACAACCCCTCAGCAGTGCCACAGGCTGATCGCCTCCATGCCACGCCGCATTGATGCAGTAATTGATGCAAAAGGAGCCCCAACAAGTAGTGAGTGCATTTACTGAACATACATTTCAGTAGGCCAACATTTTGAATTTAAAATAATTTTTTCAAGCTGGTGTTATAAAGTATTCTAATTTACTGAGATAACGACTTTTGGGTTTTCATTGGCTGTAAGCCATAATCATCAACAGTAACAGAAATAAACACGTGACATACATCGCTCTGTGTGTAATGACTCTATATAATATATGAGTTTCACGTTTTGTATTGAAGAACTGAAATAAATTAACTTTTTGATCATATTCTAATTTTGTGAGATGGTGTATATAAAGGAGGTAAGTGTAAAGGAAGATATTTAAGCATACTAATGTTTCTGATTCAGTAACGATTACAGCAGTAGGTATTAAGGGTATATTGACACAATAACTACATCAAAGACCCTTTAAAAAGAGGATAGGAACACCATTTCATAACAGTATTAATGTCATCCTCAATATTTAAAAAGTAACATTCTCACCGCTTTTATAGGGCTGTATCTTCAGATGCATACATGTTGCCTAGTTTAGACTTCATAATCCATGTTCCCCCCAAAAAATGTCACCCCAGTAGAAAAATCAAAGATGCTATAGGATTTTTACAGGATGGAAAGTGTGATGTGGTCAAAAATGATGTTGAGAAGGCCGAACTTTTAAATTCCTAATTTGCATCTGTATTTTTTGAGAAAGCATTTGTAACATCAACTGATCGTCACGGTGCCATCAAAGGAATAAAAGAATCCATACTATGTATAAACAGAGAGATGATGAGGGAACACTTAGCTAATTTAAGTGAATTTAAATATCTTGATCCAGATTAATTACATCCTAGGTTACTGAAAGAGTTAGCAGAGGAAATTGCAGAACCATTAGCCAAAATCTTTGAAAAATCCTGGAAAACTGAAGTCCCAAAAGATCGGAGTTGGGCAAATGTTGTCCCTAGCTTCAAAAAAGGAATTGGAGAAATAGAACTAATCAACAGCACATGAGAAAAAGACTTGGCTATACTAATAGATCACAGTAAAAAAGGGGAGAAGCCAGCACCACTGTTGCCGTACGCGCTGGGTTATGTACGCCATTCTTTCTGTGTTTTTGGTGATTGACCTAGGCTGCTGTACACACATACAGCAGCCCTGCCCTGTCCTAGGCTTTGTTTGATTGTGCACCTGTGTCCAAGCCTGTCTCACCCTTCATCTGTGGTGCTGGTTAGGCAGTGTGGAGGTTGGACCTGAAATGTCTATGTCCAGACCTGGTCAACCTTTATCAGGGCTTGCCCTTTCTGGCGCCATGGGAGTGATTCAGAAATGCTTCAGGTACAGCTTGCATTTAATGTGGTCTTGCTTTTTAGAGGTCGTAATGGCACAGCAAATATAAAAAACGTAGAGTAGGACTGCCCCATTATGAGAATGCCTTGACGTGGCGGGGTGGCTCAAAGAATTGATCAAGTGTTTGCTAAATGTGTCATTTTTTAAATACAGTTAGAAATCAATATGTGCATGTGCACTTTATGTTTTGCGTTCTGACCATAAGCAGCGCTGGCTTCTCCCCTTTTTTACTCTTATACTAATAGATCGCAGACTGCACATGAGTCAACAGTGTGATACAGCAGCAAAAAAGGCAAACACAGTTTTAGGATGTAATAGGAGAAGCATAGAGTCTAGATCACGTGAAGTAATGATCCCCCTCTACTCCTCCTTGGCCAGGCCTCATCTGGAATACTGTGTCCAGTTCTGGGCACAACATTTTAAAAAAGACATTGAAAAACTGGAGCAAGTTCAGAGAAGAGCTACCAGGATGGTGACTAGACAGCGAAGTATGTCCTACGAGGAATGGTTAAAGGATTTGGGAATGTTTAGCTTGCAAAAAAGAAGGCTAAGAGGAGACTTAATAGCTGTTTACAAATATCTGAAGGGTTGTCACAGTGTAGAGGGGTCATCATTATACTCATTTGCACACGGAAACACGAGAAGCAATGGGATGAAACTGAAAGGGAGAAGATACAGATTAGATATTAGAAAAAACATTTTGACAGTGAAGGTGATCAATGAGTGGAACAGGCGGCCCTGAGAGGTGGTGAGTTGTCCATCAATGGAAGTCTTCAAACAGAGGCTGGAGAGACATCTGTCTGAGATGGTTTAGTGAATCCTGCATTGAGCAGGGGGTGGGACACGTTGACATCTGTGCTCCATATAGAGAAGTCAGGAAAAAAAACACTGAAATATAAAAAATAGATAAAATAAAATCAATACTATAACAAATACCTTTTAACCTTAGTATTTTTACATTCTCGTTATTTGTGCCCATTGTTACCCAATTTGCTCTTTTATGGTTTCATGTCTGAAGGATAGTGAATGGTTAATTGTTATTTTTTAAGAGAAAAATATCAGATAATTTCATATAAATGTAAAAAATTACACGCAAAACAAAGCAAAAAGCCGATCCGTCTGCTGCGAGTGGGAACAATTACTCGGAGACCCACTGACAAATTGTTAATTGCAGCCAAGCTAAAAATAATGCCGGCTGGCAACTACAGCGGAAACGCATTTGGTTAGATCAGAGAATTGAGGTAGAAACAAAAAGTTCCATCGAAACGGCAAAACAGCAGCGATCTGCTAAAAAAAAATTCAGAAATTTCCAATTAGTCAAAAAATAAATTAAATTAATCCGATTGGTACATTTCGAAGCGAGAAAAAAAATTGAAACTCCAAAATTAAGTTTTTTGGGCAGCCGCAACATTGCAATAAGAGGAGATCAAAACATCGTATCTACCCCAAAATGGTATCAATAAAACATCAGCTCAAGGCAAAAAACTAGGACTTCAAACTGCCCCAGATCCGGAAAAATGAAAATACTATGGGTCTCGGAAAATGTTGACAAAAGCAAAAGCATTTTTTTTAACTCAAATATTGAGTTTTTTCTTTCACCAATTAAATTAAAAATAAACTATGCATGTTTGGTATCTGTGAATTTGTACTAACTGTCAGGTCACTTTTACCATACACTCACTGGCCACTTTATTAGGTACACCTGTACATGGTCAAGACAATCTCCTGCAGTTCAAACCGAGCATCAGTATGGGGAAGAAAGGGGATTTGAGTGCCTTTGAACGTGGCATGGTTGTTGGTGCCAGAAGGGCTGGTCTGAGTATTTCAGAAACTGCTGATCTACTGGGATTTTCACGCACAACCATCTCTAGGGTTTACAGAGAATGGTCCGAAAAAGAAAAAAAATCCAGTGAGCGGCAGTTCTGTGGGCGGAAATGCCTTGTTGATGCCAGAGGTCAGAGGAGAATGGGCAGACTGGTTCAAGCTGATAGAAAGGCAACAGTGACTCAAATCGCCACCCGTTACAACCAAGGTAGGCCTAAGAGCATCTCTGAACGCACAGTGCGTCGAACTTTGAGGCAGATGGGCTACAGCAGCAGAAGACCACACCGGGTACCACTCCTTTCAGCTAAGAACAGGAAACTGAGGCTACAATTTGCACAAGCTCATCGAAATTGGACAGTAGAAGTGTTGTGAAATTGGATTTTGGGCTCCCCCGGTGGCCACTGGTGGAATTGAACTTGTGTGCATCATCCCCTCTGTTCACCTGTTCCCATCAGGATGTGGGAGTCGCTATTTAACCTTGCTCCTCTGTCACTTCCATGCCGGTCAACATTGTAATCAGAAGCCTTTCTGTGCATGTTCCTGCTACCAGACAACTTCCAGCTAAGTCGGACTTTTGTCCTTGTTTGTTTTTTGCATTTTGTTCCAGTTCACAGCTGCAGTTTCGTTTCTGTGTCTGGAAAGCTCTTGTGATCTGAAATTGCCACTCTGATGTTATGAGTTAATACTAGAGTCTTAAAGTAATTTCAGGATGGTGTATTGATAGGGTTTTCAGCTGACCATGAAAGTACCCTTTCTGTCTTCCTGCTATCTAGTAAGCGGACCTCGATTTTGCTAAACCTATTTTCATACTACGTTTGTCATTTTCATCTTAAATCACCGCCAATATATGTGGGGGCCTCTGTCTGCCTTTCGGGGAAATTTCTCTAGAGGTGAGCCAGGACTATATTTTCCTCTGCCAGGATTAGTTAGTCCTCCGGCCGGCGCTGGGCGTCTAGGGATAAAACGCAGGCTACGCTACCCGGCTACTGTTAGTTGTGCGGCAGGTTTAGTTCATGGTCAGTTTAAGTTTCCATCCTTCCAAGAGCTAGTTCCTATGTATGCTGGGCTATGTTCTCTTGCCATTGAGAACCATAACAGTTTGACCGGCCCACAAAGGGTTAAATTAATTAGCAGAGAAAGGAGAGAAAAAAGAAGTCTGCTGAAAAATTTTTTTTTTTTTTTTTTTTTTTCCCTTCAGTTCTGAGTGTGCTTTCAATTGAATCACTTGCAAGTCTGCCTATATTGCAGCCTTCCTCTCTCTCTCTCCTTCTAATCCTGGAATGGCTCTGTGTTCACCTGTTTAAAATGGATATTCAGAGTTTAGCTGCAGGTTTGAATAATCTCACCACGAAAGTTCAAAATTTACAAGATTTTGTTGTTCATGTTCCTATATCTGAACCTAGAATTCCTTTGCCTGAATTTTTCTCGGGGAATAGATCTTGCTTTCAAAATTTCAAAAATAATTGCAAGTTGTTTTTGTCCCTGAAATCTCGCTCTGCTGGAGATCCTGCTCAGCAGGTCAGGATTGTGATTTCCTTGCTCCGGGGCGACCCTCAAGATTGGGCTTTTGCATTGGCTCCAGGGGATCCTGCGTTGCTCAATGTGGATGCGTTTTTTCTGGCCTTGGGGTTGCTTTATGAGGAACCTCATTTAGAGCTTCAGGCGGAAAAAGCCTTGATGTCCCTATCTCAGGGGCAAGATGAAGTTGAAATATACTGCCAAAAATTCCGTAAATGGTCTGTGCTTACTCAGTGGAATGAGTGCGCCCTGGCGGCGAATTTCAGAGAGGGTCTCTCTGATGCCGTTAAGGATGTTATGGTGGGGTTCCCTGTGCCTGCGGGTCTGAATGAGTCCATGACAATGGCTATCCAGATCGATAGACGTCTGCGGGAGCGCAAACCTGTGCACCATTTGGCGGTGTCTACTGAGAAGACGCCAGAGAATATGCAATGTGATAGAATTCTGTCCAGAAGCGAACGGCAGAATTTTAGACGAAAAAATGGGTTGTGCTTTTATTGTGGTGATTCAACTCATGTTATATCAGCATGCTCTAAGCGTACTAAGAAGCTTGATAAGTCAGTTTCAATTGGCACTTTTCAGTCTAAGTTTATTCTATCTGTGACCCTGATTTGTTCTTTATCATCTATTACCGCGGATGCCTATGTCGACTCTGGCGCCGCTTTGAGTCTTATGGATTGGTCCTTTGCCAAACGCTGTGGGTATGATTTAGAGCCTCTTGAAACTCCTATACCTCTGAAGGGGATTGACTCCACCCCATTGGCTAGTAATAAACCACAATACTGGACACAAGTAACTATGCGAATTAATCCGGATCATCAGGAGATTATTCGCTTTCTTGTGCTGTATAATCTACATGATGTGTTGGTGCTTGGATTGCCATGGCTGCAATCTCATAACCCAGTCCTCGACTGGAACGCTATGTCTGTGTTAAGCTGGGGATGTAAGGGGATGCATGGGGACGTACCTTTGGTTTCCATTTCGTCATCTATTCCCTCTGAGATTCCTGAATTCTTGTCTGACTATCGTGACGTTTTTGAAGAACCTAAGCTTGGTTCATTACCTCCGCACCGGGAGTGCGATTGTGCCATAGATTTGATTCCGGGTAGTAAATACCCTAAGGGTCGTTTATTTAATCTGTCTGTGCCTGAACATGCTGCTATGCGAGAATATATAAAGGAGTCCTTGGAAAAGGGACATATTCGTCCTTCGTCATCTCCCTTAGGAGCCGGTTTTTTCTTTGTGTCTAAGAAAGATGGCTCTTTGAGGCCGTGTATTGATTATCGGCTTTTGAATAAAATCACGGTTAAATATCAATATCCGTTGCCACTGCTGACTGATTTGTTTGCTCGCATAAAGGGGGCCAAGTGGTTCTCTAAGATAGATCTCCGTGGGGCGTATAATTTGGTGCGAATTAAGCAGGGGGATGAGTGGAAAACCGCATTTAATACGCCCGAGGGCCACTTTGAGTATTTGGTGATGCCTTTTGGCCTTTCAAATGCCCCTTCAGTCTTTCAGTCCTTTATGCATGACATTTTCCGTGATTATTTGGATAAATTTATGATCGTGTATCTGGATGACATTCTGATTTTTTCGGATGACTGGGACTCTCATGTCCAGCAGGTCAGGAGGGTTTTTCAGGTTTTGCGGTCTAATTCCTTGTGTGTGAAGGGTTCTAAGTGCGTTTTTGGGGTTCAAAAGATTTCCTTCTTGGGATACATTTTTTCCCCCTCTTCCATCGAGATGGATCCTGTCAAGGTTCGGGCTATTTGTGATTGGACGCAACCCTCTTCTCTTAAGAGTCTTCAGAAATTTTTGGGCTTTGCTAACTTTTATCGTCGATTTATTGCTGGTTTTTCTGATGTTGTTAAACCATTGACTGATTTGACTAAGAAGGGTGCTGATGTTGCTGATTGGTCCCCTGCTGCTGTGGAGGCCTTTCGGGAGCTTAAGCGCCGCTTTTCTTCCGCCCCTGTGTTGCGTCAGCCTGATGTTGCTCTTCCTTTTCAGGTTGAGGTCGACGCTTCTGAAATCGGAGCTGGGGCGGTTTTGTCGCAAAGAAGTTCCGACTGCTCCGTGATGAAACCTTGTGCTTTTTTTTTCTCGTAAATTTTCGCCCGCCGAGCGGAATTATGATATTGGGAATCGGGAGCTTTTGGCCATGAAGTGGGCTTTTGAGGAGTGGCATCATTGGCTTGAGGGGGCTAGACATCAGGTGGTGGTATTGACCGACCACAAAAATTTAATTTATCTTGAGTCCGCCAGACGCCTGAATCCTAGACAGGCGCGCTGGTCGTTGTTTTTCTCTCGGTTTAATTTTGTGGTGTCATACCTACCGGGTTCTAAGAATGTTAAGGCGGATGCCCTTTCTAGGAGTTTTGAGCCTGACTCCCCTGGTAATTCTGAACCTACAGGTATCCTTAAGGATGGAGTGATATTGTCTGCCGTTTCTCCAGACCTGCGGCGGGCCTTGCAGGATTTTCAGGCGGATAGACCTGATCGTTGCCCACCTGGTAGACTGTTTGTTCCTGATGATTGGACCAGTAAAGTCATTTCTGAGGTTCATTCTTCTGCGTTGGCAGGTCATCCTGGAATCTTTGGTACCAGGGATTTGGTGGCAAGGTCCTTCTGGTGGCCTTCCCTGTCACGAGATGTACGAGGCTTTGTGCAGTCTTGTGACGTTTGTGCTCGGGCCAAGCCTTGTTGTTCTCGGGCTAGTGGATTGTTGTTGCCCTTGCCTATCCCGAAGAGGCCTTGGACGCACATCTCGATGGATTTTATTTCGGATCTTCCTGTTTCTCAGAAGATGTCTGTCATCTGGGTGGTGTGTGACCGTTTCTCTAAGATGGTCCATTTGGTTCCCCTGCCTAAGTTGCCTTCTTCTTCCGAGTTGGTTCCTCTGTTTTTTCAAAATGTGGTTCGTTTGCATGGTATTCCGGAGAATATCGTTTCTGACAGAGGAACCCAATTCGTGTCTAGATTTTGGCGGGCATTCTGTGCTAGGATGGGCATAGATTTGTCTTTCTCGTCTGCTTTCCATCCTCAGACTAATGGCCAGACCGAGCGGACGAATCAGACTTTGGAGACATATTTGAGGTGTTTTGTGTCTGCAGATCAGGATGATTGGGTTGCTTTTTTGCCTTTAGCGGAGTTTGCCCTCAATAATCGGGCCAGCTCTGCCACCTTGGTGTCTCCTTTTTTCTGTAATTCGGGGTTTCATCCTCGATTTTCCTCCGGTCAGGTGGAATCTTCGGATTGTCCTGGAGTGGATGCTGTGGTGGAGAGGTTGCATCAGATTTGGGGGCAGGTGGTGGACAATTTGAAGTTGTCCCAGGAGAAGACTCAGCTTTTTGCCAACCGCCGGCGTCGGGTTGGTCCTCGGCTTTGTGTCGGGGACTTGGTGTGGTTGTCTTCTCGTTTTGTCCCTATGAGGGTTTCTTCTCCTAAGTTTAAGCCTCGGTTCATCGGCCCGTACAAGATATTGGAGATTCTTAACCCTGTGTCCTTCCGTTTGGACCTCCCTGCATCTTTTTCTATTCATAATGTTTTTCATCGGTCATTGTTGCGCAGGTATGAGGTACCGGTTGTGCCTTCCGTTGAGCCTCCTGCTCCGGTGTTGGTTGAGGGCGAGTTGGAGTACGTTGTGGAAAAAATCTTGGACTCCCGTGCTTCCAGACGGAAACTCCAGTATCTGGTCAAATGGAAGGGATACGGTCAGGAGGATAATTCTTGGGTGACTGCCTCTGATGTTCATGCCTCCGATCTGGTCCGTGCCTTTCATAGGGCTCATCCTGATCGCCCTGGTGGTTCTGGTGAGGGTTCGGTGCCCCCTCCTTGAGGGGGGGGTACTGTTGTGAAATTGGATTTTGGGCTCCCCCGGTGGCCACTGGTGGAATTGAACTTGTGTGCATCATCCCCTCTGTTCACCTGTTCCCATCAGGATGTGGGAGTCGCTATTTAACCTTGCTCCTCTGTCACTTCCATGCCGGTCAACATTGTAATCAGAAGCCTTTCTGTGCATGTTCCTGCTACCAGACAACTTCCAGCTAAGTCGGACTTTTGTCCTTGTTTGTTTTTTGCATTTTGTTCCAGTTCACAGCTGCAGTTTCGTTTCTGTGTCTGGAAAGCTCTTGTGATCTGAAATTGCCACTCTGATGTTATGAGTTAATACTAGAGTCTTAAAGTAATTTCAGGATGGTGTATTGATAGGGTTTTCAGCTGACCATGAAAGTACCCTTTCTGTCTTCCTGCTATCTAGTAAGCGGACCTCGATTTTGCTAAACCTATTTTCATACTACGTTTGTCATTTTCATCTTAAATCACCGCCAATATATGTGGGGGCCTCTGTCTGCCTTTCGGGGAAATTTCTCTAGAGGTGAGCCAGGACTATATTTTCCTCTGCCAGGATTAGTTAGTCCTCCGGCCGGCGCTGGGCGTCTAGGGATAAAACGCAGGCTACGCTACCCGGCTACTGTTAGTTGTGCGGCAGGTTTAGTTCATGGTCAGTTTAAGTTTCCATCCTTCCAAGAGCTAGTTCCTATGTATGCTGGGCTATGTTCTCTTGCCATTGAGAACCATAACATAGAAGATTGGAAAAACGTTGCTTGGTCTGATGAGTCTCGATTTCTGCTGCGACATTCGGATGGTAGGGTCAGAATTTGGCATAAACAACATGAAATCTTTGGGATGTGGTGGAACGGGAGATTCGCATCAGGGATGTGCAGCCGACAAATCTGCGGCAACTGTGTGATGCCATCATGTCAATATGGACCAAAATCTCTGAGGAATGCTTCCAGCACCTTGTTGAATCTATGCCACGAAGAATTGAGGCAGTTCTGAAGGCAAAAGGGGTCCAACCCGTTACTAGCATGGTGTACCTAATAAAGTGGCCAGTGAGTGTATAGTGATCATGGTAAGTAAAAAAACCAAAAAACAATTGTGGAGTTGCACTTTTTTATGCAATTTCACCATACTTAGATTGTTTTTCCCAATTTCTAGTACACAATATGTTAAAATCAATTTCAACGTTCAAAAGTACAGCTCATCCCGCAAAAAACAAGTCCTCATGCCGACATATTGATGGAAAAATGAAAAAGTTATGGCTCTTGGAAGAAGGGGAGGAAAAAACGAAAATGGCATCGGGGTGAAGAAGTTAAAATGGTTTAAAACACTGATAAATGTTATGCGCTGACTTACGACAAGGAAATGTTACAAATTGTTCAACATCTGGATGAAAAACGCTTTGATAAATGTCCCTCAATATGTCTGGCATTTTATAATTAGAGAAACTGATTTTTTTTTTCCCTATGATTTCTTTCTTGCAGCTAGAATATACTGCACGGCTAGATTTTTTGTGGCGGGTTCAAGCCAAAGAAGAAATCAATGAAATGACAGAATTGAGGGAGCATAATGAGAACATGCTGAGGAACATTCTTCCGAGTCATGTGGCTCGTCATTTTTTGGAGAAAGACCGAGATAATGAGGTTTGTGTCGTAAATTGCTTTTTAAAACGATGTTTAATTGTATTTTTCTGTAAGTCGGATAGATTGATACATTTGACTTTCTAATGCCAAAATCACGATTCCATCTCAGATAGAATAAAAAGGGGGCTAGAAGCAGAAATAAAAAAGATGGCTCCTTTCGGTTCTGCCTCAGGTTCCCTCCTCCCCAGAGGAGCCTTAAGCTCTAGTGTAAACCCTCCCCTGCTTAAAATGCTCTTACTACCTTGTAGCCATCCATGTTTGGATTTGGACATGTACCCCCCATGTTTGCTACTATTTTGACTTGAGGAGGCCCTTCACTGCTTTATGAACCTTTAGTCTTTTTGGCCAGCCTACGAGTAAGTTAGGTTCCTACACTCCATTAGTCCAGTGGTCTCTCCCACAACAAGCCTGGCCATTACTATTCCAGGGGTTGTTTAGCTCAGTGTACCTGTTTCCATAGACATTGATAAGGCTCTGTTAGACTAGGGGTTCTCTGCTGAATTTAAAGGGATGTTATCATCCAAAAATGACCGATTGTTTATGACAGGTTTTTATATTATATGCATTTAAAAAAAATTTATTAAAAAAAAAAAAAAAGTAATCTTGCAATTTTCACACTGGGACTTTGTTAGACTCATACTTCCTGTCCTTTCAGGAAGATTTTACAGCAGTTTCCTTATCATCACAGACAGACTTACAATGACAGGTAACACCGTGTATATTGCCGAGAACACACACAAAGTAACAGCTCACCCTGCTACTCTTTCTTTCCAAAACCAAGGAAATGAGCCGGATCATAAGGTGGTATACGTGCACTGTGTGAAAACCACATTTTCACAGTGTTCGCTTCACAGACAAAACCCAAGTAAAAAAAGCAAAATGAGAATATATCCTATAGTAAATAAATAGTAATAGCACATATAAATAATATAGAGTACTTGGTTAACACTATTTTTATCAAAAAGCATAAAAGTCATCCCACCGCGACAAGGTGTACCCTGTTTCGATGGTCCTATCCAGTTCCTAGCATTAAAACCTTACTTTATCTATATAGATAAAATGCTTAGCTCAGACATGCCATGCTACTGTTTGTACAAAGTACAAAAAAAACTACAATAAAACCAAAGAAATGAGCCGGAGCATAGGCTGATATATGTGAAATGTGTAGGAGCACGTTCACACTGTGGCCATTTCACAGACAAATCTCAAGAAAAAAAAAACAGTATGAGCATATGGCCTATTTCAAATAAATAAGTGTTAGAACATGGTCACACTGACTAGAGGATTTGTGTTTATTTTAATTTATTTTCTTTTTAGTTTTATCAGTGAAATTGCCACAGTGTGAATGTGCTCTTACTCATTGCCTTTATACCAACTTATGCTCCAGCTCATTTCTTTGGTTTTACTGTAATTTCTTGCACTTTCTACGAACAGGGGCATGGCTTCCCCTTTCTTAGCTAAGCATTTCATCTATAGAGCTCGTCATGTACGGGTGGCTGACCACACCTTCGTCCTGCTCTGCCCACTTTAAGGTCAGTTGACACAGGGTAAGGCTTAAATACTAGAGACAGGATAGGACCAGCCCGCCTGGGAACACCTTGTCTGTCGCATTGAGATGGCTTTTATGCTTTTTGATCAAAATATTGTTAACCACATACTCTGTTATTTGCATATACTATTATTATTTACATACTAAAGAGTATATACTAATTGTTTTTTTTTTCCTGAGTTTTTCCCCTTTCCTTCTCTATGACCTCTGCACCCGCTCATTAGATGCTCCTATACAAAAGAATAGTGTCAGAATCTGCTAAGTGCAGCTAATGTTCATGTGAATTTAATAAAACAACAGAAAATCAAAGTCTAAAAAATCTCCAATGGCCGTTGTGAGATTTGAAAGATTTCTAATTTTTATTTTTAATGCTGATTAAATATAAAAAATGCAATTTTTTTTTAAATAAACGTAAGAAAACCTCTGATTTAAAAAATGGGTCATTTTGTGATGACATCTTTCTTAGCTGGAGTGAAACACCCTAAACACCCAGTATGCAGTGCATGATCAGGGAAAGAGGAGTACTAATAAACTGAAAACCATCCCGGGAGCCTTTCTATGGCACTTAGGTTGTCACAGAAATGAAAATGATGGGAAAAAATAAATTTTGATGAGTCGTTTTAATATTTTTTTGTATTTTTTTTAATTATTTCTCCTTTTAGTGGAAGCTTTTTGCATATGGTTCGGGTAGTTTTTTTTTTATAAGATCAGGACATCCAGTTCTCTGAGAAACTCCATGCTCTGTCACTTAGATAAGAGCTTGAGCGTTTACCGTTCATCGATTCTAATTTCAAGGGATTGTATATTGTTCAGTGCTCTATAGAAAGAGGCTTTTCTTCAGTTTCCTCTTGCAGTAAATGCAGTAAATAATCTTCGGAAATGTTGGTCGCGGGCTGAGTGCAGGCGGAAGCTTCACTATTACAATCCATTACCCTCTTTTGTGATCACCGAGGCTGCTTCACAATCGAAAAAACAATAAAACCTAATTTCAGTGCAGGAGAGAGGATATATGGCGAGTACAAAGCAGGACCCTTCCACGTCCGCGGACACCACCGGGGTGCAGTCCATATAGGATACACTCCGTACTGGTCCCATTACCTCCTCCTATACTATGAGCAATCATAGCGACCTTCTCACATTAAAGGGAACTTATCATCGAAAGATTACATCATATCGATGGGGTTTTTTTTAGTAAGTTTTTATTGCAGCTTTTTATTTAAAAAAATTAAATATATCAAGTTTTTATATTACTAGAGAAAATGGTCCCCCGATGGTAAGAATATAACTGTTTCAGGAGTACCTGGGAATGGCCAAAACTGGAGGAAAATGCCTACCTTTGGGTGGGGTTTAATTAAACCTCACCGCCAAAACTGGATTTCTCCACCTATTTTTGGGTGGAGTTTAATTAAAACCCACCCTTTTGAATCAAAACATACACGCCTTAATTTGTCAAGTCTTTTGCTGAAAATTTGAGAAAATGCAAACAAATTCTGGACTGTTGACACTAGTATGAACTAGAGCAGTCAGAACAGGCTGATAGTTCCTGTCTTCTGTATCTTGTCACCTTTGCTGTACAGACTGGGACAGAATGAGCAGAGTCATCTTTTTATCATTAGAGTATATTATGATGGCTCTATTGTAATCCTGAAATCCTAGATAAGACAGGATGCCAATATTATACCCAGTGTATGAAAATGCCTCGTCACTCCCGGCTAAATTATTTGCCAGCTTATTACTCCGTCAACGCTGTAATAACTTGACATTTCTCATCATGATGCGCAGACAGTAAAGAAATACATTTGTGTTTAGAAACGTTTTAGAAAAAAAAACATTTACAGTATGTTTTACAGTATTTTATTTAATTAATGAGACTAAAACTAAGTAAGAGACAGGCCCTATAACAGGCATTTATCCAGAATATTCAATATATTTTATTCACAAAATTTTTTAAAGAAAAATCTGTATTTTTCTAATTGTTTCCCTTACTTTTTTTTAATTGTAAGATATTGGTTTTCAACATTAATTAGTTCCGTGATGGGATTTTTTAAAATTCTAATATAATGTAAAGTATCTAGATAGCATTTAATTATAGGTTCTGCATGTAAAAATACACGGCCATTTGTTAGGGCAGCTTTGAGGATCTTTATTAGGCTCACATAATAAAACCATCCGCCTTCGCGATCGAGAAGGAAGGAGCCGATGGTTAACGAACAAAAAGGGTTAAACATCTGGGATCAGAGTTTTTCCAATCCTTGCCGTTAGTAGTCAGTTCCTGCATTTCTCCCACGCTGCCGAGGAAAAGCTGTCTCTGCTAGTAGCATGTGAGAGCATCGAACTATCAATCTTCAGGAGCACACTGGCCCCTGGCAAAAAGGAACCTGAGAGGCATAGGAGCTGTGTGCTTCGGAAGAAAAGAAGATGAGAAAACTCCTTTAAATTCTGAAAATAAATTCAAAACCATCCATTCGTCTATACAAAAGTGAAATTAATCCATTGTGCAAAGGCATATTTTACCAACAGTGGAGTGACCATCTTCAATGTTGCTTTTTCCTCTCTTCCTTTAGGAGCTGTATTCCCAGTCCTACGATGCTGTTGGAGTCATGTTTGCTTCAATCCCTGGATTTGCTGATTTTTATTCACAAACGGAAATGAATAACCAGGGTGTAGAGTGTCTGCGTCTACTGAATGAGATAATTGCTGACTTTGATGAGGTAAATAGCATTCTTATATTTGCTGTTCATTTCCTGCCCCCTAGACTATAAGTAAAAAAATGTTACTCTTGTCTACAAGAATGTAACTACTATAATACTGCCCCTATGTACAAGAATATAAAGTTCTATAATACCGATCCTATGTACAAGAATATAACTCCTATAATACTGCCCCTATGTACAAGAATATAACTACTATAATACTGCCCCTATGTACAAGAATATAACTACTGTAATACTGCCCCTATGTACAAGAATATAACTACTATAATACTGCCCCTATGTACAAGAATATAACTACTATAATACTGCCTGTCATGTTCTCAATGGCAAGAGAACATAGCATCAGCATATATAGGAACTAGCTCTTGGAAGATGGGAACTGAGCTGACCATGAACTAAACCTAACGCACAACTAGCAGTGGCCGGGTAGCATGCCTACGTTGATTCTAGATGCCCAGCACCAGCCGGAGGACTAAATAATGCTAGCAGAGGAAAATATTAGTCCTAGCTCACCTCTAGAGAAATACCCCGAAAGGAGACAGAGGCCCCCCACATGTATTGGCGGTGAATTAAGATGAAACAACAAACGTAGTATGAAAATAGGTTTAGCAAATTTGAGGTCCACTTACTACATAGCAGAAGACAGAAAGGACACTTTCATGGTCAGCTGAAAACCCTATCAAAACACCATCCAGAAATTACTTTAAAACTCTGGCATTAACTCATAACACCAGAGTGGCAATTCCTGTTCACAAGAGCTTTCCAGACACAGTAACGAAACTACAGCTGTGAACTGGAACAAAAATGCAAAAACAAACATGGACAAGAGTCCAACTTATCTAGTAGTTGTCTAGGAGCAGGAACAAGCACAGAGAGGCTTCTGATAACATTGTTGACCGGCAAGCAACTAACAGAGCAGCAAGGTTATATAGCGACTCCCACATCTTGATGGGAACAGGTGAACAGAGAAGATGAAAACACCAGTTCAATTCCACCAGTAGCCACCGGGGGAGCCCAGAATCCAAATTCACAACAGTACCCCCCCCTCAAGGAGGGGGCACCGAACCCTCACCAGAACCACCAGGGCGATCAGGATGGGCCCTATGAAAGGCACGAACCAGATCAGAGGCATGAACATCAGATGCATTCACCCAAGAATTATCCTCCTGGCCGTATCCCTTCCACTTGACCAGATACTGGAGTCTCCGTCTGGAAACACGAGAGTCTAAGATTTTCTCCACAACGTACTCCAACTCACCCTCAACCAACACCGGAGCAGGAGGCTCAACGGAAGGCACAACCGGTACCTCATACCTGCGCAATAATGACCGATGAAAAACGTTATGAATAGAAAAGGATGCAGGGAGGTCCAAACGGAAGGAAACAGGGTTAAGAATCTCCAATATCTTATACGGGCCGATGAACCGAGGCTTAAACTTAGGAGAAGAGACCCTCATAGGGACAAAACGAGAAGACAACCACACCAAATCCCCAACACAAAGCCGAGGACCAACACGACGGTGGCGGTTGGCAAAAAGCTGAGTCTTCTCCTGGGACAACGTCAAATTGTCCACCACCTGCCCCCAGATCTGATGCAATCTCTCCACCACAGCATCCACTCCAGGACAATCCGAAGATTCCACCTGACCAGAGGAAAATCGAGGATGAAACCCCGAATTACAGAAAAACGGGGACACCAAAGTGGCAGAGCTGGCCCGATTATTGAGAGCGAACTCTGCCAATGGCAAAAAAGCAACCCAATCATCCTGGTCAGCAGACACAAAACACCTCAGATATGTCTCCAGGGTCTGATTAGTCCGCTCGGTCTGGCCATTCGTCTGAGGATGGAAAGCGGACGAAAAAGATAAATCTATGCCCATCCTAGCACAGAATGCCCGCCAAAATCTAGACACGAATTGGGTCCCTCTGTCAGAAATGATATTCTCAGGAATACCATGCAAACGAACAACATTTTGAAAAAACAGAGGAACCAACTCGGAAGAAGAAGGCAACTTGGGCAGAGGAACCAAATGGACCATCTTAGAGAAACGGTCACACACCACCCAGATGACAGACATCTTCTGAGAAACAGGCAGATCTGAAATAAAATCCATCGAGATGTGCGTCCAAGGCCTCTTAGGAATAGGCAAGGGCAACAATAATCCACTAGCCCGAGAGCAACAAGGCTTGGCCCGAGCACAAACGTCACAAGACTGCACAAAGCCTCGCACATCTCGTGACAGGGAAGGCCACCAGAAGGACCTTGCCACCAAATCCCTGGTACCAAAAATGCCAGGATGACCTGCCAACGCAGAAGAATGAACCTCAGAGATGACTCTACTGGTCCAATCATCAGGAACAAACAGTTTATCAGGTGGGCAACGATCCGGTCTATCCGCCTGAAACTCCTGCAAGGCCCGCCGCAGGTCTGGAGAAACGGCTGACAATACCACTCCATCCTTAAGGATACCTGTGGGCTCAGAGTTACCAGGCGAGTCAGGCTCAAAACTCCTAGAAAGGGCATCCGCCTTAACATTCTTAGAACCCGGTAGGTATGACACCACAAAATTAAACCGAGAGAAAAATAATGACCAGCGCGCCTGTCTAGGATTCAGGCGCCTGGCGGTCTCAAGATAAATCAAGTTTTTGTGGTCAGTCAATACCACCACCTGATGTCTGGCCCCCTCAAGCCAATGGCGCCACTCCTCAAAAGCCCACTTCATGGCCAAAAGCTCCCGATTCCCAACATCATAATTCCGCTCAGCGGGCGAAAATTTACGGGAAAAGAAGGCACAAGGCCTCATCACGGAGCAGTCAGAACTTTTCTGCGACAACACTGCCCCAGCTCCGATCTCAGAAGCGTCGACCTCAACCTGAAAAGGTAGAGCAACATCAGGCTGACGCAACACAGGGGCAGAGGAAAAACGGCGCTTAAGCTCCCGAAAGGCCTCCACAGCGTCAGGGGACCAATCAGCAACATCAGCACCCTTCTTAGTCAAATCGGTCAATGGCTTAGCAATATCCGAAAAACCAGCAATAAATCGACGATAAAAGTTAGCAAAGCCCAAAAATTTCTGAAGACTCTTAAGAGAAGAGGGCTGCGTCCAATCACAAATAGCTTGAACCTTGACAGGATCCATTTCAATGGAAGAGGGAGAAAAAATATATCCCAAAAAGGAAATCCTCTGTACCCCAAAAACACACTTAGAACCCTTCACACACAAAGAATTAGACCGCAAAACCTGGAAAACCCTCCTGACTTGCTGGACATGAGAGTCCCAGTCATCCGAAAAAATCAGAATATCATCCAGATACACAATCATAAATTTATCCAAATAATCGCGAAAAATATCATGCATAAAGGACTGGAAAACTGACGGAGCATTTGAAAGACCAAAAGGCATCACTAAATACTCAAAGTGGCCCTCTTTATGCGAGCAAACAAATCAGTCAGCAACGGCAATGGGTATTGATATTTTACAGTGATTTTATTCAAAAGCCGATAATCGATACATGGTCTCAAAGAGCCGTCTTTTTTTGACACAAAGAAAAAACCGGCTCCTAAGGGAGATGACGATGGACGAATATGTCCCTTTTCCAAGGACTCCTTTATATATTCTCGCATAGCAGCATGTTCAGGCACAGACAGATTAAATAAACGACCCTTTGGGTATTTACTACCCGGGATTAAATCTATGGCACAATCGCACTCTCGGTGCGGAGGTAATGAACCAAGCTTGGATTCTTCAAAGACGTCACGATAGTCAGACAGGAACTCAGGAATTTCAGAGGGAATAGATGATGAAATGGAAACCACAGGTACATCCCCATGAGCCCCCTTACATCCCCAGCTCAACACAGACATAGCTCTCCAGTCGAGGACTGGGTTGTGAGATTGCAGCCAAGGCAATCCTAGCACCAAATCATCATGTAGATTATACAGCACCAGAAAGCGAATAATCTCCTGGTGATCCGGATTAATACGCATAGTTACTTGTGTCCAGTATTGTGGTTTATTATTAGCCAATGGGGTGGAGTCAATCCCCTTCAGAGGAATAAGAGTCTCCAAAGGCTCTAAATCATACCCACAGCGTTTGGCAAAGGACCAATCCATAAGACTCAAAGCGGCGCCAGAGTCGACATAGGCGTCCGTGGTAATAGCTGACAAAGAGCAAATCAGGGTCACAGATAGAATAAACTTAGACGGTAAGGTGCAAATGGAAACAGATTTATCAAGCTTTTTAGTGCGCTTAGAGCATGCTGATATAACATGAGTAGAATCACCACAATAGAAACACAACCCATTTTTCCGTCTAAAATTCTGCCGCTCGCTTCGGGACAGAATTCTATCACACTGCATACTCTCTGGCGACTTCTCAGTGGACACCGCCAGATGGTGCACTGGTTTGCGCTCCCGCAAACGCCTATCGATCTGAATAGCCATTGTCATGGACTCATTCAGACCCGCAGGCACAGGGAACCCCACCATAACATCCTTAATGGCATCAGAGAGACCCTCTCTGAAAGTCGCCGCCAGGGCGCACTCATTCCACTGAGTAAGCACAGACCATTTACGGAATCTTTGACAGTAAATTTCCGCTTCATCTTGCCCCTGAGATAGGGACATCAAAGTTTTTTCTGCCTGAAGCTCCAAATGAGGTTCGTCATAAAGCAACCCCAAGACCAGAAAAAACGCATCCACATTGAGCAACGCAGGATCCCCTGGTGTCAATGAAAAAGCCCAGTCTTGAGGGTCGCCCCGGAGCAAGGAAATCACAATCCTGACCTGCTGTGCAGGGTCTCCGGCAGAGCGAAATTTCAGGGACAAAAATAATTTGCAATTATTTCGAAAATTCTGAAACCCAGATCTATTCCCCGAGAAAAATTCCGGCAAAGGAATTCTCGGCTCAGATACAGGTGCATGACAAACAAAGTCTTGCAAATTTTGTACCTTCGTGGCGAGATTATTCAAACCTGCAGTTACACTCTGAAGATCCATTACAAACAGGTGGACACAGAGCCATTCAAAGATTAGAAGGAGAAAAAAAAAAAAAATTCACAGCAGACTTCTTATTTCTCTCCTTTCTCAGCCAAGGATTTTAACCCTTTAGTGGGCCGGTCAAACTGTCATGTTCTCAATGGCAAGAGAACATAGCATCAGCATATATAGGAACTAGCTCTTGGAAGATGGGAACTGAGCTGACCATGAACTAAACCTAACGCACAACTAGCAGTGGCCGGGTAGCATGCCTACGTTGATTCTAGATGCCCAGCACCAGCCGGAGGACTAAATAATGCTAGCAGAGGAAAATATTAGTCCTAGCTCACCTCTAGAGAAATACCCCGAAAGGAGACAGAGGCCCCCCACATGTATTGGCGGTGAATTAAGATGAAACAACAAACGTAGTATGAAAATAGGTTTAGCAAATTTGAGGTCCACTTACTACATAGCAGAAGACAGAAAGGACACTTTCATGGTCAGCTGAAAACCCTATCAAAACACCATCCAGAAATTACTTTAAAACTCTGGCATTAACTCATAACACCAGAGTGGCAATTCCTGTTCACAAGAGCTTTCCAGACACAGTAACGAAACTACAGCTGTGAACTGGAACAAAAATGCAAAAACAAACATGGACAAGAGTCCAACTTATCTAGTAGTTGTCTAGGAGCAGGAACAAGCACAGAGAGGCTTCTGATAACATTGTTGACCGGCAAGCAACTAACAGAGCAGCAAGGTTATATAGCGACTCCCACATCTTGATGGGAACAGGTGAACAGAGAAGATGAAAACACCAGTTCAATTCCACCAGTAGCCACCGGGGGAGCCCAGAATCCAAATTCACAACAACTGCCCCTATGTACAAGAATATAACTACTATAATACTGCCCCTATGTACAAGAATATAACTACTATAATACTGCTCCTATGTACAAGAATATATCTACTATAATACTGCTCCTATGTACAAGAATATAACTACTATAGTACTGCTCGTATGTACAAGAATATAACTACTATAATACTGCTCCTATGTACAAGAATATAACTCCTATAATACTGCTCCTGTGTACAAGAATATAGCTACTATAATACTGCTCCTATGTACAGGAATATAACTACTATAATACTGCCCATATGTACAAGAATATAACTACTATAGTACTGCTCCTATGTACAAGTATATAACTACTATAATACTTCCCCTATGTACAAGAATATAACTACTATAATACTGCCCCTATGTACAAGAATATAACTACTATAATAGTGCTCCTATGTGCAAGAATATAACCACTATAATACTGCTCCTATGAACAGGAATATAGCTACTATAATACTGCTCCCATTTACAAGAATATAACTGCTATAATACTGCTCCTATGTACAAGGATATAACTACTATAATACTGCCCCTATGTACAAGAAAATAACTAATGTAATACTGCGCCTATGTACAAGAAAATATCTACTATAATACTGCCCCTATTTACAAGAAAATAACTACTATAATACTGCTCCTATGTACAAGAATATAACTCCTATAATACTGCCCCTATGTACAAGAATATAACTACTATAATATTGCCCCTATGTACAAGAATATAACTCCTATAATACTGCCCCTATGTACAAGAATATAACTACTATAATACTGCCCCTATGTACAAGAATATAACTACTGTAATACTGCCCCTATGTACAAGAATATAACTACTATAATACTGCCCCTATGTACAAGAATATAACTACTATAATACTGCCCCTATGTACAAGAATATAACTACTATAATACTGCTCCCTATGTACAAGAATATAACTACTATAATACTGCCCCTATGTACAAGAATATAACTACTATAATACTGCTCCTATGTACAAGAATATATCTACTATAATACTGCTCCTATGTACAAGAATATAACTACTATAGTACTGCTCGTATGTACAAGAATATAACTACTATAATACTGCTCCTATGTACAAGAATATAACTCCTATAATACTGCTCCTGTGTACAAGAATATAGCTACTATAATACTGCTCCTATGTACAGGAATATAACTACTATAATACTGCCCATATGTACAAGAATATAACTACTATAGTACTGCTCCTATGTACAAGTATATAACTACTATAATACTTCCCCTATGTACAAGAATATAACTACTATAATACTGCCCCTATGTACAAGAATATAACTACTATAATAGTGCTCCTATGTGCAAGAATATAACCACTATAATACTGCTCCTATGAACAGGAATATAGCTACTATAATACTGCTCCCATTTACAAGAATATAACTGCTATAATACTGCTCCTATGTACAAGGATATAACTACTATAATACTGCCCCTATGTACAAGAAAATAACTAATGTAATACTGCGCCTATGTACAAGAAAATATCTACTATAATACTGCCCCTATTTACAAGAAAATAACTACTATAATACTGCTCCTATGTACAAGAATATAACTCCTATAATACTGCCCCTATGTACAAGAATATAACTACTATAATATTGCCCCTATGTACAAGAATATAACTCCTATAATACTGCCCCTATGTACAAGAATATAACTACTATAATACTGCCCCTATGTACAAGAATATAACTACTGTAATACTGCCCCTATGTACAAGAATATAACTACTATAATACTGCCCCTATGTACAAGAATATAACTACTATAATACTGCCCCTATGTACAAGAATATAACTACTATAATACTGCTCCCTATGTACAAGAATATAACTACTATAATACTGCCCCTATGTACAAGAATATAACTACTATAATACTGCCCCTATGTACAAGAATATAACTACCATAATATTGCTCATATTTACAAGAATATAACTACTATAATACTGCTCCCATGTACAAGAATATAACTACTATAATACTGCTCCTATATACAAGAATATAACTACTATAATACTGCTCCTATGTACAAGAATATAACTACTATAATACTGCTCCTATGTACAAAAATATAACTACTATGATACTGCTCCTATGTACAAGAATATAACTCCTATAATACTGCTCCTATGTAAGAGAATATAGCTACTATAATACTGCCTCCTATGTACAAGAATATAACTACTATAATACTGCCTCTGTGTACAAGAATATAACTACTATAATACTGCCCCTATGTACAAGAATATAACTACTATAATACTGCCCCCTATGTACAAGAATATAACTACTATAATACTGCTCCTATGTACAAGAATATAACTACTATAGTAGTGCTCCTATGTACAAGAATATAACTACTATAATACTGCTCCTATGTACAAGAATATAACTACTATAATACTGCCCCTATGTACAAGAATTTAACTACTATAATACTGCTCCTATGTGCAAGAATATAACTACTATAATACTGCTCCTATGTACAAGAATATAACTACTATAATACTGCCCCTATGTATAGAATATAACTACTATAATACTGCCTCTGTGTACAAGAATATAACTACTATAATACTGCCCCCTATGTACAAGAATATAACTCCTATAATACTGCTCCTATGTACAAGAATATAACTACTATAATACTGCTCCTATGTACAAGAATATAACTACTATAATACTGCCCCTATGTACAAGAATATAACTACTATAATACTGCTCCTATGTACAAGAATATAGCTACTATAACACTGCCCCTATGTACAAGAATATAACTACTATAATACTGCCTCTGTGTACAAGAATATAACTACTATAATACTGCCCCTATGTACAAGAATATAACTCCTATAATACTGCTCCTATGTACAGGAATATAACTACTATAATACTGATCCTATGTGCAAGAATATAACTACTATAATACTGCTCCTATGTGCAAGAATATAACTACTATATTACTGCCCCTATCTACAAGAATATAACTACTATAATACTGCTCCTATGTACAAGAATATAACTACTATAATACTGCTCCCTATGTACAAGAATATAACTACTTTAATACTGCCCCTATGTACAAGAATATAACCACTATAATACTGCTCCTATGTACAAGAATATAACTCCTATAATACTGCTCCTATGTACAGGAATATAACTACTATAATACTGCTCCCTATGTACAAGAATATAACTACTATAATACTGCTCCCTATGTACAAGAATATAACTACTTTAATACTGCCCCTATGTACAAGAATATAACTACTATAATACTGCTCCTATGTACAAGAATATAACTACTATAATACTGCTCCCTATGTACAAGAATATAACTACTTTAATACTGCCCCTATGTACAAGAATATAACTACTATAATACTGCTCCCTATGTACAAGAATATAACTACTATAATACTGCTCCTATGTACAGGAATATAACTACTATAATACTGCTCCTATGTACAAGAATATAACTACTATAATACTGTCCCTATGTACAAGAATATAACTACTATAATACTGCCCCTATGTACATGAATATAACTACTATAATACTGCTCCTATGTGCAAGAATATAACTACTATAATACTGCCCCTATGTACAAGAATATAACTACTATAATACTGCTCCTATGTGCAAGAATATAACTACTATAATACTGATAACTGCCGTAAAAGGAAAGGATAGATTTTCTTAAACTCCTTCATAAACTCACAAATACATGAAGGTGCCATGTAGTTTGCTGCCCAGAAGCAGTCCGCTGTGCTATGATCAGGGTCACTTATAGTAGGGTGTCTTTGATGTGCCCGTGTTGTGTGTTTTGACCTCTTTGCACATGAGATATGAAGCACAGTGGATAATATGAGTTTTTATGTGACATGTGTTAATGTATTTAGTTAGATTTCGGTGCCATCTGTAACATATTCGAGTGACCTTAGCTGCCTGATTTTCAGAAGTGTAGCAGATGGACCGCTCAGTAACTGGAGGAGAAATGCAAGTGGCTGTGATTGAAACTTCAGAGAAATAAAAAGATTTTTATTAATTTCTAAATATTTTGCATCTTAATTTGTTCCAAATAGAAAACAACATGCCCTGAGATTGGCATATGGGCGCATAAACAGTGTACCCGAGCTGCTTGCATTCTCAAAAACCAGGTCATTGAAATTCAGAATATTGATGTGCATTAAATGGATAGTCCTCCTGTTATATTTTACGCAGTTTATGTAAGTAGAATTGAAGGGTCTCTAGCCATCGAACGCTGGCCTTAGAGATGTGCAGTTAGGCCGAAACCCCTCACTACTGAAGGGAGCACAGTTGCTGTGATGATGGACTGCACACATAGACATTTTACCCTCAATCCCACACTTTTGCCCAAACGTATAGAAAAGAAGGGGATATGCAAGGAATGAACTACAGAGGGCGTCAACCAAAATCCGACCACTTTATAGCATACTTTGCCATCTCTCGGTAAATCTTTCAGTAGGCTTTCAGAAAAAGAAGAGACCTCCAAGACTCCTGGAAGAGTTGGCACATCTCCATGGTGTTGTTGAAACCTCAGAGAAAGGGAAGGTCTCCCGAAATGTCTCCTTAGGTGTGTTTCCCTCATCGTCAGTCAGTGTCTTTGCTCTCCTGCTCAGTCTATGGAATTGCATGTCTGCAATTGTATATTCACACTGGATGAAATATTTTTGGATAAATTATGAGGAGAAACAACTTGTGCTGTTTTCTGTTTTGTATAAACTAAAATTGTTATGTATTATATTAGAACCAGGAAAAACCTTTGGACAGCAAGGGACATCAAGAGGGCATATCACACAGGGCAGTGACCAAACAAAGGCCAACCATATTTGCTAACTTTTTGAGAATGTCCAGTGGACTTCCAGAAAAACGAGAGTCTTCACTAGTGTTGAGCGATACCTTCCGATATCGGAAAGTATCGGTATCGGAAAGTATCGGCCGATACCATCAAAGTATCGGATCTAATCCGATACCGATACCCGATCCCAATGCAAGTCAATGGGACGAAAATATCGGAATTAAAATAAACCCTTTCTTAACTTGTAGGTTCATTCTACATGAAGGAAAACAACTAACTAAGAATAATGTAGGATGTATTGAGGGACTTGGTGGAGACATTAAAGGCACAGAGGTTTAGCCCAATCTAATAGAATAGCAGGATTTTGTTTTGTTTTTTATGACGTTCGGCGTTAGAAAGATTTTGACTATGATAATTTTTTTTTTATTTTGTCAGATATTGATGTTTCACTACTTCCATGCCCTTCACCTTCTTTTTTACTTCTCCCACACTTTCTTCTTCATTATCCTCATCATCAGCTTCTTTGACATCAACTTCTTCACCTTATTCATCTTCTTCTTCATCTTCTACCTATTTTTTTTTTTGTTACATACATTGTTCATATTCTTTTTATTTTACTATTATCTTCTTCATATTCAACTTCTTCATCATATTCTTATTTGTGACAGGCATTCCCGTAGTTGTTATCTATAAAAGTTTGAAGATTACACCTTCCGTTCTGCCTGTCACAAAACAGTTACATTTGTCCGCGTTCAGTTTGGCCTGCATCATCAGGCTTTATCCAGGGGCACCACGAGGAGGAACGGACTCACCCCCATACACTGCTTAGTCTTCTTCTGCTTATAATTTAGATAATATCTTTTGCTCTGATATTTAGTCTTATGCTTAATGTTCTTCTGCTCTTTGTTCTGCAGCCTCTTGTTCTTCTGCTTCTCGGTCTTCCAGGTCGTCGTCGTCTCCAGGGTCGTTGTCTCCAGGGTCGTCATCATCGGGGTGGTCTTCAGGGTCATCGTCTCCAGGGTCGTCGTCATCTCAGTGGTTGTCGTCTCTGGTGTCGTCGTCATCTTAGGGGTGGTGTTCCGGGTCGTCGTCTTTAGGGTCTTGAACTTGGAAATGTAGCAGAAGGTACAAGTAGGCTGAGAAAATGCCGAGAAACAGCTGATGGAACTGGAACTCGGATGGCTACCCGAAGGTCCAAGAGCCAATGGAACTACCGAGGACCAGCTGACGTTACTGGAACCCGGTTACTAAGCAGGAGGTACCCGTGCTGAAAGCACTACCAAGGACCACCTGACGTTGGTGGAACTCGGATACCCAAAGGGAGGCACCTAAGCCAAAGGCTCTGCCCGGAACCAGCTGACGGTACTGGAACCAGGATGGGGAGCAGAAGGTACAAGAGCAAAAGACACTGCCGAGAACCAGCTGACGGTACTGGAACCCGGATGGGTAGCCGAAGGTCCAAGAGCCAATGGAACTACCGAGGACCAGCTGACGTTACTGGAACCCGGTTACTAAGCAGGAGGTACCCGTGCTGAAAGCACTACCAAGGACCACCTGACGTTGGTGGAACTCAGATACCCAGAGGGAGGCACCTAAGCCAAAGGCTCTGCCCGGAACCAGCTGACGGTACTGGAACCAGGATGGGGAGCAGAAGGTACAAGAGCAAAAGACACTGCCGAGAACCAGCTGACGGTACTGAAACCCGGATGGGTAGCCGAAGGTCCAAGAGCCAATGGAACTACGGAGGACCAGCTGACGTTACTGGAACCCGGTTACTAAGCAGGAGGTACCCGTGCTGAAAGCACTACCAAGGACCACCTGACGTTGGTGGAACTCAGATACCCAGAGGGAGGCACCTAAGCCAAAGGCTCTGCCCGGAAACAGCTGACGGTGCTGGAACCAGGATGGGGACCTATTCAAGCTTGTCTTCCTAGAGCCCCAACTAGCGGTGTTGGAGCAAAGGGTCAGCAGGGGGAGCAGAGTGTAGGCCGAAGCCTGCACTGGCGGCAGCTTTGGGTCTGTTGTGTCTGCGTGGCTGTTGCAGGACACGTTGCCGGCTACACAGCAGGGGAACAGCTGGCGGTGCTGAACCCCACTGACACATTGGCGAGGTGTTTTTCTCTGTGCAGCCAGCACTTCCGGACAGCAACTAGCGGTGTTGGAGCCCAGGCTCTTCAGGTGGAGCAGAGTGTAGGCCGCAGCCTGCACTGGAGCAAGTTGAAAGGGAACCTTTAACCCCCCCCCCAGGCGTTTGTAGCTGAAAGAGCCATCTTGTACAGCACTAATGCTGGAAAAGGTAAACTTAGCTCTTTTAATTATGGTCCTTGCACATGTTGAACCTAACACTTTTGAAATGTGTCCCCTCACACGGTTAAACCGTCCGGTCGGTGGAACTTTCCTTTGTCATGTGACGCAGCACAGCCGTCATTCTTACCCCCTTGGCGCCGTGCGCCTCCTCCTCAGCGTTGTTTGAATCTGTCCCGGAGTCAGCGCTGTTATGTTATCCCTTGGCCAGGCACACTTAGCGCTGCCCGTCTTCTGACATCATTTGGTGTCAGGATGGCTGCGCCTGTGTGGCCGCGCTGGAGGAGATCCCGCCTCGCTGTGTCATCTAATGTTATCACTCTGCGGACCTGTGATCCATGGGCATGAGCAGTGCATATCCTCGCCTCTCACTCCCCTCCCTACGGCTTCTTCAGACTGTGCGGCGTCACGGCCGTGGCATGCTATTAGGGATCAGCTGACAGCGCACAGTCTGAAGAAGGCATAGGGAGATGAGTGAGAGGCGGAGGTTCAGATATGCACTGCTAATGTCCATGGATCACAGGTCCGCAGTGGGATTTAATCAGAAGACACTACGAGGCGGGATCTCGTCCAGCGCAGCCGCACAGGCGCAGCCATCCTGACACCAAATGATGTCAGAAGACGGGCAGCGCTAAGTGTGCCTGGCCAAGGGATAACATAACAGCGCAGACTCCGGGACAGATTCAAACAACGCTGAGGAGGAGGCGCACGGCGCCAAGGGGGTAAGAATGACGGCTGTGCTGCGTCACATGACAAAGGAAAGTTCCACCGACCGGACGGTTTAACTGTGTGAGGGGACACATTTCAAAAGTGTTAGGTTCAGCATGTGCAAGGAGCACCACGAAAAGAGGCACTTTTTCCCTTTGCATCATTACTGCTGCACAAGGTGTCTCCTTCAGTAACAAACGCCTGGGGGGGGGAGGACAGGTTCCCTTAAATTTAACTTGTTGTGCCTGCGTGGCGGTCGCAGGTCACGTTGCCGTATACACAGCAGGGGAGCAGCAGGCATTACTGAACCCCACTAACACATTGGCGAGGTGTTTGGCTCTGTGCGGACAGCACTTCTGGACAACAACTAGCGGTGTTGGAGCCAAGGGACAGGAGGAGGAGGAGGAGATAGGAGGGATTGCCACACACACAGCTGGGGAACAGCTGACGTTACTGAACCCCAATAACAGAGGAGGGACTGTTGGGACTGTGCGGACAGCACTTCTGGACGGCAACTAGCGGTGTTGGAGCCCAGGGACAGGAGGAGGAGGAGGTGGAGGAGATAGGAGGGATTGCCACACACACAGCTGGGGAACAGCTGACATTACTGAACCCCAAAAACAGAGGAGGGACTGTGCGGACAGCACTTCTGGACGGCAACTAGCGGTGTTGGAGCCCAGGGACAGGAGGAGGAGGAGGTGGAGGAGATAGGAGGGATTGCCACACACACAGCTGGGGAACAGCTGACGTTATTGAACCCCAATAACAGAGGAGGGACTGTTGGGACTGTGCGGACAGCACTTCTGGAAGGCAACTAGCGGTGTTGGAGCCCAGGGACAGGAGGTGGAGGAGATAGGAGGGATTGCCACACACACAGCTGGGGAACAGCTGACGTTACTGAAACCCAATAACAGAGGAGGGACTGTTGGGACTGTGCGGACAGCACTTCTGGACGGCAACTAGCGGTGTTGGAGCCCAGGGACAGGAGGAGGAGGTGGAGGAGATAGGAGGGATTGCCACACACACAGCTGGGGAACAGCTGACGTTACTGAACCCCAATAACAGAGGAGGGACTGTTGGGACTGTGCGGACAGCACTTCTGGACGGCAACTAGCGGTGTTGGAGCCCAGGGACAGGAGGAGGAGGAGGTGGAGGAGATAGGAGGGATTGCCACACACACAGCTGGGGAACAGCTGACGTTACTGAAACCCAATAACAGAGGAGGGACTGTTGGGACTGTGCGGACAACACTTCTGGACGGCAACTAGCAGTGTTGGAGCCCAGGGACAGGAGGAGGTGGAGGAGATAGGAGGGATTGCCACACACACAGCTGGGGAACAGCTGACGTTACTGAACCCCAATAACAGAGGAGGGACTGTTGGGACTGTGCGGACAGCACTTCTGGACGGCAACTAGCGGTGTTGGAGCCCAGGGACAGGAGGAGGAGGAGGAGGTGGAGGAGATAGGAGGGATTGCCACACACACAGCTGGGAAACAGCTGACGTTACTGAACCCCAATAACAGAGGAGGGACTGTTGGGACTGTGCGGACAGCACTTCTGGACGGCAACTAGCGGTGTTGGAGCCCAGGGACAGGAGGTGGAGGAGATAGGAGGGATTGCCACACACACAGCTGGGGAACAGCTGACGTTACTGAACCCCAATAACAGAGGAGGGACTGTTGGGACTGTGCGGACAGCACTTCTGGACGGCAACTAGCGGTGTTGGAGCCCAGGGACAGGAGGAGGAGGAGGAGGTGGAGGAGATAGGAGGGATTGCCACACACACAGCTGGGGAACAGCTGACGTTACTGAACCCCAATAACAGAGGAGCGACTGTTGACTGTGCGTACAGCACTACCAGGCAACAACTAGCGGTGTTGGAGCCCAGGGACAGCAGGAGAAGCAGAGGAACACAATGTAGGCCGAAGCCTGATTGGAGAAAGTCGAAAGGGAACCTTTAACCCCCCCCCCCCCCCCAAGGCGTTTGTAGCTGAAAGATCCAGCTTGTGCAGCACAAAAGATGCAAAAGGAAAAGGTGGCTCTTTTCATTATGCTCCTTGCAAACACAGAACTAAACACTTATAAAATGTGTCCCCTGAAACCGTGAGACCGTCCCGGAGGTCGGACTTTCCTTCGTAATATGACGCAGCACAGCCGTCATTCTTACCTCCCCGGCGCCGTGCCCCGGCTCCTCAGCGTTGTTTGATTCCGTCCCGGAGCCTGCGCTGTTATGTTATCCCTTGGCCAGGCACACTTAGCGCTGCCCATCTTCTGACATCATTTGGTGTCAGGCTGGCTGCGCCTGTGCGGCCGCGCTGGCCGAGAGCCCGCCTAGCAGTGTCGTCTAATGTAATCCCACCGCGGGCCTGGGATCCGTGGCCATGCGCAGTGCATATCCTCGCCTCTCACTCCCCTCCCTACGGCTTCTTCAGACTGTGCGGCGTCACGGCCATGGCATGCTATTAGGGATCAGCTGACGGCGCACAGTCTGAAGAAGGCGTAGGGAGATGAGTGAGAGGCGGAGGTTCAGATATGCACTGCGCATGTCCATGGATCTCAGGCCCCCCGTGGGATTAAATCAGAAGACAATGCGAGGCGGGCTCTCGGCCAGCGCGGCCGCACAGGCGCAGCCAGCCTGACACCAAATGATGTCAGAAGATGGGCAGCGCTAAGTGTGCCTGGCCAAGGGATAACATAACAGCGCAGGCTCCGGGACGGAATCAAACAACGCTGAGGAGCCGGGGCACGGTGCCAAGGGGGTAGGAATGACAGCTGTGCTGCGTCATATTACGAAGGAAAGTCCCACCACCGGGACGGTTTTACGGTATCAGTGAACACATTTTATAAGTGTTAAGTTCTGCGTGTGCAAGGAGCTAAACAAAAATAGCTACCTTTTCCTTGTGCAGCATTACTGCTCCACAAGGTGGCTCTTTCAGTAACAAACGCCTTGGGGGGGGGGGGACAGGTTCCCTTACATTTCAGTTGTTGTGTCAGCGTGTCGGTCGCAGGACACATTGCCGGCTACACAGCTGGGGATCAGCTGACGTTACTGAAACCCAATAACACTGGGTCGTATGTTTTGACTGTGCAGACGGCACTTCAGAGCCTCAACTGGCGGTGTTGGAGCCCAGGAATTTAAGTTCAGGTGGTAGAAAGATGAACACAACAGGAGACCTGGATAACGTAGACAGTCACCTAATTATTTAATCAGGAAGAGGAGTGGCAAATTCCTGCAAGATCCAAGCCTTGTTCATTTTCAGGAAAGTAAGCCGGTCAACGTTATCGGAGGATAGTCGCATGCGACGGTCAGTTAGTACACCACCTGCAGCACTAAAGACGCGTTCCGATAATACACTAGCCGCAGGGCAAGCCAGCACCTCCAATGTATACTGGCTTAGCTCTGGCCATGTATCCAGCTTTGAGACCCAAAACTTGAAAGGTGAAGAGCCGTCTGGGAGTACAGCAAGAGGGCAAGACATGTAGTCTGTCACCATCTGACGGAACCGTTGCCTCCTGCTGACTGGAGCCGTCTGTGATGGTGTAGACTTTTGTGGCGGGCACAGAAAACTGTGCCACAGTTGGGCCATACTGGTCTTGCCTTGGACAGAGGCACTGCTTCTGCTCCCTCTTTGTGCAGAGCCTCCACCACTGCCTGGACACACTGAGCTGCTTTGTAATGCACTAGCAGCACTTCTCTCAGTTGGAATGGAGAAGATGATGGAATTCACCAGTGTGTCTTGGTACTCCCGCATTTTTCGCTCCCGGTTCAATGGTGTGATGAGGCTTTCTACTTTGTCCCGGTAGCGAGGATCGAGGAGGGTGAACACCCAATAATCAGACATGTTGAGAATGTGGGCGATGCGATGGTCGTTTCTCAGGCACTGCAGCATGTAATCCACCATGTGCTGCAGACTGCCAACTGCCCAAGAAACGCTGTCCCCTGCTGGAGGCGTGATCTCTGCCCGCTCGTCATCACCCCACCCTCGCTGTACACACTGACTACTGGACAATTGTGTAACTCCCTCCTCTGGACGGATGTCTTCCTCCTCCATTGACTCCTCCTCATCCTCCTCACAAACTGTCCCCTGCCTACGCGTTTGTGAGGAACCACGTGGCGCTGACTGTCCAGAAGATGATGGAAATGGTGAATCCTCATCCTCCACCTCTTCCACAACATCATCCCTTAGCGCTTGCAGTGATTTTTCAAGCAGGCAGATAAGGGGGACAGTCATGCTGACTAGTGCATCATCTGCACTCGCCATCCGCGTGGAATAATCGAAGGGACGCAAAACCTGGCAGACGTCATTCATAGTGGCCCACTCTGTGGTTGTGAAGTCTGAACGGCGCTGAGTGCGACTTCTTTGCGCCTGAAGCAGCTGGTACTCCATTACAGCTTGCTGCTGCTCACACAACCGCTCCAACATATGTAACGTGGAATTCCACCTGGTAGGTAGGTCACATATGATGCGATGTTCCGGCAGGCGGTGTCGGCGCTGCAGAGCCGCAATGCGCGCTTTTGCCGTGCTGGAACGCCGCAAGTGAGCACACTCTAGGCAGACCTTGTGCAGCAGTGCATCAAGATCCGGATAGTCCCTCAAAAAACTCTGCACGACCAAATTGAGCACATGTGCTAGACATGGGATGTGAGTGAGGTTGCCGAGGCCCAGAGCTGCCACCAGATTTCATCCCTCAGATCCTTTCAGACCTCATCATCTACACTACCCTCTGCCCCCAACTGCTCCTCCTGGGTAGTCTCAGCAGCAGAGCACGCACCAGAAAGTGGCACCTGAGTGTCATCAGCGGATGCGTCCTGCGATGTGGTGACCGGAGCCACTGGCCCACCCGCCTCTTCAGAGGAAGAGAGAAAAAGCTGTTGGGCATCACTGCACCCTGCCTCTTCTTCCATTTCTCCAATGCTGCTTGGCTGGCCCCCTGTTTCCAAGCCAAGAGATTCAGAGAACAGAAGTAGAGACGGCTCCTGTCCTGGGATCTCTGTCTGCCTGGGCAATTTGGCAGGTGGTGAAGAGACAGATGGCTGCTCTCCAGTGCTCTGTGTCTGAGAGGATGTGGCACTAATTGAAGTTGATGCATTAGCTGCCATCCATCCGACAACGGCTTCAATTTGTTCTTCACGCAGCAGCGGTGTACGGCGCTCTGCGACAAAGCTGCGCATGAAGGACTGTTCCCTGGTGAAAGTGGGTGCTGATGAGTCACCGGTGCCCGCAGCAGGCACAGAATCCCCACGTCCTCTCCCTGCTCCGCGCCCACGCCCACGTGCCTTACTCACTGCCTTCTTCATCTTGGTTGACTGATAAAGATAAGCAGAAAAGTACTAACGGCTTTGTGTGCTTATTCCTGAACAACTCCTAACAGGTATAAGAAACACTAATTTTCTAAAGTGTGGACTAGACTTTAATATGAGCTAATGTGGCCTACACAAATGTAAAGTGGTGTCACTGGTGTGTTTGGTGAACTTTATTATTTATTTATTTTTTTTGGGCTGAACTGACAACAGAGAGAGCTGCAGTCACACGGAGACTGTGCAGACAGCCGTAAACGGCGCTGCAAGGCCCAAAAACCCTCCTCTACGTTATCCTATGTAGTGTTTTTCCACAAGTTAGCTGGAGACGGGTGGAAAGACACTAATAGGAATTTTTTGAAAAAATGTGCAGCAGCCTGCACTACTTAAAACAAAAGGAAAATTGTTTTTACGGTATGACGCAGTGAAGAACCCTGAGCTGGAGACAACCAGGCTATGGCTGCTCACAGACTACAGGGCGAGCTGCAGTCACATGGTGACCGTGCAGACAGCCGTAAACGGCGCTGCAAGGCCCAAAAACCCTCCTCTACGTTATCCTATGTAGTGTTTTTCCACAAGTTAGCTGGAGACGGGTGGAAAGACACTAATAGGATTTTTTTTTAAAAAATGAGCAGCAGACTACACTACTTGAAAAAAAAAAAAAAAAAAAGAACAGTATGAGGCAATGAACCACCCTCCCTGAACTGAATACAACCAGCTATGGATGGCCTATGGCTGCACTCAGACTAGAGAGTGGGCTGCACTCACACACACACACACACACACAGACCTTGCAGATCGCTGTGAAAACAGCGCTACAAGGCAAAAGCAAGGTGATTAGTAGGTGAACACAGCGGTTGCTAAATTAGCCTTTGAAAAGCACAAAGAAGCAAATCACTATCTCTAAACTGGCCCTCAGTCAGCAAACAGCGTCCTGTCACTAACTGAATTCACAGCAGAGTGAGCGCAAAATGGCGCCAGAGACTTTTAAACTGCATCATGACATCATTTCAGTAGCCAATCACAGCCTTGCCAGTAGTTTCAGGCCCTCCATGCTGAACAGGATGTGCCCACACTTGGAATCATTCTCATTGGCTGATTTCGTACAAATTTGTGCAGTTTGAATCCTGGGAACTTCCGATTCCGGTATCCGATACGCGGCAAGTATCGGATCTCGGTATCGGAATTCCGATACGCTAAGTATCGGCCGATACCCGATACTTGCGGTATCGGAATGCTCAACACTAGTCTTCACGCAATCAAGGAATAGTTGGCAAATCTCCTGGGTGTTGTGGAAACCTCAAACAGAGCAACACTTTCAGGTTTCTAGTATATCTTGCCAGGATGCTCCATAATTAGTTGTTACCCTAGCATTCAGAGTCAGGAAAATAGAGGGTGGAATTGGCATAGAGTTCGTTATGAACACTTCTAGGGACAAGCTTTGCTCGATACTCTCAGCACATAAAATTTGCGTGTATTGTAGTAGAATTAGGACAACCCAATGGAGAGGTAGGGGCATCTAACAAGGTACCAACATACTAAATACTGACTCCTTTGTAGCACACTTGCCAACTTTTTCAGAACTCTTTCAGTTGGCTCCCAGAAAACGGGGAGACTTCTCGACTTGCTAGAAGAATTATCAAACCATCTTGGGGTTGCAGAAAGCTCACAGAGGGCCACGCTTTCAGGTTTCTAGTGCACGATTCCGAGATGCTCCATTATTGATGGAGTCCTAGCATTTTGGGAGCAGAAAAATAAGGGGATTGAATCTGCATGGATGGGTGAGACCTGGAAAAGAGCTGTGGTTATAATCACATTTGGAGACAAACTTTACCCATTACTCTCAACGCATAACATTGGTATGCTTTGAAGTAGACCCAGTACAAACCATTGCACTTGAGAGTTGAAATAGAGTACAACTGGCGTTGAACTATTCTTTCCCCGTATTTTAATTTTGTGGTATGTCTGGTGGACTAAATTCTTAGAAAATGGTTCTTCCAAGAAGTGGAGCTTAAGTGTCTTTACAACTATTGCCCATAGCCACTGTGCCCATAAGTTAATCTTTGATGGACCGTCCTACAGATGCTGTAGCATAAGAGCATCCAAGTGACCAATTCACTTTTTTACCTCTAGACTCATCCATAAGGTTAACGCCAACACTTTAGACTCATTGCTACAAGTTCCTAACTCTACGTCTTCACATGGAGTTTCTTCTCCACGTCTTGGTGCCTGTCCTCCTTGAAACTGCAGTGATTGTCCTTAGCTTGCTGCTTCCGATCCTTTCTACTGTAGAACACCCACCAGTGAGCGCAGCTCTTGTGGATAATGCAGGCTTAGACAAGGTGGTTTCTAATACAGGAGATAAATGAAAGAACTTCTTCAAGGCATAACTCTTCTGAGACCACAGACCCTCTTGCCCCATGCCATATTCATGCGATATTGGCACTGGTCCTCCCAGCTGGCACCATCTTACCCTAGACTCTCTTTGATGGGTCACCTTGTAGGCCACCTACCTTCATTGTATATAACAGAACATAAAATACTCATGTCCTTGTGACTTTTGTGACATTTTCTGTATTTTTCTGCAGTTATTAGATGAAGAAAGATTCCAGGACATTGAAAAGATCAAAACTATTGGAAGCACATACATGGCCGTATCGGGATTATCTCCAGAGAAACAGGTACTTATAAAATACAACCTGATGCCATGATTACAGGTTCTTCTGTATGAGCCAGATATCTTATACGAATGGCGGCTGGGGCTAATTCATTTTCACACTGTTGGGTAGAGAGGAAATTCATTCCGAGGGTCCATCCTCTAGCCATATAAAAGAAGGCCATGTTTATCCACATCCCTTAAACCGAGGCATAAGGATAACATGAATATCTTAGTCTGTGATGCAAAATAATGGCCATCACCTACTATGTGCCATTTGCGATACAGACACCGCCTATAGACAAGAGTGGCGCTGTGACTGGAAAAAAACACAATCTTGAGCCACGTTATATCAAAAATGTATGCGATCCACATTGGCCGCCTACAACTAAAAACGTAAAAATAAAATATAAATTATGCAATAAAATAAGATTTTTTTTTTTTTAAATTGAAATGATAAAATTTATTGTATGTTATAACTGCAAAAGTAAACATTTCCCGTTCTTGGTGAAGAAATCTGATGGGTTTTTTTGCGTATGATTTAGCAATGTGAAGACAAATGGGGGCACTTGTGTGCCGTGGCCGACTTCTCCATCGCACTGAATGAAAGCATCCAGGAGATTAACAAACATTCATTTAACAACTTTGAGCTCCGTATCGGTAAGTATTGTGTAAGACACCCAAATGTTTGACGTGAAAGGGAACTTGTCACATAAGACATGGTATTCTGTATAATGTAGAGCTGGAGGAGCTGAGCACACGGATATTTGGGTTTACAGGAAAAGCTTCAGTATAACTTGGCATTTATTGACCTACATCTCTACTCGATCAGAGCTTAGGAGTCCAGTGGGCGGATCTTTTGAACCCCTTCCCACAAATGGCTGTAACTGTTTGACTTAGCTCACATCCCACAACTTTAACCGTTCCAATGCTACAGTCAATAGTGGCAGTAGCATCTACGGCGTTTTACAGACAGATATTGCTCCTTCTCTAAGCTCATTGGTGGTGCCGATGACCACTAAGGCAACAAAGAGGCCTAACAATGTCCTGTGTATCTGACATTTACCTTAGCCTATCAGATCCCACCAAAGTCTGGTCTAATAGGCCACATGTCCATAAAGCATTGACAGGTTAGATAATGCACTGCACTGTGTAAGTAGTACAGTGTATTATCAGTGTTATCAAGGGATCTCTTGGTTTGGTCGCCTTTGCGGAACTATTAAAAAGTGTAAACACATTTTTTAAAGGAAACAAATATGTAAATATATATACGGTATATATATGTTTGTGCAAAATATCAGTAATAATTAAAATATTGTGTATTTGTGGGAGAAAAAAACCCACAAAAGCAGCATGTATTTTCGGATTGACCTGTACTATAAAACTGTATTATTATTTATCCAGCATGATGATTGTCTTAAAAAAAATGAAAAAGCATGCCAAAATTGCTCTTTTTTGTTGTTTTTTTCCTCTCAAAAATTTTAAAAAAAATTGATAAAAAATAATAATAAAAACTACAGCTCGTCATAAAAGAAAATCACACAGCTCTCTACTCTAAACAAAAATGAAAAAGTTAGGTCTCCCCATAGTGACAATCAGAAAATAAGTTTTATATATATATATATATATATATATATATATATATATATATATATATATATATATATATATATATATATATATACAGTCATGGCCAAAAGTATTGACACCTCTGCAATTCTGTCAGATAATACTCAGTTTCTTCCAGAAAATGATTGCAAACACAAATTCTTTGTTATTATTACCTTCATTTAATTTGTCTTAAATGAAAAGACACAAAAAGAATTGTCCTAAAGCCAAATTGGATATAATTCCACACCAAACATACAAAAAGGGGGTGGACAAAAATATTGGCACTGTTCGAAAAATCATGTGATGCTTCTCTAATTAGTGTAATTAACAGCACCTGTAACTTACCTGTGGCACCTAACAGGTGTTGGCAATAACTAAATCACACTTGCAGCCAGTTGACATGGATTAAAGTTGACTCAACCTCTGTCCTGTGTCCTTGTGTGTACCACCTTGAGCATGGAGAAAAGAAAGAAGACCAAAGAACTGTCTGAGGACCTGAGAAACCAAATTGTGAGGAAGCATGAGCAATCTCAAGGCTACAAGTCCATCTCCAAAGACCTGAATGTTCCTCTGTCTACCGTGCACAGTGTCATCAAGAAGTTTAAAGCCCATGGCACTGTGGCTAACCTCCCTAGATGTGGACGTAAAAGAAAAATTGACAAGAGATTTCAACGCAAGATTGTGCGGATGTTGGATAAAGAATCTCGACTAACATCCAAACAAGTTCAAGCTGCCCTGCAGTCCGAGGGTACAACAGTGTCAACCCATACTATCTGTCAGCGTCTGAATGAAAAGGGACTGTATGGTAGGAGACCCAGGAAGACCCCACTTCTTACCCCGAGGCATAAAAAAGCCAGGCTGGAGTTTGCCAAAACTTAACTGAAAAAGCCTAAAACCTTTTGGAAGAATGTTCTCTGGTCAGAAGAGACAAAAGTAGAGCTTTTTGGGCAAAGGCATCAACACAGAGTTTACATGAGAAAAAAAGAGGCATTCAAAGAAAAGAACACGGTCCCTACAGTCAAACATGGCGGAGGTTCCCTGATGTTTTGGGGCTCCTTTGCTGCCTCTAGCACTGGACTGCTTGACCGAGTGCATGGCATATGAAGTCTGAAGACTACCAACAAATTTTGCAGCATAATGTAGGGTTGTTCATCCAAGTATTAGGCTGAGGGTGCCAATACTTTTGTCTGGCCCATTTTTGGAGTTTTGTGTGAAATGATCAATGTTTTGCTTTTTGCTTCATTCTCTTTTATGTTTTTTCATTTAAGACAAATTAAATGAAGATAATAATACCAAAGAATTTGTGTTTGCAATCATTTTCAGGAAGAAACTGAGTATTATCTGACAGAATTGCAGGGGTGTCAATACTTTTGGCCATGACTGTATATATATATATATATATATATATATATATATATATATATATATATATATATATATATATATATATATATATATATACATACACAGTGTATATGTATATAGCCTCCAGGGCTGCTGAGCGCAGATGGAAAAAAAGATCCCACTCCAACAAGCACTTCATCGCATTCAAACAGTCCCTCACTACTTTCAAGACCACACTCGCCACAGCTAAACAAACCTACTTCTCATCTCTCATATCCTCCCTGTCTCACAACCCTAAACAGTTATTCAACACTTTCAATTATTTCCTCCGTCCCCAGCACCTCCCTCCTCCCCACTTATCTCAGCTGAAGATTTTGCCTCATTTTTCAAGCAGAAGATTGATAACATCAGAGACAGTTTTGGTCAACAACCCCCAGAGCCCTTCCTCCCGACTTCCCAGCCCTCCACCTTCAAATCCAACTTCTCCACCATTACAGAAGATCAACTCTCCACTCTACTCTTAAGATCGCATCTCACCACCTGTGCACTTGACCCGCTACCATCCCACTTCATCCCAAACCTCATCAAAGTCTTCATCCCAACCCTAACCCATCTCTTCAACCTATCACTAACAACTGGTGTTTTCCCCTCAAGCTTTAAACATGCCTCAATCACACCTATCCTCAAAAAGCCTTCTCTTGACCCATCCTCTGTATCTAGCTATCGCCCTATATCACTTCTCCCTTATGCCTCCAAACTACTGGAACAACATGTCTACCTTGAACTGTCCTCCCATCTCTCTTCTTGCTCCCTCTTTGACCGCTTACAATCTGGCTTCCGGTCACACCACTCCACTGAAACTGCCCTAACTAAGGTCACCAATGACCTCTTAACCGCCAAGAGCAAGCGACACTACTCTGTCCTCCTCCTCCTCGATCTGTCGGCTGCCTTTGACACAGTGGACCATTCCTTATTATTACAGACCCTCTCATCCCTTGGCATCACAGACTTGGCCCTATCCTGGATCTCATCATACCTAACAGACCGGACATTCAGCGTCTCCCACTCACACACCACCTCCTCACCTCGCCCCCTATCTGTCAGAGTCCCACAAGGTTCAGTCCTAGGGCCCCTGCTCTTCTCCATTTACACCTTTGGCCTGGGACAGCTCATAGAATCTCATGGCTTTCATTATCACCTCTATGCTGATAACACACACATCTACATCTCTGGACCAGATTTCACCTCCCTGCTAACCAGAATCCCTCAATGTCTGTCCACTACTTCATCCTTCTTCTCCGCTAGATTTCTGAAATTTAACATGGACAAAACAGAATTCATCATCTTTCCCCCATCTCACGCGACCCCCCCCAACGAACCTATACATTACAGTGCATGGCTGCCCACTCTCCCCAGTCCCACAAGCTCGCTGCCTCGCGGTAATCCTTGACGCTGATCTCTCCTTCAAACCACATATCCAAGCCCTTTCCACTTCCTGCTGACTTCAACTCAAAAATATTTCACGAATCCGTACATTCCTCAACCAAGAATCTGCAAAAACCCTAGTCCATGCCCTCATCATCTCTCGCCTTGACTACTGTAACCTCCTGCTCTGTGGCCTCCCCTCTAACACTCTCGCACCCCTCTAATCTATTCTAAACTCTGCTGCCCGACTAATCCACCTGTCCCCCTGCTATTCCCCGGCCTCTCCCCTCTGTCAATCCCTTCACTGGCTCCCCATTGCCCAGAGACTCCAGTACAAAACCCTAACCATGACACACAAAGCCATCCACAACCTGTCTCCTCCATACATCTGTGACCTCGTCTCCCAGTACTTACCTACACGCAACCTCCGATCCTCACAAGATCTCCTTCTCTACTCCCCTCTTATCGCCTCTTCCCACAATCGTATACAAGATTTCTCTCGCGTATCACCCCTACTCTGGAACCCTCTACCACAACACATCAGACTCTCGCCTACCATCAAAATCTTCAAAAAGAGCCTGAAGACCCACCTCTTCTGACAAGCCTACAACCTGCCGTAACCACCGATCAACCAAACCGCTGCATGACCAGCTCTATCCTCACCTACTGTATTCTCACCCATCCCTTGTAGATTGTGAGCCTTCGCGGGCAGGGTCCTCTCTCCTCCTGTACCAGTTATGACTTGTATTGTCTAAGAATATTGTACTTGTTTATATTATGCATACCCCTCCTCACATGTAAAGCGCCATGGAATAAATGCAAGTCCAATATAGCAGAGATGGTCACAGTTTAGTAGAGCTTGGTTTGTCAGAGTCCAGTATAACAGATGGTCCCCAGTATAGTAGAGCTTGGTTTGTCACAGAGTCCAGTATAGCAGAGATGTCACCAGTATAGTAGAGCTCGGTTTGTCACAGAGTCCAGTATAGCAGAGATGGTCACCAGTATAGTAGAGCTTGGTTTGTCACAGAGTCCAGTATAGCAGAGATGGTCACCAGTATAGTAGAGCTTGGTTTGTCACAGAGTCCAGTATAGCAGAGATGGTCACCAGTATAGTAGAGCTTGGTTTGTCACAGAGTCCAATATAGCAGAGATGGTCACCAGTATAGTAGAGCTTGGTTTGTCACAGAGTCCAGTATAGCAGAGATGGTCACCAGTATAGTAGAGTTTGGTTTGTCACAGAGTCCAGTATAGCAGAGATGGTCACCAGTATGGTAAAGCTTGGTTTGTCACAGAGTCCAGTATACCAGATGGTCCCCAGTATAGTAGAGCTTGGTTTGTCACAGAGTCCAGTATAGCAGAAATGATCACCAGTATAGTAGAGTTTGGTTTGTCACAGAGTCCAGTATAGCAGAGATGGTCACCAGTATGGTAAAGCTTGGTTTGTCATAGAGTCCAGTATAACAGATGGTCCCCAGTATGGTAGAGCTTGGTTTGTCACAGAGTCCAGTATAGCATAGATGTCACCAGTATAGTAGAACTTGGTTTGTCACAGAGTCCAGTATAGCAGAGATGGTCTACTATACTGATTTGTCACAGTCCAGTATAGCAGAGATGGTCACCAGTATAGTAGAGCTTGGTTTGTCACAAAGTTCAGTATAGCAGAGATGGTCACCAGTATAGTAGAGCTTGGTTTGTCACAAAGTTCAGTATAGCAGAGATGGTCACCAGTATAGTTGAGCTTGATTTGTCACAGAGTCCAGTATAGCAGAGATGGTCACCAATGTACAAGAGCTTGGTGTGTCAGAGTCCAATGTATCAGAGATGGTCACCAGTATAGTAGAGCTTGGTTTGTCACAGAGTCCAGTATAACAGATGGTCCCCAGTATAGTAGAGCTTGGTTTGTCACAGATTCCAGTATAGCAGAGATGTCACCAGTATAGTAGAGCTCGGTTTGTCACAGAGTCCAGTATAGCAGAGATGGTCACCAGTATAGTAGAGCTTGGTTTGTCACAGAGTCCAGTATAGCAGAGATGGTCACCAGTATAGTAGAGCTTGGTTTGTCACAGAGTCCAATATAGCAGAGATGGTCACCAGTATAGTAGAGCTTGGTTTGTCACAGAGTCCAGTATAGCAGAGATGGTCACCAGTATAGTAGAGTTTGGTTTGTCACAGAGTTCAGTCTAGCAGAGATGGTCACCAGTATGGTAAAGCTTGGTTTGTCACAGAGTCCAGTATAACAGATGGTCCCCAGTATAGTAGAGCTTGGTCTGTCACAGAGTCCAGTATAGCAGAAATGATCACCAGTATAGTGGAGTTTGGTTTGTCACAGAGTCCAGTATAGCAGAGATGGTCACCAGTATGGTAAAGCTTGGTTTGTCATAGAGTCCAGTATAACAGATGGTCCCCAGTATAGTAGAGCTTGGTTTGTCACAGAGTCCAGTATAGCATAGATGTCACCAGTATAGTAGACCTTGGTTTGTCACAGAGTCCATTATAGTTGAGATGGTCACCAGTATAGTAGAGCTTGGTTTGTCACAGAGTCCAGTATAACAGATGGTCCCCATTATAGTAGAGCTTGGTTTGTCACAGAGTCCAGTATAGCAGAGATGTCACCAGTATAGTAGAGCTCGGTTTGTCACAGAGTCCAGTATAGCAGAGATGGGCACCAGTATAGTAGAGCTTGGTTTGTCACAGAGTCCAATATAGCAGAGATGGTCACCAGTATAGTAGAGCTTGGTTTGTCACAGAGTCCAGTATAGCAGAGATGGTCACCAGTATAGTAGAGTTTGGTTTGTCACAGAGTCCAGTATAGCAGAGATGGTCACCTGTTGTGAACTATATTTCTTGGCTCCCTCTTGTGGTCACTAGCGGTATGGCACTTGGATTGTCTTTCCCCAGGTTGGTACTCACCTGGTTCGTTAGGCCTTGGGTGTTCCTATTTAGTAAGTCAGCTGGGTAATTAATCCAAAAAAGAAATGTAGAAGCTATAGCAATTGGATATATTAAAACTTAGCCTTTAATAAATAGCATAAAATACAAATACGCACAAAAAAAATTTTTTTTGAGGTAATAGTGCCCTAAACCCAAACACAGGACGAAAAAAGACCAATATACAAAACATATAAAGTTTTAAAACATTGACTGCACTATTATTTGATTAACAGTGGACCAGAAGGCTGTCACTGGTCCTGATATATATTCAACACTCTCAAAGAGGTGCAAACAATGAGGTGCTCCCTACTTTGTTGGAGTCCACGTATCCTTATATGTTATAAGTCAAAAATGTACATAGGCAATGGTTGCCTTTATTTTAATGGCCAAACAAAAGCCACACACATCTACCAGACCAATTAAATAGTGTCAGTCAAATGAAAAAATTAGCAGCATGTCACTGTAGGCTTCATAAGGCATAAAGATGCCTAAAGGACTGGGTCATATCTAAAGGAACTCCTGCTTCCTCATCAATATTAGATAAGCGTTCACCAATGTGATCCAGTGTACCAAGGCAATATCACTTTTTTCTAGAAGTACATACAACAAGTGCTCCTAAGGCGCAATAACCAATATGAGCTGTGCCAAGCAAAAATAACCCACTGCTGTAGTAACCGTGGTCATATCACCTTTATCTCGATGACACATAACATATACATAAAGTGCTTCAAAGGCACACTAATCAATGTAAAGTGTGTCATAAAGAATAGAGCCACTGCTGTGGATCGATCTCACCCGCATCTGGAGAGTTTACTTTGCCATAATATGGACCCTCAGTCGGAAGAGATCCAAAAAAGAAGCCGTGACGATGGACAGTCTTTGTTACGGCGGTACGTTGTGCCTGTGGTTCCTGCTGTTGAGCCTCCTGCTCCGGTGTTGGTTGAGGGCGAGTTGGAGTACGTGGTGGAGAAGATCTTGGATTCTCGTCTCTCTAGGCGGAGGCTTCAGTATATGGTCAAATGGAAGGGCTATGGTCAGGAGGATAATTCCTGGGTGGTCGCCTCTGATGTTCATGCGGCCGATTTGGTTCGTGCCTTTCACGCTGCTCATCCTGATCGCCCTGGTGGTCTTGGTGAGGGTTCGGTGACCCCTCCTTAAAGGGGGGGTACTGTTGTGAACTATATTTCTTGGCTCCCTCTTGTGGTCACTAGCGGTATGGCACTTGGATTGTCTTTCCCCAGGTTGGTACTCACCTGGTTCGTTAGGCCTTGGGTGTTCCTATTTAGACTTCCTGGATCCTCAGTCTAGTGCCTGGAATCGATGTAATCAGTCCATGCCTGTTTTCTCCTGTCTACTGGTCTCCTGATTTTTGCAAGATAAGCTAAGTCCTGCTTTCTTATTTTTGTTTATTTGCTTTGCTCTCATTTTAGTCCAGCTTGTTCAAAATGTGATTCCTGATTTTGCTGGAAGCTCAAGGGGGCTGATATTCTCCCCCCACACCGTTAGTCGGTGCGGGGGTTCTTGGATATTCAGCGTGGATATTTTTGTAGGGTTTTTGCTGACCGTATAAGTCCGCTTCCTATTTTCTGCTATTAATTAGTGGGCCTCTCTTTGCTGAATCTAGTTCATTCTTACGTTTGTCTTTTCTTCTTACCTCACCGTTTTTATTTGTTGGGGGCTTGTATTATAACTTTGGGGTACTTTTCTCTTGAGGCAAGTGAGGTCTTATTTTCTCTGAAAGGGTTAGTTAGTTCTCCAGCTGGTGCGAGACATCTAGAATCAATGTAGGTACGTTCCCCGGCTGCTTCTAGTTGTGGGCTAGGATCAGGTATACGGTCAGCCAAGTTACCACCTCCCTATGAGCTGGTTTTTGTGTTTGCGGACTTAGCTTATATTCCTGTGATCCTCTACCACTAGGATCATAACAGTATTCCAGGCCCAAAGTGAATATTTAATGCATTGCAGAAGCGGGATTAAAAGAAAAGAAGTTCTGAGTTGTTTTTTTTTTTCTTCTTCCCCTTTTTCTCTGAGTGGCTTGAAGCTCTGCTGCAGACATGAATGTTCAGACTCTGATTACTAGTGTGGATCAGCTTGCTGCACGAGTGCAGGGCATTCAGGATTTTGTTACTAGTAGTCCTATGTCAGAGCCTAAGATACCTATTCCTGAGCTGTTCTCTGGAGATCGATTTAAATTTAGAAATTTTAGGAATAATTGTAAATTGTTTCTATCTTTGAGACCTCGTTCGTCTGGAGACTCAGCTCAGCAAGTTAAAATTGTTATCTCCTTCTTGCGTGGCGACCCTCAGGATTGGGCTTTCTCATTGGCGCCAGGAGATCCGGCATTGGCAAATATTGATGCGTTTTTTCTGGCGCTCGGATTGCTTTATGAGGAGCCAAAACTTGAAATTCAGGCAGAAAAAGCTTTGCTGGCTATCTCTCAGGGCCAGGATGAAGCTGAAGTGTATTGCCAAAAATTTCGTAAATGGTCCGTGCTTACTCAATGGAATGAGTGTGCTCTGGCCGCAAATTTCAGAAATGGCCTTTCTGAAGCCATTAAGAATGTGATGGTGGGTTTTCCCATTCCTACAAGTCTGAATGATTCTATGGCCCTGGCCATTCAGATTGATTGGCGTTTGCGGGAGCGCAAATCCGCTAATCCTCTGGCGGTGTTGTCTGAACAGACACCTGACTTAATGCAATGTGATAGAATTCAGACTAGAGCCAAATGGCAAAATCATAGACGTCAGAATGGGTTGTGTTTTTACTGTGGTGATTCTACACATGTTATCTCAGCATGCTCTAAACGCCTAACAAAGGTTGTTAGTCCTGTCGCCATTGTTAATTTGCAGCCTAAGTTTATTTTGTCTGTGACTTTAATTTGCTCATTGTCTTCCTACCCTGTTATGGCATTTGTGGATTCAGGTGCTGCCCTGAGTCTTATGGACTTGTCGTTTGCCAAGCGCTGTGGTTTTGTCCTGGAGCCTTTAGAAAATCCTATTCCTCTTAGAGGAATTGATGCTACGCCATTGGCGGAGAATAAACCGCAGTATTGGACACAAGTGACCATGTGCATGACTCCTGAACATCGGGAGGTGATTCCTTTTCTTGTTCTGCATAAAATGCATGATTTGGTCGTTTTGGGTCTGCCATGGTTACAGACCCATAATCCAGTTTTGGATTGGAAGGCTATGTCTGTGACAAGTTGGGGTTGTCAGGGAATTCATTGCGATTCCCCGTCGGTGTCTATTGCTTCTTCTACTCCTTCTGAAGTTCCTGAGTATTTGTTGGACTATCGGGATGTATTCAGTGAGCCCAGGTCCAGTGCTCTTCCTCCTCATAGGGACTGTGACTGCGCTATAGATTTGATTCCTGGTAGTAAATTTCCTAAGGGACGATTATTTAATCTGTCTGTACCTGAGCATGCCGCGATGCGTTCTTATATAAAGGAGTCTTTGGAGAAGGGACATATTCGTCCATCCTCTTCCCCTCTTGGTGCGGGATTCTTTTTTGTGGCCAAGAAAGACGGGTCTTTGAGACCTTGTATAGACTATCGGCTTCTGAATAAAATCACGGTTAAATTTCAGTATCCTTTGCCACTATTGTCGGACTTGTTTGCTCGGATTAAGGGTGCCAGTTGGTTCACCAAGATAGATCTTCGTGGTGCGTACAACCTTGTGCGCATTAAGCAGGGAGATGAATGGAAAACTGCGTTTAATACGCCCGAAGGTCATTTTGAGTACTTGGTGATGCCTTTTGGGCTCTCTAATGCTCCTTCAGTGTTTCAGTCCTTTATGCATGACATCTTCCGGAAGTATCTAGATACATTTATGATTGTTTATCTGGATGATATTCTGTTTTTTTCTGATGATTGGGATTCTCATGTAAAGCAGGTCAGGATGGTGTTTCAGGTTTTGCGTGATAATGCTTTGTTTGTGAAGGGCTCAAAGTGTCTCTTTGGAGTGCAGAAGGTTTCCTTTTTGGGTTTTATTTTCTCCCCTTCTACTGTGGAGATGGACCCAGTCAAGGTCCGAGCTATTCATGATTGGACTCAACCCACGTCTGTTAAGAGTCTCCAGAAGTTCTTGGGTTTTGCTAATTTCTACCGTCGTTTTATTGCTAACTTTTCTAGCGTTGTTAAACCTTTGACGGATATGACCAAGAAAGGTTCTGATGTTGCTAATTGGGCTCCTGCAGCCGTGGAGGCCTTCCGGGAGCTGAAGCGCCGGTTTACTTCGGCGCCTGTTTTGTGCCAGCCTGATGTCTCACTTCCCTTTCAGGTTGAAGTGGATGCTTCTGAGATCGGTGCAGGGGCTGTTTTGTCGCAGAAAGGCTCTGGTTGCTCTGTGATGAGACCATGTGCTTTTTTTTCTAGGAAATTTTCGCCTGCTGAGCGGAACTATGATGTTGGTAATCGGGAGTTGTTGGCTATGAAGTGGGCATTTGAGAAGTGGCGTCATTGGCTCGAGGGAGCTAAGCATCGTGTGGTGGTCTTGACTGATCACAAAAATCTGATGTATCTCGAGTCTGCTAAGCGCCTGAATCCTAGACAGGCTCGTTGGTCATTGTTTTTCTCCCGTTTTGACTTTGTGGTCTCATACCTGCCTGGTTCGAAGAATGTGAAGGCTGATGCTCTTTCTAGGAGCTTTGTGCCTGACTCTCCTGGAGTCTCAGAGCCAGCTGGTATTCTGAAAGAGGGAGTAATCTTGTCGGCCATTTCTCCTGATTTGCGACGTGTGTTGCAGAGATTTCAGGCTGGTAGACCTGACCCTTGCCCACCTGATAGACTGTTTGTTCCTGATAAATGGACCAGCAGAGTTATTTCCGAGGTTCATTCCTCGGTGTTGGCAGGGCATCCTGGGATTTTTGGTACCAGAGATTTGGTGGCTAGGTCCTTTTGGTGGCCTTCCTTGTCGCGGAATGTGCGTTCTTTTGTGCAGTCCTGTGGGACTTGTGCTCGGGCTAAGCCTTGCTGTTCTCGTGCCAGCGGGTTGCTTTTGCCCTTGCCCGTCCCGAAGAGGCCTTGGACACACATTTCCATGGATTTCATTTCAGATCTTCCGGTGTCTCAAGGAATGTCTGTCATCTGGGTGGTGTGTGATCGTTTTTCCAAGATGGTCCATTTGGTGCCCTTGCCTAAGTTGCCTTCCTCTTCCGATCTGGTTCCTTTGTTCTTTCAGAATGTGGTTCGTTTGCACGGCATTCCTGAGAATATCGTGTCTGACAGAGGATCCCAGTTTGTGTCCAGATTCTGGCGATCTTTTTGTGCTAAGATGGGCATTGATTTGTCGTTTTCATCTGCCTTTCATCCTCAGACTAATGGCCAAACGGAGCGAACTAATCAGACGCTGGAGGCTTATTTGAGATGTTTTGTTTCTGCGGATCAGGATGATTGGGTGACCTTCTTGCCATTGGCTGAGTTTGCCCTCAATAATCGGGCTAGTTCCGCTACTTTGGTTTCGCCATTTTTCTGCAACTCTGGTTTTCATCCTCGTCTTTCCTCGGGTCATGTTGAGCCTTCTGACTGTCCTGGGGTGGATTCCGTGGTGGATAGGTTTCAGCGGATTTGGAATCATGTGGTGGACAACCTGAAGTTGTCACAGGAGAACGCTCAGCGTTTTGCCAACTGCCGCCGCGGTGTGGGTCCCCGACTTCGTGTTGGGGATTTGGTTTGGTTGTCTTCTCGGTATGTCCCTCTGAAGGTTTCCTCTCCTAAGTTTAAGCCTCGCTTTATTGGTCCTTATAAAATTTTGGAAGTCCTTAACCTGGTGTCTTTTCGTTTGGATCTTCCGGTGTCGTTTGCCATTCACAATGTGTTCCATAGGTCTTTGTTACGGCGGTACGTTGTGCCTGTGGTTCCTGCTGTTGAGCCTCCTGCTCCGGTGTTGGTTGAGGGCGAGTTGGAGTACGTGGTGGAGAAGATCTTGGATTCTCGTCTCTCTAGGCGGAGGCTTCAGTATATGGTCAAATGGAAGGGCTATGGTCAGGAGGATAATTCCTGGGTGGTCGCCTCTGATGTTCATGCGGCCGATTTGGTTCGTGCCTTTCACGCTGCTCATCCTGATCGCCCTGGTGGTCTTGGTGAGGGTTCGGTGACCCCTCCTTAAAGGGGGGGTACTGTTGTGAACTATATTTCTTGGCTCCCTCTTGTGGTCACTAGCGGTATGGCACTTGGATTGTCTTTCCCCAGGTTGGTACTCACCTGGTTCGTTAGGCCTTGGGTGTTCCTATTTAGACTTCCTGGATCCTCAGTCTAGTGCCTGGAATCGATGTAATCAGTCCATGCCTGTTTTCTCCTGTCTACTGGTCTCCTGATTTTTGCAAGATAAGCTAAGTCCTGCTTTCTTATTTTTGTTTATTTGCTTTGCTCTCATTTTAGTCCAGCTTGTTCAAAATGTGATTCCTGATTTTGCTGGAAGCTCAAGGGGGCTGATATTCTCCCCCCACACCGTTAGTCGGTGCGGGGGTTCTTGGATATTCAGCGTGGATATTTTTGTAGGGTTTTTGCTGACCGTATAAGTCCGCTTCCTATTTTCTGCTATTAATTAGTGGGCCTCTCTTTGCTGAATCTAGTTCATTCTTACGTTTGTCTTTTCTTCTTACCTCACCGTTTTTATTTGTTGGGGGCTTGTATTATAACTTTGGGGTACTTTTCTCTTGAGGCAAGTGAGGTCTTATTTTCTCTGAAAGGGTTAGTTAGTTCTCCAGCTGGTGCGAGACGTCTAGAATCAACGTAGGTACGTTCCCCGGCTGCTTCTAGTTGTGGGCTAGGATCAGGTATACGGTCAGCCAAGTTACCACCTCCCTATGAGCTGGTTTTTGTGTTTGCAGACTTAGCTTATATTCCTGTGATCCTCTACCACTAGGATCATAACAGTCACCAGTATGGTAAAGTTTGGTTTGTCACAGAGTCCAGTATAACAGAGATGGTCCCCAGTATAGTAGAGCTTGGTTTGTCACAGAGTCCAGTATAGCAGAAATGATCACCAGTATAGTAGAGTTTGGTTTGTCACAGAGTCCAGTATAGCAGAGATGGTCACCAGTATGGTAAAGCTTGGTTTGTCATAGAGTCCAGTATAACAGATGGTCCCCAGTATAGTAGAGCTTGGTTTGTCACAGAGTCCAGTATAGCATAGATGTCACCAGTATAGTAGAACTTGGTTTGTCACAGAGTCCAGTATAGCAGAGATGGTCTACTATACTGGTTTGTCACAGTCCAGTATAGCAGAGATGGTCACCAGTATAGTAGAGCTTGGTTTGTCACAAAGTTCAGTATAGCAGAGATGGTCACCAGTATAGTTGAGCTTGATTTGTCAAAGAGTCCAGTATAGCAGAGATGGTCACCAATGTACTAGAGCTTGGTGTGTCACAGAGTCCAGTATAGCAGAGATGTCACCAGTATAGTAGAGCTCGGTTTGTCACAGAGTCCAGTATAGCAGAGATGGTCACCAGTATAGTAGAGCTTGGTTTGTCACAAAGTTCAGTATAGCAGAGATGGTCACCAGTATAGTTGAGCTTGATTTGTCACAGAGTCCAGTATAGCAGAGATGGTCACCAATGTACTAGAGCTTGGTGTGTCACAGAGTCCAATGTAGCAGAGATGGGCACCAGTATAGTAGAGTTTAGTTAGTCACAGAGTCCAGTATAGCAGAGATAGTCACCACTCACCAGTATAGTAGAGCTTGGTTTGTCACAGAGTCCAGTATAGCAGAGATGATCACCAGTATAGTAGAGTTTGGTTTGTCACAGAGTCCAGTATAACAGAGATGGTCACCAGTATAGTAGAGCTTGGTTTGTCAGAGTCCAGTATAGTAGAGATTGTCACCAGTATACCAGAGCTTGGTTTGTCACAGAGTCCAGTATAGCAGAGATGGTCACCAGTATGGTAGAGATTGGTTTGTCACAGAGTCCAGTATAACAGAGATGGTCACCAGTATGGTAGAGCTTGGTTTGTCACAGAGTCCAGTATAACAGAGATGGTCACCAGTATAGCAGAGCTTGGTTTGTCACAGAGTCCAGTATAGTAGAGATGGTCACCAGTGTAGTAGAGCTTGGTTTGTCACAGAGTCTAGTATAGTAGAGCTGACCAGTAATATAGCAGTGTTTGTTTTGTCATGGAGTCCAAGAACAGTGGCAGTCCATTGTAGCGGCATGAATGCCAACTACATGAATGCACAGCTTTGGTGATACCACCTATAAGGCCAGAGAAAGTGACAAAGTAGAAGCACAACGTACAGAAGAGCAGAGGTAGCCGACCAAAGCATGAACAGTGGTGCTTCCTAAACTCCAGTCCTCTCTGCCCCCACACGTCATGTTCTCAGGATTTCCTTAGTATTGCACAGTTGCTGGACGTATCATGAAGACACGAGGAATTCTCTCACCTGTGAAACACTATGGAAATCCTGAGAACACGACCTGTGGGAAACGTGAGATGGGCTGGAGATTGGGAAGCACTGAGGAGGATGCGGGTCCCGATGCTGGAGCCAGGACCGATGAGTAACATTTACAACTCATGGTGTCGGAAATGTGTTCTCATCGTAAGGGGTTAATAGAAAAATGTCACCTCTTCACAGTTTAACAGCAACCTGAGCACATGACCATTAATCCTGCCATCTTTGATCTTTTTTTTGTATGAATTGCTTCTCAATATAATTATTATAATCGTCCTAATAATGTTTTCTGCTGCGGCAATCACCGTGCAGGGCGCCATTTCTGCATATTCTGCCCTCATCACATCTAGAGATTTTTAGCCCAGAATATTAAACTACGTGAGTGATAAAGTGATATTGTCATGATCCTTGCGGCATTAAATACATCATAATGAATGAAAATAATGAATTCAGATGAATCCGGTTGATCATTTATGCCCAGGTTCATCCGGATGTTTAATGCATGCTGAAAAGAGCTGTCACCGAAATTCTGGGGAGGTCACAATCCGGAATTAATGACTCCTACAACAGAGTGCACCTGGTTTATGTGCTGTAGACGGGACCTTTACATGGTGACTCATGGTCGTATCAGCGGCGCACAAGTCATCGTGCCTGTCATCCAGCGGCAGGAAAATAATGATAGCAAACGCTACTCACATCATCCGGCTCCAAAGAATCTCGTGCATTTTTATTTCAGTCCTGCCCATTGTACGGGCTGGTGCATATAATGTCTGCATCATGACAGTGCGTGACTGTATATTCCTGTGCTAGAAAATGTGTCAGACGCCATGATATAAGGATAGATAGATAGATAGATAGATAGATAGATAGATAGATAGATAGATAGATAGATAGATAGAGTGGGGAAAAATGTGCAAGTTCTCCCACTTAAAAAGATGTGAGAGGCCTGTAATTGACATCATAGGTAGACCACAACTATCAGAGTTAAAATGATAAAACAAATCCAGAAAATCACCTTGTCTGATTTGGCAAGATTTATTGTGCATATTATGGTGGAAAATAAGTATTTGGTCACCTAAAACATGCAAGATTGCTGGCTCTCACAGACTAATAACTTCTTCCTTAAGAGGCTCCTCTGTCCTCCACTCATTACCTGTAGTAATGGCACCTGTTTGAACTTGTTATCAGTATAAAAGACACCTGTGCACACCCTCAAACAGTCACACTCCAAACTCCACTTTGGTGAAGACCAAAGAGCTGTTGAAGGACACCAGAAACAAAATTGTAGCCCTGCACCAGGCTGGGAACACTGAATCTGCAATAGGCAAGCAGCTTGGTGTGATGAAATCAACTGTGGGAGCAATAATAAGAAAACGGTAGATATACAAGACCACTGATAATCTCCATTGATCTGGGGCGCCACACAAGATCTCTCCCTGTGGGGTGAAAATTATCACAAGAACGGTGAGCAAAAATCCCAGAACCACACGGGGGGACCTAGTGAATAACCTGCATAGAGCTGGGACCACCGTAACAAAGGCTACCATCAGTAACACACTACGCCACCAGGAAATCAGATCCTGCAGTGCCAGACGTGTCCCCCTGCTTAAGCCAGTGCATGTCCGGGCCCGTCTGAAGTTTGCTTGAGAGCATTTGGATTATCCAGAAGAGTATTGGGAGTATTGGTCTGATGAAGCCAAAGTAGAACTGTTTGGTAGAAACAAAACTCATTGTGTTTGGAGGAGAGAGAATGCTGACTTGCATCCAAAGAACACCATACCTACTGTGAAGCATGGGGGTGGCAACATCATGCTTTGGGGCTGTTTCTCTGCAAAGGGGCAAGGACGATTGATCCATGTACATGAAAGAATGAATGGGGCCATGTATCGTGAGATTTTGAGTGCAAACCTCCTTCCATCAGCAAGGGCATTGAAGATGAAACATGGATGGGTCTTTCAGCATGATAATGATCCCATGCACACCCCCAGGGCAACGAAGGAGGGGCTTCGTAAGAAGCATATGAAGGTCCTGGAGTGGCCTAGCCAGTCTCTAGATCTCAACCCAATAGAAAACCTTTGGAGGGAGTTGAAAGTCCATGTTGCCCAGCGACAGGCCCAAAACATCACTGCTCTAGAGGAGATCTGCATGGAGGAATGGGCCAATATACCACCAACAGTATGTGACAAGCTTGTGAAGACTTACAGAAAACGTTTGACCACTGCCAACAAAGGATATATAACAAAATATTGAGATGAACTTTTGTTAATGACCAAATACTTATTTTCCATGATAATTTGCAAAATAAATCTTGCCGAATCAGACAAGGTGATTTTCTGGATTTGTTTTCTCATTTTGACTCTCATAGCTGTGGTCTATCTATGATGTCAATCACAGGCCTCTCGCATCTTTTTAAGTGGGTGAACTTGCACAATTGGTGGCTGACTAAATACTTTTTTCCCAACTGTAGAAGATAGATAGATAGATAGATAGATAGATAGATAGATAGATAGATAGATAGATAGATATAATAGATAGATAAATAGACAGATTTAAAAAAAACTAAGAAAGTGGGTAGCACTCCCTCGCTTGTGTCACCTGCATCTAAAAAACATCTCCAGAATCCGACCTTTTCTCACCTTTGAAACTGCAAAAACTCTTACTGTCGCTCTTATTCATTCTCATCTGGACTATTGCAACTCTCTACTGATTGATTCCCCCCTTTCTAAACTCTCCTCTCCAAACCGTCTGAATGCAGCAGCCAGGATTATCTTTCTGACCAGCCGCTACACCGACGCCTCCACCCTGTGCCAGTCATTGCACTGGTTACCCATCCGCTACAGAATACAATATAAACTCATTGCTCTCACCCACAAAATTCTCCACAGTTCTGCACTACCCTACATCTCCTTTTTTCACCTCTGTCTATCACCCTACCCATGCCCTCCATTCTGCAATCCTCCATAATTCGAACCTCCAACTTCTGTCTTCAAGACTTCTCTCGTGCTGCACCAGTTTTCTATAAGCTTGTGAGCAGGGCCCTCATTCCTCTTGTAACTGTTAAAATATGTGGTACTTTGTAATCAGAGCTGTGGAGTCCATTTTGGAGGAGTTGGTATAAAATGGACCGACTCTGACTCCTAAAACCTAATAAATTGGGTACAGTAGTTCAGTGGAGTAATTTTTTTTCATAAGAATTTGGGAAAGTTATGAAATGTCCTATAAATGTCTGTTCTGCTTTAATAAAGTAACTTTGCTATACTAACCTGTCATATCCGCCACGTTACAGCTGATTTCTGTCATTTCTCTCCCAGGTATCAGTCACGGCTCAGTTGTTGCCGGAGTCATTGGGGCTAAGAAACCTCAATATGATATTTGGGGGAAAACTGTAAACCTGGCGAGTAGAATGGACAGCACGGGAGTGAGCGGCAGAATCCAAGTGCCTGAGGAGACCTACCATGTCCTGAAGGATCGCGGCTTTGCATTTGAGTATCGCGGAGAGATCTACGTGAAAGGTATAAGCGAGCAGGAAGGAAAAATCAAAACCTATTTTCTTCTAGGAAGAGTGCAGCCAAATCCATTAATATCACAGCCAAAAATAATCACTGGACAATATTCACTAGCAGCTGTCGTACTAGGACTCGTGCAGTCCCTAAACCGACAAAAACAGAAGCAAATCCTCAACGAAAACAACAACTCCGCCATCATGAAAGGACATTACAACAGGCGGACATTACTAGCATCAAGCGGATCGGAGGTCGTAACGCAAACAGAGGGAGTCGACAAGCCGGAATTGCCATAAAATACACCTTTTTTTTTGTTCTTTTGAGTTCATTTTTTGTATTTCTTTTATATATAAATTCACAAATAAAAAAACTTATAATTTTTTTACAAAGTGACTTAACATCCTCTCTTCACTAGAAATTATTTTGTTATTAGTGTTGTGCTGATTTTGTCAGAGGCAGTGACCTGTCCGCTAGTGACTTGGATAATGAGGACAACAGTGAATATGACATGTAGAAGTATTATGAAATAGGCAGTGATGGATGACTTTGTAGCCAATTATATCATTAAAATTATCACAGCATAGGAGGGTGCTGTTGATTTTGTTGGAGGCAGTGACCTGTCCGCTTGTGATTATGGTACTGAGGACATAGGTAAATATAACATGGAGAAGTACCATGAAATGGGCAGTGATGGATGGCTTTGTAGCCAATTATATCATTAAAATTATCACAGCAGAGGAGGGTGCTGCTGATTTTGTTGGAGGCAGTGACCAGTCCCCTCATGATTAGGGTACTGAGGACATAGGTAAATATGACATGGTTCGGTATCATGAAATGGTCAGGAATAGATGACTTTGTAGCCAATCTTATCAAAATTATCACAGCAGAGGAAGGTGCTGCTGATTTTGTTGGAGGCAGTGACTGTCCACTCATGACTATAATAGTGACGACAGAGGTGAATGACATGAAGAAGTATTGTGAAATGAGCAGTGATAGATGACTTTCTAGCCAATCTTATCATCAAAATTATTACAGCAGAGGAGGGTGCTGCTGATTTTGTTGGATGCAGTGACTGTCCACTCATGACTATAATAGTGATAACACAGGTGAACTGACTGTGACATGAAGAAGAGTCATGAAGTGGGCAGGGATAGATGACTTTGCAACCAATCGTATTATGGGAATTATCACAGCAGCAGGTGACATGGTGCAGTATCATAAAATGGGTGTGGATAGAACACAAAGTAGCCAATCTTATAATGGTAATGAGCACAGCAGAAGAGTGTGCTGCTGATTTTGTTGGAGGCAGTGACCTGTCCATCCATATGACTATGATAGCAAGGACACAGCTGAACAATCAGTATCACAAACTGGGAAGGGACAGAACACTTTGTAGTTTTTATAACCAATCATATTATTAGTTATTAACAAAGGAGAAGGGTGTGCTGATTGTGTTTGAAGCAGTGACCTGTCCAATCGTTTAACTACGGTAGTGAGGACAGAGTGGCATGGGACAGGGATAGTTTTATTTAATAGGAGGGGATGCCATAGGAAATATCACAGCAGAAGTGTGTGTTGATTTTGTTGGAGGCAGTGACATGTCCATTTATAAACTGGGCTGTGTGGGAGAGGGGGAGTATCATTTCAAGAACAATGGGACTGAACACAGTGTACATAGGCATTTCATGGGACTGACGACAGCAGAGTACTGTACAAATGTTGCTGAAACCAGTGACCTGCTTACTCATGTGAGTATGGTAATTTGATTTATCAAGAGGCAATATCATGGGAAATATCGCAGCAGAAGAGTGTGCTGATTTTGATGAAGACAGTAACATGTTTACTTATGTGATTATGAGTAGGGCTCCACTAGACATGGCAATATCAGGAAATGTGGAGGGACAAGAGATAATGTACACCCTCATTTCATAGGATTGATGAAATCAGAGGATTGTGTTTATTTTGTTGGAGCCAGTGACCTGACCACACATCTGACTAGAGTAGTGAGAACAGTGCTTCATGTGACAAGAACAGTGTGTTTTAATGGGAGTGAACAGAGCACTGTGTGCTTAGTTATATCATAGGGAGGATGACAGCAGAGGATTGTGCTGGTTTTGTCAGTCAGTGACCTGTTCATGTATGTGACTATAATAGAACAGAACTGCATGGGACATAGAAAACACAGTGAAATAGTTGGAGATAGAATAATATGCAACTAATCTTATTATGGGAATGATGATCACAGTAGAAGTGGAGTGTGCTGACTTTTTGACAGGCAGTAAGCTGTCCAATCACGAGAACTGTGAGAACAGAGGTAAGTGTGATAAGGACAATACAATGAAATAGGCTTTGTTAAGCTAACATTCGGCTAATAACTATCTCCAGTGTCCAGGCAGAGGACAGGAAGAGGTAAGTGACTGCCTGTTGTGCTACCTCATATCATCCTGGAGGGACCATCACTCATATCACTCACCAGACTGCCTGCGCCTCGACCATCACTTATATCACTCACCAGACTGCCTGTGTCTTGACCATCACTCACATCACTTACCGGACTTCTGGCGCTTTGACCATCACTGACATCACTCACAGACTCTGTGTCTTGACCATCACTGACATCACTTACCGGACTTCCTGCGCCTCGACCATCACTGACATCACTCATCAGACTGCCTGCACCTCAACCATCACTGACATCACTCACCGGTCTGCTTTTGCCTTCACCATCACTGACATAACTCACTGGACTGCCTGCACCCCGACTATCACTAACACACTAACTGGACTGCCTGCGCCCCGACTATCACTGAGATCACTCACCAGACTGCCTGCGCCTTGACCATCACTCACCTGACTGCCTGCGCCTTTACCATCACTGACATCACTCACCAGACTGCCTGTGCCTTGACCATCACTCACCTGACTGCCTGCGCCTTTACCATCACTGACATCACTCACCAGACTGCCTGTGCCTCGACTATCACTGACATCACTCACCAGACTGCCTGTGCCTCGACCATCACTGAGATCACTCACCGAACTGCCTGTGCCTCGACCATCACTGACATGACTCACCAGACTGCCTGTGCCTCGACCATCACTGACATCACTCACCAGACTGCCTGCGCCTCGACCATCACTGACATCACTCACCAGACTGCCTGCGCCTTTACCATCACTGAGATTACTCACCGAACTGCCTGTGTCTCGACCATCACTGACATGACTCACCAGACTGCCTGTGCCTCGACCATCACTGACATCACTCACCAGACTGCCTGCGCCTCGACCATCACTGACATCACTCACCAGACTGCCTGTGCCTTTACCATCACTGAGATCACTCACCGAACTGCCTGTGCCTCGACCATCACTGACATGACTCACCAGACTGCCTGTGCCTCGACCATCACTGACATCACTCACCAGACTGCCTGCGCCTTTACCATCACTGAGATCACTCACTGAACTGCCTGTGCCCCGACCATCACTGACATCACTCACCAGACTGCCTGCGCCTCGACCATCACTGACATCACTCACCAGACTGCCTGCACCTCGACCATCACTGACATCACTCACTGGACTACCTGTGCCCCGACCATCACTGACATCACTCACCAGACTGCCTGCGCCTCGACCATCACTGACATCACTCACCGAACAGCCTGTGCCTCGACCATCACTCACCGAACAGCGTGGGCCCCGACCATCACTGACGGCACATACTGAAATTATCGGTCCAAATCTTGTTTGCAGATCTCCAATCTCTTCCACTTGTGCTTTTTTATCAGTTTTTTCCGTACCCATGTTTCACAAACTTTTTGCAAATCCAAGTGTGTTATAGATTAATGCACAGGCAGAGCCATGTGAGTGATTTGTCACATGATCCCGTCACTCGTCCATCCCCAGATTCAGCTCACGTGCACGCTCAGGGTTGTCTTCGTTCATTGTTTGACGTCCGCCTCCTTCTTCATGGCTGACACTTCTTCCTTGAACTTTCCTGTTTTACCACAGACTCAGAGTTGAATAATTTTCAGAGGCAAACCGCTCATGCTGTGATTTTTTTTCGGTCCAAAGAAATAAATCAGACGTGTGCACGGCCCCATAGAATAACATGGGGACCAGTGATTTTTAATCGGTTTGCACCCATCTGGTGTGAACGAGGCCTGATAGTGAGGATCTGCTCCAGGCAGGCCATGAGCGTTGGCTTGGCGGAGGGCAGGATTTACGCGGTCAGCCTTCTTACAGGCTGCCAAAACCTTATCACTCTGGAGGTAAACTGAGGATTTGGATGTGTCTGAGGAAAGTGGAGAATTTTGCATTTAGATTAAAAAAAAATGAAAAACAAAAGGTTGGAAATTCACTTTTTGTCTATTTGTTGCCTCCAGCGAGCAGCTGAATAACATGGCTGCGACTGCTGCAATTCTCAGTTCTCAGTTTTTCACACAAAACTCGGTGACTCATCGGTGTCGGCACAACACGTAATTAATCAAATGTTTTGGTCGCTGCCATTTCTGCAAAACTATCCAATGTGTTTTTCGCCCTCTGGGCAAATGACATTTGTTATGTTTTTCCATTGAATTATCCTTTTTTTGCAAAACTGAAGCCGTTCAATTTGTATCCTGCAAACCATGTAGTCTAATCCTATTACTGGAGAATTACATCCGTGCAGTTCTCCTGCAGGAGTGCGGCCACTCACAAAATCTCATCACGCCTCACACTCGTGTGCCCTATGTCTGGATATGCCCCTGTGGTAAAATGGTGGTCTTGTTAAAATATATTATACTTAATAATAATAATAATAATAATATACTTACATTTTCACAGATGCCACTATTTTCCAACCCTGTGCTCAACACTGCTGAGTATAAAGGGGGCTCATTTTAGTAGCTAAGCCAGCCCCCTTCTCTGTCTACGCCTCAGCTATTGGGGTTGGCTAACTGGCTTATTTATGTAGCTAAGCCAGCCCCCGTTCGTTGTCTATGCCCCCAGCTGACTTGCTTATTTCAGTAACAAAGCCAGCCCCCTTCTCTGTCTATGCCTCCACTATTGGAGTTTCTCTGACTGGCTTATTTCAGTAGATAAGCCAGACCTCTTCTCTGTCTATGCCTCCACCATGAGGGCTGGGCCATGAGGGCTGGCTGACTGGCTTACTTACATTCATTATTATAGGCCAGTAAGCTTAACCTCTACTGTGGGTAAAATCCTGGAGGGCATTCTAAGGGATGCTATACTGGAGTATCTGAAGAGGAATAACCTCATGACCCAGTATCAGCACGGGTTTACTAGGGACCGTTCATGTCAGACTAATTTGATCAGCTTCTATGAAGAGGTAAGTTCCGGACTGGACCAAGGGAACCCAGTGGATGTAGTGTATATGGACTTTTCAAAAGCTTTTGATATGGTGCCACACAAAAGGTTGATACATAAAATGAGAATAATGGGGATAGGGGAAAATATTTGTAAGTTGGTTAAGAGCTGGCTCAGGGATAGGAAACAAAGGGTGGTTATTAATGGAGTACACCCAGACTGGGTCGCGGTTAGCAGTGGGGTACCACAGGGGTCAGTACTGGGCCCTCTTCTTTTTAACATATTTATTAATGACCTTGTAGGGGGCATTCAGAGTAGAATTTCAATATTTACAGGGGAGGACAATTTTATATTACAGGATGATTTATGTAAACTAGAAGCTTGGGCTGATAAATGGCAAATGAGCTTTAATGGGGATAAATGTAAGGTCATGCACTTGGGTAGAAGTAATAAAATGTATAACTATGTGCTTAATTCTAAAACTTTAAAATTAAAATTTTCTAAAATTTAAGAGGGGACTGGATACTTTTCTTGAAAAGTATAATGTTACAGGGTATATATACTAGATTCCTTGATAGGGCGTTGATCCAGGGAACTAGTCTGATTGCCGTATGTGGAGTCGGGAAGGAATTTTTTCCCCAATGTGGAGCTTACTCTTTGCCACATGGGTTTTTTTTGCCTTCCTCTGGATCAACATGTTAGGGCATGTTAGGTTAGGCTATGGGTTGAACTGGATGGACTTAAAGTCTTCCTTCAACCTTAGTAACTATGTTACTATGTTATTTCAGTAGCTAAGCCAGCCCCCTTCTCTGTCTATGCCTCCACCATTAACCCCTTCACCCCCAAGGGTGGTTTGCACGTTAATGACTGGGCCAATTTTTACAATTCTGACCACTGTCCCTTTATGAGGTTATAACTCTGGAACGCTTCAACGGATCTTGGCGATTCTGACATTGTTTTCTCGTGACATATTGTACTTCATGATAGTGGTAAAATTTCTTCGATATAACTTTCGTTTATTTGTGAAAAAAATGAATATTTGGCGAAAATTTAGAAAATTTAGCAATTTTCCAACTTTGAATTTTTATGCCCTAAGGCTACGTTCACACTAGCGTTGTGTGCCGCTGCGTCGGCGACGCAACGCACAACGCACGCAAAAACACGTCAAAACGCACGCAAAAACGCTGCATTTTGCGACGCATGCGTCGGTTTTTGCCGAAAATCGGACGCAAGAAAAATGCAACTTGTTGCGTTTTCTTGGTCCGACGCTTGCGGCAAAAAAGACGCATGTGTCGCACAACGCAACAAAAAAAAACGCATGCGTCCCCCATGTTAAGTATAGGGGCGCATGACGCATGCGTCGCCACTGCGTCGCCGACGCAAACCCGACGCACATTAACTTAACGCTAATGTGAACGTAGCCTTAAATCACAGACATATGTCACGCAAAATACTTAATAAGTAACATTTCCCACATGTCTACTTTACATCAGCACAATTTTGGAACCAAAATTTTTTTGGGTGACGGAGTTATAAGGGTTAAAAGTTGACCAGCAATTTCTCATTTTTACAACACCATTTTTTTTTAGGGACCACATCTCATTTGAAGTCATTTTGAGGGGTCTATATGATAGAAAATACCCAAGTGTGACACCATTCTAAAGACTGCACCCCTCAAGGTGCTCAAAACCACATTCAAGAAGTTTATTAACCCTTCAGGTGTTTCACAGGAATTTTTGGAATGTTTAAATAAAAATGAACATTTAACTTTTTTTCACACAAAATTTATTTCAGCTCCAATTTGTTTTATTTTACCAAGGGTAACAGGAGAAAATAGACCCCAAAATTTGTTGTACAATTTGTCCTGAGTACGCTGATACCCCATATTTGGGGGTAAACCACTGTTTGGGCGCATGGCAGAGCTCGGAAGGAAAGGAGCGCCATTTGACTTTTCAATGCAAAATTGACTGGAATTGAGATGGGACGCCATGTTGCGTTTGGAGAGCCCCTGATGTGCCTAACATTGAAACCCCCCACAAGTGACACCATTTTGGAAAGTAGACCCCCTAAGGAACTTATCTAGATGTGTGGTGAGTAGTGTTGAGCGATACTTTCCGATATCGGAAAGTATCGGTATCGGAAAGTATCGGCCGATACCGTCAAAATATCGGATCCAATCCGATACCGATACCCGATCCCAATGCAAGTCAATGGGACGAAAATATCGGAATTAAAATAAACCCTTTATAAACTTGTAGGTTCATTCTACATGAAGGAAAACAACTAAGAATAATGTAGGATGTATTGGGGGACGTGGCGGAGATATTAAAGGGACAGAGGTTTAGCCCAATGTAATAGAATAGCAGGATTTTTAATTTTTTTTTATGAAGTTCGGCGTTAGAAAGAATTTGACTATGTTATTTTTTTTTTTTTTTATGTCAGATATTGATGTTTCACTACTTCCACGCCCTTCACCTTCTTTTTTACTTCTCCCACGCTTTCTTCTTAATTATCCTCATCATCAGCTTCTTTGACATCAACTTCTTCACCTTATTCATCTTCTTCTTCATCTTCTACCTATTATTTTTTGGGTTACATTGTTCATATTCTTTTTATTTTACTATTATCTTCATCATATTCAACTTCTTCATCATATTCTTATTTGTGACAGGCATTCCCGTAGTTGTTATCTATAAAAGTTTGAAGATTACACCTTCCGTTCTGCCTGTCACAAACCAGTTACATTTGTCCGCGTTCAGTTTGGCCTGCAGCATCAGGCTTTATCCAGGGGCACCACGAGGAGGAACGGACTCACCCCCATACACTGCTTAGTCTTCTTCTGCTTATAATTTACATAATATTTTTTTGCTCTGATATTTTGTGTTATGCTTAATGTCCTTCTGCTCTTTGTTCTGCAGCCTCTTGTTCTTCTGCTTCTCGGTCTTCCAGGTCGTCGTCGTCTCCAGGGTCGTCGTCTCCGGGGTCGTCGTCATCGGGGTGGTCTCCGGGGTCGTCGTCATCGGGGTGGTCTTCAGGGTCATCGTCTCCAGGGTCGTCGTCATCACGGTGGTTGTCGTCTCTGGTGTCGTCGTCATCTTAGGGGTGTTCTTCCGGGTCATCGTGTTTAGTCTCTTGAACTTGGAAATGTAGCAGAAGGTACAAGAAGGCTGAGAAAATGCCGAGAACCAGCTGATGGAACTGGAACTCGGATGGCTACCCGAAGGTCCAAGAGCCAATGGAACTACCGAGGACCAGCTGACGTTACTGGAACCCGGTTACTAAGCAGGAGGTACCCGTGCCTGAAAGCACTACCAAGGACCACCTGACGTTGGTGGAACTCGGATACCCAGAGGGAGGCACCTAAGCCAAAGGCTCTGCCCGGAACCAGCTGACGGTACTGGAACCAGGATGGGGAGCAGAAGGTACAAGAGCAAAAGACACTGCCGAGAACCAGCTGACGGTGCTGGAACCCGGATGGGTAGCCGAAGGTCCAAGAGCCAATGGAACTACCGAGGACCAGCTGACGTTACTGGAACCCGGTTACTAAGCAGGAGGTACCCGTGCCTGAAAGCACTACCAAGGACCACCTGACGTTGGTGGAACTCGGATACCCAGAGGGAGGCACCTAAGCCAAAGGCTCTGCCCGGAACCAGCTGACGGTACTGGAACCAGGATGTGGAGCAGAAGGTACAAGAGCAAGTGTCTGCGTGGCTTTTGCAGGACACGTTGCCGGCTGCACAGCAGGGGAACAGCTGGCGGTGCTGGACCCCACTGACACATTGGCGAGGTGTTTGGCTCTGTGCAGCCAGCACTTCCGGACAGCAACGAGCGGTGTTGTAGCCCGGGCTCTGCAGGGGGAGCAGAGTGTAGGCCGAAGCCTACTTGAACCAATTTCAAAGGTAACCTTTAACCCCCCCTCAGGGGTTAGAAAGTAGAAGAGCCACAGCTTATGCAGCAGTAGTGCTGCACAAGTCAAAGGTTGCTCTTTTAATTTCGCTCCTTGCACACGCTGAATGAAACACGTATAACATTTAGCCCTTTATACAGTCAAACTGTGTTGGAGGCGCGAGTTCCCTTTGTAATGAGACGCAGCACAGATGTCAAGAATCCCACCTTGGTGCTGGGTGCAGCCTCCTGAGCGTTGTTATTTGCTGTACAGGAGTCTGCGCTGTCGTGTTATCCCCTGGCCTAGCGCCGTTAGCGCTGCCCATCTTCTGACCTCATTTAATGTTGGCCGGTGCGGTTCGCGATGCCCATGAATCACAGCCCCGCAGTGTATTGACATAGTTTAAACACTGCGGGGCTGGGATTCATGGCCTGGCGCAGTACATATGTTCGCCTCTCGCTTGGGTTCTTACACCCGCTTCAGACTATGCGGCGTCATCTGATCCCTTATCGCATGCCACGGCCATGAAGCCGCACAGTCCGAAGAAGGCGGAAGGAGAGGAGGGACAGGCGAACTGATGCACTGATCCTGCCCATCAATCACACCCTCGCAGTCCCAATAAATAAGACACCGAGGGGCGTTGTGTGGGTCAGGGCGGCCGCAGAGGCGCAGGCAGCCAAACCATGATGCCAGAAGACGGGCAGCGCTACCAAGGGGGTTGCAGCGTGTCATTACAAAGGAAAGTCACACCACCGGGACGGTTAAATGGTCACACAGAGGACACATTGCAGACGTGTTTTCAGTTCCACATGTGCGAGGAGAATACGTTTCTGAGCCACCTTGCACACATGCAGCATTACCGCTGTACAAGGTGGCTGGATAACGTAAAAACGCCTGGGGGAGGGGGGACAGGTTCCCTTCAATTTCAGTTCTTGTGTCTGCGTGGCTTTTGCAGGACACGTTGCCGGCTGCACAGCAGGGGAACAGCTGGCGGTGCTGGACCCCACTGACACATTGGCTGGTGTTTTTCTCTGTGCAGCTAGCACATCTGGGCAAAAACTGGCGGTGTGTTAGAGCCCAGGGACAGCAGGAGGAGGAGCAGGAGGAGGAGGAGCAGGGGGAGGGGAGTGTAGGCCGAAGCCTGCACAGGCGGCAGCTTTGGGTGTGTTGTGTCTGCGTGACTTTTGCAGGACACGTTGCCGGCTACACAGCAGGGGAACAGCTGGCGGTGCTGGACCCCACTGACACATTGGCGAGGTGTTTGGCTCTGTGCAGCCAGCACTTCCGGACAGCAACTAGCGTTGTTGGAGCCCGGGCTCTGCAGGTGGAGCAGAGTGTAGGCCGAAGCCTAATTGAACCGATTTCAAAAGTCACCTTTAACCCCCCCTCAGGGGTTACAAAGTAGAAGAGCCACAGCTTATGCAGCAGCAGTGCTGCGCAAGTCAAAGGTTGCTCTTGTAATTTTTCTCCTTGCACACGCTGAATGGAACACGTATAACATTCAGCCCTTTAGACAGTCAAACTGTGTAATGGAGGCGAGAGTTCCCTTTGTAATGAGACGCAGCACAGGTGTCAAGAATCCCACCTTGGTGCTGGGTGCAGCCTCCCGAGCGTTGTTATTTGCTGTACAGGAGTCTGCGCTGTCGTGTTATCCCCTGGCCTAGCGCCGTTAGCGCTGCCCATCTTCTGGCATCATGTAATGTCGGCCGGTGCGGTTCGCGATGCCCATGAATCCCAGCCCCGCAGTGTCTTAACATTGTTAAAACACTGCGGGGCTGGGATTCAGGGCCTGGCGCAGCACATATGTTCGCCTCTCACACTCGGGTCCTTACACCCGCTTCAGACTGTGCGGCGTCAGCTGATCCCTTATCGCATGCCACGGCCATGAAGCCGCACAGTCCGAAGAAGGCGGAAGGAGAGGAGGGACAGGCGAACTGATGCACTGATCCTGCCCATCAATCACACCCTCGCAGTCCCAATAAATAAGACACCGAGGGGCGTTGTGTGGGTCAGGGCGGCCGCAGAGGCGCAGGCAGCCAAACCATGATGCCAGAAGACGGGCAGCGCTACCAAGGGGGTTGCAGCGTGTCATTACAAAGGAAAGTCACACCACCGGGACGGTTAAATGGTCACACAGAGGACACATTGCAGACGTGTTTTCAGTTCCACATGTGCGAGGAGAATACGTTTCTGAGCCACCTTGCACACATGCAGCATTACCGCTGTACAAGGTGGCTGGATAACGTAAAAACGCCTGGGGGAGGGGGGACAGGTTCCCTTCAATTTCAGTTCTTGTGTCTGCGTGGCTTTTGCAGGACACGTTGCCGGCTGCACAGCAGGGGAACAGCTGGCGGTGCTGGACCCCACTGACACATTGGCTGGTGTTTTTCTCTGTGCAGCTAGCACATCTGGGCAAAAACTGGCGGTGTGTTAGAGCCCAGGGACAGCAGGAGGAGGAGCAGGAGGAGGAGGAGCAGGGGGAGGGGAGTGTAGGCCGAAGCCTGCACAGGCGGCAGCTTTGGGTGTGTTGTGTCTGCGTGACTTTTGCAGGACACGTTGCCGGCTACACAGCAGGGGAACAGCTGGCGGTGCTGGACCCCACTGACACATTGGCGAGGTGTTTGGCTCTGTGCAGCCAGCACTTCCGGACAGCAACTAGCGTTGTTGGAGCCCGGGCTCTGCAGGTGGAGCAGAGTGTAGGCCGAAGCCTAATTGAACCGATTTCAAAAGTCACCTTTAACCCCCCCTCAGGGGTTACAAAGTAGAAGAGCCACAGCTTATGCAGCAGCAGTGCTGCGCAAGTCAAAGGTTGCTCTTGTAATTTTTCTCCTTGCACACGCTGAATGGAACACGTATAACATTCAGCCCTTTAGACAGTCAAACTGTGTAATGGAGGCGAGAGTTCCCTTTGTAATGAGACGCAGCACAGGTGTCAAGAATCCCACCTTGGTGCTGGGTGCAGCCTCCCGAGCGTTGTTATTTGCTGTACAGGAGTCTGCGCTGTCGTGTTATCCCCTGGCCTAGCGCCGTTAGCGCTGCCCATCTTCTGGCATCATGTAATGTCGGCCGGTGCGGTTCGCGATGCCCATGAATCCCAGCCCCGCAGTGTCTTAACATTGTTAAAACACTGCGGGGCTGGGATTCAGGGCCTGGCGCAGCACATATGTTCGCCTCTCACACTCGGGTCCTTACACCCGCTTCAGACTGTGCGGCGTCATCTGATCCCTTATCGCATGCCACGGCCATGAAGCCGCACAGTCCGAAGAAGGCGGAAGGAGAGGAGGGACAGGCGAACTGATGCACTGATCCTGCCCATCAATCACACCCTCGCAGTCCCAATAAATAAGACACCGAGGGGCGTTGTGTGGGTCAGGGCGGCCGCAGAGGCGCAGGCAGCCAAACCATGATGCCAGAAGACGGGCAGCGCTACCAAGGGGGTTGCAGCGTGTCATTACAAAGGAAAGTCACACCACCGGGACGGTTAAATGGTCACACAGAGGACACATTGCAGACGTGTTTTCAGTTCCACATGTGCGAGGAGAATACGTTTCTGAGCCACCTTGCACACATGCAGCATTACCGCTGTACAAGGTGGCTGGATAACGTAAAAACGCCTGGGGGAGGGGGGACAGGTTCCCTTCAATTTCAGTTCTTGTGTCTGCGTGGCTTTTGCAGGACACGTTGCCGGCTGCACAGCAGGGGAACAGCTGGCGGTGCTGGACCCCACTGACACATTGGCTGGTGTTTTTCTCTGTGCAGCTAGCACATCTGGGCAAAAACTGGCGGTGTGTTAGAGCCCAGGGACAGCAGGAGGAGGAGCAGGAGGAGGAGGAGCAGGGGGAGGGGAGTGTAGGCCGAAGCCTGCACAGGCGGCAGCTTTGGGTGTGTTGTGTCTGCGTGACTTTTGCAGGACACGTTGCCGGCTACACAGCAGGGGAACAGCTGGCGGTGCTGGACCCCACTGACACATTGGCGAGGTGTTTTTCTCTGTGCAGCTAGCAGTACCGGGCCCCAACTGGCGGTGTTGGAGCCCAGGGTCAGCAGGAGGAGCAGGGGGAGCGGAGTGTAGGCCGAAGCCTGCACTCGAGCAAGTTGAAAGGAAACCTTTAACCCCCCCCCCCCCAGGCGTTTGTAGCTGAAAGAGCCATTGTGTACAGCACTAATGCTGGAAAAGGTAAACTTAGCTCTTTTAATTATGGTCCTTGCACATGCGGAACCTAACAGTTATGAAATGTGTCCCCTCACAGCGTTAAACCGTCCGGTAGGTGGAACTTTCCTTTGTCGTGTGACGCAGCACAGCCATCATTTTTACCCCCTTGGCGCCGTGCGCCGCCTCCTCAGCGTTGTTTTAATCTGTCCCGGAGCCTGCGCTGTTAGGTTAGCCCTTGGCCATGCACACATTTTGCGCTGCCCGTCTTCTGACATCATTTGGTGTCAGGCTGGCTGCGCCTGTGCGGGTGCGCTGGCCGAGATCCCGCCTCGCAGTGTCGTCTAATGTAATCCCACCGCGGGCCTGTGATCCGTGCCCGTGCGCAGTGCATATCCTCTCCTCTCACTCCCCTCCCTACGGCTTTTTCAGACTGTGCGGTGTCACGGCCGTGGCATGCTATTAGGGACCAGCTGACATCGCACAGTCTGAAGAAGCCGTAGGGAGGGGAGTGAGAGGAGAGGATATGCACTGCGCACGGGCACGGATCACAGGCCCGCGGTGGGATTACATTAGACGACACTGCGAGGCGGGATCTCGGCCAGCGCACCCGCACAGGCGCAGCCAGCCTGACACCAAATGAGGTCAGAAGACGGGCAGCGCAACATGTGTGCATGGCCAAGGGCTAACCTAACAGCGCAGGCTCCGGGACAGATTAAAACAACGCTGAGGAGGCGGCGCACGGCGCCAAGGGGGTAAAAATGATGGCTGTGCTGCGTCACACGACAAAGGAAAGTTCCACCTACCGGACGGTTTAACGCTGTGTGGGGACACATTTCATAAGTGTTTGGTTCAGCATGTGCAAGGAGCATCACGAAAAGAGGCACTTTTTCCCTTTGCATCATTACTGCTGCACAAGGTGGCTCCTTCAGTAACAAACGCCTGGGGGGGGGGGGGGGGTCAGGTTCCCTTACATTTAACTTGTTGTGCCTGCGTGGCGGTCGCAGTACACGTTGCCGTATACACAGCAGGGGAACAGCTGGCGGTGCTGAACCCCACTAACACATTGGCGAGGTGTTTGGCTCTGTGCGTACAGCACTTCTGGACGGCAACTGGCGGTGTTGGAGCCCAGGGACGGGTGGAGGAGGAGGAGGTTGGAGGAGGTAGGAGGGATTGCCACACACACAGCAGGGGAACAGCTGACGTTACTGAACCCCAATAACAGAGGAGGGACTGTTGACTGTGCGTACAGCACTTCTGGACGGCAACTGGCGGTGTTGGAGCCCAGGGGCAGGTGGAGGAGGAGGAGGTTGGAGGAGGTAGGAGGAGGTAGGAGGGATTGCCACACACACAGCAGGGGAACAGCTGACGTTACTGAACCCCAATAACAGAGGAGGGACTGTTGACTGTGCGTACAGCACTTCTGGACGGCAACTGGCGGTGTTGGAGCCCAGGGGCAGGTGGAGGAGGAGGAGGTTGGAGGAGGTAGGAGGAGGTAGGAGGGATTGCCACACACACAGCAGGGGAACAGCTGACGTTACTGAACCCCAATAACAGAGGAGGGACTGTTGACTGTGCGTACAGCACTTCTGGACGGCAACTGGCGGTGTTGGAGCCCAGGGACGGGTGGAGGAGGAGGAGGTTGGAGGAGGTAGGAGGGATTGCCACACACACAGCAGGGGAACAGCTGACGTTACTGAACCCCAATAACAGAGGAGGGACTGTTGACTGTGCGTACAGCACTTCTGGACGGCAACTGGCGGTGTTGGAGCCCAGGGACGGGTGGAGGAGGAGGAGGTTGGAGGAGGTAGGAGGGATTGCCACACACACAGCAGGGGAACAGCTGACGTTACTGAACCCCAATAACAGAGGAGGGACTGTTGACTGTGCGTACAGCACTTCTGGACGGCAACTGGCGGTGTTGGAGCCCAGGGACGGGTGGAGGAGGAGGAGGTTGGAGGAGGTAGGAGGGATTGCCACACACACAGCAGGGGAACAGCTGACGTTACTGAACCCCAATAACAGAGGAGGGACTGTTGACTGTGCGTACAGCACTTCTGGACGGCAACTGGCGGTGTTGGAGCCCAGGGGCAGGTGGAGGAGGAGGAGGTTGGAGGAGGTAGGAGGAGGTAGGAGGGATTGCCACACACACAGCAGGGGAACAGCTGACGTTACTGAACCCCAATAACAGAGGAGGGACTGTTGACTGTGCGTACAGCACTTCTGGACGGCAACTGGCGGTGTTGGAGCCCAGGGGCAGGTGGAGGAGGAGGAGGTTGGAGGAGGTAGGAGGAGGTAGGAGGGATTGCCACACACACAGCAGGGGAACAGCTGACGTTACTGAACCCCAATAACAGAGGAGGGACTGTTGACTGTGCGTACAGCACTTCTGGACGGCAACTGGCGGTGTTGGAGCCCAGGGGCAGGTGGAGGAGGAGGAGGTTGGAGGAGGTAGGAGGAGGTAGGAGGGATTGCCACACACACAGCAGGGGAACAGCTGACGTTACTGAACCCCAATAACAGAGGAGGGACTGTTGACTGTGCGTACAGCACTTCTGGACGGCAACTGGCGGTGTTGGAGCCCAGGGACGGGTGGAGGAGGAGGAGGTTGGAGGAGGTAGGAGGGATTGCCACACACACAGCAGGGGAACAGCTGACGTTACTGAACCCCAATAACAGAGGAGGGACTGTTGACTGTGCGTACAGCACTTCTGGACGGCAACTGGCGGTGTTGGAGCCCAGGGACGGGTGGAGGAGGAGGAGGTTGGAGGAGGTAGGAGGGATTGCCACACACACAGCAGGGGAACAGCTGACGTTACTGAACCCCAATAACAGAGGAGGGACTGTTGACTGTGCGTACAGCACTTCTGGACGGCAACTGGCGGTGTTGGAGCCCAGGGACGGGTGGAGGAGGAGGAGGTTGGAGGAGGTAGGAGGGATTGCCACACACACAGCAGGGGAACAGCTGACGTTACTGAACCCCAATAACAGAGGAGGGACTGTTGACTGTGCGTACAGCACTTCTGGACGGCAACTGGCGGTGTTGGAGCCCAGGGACAGGTGGAAAAGCAGAGGAACACAATGTAGGCCGAAGCCTGAGAAAGTCGAAAGGGAACCTTTAACCCCCCCCCAAGGCGTTTGTAGCTGAAAGAGCCAGCTTGTGCAGCACAAAAGATGCAAAAGGAAAAGGTGGCTCTTTTCATCATGCTCCTTGCAAACACAGAACTAAACACTTATAAAATGTGTCCCCTGCAACCGTAAAACCGTCCCGGAGGTGGGACTTTCCTTCGTAATGTGACGCAGCCCAGCCGTCATTCCTACCCCCCCGGCGCCGCGCACCGGCTCCTCAGCGTTGTTTTATTCCGTCAAGGAGCCTGCGCTGTTATGTTATCCCGTGGCCAGGCACACTTAGCGCTGCCCGTCTTCTGGCATCATTTGGTGTCTGGATGGCTGCGCCTGTGCGGCCGCGCTGGCAGAGAGCCCGCCTCGCAGTGTCTTCTGATTTAATCCCACTGGGGGCCTGGGATCCATGGACATGCGCAGTGCATATCTGAACCTCCACCTCTCACTCATCTCCCTATGGCTTCTTCAGACTGTGCGGTGTCACGGCCGTGGCATGCTGTTAGGGACCAGCTGACACCGAACAGTCTGAAGAAGCCATAGGGAAATGAGTGAGAGGTGGAGGTTCAGATATGCACTGCGCATGTCCATGGATCCCAGGCCCCCAGTGGGATTAAATCAGAAGACACTGCGAGGCGGGCTCTCTGCCAGCGCGGCCGCACAGGCGCAGCCATCCAGACACCAAATGATGCCAGAAGACGGGCAGCGCTAAGTGTGCCTGGCCACGGGATAACATAACAGCGCAGGCTCCAGGACGGAATAAAACAACGCTGAGGAGCCGGTGCGCGGCGCCGGGGGGGTAGGAATGACGGCTGGGCTGCGTCACATTACGAAGTAAAGTCCCACCTCCGGGACGGTTTTACGGTATCAGTGGACACATTTTATAAGTGTTAAGTTCTGCGTGTGCAAGGAGCTAAACAAAAATAGCTACCTTTTCCTTGGGCAGCATTACTGCTGCACAAGGTGGCTCTTTCAGTAACAAACGCCTTGGGGGGGGGGGGACAGATTCCCTTACATTTCAGTTGTTGTGTCAGCGTGGCGGTCGCATGACACATTGCCGGCTACACAGCTGGGGATCAGCTGACATTACTGAAACCCAATAACACTGGGTCGTATGTTTTGACTGTGCAGACGGCACGTCTGAGCCTCAACTGGCGGTGTTGGAGCCCAGGAATTTAAGTTCAGGTGGTAGAAAGATGAACACAACAGGAGACCTGGATAACGTATACAGTGACCTAATTATTCAATCAGGAGGAGGAGTGGCAAATTCCGGCGAGATCCAGGCCTTGTTCATTTTCAGGAAAGTAAGCCGGTCAACGTTATCGGAGGATAGTCGCATGCGACGGTCAGTTAGTACACCACCTGCAGCACTAAAGACACGTTCCGATAATACACTGGCCGCAGGGCAAGACAGCACCTCCAATGCATACTGGCTTAGCTCTGGCCATGTATCCAGCTTTGAGACCCAAAACTTGAAAGGGGAAGAGCCGTCTGGGAGTACAGCAAGAGGGCAAGACATGTAGTCTGTCACCATCTGACGGAACCGTTGCCTCCTGCTGACTGGAGCCGTCTGTGATGGTGTAGACTTTTGTGGCGGGCACAGAAAACTGTGCCACAGTTCGGCCATACTGGTCTTGCCTTGGGCAGAGGCACTGCTTCTGCTCCCTCTTTGTGCAGAGCCTCCACCACGGCCTGGACGCACTGAGCTGCTTTGGAATGCACTAGCAGCACTTCTCTCAGTTGGAATGGAGAAGATGATGGAATTGACCAGTGTGTCTTGGTACTCCCGCATTTTTCGCTCCCGGTTCAACGGTGTGATGAGGCTTTCTACGTTGTCCCGGTAGCGAGGATCGAGGAGGGTGAACACCCAATAATCAGACATGTTGAGAATGTGGGCGATGCGGCGGTCGTTTCTCAGGCACTGCAGCATGTAATCCACCATGTGCTGCAGACTGCCAACTGCCCAAGAAACGCTGTCCCCTGCTGGAGGCGTGATCTCTGCCCGCTCGTCATCACCCCACCCTCGCTGTACACACTGAGTACTGGACAATTGTGTAACTCCCTCCTCTGGACGGATGTCTTCCTCCTCCATTGACTCCTCCTCATCCTCCTCACAAACGGTCCCCTGCCTACGCGTTTGTGAGGAACCACGTGGCGCTGACTGTCCAGAAGATGATGGAAATGGTGAATCCTCATCCTCCACCTCTTCCACAACATCATCCCTTAGCGCTTGCAGTGATTTTTCAAGCAGGCAGATAAGGGGGACAGTCATGCTGACTAGTGCATCATCTGCACTCGCCATCCGCGTGGAATAATCAAAGGGACGCAAAACCTGGCAGACGTCATTCATAGTGGCCCACTCTGTGGTTGTGAAGTCTGTACGGCGCTGACTGCGACTTTTTTGCGCCTGAAGCAGCTGGTACTCCATTACAGCTTGCTGCTGCTCACACAACCGCTCCAACATATGTAACGTGGAATTCCACCTGGTAGGTAGGTCACATATGATGCGATGTTCCGGCAGGCGGTGTCGGCGCTGCAGAGCCGCAATGCGCGCTTTTGCCGTGCTGGAACGCCGCAAGTGAGCACACTCTAGGCGGACCTTGTGCAGCAGTGCATCAAGATCCGGATAGTCCCTCAAAAAGCTCTGCACGACCAAATTGAGCACATGTGCCAGACATGGGATGTGAGTGAGGTTGCCGAGGCCCAGAGCTGCCACCAGATTTCGGCCATTATCACACACTACCATGCCTGGCTGGAGATTCGCTGGCACAAACCACACATCGCTCTCCTGCTTGATGGCATTCCAGAGCTCCTGCGCTGTGTGGCTACGATTCCCCAAGAAAATTAATTTCAAGACGGCCTGTTGACGTTTGGCCACGGCTGTGCTCATGTCGGTCGTAACAGGTACACGTTCATCACGGGTCCATGTGGAGGTGGACTGTGACGGCTCCTGCAGCGATGATTCTGAGGAACTGGTGTAAGAGGAGGAGTCAATGCGTACAGAATGGATTCCTGCAATCCTTGGAGTGGGCAGGACACGTCCTGCGCCACTCGCACGGTCTGTACCCGGCTCAACGACATTAACCCAATGGGCAGTGAGGGAAAGGTATCGCCCCTGTCCATGTTGACTGGTCCACGCATCGGTGGTGAGGTGGACCTTGCTACTGACGGCGTTCAGTAGCGCGTGTTTTATGTGTCCCTCCACATGCTTCTGCAGGGCAGGGACGGCTTGCCTGCTGAAGTAAAAGCGGCTGGGCACTTTGTACTGTGGGACTGCCAATGACATGAAGTCACGGAAGCTGTCAGTCTCCACCAGCCTGAATGACAGCATTTCCAGTGACAGAAGTTTGGCAATGCCTGCAGTCAGAGCCTGTGCTCGTGGGTGGTTTGACGAGAAAGGCCGCCTTTTCTCCCATGCCTGTACTACCGATGGCTGTAGACTGGGCTGGGAGTGTGTGGATGACTGGGAAAGTGGCGCTGCGGGTGGAATTACAGCGGGTCTCTGGACAACAGGGGCAGAGGTTCTTCCACGGCGATCCTGGGAGGACGCCGAACCAGCTGCGTGTGAGGTAGAGGAAGAGGCAACACGAGCTGAAGAGGTGGTAGCTGCCGCTGTTGGTTGGCCTACCTCTTCAGTGTGTTTTTCTAACTCCGCCGGGTGCCTGTTGCGCACATGTTTCCACATGTTGGAGGTATTGAGGTTGCTGACATTTCGACCTCTTTTGACTTTTTGATGACACACGTTGCATCTGACATAGCAAATGTCATCTGCAACTGTGTCAAAAAAGGACCAGGCACTGCAAGTCTTGGGAGCGCCCTTTTTGGCTTTTGGAAGAGACATGCTCCTAACGGGTGCCAAAGCGGAGGCTGCAGGATCCGCAGTCTTCCCCCTCCCTCTCCCTCTTTGGGCCGTACGGGGAATCTCTTCCTCAGAGCTGCTCCCACCACCTTCCTGTCCCTCACGCCAAGATGGGTCGAGGACCTCATCATCTACACTACCCTCTGCCCCCAACTGCTCCTCCTGGGTAGTCTCAGCAGCAGAGCACGCACCAGTAAGTGGCACCTGAGTGTCATCATCAGCTGATGCGGCCTGCGATGTGGTGACCGGAGCCACTGGCCCACCCGCCTCTTCAGAGGAAGACAGAAAAAGCTGTTGGGCATCACTGCACCCTGCCTCTTCTTCCATTTCTCCAATGCTGCTTGGCTGGCCCCCTGTTTCCAAGCCAAGAGATTCAGAGAACAGAAGTAGAGACGGCTCCTGTCCTGGGCTCTCTGTCTGCCTGGGCAATTTGGCAGGTGGTGAAGAGACAGATGGCTGCTCTCCAGTGCTCTGTGTCTGAGAGGATGTGGCACTAATGGAAGTTGATGCATTAGCTGCCATCCATCCGACAACAGCTTCAATTTGTTCTTCACGCAGCAGCGGTGTACGGCGCTCGGACACAAAGCTTCGCATGAACGACTGTTGCCTGGTGAAAGTGGGTGCTGATGAGTCACCGGTGCCCGCAGCAGGCACAGAATCCCCACGTCCCCTCCCTGCTCCGCGACGGCTCCCACGCCCCCGTGCCTTACTCACTGCCTTCTTCATCTTGGTTGACTGATAAAGATAAGCAGAAAAGTACTAACGGATTTGTGTGCTTATTCCTGAGCAACTCCTCCTAACAGGTATAAGAAACACTAATTTTCTAAAGTGTGGACTAGACTTTAATATGAGCTAATGTGGCCTACACAAATGTAAAGTGGTGTAACTGGTGTGTTTGGTGAACTTTATTATTTATTTATTTTTTGGGGGCTGAACTGACAACAGATAGAGCTGCAGTCACACAGAGACCGTGCAGACAGACGTAAACGGCGCTGCAAGGCCCAAAAACCCTCCTCTACTTTATCCTATGTAGTGTTTTTCCACAAATTAGCTGGAGACGGGTGGAAAGACACTAATAGGATTTTTTTGAATAAATTAGCAGCAGACTACACTATTTTGAAAAAAAAGAAAATTGATTTGGCGGTATGACGCAGTGAAAAACCCTGAGCTGGAGACAACCAGGCTACGGCTGCTCACAGACTACAGGGCGAGCTGCAGTCACACGGAGACCGTGCAGACAGCCGTAAACGGCGCTGCAAGGCCCAAAAACCCTCCTCTACTTTATCCTATGTAGTGTTTTTCCACAAATTAGCTGGAGACGGGTGGAAAGACACTAATAGGATTTTTTTAAATTAATTAGCAGCAGACTACACTACTTTGAAAAAAAAGAAAATTGATTTGGCGGTATGACGCAGTGAAAAACCCTGAGCTGGAGACAACCAGGCTATAGCTGCTCACAGATTACAGGGCGAGCTGCAGTCACACGGAGACCGTGCAGACAGCCGTAAACGGCGCTGCAAGGCCCAAAAACCCTCCTCTACTTTATCCTATGTAGTGTTTTTCCACAAATTAGCTGGAGACGGGTGGAAAGACACTAATAGGATTTTTTTAAATTAATTAGCAGCAGACTACACTACTTTGAAAAAAAAGAAAATTGATTTGGCGGTATGACGCAGTGAAAAACCCTGAGCTGGAGACAACCAGGCTACAGCTGCTCACAGATTACAGGGCGAGCTGCAGTCACACGGAGACCGTGCAGACAGCCGTAAACGGCGCTGCAAGGCCCAAAAACCCTCCTCTACTTTATCCTATGTAGTGTTTTTCCACAAATTAGCTGGAGACGGGTGGAAAGACACTAATAGGATTTTTTTGAATAAATTAGCAGCAGACTACACTACTTGGGAAAAAAAAAAAAAAAAGGAACAGTATGAGGCAATGAACCACCCTCCCTGAACTGAATACAACCAACTATGGATGGCCTATGTGGCTGCACTCAGACTGGAGACTGGGCTGCACTCACACACACACACACACAGACCCTGCAGATCGCTGTGAAAACAGCGCTACAAGGCAAAAGCAAGGTGAATAGTAGGTGAACACAGCGGTTGCTAAATTAGCCTTTGGAAAGCACAAAGAAGCAAATCGCTATCTCTAAACTGTCCCTCAGTCAGCAAACAGCGTCCTGTCACTAACTGAATTCACAGCAGAGTGATCGCAAAATGGCGCCAGCGACTTTTAAACTGCATCATGACATCATTACACCAGCCAATCACAGCCTTGCCAGTAGTTTCATGCCCTCCATGCTAAACAGGATGTGCCCACACTTGGAATCAATCTCATTGGCTGAATTTCTGCTTTTTGAATCTTAGAACTTCCGATTCCGGTATCCGATACGCGGCAAGTATCGGAATCCCGGTATCGGAATTCCGATACCGCAAGTATCGGCCGATACCCGATACTTGCGGTATCGGAATGCTCAACACTAGTGGTGAGCACTTTGACCCAACAAGTGCTTCACAGAAGTTTATAATGCAAAAATCGCGTTGCTCCGGGGGTCTCAGGGAAGCCCGCAGGGAGCCCCCTCCCTGCGCGATGCTTCCCTATACCGCCGGTACACCGCGATCATGTTTGATCGCGGTGTGCCGGGGGCGGTCCGTGACCGCTCCTGGCACATAGTGCCGGATGTCAGCTGCGATATGCAGCTGACACCCGGCCGCGATCGGCCGCGCTCCCCCCGTGAGCGCGGCCGATCGCTTATGACGTACTATCCCGTCGGTGGTCATATGGGCCCAAACCACCTCGACGGGATAGTACGTCAGATGTCAGAAAGGGGTTAAGGTTGGCTCAGCTATTGGCATGTTGACAGAGGAAACACAAGCTAGGAGTGGAGCTGTTGAAGCCCAGAAATATCCAAAGGTAGAGGCAGCAGCTGTAATAACCACCTCTCTCAGTGCATTGGCTGTGACAGAGAAGGGGGCTGGCTTTTTATTGAAATAAGTCAGACAGTCCCCTTTGCACACTTCTCTGAACATGATCCAATACGGGAAACTGCTTTGCTCCGAGCACAGAACGGGGAGTGAAGCTGCCAGAACCTTGGATTTAGCGGAAACTTCATGATGGAAGCGACTGATCTATTCGAACTCTTTTAGGAACCTCCACAATTTTTTTTTTTTACATTTTGTTTTATGACGTTCATTATGCGGTAACAATATAATTCTCCGGGTCAGTACGATTATGGAGAAACCAAACATGCATGTTTGTTTTGTTTTGTTTATTTATGTGTTGAAAAAAAATTAAACATTTGTGGAAAAAATAAAAAATTCTTGTGTGTGTCGCCACTTCCAAAAACTGTAACTTTTTAATTTTTGTTTATTTTTGTCAATACAGCCGTGGGAGGCCTTGTTTTTTTGAGGGTCGATCTGATATTTTTATTGATACCATTTTGGGTTAGATATGACTTTTTGATCGCTTCCTAGTGCATTTTTTGCGGTTGGAGTTACACGCCATTCTGGAGTTTTGATTTTTTTTTTTTTTTTGCTGGGGGGGTTTATCAATCAGGCTAATACATTTTATATTTTTTTTGCATATAGAGATAAAACGTGTAGTTATATATATATATATATATATAGAGAGAGAGAGAGAGCGCCCCCAGACGCAGGGCCGCGGGGTACTCGGTACCGGGCCTCTCTGTCTCGGTCCTGGGGTTGTCACGGTGGCTAGACCCGGTCCGTGACCCTGCTAAGGGGCGTCCAATGAAAGGTGTGATGAGGGTGCGTGGTGCAGGTCGCGATGAATAACGAGGACACAGGGTTGCAGTCTCTTTACCTCTTTACTGAAGGCTTCAAGGTCCTCAATCCAGAGTACGGTTAACAGGGCAGTCTGAGACCGGCCGGTCCGAAGGCACATCCAGAGTTCCCTTTGCAGGTGGAAATCAGTGCCTACTTTCTAGCGCCTGTGTGTTGTAGTACCTCCCTGCTGAGCACCACGGGATAGTCCTCACAACTGTCGTGTATGTTTCTGATGTTCGTTCTCACAACACGTATCTATTCTGATGTTCTTTCTCCGTCCCCCAGATGATATGGCTAGGACGCACCCGTATGACGGGTAGGCCTGGAGTTCTTCCGGGACCCTAGCGTCGCCCCTCTCCCACAATTACCCCCTATGTCTTCTTAGGTGATTTAGGTGAGACAGCCAACCTATAATCAACTGTCCTGCCGCTGTTTGAAGTAATGCTTGGAGCCTAATACTTCCTCGGCGTTCCGGCCACCGGCTACGCGCCTCAGTAGGATGTTGCCACGATCTTAAGGCACGACTCCTACTGGCTTTATCTCCTTTTTGCTGCGATCTCGTTTCTCACTACTCCACAATAAACCTCGCTTCGTTTCCTTTCTTAGGATGCCACCGCAACGGGTGCAGGCGCGGCTCCGTAACGTTCTGTTCTTTTCGCTAGGCCTCTGTCAGGATCCCACCCCTGACAGAGACCCCCCTGAATCTTCCCACCGCAACACCCTCTGCCACAGGATGTTGCCTGGATCCAACCCAGTCAGCTTCTGGCTAACTTCCTATCCAGCCCCCAGTTTTACCAGATTGTGAGGAGTGGCCTAATACATAGAACCCTTTGCTCCCCCTGGTGGCCAGAGTGGGAAGTGTAATGTGTGACTGTGATACCTGGTCACGTGAACTCCTTTAGTGCCATCAGACGTACCATCACTCCCCTTAGTGGCGGAGCGTCAGTACTGCAACGACCAGGACTCTGGGGCGCTGCACTCCCCCCCGGTTAAATCCAGTACTCCCGGACTGGGAAGAAAACCACAATACATGTCAGCAAAAGACATACAAAATTTTGAAATGCAATGAACAAGTAAATATAACAGTGCTTCCCTTTATGTGAGGTGAGGACTCTTGAACGTTACAAACAAAAACATGTTTAAATATTTTAAATAACATACTATAAATAACTTCTATTACCCAGCCGGGTATTCTACTAGGTGCAAATTCTTGAACAATAATTTAACTTTTCCTTTAAGGGAGTATAGGCTGAACCCACTAAAGGCTTACTATAAAACTCTGAAATATAAATTAACTTTTTCTTTATTTCTCTCTTCTAAGTGCAACATTTTTCTTTCTACTCTCTGATTTCTCTTATGCAGGACCGCCTGTCTATCTGCCCAGGCCTACTGCCTCTTTTCTTAGCACAGGATCAATTAACCATCTCTCTATGGCTCTTAGGAGGACTCACTATCTAACCCCTACGGGTTTACTTTATTGAAATTCGGCTTTCAACTCTTTCCTGTCCTCATTCTCTAGTAACATTATTAAACATTCTCTATAACTATCTAGCTAACTGCATATTACTTCTATGTAAGACATTATTACCATCAACTTTCTTTAAGGCAACATTATACTTTAAGAGCAACTAGTGAACGTTCCCTTTAAGAAGAACCAAGTCTCTTTGAGGTAATGCAGACTGTCTCTATCTGCAAGTCCGGTTAAGGCAAGAGCTTCCATGCTGTACTCAGGAACAGTCTCTTCAAAAAGCTCTTTTTTTTGTAAAACCAGTAAAGGGCACCTTTAAGAAGGTGCGAACTATTTACAATACAGTTTGTGAACCATTCACCGTCCATGATTCGACAGTCTGTGTAAACATTGATGAACAAAAAGCAAAAATAAAAACGAGCAAAAATAAAAAGCAATAGGGATCCCGGGTAAACAAAGGGATCAATTTAAGAATAACCCTGGTCGGGTTTAAGCAGCAAAACAGCAGGAAAACAAACAGTTAACTATTTACATTTTCAGGTTTCCAAGGTTTAGTTGGACGGCTTCCAGGGCTGCACCTGGCACTTAACCCTTCTTGGCCTGGGAAGGGTGAAGTCCAGGGTTGCACCCAGTGCTGGATAAACGCCGTTAATCCGTCTTTCATGTACGGTTAAATCATGCGCAGCGATGGATGTCTGCTTAGCTTGAGTATGGGCATTGGCTGCAGCAGAGGTAGCGGCTGCTGCAAGATCAGTCACTGGAACGGAGTCAGCAGCTGTGTCACTAGCAGTCGCTGGAGTGGTGTCGGTCATCAGGGCAGGGTCGTTCTTCATACCTGCTTCAGATGCGGTCCCTCCGGTGCCGGTCTGCTCTGTCTCCGCTGGGGTCTGGAATGCTGGTTGCAGGGCCTGGTGCTGCGATGTTGTCATCTCTGTTTGCAGCATCTCGCTTTCCGGCAGGGCCTTGCTTTCTGGCTTCGGAGCGCTGGAACTTCTTTCCTGCTCCAAACCAGAGGAGGCTGCCGACAGGCGTCTGGTGAGGCTCCCAATGAAGATCTTCTTCCACCCGGCCTCAGTGCTCAGCTGTGTCCGCCGGAGTTGGTCGCTGAGCTCTTCCAAACCGGCCTGCAGGAAATCAGCATCAGCGGTGGAGGCCTGGTTACGGTGCCCCTCGGGTAGCTGGGGGAGTCCTCTGCTCCGACCCCACGCTCCAGCTCCGGGTGGCTGGCCATGGCGTCCTCCACGTGGCTCACTTCTTCTTTGTCCTTTTCCCGCTCTCTCCTTCGTGGACGGTATCTTTTTCTTTGTCTCCGCCCTCCATTGAGGATTAGGAGGCGGATCTCGGCTGCTGACGGACACGTCCCCAAGGTACAGAAATATTTAGACTGGGCGGCCATTGTCTTTCGCGCTCTTCAGCTTGTCTACGCCCACTTTCACTCCCTTCTTCTCCTGCACTCCCCTTGGCGCCGTAATGGCGGCGGTTTTGGCGGGAAGTGGCAATACACAGTCTTTGCAATAAGTCATAGTTCAAGCACAATTCAGACACAGTTCCAAGGCACACATGACCTGATTCTTCAGGCTTAAGTATATCCTGTTCGTGACGCCAAGTTGGAGCGCCCCCAGACGCAGGGCCGCGGGGTACTCGGTACCGGGCCTCTCAGTCTTAGTCCTGGGGTTGTCACGGTGGCTAGACCCTGTCCGTGACCCTGCTAAGGGGCGTCCAATGAAAGGTGTGATGAGGGTGCGTGGTGCAGGTCGCGATGAATAACGAGGACACAAGGTTGCAGTCTCTTTACCTCTTTACTGAAGGCTTCGGGATCCGCAATCCAGAGTACTGCTAACAGGGCTGGCTGAGACCGGCCGGTCCAAAGGCACATCCAGAGTTCCCTTTGCAGGTGGAAATCAGTGCCTACCTTCTAACGCCTGTGTGTTGTAGTACCTCCCTGCTGAGCACCACGGGATAGTCCTCACAACTGTTGTGTCTGTTTCTGATGTTCTTTCTCACAACTTGTATCTGTTCTGATGTTCTTTCTCCGCCCCCCAGATGATATGGCTAGGACGCACCCGTATGACGGGTAGGCCTGGAGTTCTTCCGGGACCCTAGCGTTGCCCCTCTCCCACAATTGCCCCCTATGTCTGCTTAGGTGATTTAGGTGAGACAGCCAACCTATAATTAACTGTCCTGCCGCTGTTTAAAGTAATGCTTGGAGCCCAATACTTCCTCGGCGTTCCGGCCACCGGCTACGCGCCTCAGTAGGATGTTGCCACGATCTTAAGGCACGACTCCTACTGGTTTATCTCCTTTTTGCTGTGATCTTGTTTCTCACTTCTCCACAATAAACCTCGCTTCGTTTCCTTTCTTAGGATGCCACCGCAACGGGTGCAGGCGCGGCTCCGTAACGTTCTGTACTTTTCGCTAGGCCTCTGTCAGGATCCCACCCCTGACAGGGACCCCCCTGAATCTTCCCACCGCAACACCCTCTGCCACAGGATGTTGCCTGGATCCAACCCAGTCCGCTTCTGGGTAACTTCCTATCCAGCCCCCAGTTTTACCAGATTGTGAGGAGTGGCCTAATACATAGAACCCTTTGCTCCCCCTGGTGGCCAGAGTGTGAAGTGTAATGTGTGACTGTGATACCTGGTCAGGTGAACTCCTTTAGTGCCATCAGACGTACCATCACTCCCCTTAGTGGTGGAGTGTCAGTACTGCAACGACCAGGACTCTGGGGCGCTGCATATATATATATATATATATATATATATATATTTATTTATATATATGCAGTATATATTTACATAAATTTATTTTTTTAATTTGTAATGGGGGAAAATTAGCTTAATTCAAACGTTAAAAAAACATCTTTTTTGTTTCACTTTTACTGTATTTGTAAGTCCCCTTAGGGGACTTAAACCTGCAATCGTTCGATCACTTGTACTAAACATAGTACTGTGGTGTACAGCAAAAAATCAGTCTTCTATGAAAGACTTCAACAGAGCACCATCATGAAACGCAAAGGGGTCTTCAGCAGACCCTGACCATCATGGCACCCTGTAATTACTTTATGGGGGTGGGGGAAATGGGCTCTTAGTATGGTGAATCCCAGGCATGCTGGAAATACCGCTATCAGTGATTGACACTGGCACTTAACAGTTATTAAAGGCAGATGATGGCTGAATAACACAGCCATCATCTGCCGGGAAAGATGCAGGCTCATCTCCAGAGCCTAAATCAAAGATAAGGAGCCAACATTGGATGTTCCAAAGGTTAACATGCATGGTATTATGCCAAATTCACAATTTTTCTGGGAAATCAGCCACACTAGCGACGTGATAAAATAATAAGCGACATGCTGGAGCCATGTGCATGAAGGCTGCGCTAATGTACATGTGAATTTCCTGGAGCAATAAGAAGTAGGAGTTTAGCATCGCCGCTCTAGTGGCCAATGGAAAAACTGCAAGATTTCGAATTTTTTTTATATAAATAAATATAAAGAAGAAAAAGTTAACAAAAAAAATAAAAAATAGACATTTAACATAAAAACTTGATATATACAGTAGGCCTTTTTTTTTTTTTTTTTTTTAAATAACTGGTAATTTAGAAATGGTAAGTAAGAGCCTGTAAAAAGGGTAAGAAACATAAAATCAGAGGAGGCGTTTTCCAGGAAGTTCAAGTTATTGAATTCTTGAAGATTTAATGACGACAACAAATAATGGTTGGAAAGACTTAAAAATGATGAAGACGTTCCTGTGACATCCATTTCGGTTCACCACCTGTTCACCTTCATGCGCCATGTGATTCTCCATTAAAATGAGTGCTGCGTTGTGTATCAGGGGTCTTATAAATTCCTGCTTGAATCTGATTGATTGTGGCCAGAGCATAAAACCTCATAAGCGGCAGAACCAGAGCAGTAAACCACTAATACGGCGAGGTCTCCTGTGCCGACACCGACACGTTACTGCTCTCAAAGATTGTCTGGCATCTGGCTCTAGGAAAACCTTATCGCTCAATAAAACTCTGCCTCCTTCTTAAGATTGCAGGCATTTTAACTCTTGAGTGCCTGCTATAGTAAAACCTTCAGAAATGAAAGGTGTGAGGAGCTGACCACTTACTAACGACTATAGGACGAATGGACGTAGAACGAAGTCCACAGCTCTAAGGGATGCAGACTTTTTTCCAGCACCGGTTACGTCCATATTATTGAGATTTGCTTGCTGTGTTTTATTGGAGATTTCCTTGCTCGTCAGTTCATCCTCAGGAATCGATGTTTCCATTCAGTGACCATAAGCAGAGGAAGACGTGCAGGCTAGATCTTATGCATACATAAGGCCTAACCCAAGATTAGTAATCAAGGAACTCAGTCATTCCATTGTTCTTCCAGCCACTGATCACATTGCTTGGATGGGGATTGTAGACCCAGGGGAGCCGTCACTACAGGGGGTCTCACATGCAGTCCCAGGTGATGGGCTGATGGAATGTTCTTCATTCTTTTGAGCTACAAGCAAATGTGTAAAGGTACCGTCACACTAAACGATATCGCTAGCGATCCGTGACGTTGCAGCGTCCTCGCTAGCGATATCGTTTAGTTTGACACGCAGCAGCGATCAGGATCCTGCTGTGATGTCGCTGGTCGCTGAATAAAGTCCAGAACTTTATTTGGTCGTCCGATCGCCGTGTATCGTTGTGTTTGACACCAAAAGCAACGATACCAGCGATGTTTTACACTGGTAACCAGGGTAAACATCGGGTTACTAAGCGCAGGGCCGCGCTTAGTAACCCGATGTTTACCCTGGTTACCAGCGTAAAAGTAAAAAAAACAAACAGTACATGCTCACCTGCGCGTCTCCCAGCGTCTGCTTCCTGCTCTGACTGAGATCCGGCCCTAAAGAGAAAGTGAAAGCACAGCGGTGACGTCACCGCTGTGCTGTTAGGGCCGGAGCTCAGTCAGTGTCAGGAAACAGACGCTGGGAGACGCGCAGGTGAGCATGTACTGTTTGTTTTTTTTACTTTTAAGCTGGTAACCAGGGTAAACATCGGGTTACTAAGCGCGGCCCTGCGCTTAGCAACCCGATGTTTACCCTGGTTACCCGGGACCACGGCATCGTTGGTCGCTGGAGAGCGGTCTGTGTGACAGCTCTCCAGCGATCAAACAGCGACGCTGCAGCGATCGACATCGTTGTCGCTATCGCTGCAGCGTCGCTTAATGTGACGGTACCTTAAGGGGGAGATAGAAAAAAACAAGCCACATGTATTAGGTAGTTTTTGGAGTGACCTTCAGGGGAGAGGATCTAGGTTGAGGTCTTGGAGTCATGGATGGATGGCCTATGGAGTTTTGGAGATCAGTTGCCAGCTGGGCTGGTCCCTCTGCTACGGTAGAGGGATTTGTCGTCTGGATTTCACAAGCTTTCTTAAGGATTCTTAGTCCTGAAAACATGGACATCAGTTGTGTTTTATGTAGTCTGGAGGAGCCTGGACTGTGACTACAGAGTATACTGGCTGGAGATACGAAATCTGTGAGTCAACCAAAAGTTGGGAGACAGTGAGTATTGCCTGGTACGGGGGCAAAAAAAACACCAGTATACAGGCAGAGATGCTTACCTGTTCAAGGCCTCCAACAATTGCACTAACCAAGGTACAGCGGACCCAAGTTAAGATGGCAAATACACAGGTGCAATAATACCGATAATGCAGCCAGCCTACAATCAGGAATTGGCCGCTTGGTGCACCTGTGCAAACAGTCTGTATGTGACGTGTTCACACTGGAATGCAAAGTATATGGCTCTAAGCCTATTAATGATGCCATGTAGCGGGCTCACCATGAGGCTCAAGAAGGAGGAGCTGGGAGCTCTTTGCTCTGAGAGAGAGCTTGAGTGGTTGCCGGAGGACAATCGGGCAACCCTAAAATAACGCTTGGAAGACTGGGACCATGAACGACCATATGAGGAGGGACTACAGCCCAGGGCTGTCATCCAAATGGCAGAGGATCGATCGACTGACCTGAGGCGGATGCTGGAAGCACTAGGAGAGCAGGCGGCAGTGTTAGGCTGCGGTCACACTTGCGAGTGTGATGCAAGAAAATCGCGCATCAATACCCGGCACTGCCGCTGGCACACGGACCTGAGCGTGCCGCTGCATGTATTTCTATGCAGCCGCACACTCCGAGTGCCGCCGTGTGACCCAGGCCTTAAGCAAATATCTGCGTGTGCATATAGCAGGACCCCCACCTGCCCCAGTGCAGTGGATAGTGGATAACAGGAGAGGGGGGCACGCATCTTTAAGGTACCGGAATATACCATAGTTCAATGAGGACACCTCGGATATTGATGAACATCTCTGGTTATTTGAGAATCTCTGCCTGCTGCATGAGGTATCAGTCAGTGACTGCCCCAGATTTTTGAGCGTTGGCCTGACCAGAAAAGCAAGAGAAGCTTTCAATAACCCCCCGCTATTCCCCGGCCTCTCCCCTCTGTCAATCCCTTCACTGGCTCCCCATTGCCCAGAGACTCCAGTACAAAACCCTAACCATGACTTACAAAGCCATCCACAACCTGTCTCCTCCATACATCTGTGACCTCGTCTCCCGGTACTTGCCTACACGCAACCTCCGATCCTCACAAGATCTCCTTCTCTACTCCCCTCTTATCTCCTCTTCCCACAATCGTATACAAGATTTCTCTCGCGTATCACCCCTACTCTGGAACCCTCTACCACAACACATCAGACTCTCGCCTACCATCGAAAGCTTCAAAAAGAACCTGAAGACCCACCTCTTCTGACAAGCCTACAGCCTGCAGTAACCACCGATCGACCAAACCGCTGCATGACCAGCTCTATCCTCACCTACTGTATTCTCACCCATCCCTTGTAGATTGTGAGCCTTCGCGGGCAGGGTCCTCTCTCCTCCTGTACCAGTTGTGACTTGTATTGTTCAAGATTATTGTACTTGTTTTTATTATGTATACCCCTCCTCACATGTAAAGCGCCATGGAATAAATGGCGCTATAACAATAAATAATAACTTATTTTCTGGGGATCAGAGATGTTAATCTACTGTTCACATCGCATTACTAGAGAGGTATGCCGTCACACCTGAAACCTACCGGAGGAAGGTTTTGGAGATTAACAAGCCCAATTCACACACACCGGGAGTTTGTCAACACACTACATATGGCATGCACTTGGTAGATAGGACTGGGAGCTCGGGAAGTTGAACATGTTTTGGATATATTCATTGTAGCAGACTGGGTGGTGGAGGAACTGTGCGGGAGCCCAAGGAAGACCTGGAGGGTCCTGACTAGGAGCCTCACCCAATCTGACCATGAATACACAGTAGGATATGATACTGAGATCTGAGGAGAGACAAGGAAGGTGGTCCAGGTGCTACTCCAGGACTGACCTTGAGTAGATGGCAGCTGACCCCGCTAGGAATGGGTAGCGTAGAGGTGAGAACAGGCAGGTGCAGCGGGATTGGCAGATGTAGAGATGAGCACTGGTAGATGCAACTGGAGCAGCTGACTTAGAGATGAGCACTTGGCGGGTGCAGCGGGACCGGCTGACGTAGAGATAAGAAATGGCAGGTACAGTGTACTGGGACCTGAGAACCCACAAGAGTGTTAGGAAACATACTCACAACATTGCACAGGCACTTCCATGTTGGAAGAGGTGCCTTAAATAGTAAGTATCCTCCAGCTATTAGCTGGGGACACTTTAGGGGAACGTTCGTGGCCCCTTTAAGAAAGGGGAAGTGTGTGCATGCGTGTCCTAAGAACAGTGTCCGGGACCTGCCTGCGATGCATGCACCCTGGGCAGCTGAAACCTGGAAGGGGGAGATGGAGCAGGACTGCAATGGATTTTGGCCATCTACTTGGATATGTTGTAAAACCATGGTTCTAAGGAATAAAAATAGTTGTATCGTTATTTTGCCTAGGTGATGATTACAACCCACAACCTCAGATCTTCACAAAAGGTAATGGACAACACTGAAAATACATGAAGTTTAGAAAACCAGTAAGACAAAACTCAACAACTGGTAGATTTGGCTATGATGATGACGCCATATTTCTTACAGTTTATATAATTGTCCATACAAGTCATAAACTTCCCATTTATTGCTGCATCTGTCCTCTGCGTTAAATTGCTTCCCTGCTTGTTCACATTAGCTGGTATGTAAAAACCTTTGAAACTGAAGGTGTCAGTGACCCACTACCCAAAACCCATGATGACAATTTCCCTCAGGCTGAGTGTGCCAGTGAGTTCCTAATATCCATCGGGTTCTTGTTCTGTCCCTGATATTTAGTGAACGTGTTCTATATAGTGTCAGGTGTCTAGTGGACTTGTGCCATATATTCCCTGATATCTAGTGATTGTGTGCAATATAGTCCCTGATATCTAGTGATTGTGTGCAATATAGTCCCTGATATTTAGTGCACTTGTGCCATATAGTCCCTGAAATCTAGTGGACTCGTGCCCTATAGTCCCTGTTATCTAGTGATCGTGTTCCATATATTCCCTGATATCTAGTGGACTCATGCCATATAGTCCCTCTTATCTAGTGATTGTGTGCCATATAGTCCCTTATGTCTAGTGCACTTGTGCCATACAGAATCATAGAATAGTCCCTGTTATGTATTGGATTTGTGCCATATAGTGCCTGGTATGTAGGGAACTTGTACCGTTTAGTTCTTGGTATAGTGAATGTGTGCCATGTATTTCCTGGTATTAAACGGCAAGTAATATTATAAAATAAGGCATACTCACCAGCTGTAACCCCAATCGCCCTAGTAGGAGAGTGGAATTGGGGAAAAATTAATAGATAGATAAATAGACAGACAGATTGGGTTCGGTGCCAAATTTAGAATGTTTTAAGCTAGTTTTTATGTAACCCATTACTGGGATGAGTTTGCACATTTTTAGTAATGAATCAGTCTGCAATCATCTGGAAAACAAAACCATGTCCAAAAGAAAAAAGCTGTGGGATGAAGAGAGTAATTACAAAAAGTTTGTCGCAAGTATTTAATACATTTGTCTCAGGGCATAAAAAGCAGTCAAAAAAAGTTACATTTTACTCCAGTTAATTGGAGCAACTGTGGGCACATCACAGTGAGGGTAGGCCTACCGGAGTGAGGGTAGGTGCACTGGAATGAGGGTAGGCACATTGCAGTGAGGTGCGGCGCATCACAGTGAAGGTAGGCACCAGAGTGAGGGTAGGTGCACCGGAGTGAGGTTAGGCACACCAGAATGAGGGTAGGTGCACCGCAGGGAGAGTAGGTCCAACGGAGTGAGGATAGGTGCACCGGAATGAGGGAAGGCGCACCGGAGTGACGGTAGGTGCACTCGAGTGAGGGTAGGCACACCGGAATGAGGGTAGGCACACCGCAGAGAGGGTAGGTCCACCGGAGTGAGGGTAGGTGCACCGGAGTGAAGGTACACCCACCGGTACGAGTGCTATCCGTGAAAATTACAGATAGCACTAATCTGATATAATCGGTCGTGTGTACGAGTCCTAAGAGCAATAATAATAACAGCCTCATTATGAAGAAGTTGGGAATTTCAGATGAAGACATTGTGAAGATGATCATTTAGAAGGGATTTATTGTCTGAACATTTCCAAACATTTCACTGCACAAATGTTTAATTACCATCCAGAAATGATGGGAAAGTGATAATTGACAATGAAAGATTTATCAAAAGCTCCTCTCAGCGTGGAGAAATGTAATTGCTTCCATAACTGCCACCTTGGGAACCACGAATGTCTTTGTTATAGCTTATAGATTATTATAATGTAATCATTTATTATGGATGACGTTACCCGTCACCGTGAGGATTTATCTGAACAGATGTGATTTATCAGGATTGATATTTTGAATCATGACAACTGCTTCCCGAGTCATGAATGACCTCCAGAAGGCACCTATGGACGCTCATATTAGGTGCACATATCCAAGTCTTTGGATGATGGAAGGCTCAACTCATAGTTAGCAAGGCCGAAAAAAGACATTTGTCCATCCTGTTCAGCCTATATTCCGTCAGAATAAATCCCCAGATCTACGTCCTTCTAAAGAACCTAATCACTGTAAGATACAATATTGTTACCCTCCAGGAAGACATCCAGGCCTCTCTTGAACCCCTCGACTGAGTTCGCCATCACCACCTCCTCAGGCAAGGAATTCCAGATTCTTACTGCCCTAACAGTAAAGAATCCTCTTCTATGTTGGTGGAGAAACCTTCCCTCCTCCAGACGCAGAGAATGCCGCCTTGTGACCGTCACCTTCCTTGGTATAAACAGATCCTCGGAGAGATAATTGTATTGTCCCCTTATATACTTATACATGTTTATTAGATCGCCCCTCAGTCGTCTTTATTTCTTGACTAAATAATCCTAATTTTGCTAATCTCTCTGGATTTTGCTAACTTCACTCTTGGATTTCAGGTTTTTCTTAGATTTTCACTTTAACAAAATGAAGGCACACCAATTTGGAAAACTTGCACAATTTTCGAAAGTTTCTTAAAGTGCTCGGCAATGTGTATAAACTCTAGAGTTGCGATAGACATATCACTGATGCAACAGGGGCTGAGAGGAAGGGGGCCATATCCAGCTCCAAAACAGGTGGAATTGGGCAAAGGGCCCCTATACTGTTCTTGCACAGGGGCCCTCTTCTGTCTGTGTCCTATCCTACCTAGAGTAGACCTTTAGATGGCAACTCCAGACTATTTGCTTTTTTGAACTTTTTGCTGTGATGAATTTTGAGCCAAATTCATAAAAATGGTGTACGATGTTTGATGAATTTTGCTTTGTTTTGACTGTTTTGAAACTTTTTAGAATTCAAAGTGTCATAACTTCTTAAAGGGAACCTTGGAAAACACTGTTTATGTAACAAGAGTGGTGGAACCACTGTGCCGTAGTCCGAGGAGAACCTGGAGGGGCGTAAGTAGGTGAGCACCGGAATCTTCACTAGAGCCCATGATGGTGGGGGTTAGAACTGGCTCCAGATGGACACCAGGACAGACCTTGGATGCACGGCAGCTGACCCCCAAGGGACAGGAAGCTGGAACAGCCAAAAAGGAAAGGTTCAGCTGGTACAAGCAAGCACGGAAAGAGCCCAGGAGCAGCAGATGTTGGCGGGTACGGCTGATAGGCAGGCACTGGCAGGTGCAGGCAAGTACAATTGGTGTACAGGGGGGCACAGGCAGGTGCAGGCAGCTATGGCTGATATACAGACTGGCAGAGCAGGTACGTTGGAAGGCACATGCAGGAACAAGCAGATTAGCGGATACAGGCAGTTACTAGCAGGTACTGGTGGGTAAACACAGGCAGCGGACCTGAGAGCTAGCAGGTGTGCAGACTAACTGACTCAACACGTTTCTCAGGTGTCTCCCATCAGGTGGGGGAGCCTTAAATAAGAAATGTCTTCCATTGGCTGTGGCCACTTTAGGAAGTCGTGCACTGTCCCTTTAAGAGGGATGGAGCATGCACACACCCTAAGCATAGTGCCTGGGGATCTGTAAGCTGTACCCAGATCCCAGGCAGCAGCAGGAGGGGAAGTAGGTAGTGCCGGACGGGGGCAGCGGCAATGAGTAAGTTGGGGTCCCTGCCGGGGGAGGGAGGAAGTTTACAGTGACACCAGTGCTACAGTTTACTTGCAGATATAGGGTTAATCTGAACATTAATAGTATTAAAATGATGCCTGGTGTCACACTGAAACTACAGCTACTGGGAGATCATGAGTTTATTTTCTCCTGGTAGCCTCTGGCTTTCAGTCGTGGGGATGAGGATGGAGCAGCTAGAGTCATCTCTTACAGAACTGTTTGCTATACTGTGAGTGGCTGTAAGCACTACTAGTGACAGCCGGCTTTGCAGAGCATCTGTGCACAGTGAGCTGTCAATCAAAGTGCTGATGCGTGCTTACATCTGCATCTCACCGCTCAAATATAGTGAGCGGTGAGTGTAATCGCTGTAAGCCAGCAGCTCCTGTGAGCAGGCCCGGGACAAGGAGTAGACATGCTAGGCACCTGCCTAAGGTGCTACCCCTTCCCCACCCGAGGGGGCTCACTTTATATTAAATGCTTACTGGTGTTATATATTTTTTTTCTATGGGGCTAAGAATTTACCAGCAGGTACTTTGTAACTATCTACCTGTGCTGCCATGCAACGATCTCCAGCTCAGAGCAGTTACAGACCGCTCCTGCCGGCAATGCTGTGGCTTCTAGTGATGTCATGTTGGCAGAGCAGTGGCTTCTCTTCCGCTCTACTATGTTGACGGGGCATCACTGCCGATATCATGCTGATTGTCAGCCGACTCCTCGCTGCCTAACTACAGGGTGTTGGCTGTCAATCAGCATGACATTAGCAGAGCAGAAGAGAAGGAACTGCACTATTGATGCAACATCAAAGTAAGCAAGAAAATCACCGCCTGAGCAGATCGTCACAGGGCTGAACAGGCAAGGAGTTAGCAAATACCTGTCGGAAAACACACAAACGCGTAAAAAAATAGGTCCCATTCTAATCCAGGAGAGTGGAATGATTTTTTTCTCATTTGTCATCCATTTGCTGTTAGTTTTATTTTCTTAAATGCAGCAATTATTAACCTTTACAAGACAATTAACAGTTTCCTATTTAACAGAATTGCAATGTATTAAAAAAATAAAATTCCGTACTGATGGACCTTATGGAATTCAATTCCATAAGCTGTGACCATCTGAATGACCCAGAGGAGGCATGGGAGAATGTCATGTGGTCAGATGAGACCAAAATAGAGCCGTTTGGTATCCACTCCACTCGCTGTGTTTGGAGGAAGAAGAAGAAGAAGAATATAATAATTTTTATTTATATAGCGCCAACATATTCAGCAGCACTTTACATGACGAGTACCACCCCAAGAACATCGTCCCAACTGTGAAGCATGGTGGGAGAAACATCATACTTTGGGGGTGCTATTCTGCAAAGGAGACAGGACGACTGCACCGCTTTGAAGGGAGGATGGATGGGGTCATGTATCGTGAGATTTTGGCCAACAACTGCTCCCCTCAGTAAGAGCATTGAAGTTGTGTCGTGGCCGGGTCTTCCATCATGACAATGACCTGAAACACACAGCCAGTGCAACAAGGGAGTGGCTCCGTAAGAAGCATTTCAAGGTCCTGGAGTGGCCTAGCCAGTCTCCAGACCTGAACCCAAAGGAAAATCTTTGGAGGGAGCTGAAACTCAATGTTGCCCAGCGACAGCCCCGAAACCTAAAAGATCTGGAGAAGATTTGTATGGAGGAGGGGGCCAAAATCCCTGCTGCATTGTGTGCAAGCCTGGTCAAGAACTACAGGAAACATCTGACCTCTGTAATGGCAAACAAAGGTTTCTGTACCCAATATTAAGTTCTGTTTTTCTATTGTATCTGCATAGAGCTTAAAAAAGGCGTAAAAACAGAAGATGAATTAGGCAGAAAAAAAGCAAAAAAATATAAAATCACGCCAAAAAAAGGGATCAAATTCAATGATGAAGGTATGCCTATGTCTCTGAAGTCACTGCAATTCTAAACCGAACATTTCTAAAAATGTTAGTGCTCTGTACATGTCCATGATTTACACTGCTTCTTTGCTTCTTTGAATGAAAACCTACTTTTTTTTATTTCAACAAAGGTAAAATGATATTTAAAGAAATAATAAGAAGAATAAGTAATGAGTGACGTGAATGATAATAACGTGAATAATGAGCTTTCTGAGAGGTTTAAGAAGAGCCTTTTGTCCCCCTGTGAGATTTGTCATCTCTCCGGGGTCCTAGAGATCTACTATTTTACCGAGTCATTCTGAGAGAGTTGGAAAGTATAAATATAAAGTATTACTTGTGACTCAAAATCAGAGGTATCTTCATCCTCAACGTGCACATACACTTGAATACAATGGTGGAGCAGGGAGCCAATGACTCCCTGCTCCACCATTCAGTCTGTGCATCTGAGTCTTGCAAGAGGCAAGATGCCGTCACTAGATCACGCCTGCTGTGCGGAGCCTCGGTTCTCACGTCGAACAGAGAGGAGCAGCGCATTTCAAGAATGGGGTGAAGTGCGTAGCTTTTATTGATTTTTTTTTATGTCAGTGCTTATTTGGGAAAACTGTGGGGGCATTATACTGTGTGGAAGTCTCATAATGTATGATGGAACTATGGGGACACCATACACTTTGGGGGGCACCATACTGTGTGGGGAGTTGTGAGGGCATCATACTGTGGAGGCATTAAACTGCATGTGGGGCTAGGCGGACATTATGGTGTAGGGGTCATCATACTGTGTGGGTGGCTGAGGGGGGTCATCATACTGTGTGGGTGGCTGAGGGGGGTCATCATACTGTGTGTGGGGCAGGGGGGACATTATTGAGTGGGGACTGGTTGACTTCTTTCTGAGTGTGGAGCTGTGGGGTACATCATACTACGTGTGGCACTGGGGGATATCACTCTGAGTGGGGGGCTGTCGGGGACTTCATTCTTAGTGGGGGGCTATGGAAACCTTCATACTAAGTGGGAGGCTATAAGGGGCATCAAACGGTGTGGGGGACTGTTAAAGGGTATTATACAGTGTTAGGGGCCGTGGTGGGCATTGTAGTATGTTAGGAGTGATTGTGGGGGCATCATACTATGCTCGAGGCATTGTCGAGGGTACTGTGGGGGAATTCACTGTGGGGTTGGGGTTTAGTGAAAACACTAAATGACTTCAGTAGGGGCTCAGTTACTGTGTTCATGCTGCATTACTTGTCCCGCTCCCTATTTTTTAAAGTTGGGAGTTATACCATTTTGTGATTGCTCCTGTGTACTGTGATCTCGAGGACTCCATTTTTTTTTTCTTTTTGGAGGGGAGGGGGGTTTAGGGGGTGAGGTGTCCAATTAGGACTTTTGCTTGAGGCCCCATGATTTCTACGTATGCCTCTGCCAATATTCTATGGAATTATTCTTTCACAAATGTCCAATTGATATTCTGCGCGTGTATTCCTCTCCATAAACAATTAACGTAGAACCTCAATGATGGGGAAAAGTCCATTTTAAGAAGTACCATGTAATTATCATCATTTCTCAAGCGGATAATGTATCGCCGCTCTGAGGACATGGAAATAAAACGTGATAATATAGGAAGCAGCGCGGGGACTTGTGCCGCCACATTTCAATAAAGCCTCATTTACCGCTGCCCTACGCGCACTTCACCCCGGCGCGCAGCATGAAATATATATATTGGAGGGGATGAAATATTAAATAGGATGCAATACGGATTTTAATGAAATGCTTGTTTTCATTTTCTGTAATTTTCCATATTTTGTCGGCAGTGACATTACACAAACTTAATAAATAGGAAACAAGCGCGGGTATACCATAACGGGACAACTAAGCACAAACTATTGGGCATGAGAGATTTGCAAAAACTTTTGCACGTTTTGCTTTTTACGGGCTCTTTGCTTTCTATGCACATTTCTGGCTGCAAAATGAGTTAGCTGAGAATCTGACAGTGATTATGAATATAGCTGGTCTTCAATAGTAGTAGTCTTCTCTTGTTTTCAACATATGTGGATAATGATGTGGTTCGCTGGAGTCCCAAAGCTTTCAAAATGGCTGTATAACCTTTTCCAGACTGACAGATCTCAATTACTTTGTTTCTCATTTGTTCCAGTATTTTTTTGGATTGCAGCTTGATGTCTGGGAACTTTTGGTCTAATTCACTTTATCAGGTAGGTTCTATTTAAGTGATTTCTTGATTGAGAAGGATAAAGGATAAACCAAATAGGAGAGGATGAGGATGTGGACCCAAACAAACTTCAAGCAACTATCTCCTGAACAACTCTCCAACGCCTATGCCAAACGAACTTCATCTCTAACTCCTAAAAAGGCCGTATGAACTATCACTGGCAATTCCCAAGTGGCAAGCAGGGGTGAGTGGCCAACACAGAACAGTATCGGAGTTCTTGAAACTAAGCGATATTCTGGCCCCTCTCTGTCGCGGTATCCCTGTAACAGTTACCTTATACCGTGCAAAGTAAAAAAAAATGTATGGTTTATAGAAGCCAAAAAAATAGCTGTATTCCAAAGGGGTTAAAATATTACTAATCCGACATAATGAAGAGCAAAAAAGTTGTTATTTGACATGATTAGTAACCGGGGCGAGTCTCGGAGCGACAATCCGGCCCTGGATTAAACCATCAGGTTCTCTCTGTAAATATTTATGAAGTGACCCGATAACCTTCACATCAGAAATTCGCCTCCACGAGAACCCCCCGCCACATTGTTACCAGCGAGAAGGGCCAACTTTGACGCCTGATGGAAGGAGACATTTAAATGTTGATGATTTTACATCCCGCTCATCTTGCTTGGTTTGTTTTGTCTGGAAGACTTTGGCAAACGTGGAATGGCAGTAATTGCTTTTTAAAGTATAGCAGTTGCCAGGAGACGGGGGACTGAGCGGAGAATATGTGATCGCATGAACGCTGTCAGTTCACAGAAGTGTAGGTCACCGGGTGAAGCGAGGACCTTGCCTATTTTGATGCCTGAAATGACGGATGATATTTTCATTCCGAAATTCAACCTAATGAGAAATAACATGCATTTTAATATGCCAAACATCAAGGCCAGCCCGGCTCTACCAGACATTCCTTCTAGTCATTTAAGAAAAAAGAAAACATAAGGCAAGATTTGATCGTAGGCCTCATTTTGTTTTTATGTTGCCCGTAGCAACCAATCACAACGCAGCTTTCATTTTGTAAACAGCTGGGATAAAATGAAAGCTGCATTCTGATTGCTTGCTGTGCGTAACAAAGGCAATAAACAGTTGTGAGAAATCTGTCAACTAGGCCTCACTGCATTACTAATATGCTTCAAGGGCATATGTCTCCCTCAAATTCACAGTTTGCATACTGAAAGTCCACCAACATTGTGGAAAAAGTCGTGGGTCACATATTTATGAAATATATGTGGGTCATAGTTACAGTTATTAAAATAAGCATAGGTTTTTAGTATACAGTTTGATCAAAATGTGTAGGGCCAGTTCATGGCAACCTTTTGCTTTTTAAGTGCTGCACTCAGTAGCGTATCTACTGGGGGGCAGAGGGAGCGGTCACCCAGGGCCCCGCGCTCTGAGGGGGCCCACCTGGAGCTACGCTACTGTAACTGTATCAGCACGCTGCCTTAAACTACAGGGTCTGCCTATGGGGGTGCTGCCTTGTACTACAGGGTCTGCCTATGGGGGTACTGCCTTATACTACAAAATCTGCCTATGGGTGCTGCCTTATACTACAGAGTCTGCCTATGGGGTGCTGCCTTATACTACAGAATCTGCCTATGGGTGCTGCCTTATACTACTGAGTCTGCCTATGGGTGCAGCCTTATACCACAGAGTCTGCCTATGGGTGCTGCCTTGTGCTATAGATTCTGCCTATGGGTGCTGCCTTGTGCTATAGAGTCTACCTATGGGGGTGCATTATACAATATAGAGTTTGCCTATGGGGGCTGCCTTGTGCTATAGAGTCTTCTTATGGGGGTGCATTATGCAATATAGAGTAGGCCTATGGGGCTATGGGGAGTGCATTATACTATATGGAGGCTTATGGGGAATGCATTATACTATATGGAGGCTTATGGGGAGTGCATTATATTACATTTAGGACTATCTGGTGCATTATACTATATGGAGGCTATCTAGGGGGGCACCATACAGTGTGGAGATTACAGTGAGGGGGCCATCGTACAGTGTGGGGATTACAGTGAAGGGGCCATCATACAGTGTTGAAGCCATCAAACAGTTTGGAGGCTACTAAGGGGTCAGTATACTGTGTGGGTTGTACTATACATTGAGGGGGCATTGTACTGTGTATAAGAGAGCATCATTCTGTGTATAGGGAGCTGTACAGGGGGAGACTCGGGACATTATTAAATGTAAAGTGGGTACTTATTGTTATAGTGGAACTCAGGTTACTGTAACTATCACAGGGGCACACAGGGCATTATCACTTTCTAGGGGGCAAAATATGGGCACTGTTTTCTGGGGCACTTGCGCCTGGCATTACTATATAATAGAGGGTTGCTTTAGAATTTAAAAGGCACAGAGAACCACACAGCAGGAGCAGTAATAGGGACACATACAGCAGTAGCGGCTCAGTATTGAGGTATCAGCAGGATGAGGAGTTTGTGCAGGTTGGGAATAGATGGTGAAGGCTGGAATATGAGAAGTGAAATGTGTCTTTGTTGTATTCTTTGCAGACGAGTTGTGGCTGGAAGAAGTTGTCATGTCGGTCTGGGCCAGATGGAAAAGATGGGAAAATGGGAAAAATGAACGATTCCATCAGAAAGAATGTCAGAGTAGGGTAAGTCACCATCTATATCTGTGCTGTAATGACTTATGTGTTCTGTAGGACTGGTATCTACCACTGACCATATGGCGGTAATATCCATGTTGGTCTTTATATAGAGATTATCTTCATTAACAGCGCGGTCATCTGCTGAGGTTCTCCTCCACTATTAAGGTGCGTCACCCAGTTGTAATCAAAGTTATCTGGTTAGGGGCCCACTCAGAAGCTTCGACCCCCTGAACCAAAACCCTAGCTACGCCTCTGGCTGTACTGCATGGTTACTGCCACCACCAAAATGTAAATGACCCAGAAGCTCAATAGCGCCCCTGCTGGTGGGTGAAGCCCCCTTTGCTAAAGGGCGCATCTCTCCACAAACATATCACCTTTAGGCCACGCTATCCATTGGTGAGTAGGAATGTGCATAAGGGCACATCAACACAGGTCTGACCCACTGTGGACTTTCTGCAGATTTTACTCTTTGGCTATGTGCAAACTGAGGTTTTTTAGAAGTTTTAGGAGCAAAAACTGTTTGGACACTGAGAGGAAACCTCTCCAAATCCTCCTCCAAGTCTCAAAATTCTTCAAAAACTTTGAGTTTCCACTCAATTTATGCTCCTAAAGCTCAACAAAAAAAACTGTGTGCACATGGCCTACGCATTGAAAAGGCCATAATGGGTCATCTCAACACATGAAAATGCAGCCAATTTCAGTTTGACACAAGAGATGAGTGAATCAATCAGATTAGTTCCGAATGTCACAAATCTTTCGGATTCTGACAAAGGCAAATCCATAATTCGCTTCGCACAAATCCAGCATAATTAATCAGAGCATAATAAATGTCTCCTCACGGCTCTCGTGGCACTTTCGATTTGGGTCAAATTTTATTCAGACCGATTCTGCCAACAGATTCAAGTAAAATTGCCCAAACGAATTTCGATCCTTCGCCACACCCCCTTAGAAAAGACCATAAAATTAGCAGTAAATAGAAAGTTCCATATCTTTAAAACCGCGTGGTGGATTACTGAAAAATAAAAAACTGATTACTTAGCGGAGTAGCGTAAATATTATAGGACTGATAACTGGCCACTTTTGACCTGCTGACATATCTCCTTTAAAGCATACTGCAAAAGCAATGTAAGCCAAAGGGGGTGATAGGTATTAAAATGAGCTTTGTGACATCAGTATCATTACATGCCAGTGCCTGCAGTGTCTCTGTTTCAGTCGCTGGGTGGCATCGCGCTCTCATTGTGGGCAACAGTTTTAGTTCTGTGACCTCAGGGACTTGTAGTTCCATCCAGTTTGGGAGGTATAGAGTTAGCTTCTGTTCGTGTTTGCTCCATACTATGAGGTTTGGGTGCTCCTGCAAGCTATTTAATCTCCTGGAATCCTGCTTCCCACTTCCAATTACAATCTGACTTGCTTTTGTGAACTTGTGTGCCTTGCTTTACTCTCAGTCAACATTCCTGATTTTGACCTTGGTTCGTCTTTTGACTATTCTCTTTCTTTATGATTGTATCCCTACACCGACCTCCTGGTTCTGACCCGGCTATCAGAGAGGGAGAGTAGGTCATGTCTACTAGGTCCTCAGAATGGTGAAGATCCAAATATATCTGCACTAGTCAAAATACATCTCTTTCCAATGCATACTTGAAGGCAACCTAAGACTTTTCTAAGAGAAGACATTAACTTTTCTGCAATAGCCAAGTCGAATTGCCGGTGCACCGCCAAAGAGGCAAATTCCTATAGACTCATGTCTTCACATGTCAGAATGTCAGAGCTGCAGTAGTAAACAAATTGATGATACGACCATAGAGAATAAGGACGATTTGATTAACGTTCCAACAAACTAAGACTTGGGAATAAACCGACGTAACATATCTCGGAGGAGCCTGAATAGGAGACTCTTTATAAATCTAAATGAAGAAATTCGATCCCCTGGGCAGTCGTCGGGAACAGGTTGTGTTTCTAATTAAAATTACTAGTTTAATTTTAACGAGAAGGTAAAAAATAAAGTTTTTCGTTCCCGAGTCCTACTAGAAGAGTTTAGCTGATTTTCGGCAGCAATGAATAGTTAATTTGCATCAGATGGAGGAGTGCAACAGATGCTCATATAACATTATACAGGCAGAAGACGTTTGACAAATTCTCTACAAGGTGCCAACAAAAGCGTTAGGCTCTTGTCAGAAGACAACTTGATATTTTACAACCTGCACAGGAGCGTGATAACACCAGCTACATGCAAATAAAGAAATGAGGACAGGGGGGAAAAAAACAACTTTTTTAACCCTTTAATGAACACATATAGGTCAATTTTATGGCAGTGAAGTTGTAGTCAAATACTGTACATAAAACAGTCCCAACTGGAAATGTGAATGCAGGTGGTCTGCCAACTGGGACCCCCACCAATCTCCTTCTTAAAATGGATAGGTGGACACTTATGGGCACTACCACTCTATTTATTTTCTATGGGACAGCAGAGAATGCCATATAAAGCGCTTCATCTACTGTATGCAGTGTAGTGCCGGCATTCCTGCACGATTTCTCCCTCCCCCAGTATGGATGCCAACGTACTCACCGCGCGCGGCCCCTGTCCCGCACTCCCTCCTCTTTCTCCTGCTGCTGCCCAAGATCTGCATACAGCTCTCAGATCCCCGGGCACTGTGCTTAGATCGCGTGCTCCCACACTGAACGCGCGTCGGGGTGAGCACCACACTCTCAAGTATGAACAATGTCTCCAATCTTGCATACTTATGCGTTATCTATTAGGATCAGTGATGGGCTATGCAATATCATATAGGGCATGTGCAATATACTATGAATACCTCTGAGTATTTACTATAGGCCTAAGGCTTTTTGCTATCACTTATGTTACGTCATGATTTCCACTATCCAGGCCATATATACTTGAACAATTATTACTATTTCTATACACTTTTTGTGCCAAACACATGTATATTACACCTTTGTTATGCCATTGATCTTTATAGTACAGGCCATACATACTTGATTAATTATCACATTTTCTATGTGCCCCTTGTGCCAAATACACGTCAACTATACTCAGTTGAGGCACGCCTTACACTATAGGTATCCTCTGACCAGATATAAGGATTGGGGTTATCATTGACATCCCTAATACTGTTTCCAATTCATTCTTTTTCCTGATATTTGTCCTGCAGCAATATCTATTTTTATTAAAACCATTAGTTTTTTTTTTAAATGTCCTTTTAATCATATGTATGTGCTCTTTCTTCTTTGCCACCACGTACCCTCTTGTATAAACAATAAAGGTAATTTATTATTAACTATCTATGTTCAGACTACTCAATCGGGCTGTTTATATTGGTTTGAGTGCTCTCCGCTTGGTCTGTCCAATCTATCCAGCAGATCTACATCTATCACTGTGGGTGATTCTATTTAAGGATTTTGTACACAGATTTAGATGTATGGCTTCTGCTCGCTCCTTGCATCATTTGTTTAATCGTTCCTGCTTGTGCCTTCTGGCGTACCTGCCGTGCCAGCCTGTTTACCAGTCGTACCTGCCTCCGCCTACCAGGCCAGTCTGTTTACCAGAAGTGGTCTGGACTCTGCAGTTTTGGGACTGCAGACCGGTGGTGACTTTTCTGCCCTCTGCTGCTCAGCACTCGGCCCCCCGCTCTGTAATTTTACGGGGTCTCCACTTCATGGCTGAGTTGCTGCGGTTCCTTCCGCTTCTCAATTATATCACTCATAGGTGATGGAAGAAGATTTAGGAGAAAGAAACATCATGGACGGACATGTTATACCGGTGGCTTCTATTACAGGACCGCGCTGGTATTAGTGAGCTCTGCACCACCGGCCATTATGTCACACGTTACCAAAAATAGACGGCATGGCGGGGGGCCGGATGTTATACACCAGGGATCGAGGGGCTGGATAATATTTACCGTAGCCAAGGAACTAGATGTTATACACCATTAGAGGGGTCTGATGTTATACACCGAAGACAAGGGGCTGGATGTCTACACCATAAGAGGGGCTGGATTTTATACACTGGGAGCGAGAAGCTGGATGTTATACAGGTGCTTCTCACAATATTAGAATATCATCAAAAAGTTATTTTATTTCAGTTCTTCAATACAAAAAGTGAAACTCATATATTCTATAGAGTCATTACAAACACAGTGATCTATTTCACGTGTTTCTTTCTGTTAATGTTGATGATTATGGCTTACAGCCAATGAAAACCCAAAAGTCATTATCTCAGTAAATTAGAATACTTTATAACACCAGCTTGAAAAATTATTTTAAAATCCGAAATGTTGGCCTACTGAAATGTCTGTTCAGTAAATGCACTCAATACTTGGTCGCGGCTCCTTTTGCATCAATTACTGCATCAATGCGGCGTGGCATGGAGGCGATCAGCCTGTGGCACTGCTGAGGGGTTATGGAAGCCCAGGTTGCTTTGATAGCAGCCTTCAGCTCGTCTGCATTGTTGGGTCTGGTGTCTCTCATCTTCCTCCTGACAATATCCTATAGATTCTCTATGGGGTTAAGGTTAGGCGAGCTTGTTGGCCAATCAAGCCCAGTGATACTGTTGTGTGTAAACCAGTTATTGGTACTTTTGGCAGTGTGGACAGGTGCCAAGTCCTGCTGGAGAATGACATTTTCATCTTTAAAAAGTTTGTCAGCAGAGGGAAGTATGAAGTGCTCTAAAATTTCCTGGTAGACGGCTGCGCTGACTTTGGTCTTGATAAAACCCAGAGGATCTACACCAGCAGATGACATGGCTCCCCAAACCATCACTGATTGTGGAGACTTCACACTAGTCTCCAGCAGCTTGGATTGTGGCCTCTCCACTCTTCCTCCAGACTCTAAGACCTTGATTTCCAAATGAGATGCAAAATTTACTTTCATCTTTAAAAAAAACGTCTTGGACCACTGACAACAGTCCAGTTCTTTTCCTCCTTGGCCCAGGTAAGACGCTTCTGGCGTTGTCTATTGGTCATGAGTGGCCTGACACAAGGAATGTGACACTTGTAGCCCATGTCCTGGATATGTCTGTGTGTGGTGGCTCTTAAAGCAATGACTCCAGCAGCAGTCCGCTCCTTGTCAATCTCCCCCAAATGTTTAAATGGCCTTTTCTTAACAATCCTTTCAAGGCTGCGGTTATCCCAGATGCTTGTGCACGGTTTTCCACCACACTTTTTCTTTCCACTCAACTTTCCATTAATATGCTTGGATACAGCACTCTGTGAGCAGCCGGCTTTTTTAGTAATGACCTTTTGCGGCTTCCCCTCCTTGTGGAGTGTGTCAGTGACTGCCTTCTGGACATCTGTCAAGTCAGCAGTCTTCCCCATGATTGTGGAGCTACTGAAACAGATTAAGGGATCTTTTTAAACGCTTAGGAAGCTTTTTGCAAGTGTTTTTTGTTAAATATTCTAATTTACTGAGATAATGGCTTTTAGGTTTTCATTGGCTGTAAGCCATAATCATCAACATTAACAGAAATAAACACGTAAAATAGATCACTCTGTAATCACTCTCTATAATATACACTCCCTGACAGAAGTTATGTCGCTTATCCATGTTATATAAATAAAAGCTTATAACCTGACATTAAATTCATCCATTGGATGTATAAATTATTCTTTTGAAAGCTGAAACCCTCCGAAATGTGGTTTAGGTTAAGAAAATAAATTGGCATCAATGCAGAAATATTGATCAGTTAATGGACACACAATGGTCAGATTTTGACAAGACAAAAGTTTTGTCGCCCACAGAAAGTAATGAGATATTCAAACAAATAATTAACTTAAAATACAAATATATGTTGCAGAACATTGGTGAATGAAGTTGTGGTGCTATTAGAGTCATATTTAATATTTTGTGTGACTTCCATGAGCTTGAAGGACTGCATCCATGCGGTTCAACAATGATTCATACAATTTATTAATTATCAGGAATAGCAAAGAATGCAGTCTTACATGCCACCCAGAGTTCATCTAGAGTCTTTGGTTTTGTCTTCCAAGCTTCCTCTTTCATCCTACCCCAAACATGGTCAATGATGTTCATGTCTGGTGACGGGGCTGGCCAGTCCTTGAGCACCTAGATCTTTTTTGCCTGGAGGAACTTTGTTGTAGAGATGGATGTATGAGATGGAGCACCATCCTGCTGCAGAATTTGACCCCTTTTGTGATTTGGAATATAAGAGGAAGCTAATACTTCTTGATATTTTAGGCTATTGATATTGCCTTCCACCTTGCAAATGTTTTGCACACCCCCATACTGAATGTAACCCCAGACCATGATCTTTCCACCACCAAATGTAACTGTTTTCTGGGTGTATTTTGGATCCATACGGGCTCCAGTAGGTCTCCTGCAGTATTTGCGGCAGCTGTGGTGTAATTCTACTAAAGATTCATCAGAGAAATCCACCTTCTGCCACTTTTCCAGCGTTCATCTGTTTACCAGGCTGTGGGACTTTGCAAATGCCACACGGTTTTTTATTTGCCTTTTGTTTAGTGCTGGTTTCTGGGCACTGATTCGATCATGAAGGCCATTTCGAGACAGAATCCTACAAACTGTTCTAGTTGACACAGGGACTTGAGGTGACCAGGCCTGCTGGAGCTCTGCTGCAGTGGAAGAGGGGCTTGCTTTGGATTTTCTAACCAACAAACGTTCCTCCTGAGCAGTTGTCTTGCAGGGTCTGCCGGACCTGGGCTTGTCAAACACATCGCCAGTTTATTCAAATCTTTTTTTAATTCTTTGTACTTGACGCTGAGACACATTAAAGGTGCCAGCCACCTCTGCAGTGGATCTGATCTTCAACCTCTTGATAATCCAGGCTTTGGTCGCAGGGTGGATTTTTGGCATGTTGTCAGAGCTCAAGTTGCAGTTCAAGTGAAGGTCTGGGGTGCTGGATTTCTTTTTATACACACATACTAATTAACTGATCATTTACTGAGCACAGGTGAGAATGTAAATTAGGATTGGGTGCATTATATGACCAGGCGACAAAACTTCCGTCTTGTCAAAATCTGACCATTCTGTGTTCATTAACTGATCAATATTTTTGCATTGATGCCAATTTATTTTCTTAACCTAAACCACATTTCCGAGGGTTTCAACTTCCAATAGGTGGCACTAGAGTTCTAGTCCTCTTCCTCTCTGAAGAGACAATTTGCATATTTCCCAGAGGAGCATTGCGGCTTTAAGTCTCCTCACCTCGACATGCTTATCATGTCCCTCTCCACAAGGAGAAACGATACTTCTTGGATTCAGCTTTCAAAAGAATAATTTATTCAACCAATGGATGAATTTAACGTCAGGTTATAAGCTTTTATTTACATAACATGGATAAGCGACATAACTTCTGTCAGAGAGTGTATGAGTTTCACTCTTTGTATTGAAGAACTGAAATAAATTAACTTTTTGATGGTATTCTAATTTTCTGAGAAGCACCTGTACTCTGGGGAGCGAGGGGCCAAATGTTATATGCTGGAGACGCGGGAACAGATGTTATACACTGGGTGCGAGGGGCTGGATAATATACACCAGAGCGATTGGGAATTTGGGACCAGATGTTATTCACTGGGGAAAGCGAGGAGCTGGATATTATACACTGAGGGCGAGGGGCCAGATATTATGCACCGGGAGCAGAGACCTGGATGTTATACACTGGGAACCAGATGTTATACACTGAAGCTATGGCCCGGTATTATACACCGGGGCGGGGAGCTGGATGTTTTACACCAGGGTGAGGTGCTGGATGTTATACATCGGGGGAGTGTGGCCGGATGTTAAAGACCAGAGTGTGAGGGGCTGGGTGTTATACACCGGGGGGCGTGGGGCCTGATGTTATACACCAGGGGGCGTGGGGCTGGATGTTATAGACCGGGGTGGTGGTCCAAACACTATTCACTGGAGTATAGTCGTCGGATACTATACACGGGGGCGAGGGGCCGGATGTTATACACCAAGGGGTGAGGGGCTGGATGTTATAGACCGGGGGTGGTGGTCCAAACACTATTCACTGGAGTCTAGTCGTCGGATCCTATACACAGGGGCGAGGGGCCGGATGTTATACACCAGGGTCTAGGGGACAGATGTAATACAGATACACCCAAGAAACCAAGAAGACTGCCACACCTCTTGGCCTATAAGTGGACTCTGTGTGTTCTTTTATCTGTAAATGCCGAGTGGCTGTGCGCAGGTGTATACACTACAAGTATGCAGTGCGCTCGTGTCCTCCAGAATAACATTTCCTAAATGCTACGTTTTGAGCCTCGTTCTTTCAGTAATGACAAAGACTCAGAATAACAGCAGCGATTGTCTGCAGCTTAATATCCGGAACCGTGCAATGGATGTTTTGATATTTTCTCATCCACCCTGCAGCTATCTGACGATTGCTGCAAAAAAAAATTAAAAAAAATTCTGAAACACAAACTTAAAATAGTCGCTATAGAAACGGAGGAGGGAGACGATAATATTGTATATTAATATTGTCAGTAATATTGTTTATATTGGTGTGCAGAGCGCTGAATAGAAGATGGATTATGTGCCGCGCTCAAAGGATTCCAGACAAATACATTAATTTAGGAGCAGCAAATGACTTCTCATACAGTACACAGCGGCTGATTAACTTAGGTTCCTTGTATCCATGTAAGAAGTATTGTAAGAAGCGGCGCAGTCTTATTTATTGATAGATGTAATCCCGCCGCTGGGTTCTGCGCTCTGCAAAAATTAATATGAAGAATAGTGAAATGAGACTCCAGTTCCGTCATTTAGTAGCTCTCGGTCACATATTGATGCATAAAAAAATACTTTAAAAAGGGATAAACCACCTTTGGGGACCAAAACAAAAAAGAAAAAATGGTCAGCACTCACCATTCCCGATGCTAAAAAAGTCTTTATTAGAACATGGACACGGACAGGGAGAGCATGGTGTCCAGGGATGACAGCTGTTTCGCGCTACATGCGCTTCCACAGATCCCGATGATCCATCGGGATCTGTGGAAGCGCATGTAGCGCGAAACAGCTGTCATCCCTGGACACCATGCTCTCCCTGTCCGTGTCCATGTTCTAATAAAGACTTTTTTAGCATCGGGAATGGTGAGTGCTGACCATTTTTTCTTTTTTGTTTTGGTCATATGCATATCTTTTGGTTGAAGCACCCCATAAGCCCATGCATTGAGTAGTGGGAATAGGAGCTGGTACAGCGCATCGTGGCACGCCGTTAGGTGATCGCGAAAAGCAGCAGTGCGAGTATTTATTCTTTTTGTTGCACCTTTGGGGACATTTCTTTTCTTTAAATGCATGTATTTTGGGCTAACAAGCATTTTTGCTATTGGCTTTCGTTAAATATTTTGCAGCGTTTGGCTTCTACACGATCTTTGTTTACTTGCAAATCATGTCTTGATGCCAAATTTTTCACAAACGGCGCATGTGGTTTATGAATTTTTGAATAACGCCATAAATGATCTTTATTTTTGTTTTTAACCTGTTTTCAAACTTTTTAGCACATAAAGTTGCACCTATCACTAAAATATACATAAAATCACCTTAAGGGGGTGGACTGGGGGACATTTACAATAAAATTTGGAGATGAATCGCCCCAGAAAATATCTGTAAACGCCAAAGCATTTCTGTAATTACAAACATAAAAAAGTGAACTCTTACGGAATTGACTTTGAAAAGGATAAAATTGAAAGTAGAATGAGACATAAATGAGAAAAATGCGAAAAGCACCAAAAACTAGAGAAAAATTGTGCAAATGCAATCACGAATCAGGCCCTAAATATTTGGAAAATGTTTTAAATCCCTGAATCTCCCCAAGTAATTCAATAACCCAAGAGAGGTAATAAGGCTCTTTCTTAGACTTGACTCTTAAGACACAAGGAGTATACCGCGGATGCACATCTCACCCATAGGCAAAAGTTTTGTGGGAACCATCTCTCTCGAATACTGGTAAAAGTGGTACACCGTAAGTGACTACCAAGCATTTCTGGTAGAGAACGAATCAATTTGCAGGATCCAGCAGCCACATCAGAATCTTGTGTCCTCCTGATGGAAGACCTGTCAACCTCCTCTTATTTGCCAGCATCTCCGATACCTCTTTTGATTCAGATATACGGAGATATGGGAAAGTAGCATGAGGTTGTTAGTGCTCCCATCTGGTGGACATGGGTTTCTGATGTGGGGGTGTGGATCCTACAACTCGATTCGTTCTCTAATTTCTGGCTCATTTGTCTTTGGTTGATTAGGGTCAAATGAACATAAATAAAAGCTTTCCAATCCTTGTTTCATCCGGTAGGAAATGGCAGGGGGCGGTTTTATAATCCATTGACATTGTAGAACAATTCACTCCTTGTCGTCGGCCACACTGGCTTGTTATTCCTTTCGTAAGAGGGGGATAAGACTCCCTCTGGTAACATTTAATTTTGGGCAACCAATAGGATTAAATGGGCTGAAATCAAACCTGTCGTCCCATGTCTCCCTGGATGGTCAAGTGATGATATGATAGACATGATATCTTCAGCTCGATCTTAGTCCATGACAACTTGATGAATTTAAGATCTGTAGGAAGATCAATCTTGCACAAGACTAGATGGGTCCACAAGGGTCTGCTCCACCGTTATTTTGATAGTATCTAGCCATCGGGTTGCTTGTCTTCCTCTTCAACTTGTTCATTCTATTCTTCCGACCATGAGGTTTTTCTTCAGTGATTGCTCTCTTCGTATGACGTGTTCAAAGTAACCAAATCATAGCTTAGTGATCCTTGCTTCGATTGACATGTTTGGTTTGACTTGTTCCAAAATTGATTTGTTTGTTCTTCTTGCCATCCATGGTATTGATAACATCTTTCTCCAGAACCACATTTCAAGGCACCACATTTCTTCAGCTGTCTTGTTTCTTTATTGTCCAGGTTTCGCATCCATATGTTACCATAGGAAGGACCAAACTATTTACGAGCCATGTCTTTGTCGCCAGTAAAATGTTCCTCAATTTGTAGACCTTGTCCAGTGACATCATTGTTGATTTGTCCATAGCTATTCTCCTATTGACTCCCAGTGTCGTCATTGCATATTGAGTGACCATTGATCCGAGTAGGTTGATGTCCTTTGCAACATCCAGTTAGTCGCTGTCCATCTCAAACGAGTCCTTGTCGTACCTGGCAGTAGTCAGTATCTTTGTCTTCTTTGTATTGAGTAGCAGTCCCATGTTTGCGCTCCCTGTAAGTTTTGAAATAATCTCCCTTCAATCTTCCAATCCTCCGAACTTTTAAAGGTGGGGTGAAACAATAAGGTAAAATGTGCAAATAATCAACCAGTCCAATCGAAATTAGTGGTCACTTTCCAGTCCCCACACATAGTCTTTAATTTTTCAACACGTCTTTAAGATAGCATCTACAATAGTTAAACACTGACAATTAATGATGGTATCAAGCAATTTCCTCTAACGATGTCAATAAACCAATTGTATACCTTGCAAAAGAAAGAGAAGAACACAGGAGAATAGGAGAAGGCATGGGCGGCTATAAATACCAGCAGAGGCTGCATTGTCCTCTATGAGAGGCAGCTGTCCTTTTATAAGTACTCAGACCATTGTGTGGCACATCAACAATCTCACCGCCAAGAGGAGGAGAAGGAAGGAGTCATCGTCTCATTCAGTCGGTTAACTAACAATAGAAGGTTTTTTCAATTGATAAGAAGTAAAGTGCCGAACGTCCTGAGAAGAAAGCAGGGGGCACTTACTAAATTGGTTTGATTCCATATCTATCTGTGTCTTTCTCAAAGACTCCCAGACAAGAGGTTGGCTGATGTTCGATAAATTTGGATGTCAATAACGTAGCAAGGTGCTGGGCGTCCACACAAAGCCCCAGAGCACCATGTCATGCGTGACATTTTGAGATTTCTATTGTGCATTGATGATGACCATAGAGGCATTGTGCTTGCACATTGTGGTTGGTTACATAGCAGAGAATGGTATTTTTGAGTATTGATTTTAATCATCCTTCTTGTTTACTCCACTTCGAAGAGGACAACCTGAGACCAAACCGATGCTGTGCTCTTTGAAAAACAGGAATAATGACTCAGATAGGAGGCACAATGGAGAAGGATGCGGCTTGAGCAGAGATATGACACAGAAGTTAGTCAAAGAAGGACAGAAGAATGGAAAAAGAAACACTCTAAAGTAGAAAAGCGAGAAAAGGGCAACTCTTTTAAAGGTTTTGATTGTCCTTTTCTACATTCCAAAGTAATTGCTCGTGAAATAAAATCATTTTGTGTTTTGTGTTCACAAAGTCATTTGAAAAGTAAAAGATTTATACTATTTTCGTAGGAAAGTTTTATTACTTTTCTTTTTCACAAAGTGAAAACCAAACCAGAGAAGTAGGAACTAAAGGAGAGAGAAAGCTCCAGACAAGGAATTCATATAAATTAATCTTTATTTGAGCAGCAGTGAGTCAAATTACAAAAATGGTGCTTTATATAGACCTTATGTTCGGAATAAAAGATAAATAGTACCTAGGCGTGCAAAAGTGAAAAAAGGTTTTTTCGTAAAAAGATAACAAAAATTATATATATCACAAGGTGAATCAATTATAAAAGACACAGTATAAGGCAGTGCCTAAGGATAAATAAGGTGCATAAGTGCCACAGCAATAGGAGGAGGGGGAAAGGAATACCTATGCTGGTAAGGCACAGATATCCTAAACCGTGCTCAATCAAAAAACAAAACCAGTGATACTAATATGATCAATCCGAACATACAGGGTAACTTTGAGAATGAGTATCCGTGTGTACACGCGCCCCGACGTGCATTTCAGTATAATTTCCTTTGTCAGGGGTATTAGGGAATAGTGTATAACGCCGAATATATATATATATATAGTAGCTGCACCCGATGATCAAACAAGGCCCGGGTATACTCGGCGCATGCGCCGTCAGGAGGTCCAGGAAGTCCCGGGGCGCCGCATCACGTGACCAGACTCACGACATTGTGGGTCTGGCGTTACCAAGGCCACAGTGACGCGATGCCCCAGAGCCCAGACCACGCAAGCGCATGCATTATACACTATTCCCTAATCCCCCCACGAAGGTCACAAGCTGACTAGACGTGCACAGCCTCACTCAATTCAAATGACTTGAATGAGGCTGTATACTTCTAGTCGGAATGTGGCCGTAAGTATCTAAATCGCATACCTGTGGTCTCATGATCACTCCCTTCCGGGTGTGCTGTGAGGATCCAAAAGCCTGCAGAATAACTGTAGACTTGCAATCCAGGGCTGGACATCACCTTTAAGGACCTTGTCTGAGCAAATTATCTATGTTATTGGAGGGCCCCCACACCGCCGCAGGGCCGAGGGGTACCCGGAGCCGGGCCTCTGGGTCTCAGTCCTGGGGTTGTCACGGTGGCTAGACCCGGTCCGTGGCCCTGTCTGTCAGTGGGGGACGTCCGGTGCAATAAGTGGTGTTGTAACGGTGCAGTTGTGGGGTGTAGGTCGCGGTAAAAAATGAGGACACCAGGTTGCAGTCTCTTTACCTCTTTACTGAAGATCTCTCGGTCCTCAATCCAGAATACGGCTCACCAGGCTGCGCAAGTCCGGCCGGTCCAATGACACTTCCAGAGTTCTCTTCACAGGAGGAAATCTGTGCCTTCCCCCTAGCGCTATGTGTTGTAGTCCTTCCCTGCTGTGCTTACGGAAAGTACCCCACAACTGTTGTGTCTGTTTCTGATGTTCCCTCACAACTCGACTAGATGATGTTCTGCTAATCCTCCGTCCCTCCCTGAGGTTCGGGTAGGAACGGCACCCGTTTGACGGGTAGGCCTGGAGTTCTTCCGGGACCCTAGAGACGCCCCTCTCCCACAATTGCCTCCCAAGACTTCATAGGTGATTTGAGTTAGACAGCTGTTGTGGATTCTGTTTGTGGGCTCCCTCTGGTGGTTACTGCTGGTACTGGGTGACTTTGGTGGGTTGCGGCCTTTGGTTTCCACCTGTCCATCAGAGGCTGGGTGTTTCCTATTTTACCTGGCCTTTCTGTCATTTCCTTGCCGGCTATCAATGTATTCAGATGTGCTCTGTTTTGTTCCTGCCTACCTGCTCCCAGATCTTTCAGGATAAGCTAAGTGCTGATTTTCAGTTGTTTGGTTTTTTGTCCAGCTTGCTTATTATGTCTCTATGCTAGCTGGTAGCTCTAGTGGACTGAGGTTCTCCCCATGTGCCATGAGTTGGTACATGGGTTCTTGTAATCTCAGGATGGTTTTTTTGATTAGGGTTTTTTGCTGACCGCTCAGACCCCTTTTGTATCGTTCTGCTTTCTAGTTTACAGCGGGCCTCAATTTGCTAAACCTATATATATCATCTCTATGTGTGTGCCTTCCTCTCATTTCACCGTCAATACATGTGGGGGGCAACTATACCTTTTGGAGTTCGTTCCTCTGGAGGCAAGTGAGGTCTTTATTTTCTCTGCAGTACTAGTTAGCTCTTAGGCTGGTGCGTGGCGTCTAGAACCAACGTAGGCACGCTCCCTGGCTATCTCTAGTTGCGTTTGTCAGGCGTAGGGCAGCGGTCAGCCCAGGTTCCATCACCCTAGAGCTCGTCCGTTATATATTTGTACCTTGCTTGTCCTGTGCTATCCCTAGCCATTGGGATTCATGACAGTATAGCCGGCCCACAAAGTGTTAATTGTTTGGGCTGAAGCAGGAGAAAAAGAAGTGTTTAAGGGAAATTTTTTTTTTTTTTTTTTTTCCCCCTTCAGAGTTTTGCTGCCTAGCCCTTAATTGCTGTCTAGCTGCTTCTTACCTCCTCTTAACCCTTGAATGGCTCTGATCTTAGCTGTTTAACATGGATGTCCAGAGTTTGGCTTCCAGCCTGAGTAATCTCGCGGCAAAAGTTCAAAACATACAGGATTTTGTTGTTCACACTCCCATGTCTGAACCTAGAATTCCTATTCCAGAGTTCTTCTCTGGAGATAGATCTACCTTCCTGAATTTCAGGAACAATTGTAAATTGTTTCTTTCTTTAAAATCTCGCTCCTCTGGAGACCCTGCTCAACAGGTCAGGATTGTAATATCTTTCCTGCGGGGCGACCCTCAGAATTGGGCATTTGCATTGGCACCAGGGGATCCTGCATTGCTCAGTGTGGATGCGTTTTTTCTGGCATTGGGATTGCTCTATGAGGAACCCAACCTGGAGATTCAGGCTGAAAAGGCTTTGTTAGCCCTCTCTCAGGGGCATGATGAAGCGGAAATATATTGTCAAAAATTTCGGAAATGGTCGGTGCTTACTCAGTGGAATGAGTGCGCCCTGGCTGCAAACTTCAGAAATGGTCTTTCTGAGGCCATTAAGGATATTATGGTGGGGTTCCCTACGCCTACAGGTCTGAATGAGTCTATGGCTATGGCCATACAGATTGATCGGCGTTTGCGGGAGCGCAAACCCGTGCACCAGTTGGCGGTGTCTTCTGAACAGGCACCTGAGACTATGCAATGTGATAGAATTCAGTCCAGAAGTGAACGGCAAAATTATAGGCGGAAAAATGGATTGTGTTTTTATTGTGGTGATTCAGCTCATGTTATATCAGCATGCTCTAAACGCACAAAAAAGCTTGATAAATCTTTTGCCATTGGTACTCTGCAGCCTAAGTTCATTTTGTCTGTGACTCTGATTTTTTCACTGTCTTCCATTTCCGTTGATGCCTATGTGGATTCGGGCGCTGCCCTGAGTCTTATGGATTGGTCATTTGCTAAACGCTGCGGTTTTAGTCTGGAGCCTCTGGAAGTTCCTATTCCTCTGAAGGGAATTGACTCTACACCATTGGCTATGAATAAACCGCAGTACTGGACACAAGTGACCATGCGCATGACTCCCGTTCATCAGGAGGTGATTCGCTTCCTTGTACTGTATAATTTACATGATGTACTAGTGCTGGGGCTGCCATGGTTACAAACTCATAATCCTGTCCTGGACTGGAAAACAATGTCTGTGTTAAGCTGGGGATGTCAGGGGGTTCATGATCATGCACCTCCGATTTCAATCGCTTCATCTACTCCTTCTGAGATCCCTGAGTTTTTGTCTGACTATAGGGATGTTTTTGAGGAGCCTAAGCTCAATTTGCTCCCTCCGCATAGAGATTTTGACTGTGCTATAGAATTGATTCCTGGCAGTAAGTTCCCTAAGGGTCGTTTATTTAATCTGTCACTGCCAGAGCATACTGCTATGCGGAATTATATTAAGGAGTCCTTGGAAAAGGGACATATTCGTCCATCTTCGTCCCCTCTGGGAGCAGGTTTTTTTTTCGTGGCAAAAAAAGATGGTTCCCTGAGGCCTTGTATAGATTATCGCCTTCTGAATAAGATTACAGTCAAATATCAGTATCCATTGCCATTATTGACTGACTTGTTTGCTCGCATTAAGGGGGCTAGGTGGTTCACTAAGATAGATCTTCGCGGTGCGTATAATCTGGTGCGGATAAAACAAGGTGATGAGTGGAAAACCGCATTTAATACGCCTGAGGGCCATTTTGAGTATTTGGTAATGCCTTTTGGACTCTCCAATGCTCCGTCAGTCTTTCAGTCCTTTATGCACAATATTTTCCGTGAATATCTGGATAAGTTTATGATTGTGTATTTGGATGATATTTTGGTGTTTTCTGATGACTGGGAGTCTCATGTTCTACAGGTCAGGAAGGTGTTTCAGGTTCTGCGGGCCAATTCTCTGTTTGTGAAGGGCTCAAAGTGTCTCTTCGGAGTCCAGAAGATTTCTTTTTTGGGGTACATTTTTTCTCCTTCTACTATTGAGATGGATCCCGTCAAGGTTCAGGCAATTTGTGACTGGACACAACCTATATCTGTTAAGAGCCTACAGAAGTTCTTGGGGTTTGCTAATTTTTATCGTCGGTTCATTGCAAATTTTTCCAGTATTGTTAAACCTTTGACTGATTTGACTAAAAAGGGTGCTGATGTTGCTAATTGGTCTCCTGCGGCCGTGGGGGCCTTTCAGGAACTTAAGCGCCGGTTTTCTTCTGCTCCTGTGTTGTGTCAACCAGATGTTTCACTTCCTTTTCAGGTTGAGGTTGATGCTTCCGAGATTGGAGCGGGGGCGGTTTTGTCACAGAGAAGTTCTGATGGCTCGGTGATGAAGCCATGTGCATTCTTCTCTAGAAAATTCTCGCCCGCCGAGCGCAATTATGATGTGGGTGATCGGGAGCTTTTGGCCATGAAGTGGGCATTTGAGGAGTGGCGTCATTGGCTTGAGGGTGCTAAACATCGTGTGGTGGTCTTGACTGATCACAAGAATCTCATTTACCTTGAGTCTGCCAGGCGTTTGAATCCTAGACAGGCTCGTTGGTCGTTGTTTTTTTCTTGTTTCAATTTCGTGGTTTCATACCTGCCAGGTTCAAAGAATGTGAAGGCAGATGCTCTTTCCAGGAGTTTTGTGTCTGACTCTCCTGGAGACTCTGGGCCTACTGGTATCCTTAGGGATGGGGTAATATTGTCCGCCGTATCCCCAGACTTGCGACGTGCATTGCAGGAGTTTCAGGTGGATAAACCGGATCGTTGTCCACCAGAAAGACTGTTTGTTCCGGATGATTGGACCAGTAGAGTCATCTCCGAGGTCCATTCTTCTGTGTTGGCTGGTCATCCTGGAATATTTGGTACTAGAGACTTGGTGGCCAGGTCTTTTTGGTGGCCTTCCTTGTCTAGGGATGTGCGTACCTTTGTGCAGTCTTGTGAAGTGTGTGCTCGAGCTAAGCCTTGCTGTTCTCGGGCCAGTGGGTTGTTGTTATCCTTGCCCATCCCGAAGAGGCCTTGGACGCACATTTCCATGGATTTTATTTCTGATCTCCCGGTTTCACAGAAAATGTCCGTTATCTGGGTTGTGTGTGACCGCTTTTCTAAGATGGTTCATTTGGTGCCCTTGCCTAAGTTGCCTTCCTCCTCTGAGTTGGTCCCTTTATTTTTTCAGAACGTGGTTCGTTTGCATGGGATTCCGGAGAATATCGTTTCTGACAGGGGATCCCAGTTTGTGTCTAGATTTTGGCGGACATTTTGTGCCAAGATGGGCATTGATTTGTCTTTCTCGTCTGCATTCCATCCTCAGACGAATGGCCAGACGGAGCGAACAAATCAGACCTTGGAAACTTATTTGAGGTGTTTTGTTTCTGCTGACCAAGATGACTGGGTTGCTTTTTTGCCACTGGCCGAATTTGCTCTTAATAATCGGGCTAGTTCTGCCACGTTGGTCTCTCCTTTTTTTTGTAATTCGGGGTTTCATCCTCGTTTTTCCTCTGGTCAGGTGGAGTCTTCGGATTGTCCTGGAGTGGACGTGGTGGTGGACAGGCTACATCAAATTTGGAATCAGGTGGTGGACAATTTGAAGTTATCTCAGGAGAAGACTCAGCAGTTTGCTAATCGCCGTCGCCGCGTGGGTCCCCGACTTCTTGTTGGGGATTTGGTGTGGTTGTCTTCTCGTTTTGTCCCTATGAAGGTCTCTTCTCCTAAGTTCAAGCCTCGGTTCATCGGTCCTTATAGGATCTCGGAGATTCTTAACCCTGTATCTTTTCGTTTGGATCTCCCAGCATCGTTTGCTATTCATAATGTGTTCCATCGGTCGTTGTTGCGGAGGTATGAGGTGCCCGTTGTTCCTTCGGTTGAGCCTCCTGCTCCGGTGCTGGTGGAGGGAGAATTGGAGTATGTTGTTGAGAAGATCTTGGATTCTCGTGTTTCCAGACGCAAACTCCAGTATTTGGTTAAGTGGAAGGGTTATGGTCAGGAGGATAATTCCTGGGTGGTCGCCTCCGATGTTCATGCGACTGATTTGGTCCGCGCCTTCCATAGAGCTCACCCTGATCGCCCTGGGGGTTCTCGTGAGGGTTCGGTGACCCCTCCTCAAGGGGGGGTACTGTTGTGGATTCTGTTTGTGGGCTCCCTCTGGTGGTTACTGCTGGTACTGGGTGACTTTGGTGGGTTGCGGCCTTTGGTTTCCACCTGTCCATCAGAGGCTGGGTGTTTCCTATTTTACCTGGCCTTTCTGTCATTTCCTTGCCGGCTATCAATGTATTCAGATGTGCTCTGTTTTGTTCCTGCCTACCTGCTCCCAGATCTTTCAGGATAAGCTAAGTGCTGATTTTCAGTTGTTTGGTTTTTTGTCCAGCTTGCTTATTATGTCTCTATGCTAGCTGGTAGCTCTAGTGGACTGAGGTTCTCCCCATGTGCCATGAGTTGGCACATGGGTTCTTGTAATCTCAGGATGGTTTTTTTGATTAGGGTTTTTTGCTGACCGCTCAGACCCCTTTTGTATCGTTCTGCTTTCTAGTTTACAGCGGGCCTCAATTTGCTAAACCTATATATATCATCTCTATGTGTGTGCCTTCCTCTCATTTCACCATCAATACATGTGGGGGGCAACTATACCTTTTGGGGTTCGTTCCTCTGGAGGCAAGTGAGGTCTTTATTTTCTCTGCAGTACTAGTTAGCTCTTAGGCTGGTGCGTGGCGTCTAGAACCAACGTAGGCACGCTCCATGGCTATCTCTAGTTGCGTTTGTCAGGCGTAGGGCAGCGGTCAGCCCAGGTTCCATCACCCTAGAGCTCGTCCGTTATATATTTGTACCTTGCTTGTCCTGTGCTATCCCTAGCCATTGGGATTCATGACAGACAGCCCGCCTGAGACTGACTGCCCTGCCGCTGTTTGGAGTATTGCTTGAAGCTGAATGTTATTCTACTCCCTCGGCGTTCCGGCCACCGGTAGTGCGCCTCAGTAGGATGTTGCTTCGGTCTTACAGCACGACTCCTACTGGTATTTCTCCTTTGCGTGATCCCGTTTCTCACTCAGCACAATCTATCTCTCTTCTAATCCTTTCTTGGGCACCGCCGCTACCCGGAGCAGGCACGGTCCCGTTACGTTCGTTCTCGTTGCCAAGCCTCTGTCAGGATCCCACCCCTGACAGAGACCCTACTGTATCTTCCCCTACAACACCCTCTGCCACAAGGTGTTGCCTGGTTCCAACCCAGTCAGCTTTCTGATCTAACTTCCTGCCTGACCCCCAGTTTACCCACTATGGTGGGGAGTGGCCTAATGAATAGCACCCTTAGCTCCCCCCGGAGGCCCGGCTGTGAAATGTATTGGTGTCTGTGATACCTGGTCAGATGAACTCCTTCAGTGCCATCGGACGCACCATAGCTCCCCATAGTGGCAGAGCCACAGTACTGCAACGACCAGGACTCTGGGGCGCTGCACTCCCCCCTGGTTAAACACAGTACTCCGGGACTGAGAAGAAAACAACAATACAAGTTTAGCAAAAAGACATACAATTTTTGTTGAGTGCAAATAACAATATGTATACTTGAACAAGCTTCCCTTTATGGGAGGTGAGGACACTTGAACGTTACAAAACATAGTTAAACATTAAACATTATAAATTACAGGCTATAAATAACTCCTGCTACCCAACCGGGTATTCTACTGAGTGCAAAAATTGCTGAACAATACTTTAACATTGCCTTTAAGGACATACACTCTGTATCCACCAAAGACCTTCCTATAATCACATTATAAGGTAAGTTAACTTTTTTCATTCTCCTTCTAGAATCTGCAGGACCGCCTGTCCTATCGGCACCAGACCTACTGCCTCTCCTTTCTGTTACAGGACCGCCCCGTTCAGCCAGGGCCTACTGCCTTTTCAACTTCTATACACAGTATAGATCATAACATTACTTTCAGTTTTAGAAGCACTGAGCCATATACGTATGGCTCCTAGGAGAACTCACTACCCAACCCCTACGGGTTCACTTTCTGTCTTCTGTAACACATTATTAACTCTTTCTTTACAATAACTAACTTACTATGGAGGACTCAGGGTTTACCTTCTATCCCCAATTTCTTATCAACATTATCAACTATCCCCTTATAACACCAATCCTCATTACTACTTTCTTTCTGGAAACATCATCTGCATTTCTTTACATTTAACCAATCGAATACATATAACTTTTACATGTAGGAATTATCATCATTTTCGCTCATCAAGACATTATTGCTATCCATTAATCTCAAAGCAATACGGTTCTTCAAATATACACGCGGATGTCCCCTTTAAGAAGGGACCAAGTCTTTAGGAGGTAGCATTTGTTCTCTAGCTACCAGTCCATACTCAGCAAAGGTTCCGGTGTGGTATCTTCGCAAAGAGTCTCTTTCTAAGTAAAACCAGTAGGAAACACCCTTAAGAAGGTGTAAACTATGTACAAGAAGTTTGTATCATGCACTGTTCATGATTGCGGCAGTTTTTTAAGACTTGTGCAAAAACTTAGAAAAAATAAACAAAACAACAAGGATCCCGGGTCAACAAAGGGATCCATAAGGAATTAACCCTGGACGGGTTTAGCAGCAACAGTAAACAAACAGTTAAACGGAGAACTATTTACATTTTCTTAAAGCATTCATGCTTACTCTTTCTCAGAATCCCCCACGAGGCGCCACCTGGCGGGTGGACCCCTGCAGTTCAGGTTCCAGGTCAACTCCCGCTGCCAGATACACCCCATGGGTTCGGGTCTGTTGCACAACCAGGTCGTGTGCGGTGATAAAGGTCTGTGTTCCCACTTCTCTCTGTGCTGGCACATCAGGAACATCAGTCACTCGAGGAGGCACCTCCTTGGCCACTACAGTGGTGGCGGTGGTCAGACTGCAGGTCACAGGTTCCGTTATCATACAGGTGGGGGTGACCAAGGTGGTCACAGACCGGTCACACGGTGACACTTTGGCTACAGGGGCCGGTTTTTCCGGCACCTTGGGCGGGGGTTCTATTGACCTCTTCTTGCGCACATTCAGGGCGAACCACCCCTTCTCCCCGAAATGTCTGGTGTAGATGACACTGTCTCCCGGGTAGAGGTCTCGATCGGGGTGGCCCTCCCTGAGGTGCGACTCAACGTCCCGGCGGTTAACAAAGACCTCCGCGTATAACCCCGGTTCTTTAATAAAGCCCCAGCCTCCTCGGAGCTTAAAGGTGGTGACACTGCCCTGCCTGCGCGGGGCCTGGTGAGCGGTGGGGTCCTTGCGGGCCCGATCCTTTACTGCCAGGTCCTTCTGATGGCAAGCCTCCATCCCAGCCCGGTACACCTCGTCCTTTTCCTTCCATTGCTGTTCCAGCCGGGCCTGGTATGTCTCCCAGCTCAGGGCCTGCACCATCTCCCCTTCCCGTGTCTTCACCCCGGGGAATCCCATGAGGTCGGGTCCTGGGTTCACCCAGTGATATACCGTGCGTTCCGCACGGGCCTCGCAGGACAGGGTGATTGGTGTGATCGGGGCCTTCATACGATGTTCCATGCCCGTAGCTTCCTCCCAGGGCAACAGACGTTGGAGCTTATAAGTCCCAGGGGAAGGGGGCGCTGCAACGGGGCCGACTAACACACCCTCTGCTGGCGGGGCAGGATCGGCGGACTCACCAACCGGTGCGAGTTAACTTTCCGCGACAGGTCCCGCTGGTTCCTCCGGTGAGGTCTCCGCCGTCCGGGAACTCTCTGCCGGCACCACTGAGCGCGGAGCCTGGACCCTCACATTCAATTGGAGAAGTTGGTTGAATAAGTCCTCCATCTCGGCTCTCAGGAATCTGGTGGTGTCCACGGAGGACGGGCTGCTGTGCTCATCCGGGAAGTCGGGGGAGATTTCCACTTCAACCCCGCTGTCGGGTTCAGAGCTGCTGGCCATGGCGTCCTCCACGTGGGTCACTTCCTGGTCTCTTTCCCGCTCTCTCCTCCGTGGGCGGTTTCGTTTTCTCTGCCTCCGCCCCCCATTGAGGATGAGGAGGCGGATCTCTGCTGCTGACGGACACGTCCTCACTGCACAGAAATACTTAGACTGGGCGGCCATTGTCTTTCGCGCTCTCCAGCTTGTCTACGCCTACTCCACGCCCCTCTTCTCTTCCTGCGCCTCTCCTCAGCGCTGCAATGGCGGCGGTTTTGGCGGGAACTTCTCTGGGTCAATGGCAATACACAGTCTCTCAATAAAGTACAGTCCAAGCACAACAAGTCACAGTTCCAAGGCACACATGACCTGATTCTTCAGGCTTAAGTAGATCCTGTTCGTGACGCCAAGTTGGAGCGCCCCCACACTGCCGCAGGGCCAAGGGGTACCCGGAGCCGGGCCTCTGGGTCTCAGTCCTGGGGTTGTCACGGTGGCTAGACCCGGTCCGTGGCCCTGTCTGTCAGTGGGGGACGTCCGGTGCAATAAGTGGTGTTGTAACGGTGCAGTTGTGGGGTGCAGGTCGCGGTAAATAATGAGGACACCAGGTTGCAGTCTCTTTACCTCTTTACTGAAGATCTCTCGGTCCTCAATCCAGAATACGGCTCACCAGGCTGCGCAAGTCCGGCCGGTCCAATGACACTTCCAGAGTTCTCTTCACAGGAGGAAATCTGTGCCTTCCCCCTAGCGCTATGTGTTGTAGTCCTTCCCTGCTGTGCTTACGGAAAGTACCCCACAACTGTTGTGTCTGTTTCTGATGTTCCCTCACAACTCGACTAGATGATGTTCTGCTAATCCTCCGTCCCTCCCTGAGGTTCGGGTAGGAACGGCACCCGTTTGACGGGTAGGCCTGGAGTTCTTCCGGGACCCTAGAGACGCCCCTCTCCAACAATTGCCTCCCAAGACTTCATAGGTGATTTGAGTTAGACAGCCCGCCTGAGACTGACTGCCCTGCCGCTGTTTGGAGTATTGCTTGAAGCTGAATGTTATTCTACTCCCTCGGCGTTCCGGCCACCGGTAGTGCGCCTCAGTAGGATGTTGCTTCGGTCTTACAGCACGACTCCTACTGGTATTTCTCCTTTGCGTGATCCCGTTTCTCACTCAGCACAATCTATCTCTCTTCTAATCCTTTCTTGGGCACCGCCGCTACCCAGAGCAGGCACGGTCCCGTTACGTTCGTTCTCGTTGCCAAGCCTCTGTCAGGATCCCACCCCTGACAGAGACCCTACTGTATCTTCCCCTACAACACCCTCTGCCACAAGGTGTTGCCTGGTTCCAACCCAGTCAGCTTTCCGATCTAACTTCCTGCCTGACCCCCAGTTTACCCACTATGGTGGGGAGTGGCCTAATGAATAGCACCCTTAGCTCCCCCCGGAGGCCCGGCTGTGAAATGTATTGGTGTCTGTGATACCTGGTCAGATGAACTCCTTCAGTGCCATCGGACGCACCATAGCTCCCCATAGTGGCGGAGCCACAGTACTGCAACGACCAGGACTCTGGGGCGCTGCATTATCCTTTCTTATTAACTCATATCTGCATCCAATGGTATTTAAGTTACTTCTGTGGTCTGGTTATGTAAAAATTGTCAACCCAATTGGTGGCAAAAATTGATGCCTACAGGCAATAGAGTGATGTGGGTAGTGGCCCAAAAAAAAGTACACAAGCTGACTATAAGTGTCTGATTCATAGAGGGCCCACCTCATAATTTATAGGGATTGAGGTGGCTCTACTTTTGATTAACCGGCCTGGCGCAAAGTCATGTGTGCATTAGATTGCAATTAGATATGGGCAAACCGAGACAGAACAGAACTTTTTAAAAAGTCAGGTACCAGAACTCGAACTCGAACTTCCACCAGTCTTCCCATCCCTAGTTGCAACAATGATGTGGCACCAGGTCTTGGTATGAGAAACTACAGGACATCGTCGGGGTTCTTGTGGAGTCAATGCCCCAACAGATGAGAGCTTTTTTATGGTATCACTTGGACCTACAAAATAGTTGGCAGGTGGTTTTATTATGAGGGTATATGTAGGTATACCACTCTCTTTGTGTGGGCAATATATGCTCTCTATGGATAGTGTTGGGTTTTATGTGGGCACCACAATTCTATAATTGGGATTGTTATGTCATAAAGTAACTAACATTTTACATAGGTTAGCTTAGAATTTTGGGTTCATCTGATGTAACTAATCTGCCACCTTAGGCATCAAAGTGGGTGATATGTAAACTTTGCACCCCCTGTATTGGGTGGTTATAGGCAGGAAAATCGGCACAAAATATAAAAACCAGGAGCAGCTTTTGATGGTGAAAAATTGTTGAGGACTACTTTTTGTTCCTGATGCTCTTGAAGCGATGGCTGGGGGACCACCACGGTGCAGGAAGACTACTGTACACAAGATGAGGTGCAAACAACAAAGGGTAGATTTATTGGAAGGCAAGGAACGAAGTGGATGAGGAAGATGCAAACAGGGGTAAACAATGGCAAAAGACAATTTACAAGAATTATAAACTTATTATTTTCTGTAAAATAGCACGGTGCTCCAACTATTACAGACTCAAAATATGTCTAACAAGCAAATGTAAGCAATAAACAAGTGATGATGCTACTCTATGTATAACCTCCCTGGCCTTTACTAAGCCACACGGCTCCCGTGTACTGACTATTGAAGCCTACACTAGGCCCTAACAGGTGCACCAAACAGGAACAAACTCACGGTGATGTTGGAGAATCAGCTCCGGCCCCAGGGGGCCCCCAGCAGTCTAATATGGTGGTGCGCACGGCTTTCTGTCAGCTCTGTGAAGCGTGATCTTCTCCTTGCTTCTGGATCCTAGGGATGCTCCTGGAAACTGTAAATTCCTTTCTCTGTATATTTGTGGCTCTCTTGCAGCTATATCAGGTCACAGTTCTTCTCTCTTTCAGCTATCAGCACAAAAAGTCTTCTCTGCAGCAGCCTCAACTCAGCTCACACACGCTGTTCCAGCTCCACACCTGCACTCTGCACAGACTAGTTCATTACACCGACTATTGCAGGGGAGAAGCAGAACATTCCATCACGCCAGACAAGGGGGTGCAGCCTCTTAAAGTGACAGCGTGCTCCTTGCTGTCCATAACAGCACCACCCTCTTATACTCTCCAGGATGGAAGCAGGAATAGCCACATTGCCACAGTCAGCTGCAGTAGTTTGCAGAGAACTTTATTTATACTGAGCAGTAAGGTAAAGAATTGCAAGGTACAGTGTCACGATTCCTTCCCCCAGTGAGTGATTGTTTTGCTGCCCTACGGAAACTGGGTCATGCTGAATTGTCAGTGTTTTGACTGATAGCTTGACTGCCCAATCTGAGATGGGGAGGTGCTGGACTTTCTCCAGGTGTTCTGTGTTCTGGAGATTGCCCAAGCTATATAACTGAGCTGTTTGCCCATGATCCCTACCAGACTTTGTTTGTGCTTTCTGCTGAGTGTTTGCCTGATTCTGTTGTTCTGAGTTCTGATCTTCCGCTGCCTTGACTTGTCCTGTTGCTTTGATCTGCTATGTCCTGGAATTTTGACCTATAGACTGTTTCCATAATTGCATTTTTGTCTTTTCCCTTGGATTTCTACGTGCTTTCTTGGCACTGAACCCAGAACATCTGACTTCTCAGCCTCACGATCTGTCCGTGAGTAGTGACTAGTGTTACATATGGCAGCATTATTTTCACTCTGAATGGCAGCTCAAGCATGGAGGTGGAAACATTATGTTTTGGGGTGTTTCTCTGCTAAGGGGACAGGACTACTTCACCTCATCAATAAGAGAATGGATGGAGCCATGTACTGTAAAATCCTGAGTGACAACCTCCTTCCCTCCGTCAGGACATTAAAAATGGGTCATGACTGGGTCTTCCAGCAAGACAATGACCAAAACATACAGCCAAGGCAACAAAGGAGTGGCTCAAAAAGAAGCACATTAAGGACATGGAGTGGCCTAGCCAGTCTCCAGACCTTAATCCCATAGAAAACTTATGGAGAGAGTTGAAGCTCCGAGTTGCCAAGTGACGGCCTCAAAATCTTAATGATTTAGAGATGATCTGCAAAAGAGGAGTGGAGCAAAATTCCTCCTGACATGTGCGCAAACCTCATCATCAACTACAAGAAACATCTGACTGCTGTGCTTGCCAACAAGGGCTTTACCACCAAGTAGTAAGTCTTGTTTGCCAGAGGGATCAATTACTTATTTCTCACTGCAAAATGCAAATACATTTATATACTTTATACAATGTGATTTTCTGGATTTTATTTTTGATATTCTATCTCTCAATGTTAAAATTAACCTACCCTTAAAATTATAGACTGTTCATGTCTTTGTCAGTGGGCAAACTTACAAAATCAGCGAGGGATCAAATACTTATTTCCCCCAATGTGTATAGAGGGCTCTGTCGGTGGTCATACTGTATATAGGGGCTGTAGGGGGCTCATTCGGTATATAAGGGGCTATATTAAGTGATACATTTAATGTTAATATTTATTAGTGACGTAATTAATATGTTAATATTAATATTGAGCTGAATTAATTACAACCTATTGGTTTGGCTTCCTCAGCAATTACGGTCTCTCATGTGACCCTTTTAAAATAAATTGCCCACCCCTGGTATAATTTATCACACCCCCACTGCAGGATTAGGGCTGGGATGAAGTATAGGTAGATGTAGGCACCTGCTTAGGGCGCTGCCTCAGGTTACGTTTCAATGGTAATTGACTGTTACAAGAAGAAATGTCATACGTTTGCATAGTCCTGGAGGCTAATCTTTGCTGCAAACATTTTCTGGCCATGCACAGCGCTGATGTCTTTAGCCTGATGACATTATTGCGTCTCCATAAAGAATTGGCTTGGCCAAAGGAAAATGGGCAATTGCCCCCATCATAACCTTTCCTATGACCCCATATAAAGCCTTGAGGTGCAAAGAAAACTACGCAAAATACAGCATCATATCAGCCTAATCTGTCGTCTCCCACTTCTGTTGCAAAAATACTGACTCCCCCTATGATAAGTCCTTACCCCCCATGATAAACATCGATCCTCCTAAGGATAATTACGATTCATGTTGCACATTTGCGTCCTAGGACAAAATATTCAAGGTTTTCATCGCCCTCTATTGAATAGTGACAGCAGTTTCCCCCTCAAAAAAATAAAAATAGAAAGATCTCCGTCATTCTCCTGCAAAAATCCCATTTGTTCCGACAATGCTGTGATACTGCCAAAATATTCATCTAGATGTTAAGTAAAGAGCAGTGATGTTAAATAATAGCATTTTGCCCTTATTAGCGGCTGTGAATGTTCCCGTCCATTTCATGGGACTCGTTTTGCTGGATTTTTACAGGAGCCAGTACCACACTGACACCTAGAGGAGGTCTAAGGAAGAAACCGCAGAAAGCATCCACAGATACAGGCAATAGTTTCACCTTGTAAGAGATGGTCCAGGCAGTGGCACGCCGCTAATGGCGTCAGACCACGAGGACGCTATAGAGCCCGTGAGTCGGGGGGCTACGCTCAGCATCACACCTTCAGCTGTATCTGCATCCTGTGTGGCAGGGCTATATGGGGTCATTATACTGTTATTTGTGGGCCATTATTATACAGCTTTGAGGGGTAAGTGGGGGCCATTATATGTTTGTAGGGCTGTGTTGGGGTCATTACACTGTTAGAGGGCTATGTGAGGGCCATTATACTGTCTAGAGGACTATGTGGAGGCCATAATAGTGTCTGGAGTGCTTGGGGGCATTATATTGTTTGAAGGGCTATGTGGGGGTCATTATACTGTCTGGAGAATTATGTAGGGGCAATTATACTGTTTGGAGGGCTATATGTGAGCCATTATACTGTCTGGAGGGCTATATGGGAGCCATTATACTGTCTGGAGGGCTATATGGGAGCCATTATACTGTCTGGAGGGCTATATGGGAGCCATTATACTGTTTCTAGGGCTATGAGGAGGGCAAATATATAGCTGTGTGGAAGCCATCAAATTGTGTGGGGGGCCTCATACTGTGTGGGAGGCTGTGTCGGGACTGTCGGAGTCATCATACTGTGTTAGGGTCACATTGAGAATATCACACTGTATTGGGGGTATCATACTTTGCGAAGGGGATATTGAAGGATCATTATACTGTGCATGTGGAGGGTACTGTAGAGGAATTCACTATGGGGTAGCATACTGTGTTTGGAGGGACACTTTTTTTGACATCATACTTTATAGAGGCCATGAAAAGGGTATCTTTGTATGTGGGAATACGAAAGGGACTTCAAAAGAAGCAAAATTACTTTGCAAGGGCTGCCTAGTTGTGAGATATGCTCTTCTGTGACTCTGCCGATTACTTTTTTTATGTGCAGGTTTGTGGGTTACGATTAGGACATTTGCTATGGGGCCCCTTGATTTCCCCCAGTGTGTACTATCCGGCTCCATTGCCCCCTTCCCTGGTGTATAATATTCGGCCCCATTGCCGTCCGTTCAACCACAAAAAAAAAATCCAGCTCACCACTTGCAATTCCACACTTCTGGAGCATGGCTAGCACTTCGGCATGGTGTGAGATCCACCAGAAATATCCAGCTCACAGATAAAGTTCAAAAAAGTGCATTTTATTTTCCAAGGTACATGAAGCAAAGATTAATATTAAAAAGAGAGTACAGACATCTTTTGACGCTCTTTGTCAAGAACTTCTTACATCCGGCCCCAGTGTATAACATCCAGCCCCATCATCTCTAGCGTATAACATTCAGCCCCTTGCCCCCAGTATATAACATCCAGCACCTTCATCCCCAGTATATAACATTCGGCACCATCGTCCCCAGCAGGGCCGGACTGGCCATAGGGCACTTCTGGCAAATGCCAGAAGGGCCGGTGCCAGTGGTGGGCCGCTCAATCCGCCGCCCCCGCCGTCGCATTCAACTATACCGGCGTATAGACGCCGGTACAGTTGAATGCAATGATGGAGAAGAGAGAGCGTCTACAGACGCTCCTCTCCCATCATTCCCCGCTCTGCCTCTGACACTGCGGGTGCGCGATGATGTCATATCATCGCGCACCTGCTGTGTCCCGGGCAGACTGCAGCTGCTGAGACAGGAGCAGGAACCAGGAAGCAACGCTGGGCACGAGGAGAGGTGAGGAGTTTTTTTTTTTTCTGGACTGTGGGGCCATTCTCGGAGGAGGTGAGGGGAGGAAGAGAAGAGATGTGGGCTGTATATAGTTCTCTGTGGGCTGTGCTCTGTGCTGTATACTGCTGTGGGCTGTATATAGTTCTCTGTGGGCTGTGCTCTGTGCTGTATACTACTGTGGGCTGTATATAGTTCTCTGGGCTGTGCTCTGTGCTGTATACTGCTGTGGGCTGTATATAGTTCTCTGTGGGCTGTGCTCTGTGCTGTATACTGCTGTGGGCTGTATATAGTTCTCTGTGGGCTGTGCTCTGTGCTGTATACTGCTGTGGGCTGTATATAGTTCTCTGTGGGCTGTGCTCTGTGCTGTATACTACTGTGTGCTCTGTGCTATATATAGTTCTCTGTGGGCTGTGCTCTGTGCTGTATACTGCTGTGGGCTGTATATAGTTCTCTGTGGGCTGTGCTCTGTGCTGTATACTACTGTGGGCTGTATATAGTTCTCTGGGCTGTGCTCTGTGCTGTATACTGCTGTGGGCTGTATATAGTTCTCTGTGGGCTGTGCTCTATACTGCTGTGGGCTGTATATAGTTCTCTGTGGGCTGTGCTCTGTGCTGTATACTGCTGTGGGCTGTATATAGTTCTCTGTGGGCTGTGCTCTGTGCTGTATACTACTGTGGGCTGTATATAGTTCTCTGTGGGCTGTGCTCTGTGCTGTATACTGCTGTGGGCTGTATATAGTTCTCTGTGGGCTGTGCTCTGTGCTGTATACTACTGTGGGCTGTATATAGTTCTCTGTGGGCTGTGCTCTGTGCTGTATACTGCTGTGGGCTGTATATAGTTCTCTGTGGGCTGTGCTCTGTGCTGTATACTACTGTGGGCTGTATATAGCTCTCTGTGGGCTGTGCTCTGTGCTGTATACTGCTGTGGGCTGTATATAGCTCTCTGTGGGCTGTGCTCTGTGCTGTATACTACTGTGGGCTGTATATAGTTCTCTGTGGGCTGTGCTCTGTGCTGTATACTGCTGTGGGCTGTATATAGCTCTGTGGGCTGTGCTCTGTGCTGTATACTGCTGTGGGCTGTATATAGTTCTCTGTGGGCTGTGCTCTGTGCTGTATACTGCTGTGGGCTGTATATAGTTCTCTGTGGGCTGTGCTCTGTGCTGTATACTACTGTGGGCTGTATATAGCTCTCTGTTGGCTGTGCTCTGTGCTGTATACTACTGTGGGCTGTATATAGCTCTCTGTGGGCTGTGCTCTGTGCTGTATACTACTGTGGGCTGTATATAGTTCTCTGTGGGCTGTGCTCTGTGCTGTATACTGCTGTGGGCTGTATATAGCTCTCTGTGGGCTGTGCTCTGTGCTGTATACTGCTGTGGGCTGTATATAGCTCTCTGTGGGCTGTGCTCTGTGCTATATATAGTTCTCTGTGGGCTGTGCTCTGTGCTGTATACTGCTGTGGGCTGTATATAGCTCTCTGTGGGCTGTGCTCTGTGCTGTATACTACTGTGTGCTCTGTGCTATATATAGTTCTCTGTGGGCTGTGCTCTGTGCTGTATACTGCTGTGGGCTGTATATAGTTCTCTGTGGGCTGTGCTCTGTGCTGTATACTGCTGTGGGCTGTATATAGCTCTCTGTGGGCTGTGCCCTGTGCTGTATACTACTGTGTGCTCTGTGCTATATATAGTTCTCTGTGGGCTGTGCTCTGTGCTGTATACTGCTGTGGGCTGTATATAGTTCTCTGTGGGCTGTGCTCTGTGCTGTATACTGCTGTGGGCTGTATATAGTTCTCTGTGGGCTGTGCTCTGTGCTGTATACTACTGTGGGCTGTATATAGTTCTCTGTGGGCTGTGCTCTGTGCTGTATACTACTGTGGGCTGTATATAGCTCTCTGTGGGCTGTGCTCTGTGCTGTATACTACTGTGGGCTGTATATAGTTATCTGTGGGCTGTGCTCTGTGCTGTATATAGTTCTCTGTGGGCTGTGCTCTGTGCTGTATACTACTGTGGGCTGTATATAGTTATCTGTGGGCTGTGCTCTGTGCTGTATGCTACTGTGGGCTGTATATAGTTCTTTGTGGGCTGTGCTCTGTGCTGTATATAGTTCTCTGTGGGCTGTGCTCTGTGCTGTATACTACTGTGGGCTGTATATAGTTATCTGTGGGCTGTGCTCTGTGCTGTATACTACTGTGGGCTGTATATAGCTCTCTGTGGGCTGTGCTCTGTGCTGTATACTACTGTGGGCTGTATATAGTTCTCTGTGGGCTGTGCTCTGTGCTGTATGCTACTGTGGGCTGTATATAGTTCTCTGTGGGCTGTGCTCTGTGCTGTATATAGTTCTCTGTGGGCTGTGCTCTGTGCTGTATACTACTGTGGGCTGTATATAGTTATCTGTGGGCTGTGCTCTGTGCTGTATGCTACTGTGGGCTGTATATAGTTCTCTGTGGGCTGTGCTCTGTGCTGTATATAGTTCTCTGTGGGCTGTGCTCTGTGCTGTATACTACTGTGGGCTGTATATAGTTATCTGTGGGCTGTGCTCTGTGCTGTATGCTACTGTGGGCTGTATATAGTTATCTGTGGGCTGTGCTCTGTGCTGTATATAGTTCTCTGTGGGCTGTGCTCTGTGCTGTATACTACTGTGGTCTGTATATAGTTCTCTGTGGGCTGTGCTCTGTGCTGTATACTACTGTGTGCTGTATATAGTTCTCTGTGGGCTGTGCTGTATATAGTACTCTGTGGGCTGTGCTGTATATAGTACTCTGTGGGCTGTGCTGTATATAGTACTCTGTGGGCTGTGCTGTATATAGTACTCTGTGGGCTGTGCTGTGTATAGTACTCTGGGCTGTGCTGTGTATAGTACTCTGTGGGCTGTGCTGTATATAGTACTCTCTGGGCTGTGCTGTATATAGTACTCTCTGGGCTGTGCTTTATATAGTACTCTGGGCTGTGCTGTATATAGTACTCTGGGCTGTGCTTTATATAGTTCTCTGTGGGCTGTGCTTTATATAGTTCTCTGTGGGCTGTGCTGTATATAGTTCTCTGTGGGCTGTGCTGTATATAGTTCTCTGTGGGCTGTGCTGTATATATTACTTTGTGGGCTGTGCTGTATATATTACTCTGTGGGCTGTGCTGTTTATATTACTCTGTGGGCTGTGCTGTATACTACTGTGTGGACTGTGCTGTATACTTCTACGTGGGCTGTGCTGTATACTACTGTGTGGTCTGTGCTGTATACTACTGTGTGGTCTGTGCTGAATACTGCTGTGTGGGCTGTGTTATCTACTACGCGAGCTGTGCTATAGTATGCAGGCTGTGCTGTATACTATGCGGTTTGTGCTATATAATATGCGGGCTTTGCTATATACTATGGGGAGTATATTATATTCTATGGGGGAGGCCATGTTATGTACTATGTGGCTGTGTTATATACTATTGTGGGGGTATATTATATTCTATGGGGAGGCTGCGTTATATACTATGGGGGGCTGCATTATATTCTATGGGGGGCTACATTATATATTATGGGGAGGTGGGCTGTATTATATTCTATGGGGGTTACATACTCTGGGGTGGCTGCATTATACTCTGTGGGGTGGCTGCATTATACTCTGGGGTGGCTGCATTATACTCTGGGGTGGCTGCATTATACTCTGGGGTGGCTGCATTATACTCTGGGGTGGCTGCATTATACTCTGGGGTGGCTGCATTATACTATATGTGGGCTGCATTATACTGTATCAAGGACTATGGGGAATACGTTATACTATATGAAGAACTATGGGGTGCATTATACTATGGGAAGTGAATTGTACTACATGGATGACTGTGGCGGTGCATTATACTATATGGAGCACTATGAGGATTGTATTATGCTATATGGAGGACTATGAGGATTGTATTATGCTATATGGAGGACTATGAGGAGTGTATTATACTATGTGGAGGACTGAGCAGTGTATTTTAATATATGGAGGACTATAGGGAGTGTATTATACTATATGGAGGACTATGGAGCACATTATAATATATGGAGGACTATGGGGTGTATTTTACTAAACAAGTAAAATGCTGCATATTCGGATTGTTTTTGCTGGAACAAAAAGCCTTGTTGTCAGCAGCACATTGCCAGTGTAAACTGTAGATGTGCTGCTGAAAACATGATACTGTATGGTGATCTATTAGTGATCGTTCTGTCTCATCATTATTCCTCAGCTGGTGGAAAGAGGCCGGGAAACAAGCGTTGAACAACTTCAGTATTGTCGATCAAACTCGTTTAGCGGCCTGAACTCAGCGCACGTAAATACAACAGAAAGGCTTCTGTGTGATGTGCAATATGTTAGCATTTGGGGACCCATTTTAAACTTTGCCTAGGGCCCCACTTTGCCTAAAACCGGCCCTGCCTACAAGTGTACAAAGATATTATACAGTCACCATGTGACAAGTGGGCCTGTGTAACTTCAAATGCCAGGGCTGAATTTTAGTCCCAGTCCGGCCCTGGTCCCCAGTATATAACATTCAGCCCCATCATCTCCAGTGTATAACATCCAGCCCCATCATCTCCAGTGTATAACATCCAGCACCTTCATCCCCAGTATATAACATTCGGCACCATCGTCCCCAGTATATAACATTCAGCCCCATCATCTCCAGTATATAACATCCAGCACCTTCATCCCCAGTATATAACATTCGGCACTATCGTCCCCTGGTTTATAACATCCGGCCCCATTGACCCATTGACATTCGGCTCCATAACCCTCTGGTGTATAACATCCAGCCCCATTGCTCGTGGTGTATTAAATCCAGCCCCCTCCCACTTGGCCCCGCGGTATAACATTCTCCTCTTGCTTTATAGAATAGCACCTGCTTGGCCAAAGCAAACACCTGTGTTGAGACACAGGGCTCAGTGGGTGCTCTGGTCCCGTAGCCGAAACCACATGGACTAGAACTCATCCCACTGAACGCTCGCTCTTCTTTTATCATGGGTATAATACAAGTCAGACAACACAGGGTGAGGGTAAAACAGTGTGGCAATACTTTATGGAACTACAAAACAGGCAAATAACATGTAGAATAGTCCCAGCACAATACCGAAGATGGTGCTAAATTACAGAGTCTCACCCTCCCGCTGACTCGCCAGGATAAGAGCGGCTGTAACTTCGGAGCTCCCAGAGCTGACTACCCCACATGTGGCATGCACCGAGACCAGAGGTAACGATAAGCTTAGGACGATGACAGTCCATTGAGATACAAGGCCAGGTGACCGGAGGATCACTAATTTGGCTTCTCCGAACATCTCCATGGAGCCTGGTGACCGGTAGGTCCCAATCCTGACTTTCCCAAACATATCCATGGGGCTCAGGTGCCGGTGGGTCCAAATCCTGACTACCCCAAAAGTATCCATGGTTCAGTGATGTTCCATAGAGCAGATCTGTATTTTTCTGCCGGGGCCGTGGTCCCCTAAGCTGGCGTCCTGTAGAATGTCAAATCTGTGTCCCTCGTGATGGAACCATGACCTGGTAGCTATCCTGTAGAGTGTTCTTGGCTGTGGTTTTATGAAGAGTCTCTGGTTCTCTGGATCTCTAGGATGTCTGGATGTATATTGCTAAAGGCATATCCCACTTACATAGCTCTCAACTGTTGTCCTTTTTCAGAGGTCAAGAGGACGATGTGATGAGCTTAACTTGCATTGTTTGGCTATTTAATCAATCTGCATAGTTTTTACTCCTCTATTTTGCAAGTCAGCAAGCCACAAGACCCACACAATGCTCATTCAACATATTAAGCAAACATCCATTGTTCAATGACCCTGTATTACTGTCTTACAAAGATAGCAGACAATGGTTCACAAAAAAGTCCTAAGTAGGGGGAGGCACTTCATGAACATGTAAACAACCACCCATGTAAAAATGAACATAGGAAAAGGAGAAGAGAACCACTAAGTATTATTAAAATGTATACATTTTATTGAGGATAAATAATAAAAACACCCAAGATTAAAAATCACATGACATAAGAAACAGAAATACCGAAGGCGATGCTGGGCAAAAAAGGGGCATATTATAAAGTAAAGGTTTTTGGATAATTCCTGGGGAACAAATAACCAAAGAAAATTGATGAATAAAAATTATAAATAAATTATTTGTCTATATAATGGTGTGTATTTTCTTGCAACAACCCATATTAGTGATATTCTTTACTGCGCCCCCTCTTATTTATAGTTAGATAGCACCCTAGGCAGGTGCCTACCTTCTGATACTCCTTGTCCAGGAAAATGTATGTCAAGTGCTGTGCAGATAACCCTTTACATATACATTTATATTGTATGCAGCTACCACCAGGGGGAGCTCACCACCTGAAAAGTAATGCAGCTCCCCTTTAACTCAATAGTAAGTATATCTTCAATAATTCTCTTAGTGGTGTCAACAGAAGACTTCCTAATCTGGCATATATTGTCACTTCAGTCTTAAAGTGAATTTGCCCACAGGTTTTAGCTATGTAATCTGAGAGCAGCATGTTGTAGGGACTGAGACCCTGATTCCAATGATGTGTCACTTACAAGGCTGATTGCTGTCATTTTGATACAAGCACAGTTTTCTCTGCTGCAGATCTAGCAGAGCTGGAATGCTGAGCCTTGTTTAACCCCGACCACACTACTGATTGGCTGCTTTCTGTGTATAACCCCGCCCACACCACTGATTGACAGATTTATGTGTATAACCCTGCCCACAACACTGATTGGCAGATTACTTTGTGTTACTTTTCCCATACCACTGATTGCCAGCTGCCTGTGTACACTGTACACTGACAAAAAGCTGCTAATCAGTGCTGGGGGATGTTGTTAGACCAGAAGGCACAAGACACCTAGTCCTCTAGTGATAATCTTCTGCTGATAAAACACTGAAATTATTGAAATAGCAAAACACAGCCCAGTAACACATTGCTGGAATCAAGGTATTTGCCACTACATCCTGTTGCTCTCAAATTACATAGCAAAAATCTGCTGACAGATTCTACTTAATAGTAACATCTTTTATTCTAAGGCTGGCAAAGTGAAGTGACTTTAACCGTGAGTCCTCTTGGTCTACCTGATGGGAAATATAAGACAAACCCCTCATATCTATATTTAACAGATCTGTATAAATCTACATGTAGTGAGCTCCCTCTGATGGTGGCTGTAAACATCTGTATGTAATGAACTCCTCCTAGTCATGGCTGTATAAATGTGTATATAGTGTGGTTCCCCTAGTTGTGACTGTATAAAATTGGATGCAGTGAGCTGTAATAGTAACTGTATACACATGTATAAAGTGAGCTCCCCCTAGTGGTAACTGTTTAAATCAGTATGTAAGGCGCTCCCCCTAGTGGTGACTGTATAAATCTGTGGTCAGTGAGCTTCCCCTAGTGGTGGCTGTATAAATATGTATGTAGTGAGCTCCTAATAGTAATCTGTATTAGGGATTGTATAAATCCTCATGCAGTGAGTTGTAGTGGTAACTGTATACATCTGTATACAGTGATCTCCCCCTCGTGGTGACTGAATAAATCAATATGTAAGGAGCTGGCTGTATAAATCTGTGGTCAGGGAGCTTCCCTTAGTGGTCGCTGTATAAATGTTTATGTAGTGAGCGCCTCCTAGTGGTGGCTGTATAAATGTGTATGTAGTGAGCTCCACCTAGTGGTGGCTTTTATAAATGTGTATATAGTGAACTCCCCCAAGTGGTGGCTGTATAAATGTGTATGTAGTGAGCTTGTCCTAATAGTGGCTGTATAAATTAGTATATGGTGAGCTCCCCATCATGGTGGCTGTAAAAATGTGTATATAGTGAGCTCCTAATGGTGGCTGTAAACATATGTATGTAATGAACACCTCCTAGTCATGGCTGTATAAATGTGTATATAGTGTGTTCCCCTAGTAGTGACTGTATAAAATTGGATGCAGTGAGCTGTAGTAGTAACTGCATACACATGTACACAGTGAGCTCCCCCTAGTGGTAACTGTTTAAATCAGTATGTAATGAGCTCCCCCTATTGGTGGCTGTGTAAATATGTGGTCAGTGAGCTTCCCCTAGTAGTGGCTGTATAAATGTGTATGTAGAGAGCTCCCCCTGCTGGTGGCTGTATAAATATACAATGCCTACAAGTAGTATTCAACCCCCTGCAGATTTAGCAGGTTTAATAAGATGCAAATAAGTTAGAGCCTTCAAACTTCAAACAAGAGCAGGATTTATTAACAGATGCATAAATCTTACAAACCAAAAAGTTTTGTTGCTCAGTTAAATTTTTATAAATTTTAAACATAAAAGTGTGGGTCAATTATTATTCAACCCCTAGGTTTAATATTTTGTGGAATAACCTTTGTTTGCAATTACAGCTAATAATCGTCTTTTATAAGACCTGATCAGGCCGGCACAGGTCTCTGGAGTTATCTTGGCCCACTCCTCCATGCAGATCTTCTCCAAGTTATCTAGGTTCTTTGGGTGTCTCATGTGGACTTTAATCTTGAGCTCCTTCCACAAGTTTTCAATTGGGTTAAGGTCAGGAGACTGACTAGGCCACTGCAACACCTTGATTTTTTGCCTCTTGAACCAGGCCTTGGTTTTCTTGGCTGTGTGCTTTGGGTCGTTGTCTTGTTGGAAGATGAAATGAGGACCCATCTTAAGATCCTTGATGGAGGAGCGGAGGTTCTTGGCCAAAATCTCCAGGTAGGCCGTGCTATCCATCTTCCCATGGATGCGGACCAGATGGCCAGGCCCCTTGGCTGAGAAACAGCCCCACAGCATGATGCTGCCACCACCATGCTTGACTGTAGGGATGGTATTCTTGGGGTCGTATGCAGTGCCATCCAGTCTCCAAACGTCACGTGTGTGGTTGGCACCAAAGATCTCGATCTTGGTCTCATCAGACCAGAGAACCTTGAACCAGTCAGTCTCAGAGTCCTCCAAGTGATCATGAGCAAACTGTAGACGAGCCTTGACATGACGCTTTGAAAGTAAAGGTACCTTACGGGCTCGTCTGGAACGGAGACCATTGCGGTGGAGTACGTTACTTATGGTATTGACTGAAACCAATGTCCCCACTGCCATGAGATCTTCCCGGAGCTCCTTCCTTGTTGTCCTTGGGTTAGCCTTGACTCTTCGGACAAGCCTGGCCTCGGCACGGGAGGAAACTTTCAAAGGCTGTCCAGGCCATGGAAGGCTAACAGTAGTTCCATAAGCCTTCCACTTCCAGATGATGCTCCCAACAGTGGAGACAGGTAGGCCCAACTCCTTGGAAAGGGTTTTGTACCCCTTGCCAGCCTTGTGACCCTCCACGATCTTGTCTCTGATGGCCTTGGAATGCTCCTTTGTCTTTCCCATGTTGACCATGTATGAGTGCTGTTCACAAGTTTGGGGAGGGTCTTAAATAGTCAGAAAAGGCTGGAAAAAGAGATAATTAATCCAAACATGTGAAGCTCATTGTTCTTTGTGCCTGAACTACTTCTTAATACTTTAGGGGAACCAAACAGAATTCTGGTGGGTTGAGGGGTTGAATAATAAATGACCCTCTGAAAAAACTTTTCACAATTAAAACAAAAATAAACAAAGAAATAACATTCTTTTTTGCTGCAGTGCATTTCACACTTCCAGGCTGATCTACAGTCCAAATGTCACAATGCCAAGTTAATTCCAAATGTGTAAACCTTCTAAATCTGCAGGGGGTTGAATACTACTTGTAGGCACTGTATATGTAGTTAGCTCCCCCCAGTGGTGGCTGTATAAATGTTCATGTATTGAGATCTCCCTAGTAGAGGTTGTATAAATGTGATTGTAGTGAGCTCCCCCTAGTGGTGGCTGTATAAGTTTGTATATGGTTGAGCTTCCTCTAGTGGTTGCTGTAGGCAAACAGAAATGTTTCATGTGACTCAATGATTGTGTGAAACGATTGCAAGCTCCAGCCACTATATATATTTATTCTAATATATCCTGACCAGACCTGAGTGGTAAGTATCACGTATCATGGAGAAATAAGTTCAATGCGATTATGTGGAATTAATTTATTGCATGCAATGTGACCTTAAAAGGTAGTCTAGTGCCTCTTACTTCACTTTCTTTTTTACTATTCTCCAGTTCTCGGGATGGAGACAGCAGTGTAAAGCATGGAGACATTTATTCCGCTTTCTATATTACTTCCGTCAAATTGAGCACAGGGATCCTTGCTATCAACAGAATTAAGGGATTTTCCTAACATAATTTTTGTCCAATCTGACTTCAGGTGTAGAAGGATTCTAGTGCATACAGGACAATCGCTGTGGGGAGCATCAAATGCCAGAATAGGTGGGAGACACTACAACACTTTTGATAAATTCCCACAGAGAGTAAATTTGCATAAAAATATATCCAGTATACAGAGAAGAAATATATTTAGTATATTTACATGTATACGTGAATCTGGAGGTAGGAACTGCGAGCAGAAAGAAAACCTCCATGCTTTACACTGCAGGCTGAATTTTGAGAAACGTACAAAATAGTGGGTGAATTAATACCAAACACACCTTATTAGATCCATGAAGCAGGATGGCCTAGGACACAAGTCCAGAAGAACAGTGGGAAATATGGTGTTTGGTGATGAATGGGGCAGGGGCTACAGGAGCTCAGCCTGGCAGCAGGGACGTCTGTGCTCCTCCTTGTGGATCCTGGAGAACATATGTAAGGGCGGTGTCATGGGCGAGGGGCTGCTGCGCTCCCATCCCCTGGCTCCCCACAAATAAATGGTGTCCCGATTCTCCTGTGCTATGCGTGTCGTGCGTAACACTCACATTTTGGTTGCAGGCCTCAGTTGTCTCCTGTTCTTAAACTTCAGGAACCGCCACACACACATTAGGGGGCATCAAATTACTTTATAATAAACAACGGTACTTAACTGTCCATTTTCATCACATTGAAACCTGCAGTATTGGGCACAAACTTTTCCATTTTCAAAGTCCATACCACAGCACGTGCTGATGTCCGCTGTTCACTCACCCTGAGCTATCCAGTTCCATGAGTCCTTATGCAATTCCCAGTCTGACTTCTTCTCTTAGGAAGATATTGAGGCACGCTTCTCAATGCCTCGGTTGGACCATAGGCCCAGACATCCAGGAATTTTCTCTCTGAGTTTATGGCTGACCTTCTCTTGCTACTGAACAGCCCCTGCTCCTCGTACCCTCAGACCTCTAAGTACTTCTCTCTCTTCATCTTATCTCTTTCTCTCCCAGCACTACCCAGTAAGTGATCATCTTGTTAAATGGTCCTGCCCCTTCCACACTGGGGCTGTTCCTGACCCCATAACTGTTTCTATCCTAAACCTGTCTACTTCCTGAACTTATTGTGCCCACCACTGCACTATATCCAATCAAATCTTACAGCTAAATCTTAACCTATGTCCTATGCACTAATCTTATAATTTCCCTATATCTAATACAATCAGAACACATTGTGTCATCCACATGTTATATCAATATATGAACCGTGCACCTTGGTGCCTATAAGGTTCTATTCATAATAAAACACTTTTTCATATACACCGGTTAGAACATTTTTCTAATCAAGGGAGAAGCACATGACCCTCCTGGTCACCCTCTTATACAGTACATACACTATAGTATATTGACAAAAAATATTGGGACACCTACACATTAGTATAGATTCACACACTCACAGAGCTCTCTGTTGAGCAATGCGTTTGGGTTTCTATTGGAATCCCTGATAAACAGGACCCAGTGTTCAGGGGAGAGCAACGTATATGTGTGTGATTCTAGTCTTACTTCTACAGAAGCTTTTATGACCTCCTAGCCTACACCCATAGACATATGTAGTCTCCCTCTGCAGATATACTGGACTTTTTTTTTGCAAGCTAAACATTCCCAGATCCATTAACCATTCCTCGTAGGACATGGTTTGCAGTCCACTCACCATCCATCCTGGTAGCTCTTCTCTAAACTTGTTCCAGTTTTTCAATGTCTTTTTAAAAATGTGGTGCCCAGAACTGGACCCAGTATTCCAGATGAGGCCTGACCAAGGAGGAGTAGAGGAGGATAATTACTCCACGTGATCTAGACTCTATGCTTCTCTTAATACATCCCAGAGCTGTGTTTGCCTTTTTTGCTGCTGCATCACACTGTTGACTCATGTGCAGTCTGTGATCGATTAGTATACCCAAGTCGCTTTCACACGTGCTGTTGCTTAGTTCTATTCCTCCCATTCTATAAAAGTAATTTTCGTTTTTCTTGCCAAACATGTAGTATCTTGCATTTCTCCCTATTAAATACCATTCTATTAGTTGCTGCCCATTGCTCAAGCTTATTTAGATCCTTCTGAATCCTTTCTCTGTCTTTTCTAGCGATAGTTAGCCCTCCTAGCTTTGCATCATCTGTACATTTGATTAAATTACCTTCTATTCCCTTATCTAGATCATTTATAAAGATATTGAACAACACTGGGGCCAGGACAGAGCCTTGTGGCGCCCTACTTGAAATGCTTTTACAATTGGATGTACAACCATTTATTACCACTCTTTTAGTACAATCACTGAGCCAGTTATTAATCCACCTAACCGTAGCCTTGTCAATCCCATACTTGGTAATTTTTTTCAATAAGGATAGTATGAGATACTTTATCAAATGCTTTGCTGAAGTCAAGATAAACTATATCCAAGACATTTCCCTGATCCACCCAGTCAGTGATTCCATCATAGAAGGAAATTAGATTAGTTTGGCATGACTTGGTTGCTACATACCCATGCTGGCTCTGGTTAATTGCTGTATTCTTATCCAAGTACTTACATACCGTATTTTTCGGACTATAAGACGCACCCAGGTTTTAAGGTGGAAAGTAGGGAAAAAAATATTGAAGCAAAAAATGTAAAATATTTAATAACATAAATACCATACTATTAGATGTGGTGTTATTATATATAATAGTATGTTATCTTGGAAGCTACAGGTAGAAGATGGTGCTGCGGGACCAGTGTGGTGTCTGTAAAGTACTAAATGAAGACTCTGGAGGGTGAGTATAAGAATGGGGGCACAGGGCTTATATTTAAAGCACCACTCCAGGACTGCAAAATAACACTGGAGTGCTGCTTTAAGATCCCATGGGACAACTATAACTCCCAGCATGTCCTGCAGATCCTATGACATGCTGGGAGTTATAGTTCACCACAGGAGTGGCAGAGTGCATTTTTATATGTTGTATTTAATAAACTTTTATTTAATACTAACTTGTATAGGCTGTGCAGGTCCTGCAGCCAGCCAGCCATGCTGTGGTGACATGTAATGAAGGGCTGGAACATCACATTGCTGCATTGTTTTCAGTAAAGTGTCTGCAGGACCTGATGACATCATGAAGAGGGAGGGCTGTGTGCAGTCATGTGATGCTCCAGCCCTCCCTCTTCATGACCTCACACAGGTCCAATGCCGGAGCACTCAGTCAGCATCTGCAGGAGCCCGGGCTGTGCTGTCAGGTATGTGGCATCCCTCCCTCCTCTGGCACCCTGCTTCTGCCCCCCCTCCATGATCTCCCCAGCCGCTGCACGAATCCGGTGCTGGGGAAACCATGTGAGTTCGCTGCTTATGTGAATGAATATTCATTTGCTGCTTCCTGCTCACTGCTCGGCGCTGACAGGTGGGCGGGGAAGCGGCTAATGATTATTCCTTCACTTTAAGCATCGGGACCACGTGGTTTCCCCAGCCCCGGATTCCTGCAGCGGGAACATTTTCCTGCCTCCTGTGAGTGGGATCCCAGTGCGATCGCACTCCTCTGCTGCCCCCCTCCCCACATGTTACATTTGGACCATAAGACGCACCCCACACTTTCCTCCCAAATTTGGTGGAAAAAAGTGCGTCTTATGGTCAAAAAAAACATGGTACATACTGTTTAATAATTTGTTAAAATATCTTTCCTGGTCTAGAAGTAAGGCTCATTGGCCTGTAATTTCCTGGCTCCGTCTTTCCTTTTTTGAAGCTAGGGACAACATTTGCCCTTCTCCAATCTTCTGAGACTTCTCTTGTTTTCCAGGATTCTGGCTAGTGGTTTTGCAATTTCCTCTGCTAACTCTTTCAGTACCCTAGGATGTAATTCATCTGGACCAGGAGATTTAAATTCAAGTAAATTAGCTAAGTGTTTCCTCACCATCTCTGTTTCTAAATAGTGTGGATTCTTTTATTCCTTCGATGGCACCGTGAAGATCAGTTGATGTTACATTTGCTTTCTTTGAGAACACAGATGCAGAATAGGAATTAAAAATTTCGGCCTCCTCAACATCATTTTTGACCATTTCACCCTTTTCATCCTGTAAAAATCCTATAGCATCTTTGACTTTTCTTTTGCTTTTGACATACCACCAAAAACCTTTTTTTTTTTTTTACTGCTTTTGGTCTCCCTTGCAAGCCTCACTTCATTACTGGCTTTAGCTCTTCTATTATTTAAGCTCATTGAGATTTGGGCTCAAGTCTTGTGCACAGTTCTTCTTTTAGGCTATGTGAAGACATAGGGTTTTTTTTTGCTTAATGAATCCGCACCGAAAACTTGTAAAAAATGCTTGAAGGACACTTTGCTGTTCATATGTGGAGTTTGTCCTGGAATCTGCACCAAATTTAACACATCAAGACAAAAGGCTACAAAACACGCTTCAGGAAGAAAAAGAAGCTTAACAAAAACTTTTCAAAAACACTTAAGGAAGATAAAAACACTTAAACTCCCCTAAAAAGGAGTGCTTTGTTTTTGAACACCTCAAAAAATGTGGTCTCCACACAGCCTGAAGTTCCCACCACAACTCCTCTTTAAATGGTCAGGGTCTAGACATGATTGTCTCATCACAACCCTGCAGTTCTTTTCTTTTCTGGCCATTCTGATGTTGACTAGCTCTTCTGCTTGAAATCATTATCCTGTTGAACGACCCAGTTTCGGCTGATGAATAGCCTCGCGTTTGACGCTAGATTATTTTGCAAAAAACATAAAAAACACCTTTAGTATTAAATTAATGTGCAGGAGAACAAATACGCTGTGACCAATATACAAACATACAGACACTGTGCGTCAGAACACTGCGATTCAATACTTTGTTACACAGAGGAGTTCATGGTCAGCTCAAAGACTACGAGCAGCCCGGGTTCTGAGGCTGAAAAACAAGCCTAAATCATCAACCCTCCACCCCGTGCATGACAGTCTTTATAGGATGTTTATGCTGATATGCTGCTTGGTTTTAACAAGATGTGGTGCTGGGCATTATGACAAAACATTTCTACTTTGGTCTCGTCTGCCCAAACAACATCGTTCCAGAAGTCTCATGGTTTGTTTAGGTGCAACTTTGAAAACTTTAGTCGTTCTGCTACTGTATGTTCTTCATAGAAACAAGAGACTTTCTTCTGGCAACTCTTCCACACAAACCACTTGTCCAGTCTTTTTGTAAATTATCTTACATGAATTGAGGCCTTTAGAGTCTGAGTTGTAGCTCTTAGTTTTTTTTATAATTTCTCTGAGCATTGCATGGATTGATCTTGGGATGAATTTGCTGGGACATCTGTTGTGAACTCTGTTTTCAGGCTCCCTCTTGTGGTCACAGGTGGTATTGTGTGACTTTTGTTTTGGGCTCCCCCTGGTGGCTTTGTTTGTTATCCTGCGGGTCTGTGGCTGAATCAGCTGCCTCGTTATTCACTTGGGAGTTTCCTATTTAGCTCTGTTTCACTTCTACTTGTTGCCGGCTGTCAATGTATTCAGTGCTATTCTGATTACTCCTGATTATCTTCGGTTTCAGTCTCTTCAGGAGAAGCTAAGTTCTGTTTAATTATTTTTTGCTCATCAGTCTGCAATATGATTTCTGTGTATGATGAGTTTAGTCCAGCTTGCTAATATGTGATTTCTTGCTGCTGGTAAGCTCTGGGGTACAGAGTTGCTTCCCCCGAACCGTTAGTTGGTGCGGGGGCTCGAGCAATCTCTGCGTGGATATTTTGAATAGGGTTTTTAATTGACCGCACAGTTCCCTTTCTATTTTCTGCTATCTAGTGTTAGCGGGCCTCATTTGCTAAATCTAATTTCATCTCTGCGTTTGTGCTTTCCCCTTAACTCACCGTTAATATTTGTGGGGGGCTATTCTATATCTTTGGGGTCATTTCACTGAGGCAAGTGAGGACTTTCGTTCCCTCTAGGAATAGTCAGTTTCTCAGGCCGTGAAGAGACGTCTAGGATTTTCAGGTAACGTTCCACGGCTACCTATAGTTGTGTGCGGATAGGATCAGGTTGCGGTCAATTCAGTTACCACTTCCCCAGAGTTTGTAGTCTGTTTAGTTACTTAGCTAGTCCTACTTGCGATCCTTGCCACTAGGATCATGACAGTACAGCCGGCCAGTAAAGTGTTAATTGCATGGCAGAAGCAGGAGAAAAGAAGCCTTGAGAAATTTTTTTTTTTTTTTTTTTGCTGCCGTGTGTCTAGCTGCTGTGTGTCTAGCTTCTCTCCTCCTCTTAATCTTGGTGTGGCTCTGAGTTCAGCTGCTGACATGGATATCCAGAGTTTGGCCTCCAGTGTAGATCATCTTGCTGCAAGGGTACAAAGTATTCAGGATTTTGTTGTTCACAGTCCTATGTCAGAGCCTAGAATACCTATTCCGGAGTTGTTTTCTGGAGATAGATCTAGGTTCCTGAATTTTAGGAACAATTGTAAATTGTTTCTTTCTTTGAAACCTCGTTCCTCTGGTGATTCCGTTCAGCAAGTTAAAATTATTATTTCTTTCTTGCGTGGTGACCCTCAAGATTGGGCCTTCGCATTGGCACCAGGGGATCCTGCATTGCTTAGTGTGGATGCGTTTTTTCTGGCCCTTGGATTGCTCTATGAGGAACCTAATCTTGAGAACCAGGCTGAAAAAGCATTGTTGGCCCTCTCTCAGGGGCAAGATGAAGCAGAGGTGTACTGCCAGAAGTTTCGGAAATGGTCGGTGCTTACTCAGTGGAATGAGTGTGCCCTGGCTGCAAATTTCAGAAAAGGTCTTTCTGAAGCCATTAAGAATGTCATGGTGGGGTTCCCTACGCCTGCAGGTCTGAATGAGTCAATTACTCTGGTCATTCAGATTGATCGGCGTTTGCGGGAGCGCAAACCTGCGCACCATTTGGCGGTGTCTTCTGAACAGACACCTGACTCTATGCAATGTGATAGAATTCTGACCAGAAGTGAACGGCAAAATTATAGACGGCAAAATGGGTTGTGCTTTTACTGTGGTGACTCAGCTCATGTTATCTCAGCATGCTCTAAGGGCAAAAAAAGGGTTGATAAATCTGTCACCATCGGTACTTTACAGCCTAAGTTCATTTTGTCTGTTACCCTGATTTGTTCCCTGTCATCTTACCCGGTTATGGCTTTTGTAGATTCAGGTGCTGCCCTGAGTCTGATGGATTTGTCATTTGCCAGGCGCTGTGGTTTTGTTTTGGAGCCTTTAAAATTCCCTATTCCACTAAGGGGAATTGATGCTACACCATTGGCTACGAATAAACCTCAGTACTGGACACAAGTGACCATGTGCATGACTCCTGTTCATCAGGAGGTGATTCGCTTTCTTGTACTGCATAATTTGCATGATGTTGTCGTGTTGGGTCTGCCATGGTTGCAGACTCATAATCCAGTCCTGGATTGGAAAGCAATGTCTGTTTCAAGTAGGGGTTGTCAGGGAATTCATGGCGACGCTCCTGTGGTGTCAATTGCTTCATCCACTCCTTCTGAAGTCCCTGCGTTTTTGTCAGACTACCAGGATGTATTTGATGAGCCCAAACTCAGTTCCCTACCTCCTCATAGGGATTGTGATTGTGCTATAAATTTGATTCCTGGTAGTAAGTTTCCTAAGGGACGACTTTTCAATTTGTCAGTGCCGGAGCATGCTGCCATGCGGAGTTATATAAAGGAGTCTTTGGAGAAAGGACTTATTCGCCCCTCCTCCTCCCCTCTTGGTGCGGGGTTCTTTTTTGTGGCTAAGAAGGATGGTTCCCTGAGACCTTGTATTGATTATCGCCTTCTAAATAAAATCACGGTCAAATTTCAGTATCCTTTGCCATTGTTATCTGATCTGTTTGCTCGCATTAAGGGGTCTAGTTGGTTCACCAAGATAGATCTTCGTGGTGCGTATAACCTTGTGCGTATTAAGCAGGGTGATGAATGGAAAACTGCATTTAATACGCCCGAAGGCCATTTTGAGTACTTGGTGATGCCTTTTGGACTTTCTAACGCTCCTTCTGTCTTTCAGTCCTTTATGCACGACATCTTCCGCGAATATCTGGATAAATTTAGGATTGTGTATATGGATGATATTCTGTTTTTTTCTGATGATTGGGAGTCCCATGTTAAGCAGGTCAGGATGGTGTTCCAGGTCCTGCGTGCCAATGCTTTATTTGTGAAGGGCTCAAAATGTATTTTTGGAGTCCAGAAGGTTTATTTTTTGGGTTTCATTTTTTCTCCTTCTACTATTGAGATGGACCCAGTCAAGGTTCAGGCTATTCATGACTGGACGCAGCCTACATCTGTTAAGAGTCTTCAGAAGTTCTTGGGTTTTGCTAATTTTTACCGTCGCTTCATCGCTAATTTTTCTGGTATTGTTAAGCCTTTGACGGATTTGACCAAGAAAGGTTCTGATGTTACTAATTGGTCTCCTGCGGCTGTGGAGGCCTTTCGGGAGCTGAAGCGCCGGTTTTCTTCGGCTCCGGTCTTATGTCAGCCAGATGTCTCTCTTCCTTTCCAGGTCGAGGTTGATGCTTCCGAGATTGGAGCGGGGGCTGTTTTGTCGCAGAGAAGCTCCGATGGCTCTGTGATGAAGCCATGTGCTTTCTTTTCAAGAAAGTTTTCGCCTGCCGAGCGGAATTATGATGTCGGTAATCGGGAGTTGTTGGCTATGAAGTGGGCATTTGAGGAGTGGAGACATTGGCTCGAGGGAGCTAAGCATCGTGTGGTGGTCTTGACTGATCACAAGAATCTGATTTATCTTGAGTCGGCCAAGTGGCTGAATCCTAGACAGGCTCGTTGGTCGTTGTTTTTCTCTCGTTTTGATTTCGTGGTCTCGTGCCTGCCTGGTTCGAAGAATGTAAAGGCTGATGCTCTTTCTAGGAATTTTGTGCCTGACTCTCCTGGAGATTCAGAGCCGGCTGGTATCCTCAGAGAAGGGGTGATTTTGTCTGCCATCTCCCCAGATTTGCGACGAGTGCTGCAGGAGTTTCAGGCGGATAGACCTGACCGTTGTCCACCGGAGAGACTGTTTGTCCCGGATAGATGGACCAGTAGTTATTTCCGAGGTTCATTCTTCGGTGTTGGCGGGCCATCCTGGAATATTTGGTACCAGAGATTTGGTGGCCAGGTCCTTTTGGTGGCCTTCCTTGTCGCGGGATGTGCGTTCCTTTGTGCAGTCTTGTGGAATTTGTGCTCGGGCTAAGCCTTGCTGTTCTCGTGCCAGTGGTTTGCTGTTACCTTTGCCTGTCCCGAAGAGGCCTTGGATGCACATTTCCATGGATTTTATTTCAGATCTCCCTGTCTCTCAGAGAATGTCAGTCATCTGGGTGGTGTGTGATCGTTTTTCTAAGATGGTCCATTTGGTGCCCTTGCCTAAGTTGCCTTCCTCCTCCGAGTTGGTTCCGCTGTTTTTTCAAAATGTGGTTCGTTTGCACGGGATCCCTGAAAATATTGTTTCCGACAGAGGATCCCAGTTTGTGTCTAGATTTTGGCGGACCTTTTGTGCTAAGATGGGCATTGATTTGTCTTTTTCGTCGGCCTTCCATCCTCAGACGAATGGCCAAACCGAGCGAACTAATCAGACCTTGGAAACCTATTTAAGATGTTTTGTTTCTGCTGATCAGGACGACTGGGTGACTTTTTTGCCATTGGCCGAGTTTGCCCTTAATAATCGGGCTAGTTCTGCTACTTTGGTTTCTCCTTTTTTTTGTAATTCGGGGTTTCATCCTCGTTTTTCCTCGGGTCAGGGGGAGCCTTCTGACTGTCCTGGAGTGGATGTTGTGGTGGATAGGTTGCATCAGATTTGGAATCATGTGGTGGACAATTTGAAGCTGTCACAAGAGAAGGCTCAGCGCTTTGCCAACCGCCGTCGCTGTGTGGGTCCCCGACTTCGCGTTGGGGACTTGGTGTGGTTGTCTTCTCGCTTTGTTCCTATGAAGGTCTCCTCTCCTAAGTTCAAGCCTCGGTTTATCGGTCCTTATAAGATTTTGGAAGTCCTTAACCCTGTGTCATTTCGTTTGGACCTCCCAGCATCGTTTGCTATTCATAATGTGTTCCATCGGTCGTTGTTGCGGAGGTATGTGGTGCCTGTGGTTCCTCCGGTTGAGCCTCCTGCTCCTGTGCTGGTTGAGGGAGAATTGGAATACATGGTGGAGAAGATCTTGGATTCTCGTATTTCTAGATGGAGGCTTCAGTATTTGGTTAAGTGGAAGGGCTATGGTCAGGAGGATAATTCCTGGGTTGTCGCCTCTGATGTTCATGCGGCCGATTTGGTTCGTGCCTTCCATGTGGCTCACCCTGATCGCCCTGGGGGTTTTGATGAGGGTTCGGTGACCCCTCCTCAAGGGGGGGTACTGTTGTGAACTCTGTTTTCAGGCTCCCTCTTGTGGTCACAGGTGGTATTGTGTGACTTTTGTTTTGGGCTCCCCCTGGTGGCTTTGTTTGTTATCCTGCGGGTCTGTGGCTGGATCAGCTGCCTCGTTATTCACTTGGGAGTTTCCTATTTAGCTCTGTTTCACTTCTACTTGTTGCCGGCTGTCAATGTATTCAGTGCTATTCTGATTACTCCTGATTATCTTCGGTTTCAGTCTCTTCAGGAGAAGCTAAGTTCTGTTTAATTATTTTTTGCTCATCAGTCTGCAATATGATTTCTGTGTATGATGAGTTTAGTCCAGCTTGCTAATATGTGATTTCTTGCTGCTGGTAAGCTCTGGGGTACAGAGTTGCTTCCCCCGAACCGTTAGTTGGTGCGGGGGCTCGAGCAATCTCTGCGTGGATATTTTGAATAGGGTTTTTAATTGACCGCACAGTTCCCTTTCTATTTTCTGCTATCTAGTGTTAGCGGGCCTCATTTGCTAAATCTAATTTCATCTCTGCGTTTGTGCTTTCCCCTTAACTCACCGTTAATATTTGTGGGGGGCTATTCTATATCTTTGGGGTCATTTCACTGAGGCAAGTGAGGACTTTCGTTCCCTCTAGGAATAGTCAGTTTCTCAGGCCGTGAAGAGACGTCTAGGATTTTCAGGTAACGTTCCATGGCTACCTATAGTTGTGTGCGGATAGGATCAGGTTGCGGTCAATTCAGTTACCACTTCCCCAGAGTTTGTAGTCTGTTTAGTTACTTAGCTAGTCCTACTTGCGATCCTTGCCACTAGGATCATAACAGACATCCACTCTTGGAAAGATTGCCAACTGTATTGGATATTTTCCACTTGTGAATATTCCATTTTAATTGTGCCAACAGTTGTTTCCTTCTCACCGAGCTGCTTTTCTATTGTCCTGTATCCCATCCCAGCCTTGTGCAAGTCTACAATTTTGTCCTTAGACAGCTCTTTGGCCTTGGCCATGGTGGAGAGGTTGGAGTGTGATTGAGTGTGTGGACCGGTGTCATTTATACAGGTAACGAGTTCAAACAGGTGAAATTAATACAGGTAATGAGTGCAGAGTAGGATGCGTTTTAAAGAAAAACTAACAGGTCTGTAAGAGGCAGAATTCTTGCTGTTGGTAGGTGATCAAATGCTTATTTCTTGCAATAAAATTCAAATTAATTACGGTATTTAAAAATCGTACAATGCGATTTTCTGGTTTTTATTTTTCGATTCTGTCTCTTACAGTTGAAGTGTACCCACAATAAAAAATTATAGACCTCTCCATTCTTTGCAGGTGGGAAAACTTGCAAAATCGTCAGTGTATCAAATATTTATTTTCCCCACTGTGTTTCCTTATGTGATCACATTCGTGAATGCTCCAAACCAGCAAACTCCTGAAACTTCTGCTTTTATTAAAAAAAATTGCTGATAGACAATTTATCAAAGGTATTTGATTTGCAGTGCCTGTCTAATACTTACTCTATGAATTACTATGGAAGCAGTAAGGGAGTACTTAATTCTTTACACTCTGTTTTTGCATTTCGGCCAAGGTTTGGGTTAATAAGGCACAGTATAATTTGTCATGTGGTGTTCATCTGAGGTTGTATTTATCGAATTTGAAAACCTTCTAAAAAAACATATTAATTTAAATATGTTCTGATACACAAAATTATAGAATTCAAAGAGGTTTTTATCATTTCTGATCAAAAGATATAACAAGGGACGAACAAACCGCCGATGCAGCTGCACAGGGACCCTGTAGGAGAGGGGGCCCGATCAGCTGCTGAAATGTCTGGTTCTCTTATAGAACCAGCTGCAGGATCTCCACTAAGAGAAGAGGAAGGGGGCCCGTACGTGAGTGTTTTGCTGTCAGAGAGGGGCCTGCACTCTGCAGACTATTTTAGAAGTGCACTGGCCCATTCAGAAGCAGTAGCTGCAGTGTGAATGCTGCCTGAGTGGCCAGTGCGGCCGTTCTGTAAATCATACACCGAGAGTGTTGTTCCAGATACAGCGGAGTAACGGGCGGGAAAAGAACCAATTTCACGCAGACCACTTTCTGTAACTATTTTACTTAGAGATTAAATTATTCCTACTCTGTTTTGATAACCACACAAAGAGAACACATCAAACAAATATTTCGCCAGAAGGTTATATCCTCTGTGCTGAACAACTCGGCACCCAAGAGAACTGTTTCTGTTATATTCTCTAAGTAAATTTACCTATTGGCGTGCCAGTTTGAACCAGCCGCCATTACTTTATTACACCCTCAGAGAAGCTGGTTTAATTAAATGAGTGCAAAGCATGGGCTCACCTGCGGTTTAGCACAGCGGTTCACATTCCTAAGAATATATACTTCTATTCCTATTTCCCAATCAAATATTCCCCACCCATTCCAGTGTAATCTCAAGAAGACTAGAGGAAAAGGCCACCAAAAATTAACCATGTTTACATACATATCAGCAAAAGGCGCCGTGGACAAAGTCTGTTGGAGCTGAACCACTGCTTCGTTTTATATTGTTCCACAGACTCCTCTTCCAGCAGACAAATAGATGTGAATACTTTTCTGCCCAATGATGACAAAAGTATTCTCAGAGTGATACCTTTCTTGGCTAACCAGAAAATAATGTTTGCAAGCTTTCAGAGCACAGTGCATCCTTCTTCAGGCAAGATTACAGATGTAGCAGACAAATAGGAAACAAAAGTCTCGTCTGGGGTTCGCTGTGTCAGCACCAAAGGGTAGCATAGATTATTCAGTCACTGAACCGCAAAAGAATGTGGTCTGTAAAGTCAATATACCTAACTAATTACCGTAATTACCTATAGGCCTTGTATCTCTTGGCGCCAAAAATACAATGTGATGCCTGCACGTTTACTTACTGCGGTGTTGCAGTGGGCTTTAGTGTCCTTTTGCTGGGTCTGCTCCAAACAAAATAATCAGCACACGGTTAGCACGGAGGCCACAGAAAAGGATGTTGCAGTAGTCAAGGCGGGAGATTGGGGCATGCATAAGCATTTTAGTAGATTGACGGTTGAGGAAAGGATGGATTCTGGAGATATTTTTGAGCTGGAGGCGACAGGAGGTGGAAAGAGCTTGGATGTGCGGTTTGAAGGACAGGGTGAAGGGTTACTCCGAGGCAGCGGACTTCCAGTACGGGGGAAAGCATGATGTCGTTAATTGCAATAGATAGGTCAGGTATGGAAGATCTAGGAGATGGAGGAAAGATGAGGAGTTCAGATTCGTCCACATTGAGTTTGAGGAAGCGAGAGGAGAAGAAGGAGGATATGGCTGATAGATACTCCGGGATTCTGGACAGCAGAAAGGTGACGTCTGGGCCAGAAAGGTAGATCTGATTGTCATCAGCATAAAGGTGGCACTGTAATCCATGGGACTGAGTTGTCCCAGGCCAAGTGTATAGATTGAGAAGAGTAGGGGTCCTAGAACAGAGCCTTGGGGGACTCCAACAGAGAGAGAGGGTGGGATGAGGAGGTAGTGTGGGAGTGGGAGACACGGAATGTGCTGTTGGAAAGGTATGAGGAGATTCAGGATAGGGTGAGATCTTTGATGCCAAAGGAGGAGAGGATCTGTAGTAGGAGGTAGTGGTCAACTTTGTTGAAAGCAGAGGACAGGTCTAGAAGGAGGAGTACAGAGTATTGTCCGTTAGCTTTGGCAGTAAGTAGGTCCTTAGTAATTTTGGTCAGGGCTGTCAGTTGAGTGATGGGGGCGGAAACCAGATTGTAGGTTGTCAAAGAGAAAGTTAGATGAGAGGTGGGAGAAAGTTCAACGTGGACGTGCTGCTCCAGGAGTTTGGAAGCAAATTGAAGCAGCGATATTAGGCGATAGCTGTTGGATCGAGAGTTGGCAGGATTTAGCTCTGCAGGTTCCATCAGTCATTACATAGAATGACTGCAGACTCAGCACAAACTTGGGACAACCCCTTTAATGCTCCTAACATTCAATGAACACAGAATTAGGGAGAGCAGCTCATCAACACGTTACTAAGTATGTAAATCACATATGTGCTGGGGGGGTTTGAAAGCACCAGAAAACCTAGGTAGACCTCTGGACATATGAATACTGAACTGCATATACACCCACCGTGAAGGGAGATTCTGAAGGGGCTACAAAGAGTGGAAAGATGTTCTAAACACAGCATCACATGTCCACAATCTGAATATTTTAGGAGGGTAGGAAGGAATCTGCGACCCCCTTAAAAAGAAAAAAACCCTAGTTTATTCTTGAACTGAAATGTGCGAGTTTTGTCCCTGGTGACATAAGTACTCCACTGTCAAAGGCAAGGGCGCAACATAGCAGGCCATTAGAGGAGCAAGGTACAGAAAACACCAAGGCTACTTACCGGTAGCCGTTTTTTCCGGAACCCGTGATGGCACACCTGAGAGAGGGGATCCGCCCAGTCAGGACAGGAAGCCCTACTGAAAATAAAAGGGTGGTACCTCTCTGTCGCTTCAGTTGGTTTTCAGAGCATGAGAGGCCCCCCTGGTTAGTACACATGGCAAATCCATCACCACATCATCTGAACTAAAAACACCCAAACTATAGTGCACACCAAAGGGGTGATAAAGGGGGGGAATATACAGGTGCCGTCATGGGTTCCGGAAAAAATGGCTACCGGTAATTAACCTTAGTGTTTTCCCTTCCCCCATGACAGCACACTTGAGAGACTTTTGTAGAATGAAACCTTGCACATTTGATCAATCGATACCTCAGCCTTTTCTGCCCAGGAGGTAGCCACGGCTCTGGTGGAGTGAGCCTTGATGCCTTCAGGAACTGGAGTGCCACTCGCAGAGTAGGATAAACTAATGGCCTTCCTGATCCATCTAGTAATGGTACTTTTAGCTACCCCGCACCCTTTTTTACTACCCTGGAAGACTACAAATAGGGTTTGGTCTTTCCTCCACTGACTAGTCATGGACATATATTGTAACATAGATCTTCTTACATCTAACATATGGAACTTTTGTTCACCAGGATTTCTAGGATTATTACAAAGCAATGGTAAAGTAATCTCCTGACTCCTATGGAATTTTAGGACCACCTTGGGGAGATACGCCGGCACTGGTCTTAGAATTATCCTGTCTTCAAGAACCTGAGTATAAGGAGGACATATCGACAGGGCCTGTAAATTACCTACCCTACGGGCCGATGTTAAGGCTACCAGTAGAACTGTTTTCAGAGTGAGAAATTTAGGTGACAACTCCCGCAAAGGCTCAAAAGGGTCTTTGGTTAAGGCTTCTAAGACTAAATTTAGATCCCAAGGAGGGATTTTTGGGATAATAACCGGCCTAGACCTGCCACAGGATTTTATGAATCGTGAAATCCACCTATTTGATGCTAGGTTGCAGTTGTATAGGGCCCCAAGGCTGAAACTGGAACCTTAAGGGTGCTAGTCGCTAACCCGAGTTGCAACCCTGCCTGCAGAAACTCTACTATGGGTCCCACTGGAGCTACATCCCCCAACGGTTCACCCAGGAAGTCAAGAAACTTTTTCCATATCCTACCGTAGATTCTAGATGCTATAGGCTTTCTGCTTTTCAGTAGGGTGGAGACTAACCCTGGTGAGAATCCCTGGTGACTAATGCCCTCTCAAATTCCAGGCTGCCAGATGGAAGCCCTTCACCTGAGAGTGGGTCACTGGTCCTTGGGTTAACAGGTCCGGAACTTTTGGCAGAATCCATGGGTCTGTTAATGACATCTGCCTTAGAAGGGAGAACCATGGCCTTCTTGAATATTATTTTTGCTCGGTCTTCTCTGATCTTCCGGACTACTGTTGGAATCATCACTATTGGGGGGAATGCGTAGACCAGAGAGAACCTTCATGGTATTAGCAGGGCATCTACTGCAAAAGGATGTTCTCTAGGAATTAGGGAGCAGAATCTTTTGACTTTTTTGTTGTGTGAGGTGGCAAATAAGTCTATTTCTGGTGTACCCCAGGCTTGTATTATTTGTTGGAACACCTCGGGGTTTAGGGACCATTCCCCCTGTCTCAGACCTCTGCGACTCAGGAAGTCTGCCTTTGTGTTTTCTACACCCCTTATGTGTAGTGCTGTGAGGGACGACAGGTGTTGTTCTGCCAACTGGAAAAGTAGATTTGACACCTCCATGAGGCCCCGGGACCTCGTCCCCCCTTGGTGATTGATATAAGCTACCACTGCTCGATTGTCCATCATGATTCGAGTATGGCGACCCTGGAGCAAGGGGAGAAAATGTTTCAAGGCCTTTTGCACTGCCCATAGTTCTTTTTCGTTTGAGCCATGATTCCTTTCTTGGAAGGACCAGGTTTCCTTGTACTGAATGAGACCTCAGATGAGACCCCCAACCTATACCGCTTGAGTCGGTCGTGATGATGTCTTCGACCGGTTTCTGCCACTGGACCCCCATTGTGAGATGTTCCTTCACAGTCCACCAAATTAGGGAATCTCTTATGCCCTGAGAAAGACATAGATTTCCTTCCAAATGCCCTCTTAACAGTTTCTGAGCTGACAACTTCCCACTGCAGTTGTCTCAGGTGAAATTGTGCCCATCCTATAGCCGGAATGCATGACGTTAATGAGCCTAGTAGGGACATTGCTTTTCTTAGGGTCATCGCTGGCTGATGTATTGCTGTACTGGTCAAGTTCATTATTTTGGCCACTTTGTTCTCTGGAAGGAAGCAGAGCTGACGCTCTGAGTCTAGTATTAATCCTAGGAAGGACTGCACTTTAACTGGAACTAACTGATTTGGGGATATTTATTATCCATCCCAGCTCTATTAGAGTTGAGGTTACAACAGTTACTTGATGGGAGCAATGGGTTTCTGTCCCCATACCACAAGGAAGTCGTCCAGGTATGGGACAATCACTACATCCCGGGATCGGAGGTATGACATTACCTCTACCATCACCTTGGTGAAGACCCTGGGAGCTGTAGACAGGCCGAATGAAAGGGTTGTATATTGGTAATGTTTCACTTGGTTTTGTATGTAGAGCGCTACTCTCAATTATTTCCGATATTCCTGATGTATTGGGATATGATAATATGCATCTTTTAAGTCTATTACTGCCATGAAGCAGTGAGGGAACAGAAGTTTTGTGGTCGTTTTGATGGACTCCATCTTGAAGGAATAATTCTCTACTGATTGATTGAGATTTCTTAGATTGACTATGGTTCTCCAGGAGTCATCTGGTTTTTGTATCAGAAAGAGGGTGGAGTAAAACCCCCTTCCTTCCTCCCAAGCTGGGACTTCTTGCAAGACATTTTTGTGAACAAGTCCGAGGACTTTTGTTTCCAGAGCAGACTGCTCCTGCTGGGACTTCCTCCGGGGAGTTATTGCAAAATTGTGCCTGGGTGGACGGATGAATTTTATCTTTAGGCCGTCTTTGATAATATTTAAAACCCAGGTTCTCGGGGAGATGTTTATCCAGGCCGGAAAGAAGAGGGAGAGCCTTCCTGCAACCTCTGATGTAATGTCATTGGGGGGGATTTTTTTTTGCTGATGTAGAGGGCCCTTTGAACACGTAGCTCAATCCCCTTTTATCTTTAAAGTCCCAATTTCTCCTATCTCCTGGGGGACGACCTCTGTTAAATCTTCTCCTCCGAAAGAAAGGTTTTTTGGGATCTCTAGAGAAACTTGGAAAGGCTTTCTTTTTATCTCCTGCAAGTTACAAGATCTCTTCTATGTTTAGACGGCAAATCCCCAGGACATCCTTTAAGCCATAGGGCTCTCCTTACCGAATTGGACTGCTCTAGTTGTTAATCTTGCAGAATCCGCAGAGGAATCTGCCAAAAAAGCCGCTGCTCCTTGCACTAAGGATATGTTCGCAAGGATATCATTTCTAGGAACTTTAACCCTTAGCTGATCTTCTATCTGCTGTAGCCAGACCATGAGAGCACGGGCCCGTACATGTCCCAGCTATTGCTGGTTTCAGGCCCCCAGCCGAAGCTTCCCAGATGTGTCTCAAAAAACTATCTGCTTTTTTGTCAAGCGGGTCTTTTAGGACACCTGAATCTTCTAATGGAAGGGACGATTTTTTCAAAGATTTGGCCACCGCACCGTCAATTTTAGGGATTTTCTCCCAGGATTCCGAGTCTTTTTCCTCAAAAGGATATCTCCTTTTTGATGAAGAAGGCAAGGTACCCATTTTCTCCATTCTTTTTCGATCAATGCTTTGATTTTTGCATTGACCGGAAACGTGCGTTTCCTTTTTTCTTCTAACCTGCCAAACATGACATCCTCAAGTGACCTAGGTGTCTTCTCTTTAAGACCCATTGCAGACCTGACTGATTTAACTAGTTTTTCTAAATCCTCAGTTGGAAAACATGGTCGACCCCCTGTATCACTGTCTGAGGAGGAATCTGAGGACTGGATAGAGGAGGAGGAGGTAGAGGGAGACCTGGATGATTTAGGACTCTCCTGTCTCCGAGAGGCATCCGAATCTGTAGACACCTTGCGGCTTTTCCTCCCTGTTTTTTTAAGGGCCAGTTTTAAAGGAGTCTTTTATCTCTGCCTGTATTATGGCTTTAAGGCTAGTGGCAAAATTAGGTGTCTCTTCCTGTATAGTTTTATTAATGCAGTCAGCGCAGAGGTCCTTCTGCCACTGAACTGCAAGCGGAACTTTACAAAGGGCACATTCTCGGTTCTTTGTTTTGCCACTAGATTTCCTTGACCCCTAGTGATCAAACAGAAAAAATGGACCCTATTACCATAAGGGTGACATTCACGTAGATCACTCACCACCGCTGACAGTCAAGGGTACCGGTTTCGGAGGCTGGACAGATGCATGTGCAGCGTCCCTTTTGGACGCTGAAGAGTCTTGCCGGACAGGACGACTGCTGCTCCTACCACTTGAGTGGCTGCTCCTGGTATGCTGGTGGCTCGGCAAGTCATCTGTCGAGAGCTCCTGATGCGGCTGCTGTGATGACGGCTACTGCTGTTCCTGTTGCCCCACTTCCATGATGAAGCTTTTGGGCATGAGCGCGTCTTCTGTGGTCATCCCCCTTTTATGGGGGATCCACTGCACTCCCGGCCTCCTCCGGTGCCCAATGGTGGCCCTTCCCCTCCTCTGCCGGAGTCTTTCCACCGGCTCTCGTTTTCTTCATGGGCGCCGCCATCTTGGATCCCGCGCCCGCCCCACCTCTGGACGCCAGCAGAGGAGGGTGGTGTGGCAGCCACGGAAGGAGCCCGGACATCCAACTGTGCTGCACAGACGCCCTCTCGGACACAAAGCCCCGGAGGACCCGCGGACGGCGCTTCCAGTACACGAGGACTGCTGCACAGGTGCTGCCTGTTCTTCCACGCCAGGACGGGTAATGGATAAGTGGAAACTTCTCCGCCGTGCTTCAGCACGAGGGTCCCTGTCAGGACAGGAAACCCAACTGAAGCGACAGAGGTACCGCCCTTTTATTTTCAGTAGGGTTTCTTGTCCTGACTGGGCGGATCCCCTCTCTCAGTTGTGCCGTCATGGGGAAAGGGAAAAGCAGAGATTTGTGTGTTAAGAGTCTGTAGGACAAGAAGAAAAGTCCACACTAGGACAGTGTGGAAGTGGATGCAAATTTTATAAATTAGTTCCAGAAACTGGTCATAGGCCACTGTTATGGAACTGCAACACAGAACTAGAATAGAAGGGGAAAAAAAAAACAAAAAAAAAAAAACTGAGACTAAGCTGATACCCTACGATTGAGTGGGCAACCCATTACTTGCGAATAGACCCACCGACGATCCTAGGTTAAACTCAAGCGAAGACCTATAGCTGGGGGGGAAAAGGAGGTCCCTGAAAGATCTAAGGACTGGGTATAAAAACCAGGTCATCTGCTAATAGAAGAGCACAGACAGCTGCAGAAACCAACTGAAAACAGAAACTAAGGATAGCAGAAGTGCACAATATCGAACACAGAAAACTATCAAAGCACCTAGCCAGAACTCTAGCGGATTAACACTGTTACCCAGCACCTGCCTCCCAGTCCTTGCTGGACAATAAGGGGTGATACAATCACCTGACCCAAGACAACCCAGCACCAGGGGAAAAAAATGACCAGCAGCCAGAAAACCACAACAAGATGGCGGATGGTCAAAAACAAAACAGATTCTAACAGCCACAAGTGTCTGGGAAGATGCACACAAGATCATGTAGGAAAGGCAGCGATCTATAGAGTCTGCCACATTGCTGTGAAAGTGCCAGAATACTGCAGAGTGATGGCGGTGCTGCTGAGGAGACTGCCAGCAGGCTGCTTTCTGCAGAGAAAAAAAAAAAAAAAAAGTCTTAAAAGAAGGGGGAACCTGTTACCAGCTGACTACCACATGCCCTTACCAAAAAGGGATTGTCCAGTCTAAAAACGACAAGTCTGTAGTTGCGCCATGTGAAGTCTCATGTTACATACTGAGCATTGCTTAGTGCCGGGGGGGGTGTTTATCATGCAATCGTGTGCCAATCAAACTGTCTTGCCCAATTCACTTGCATTGAGTGAGGCCGGACGTATGCAAATCACATACAACCACCTGCTCAATGAGCACCTGCAGTGTGACTGAACACTTGTACTTTTAGACTGGACCACAGCTTTCAGTTAACCTGTTGCCTCCTTCAAAAATTGTACCATCAAGCTCATTACCTACTTGTAAGTTCTTAATCTTCTCCTGACCACTGTACACCTGCATCCTTCTGCCATCTCTACCACCAAGAACCGTTCCAAACTAATAAAGGAGTTTATTCCAGAATCTCTTTCTAAAATGCCTCTCCACACCACATCCAGACACGACATAACTGTTACATCCTGTATATTACACCTCATGGATTTCCAAATTGAGGAGTGACCTTATTGAAGAATGTATACCATACAAGACAATGTTTGATGGAAGTTATTTTTTATTTCTGACTTTAGAACAAATCCCACCCCCAAAGCCCCCATCCAGCACACTACAGCTCTTGCATAGGAGACCACACATTAGTCATCCAAGGTCAGCTTGTCAAACAGATATTCTCCCATGCCAACTTCTGCTGCCTTCACACGCTTCAGGTTAGTAATGTGATCTCCCAGTTTCTTCATCAGCTCCACTTCCTTCTCCAGATATTCATCCTCCAGGAAGTCACGCATCTGTATGGGGAATGGGAAGGAGACAATTTAAATTGCATAGTGAAATCACAGGTAATGGTTGTTGTAAAGTTTGTCCCAAACAAAACATTTCAGACAAAGTCAGACACTTGGGTAGCTTCTCTGAACCACAACAGCTTCCAATCTGTTGAGCTTTAAGGCAGCGGAGGCTGGACTGAGAAAGGGTGTAGAGGGGAGAACCACTCCAGCAGTCAGGTCATGTGTGGCGCAGTAAAGAGGATAATATGGAGCATCTTACGGGGCCCATCATGAACTGTGTGGAGCATTATATGGGGCTCCTGATTCAATACGGATATTCAAAAACACTTACTGATGTCTCAATTAATTTTACTTTTGTTATCTATTTGTATTTTTGACATTTAGGGTATGTGCACACATTCAGGATTTCTTGCAGAAAATTCCTGAGAAAAACCTGAAATTTTCTGCATGCGTTTTTTTGCCGTGGTTTTGGTGCATTTTTTTTCCGGACATTTCCCAAAGCATTTTTTAGTGGGAAATCCGCTAAAAAAAACGCATCATATGCACAAAACATGCAGAATTCATTCTAAATGATGGGATGCATATTGTATGCTTTTTTTGCGGTTTTACGCGAAAAAACAGCACCGTGTGCACACAGCCTAACTGCTGCATTTTCCACCCTAGGCTTATGCTCGAGTCATTAAGTTTTCCCAGTTTTTTGTGGCAAAATTAAGGGTCTCTGCTTATACTCGAGTATATACGGTAAATTAGGGAGGGGAGCCAAAGTTATAGGAATAAAAGTACAACATGGCAAAAAAGCATAGATATTTGGGTCAGTTTTTTTTTTTCTCCTTTTACAACCCTACACTTTAGATCAGTGTTCCCCAACTCCGGACATAAAGAGCCACCAACAGGTGAGGTTTTCAGGATTTCCTTAGTATTGCACAGGTGATAATTGCATCACCTGGACAGGAATATTATTATTAGTGTTGAGCATTCCGATACCGCAAGTATCGGGTATCGGCCGATACTTGCGGGTATCGGAATTCCGATACCGAGATCCGATACTTTTGTGGTATCGGTATCGAAACAACATTAATGTAAAAATGTGTAAAAGAGAGAATTAAAATAGAAAATATTGCTATACTCACCTCTCCGACGCAGCCTGCACCTTACCGAGGGAAGCGGCAGCGTTCTTTGTTTAAAATTCGCGCTTTTCTTTCCTTTACGTGAAGTCCCGGCTTGTGATTGGTTGCGTCGCAGTCACATGGGCGACGCAACCAATCACAAGCCAGGACGTCACAGGAGGCTGGACAAGCGCGCATTTTAAAATGCACGCGTGTCCAGCCTCCCGTGACGTCACGGCTTGTGATTGGTTGCGTCGCCCATGTGACTGCGACGCAACCAATCACAAAGCCGGGACTTCACGTAAGGAAAGAAAAGCGCGAATTTTAAGCAAACAACGCTGCCGGTTCCCTCGGAGAGGTGAGTATAGCAATATTTTTTATTTTAATTCTTTTTACACATTAATATGGTTCCCAGGGCCTGAAGGAGAGTTTCCTCTCCTTCAGACCCTGGGAACCATCAGGAATACCGTCCGATACTTGAGTCCCATTGACTTGTATTGGTATCGGGTATCGGTATCGGATTGGATCCGATACTTTGCCGGTATCGGCCGATACTTTCAAGTATCGGACGGTATCGCTCAACACTAATTATTATGCCAACATATTCCGCAGCACTTTACAATTAAGCGGGGACATGTACAGACAATAAATTCAGTACAAGTTAAGACAAATTAACCAGTGACATTAGGGGTGAGGTCCCTGCTCGCAAGCTTACAATCTACAAGTAAATGGGGGGACACAATAGGTAAAAAGTGCTTGTTATTTCAGGTCTGGCAATTATAATAAATAGGGTTTTTCATATAAAGCTGCATGATCCGGTCATCAGCCCGTGTGTTTAAGTGCAATGGTCAAGTATCAAGTGCAGTTATCGTGTGCATGGAGGGTGTGCAGACAGATGAATAGTAGGGGGCAGATTCAGAGTAATATTTGGAAGGAGGGAACAGGGCAAAGTTAGTTTACTGAGTAGTTGATGCAATACTAAGGAAATCCTGAAAACATGACCTGTTGGTGGCTCTTGAGGAGCGGAGTTGGGGAACACTGCTCTAGATAATGATAGCCAATGAGAGACCTCAATCTTGCTACAGGGATGGGACAATGTTGGCTCACGGAATATTCCTGGATGTTTGGGCCCAAGTAGTCACAGATCAGGCAAACAGATCTGATGCCAATGGCAGCGAGCAAAGTTGGTCTCGATACAAGTGGGAGTTAAGTACAGGACAGCCCCAGCGTGGTTCAGGCTCCCCCTGTTATGCAAGGTGTTTTTTTTTTTTTTTTAAAGGGAACCTGTCACCACGTTTTTGGAAGATGGGATAAAAATAGCGTTAAATAGGGGCAGAGGTGGGCGTTACATTAGTGTGTGTGTTATGCGTTTATTACCCACCTAAGTTGCCGAAATAACTTTGCAAAGTCTCCGTTTTCGCCTGTCAATCAGGCTGGTCAGGTCACATGGGCGTGGTGTCTTCACCCAGATTTGGCGTAGTTTTCCGTTGGTGGCGTAGTGGTGTGCGCATGCCCAAAGTCCGGAATCCTCATCCAGGGGATTTAAAATAGCGCGGTGTTCGTTATTGCATTGGTTTTCGGTGGGCGCGGCCATCTTCCTTTGGCCGCGCGTGCGCAGAAGCGGCGCTCTGCTGGCCGCGGCTTCAGGAAAATGGCCGCGGGATGCCGCGCGTGCGCAGATGGATATCGCGGCGGCCATTTTCCTGAAGCCGCGGCCAGCAGAGCGCCGCTTCTGCGCACGCGCGGCCAAAGGAAGATGGCCGCGCCCACCGATCACCAATGCAATAACGAACACCGCGCTATTTTAAATCCCCTGGAAGAGGATTCCGGACTTTGGGCATGCGCACACCACTACGCCACCAACGGAAAACTACGCCAAATCTGGGGGAAGACAACGCCCATGCGACCTGACCAGCCTGATTGACAGGCGAAAACGGAGACTTTGCAAAGTTATTTCGGCAACTTAGGTGGGTAATAAACGCATAACACACACACTAATGTAACGCCCACCTCTGCCACTATTTAACGCTATTTTTATCCCATCTTCCAAAAACGTGGTGACAGGTTCCCTTTAAATTAAAAAAAAAAGTGGCCACATTTTTTTTGCCATAGATAGAGTGACTAAATTAGGTTAACAGGTTTGTGGAGATCATATTGACATGTGAACATCCTTCTGATCGAGCACCACCATAATGTGAAGCTGCTGTAGATTGTCACGTCTGCCTCTTTCTTGTAGTCAGGTTACTCATACTTCCAGGAACGGCACAATATGGAGATCAGAGCATCCATAAACCTATTTCATGAAGAATACGTACTGAAATTAGCTTGTGGTATTATGTATGTTATAGAAGAGTTACTTACATGAGGGTCCACGTGGTCAGTAGCGATTTTGTGAAGGTCCAGCAGAGCCAGATTTACCCCCTTTTCAAGTTTCAGGGCATATTCCATAGCATTGGTGCCATTGCCCCATTCATCAGTGTCTGGTTTCTAAAGCAAATATAAACAACAAGATAATCTATCAATGGCAGAACAATCCAGAGTGTCATATTCCCTCCACGTTAAGTAATTCTGCCATGTTTGGGCTATACAGAATAAGTGTTGCCATCATCTAGATCAATGTTCTCCCAACTCCAGTCCTCAAGAGGAACCAACAGACCATGGATCAAGATTTCCTTCTTATTGCCCAGGTGTCTGTGCAGATTATTTAATCATCACCATGGTCATACCAAGGAATTTCTGAAGACATGAGCTGTTGGTGGCTTTTGAGTACTAAACCTCTGCTGGGAATAATATACATATATGTCATTTCACAAGGTCTACAAGTCTCAGACATTCTTACCTTGATATCCTGAAGAACAATCCGTCCTCCACGTTTGTTCTGGAACTTCAGAAACTTCTCGGCCTGTTCTCGCTTTTCGTCAGACTGCTCACGGAAGAATTTGGAGAACTTGGCCAATGCCACATCATCCCTGTCAAAAAAGAATCCCTACAAAAAAAAAAAAAAGGGGGGAAACATTTCTATCGAGAGCAGTGTTGGGAAACGTGTCATTGTGAGGAACCAAGATGTGGAGAGCATTCATTGTAGACACTTTCTTGCAAGTGAAGGAACTTCCAGCCACACTAATAAGGTGCACAAATTAATTTAGTGACCTTGATGGATCCATATGGACACTATTGCCAGAAGGACTTTAACTAGTTCTCTTGGAAGGTTTGGGAAGAGTTGTCAGAACAGTGGGGCAAGATGATATTTCCATCTATAGTGTGTCACAAAAAGGAAAACTAGTCAAAACTTTTTAAACTTAGTTATGCGCCTAGTCAGAGGGTCACTAAACACTGGGAAATTACATTATTCATGCATGGAATTTGCAGACACTATATATTAGTAGTTACAAGCCCTAGTAATGTGGCTTGGTTTGACTTGTGGTTCCACCACAGCTCAGGAGAGACAGGCTTCTGAAGAGCACGCTCATACTCACTATGGACTGGTAGGTGTAGGAAGCCTGAAGCACCAGGTTGACCGTGCGGTTGACTCCAGCCTCGCTGTCCTGATGGTAGTTCTGGCGGATCTGGGAGCTCATGATGATGGTGGTAGTAATTGCTTCTTTCCCAGGGAATAAGATGAAGTTCTGGAGAGGAGGAGGAGGAGTACGGTGGGTCTATCACAGAGAATTCCTATTCCGTTCAAGCACTGTTGAAGCAAAAACTAGGAACTCCTATGGCTCTCTGCTCTGAAGCACAAACTGCTGCTCCCTGACTTTTTATACACTCACTGGGTGGAGTCCTCCAAAAACACAATCCGGCCATTTCATTAGCTCACATACTTCAGATTGGCTTGTAGTTTAGTAAACGGGCGTTACAGAGAACATTCACCGGACATTGTGCCTCCTGGAAAGGACAATAAATGGCGATTGATCACTGCCCTCATGTGATCACAATATTGGACTCTTTTCTGTATAAAGTCGTTTTTTCGGTCACTTTTAGAATATCTTTCATGCAAAAACCTTGGGGTCAGATTTCTAAACAGTGTAATCATATTGCGGATTATATTTTTTTTAACCCCTTCATGATGCAGCAAATTTTCATTTTCGTTTTTTTTCCTCCCCTTCTTCCCAGAGCCATAACTTTTTTATATTTCCGTCCACATAGACATATGAGGGATTGTTTTTTGTACTTTAGAGTGAGCACATTCACTCTACCAAATAGTGTACTAGAAAACAGGAAAAAAATTACAAGTGCAATGAAATTGTGACAAAAACGCAATTCGGACATAGTTTTTTGGGAATTGCTTTTACAGTGTACATTGTGTGGTAAGAATGACCTTGCAGTAGGATTCTGCTCAGCAGTACGATCACGGCGATACCAAACATGTCCAGTGTTTCTATTATTTTAGTAATGAAAAAAAATCTGAAGTTTTTCTTTAAATCTTTAAATGTTCTTCTGGTTGTGTCGCCATTTTCCGAGACCCGTAACATTATCAGTTGATGGGGCTGTGTGATGTCTTATTTTTTTTGCGGGGTGAGGTGGCATTTTTATTTATACCGTTTTGGGATTGCAGTGAAGTTTTGATCGCTTGTTACAGCATTTTTTGTTGTGTAGCAGTGACCAAGAAAAATATAATTTTGTCGTTCTTTAATTTTTTTGTTTTATGGAGTTTACCGATCGGAATAATTATTTTGATATTTTGAGAGATCGGACATTTCTTAAAGCGGCAATACCACACATGTGTAATTTTGTAATCTTTATTTTTAATGGAGGAAAAGGGGGATGATTTAAACTTATTTTTTTTCACATTTTTTAAAACTTTTTTTTTTTACTTTTCACTGTTTTTGTTAGTCCGCTTAGGGGACTTGAGGCTGCGATCATCTGATCGTTTCTTTTGAAGTTCGACTTCAGGCTAGGTTTCAAGGGAGCTCTCTAATGACAAGCACAAGGGTCTTCAGCAAACCCCAGGCTCTCATAGCAGCCCATTGGTGACCCCCATCACGTCACTCTCAGAGAAACCCTTGGCCTTCAGAATCGAAAACTCAGAAGCCAGGCTGCTAGATGCAAGTTCTCTATGTCTGGATGATAGACTGGCCCTTCGTGTAAGATCTTTGACTGGTGGAAGGATTAGAGGATCGTCCACTAAGAGGCTGGTTATGGTGCCGTACCAGCTTCTCTTCGCCAGAGGGGTGCCACTCTAATTGACTCTGGTTTGCTCGCATCTCATTTTCTGTAGAGTCCTTGGTAAGACCGGGCTTGGAGAAAAGGTGTAAGCCAGATTGAACCGCCACTGGTGAGCAAAGGCCTCTATGCCCAAACACGTCTGATTGTCTCCTTTGAAGTCCGGCCTCAGGTTTGGTTTCAAGGGTGCTCTGTAATGACAAGTACAAGGGTCTTCAGCAGACCCCCGGCTGTCATAGTAGCCCATCGGTGACCCGCAACCACGTCATGGTCGCGTTGATAAAGGTAAATCGTTTTTAAAAAATCATTTAATTCCACAGATTCGGTCTGAGCCCTTGATTCTGACCGACATGGTTTATTTGGGGTCAGGAAGAAATTTCCCCCTGATATGAGAATTGTCCTATTCCTCACCGGTGGGTTTTTACTTCCTCTGGATCAATACGGCCCATAAATAATAATAATATAATAAATAGGATTGTTCTTATCTTTCATCGGACGTCCATACAGTGAATGTGGGTTTAGCCCCTGGGTGTTATTCTCCAGGACTATGGACCTTGATGGGTTCGTTCAGTCTCATGTAAGGTTTCCCCCATACAAGCCATACAGGTCAGAGGTAAAGCCCCAATGTGCTGTGAATAAAGCCCATAAAGGTCTACCATTATCCCCCTTTGTTAGATGAGTTCCAGCTGATAAGATGATCACAATCATCCTTTCTGCACAAACCTCTTGCGGTGAGTACCTAGAAACAAGCGCTGGATTTCTCTACAGCGCCTCCAAAGGAGAAAAGAAGTATTACACATAGTCCACTAATCACTGGACTGTGGTGGTAAATCATGGACGTGTGGGATCCTCCAGAGCAGGGGGCGCTGGTTGTAGGTCTTCTCATTCTTGATTAATTGATGAGATTGTAGATACAGGTCTGTCTTTTCCTACAGTTTCCATAAAATGGTATTTGGGTTTTCTATAATGTTGAAAAACATTTATGTAATACGAAGTGAGGGTCTGCTACAATGTATCTGCAGCGCCCCAGAGTTCTGGTCGTTGCAGTACTGTGGCTTCGCCGCTAAGGGGAGCCATGGTACGTTCGATGGCACCGAAGGAGTTCCTCCGATCAGGTATCACAGACACCAATATGTTTCACAGCTGGGCCTCCGGGGGGAGCTAAGGGTGCTATTCATTAGGCCACTCCCCACCATAGTGGGTAAACTGGGGGTCAGGCAGAAAGTTAGAAAGAACGCTGACGGGATTGAACGGAGCAACACCCTGTGGCAGGGGGTGTTGTGAAGGGAGAGACTGTAGGGTCTCTGCCAGGGGTGGGATCCTGGCAGAGGCTTGGCATTGAAAGAACGTAACGGGTCCGCGCAGGCTCCTGGAAGCGGCGGGACTCAAGGAAAGGACTAGAAGCGAGACAGATTGTGCTGAGTGAGAAACGAGATCAAGCAGAAGGAGAATACCAGCAGGGGTTGTGCTGAAAGAGGCAGCACCTTGCTGAGGCGCAATACCGGTGGCCGGAACGCCGAGGGAGTGGATTAGAATACAGCTTCAAGCCATACTCCAAACAGCGGCAGGACAGTCGGTCTCAGGCGGGCTGTCTACCACATATCACCTATGAAGTCTTGGGGGGCAATTGCGGGAGAGGGGCGTCTCTAGGGTCCCGGAAGAACTCCAGGCCTACCTGACAAACGGGTGCCATTCCAACCTGAATACAGGGAAGGGGTGGATTACAGAGGAACATCAAATCGAGTTGTGAGGGAACTTAAGAAACAGACACAACCGTTGTGGGGTTACTTTCCGTAAGCACAGCAGGGAAGGACTACAACACATAGCGCTAGAAGGAAGGCACAGATTTCCACCTGAGAGGAGAACTCTGGAGGTGCCATTGGACCGGCCGGACTTGCGTAGCCTGGTGAACCGTGTTCTGGACTGAGGACTCAGAGATCTCCAGTAAAGAGGTAAAGAGACTGCAACCTGGTGTCCTCGTTATTTACCGCGACTTACACCCGACAACTGCACCGCTCCATCGCTACTATTACTACCACCTATTACACCGGACGTCCCCCACTGACGGACAGGGCCACGGACCGGGTCTAGCCACCGTGACAACCCCGAGACTGAGAACCAGAGGCCCGGCTCCGGGTACCCCTCGGCCCTGCGGCGGTGTGGGGGCGCGCCGCAGACTTGGCGTCACGAACAGGATCTACTTAAGCCTGAAGAATCAGGTCATGTGTGCCTAGAGACTGTGATTTACTGTACTTGAACCGTACTTTATTGAAAAGACTGTGCTGTGCCATTTGCCGCCAAAATCCGCCGCCATTACAGCGCTAAGGAAAGCGCAGGAGAAGAAGAAGGGCGTGGAAGTGGGCGTGAACAAGCTGAAGAGCGCGAAAGACAATGGCCGCCCAGTCTAAATATCTCGGCCCCTTGAGGACGTGTCCGTCAGCAGCCGAGATCCGCCTCCTGATCCTTAATGGTGGGCAGAGACAACGAAAACGAAACCGCCCACGAAGAAGAGAGCGGGAAAAGGACCAGGAAGAAGGAGCGAGTGACATGGAGGACGCCATGGCGAGCCACCCGGAGGGGCACCGCAACCAGGCCTCCACCGCTGATGCTGAATTCCTGCAGGCCGGAGTGGACGAGCTCAGCGACCGACCCCGGCGGACGCAGCTGAGCACCGAGGCCGGGTGGAAGAAGGCCATCATCAGGAGCCTCACCGGACATCTGTCGGCAGCCTCATCTGGTCCGGAGCAGGGAAGAAGTCCCAGCGCTCCGAAGCTGGAAAGCAAGGCCCTGCCGGAAAGCGAGGTGCTGCAAGCAGAGATGACAGTGTCGCAGAACAAGGCCCTGCAGCCAGCGTTCCAGACCCCAGCGGAGACGGAGCAGACCGGCACCGGAGGAACCGCATCTGAAGCAGGTAGGAAGAGCCACCCTGCCCTGACGACCGACACCACTCCAGCGACTGCTAGTGCCACAGCTGCTGACTCCGTTCCAGTGACTGATCTTGCAGCAGCCGCTACCTCTGCTGCAGCAGATGCCCATACTCAAGCTGCGCAGACCTCCATCGCTGCGCATGATTTAATCGTACATGAAAGACGGATTAACGGCGTTTGTCCAGCACTGGGTGTAACCCTGGACCTCACTTTGCCCAGGCCAAGAAGGGTTAAGTGCCAGGTGCAGCCCTGGAAGCCGTCCAACTAAGCCTCGGAAACCTGAAACTGTAAATAGTTAACTGTTTATTTCCTTGCTGTTTTGCTGCTAAAACCCGTCCTGGGTTAACTCTTAAAGGGATCCCTTTGTTTACCCGGGATCCCTATTGCTTTTTATTTTTGCTTTCACTTTCATTTTTGCTTTTTGTTCCACAATGTTATACAAACTGCAGAAATCATGGACTGTGCATGATTCGAACTTCCCTTGTAAATAGTTTGCACCTTCTTAAAGGTGCACCCTACTGGTTTTAGCCAAAGACACTTTGCGAAGATATTTGCCCTATTTGTTTGAGCCAAAGACACTTTGTGAAGATACCTTTCCTACCGGTTCTAGTTAAAGACACTTTGCGAAGATACCATGCCGGAACCTTTGCATGGGCCGGTAGGCTGAGAAGACGAGCTACCTTAGAAAGACTTGGTCTCCTCTTAAAGGGGATGTGAGAAACTGAACTTGAGAGAGATACTGTTGCAGAACAGTAATGCCATAATGATGCCTTGAAAAGAAATGTAACTGTTTTACATGCTAAGTTATATGTGTTGAATTTGTTGAAATGTCTAAATAATGTTTTGCAGAAAGAAAAGATGCAGAGAGCCCGTAGGGGTAGAGATAGAGGTCTGCATAGTTGAAAGTAAGCGAAGTAATAATGAAGGTGAGGATAGAAGGTAAACCCCGCGTCCCCATTGAAAGTTACTTTGTTACTAAGGACAGAGAGTGAACCCGTAGGGGTTAGAGAGTGAGTCCTTAAAGGAGCCGAGTAGAGCTGGCTCAGAGTTCTTTAAACGAAAGGAATGTTATGTCTATACCATGTATAGTAGAGAAAGGCAGTAGGCCCTGGATGAACAGGGCGGTCCTGTAAAAGAAAGGAGAGGCAGTAGGTCTGGTGCCATAGGGACAGGCGGTCCTGCAGGTTCAAAGTAGGAGAATGTGAAGTTACCTTACCCTGTAATGTGATTATAGGAAGGCCTTTGGTAAACTAAGAGTGTATGTTTCTTAAAGGCAATGTTAATTTATTGTTCCAGAATTTGCACTAAGTAGAATACCCGGTTGGGTAACAGGAGTTATGCATAGCCTGTAATTTATAATGTTGACTATGTTTGTAACGTTAAAAGTGTCCTCACCTCCCATAAAGGGAAGCCTGTTCAAGTATACTTATTGTTTTGCACTCAACAAAATTGTATGTCTGTTTACTAATCTGTATTGTTGTTTTTCTTCCCAGTCCCGGAGTACTGTGTTTAACCAGGGGGGAGTGCAGCGCCCCAGAGTTCTGGTCGTTGCAGTACTGTGGCTTCGCCGCTAAGGGGAGCCATGGTACGTTCGATGGCACCGAAGGAGTTCCTCCGATCAGGTATCACAGACACCAATATGTTTCACAGCTGGGCCTCCGGGGGGAGCTAAGGGTGCTATTCATTAGGCCACTCCCCACCATAGTGGGTAAACTGGGGGTCAGGCAGAAAGTTAGAAAGAACGCTGACGGGATTGAACGGAGCAACACCCTGTGGCAGGGGGTGTTGTGAAGGGAGAGACTGTAGGGTCTCTGCCAGGGGTGGGATCCTGGCAGAGGCTTGGCATTGAAAGAACGTAACGGGTCCGCGCAGGCTCCTGGAAGCGGCGGGACTCAAGGAAAGGACTAGAAGCGAGACAGATTGTGCTGAGTGAGAAACGAGATCAAGCAGAAGGAGAATACCAGCAGGGGTTGTGCTGAAAGAGGCAGCACCTTGCTGAGGCGCAATACCGGTGGCCGGAACGCCGAGGGAGTGGATTAGAATACAGCTTCAAGCCATACTCCAAACAGCGGCAGGACAGTCGGTCTCAGGCGGGCTGTCTACCACATATCACCTATGAAGTCTTGGGGGGCAATTGCGGGAGAGGGGCGTCTCTAGGGTCCCGGAAGAACTCCAGGCCTACCTGACAAACGGGTGCCATTCCAACCTGAATACAGGGAAGGGGTGGATTACAGAGGAACATCAAATCGAGTTGTGAGGGAACTTAAGAAACAGACACAACCGTTGTGGGGTTACTTTCCGTAAGCACAGCAGGGAAGGACTACAACACATAGCGCTAGAAGGAAGGCACAGATTTCCACCTGAGAGGAGAACTCTGGAGGTGCCATTGGACCGGCCGGACTTGCGTAGCCTGGTGAACCGTGTTCTGGACTGAGGACTCAGAGATCTCCAGTAAAGAGGTAAAGAGACTGCAAACTGGTGTCCTCGTTATTTACCGCGACTTACACCCCACAACCGCACCGCTACATCGCTACCATTACTACCACCTATTACACCGGACGTCCCCCACTGACGGACAGGGCCACGGACCGGGTCTAGCCACCGTGACAACCCCGAGACTGAGAACCAGAGGCCCGGCTCCGGGTACCCCTCGGCCCTGCGGCGGTGTGGGGGCGCGCCGCATATCAGTGTTGGTATATTTAGGGCTTGTTCACACAATCCTTTTTTTGCTGCGCATCCTCAGACGTTTTCCATGCAGGGTACAGTACAATGTAACCCTATGGAAAACAAAATCCGCTGTTCCGACGTTCCTTTTTTCCGCTGGAAAATCCGCGCTGATTTTCTGCGGAAAAAAAGAAGTACCATGTCTATTCTTTCTGCGGATTCCGCTCCTGTTTTCCAACAGCACCAATAGGAAACTGCAGTTGGAAAACAGCAGTGGAATCTGCAGTAGAAACAGGACAAAAAACCGCAGTGGAAAACCACCGCGGATTTGCACTGCGGGTTTTCCAAAACAGGACCTGAAAAATCCGCAAGAAAAAAAGAATCGTGTGAACATAGCCTTATGTGGCGCCCCAGAGTCCTGGTCGTTGCAGTACTGTAGCTCCGCCACTAAGGGGGGCTATGGTACGTCTGATGGCACTGAAGGAATTCATCTGACCAGGTATCACATACACCAATACATTTCACAGTCTGGCCTCCAGGGGGAGCTAAGGGCACTATTCACTAGGCCACTCACACTTTGGTAAAACTGGGGGTCAGGCAGGAAGTTAGAGAGAACGCTGACTGGGTTGGAACCAGGCAACACCTTGTGGCAGAGGGTGTTGTGGGGGAAGATTCGGTAGGATCCCTGTCAGGGGTGGGATACTGACAGAGGCCTGGCAACGAGAGAGAACGTTACGGGACCGTGCCTGCACTTCATAGCGGCGGTGCCCTAAGAGCGGATTAGAAGCGAGATTTATTGTGCTGAGTGAGAAACGAGATCAAAGCAACAAGGAGAAATACCAGTAGGAGTCGTGCTGTTAGACCGAGGCAACATCCTACTGAGGCGCAAATCACCGGGGGCTGGAACGCCGAGGAAGTATAGAGCTCCAGGCAATACTTCAAACCTACGGCTGGACAGTCAGCTATAGGCGGGCTGTCTCACCTAAATCACCTACGAAGACATAGGGGGCACACTAGGAGAGGGGCGACTCTAGGGTCCCGGAAGAGCTCCGAGCCTACCCGTCATACGGGTGCGTCCTGACCGTAACATCAGGGAGGGACGGAGAAGAACATCATCAGAATCGAGTTGTGAGGGAACACGAGAAACAGACAACAGTTGTGGGGACTATCCCGTAAGCACAGCAAGGGAGGACCACAACACACAAGCGCTAGCAGGTAGGCACAGATTTCCACCTGCAAAGGGAGCTCTGGAGGTGCCATCGGACCGGCCGGACTTGCGCAGCCTGGTTAACCGTATTCCGGATTGAGGACCCTGAAACCTTCAGTAAAGAGGTAAAGAGACTGCAACCTGGTGTCCTCGTTATTTACTGCGACCGGCACTTCACCGCACCATAACATCATCCCATACCTCCACCTTTATTGTACGCCCCTCAGCAGGGTCACGGACCGGGTCTAGCCACCGTGACAACCCCAGAACAGAGACTCAGAGGCCCGGTACCGGGTACCCCTCGGCCCTGCGGCAGTGGGGGCACTACATTTACCCTATAGGGCGAGACCTAAATATATAAGATGCCCCCTATTTATGTTCTTGGACTTATGAGAATGGCGGGTACACAGACACACATTATTATAGGCGGGGGATTGTCTAGGACTAAATAATTAGCACTCGGTACTCCATGTCCTATTTAAGGACTGACATGAGGATTGTGGATGCGTCTGAATCTCTAAGAAGCAGATGCACTGTATGATGTTACCCAAGGATTTTTATTTTATTTTTTTTTATACTTGAATAGCACCCAGCGGTCTCTGGTTTCCTCCCTTGTGTTAGTTAGGGGGATTTACAGGATTACTGAGGGGGGAAAATGGGGGCGCCATGTCTACTTTCTAGGGAGCCAACGTCTGCCGTCAGACCTAAAGGGGCTTATTCGGGTCAGTTAGTCTGGTATTTTTACTCTACCTCATTACCTGTAACAGACCCTAACTTTTTTTTTTTTTTTTTTTTTTAAAGGGTATATTTAAAATACTTTATATGCATTATAGGTTAATGTAAGGATTTCTTACCCTGCTTAGTTGGGTCCTCTGGTATTGAACCCCACTCAATGTATTTAAAAAGTGAGCGATATAATACTTAGATTGTGGTGGATTGCCTGTATGAATTTTTATTTATTTTTAATTTTTTTTTGGTGGGGCAAATCTGAGTAACTCATGTATAAACCTTGAACCACCCCTTTAAAGACAACAGGAACAAGGTGACTTATGGATCCTGAACTGCATATACACCCACTGTGAAATGAAATTCTGAAAGGGGCTGCAAAGAGTGAAAGCCTCATGTTCTAAACACAGAATCTCATGTAATCTGAATATTTAGGAGGGTAGGAAGGAGTAAGCGGACCAAAAACAAACACCATTTCAGTTTGTGAACAGACTAAATGACTTGTCCCTGGTGAAAAGTATTAATACTCCACTGTGAGGGGGCAAAGGTGTAAAATAGCCATTAGGAGGAACAAGGTACAGAAAAGCAGAGATTGTTCTGGTATGTGGAGAGTCTATAACACAAGGAGAAAATCCACACTAGAGTGTGGGAGTGGATGGAAATTTTCAAAAGTTCCAGAAACTGAGCATAGACCACAAGTGTCTGGCAAGTTACACACAAGATTATGTAGGAGAGGCAGCGACCTACAGTGTGTGCTGCATTACTGTGAAAGTGACAGACTAAGGTAGAGGAATGGAGGTGCAGCTGAGGAGACTGCCAGCAGGCTACTTTCTACAGTAGAAAATGGTCTTAAAAAATAAATTAAATTGTACCACCAAGTTCATTACCTACTTGTAAGTTCTTATCTTCTCCTGACCACTGTACACCTGCATCCTTCTGCCATCTCCGATTAAAGAAAACTTCCCACCACCAAGAAATGTTTCAATAATAAAGGAGTTTATTCCCAAACTCTTTATAAAATGCCTCTCCACACCACATCCAGACACGACAAAACTGTCACATCCATGTATCCCGTATATTACACCTCATGGATTTCCAAATTGATAAGTGACCTATTGAAGAATGTATACACAAGACAATGTTTGATGGAAGTTATTTTTTATTTCTGACTTTAGAACAAATCCCACCCCCAAAGCCCCCATCCAGCACACTACAGCTCTTGCATAGGAGACCACACATTAGTCATCCAAGGTCAGCTTGTCAAACAGATATTCTCCCATGCCAACTTCTGCTGCCTTCACACGCTTCAGGTTAGTAATGTGATCTCCCAGTTTCTTCATCAGCTCCACTTCCTTCTCCAGATATTCATCCTCCAGGAAGTCACGCATCTGTATGGGGAATGGGTAGGAGACTAAGTTGGTGAATTCACAGATAACGGTTATTGTAAAATTTGTCCCAAACAAAACATTTTAAACAAAGTCTGACACTTGGGTAGACTCTCTGAACCACAACATCTTCCAATCTGTTGACCCTTTAAGGCAACGAAGGTTGGACTGAGAAACGGTGTAGAGGGGAGAACCACTCCAGCAGTCAGGTCATGTGTGGTGCAGTAAAGAGGAGGAGTTGCTCTTTTAGTTCTCATCAGTAACTACTTCCATTTCCAATTGAATTAGGAACAAGAGCCACAATTATAGAAACTGAAGCACAACATGGTGTAACTGATAAGAGTTCTTAGATTTTGGGTCCATGCACAAGGGAGGACTGCAAAGTTATGTTTTTCTTCCTTTAAGGCCATGCCACAACCATACACTCTAGATAATGGCAGTTTCTTGGTGGTGCACAATGGTATAGATGGGACAATGTTTGCTCATGGATGTTTGGCCCCAAGTAGTCACAGATCAGGCAAACATATGATGGCTGCTCAGGTGGAGGGTCATGGCATGCAGAAACTGGCCTCGATACAAGTTGGAGTCAAGTACAGGAAAGCCCCAGCGTGGGTCAGGCTCCCCCTTGTTATACTATATGAGGGTTTTATTAAACAAAGTGGCCACATTTCTTTTTGCCATAAAGAACCTAATTTGGTCATTCCAACAGATTTGTGGAAAGTGTATTGGCACGTGAACATCCAGTTTGACAACCATCACCCTTCTCAATAAATGAGACAGTAAGCGCTGATTGAGTACCACTACAATGTGCAGCTTCTGTAGATTGCAATAAAGAGACAATATGGAGGTCAGAGAATCCATAAGCTGTTCATTTGTGAAGAATATTTACAGAAAAATTTGCGGAATTATGTATGTTATAGGAGAGTTACTTACATGAGGGTCCACGTGGTCACTAGCGATCTTGTGAAGGTCCAGTAGAGCCTGGTTTACGCCCTTTTCAAGTTTCAGGGCATATTCCATAGCATTGGTGCCATTGCCCCATTCATCAGCCTCCGGTTTCTAAAGCAAATATTAACAAGGTAATCCATTAATGGCAGAACAACTTCTAGCCATGGATAACAATCAAAAATGTCATATTGCCTCCACGTTAAATAATTCTGCCATGTTTGTGCTATAAAGAATAAGTGTTACCATTATCTAGATTAATTTCCCCCCTAATTTCAGCCTTAAGAGGCACCAACAGATCATGGTTTCAAGATTCCTTTCTTATTGCTCAGGTGATGAAGTCACCACCAGGGCCATACTAAGGAACTCCTGAAGACATGAGCTGTTGGTGGCTTTGGAGGACTAAACCTCTGCTGGGAATAATATACATACATGTCATTTCACAAGGTCTACAAGTCTCAGACATTCTTACCTTGATATCCTGAAGAACAATCCGTCCTCCACGTTTGTTCTGGAACTTCAGAAACTTCTCGGCCTGTTCTCGCTTTTCCTCAGACTGCTCAAGGAAGAATTTGGAGAACTTGGCCAGTGCCACATCATCCCGGTCAAAAAAGAATCCCTACAAAAAAAATAAATAAAAATTTGTATTGAAAGCAGTGTTGGAAAACGTGATAACCAAGATGAGATCATTCATTGTAGACACTTTCATGCAAGTGAATGGAACTTCCAACCACACTAACAAGGTGCAAAAATTAAGTTAATGACCGTGATAGAGCCATATGGGCACTATTGCCAGGAGAGAGTTTAAGTAATGCAGATAGGATTTTGACCTCTTTGATGTGGGTTCCGGCCCCACATCTTTCCCAGCAGATGTCAGCTGTTTTGAGCAGCTGACACGTGTCCGAGACAGCCATGGGTGGAATCGCAATCCACCAGCGGCTGTTAACCCATTGAATGCCATCACTACTCTGAAAGCGGCATTTAAACATGCACTTCCGTCAATCAGGCCGGAAATCCACCAATTGGTGACGCAGTCATGCGATTGTGGGTCACCGATGGATTGGTATGACAACCAATGGTCTCCTGGAGACCTTGATGGTTGTACCTGCCGGATTGCTAGGAGCGCTGCCCAGTGCTCATTGCAAGTCTGCAATTCTGATCATCACCTGTATGTAGCAGAGCCGATCAGACAACTGCAGCTTCTAGTCCGCCATGGAAACAATTGAAGCAAGCCAAAAGTTAAAAAACCACACATACACATTTCGTATCGCCAGGAGGAGAAAAAAAAAAAAAAAATAATTATATATATATATATATATATATATATATATATATATATATATATATATATATATATATATATATATATAGTGGAATTGCACTTTTTTGCTATTTCCCCACATTTCCCGTTTGAGAACACAATATGTTAAAACCAATGGTGTAGTTTAAAAGTGCAACTTGTCTTGCAAAAATAAAGTTATGGCTCTGGGAAGAAGGTGGAGCAAAAAACAGAAACGCAAAAACAAAGGTTTTCTTGGAAGGTTGGGGGGGGGGAAGAGTTATCAGAACAGTGGGGCAAGAAGCTACATTTCCATCTATAATGTGTCACAAAAAGTAAACTAGGTCATAACTTTTTAAACTTAGTTCTGCACCTATAAATCAGAAGGTCGCTAAACACTGGGGAATTACATTATTCATGGAATTTGGAATCTACAGACACTATATATTAGTAGATACCAGCCCTGGCAGTGCAGCATGCTTGACTTGTGGTTCCACCACAGCTCAGGAGAGACAGGCTTCTGAAGAGCACGCTCATACTCACTATGGACTGGTAGGTGTAGGAAGCCTGAAGCACCAGGTTGACCGTGCGGTTGACTCCAGCCTCACTGTCCTGATGGTAGTTCTGGCGGATCTGGGAGCTCATGATGATGGTGGTAGTAATTGCTTCTTTCCCAGGGAATAAGATGAAGTTCTCGAGATGAGGAGGAGTACGGTGGGTCTATCACAGGGAATTCCTATTCCGGTCAAGCACTGTTGAAGCAAAAACTAGGAACTCCTATGAATGACTCTCTGCTCTGAAGCACAAACTGCTGCTCCCTGGCTTTTTATACACTCACTGGGTGGAGTCCTCCAAAAGCACAATCCGGCCATTTCATTAGCTCACATTGTTTGGATTGGCTTGTAGTGTAGGCTACTATCACACATCAGGTTTTTGCCATCAGGCACAATCCGGCGAATTTGGAAAAAAAACGGATCCATTTTTTTCCGCCTGATCCATTTTTTTCTCATAGAGTTGTATGAGAACATCTCTCTCTCTTCTCTCTCATCTCTCTCTCTCTCCCCCAGAACAGGAAGTACAAATTTTATCCCCGGATTAAAAAAAAATAACTGTAGCATAAGTTTTTCAAAATTTTTGCCAGAACTGTTTTTTTCAAAATTCACCAGATTGTTCCTGATGGTAAAAAAATGATGTGTGAAAGTAGCCTTAGTAAACGGGCGTTAGGCTACTTTCATACATCAGGCACAATCCGGTGAATTTTGAAAAAAACGGATCAGGCAAAAGTTGCTGCCGGATCCGTTTTTTTTCTCATAGACTTGTATTAGCGACGGATGGCCTCACGTTTCATCCGTTTTTCGCCAGATCTGGCAAAATTATATTTCTGACGGCCAGAGAAAACGGACACAGTGTTTTTTGTGTCCGTCAAAAAAACGGACAGCGACAGATCCGTCATCGTCTGTCGTTTGCTATAATGGAACCCTATGGCGCTGGGTCCATCAAATGACGGAATCTGGCATCGGATTCCGTTTTTTTAAACTAAGCATGTGTTTTCCATTCTTGGGTCTCTCTCTCTCTGCTAGTCGGATCTGTCAAAAAAAATGGATCCATCGCATCACTTTTTCACAATGTGCGACGGAGCCGTTTTTTCAAAATTCGCCGGATTGAGCCTGACGCAAAAAACTGATGTGTGAAAGTAACCTTCCAGAGAACATTCACCGGACACTGCGCCTCATGGAAAGATCCGCGCTCCATGACAATAAATGGCGATTGATCACTGCGCTCACATGATCACAATATTGGACACTTGTCCGTATAAAGTCATTTTTTCGGTCACTTCTAGAATACCTTGCGTGTAAAAGTCTTGATGTCAGAATTCTAAAAAGTGTCACTCATATTGTGGATTTCATTGTCTTTAACCCCTTCATGACGCAGCAAATTTCCATTTTCGTTTTTTTTCCTCCCCTTCTTCCCAGAGCCATAACTTTTTTATATTTCCGTCCACATAGGCATATGAGGGATTGTTTTTTTGTACTTTAGAGTGAGCACATTCACTTTACCAAATAGTGTACTAGAAAACAGGAAAAAAATTACAAGTGCAATGAAATTGTGACAAAAACGCAATTCGGACATAGTTTTTTGGGAATTGCTTTTACAGTGTACATTGTGTGGTAAGAATGACCTTGCAGTAGGATTCTGCTCAGCAGTACGATCACGGCGATACCAAACATGTCCAGTGTTTTTATTATTTTAGTGGTGAAAAAAAATCTGAAGTTTTGGGGTTTTTTTTAAATGTTTTTCTGGTTGTGTCGCCATTTTCTGTGACCCATAACATTTTTTATTTTTCAGTTGATGGGGCTGTGTGATGTCTCATTTTTTGCGGGGTAAGGTGGCATTTTTATTTATACCATTTTGGGATTGCAGTGAAGTTTTGATCGCTTGTTACAGCATTTTTTGTTGTATTGCAGTGACCAAAAAAACATAATTTTGTCGTTCTTTAATTTTTTTGATTTATGGAGTTTGCCGATCGGATTAATTATTTTGATATTTTGATAGGTCGTACATTTCTTAAAGCGGTGATACCACATATGTGTAGCTTTGTAATCTTTTTAATGGAGGAAAAGGGGGATGATTTAAACTTATGTTTTTCAAAACTTTTTTTTTACTTTTCACTGTTTTTTGTTAGTCCCCTTAGGAGACTTGAGGCTGCGATCGTCTGATTGTCTCCTTTGAAGTCCGGCCTCAGGCTAGGGAGCAATGTGATAACAAGCACGAGGGTCTTCAGCTGTCATAGCAGCTCATCGGTGACCCGCGATCACATCACGGTCCCATTGAAAAAGGTAAATTGTTTAATAAAATTTCATTTAATTCCACAGGTTTGGTCTCAGCCCTTAATCCTGGGATTTATTTTCACTGGCATGGTTTATTTGGGGTCAGGAAGGAATTTCCCCCCTATAGGAGAATTGTTCTATTCCTCACCAGAGGGTTTTGCCTTCCTCTGGATCAATACGGCCCATGAATAGGATTATTCTCATCTTTCATCGGACGTCCATGTAGTGAATGTGAGTTTAGCCCCTGAGTCTTAGGCCGGCGTCACACATAACGTATAAAAAATCGGTCCGTTTTTCACGGATGAGAATCGCATCAATGTTTCGTGAACAGTGATCCGTATGTCATCCGTGTGCAATGCAATGATGCGATTTCCTCGCATCTATGTTTCTGTGTGACATCCGTATGTAATCCGTATGACATGCGTATTTCTCAATGCTTTTCCCCATTGAATTTAATGGCTCAATAGGCTGAAATGAGGAAAATGCGTGCGCATTTTTCGCAAGTCTCACTGATGGTCCGTATGTTCTCCGTTTTTTTCTCGCACCCATAGACTTGCATTGGCGAGTCTCGGCCGATATACGATGCAAATCGCACGTATAATACGGCCAAGAAAAAAGCGGATGATGGGAGCTGCCCCATAGATTAACATTGGTCCAAGTGCTATGCGATTTATTCTCGCATAGCACTCGTCCGTATTCCTCTCTAGTGTGACTCCGGCCTTATTCTCCAGCACTTGATGGATGATGCCTGAGCTGTGCGTTACATTAGTGTATTTTGTGGACCCCGATTCCCCACCTATGCTGCCGAAATACCTTACCAAAGTCGCCGTTTTCGCCGTCAATCAGGCTGGTCTGGTCAAATGGGCGTGGTGACATTGCTGTTTCTTCCCCCAGATCTTGCTTATCTTTCCGTTGGTGGCGTAGTGGTTTGCGCATGCCCAACTGCCGAATCCACTGCGCAGGTGAAGAAAAAGAGCGCTATCTGCGCTATTCCGCTGGTTATCGTGGGGGCGGCCATCTTCCTGAGGCCGCGCGTGCGCAGATGGAGCGCTCTGCTGCCCGGGGCTTCAGGAAAATGGCTGCGGGATGCCGTGCGTGCGCAGATGGAGATCGCGGCGGCCATTTTCCTGAAGCCGAGATGCGAACTCGGCGACTTTGGTAAGGTATTTCGGCAGCATAGGTGGGGAATCAGGGTACACAAAATACACTAATGTAACGCACAGCTCAGGCCCTATTTAACAGTATTTTTATCTCATAATGAAAAAACGGGGTGACAGGTTCCCTTTAAGGCTCGCATGGCCGCACGGCCATGCGCTAGTGTCTTTCTAAAGTTATGTGCTTTGCGCCAGTGTGGTCATGTGAGTTTGTGTTCAGGGACCCGGCTGAAATAAGCCCCTAGAATGCTGGCACCTCCGGCGAGGAGATTGTGTGTGTATGTATTCAGGGACCTGGCCGAAATAAGCCCTTAGAATGCTGGCACCTCCGGCGAGGAGTTATGTGTGCATGCATGACCACTGACTGCTCTCTTTTGGGTAGTTAGCCTGTGCCTCTGTGAAGTCAAACAGGACACAGAGCTTTGCTTTCTCGGCTACTCTGTGAAACTAACAGAGCTAGTTCATACCGCCATATAGTGCCGCCGTTTACTAGCACCAGGTTCTCCTGCACGGTGGACCCCGGGCTGCGAACGCATCTACTTCAATAAAACATTTATATTTACTCGGTGCGTTCCGCTAGCCCTAACAGTACACTAGCGCCAGGGTCTGGCTAGTAAATGGCGGACGATCAGCGTCTACAGCGGTACATCCAGCAGCTGGAGGGTAGGTTGGCAGCTCTAGAGCGTACAACCTCAGCTGTGGACGTCACTGCTGTCGCTGTTCAGGCTGCAAGTGTAGCTGCAGCCAGTTTGTCCACTGCCACTCCTGCTCCGTCTATATCCCGTCTCCTGCTTCCAGACAAGTTTGCTGGTGATAGTAAGCTATGTCGGGGATTCGTGAGCCAGTGCTCCATACATCTCGAGCTTCTGACTGCACGTTTCCCTATGGAACGGGCGAAAGTGGGCTTCATTATATCTCTTTTGTCGGACAGGGCGTTGGAGAGGGCAACGCCGCTTTGGGAGCTTGATGATCGTGTGGTACAGAGTGCTCCTCTTTCTTGGACGCTCTGAGGCAGGTCTTTTTGGGACCACGATACCGGCCTCCAATTGTTGGCAAATACTCAGGGTTCTTCCATGGTCAGCCAGTTTGCCATCCAATTCCGGACTCTAGCCTCTGAGCTAGAATAGCCAGATAAAGTCCTTTTTCCCGTGTTTTGGAAAGGTCTGGCAGATCATGTAAAGGACGCCTTAGCCACCAGGGAGATTCCCGCCACACTGGAGGAGCTCATTTCCATCTCTACCCGCATCGATCTCCGTTTTAACGAGCGGAGGTTGGAGCGGATCCAGTGTAGGCAGAGGTTTTGGCTGGCTCCCACCTTTGCCAAACCTCTAGAATCTCCTGTTCTGGCGTCCGACTCCCATGAGGCCATGGAGGTTTCTCGAGCGGGACCTAGGTCTCAGACCGCTCCAGTACCGGTGGTGTGTAAAAATTGCCAACAACTGGGACATTATGCTAATCAATGTCCATGGCGGTCGGGAAAACGATCGCATCTAGCGACCATAGGAGGGGGTTCACTAGACTCAGCGGCATTTTCCTCCAAGTTGTCCTTTAAAGGGACAATCCTCTTAGGCTCATCCACTCATACAGTTGAGCTTTGTGTGGATTCTGGAGAAGAGGGAAATTTCTTGTCCTCTGCTTTTGCTTTGCGCCACACAATACCTCTGGTAATGCTTGCTAAACCTGTAACAGTTAGAGTGGTAAATGGGTCAACACTTCCATTACAAATCACACATCAGACTGTCCCTTTCACGTTAGCCATGTCTCCGTCCCACCAGGAGATAATTTCCCTTCTTGTCCTTCCCGAGGGAATGGATGAGATTCTGTTGGGGATACCCTGGCTCCGTTTCCACTCCCCACATATTGAGTGGACCTCAGGGAGGATATTGGGTTGGAGTGAAGCTTGTAAGGGCAGATGTGTGAAAGAGTGCATTCAGGTTTCCACCACTGAGATACCCGCAGATCTCTCTTCTCTTCCCAAATGCTATTGGTCCTATGCAGACATCTTCTCCAAAAAGGCTGTGGAGACCCTTCCGCCTCACCATCCCTATGACTGTCCTATTGATCTCTTGCCTGGAGCAGAACCTCCTCGGGGACATGTCTATCCCCTCTCTCTCCCGGAAACGGAGGCTATGTCCCAATACATCCAGGAGAATTTGGCAAGAGGGTTCATTAGGAAGTCAGTGTCACCTGCAGGGGCGGGGTTCTTCTTCGTGCAGAAGAAGAATGGAGAGTTACGTCCTTGCATAGATTATAGGGGTCTTAACGCCATCACCGTAAAAAATAAGTACCCGCTGCCCCTCATTTCTGAGCTTTTTGATAGGCTTCGGGGAGCAAGGGTATTTACCAAATTAGATCTGCGGGGTGAATATAACCTGATTCGCATCCGTGAGTGGGACGAATGGAAGACTGCGTTTAACACCAGAGATGGGCACTATGAGTATCTGGTGATGCCCTTCGGGCTCTGTAATGCCCCGGCCGTCTTCCAAGACTTTGTCAATGACATCTTCCGGGATATGCTCTCCACCTCGGTCGTAGTCTATCTGGATGATATTCTCATCTTCTGTCCAGATATTGACTCCCACTGGAGAGATGTTGGCAGAGTCTTCGACCTCTTACGGGCAAATTCTCTTTATGCAAAGTTGGAGAAGTGTATGTTTGAGCAGGAGTCTTTACCTTTCCTGGGCTATATCATCTCAGCCCAGGGATTGGCTATGGATCCTGCCAAACTACAGGCTGTGATGGACTGGCAAGAACCCCATTCTCTTAAAGCGGTGCAGCGCTTTATGGGGTTCATTAATTATTATCGCCAGTTCATTCCGCACTTCTCAACTTTGGTAGCTCCCTTGGTAGCCCTCACCAAGAAGGGAGCAAATCCCAAATTGTGGTCTGAAGAGGTCTCCAGGTCCTTTTCTTCTATTAAATCTCATTTTGCTAGCGCTCCCATCCTACATCGTCCCGATGTTGATAAGCCGTTCATAATGTAGGTGGATGCCTCTTCCGTTGGTGCAGGAGCAGTCCTCTTCCAAAAGGATGCTCAAGGTCGGAAGCATCCGTGCTTCTTCTTCTCCAAGACCTTCACACCAGCGGAGAGGAATTATTCCATCGGGGACAGGGAGTTGCTGGCGATGAAGTTGGCTTTCTCGGAGTGGAGACATCTCTTGGAGGGGGCTCGTTTATCCTTTCAAGTCTTCACGGACCACAAAAACTTGTTATATTTGCAAACAGCCCAGTGGCTAAATTCTCGCCAGGCCAGATGGTCCTTGTTCTTCTCCCGGTTCCACTTCACCCTCCATTATCTCGCTGGGGAGAGGAACATTCGTGCTGACGCCCTCTCTCGCTCTGTTGTGTCATCTGAGGAGGAGGAAGGAGAGCCTCGGCTTATTGTCCCTTCGGAGAGCCTGAGAACCGTAGCTCCGGTTTCGCTAGAGTCTGTGCCTCCGGGCAAGACTTTTGTGCCCATTAATTTGCGACCGGAGGTTCTCTCTTGGGCTCATTCGTCCAGGGTGGGTGGACACTTTGGGACAAAGAGGACATCTGAGCTGCTGGCGAGGATGTACTGGTGGCCACATATGGTCCGAGATGTCAGAGAGTATATTCAGGCGTGTGTATCCTGCGCCAAAAATATGTCTCCTCGACAACAGCCAGCTGGGCTACTCTATCCCTTGCCGGTGGCAGACAGGCCCTGGGAGATGGTCGGGATGGACTTTGTAGTGGGTTTGCCCAAGTCTCGTGGCTGTACCATCATTTGGGTCATCACCGATCATTTCTCGAAAATGGTGCATTTGGTGCCGCTACCACGGTTACCTTCTGCACGGGCTTTGGCAGCGTTGTTCATAAAACACATCTTCCGCCTACACGGTATGCCGGACAAAATTGTCAGTGACCGGGGTCCCCAGTTTGCGTCTCGGTTCTGGAGAGAGCTTTGTCGTCTTCTCAGCATTGAGTTAAATCTCTCCTCTGCATATCATCCCGAGACGAATGGGTTGGTAGAGAGGGCCAACCAGACCCTGGTCACATATCTGCGACATTTTGTCTCTGCCAGGCAGGATGACTGGGCATCCTTGCTATCATGGGCGGAGTTTGCACTGAACAATGCCGTAGCCGACTCCACTGGACAAACCCCATTCCTCCTCAACTATGGTCAGCATCCGCGGGTACTTGTGCCTATGCCCGCGTCTTCCGCCGACTCCAGGGTTGCAGACTGGGCTGTGGAGGCACGGGATATTTGGGACAGCACTCAGGATGCCATTCGGGCTTCCAAGGAGAGAATGAGGTCCTCCACCGATGCACATCGGCGTCCCGCTCCGACCTTTGCTCCTGGCGACCTGGTGTGGCTCTCCGCCCATAACATCAGGCTGCGAGTTGAGTCCACTAAGTTTGCACCTCACTACTTGGGTCCTTTCAAAGTCCTCAAGCAGGTTAACCCTGTGGTCTATCGTTTAGCCCTTCCACCACGCCTGGGTATCACCGACACCTTTCATGTGTCCCTTGAAACCCGTATACATGTCCCTTGAAACCCGTATACATGTCCCGGTTTTCCGAGTCATCTGCTGGGACATTGGGTTCGTCTACGGACGATTACGAGGTGAATGCTATTTTGGGGTGCAAGGTGGTACGTGGCAAAAAAATTTATTTGGTGGACTGGAAGGGTTATGGCCCTGAGGACAGGTCCTGGGAGCCTGCTGAGCACATTTGGGCTCCACAGCTCGTTGCTGCCTTCGAGCGTAGCAAGATCCAAGGAGGGGGGGTAATCTTAGGGGTCGAGTTTCCCCCTCTGCACAGGGGGAATCTTGGGCCATCTCCGCTGCGGTCTCCCATTCTTCTCCTGCTGCAGTGGAGCCTGCTCAGCGGAGACGTCAGTCCCAGTGTCTCGCTCAGGCTGACTCTGTACAAAGAGTTACTGCTGCTTCTCCTGCTTCTGCCATTGAAGTCAGTGTTGGGCAGCGGCGAGCAGACGCTTCTGGGACTAAGTCCTGCTTTTCCCGTTCTGAGCATGCCCAGGGTAAGATCTCTCAGTGGAGATCGAGGGTCACATGTTCAGACACTGCAGTCTAATCTATTGGTCCTTCTAGGAAGGTCCTGTAGGTGCGCAGGCTCTGTAGCAGCCTCTCATTGGTCTTCCTAGGAAGGTCCTGTACGTGCTGCAACTATTTAAGGCTCGCATGGCCGCACGGCCATGCGCTAGTGTCTTTCTAAAGTTATGTGCTTTGCGCCAGTGTGGTCATGTGAGTTTGTGTTCAGGGACCCGGTTGAAATAAGCCCCTAGAATGCTGGCACCTCCGGCGAGGAGATTGTGTGTGTATGTATTCAGGGACCTGGCCGAAATAAGCCCTTAGAATGCTGGCATCTCCGGCGAGGAGTTATGTGTTCATGCATGACCAATGACTGCTCTCTTTTGGGTAGTTAGCCTGTGCCTCTGTGAAGTCAAACAGGACACAGAGCTTTGCTTTCTCGGCTACTCTGTGAAACTAACAGAGCTAGTTCATACCGCCATATAGTGCCGCCGTTTACTAGCAGCAGGTTCTCCTGCACGGTGGACCCCGGGCTGCGAACGCATCTACTTCAATAAAACATTTATATTTACTCGGTGCGTTCCGCTAGCCCTAACAGGGTAAGTATCGCTTAACATGGGTTTCCCAGGGCAGACAAATCACCGGTGTAGCTGCATCGGGCCCAGAGGTGGAGTGAGGCCACTGACAACAGCGAATATTTCAGCTAGATCTGCATCCTAGGACGCACATTCAGCCAAAATATATTGCAGCGCAGAGGATCCTCCAGTTCCACTGCAGTACACGCCGCTGGCCAAATTGCGTCCAGCAGGTGACCTTGGCATGCCCATAACTGTGGGGCATATGTCAGTGACAACATGAGTGATGGTGGGGATACCAAAGTCAGCTGGCGGCTCCTGCGCCAGTTGCAGAAGAGGACGCCATGTGGCGTGGGAGCTAAGAAAGGTGAGTAGAATCAGGTTTTTTCATGTGTTGCAGAAAAAGACAAATTATCAGAGGAAGGGGCATGTAGTGCTATGCCTGGCATGGTGTCCTCCCTCCATGCAGGGACGCAGCTTACTCAACGGCCCCCGACATGCTCCTACCTCCTTCGTCCTCTGTGCACAATGCACTGTGTCCCGGTGGCGTGCCTAGGGTGCGTGTGCACTCGCTCCCCCATTCTAAAAGGGGCAGCACATGCATATGGTAAATGTTCCCAGCAACAGCTGGGGGGCATTTAGTTAAATGTATGTTCGCTTGCAAGGTGTCTGTCAGCCACTGGCTTGGAGACATCTTGTATAAAAGCACCCTCCCCAATAGTAAGGTGCCTGAGCAATCCCTATGGTTATGCTAGATGGTTGGTGTGTATGCAACTGTATGGCCTCCATCCCTAGTCAGATGTAGTATCCCATATCCCTTACCCTGAATCCTGCTATTGGTGCTCGCTTCCTGTGACCTCTTCAGCGGTGTCCGTATCCCGAAATCGCGTCTTATTACTCTCTATTTTTGTATGGTGCCATCCTTTATTTTATAGTGTCCCGTTATGTGGCGCGCCGTCCATTATTACATTGAGTATTCTCATTTTTGTTATTCACGGCGCCCTCTCTTTATTACATAGTCCTCTCTTGTAAAATGAATGCTGATGGGCTAACATCTGACCAGAAGACCACTCCATCAGCCCATCCATCACAAATGAAGCTTTCCCATGCTCAATCAGCAGACACTTCAGTTTATATCTAACAAGAGCAGACGTTATGTAGTAAAGAACAGGGAGGTATAAATAACAAAAATAACGAGAATCCGACTTGTAAGGGACGGTGCTGTATATAACAAGAGGGAACTATGTAATAAGGGACGGTGCTGTACATAGAGAGAGGACAGTGTGTAATAAGGGCCGGCAATATACAGCTCTGGAAAAAAATTAAGAGACCACCACATCAAAACTCTGCCATGGTCAGCCCAATCTCCAGACCTGAACCCCACTGAAAACCTCTGGAATGTAATCAAGAGGATGATGGATAGTCACAAGTACTCAAACAATGAAGAGCTGCTGAAATTTTTGTGCCAGAAGCAGCAGTGTGAAAGACTGGTGGAAAGCATGCCAAGACGCATGAAAGTTGTTTTTAAAAATCATGGTTATTCCACAAAATATTGATTTCTGAACTCTTCCTGAGATAAAACATTAGTATTGTTGTTTCTAAATGATTATGAACTTGTTTTCTTTGTATTATTTGAGGTCTGAAAGCACTGTTTTTTGCTTTTTTTTGACCATTTCTCCTTTTCAGAATAAAAACAACATTTATTGCTTGGAAATTCGGAGACATGTCAGAAGTTTATAGACTAAAAGAACAATTTACATTTTACTCAAAAATATACCAATAAAGAGAAAAATCAGACAAACTGAACATTTTGCAGTGGTCTCTTAATTTTTGCCAGAGCTGTATATAATGAGAGGAGACTGTAAAAAAATATATATAAATATATCTGTAGCTTGGTCTCCATAAAAGGAGGGGGGACCCAGACTCATTTCTTGCACAGGGGCCCCAAGCTGTCAGTGTCTGCCCCTGAATCTAACAATTCCTAAAATAAATTTGAGAATATTATAGGTTTTTTTCACATTGGCCACCAGAGGGCGCACACTATCAGTTTCACAATTTCTATGAATTACCTGTCATCAGGGTCAGACTGAGGTGCCTGGGACCCGCAGGAGGTATTGACTCTAGGAGCCCCCACTACAGCTAAATGCAAATATTTGTTACTTGTTATCCCCTTTATAGTGGAGCGCTGATTGGAAAACATAGATGGCTCTTGAACACCTACTGTGCCCACCTTAACTGGATGTTCAAATACACTGGTTTACATTAAAGGGGTCCTTCATTGAAAATAAGTATCACATATCCGCAGAATCCACAGGCTCCAACTGCTGGGACACGCATTGATCGGAACAATGAAGAATTTTAATACCCGAAGAGACACTTTTATCTCCGTTTCAAAATGGAGCAGCAGCCGAATAATACCACAAACAAGGGATGAATACCACCACAGCATGACCAGACCACATAGTGTCCAAATAATACCACATACAAGGGACAAATACCACCACACTATGACAAGACCACATACTACCACCGCACAGTGACCAATAATACCACATACAAGGGAGAAATATCGTCCACAAAGTACAGTATACCACCACATAGTAACCAAATAGTACCACATGCAAGGGACAAATACCACCACACCATGACCAGAACACATATTTTTACCACATAGTGACCGTATAATACCACACAGAAGGGACAAATACCTCCACAATATGATGAGATCATATATTACTCAAACACGGTGACCAAATAATACCACATACAAGGGACAAATACCACCACATCATGGCCATACCACATATTGCCGCCAAACAGTGACCAAATAATACCACATAGAAGGGAGTAACACCATGACCAGAGCACATATTATCACCACTTGGTGACCGACTAATACCACATACAAGGGACAAATACCGCTACACCATGACTAGACCACGTATTGTGACTACAAAGTGACTAAATAGTAGCACATATAAGGGACAAATACCGCTACACCATGACTAGACCACGTATTGTGACTACAAATGACTAAATAGTACCACATATAAGGGACAAATACCGCCACACCATGACCAGAGCACATATATTACCACCACACAGTAACCAAATAATACAAGATGCAAGGGACAAATACCCCCACAAGATCACATATTGCCTCCACATAGCCATAGAAAAATACCACATGTATCTACTCTGGCAGGGTCCCCTTCTCCGCGGGCTGGGACATGGTCGAGCCATCTGTTACCATACTTGTTATACCCCAGCACAGGGGCCCACCGGGAAATTGTCCAGTCTTTCAGTGGGCCAGTCCGAGCCTGCAGCCATTGCGCTTCCTTCTGTCATGATTCTGCTTGCGCCACCACAAATGCAAGGAATGACATCCTATTATGGGACAGAAAATTCATAATTTTTGGCTTTTTAAAAAGTTGTAAATATTTTACTAAACTGTACTCCAGTTACTTTTTTTTAGTGAATTTTTTTTGCGCAATTATTTTTTTGCGACATTTTAGCAGAATATACAACTTTGCGCTCTAAAAAGATGCAGTAAAAGGGAAAATGAGGAAAAAAAGAGCATATTTGATTTCGGGCAAAATTCATCAACACCATTTTGAAGGATTTGGCACAAAACATAGCAACATATACAATAACACAAAAAAGCACAATGATGACCAGTGGCCATAGTCATTTTTGATATGTCTGTAAATTGACGCGATATCTGTAAAAAATACTCCAAATATCCACCAGTGGGCGCTCTAGTACCATACATACAGATCCTATTAATAAAGAAAAAAATGCTCTGGATATAAAAAAAAGTTAAACCATTAATTTTATATATGTAAAACATTTTCTAAATCACTTTTCCAATAGAAAAAAACAGTCATTGTTAATTCATTTGTTAAGATTTTTTATTAACATGATACATATATTAAGAAAATACATGAATCCAAGTTCATACCATCCCGATTATTCAGATATTAAATATTTTTACATAAAATAAGTCATTTTCCCTCAAACTAAAAACCTTAAATAGAAAAAAAAAAAATCAAAAGCGAACGCTGTCTTCTCCCATATTCCACAATATAATGTGTGACTTGCAGCTCCTGTCACTATATATTAATTTCTCCGGTGAGTGACGCGGCTGATGACAGGTTCTCAAATGGATAATTGGAGATCGCTTTCCTTTTTGTAGATACATTTGCCAACACCTGACAAAATGATGGCGCAGCGGGAACTGACGATAAACTAACGCAAATAAAAATCTATTAAACAGATCGTTTACTATTTGACATGGGAGACGAGGAAGACTAGCAGAAGAATAATGTACTCCCCATAGTCCTCCATAAAGTATAATGAACTTCCTATAGTCCTCCATAAAGTATAATGCCCCCCTCATTGTCCTCCATATAGTATAACGTACCACTCCTACTGCTCCCTAAAATATAATGCACCCCTCATAGTCCTCCAAATAATATAATGCTCCCTCTATAATCCTGCATACAATATAATGCACCCCCACAGTCCTCTATACAGTATAATGCACAGCCCATAGTCATCCATGTAGTATAATGCACAGCATATTGTCCTACATGTAGTATACACAACCTATCCGTTATATGTTCCCCATCCTGGCACCCATCCTGGTATATGTTCTACATACTGGTATACGTTCCCCATTCTGGTAAATGTCCCCATCCTGGTATATGGCCCTCATCCTGGGCCCCATCCTGGTATATGACCCTCATCCTATCTTTCCCCATCCTGGTATATGGCTCTTATTCTTGGCCACATCCTGATATATGTCTCTCCTTCCTGGTATATGGCCCTCATCCTGATATAATGCACATATCCTGGTATATTTCCCCATCCTGGTACATGGCCTCATACTTGGCCCCATCCTGTGATATGTTCCTTTCTAGTGTATGGCCCTCATCCTGGAATATGTCCTCATACTGGTATATGACCCTCATCCTGGGCCCCATCCTGGTGTATGTTCCCACCCTGGTATATGGTGCTTATCCTGGGCTCAATCCTGGTATATGTCCCTGATCCTGGGGCCCATCCTGGTATACGTCCCCATCCTGGTTTATGTCCCCATCCCGGTTGTGATGGTGTGATATGTTATGTGGGTATCATTTTGTGTATATTTATATTTTACTGATTATCATGGTGCTCTCTTGTAGTATGAGTTATTTGCCAATTGATGAATTGCTGTTATTTGCCATCTGATATCAGCCCCCACAGTACTGTGCTGTTATCTCTCCACAGGGTCAGTGAATAAACCTGTTAGCTAATATGCTAATGACATATTGAACTAGCTTGTTGAAACAATGACCCCCTGTAGTGCCTTAATCCACCAGGCACCTTTGTCAGGTGTGGGAGGCCAGAAAACTACCCCAACCTGTCTGACTACTCCTGGACATAAGGAGAGGACAGGAGCTGGGGGAAATCAGATCCTGTGTGGACCCATGATGTGAAGTGTTGTGAATTCCGTTCTCGAACTCCCTCCTGTGGTCATGAATGGTACTTCGGCGAGTTCTGTCCGTGGACTCCCTCTGGTGGCTGTGAGTGGAACTGCTGGTTCTGAGGTTGCTCCCTCAGCTGCTCTCGTTTGCGGCTAGGCTGGCTTCTCTAATTAACTCCACTCAGATCGTTACTCAATGCCAGCTGACAATGTATCAGTAGTGTACTGGTTCAGATCTCTCTTGGATCCTTCTGATGACCTGTCTACTCCAGCAGAAGCTAAGTTCCTACTAGTTCATTTGTTGTTCATTTTGTACTGAATATATTTGTTAGTACTAGCTAATTTCTAGTCCAGCTTGCTTATATTATATTGCCTTGCTAGCTGGAAGCTCTGGGGTGCAGAGTGGCACCTCCGCATCGTGATTCGGTGCGGGGGTCTTTTTGCACACTCTGCGTGGCTTTTTGTAGTTTTTTGTGCTGACCGCATAGATCCCTTTCCTATCCTCAGTCTTTTTAGTAAGTGTGGCCTTCTTTGCTGAAACCTGTTTCATCCCTGTGTTTGTGACTTTCCTCTTAACTCACAGTTAATATATGTGGGGGGCTGCCTTTTCCTTTTGGGGAATTTCTCTGAGGCAAGGTAAGGCTTTACTTCCTATCTTTAGGGGTAGTTAGCTCTTAGGCTGTGAAGAGGCGTCTAGGGAGAGTTAGGTACGCTCCACAGCTATTTCTAGTTGTGTGTTATAGGATTAGGGTTTGCGGTCAGCAGAGTTCCCACTTCCCAGAGCTTGTCCTGTCATCTAGTTTAACCATCAGGTCATTCCAGGTGCACCTAACCACCAGATCCATAACAGTACAGCTGGCCCACAAAGTGTTAATGCATCTCAATAGAGGGATAAGAGAAGTTCTGAGACCATTTTTTTTTCTCTGCAGTGTGTTTTGTCTTTCTTTTCCCCTTAAAGGGAACCTATCACCCCGTTTTTTAAAGATTAGATAAAAATAGTGTGAAATAGGGGCAGAGCTGGGCTTTACATTAGTGCCTCTTTGGTGCCTTTACACCCCCGTTAGGCTGCCGAAATACCTTAGTGAAGTGGCCGTTTTGTCCTGTCACTCAAGCTGGTCAGGTCGGATGGGCGTGGTCACAGCGCTGTTTGTCCCCCAGGATCCTGCTCATCATTACGTTGGTGGCGTAGTGGTGTGCGCATGTCCAGCAGATGAATCCACTGCCCAGGAGATGAATAACGGCGCGGTCTTCGCTATTCAGCCGTTTACCGGTGGGCGCGGCCATCTTTCCTGTGGCCGCGCCTGCGCAGATGGAGCGCTCTGCTGCCCGGGGCTTCAGGAAAATGGCCGCCGCGATCTCCATCTGCGCAGCTGGAGATCGCGGCGGCCATTTTCCTGAAGCCCCGGGCAGCAGAGCGCTCCATCTGCGCAGGCGCAGCCACAGGAAAGATGGCCGCGCCCACCGGTAAACGGCTGAATAGCGAAGACCGCGCCGTTATTCATCTCCTGGGCAGTGGATTCATCTGCTGGACATGCGCACACCACTACGCCACCAACGTAATGATGAGCAGGATCCTGGGGGACAAACAGCGCTGTGACCACGCCCATCCGACCTGACCAGCTTGAGTGACAGGACAAAACGGCCACTTCACTAAGGTATTTCGGCAGCCTAACGGGGGTGTAAAGGCACCAAAGAGGCACTAATGTAAAGCCCAGCTCTGCCCCTATTTCACACTATTTTTATCTAATCTTTAAAAAACGGGGTGATAGGTTCCCTTTAACCTCTGGGTGGTTCAGGACTCAGGTGTAGATATGGACATTCAAGGTCTGTCCTCTTGTGTTGATCACCTCACTGCGAGGGTACAAAGCATTCAAGATTATGTAGTTCAGAATCCTATGTTAGAGCCTAGAATTCCAATTCCTGATTTGTTTTTTGGAGATAGATCTACATTTCTGAATTTCAAAAATAATTGTAAACTGTTTCTTGCTTTGAAACCCCGCTCCTCTGGTGACCCCATTCAGCAAGTAAAGATCATTATTTCTTTGTTACATGGCGACCCTCAAGACTGGGCATTCTCCCTTGCGCCAGGAGATCCTGCATTGCTTAATGTTGATGCGTTTTTTCTGGCGCTTGGATTGCTTTATGATGAACCTAACTCTGTGGATCAGGCAGAGAAAATCTTGCTGGCTTTGTGTCAGGGTCAGGATGAAGCGGAGGTATATTGCCAGAAGTTTAGAAAGTGGTCTGTGCTTACTCAATGGAATGAGTGTGCCTTTGCAGCAATTTTCAGAAAAGGTCTGTCTGAAGCCCTTAAGGATGTTATGGTGGGGTTTCCCACGCCTGCTGGTCTGAATTAATCAATGTCCTTGGCCATTCAGATCGATCGGCGCTTGCGTGAGCGCAAGGTTGTGCATCATTTGGCGGTATCCTCTGAGCAAAGGCCTGAGCCTATGCAATGTGACAGGACTTTGACCCGAGCTGAACGGCAGGAACATAGACGTCAGAATGGGCTGTGTTTTTACTGTGGTGACCCCACTCATGCTATCTCTGATTGTCCTAAGCGCACTAAGCGGTTCGCTAGGTCTGTCACCATTGGTACTGTACAGCCTAAATTTCTTTTGTCCGTTACTCTGATTTGCTCTTTGTCGTCCTACTCTGTTATGGCATTTGTGGACTCAGGCGCTGCCCTGAATTTAATGGACTTGGAGTTTGCCAGGCGCTGTGGTTTTTTCTTGGAGCCCTTGCAGTATCCTATTCCATTAAAGGGAATTGATGCTACGCCTTTGGCCAAGAATAAGCCTCAGTACTGGACTCAGTTGACCATGTGCATGGCTCCTGCACACCAGGAGGATATTCGCTTTTTGGTGTTGCATAATATGCATGATGTGGTCGTTTTGGGTTTGCCATGGCTACAGGTCCATAATCCAGTATTGGATTGGAAATCAATGTCTGTGTCCAGTTGGGGTTGTCAAGGGGTACATGGTGACGTTCCGTTGTTGTCAATTTCTCCTTCTACTCCTTCTGAAGTCCCTGAGTTTTTGTCAAATTACCGGGATGTATTTGATGAGCCCAAATCCAGTGCCCTACCTCCTCATAGGGATTGTGATTGTGCTATTAATTTGATTCCTGGTAGTAAATTTCCTAAGGGACGACTTTTTAATTTATCTGTGCCAGAACACGCCGCTATGCGGAGTTATATAAAGGAGTCCTTGGAGAAAGGGCATATTCGCCCGTCGTCGTCACCGTTGGGAGCAGGGTTCTTTTTTGTGGCCAAGAAGGATGGTTCTCTGAGACCTTGTATAGATTACCGCCTTCTCAATAAAATCACGGTCAAATTTCAGTACCCTTTGCCTCTACTGTCTGATTTGTTTGCTCGGATTAAGGGGGCTAGTTGGTTCACCAAGATAGATCTTCGAGGGGCGTATAATCTTGTGCGTATTAAACAGGGCGATGAATTGAAAACAGCATTTAATACGCCCGAGGGCCATTTTGAGTACCTGGTGATGCCATTCGGGCTTTCTAATGCCCCATCTGTGTTTCAGTCCTTTATGCATGACATCTTCCGAAAGTATTTGGATAGATTTATGATTGTATATTTGGATGATATTTTGGTCTTTTCGGATGATTGGGAGTCTCATGTGGAGCAGGTCAGAATGGTGTTCCAGGTCCTTCGTGCTAATTCTTTGTTTGTGAAGGGGTCTAAATGTCTCTTCGGGGTTCAGAAGGTTTCCTTTTTGGGCTTCATTTTTTCCCCTTCTACTATCGAGATGGATCCTGTTAAAGTTCAGGCCATTTATGATTGGACTCAGCCTACATCTGTGAAGAGCCTTCAGAAATTCCTGGGCTTTGCTAATTTTTACCGTCGCTTCATCGCTAATTTTTCTAGTGTTGTTAAACCGTTGACTGATTTGACCAAGAAAGGTGCTGATGTGGTGAATTGGTCCTCTGCGGCCGTTGAGGCTTTTCGGGAGTTGAAACGTCGTTTCTCTTCGGCTCCTGTGTTGTGTCAGCCAGATGTTTCGCTCCCTTTTCAGGTCGAGGTTGATGCTTCTGATATTGGAGCAGGGGCTGTTTTGTCTCAAAGAAGTTCTGATGGTTCTGTGATGAAGCCATGTGCTTTCTTTTCTAGAAAGTTTTCGCCTGCTGAGCGTAATTATGATGTTGGCAATCGGGAGTTGTTGGCTATGAAGTGGGCGTTCGAGGAGTGGCGACATTGGCTTGAGGGAGCCAAGCATCGCGTGGTGGTCTTGACAGATCACAAGAATCTGACTTATCTCGAGTCTACCAAGCGGTTGAATCCTAGACAGGCTCGATGGTCGCTGTTTTTCTCCCGCTTCAATTTTGTGGTTTCGTACCTTCCGGGTTCTAAGAATGTGAAGGCTGATGCCCTTTCAAGGAGTTTTGTGCCTGATTCTCCGGGAGTTCGTGAGCCGGCTGGTATTCTCAAAGAGGGGGTAATTCTGTCTGCCATCTCACCTGATTTGCGGCGGGCGCTGCAGGAGTTTCAGGCTGATAGACCTGACCATTGTCCAGCGGAGAAACTGTTTGTCCCTGATAGATGGACTAGTATAGTTATCTCTGAGGTTCATTGTTCGGTGTTGGCTGGTCATCCTGGGATTTTTGGACCAGAGATTTGGTAGCTAGGTCCTTTTGGTGGCCTTCTTTGTCACGGGATGTGCGTTCTTTTGTGCAGTCCTGTGGGACTTGTGCTCGGGCCAAGCCCTGCTGTTCTCATGCCAGTGGGTTGCTTTTGCCCTTGCCAGTCCCGAAAAGGCCTTGGACGCATGTTTCCATGGATTTTATTTCAGATCTCCCTGTTTCTCAAAGGATGTCGGTCATCTGGGTGGTTTGTGATCGCTTCTCTAAGATGGTCCATTTGGTACCCTTGCCTAAATTACCTTCCTCCTCTGATTTGGTTCCATTATTTTTCCAGCATGTGGTTCGTTTGCATGGCATTCCGGAGAACATCGTGTCGGACAGAGGTTCCCAGTTTGTTTCGAGGTTTTGGCGGTCCTTTTGTGCTAAGATGGGCATTGATTTGTCTTTTTCTTCGGCTTTCCATCCTCAGACAAATGGCCAAACCGAACGAACTAATCAGACTTTGGAGACCTATCTGAGATGCTTTGTTTCTGCTGATCAGGATGATTGGGTGATCTTCTTGCCATTGGCTGAGTTCGCCCTTAATAATCGGGCCAGTTCGGCTACTTTGGTTTCGCCTTTTTTTTGTAATTCTGGTTTTCATCCTCGTTTTTCTTCAGGGCAGGTTGAGCCTTCGGACTGTCCTGGTGTGGATTCTGTGGTGGACAGGTTGCAGCAGATTTGGACTCATGTAGTGGACAATTTGACATTGTCCCAGGAGAAGGCTCATTGTTTCGCCAACCGCCGTCGCTGTGTGGGTCCCCGACTTCGTGTGGGGGATTTGGTTTGGTTGTCGTCTCGTCATGTCCCTATGAAGGTTTCTTCTCCTAAGTTTAAGCCTCGGTTCATTGGTCCTTATAAGATTTCTGAAATTCTTAATCCTGTGTCGTTTCGTTTGACCCTTCCAGCTTCTTTTGCCATCCATAATGTGTTCCATAGGTCGTTGTTGCGGAGATATGTGGCGCCTATGGTTCCCTCCGTTGACCCTCCTGCTCCGGTGTTGGTCGAGGGGGAGTTGGAGTATGTGGTGGAGAAGATTTTAGATTCTCGTATTTCGAGACGGAAACTTCAGTATCTGGTCAAATGGAAGGGCTATCGTCAGGAGGATAATTCCTGGGTTGTTGCCTCCGATGTCCATGCTGCCGATTTGGTTCGTGCCTTTCATTTGGCTCATCCTGATTGGCCTGGGAGCTCTGGTGAGGGTTCGGTGACCCCTCCTCAAGGGGGGGGGGTACTGTTGTGAATTCCGTTCTCGAACTCCCTCCTGTGGTCATGAATGGTACTTCGTCGAGTTCTGTCCGTGGACTCCCTCTGGTGGCTGTGAGTGGAACTGCTGGTTCTGAGGTTGCTCCCTCAGCTGCTCTCGTTTGCGGCTAGGCTGGCTTCTCTATTTAACTCCACTCAGATCGTTACTCAATGCCAGCTGACAATGTATCAGTACTGGTTCAGATCTCTCTTGGATCCTTCTGATGACCTGTCTACTCCAGCAGAAGCTAAGTTCCTACTAGTTCATTTGTTGTTCATTTTGTACTGAATATATTTCTTAGTACTAGCTAATTTCTAGTCCAGCTTGCTTATATTATATTGCCTTGCTAGCTGGAAGCTCTGGGGTGCAGAGTGGCACCTCCGCATCGTGAGTCGGTGCGGGGGTCTTTTTGCACACTCTGCGTGGCTTTTTGTAGTTTTTTGTGCTGACCGCATAGATCCCTTTCCTATCCTCAGTCTTTTTAGTAAGTGTGGCCTCCTTTGCTGAAACCTGTTTCATCCCTGTGTTTGTGACTTTCCTCTTAACTCACAGTTAATATATGTGAGGGGCTGCCTTTACCTTTTGGGGAATTTCTCTGAGGCAAGGTAAGGCTTTACTTCCTATCTTTAGGGGTAGTTAGCTCTTAGGCTGTGAAGAGGCGTCTAGGGAGAGTTAGGTACACTCCACAGCTATTTCTAGTTGTGTGTTATAGGATTAGGGTTTGCGGTCAGCAGAGTTCCCACTTCCCAGAGCTTGTCCTGTCATCTAGTTTAACCATCAGGTCATTCCAGGTGCACCTAACCACCAGATCCATAACAGTGAAGACAGCACGTCAGAGAGAGAAAGAAGGGAATATGGACTGTTATCCTCTGTGCTGGATTGTTGGACTTTTATTCTGTAACTGAACTGCATTTGTGTTCTGGAATATTTTATCCTTTGTGTGGTGGATCGTATATGGACCTTTCGTTCTTTTGCCTAAATAAAGGTCATGGGATTGTTTACTATACTCTAGCTCTGTTGATTGTGTGGTCCTGGAGTAGGACCCCTGTGACAACTGGTGGCAAGCAGCGGGATCAACAGAGCGTAACCTAATGGAGAACCACACACAGAGTGAGTACAGAAATTGGACTGTATGCAGTTTACAGGAGAGAACCAGAGACCTGGGCCTGAACTACCAGGGATTGACTAAAGAGGCCTTGATTGACCTACTGGTGGGTGCCAGCCCAGCCACCTCCTCCCATATGTCTGAATGACAAGCACTGGAGACGAGGATCCCCACCCCAAAAAGCCAGTGGGTGGTGTGGTACGAAGAAGAGATGGCGGATCTGGGCCCAGGCATCTCTCAGGAGTACAAGGAGGAGACTGCCTGCCGGGCACAGCGGAGACAGGAAGCAATGGAGCTTGAAAGAGGGAGTAACTCAATGTGGAGTGTAAACCCAACGATCCGGGAGCATGCACGGATCACCCGCACAGAGTTTAAGCCATTTGATGAGGCTTCCGGAGATGTGGAGGGGTTCTTCAAGGACTTTGAGCAGCAGTGTGCTGTGATGGAGGTGCCCCACTCTAGCTGGATGCGTTTGTTAGTGGGACTCCTGAACGGTAGCTTGGCGGAGGCTTACCGAACCATTGGCTCACAGCGGAATCGGAATTAAACCATTGTAAAGCAGACTATCCTGGATTACCATGCTATCACCCCAGACTCATATAGGGCCAAGTTCCGAGACCTCCCATGCACCACGGGGGGATCGTTTAGGATGTATGCACATAAGATGTCCCAGGCATGTCGGAGATGGCTGGAAGCAGAAGCAGAAAATGCCTTTACTGTGGAAGATGATATGCAGGCGTTCCTTATAAAACAATTTCTTGCCAAGTGCCCTGCAGAGGTACGGGAATGGGTCCGGGAGCGCACGCCGTGCACTGTGGATAGAGCCACAGCCCTGGCCGATGAAGCCCTTACTATAAGGAGAGGACAGGAGCAGGGGGAAATCAGATCCTGTGTGGACCCATGATGTGAAGACAGCACGTCAGAGAGAGAAAGAAGGGAATATGGACTGTTATCCTCTGTGCTGGATTGTTGGACTTTTATTCTGTAACTGAACTGCATTCGTGTTCTGGAATATTTTATCCTTTGTGTGGTGGATCGTATATGGACCTTTCGTACTTTTGCCTAAATAAAGGTCTTGGGATTGTTCACTCTTCGCTGGCTCTGTTGTGTGGTACCGGAGTAGGACCCCCGTGACACCGGTATATGTCCCCATCTTGGTATCTGGCCCTCATCCTGGTGTATGGCCCTCATTGTAGTATATGTCCACATCATGGTAAATGTCCTCATCATGATATATGTCCCCATCTTGTTTATGTCCCCATCTTGGTTTAAGTCTCCATCCTGGTATATATGCCTATCTTGGTATATGGCCCTCATTCTAGTGTGTGTATATATATATATATATATATATATATATATATATATATATATATATATATATATATATATATATATATATATATAAATCCACCATTCACAATAGGTGAGGTCACAGCTCACCTCCTCCTCCTGTACAATGACTGATAACACCTCTATATACAGTAGATAACACAGGATCCACCATTCACAATGTTCTGTCCCCACATGAGGCGAATGGAGGTGTGAGTGACTAATAGGTGTTGTGAGAAAGATTCGTACCTTCAGTATTCCCTCGCTATAGGGCAGACAGGTCCAATGATGCTCAGCATCCGAAGAGATGATGCACACCAGGGATTATGCAGTCCAGACTTGTTTATTTTGTAAATCCGGACATACAATGTATAACTGGTAGTACAGTACTTTCTCCAGAAATGCAGGTGTAGACAAGGTACAGTAAGATGTAGCACCAAGTATGACTGCAAGTGTGAGCAGCAAAAGAGATCGAAAGACTGATGTCTTCCTAAGCCTGGTTAAAGTGTGTCCTCTCACAACAGCATGAAACTGAAACTGAAATGGCTGCCAGAGGAAGAGAAGACTTGACCCCTGAACCGGAAGTGGAAGACATACCCGCAAGAATAATTAATAACAAGCTGCCATACGGAAAAAGGCCATTGGGTGGCAGCAGAGAAAAATATAACAACATACATAGAAACTGAAGAACATACATGAAACAGCACACTCTCCATCTGAAATTCCGTAAGGGATTTCACTATATTAATGTCCTTGAAATAAAGTCCAACAACCTAAAAAATGAAACCAAACATGCATGCAATGCAATAACAACTTTAAATGAGATAAGATATTAATTTAAGTCAGTTCCTGAGATAATCCACAGGAAACCCATCTTCGGATCAGAGAAGCCGCGCTAGGCCAAACTATCTCTGACCCTCTGTAATCCAATGGACAAAGTACTAGTGCAGTGTTCTGTTCATAGTTTATCCTACCGGAATGTGATAAGTAGTGGTTTTTGGCAGACGTGCCAACCATGACAGTCTTTGTCTCCATGTGAATTGAGATAAGATCTCGCAATGTGGACTAACCTTACAATAGTCTTAACGCGTTTCATCCAATTGGAGAAGTGTTCGAAGCGCTGGCAACCAAGGGTGGAGGTTGGTTTAGCATTCGTGGCCATAGCACTGACCTCGGAGAGGACTTCTGGATCATTATCCAGATCCTGGATGCTGAAGACTTCCTGGACACATTCACTTCCCTTCTGTTCCAGCAGAAACTTTGAACCTGAAAGCCAAGAAGAGTTAGCAAAAGAATTTATAGACATAGGTCTAGTGGCATGGTCGGCTGAATTAAGTTCAGATGGGATATAGTGCCACTGTTCAGGTTTGGAAGACCTTCTTATTCTCTCAATGCGGTTACTGATGTACACGTAGAAGCGCCTTGTTTGGTTGTAGATGTAACCTAAGACAACTTTACTGTCACTGTAGTATTGTACGTCATCTATGTGAGTGTCCAGCTCATGCTGAATAAAGTCTGCAAGTTCTACTGCAAGCACAGCCCCACAGAGTTCCAGCCTGGGAATAGTGTGGTCAGGCTTGGGAGCCAACTTAGTCTTGCCGAAAACGAAACCAACGTGATCTTGATTGTCGGATCCCGTCACCTACAGGTAGGTAACAGCTGCAATGGCCTCCGTGGATGCATCCGAGAAAACATGGAGTTCCGTCCTACTGCTGACAGCAAGTGAGATTCTGGCGTAGTATCTCGGTATATGTATTTCATCCAAAGCACACAAAGACTGCTTCCAGGTTTCCCATTTCGATTCCTTATCAGGAGGTAGTGGGGCATCCCAGTCCTTGACGGTTTCGGAAAGCTGTTTCAGAAGGGATTTACCTTGTATGGTAATTGGTGCTACGAATCCCAGTGGGTCATATAGGCTATGTACCACTGACAGGACACCACGTTAGTGAATGGTTTGTCTGCACAGTTGATTTGGAAACCGAAGGTGTCGGCTGACAGGTTCCACCTCAGGCCTAAGCTTCTCTGCATGGGCGGACGGTCTGGCCCAGGTCTATGTCCTTGAATCCAGGTGCGTGGTCACTTGACTCAAAGGCTCTCATGACAGCCAGGCTGTTTCAAGCAATTTTTTGCAGTCTAAGCTTAGCACGGTACAGCATACGTTGGGTCCTTTTAAGTAGGTCGATTGCCGCTTCTTCTGTGGGTAGAGATTTTAGTCCATCATCTACGTAGAAGTCTTTCTCTACAAAGTCTCTGGCGTCTGTTCCATACTCGGACTTTCCTTCTAGTGCGGTTCTCCGCAGGCCATATGTTGCCACTGCGGGTGAAGGGCTGTTCCCGAATACATGCACCCGCATGCGATACTCCACCATCTCTTTGCTGGGGTCATTGTCCTTGTACCACAGGAACCTGAGGAAATTCCTGTGGTCCTCTCTATGAAACAGTGGAACATCTGTTTAATGTCGGCGGTGATGGCAATGGGCTCTTTCCTGAACCTCATCAACACTCCTACTAGGTTGTTTGTCAGATTGGGACCTATGAGGAGGACATCATTGAGAGATACGCCTTGATGTTTGGCGCTTGAATCAAAGACAACTCTAATTTGCTTAGGTTTCCGCGGGTGATATACTCCAAATGAGGGTAGGTACCAGCACTCCTCATTTTCCTTTAAGGGAAGCGCTGGCTCCACATGGTTGTTATGGAATATTTTGCCCATAAAGGTGACGATGTGTTCTTTCATCTCCGGTTTATTGCTTAGTGTGCGCTGGAGAGAGTTGAATCTGGACAAGGCTTGTTCACGATTGTTCGAGAGCCTTACCCTGGTAGCTCGGAAGGGTAAGGGAAAAACCCAGTGATTGGTCTTGTCCTTAAGGAACTCATTGTCCATTATCCTGACAAATTCCTTGTCTTCCATAGATGGGGCTACTTTATTGTCATCCTTAGTGGTACAAAACACCAATCTTCCCAAGTCTGCATAGGGAGAAGGGATAACATCAGGCAGCTGTACAGGATCTGGAAGCTTTTCCTTCACCTCGTAGTGATGAGGACATGATTTGCAGAAAGTAGTGCGCCCGTCTCGGCGTACATAGGTCTTAAAGGAATGGACTTCTGTTCGGTCCAAGCATACATTTCCTATGACTACCCACCCCAAGTCAAGTCTCTGGGCATAGGGGGCGTAGTCAGGACCGTTACACTGTTGGCGGACCTTATGTATCCTCAAGTTGTCTCTGCCGAGCAGAAGTATGATTTCAGCGTCTGTGTCCAAAGGTGGGATAACGCTGGCTAGGTGCCTTAAGTGTGGTTGGTGGAAAGCAGCTTCCGGGGTACGGATCTCATCCCTTTGGTCTGGTATTTGATCGCATTCGATTAGCGTAGGTAGGGGTATTTCTATGTCTCCATTGACAGGAGAAGCAATGAAACCTTGTGCTCTTCTGCCGCTAGTCTCTATGCGCCCCAAGCAAGTATTCAGAGTGTAGGGCATTGCTGGTCCCTTGATTCTGAAGGCTTCAAAGAACTTAGGTCCAGCTAGGGATCGATTGCTCTGATCGTCAATGATGGCATACATTTTTACTGCCTTCTCTGGTTGCCCTTCTGGATAGACTCTGATTAGGCATATCCTGGCACAGCATCTAGCACTTTGATTCTCCCCACATACCTCTGAGCATGAGCAGGAAACAGCTGTGGTGGATTTGGTGTGATTCTGTGGCTCCCTGCCATGGCTTGTAGTGGGACTAGAGGTAACTGCGACTGCTGGATCGCTGGTGGCTGAGGCTGGGTGCAAGGCTGATGAGTGTCTGTCGCTATGACACTCTTCACACTTAATGGCAGATTTACAGTCCTTGGCCATGTGTTCTGATGAAGCGCAGCACTTGAAACATACCCCAAGTTCGCTGAGGATTTTCTTGCGCTCCTGCATGGTTTTCGACCTGAAGCCTCTACATTTGTTGAGTGAGTGTGGTCTTTTGTGAATGGGACACTCACGATTGAAAGACTTATCCCTCGACGGAATAGTGTACTGCTTATCGGCAGGTACTGCAGGTGATGGCAGGTTAGTCTTTCTGATGCTAGTGCAGCGCCCCAGAGTCCTGGTCGTTGCAGTACTGTGGCTCCGCCACTATGGGGAGCTACGGTGCGTCCGATGGCACTGAAGGAGTTCATCTGATTAGGTATCACAGACACCAATACATTTCACAGCTGGGCCTCCGGGGGGAGCTAAGGGTGCTATTCATTAGGCCACTCCCCACCATAGTGGGTAAACTGGGGGTCAGGCAGGAAGTGAGATGAGAAAGCTGACTGGATTGGACGAAGCAACACCTGGTGGCAGAGGGTGTTGTGGAGGAAGAGACAGTAGGGTCTCTGTCAGGGGTGGGATCCTGACAGAGGCTTGGCATTGAAAAGAACGTAACGGGTCCGCGCCAGCTCCGGGAAGCGGCGGGACCCAAGAAAGGATTAGAAGCGAGATAGATTGTGCTGAGTGAGAAACGAGATCAAGCGATAGGAGAATACCAGTAGGGGTCGTGCTGTAAGACCGGAGCAACATCCTACTGAGGCGCACTACCGGTGGCCGGAACGCCGAGGGAGTATTACAATAACCAGCTTCAAGCAATACTCTAAACAGCGGCAGGACAGTCAGTCTCAGGCGGGCTGTCTCACCTAAATCACCTATGAAGTCTTGGGAGGCAATTGCGGGAGAGGGGCGTCTCTAGGGTCCCGGAAGAACTCCAGGCCTATCCGACAAACGGGTGCCGTTCCAACCGTAACATCAGGGAGGGACGGAGGATTAGAAGAACACCATTTAATCGAGTTGTGAGGGAACACGAGAAACAGACACAACAGTTGTGGGGTACTTTCCGTAAGCACAGCAGGGAAGGACTACAACACATAGCGCTAAGAAGGAAGGCACCGATTTCCACCTGTGAAGTGAACTCTGTAGGTGCCATTGGACCGGCCGGACTTGCGCAGCCTGGTGAACCATATTCTGGACTGAGGACTCAGAGATCTCCAGTAAAAAGGTAAAGAGACTGCAATCTGGTGTCCTCGTTATTTACTGCACCGCACCACCACCACTATCCACACCTATCATTCACTGTGCGCCCCACGGCAGGGTCACGGACCGGGGCCTAGCCGCCGTGACAACCCCAGAAGCAGAGACCCGTAGGCCCGGTACCGGGTACCCCTCGGCCCTGCGGCGGTGGGGGCGCTACAACTTGGCGTCACGAACAGGATCTACTTAAGCCTGAAGAATCAGGTCATGTGTGCCTTGGAACTGTGATTTATTGTGCTTTGACTGTGCTTTATTACGAAGACTGTGTTGCGCCATTTACCGCCCAAAATCCGCCGCCATTGCAGCGCTGAAGAAAGAAGGGGCGTGAAGTAGGCGTAGACAAGCTGGAGAGCGCGAACAGCGATGGCCGCCCAGTCTAAGTATTTCTGTGTCCTGAGGACGTGCCCGTCAACAGCCGAGGTCCGCCTCCTGATCCTGGTTGGAGGGTGGAGACCATGGGGACGGGGCCGCCCACGAAAGAGACCGCGGGAAGAAGACATTGGAGGAAAGGCCAAGATGGCGACACCAGGAGCACCACGCGGGGCTGACCCGGTCCGGCCTGAGGCTGCGCAACCTGACATAGCCCCAGAAACGCCGACGCTGCGGGGTCTGACCCTCACAGGGTCACCGATGGGCCGACCCCCTCTGCCGCTGTCTGAGGAATGTGTGGCTGCAGCCGAGGCCCGACAGCTAGCCCGCAGGCTGGAGGCTGATGCCCGCGTGCTCACTCGGCTGGGCCAGCCTACGGAGATCCGTTTATCCCCAGTGTCCCCTGCTCCCTCCCACCTGGCCGCGGCTGAAAGTACGCTACAGACGCCGGGCCTGAAGATCATGCCGGACGCCGAACATCTACGGCGTCTGATGGCAGCGTGGCGGAGCCGGCCCCAGCCTGCAGAGCAGGTTGATTTAATTAGCACCCCGGAGATCCCGCCATCACACTGGGGTGTAGTGGTGGCCTTTAACCCTCAGTATGGACGCAGGGTTATCCAAGAAATCGGGGAGCCGCTACAGATCCACGTGGATCGGGAGGAGGTGGAGCCCTGCAGCGGAAGATTTCCCCGCGACCTGGAGCCAGGCGATGCGGTGACTTACACCAGATGGAGGAGGGCTGCGGGAGAGTCTGGCTGGATGGCGCGAGGTGTGCAACGATGCATTGCCCTCCAGGCTGCTGCCGGAACACCGGAAGAAGATGATCCCAAGGGGAAAGCAGCAGAGCCCGGCCCCGCGGAATCTCGAGGAGCCCGTCCTCACCGTGCTCCGGAAGAACGTGTGCACCTACCCGTGAGAAGGGCGTCCCGGCGAGGGACTTTATCACTGCTGGGACCGGAACCGCTTCCTGGCGCACCAGTGCGATCCGTTGGCCTGGTGATGCCAGACCGGAGACCACCACAGTAAGATTCTACTGTACTTTGTTACTTGTAAAATAGTTACTGTTTTATTGCCTTTTATGATTGCTGCTAAAACCCGTTAAGGGTAAACTTTTAAGGGGATCCTTCTATGGACCCGGGATCCCTATTGTTTTTGGTTATTTTTCTATTTTTCTATGTTATTCAAAAACTGTTGAAATCATGAACAGTGCATGATCCGAACTTCTTGTAAATAGTTGCACCTTATTAAAGGTGCTCCCTACTGGTTTTACTTAAAGACTCTTTGCGAAGATACCGCACTGGAACCTTTGCTGAGTATGGACTGGTAGCTTGGGAAGACACGCTACCTCACAGAGACTTGGTCCCCTCTTAAAGGGGATGTTCATTTATCGCATTTCAATAGTAAAATTGCTTAAGATAAATAGCAATAATGTCAATGAGAGAAAAGTGATGATAATGTTTGTACAAGAGAGTTATATGTGTTTAATTAGTTAAATGTGAAGGAATACTGATGATGTGCTCTGAGAAGTAAAAGGTGAAAGATAGAAGAAGGATGCAGTGGGCCCGTAGAGATAGATGTGGTGTCCAGCATGCAAGAAAGGAAGAAAGATAATGAGAAGGCTTAATGTTCGATAGACAATGTTTAGATAATGCTGATAGAAAGTTAGGATAGAAGGTAAACCCTGAGTCCTGATAGGAGTCATGTAGAGATGACTCAGTGCTCTTAAACTGAAAGAAATGTTATGTTCTATACTGTGTATAGTAGTTGAAAAGGCAGTAGGCCCTGGCTGAACGGGGCGGTCCTGTAAAAGAAAGGAGAGGCAGTAGGTCTGGTGCCGATAGGACCGGCGGTCCTGCAGATTTAAAGAAGGAGAATGAGAAAGTTAAAGTGCCTTATAATGTGATTATAGGAAGGTCTTTAGTGGATTTAGAGTGTGAGTCCTTAAAGGCAATGTTAAATTATTGTTCAACAATTTTGCACTTAAGTAGAATGCCCGGTTGGGTAACAGGAGTTATTTATAGCCTGTAATTTATAATGTTAACCATGTTTGTAACGTTCAAGTGTCCTCACCTCCCATAAAGGGAAGCTCTGTTCAGATATGCTTATTGTTATTGCACTCAACAAAATTGTATGTCTTTTTGCTAACTTGTATTGTTGTTTTCTTCCCAGTCCCGGAGTACTGTGTTTAACCAGGGGGGAGTGCAGCGCCCCAGAGTCCTGGTCGTTGCAGTACTGTGGCTCCGCCACTATGGGGAGCTACGGTGCGTCCGATGGCACTGAAGGAGTTCATCTGATCAGGTATCACAGACACCAATACATTTCACAGCTGGGCCTCCGGGGGAAGCTAAGGGTGCTATTCATTAGGCCACTCCCCACCATAGTGGGTAAACTGGGGGTCAGGCAGGAAGTGAGATGAGAAAGCTGACTGGATTGGACGAAGCAACACCTGGTGGCAGAGGGTGTTGTGGAGGAAGAGACAGTAGGGTCTCTGTCAGGGGTGGGATCCTGACAGAGGCTTGGCATTGAAAAGAACGTAACGGGTCCGCGCCAGCTCCGGGAAGCGGCGGGACCCAAGAAAGGATTAGAAGCAAGATAGATTGTGCTGAGTGAGAAACGAGATCAAGCGATAGGAGAATACCAGTAGGGGTCGTGCTGTAAGACCGGAGCAACATCCTACTGAGGCGCATTACCGGTGGCCGGAACGCTGAGGGAGTATTACAATAACCAGCTTCAAGCAATACTCTAAACAGTGGCAGGACAGTCAGTCTCAGGCGGGCTGTCTCACCTAAATCACCTATGAAGTCTTGGGAGGCAATTGCGGGAGAGGGGCGTCTCTAGGGTCCCGGAAGAACTCCAAGCCTATCCGACAAACGGGTGCCGTTCCAATCGTAACATCAGGGAGGGACGGAGGATTAGAAGAACACCATTTAATCGAGTTGTGAGGGAACACGAGAAACAGACACAACAGTTGTGGGGTACTTTCCGTAAGCACAGCAGGGAAGGACTACAACACATAGCGCTAAGAAGGAAGGCACCGATTTCCACCTGTGAAGTGAACTCTGTAGGTGCCATTGGACCGGCCGGACTTGCGCAGCCTGGTGAACCATATTCTGGACTGAGGACTCAGAGATCTCCAGTAAAAAGGTAAAGAGACTGCAATCTGGTGTCCTCGTTATTTACTGCACCGCACCACCACCACTATCCACACCTATCATTCACTGTGCGCCCCACGGCAGGGTCACGGATCGGGGCCTAGCCGCCGTGACAACCCCAGAAGCAGAGACCCGTAGGCCCGGTACCGGGTACCCCTCGGCCCTGCGGCGGTGGGGGCGCTACACTTACACTGTTCCTCGAGTCCTTGCATCTATGTGCGACACTTTCATACCTTGATGAAGGTGTTGCTGGAGCTGCACTGTTAGACTCCAGTAAGTCGAGGCTAGGGTCGTTCCTCATTTGGGCTTGTTCGTCAATGAAATTGCAGAAGTGAATGAACGGAGGAAAGGTGACATCATGTGACCTTTTATACCTGGAGACGCATACTGCCCACTTCTCTTGCACACTATGTGGCAGCTTTGAGACGATTGGGTTCACCCCATGGGCTGTGTCCAGGTAGCACAGTCCAAACGAGGGTCTCTTTTAGCAAGTTCCAGCTCCATAAGCAGGTCACTTAAGTCCAGAAGCTTGTGGGCTTCCTTAAAGAAGTTGTCCACTACTATAACCTTTTTTTTTTTTTTTTTCATAAATCTTGCTATTGTGTGCCACTGAAAACATCTACTGTGTTTATTTTAGCAATATTACCTTTTATCATGCTGTAGCAGCACATCTTTAGTGCTGGATCCAGCTCTCAATGGGTTAATCGACAACTTCCTTTCTCCTGAGATATTGTGCTCTAATACTACAAGTTCCATGATGCATTGCACTCGCCTGTAACTCTGCACCTGGCACACCCACTCCAAAACACACCCAGCCCCTCCCTCCTCTAGCTTCAAAAAGATTTGTGATGTCATTTCTGTCCAACCTCCTCTTTTACATTTGTCCAACCCACACTCCATTACACACAGATAGATAGATAATAGATAGATAGATAGATAGATAGATAGATACAGATATATCTATGTCTATTTCCATAGATATGTCCATATCCATGTTTCTAAACCCCTTCACCCCTGGAGCTTTTTTCGTTTATAGCTCCCCTTCTTTGCAGAGCCATAATTTTTCCGTCCATATGGCCATGTGAGGGCTTATCTTTTGCGGGACAAGATCTACTTTTGAACGACACCATTGGTTTTACCATGTCGTGTAACAGAAAATGTGAAAAAAATTCAAAGTGCAATGAAATGGCAAAAAAACTGCAATCCCACACTTGCTTTTTGCTTGGCTTTTTTGCTAGGTTCACTAAATGCTAAGGCTGTGTGCACACGTTGCGGATCTGATTGCAGATCCTCAGGGTTTTTTGCCGCACTGAATTGCATCAAATCCGCAGTGTAGTGCACAACCAATGTAAGTCTATGGGAGCCGCAGACTTGTTGTGCACATGCCGCGGAAAAAGCCGCACCGAAACGCAGCTTTTTTTCTCGCAGCATGTCACTTCTTTTGTGCGGAACTGCATCGTTTCTGCAACTTTACACTTTCATTGAGTTGGGCACATCCGCAGCAAAGCCGCAGATGTAAAAAAGATCTGCAGTTTTGCTGCGGATGTGGGTCCAAGAAACGCTGCAGCTCGGGAGGATGGAAGTGTGTGGGCGGTGACGGTGTGCGTGTATGTGTGTGTGGGTGGGGTCTGCGGGCTGTTCGGATGTGAGCGGCGCTGTGCGGGACTGTTCAGGTGTGTGCGGGGTCTGTGGGCTGTTCGGATGTGTGCAGCGCTGTGCGGGACTGTTCAGGTGTGTGCGGGGTCTGCGGGCTGTTCGGATGTGTTTGGGACTGTTCAGATGTGTACAGCCCTGTGCGGCGCTGTGCGGGTGTGTGCGGGACTGTTCGGGTGTGTGCGGGGCTGTGCGGGGGGTCTTTTGGGGTGTGTGCAGGCATCATCCGATGGGACTACAAGTACGCAGCATCCAATCTGCAGCTCATTCAGATGTAATCCGGACAGTGGACACACCCTACGCTATCCATACATCTATCAATAGATATATCTATCCAGACACATCTACAGATAGATATATGAATAGATACATGTATGCATCTATAGATCTATCTATATGTAGATCTGTCTATCCATTTCATCTATCATCTATCTATCATCTATCTGTCTATCTGTGTGTTTAATGGAGTGTGGGTTGGACAAATGTAAAAGAGGAGGTTGGACAATAATGACATCACAAATCTTTTTTTTTTTTGTTCAATAATACATCTTTATTTTGCTTTCAAAAACGCACCAAAACGCCTAAAAACCGTGCAAAAACCGCAAAAAAAGCGATTTAAAAAACTGCATAAAAACGCATCAAAACTGAAAAAAAACCACATCAAAACCGCACCATAATTGCATCAACACCGCACCAAAAACTGCATCAAAAATGCACAAAAACCGCACCAAAAACTGCATCAAAACCGCACCAAAAACTCCATCAAAACCGCACCAAAACCACACCAAGAACTGCATCAAAACCGCACCAAAAACTGCATCAAAACCGCACCAAAACTGCAAACTGCACCAAAACAGCAAAACTGCACTAGGTTTTGATGCAGTTTTTGGTGCAGTTTTGATGCAGTTTTTGGTGCAGTTTTGATGCTTTTTTTGGTGCGGTTTATGCGCGGTTTTAATGCTGTTTTTTGAAATAAGTAAATAAACGGAAAATGTGCATGATTTGAATGGAAACATGCATGTGAAAACGGATTCCAAGCCCGGATTCATCATTTCACAGCTCAGTTTCATACGTTTTTTTGCTGAATCCGTCGCTGTGCGTTTTTTCGCCGGACAGAAAAAACGTTCCTCTGTATGTTTTCCATCCTGCGGAAACAGCTTTTTTGACGGATCCGGCAAAAAACGGATGAAACGTGTGGCCATCAGGTGCAATCCGGCGCTAATACAACTCTATGAGAAAAAAACGTATCCTGCGGAAAAAAATGGATCCGTTTTTTTCAAAACTCACCGGATTGTGCCTCACGGCAAAAACCTGATGTGTGAAAGCAGCCAAATATATGGATAGATACATCTATGTATCTATACACTGTGTTCCAAATTATTATGCAAATAATATTTCCTCATATTTTCTCTAAATTACCTATCTGAATTGCAGTCATTGTTATTTTCCAGTCATCTACTATTCTAGTATAATTGCAATGTTTTGGAACAAACTGCCTATGAAAACAGTATCTTTAAAAAAAAAAAAAAAAACACTCAAAATGCATGTTCCAAATTATTATGCACAGCAGAGTTTTCAACCTTTTTTTTTTATTTTGAACAAAAAAATGGTCAATTGTGAAGTTATAAGCATTATCAGCTTATTACAAAATGAAATCAAACAGTTTTCAAGTGAAAACTTTATTCTAGGTGATGTTACATTTGCACACAGGACCCCTTGTTGGAAAGAAGCTTCTGAACTCTCTCGTCCATTGAATTTGTCAGTTTTTGGATGGTTTCTGCTCCAATTGTTTTGCATGTGGACAGAATACCCTCCCAGAGCTGTTGCTTAGATGTGAGCTGCCTCCCGCCATCATAGACACTCCTTTTAATGATGCTCCAGAGGTTCTCAATGGGGTTGAGGTCAGGGGAAGATGGTGGCCACACCATACGTTTGTCCTCTTTTATGTCCATAGCAGCCAGAGATGCAGATGTGTTTTTTGCAGCATGAGACGGTGCATTATCATGCATGAAAATGATCTTGCTGCGGAAAGCACGGTTCTTCCTCTTGAACCATGGCAGGAAGTGTTGTTTTAGAAACTCCACATAGATTATGGAGTTCATCTTTACCCTTCAGGGATCATAAAGGGGCTGACAATCTCTCTCCCCATGATTCCAGCTCAAAACATTACTCCACCTCCTCCTTGTTGGCGCCTTAGCCGTGTTTTCATGGGGTGTCCATCAACCAGCCATCCTCCACTCCATCCATCTGGACCATCGAGCGTTGCACGGCACTCATCGGTGAACAAAACAGTTTGGAAGTCAGTCTTCATGTATCGTTTGGCCCACTGGAGCCGTTTCTGCTTGTTGCAGTGGATAGAGGTGGTCGACAGGATGGCTTACGCACAGCTGCAAACCTCTGAAGGATCCTGCATCTTGTTGTTCTGGGGACGTTGGAGGCACCACCAGCTTCAAAAACTTGTCTGCTGCTATGACAAGGCATTTTTGCAGCTGCTCTTTTAACCTTACGCAATTGCCTGTTGGAAAGAGTCCTCAATTTTTCCTTATCAGCACGCACACGTGTGTGCTGGGAATCAGATACATACTTCTTGATTGTGCGATGATCACGATGAAGTGTCTTGGCAATGTTGATTGTAGTCATGCCTTGACCTAAATACTCCACAATTTGTTGCTTCTCAGCAGCCGACACATCCTTTTTCTTTCCCATTTTGGCAAAAAATGTAGGCTGCTTAATAATGTGGAACAGCCTTCTTAAGTAGTCTTGCCTTTATTTGGACACACCTGCCAAACTAATGTGCACAAGTATCTGCAATTGCTTTCAGTGATATAAAGAGCCCTGACACACATCACCATCCATGAGTTTAAATGACAAACAAAAAAATTCTATCCATATCACTCCTAAACTCTATGTGCATAATAATTTGGAACACAGTGTAGATATATCTATCTATAAATATATCTATGGATAGATATATCCATAGATATATAATAGAAAGGCCGATGTTTCTAAGACCTCTTTCACACTAGCGCTGTGCACTGCACGTCGCAATGCGTCGTTGTGGAGAAAAAACGCGTCCTGCAAAGTTGTCTGCAGGATGCGTTTTTCTCCATAGACTTTTATTAGCGATGCAGCGCGACGGACCCTTACCGATGCTAGTGTGAAAGCAGCCTAAGGCTACTTTCACACTTGCGTTTTTAGCAATCCGTCTTTTTGTTAAAAAAACGGATCCTGCAAATGTGCTCGCAGGATGTGTTTTTTACCCATAGACTTGTATTAGTGACGGATCGCGACGGATGGCCACACGTCGCGTCCGTCGTGCAACGGATGCGTCGTGTTTTGGCGGACCGTTGGCACGTCCGTCGCGTCTGCCATTTTCTACCACGCATGCGCGGCCAAAACTCCACCCCCTCCTCCCCAGACTTCAGAATGGGCAGCGGATGCGTTGAAAAACTGCATCCGCTGCCCACGACGTGCACAAATTTCACAACGTGCGTCAGTATGTAGGCCCGACGCATAGCGATGGACCCGTACCGACGCAAGTGTGAAACAGGCCTTAATGAGCGTTTAATTTAATAAAAAACCGGAAAAAAAACGGCGTGGGCTCCCGCGCAATTTTCTGCACCAGAGGGGGAAAGCCGACGGCCGGGGGCCAATATTTGTAGCCTGCTATGAATATCAGCCCGCAGCTGTCTGCGTAGCCTTTACTGGCTATTAAAATAGGGGGACCCCCCCAAAAAAAATGACGTGGGGTCCCCCCATATTTTATAGCCAGAAAGGCTACGCAGACAGCTGCGGGCTGATATTCATAGCCTAGAGAGGGGCCATGGATATTGGTCCCCCCCCGGCTACAAATACCAGTCCCCAGCAGCCCCAGAAATGGCGCATCTGTAAGATGCGCCAATTCCGGCACTTAGCCCCTCTCTTCCAACTCCCGTGTAGCGGTGGGATATGGGGTAATAAGGGGTTAATGTCATCTTGCTATTGTAAGGTGACATTAAGCCGGGTTAATAACGGAGAGGCGTCAATAAGACGCCTATCCGTTATTAATCCAATACTAAAAAAGGGTTAATAAAACACGCACACATTAGGAAAAGTATTTTAATATTCTTCATTTCACCATACTTACCATACTTCAGCCCCTGCAAAAAACGTAAAATAATAAACCGTATACTACCTGTCCGCCATAGTCCAATTAATAACGAGTGTCCCACGACGATCTCCCCTATAGAACAGTGACATCGGGTGATGTCACTGCTCTATAGGACCCTCAGTGACACACTGACAGGAGACAATGGCTCCTGCAGTGCATCACTGAGGTTACTAAAGTTCACTGGTCTCACCTCATGGCAAAAAGCTGCGTGGGAACTTCCTCACACAGCAATGCCATAAAGTGAGACTAGGGACTATTTTCTCACTTTCTCACAGGGGCGTAGGAATACATTGTGGGAAATACATTGTGGAAGGATACCTTCCTCCCCTCATTGTGTTCCTGGGGCCCCTGGAGAGTGGTTGCGTCAGCTGATGCTCCTGCTCTCCACGGGAGATCGTCGAGGGACACTCGTTTTAATTGGATTTCTGCGGATCAGGGAGTATAGTGTTTGTTTATTATTTTAATATTTTTTACAGATGACAATGGCTTCGGGGATCAAAATGACAAGTGATGGTGAGTATGTAATCTATGTTATATGTACTGTATGTATGTATGTACTGTATGTATGTACTGTATGTGGCATGTCGCATGATGTCGCATGATGTTGCATGTCGTCGCATGGTGCATGTTGTCGCATGCTGCATGTCGCATGGTGTCACATGCTGCATGTCGTCGCATGCTGCATGTCTCGCATGCCGCATGTCGTCACATGCTGCATGTCGTCGCATGGTGCATGTCGTCGCATGGTGCATTGTTGTGGATTCTGTTTGTGGGCTCCCTCTGGTGGTTACTGCTGGTACTGGGTGACTTTGGTGGGTTGCGGCCTTTGGTTTCCACCTGTCCATCAGAGGCTGGGTGTTTCCTATTTTACCTGGCCTTTCTGTCATTTCCTTGCCGGCTATCAATGTATTCAGATGTGCTCTGTTTTGTTCCTGCCTACCTGCTCCCAGATCTTTCAGGATAAGCTAAGTGCTGATTTTCAGTTGTTTGGTTTTTTGTCCAGCTTGCTTATTATGTCTCTATGCTAGCTGGTAGCTCTAGTGGACTGAGGTTCTCCCCATGTGCCATGAGTTGGCACATGGGTTCTTGTAATCTCAGGATGGTTTTTTTGATTAGGGTTTTTTGCTGACCGCTCAGACCCCTTTTGTATCGTTCTGCTTTCTAGTTTACAGCGGGCCTCAATTTGCTAAACCTATATATATCATCTCTATGTGTGTGCCTTCCTCTCATTTCACCGTCAATACATGTGGGGGGCAACTATACCTTTTGGGGTTCGTTCCTCTGGAGGCAAGTGAGGTCTTTATTTTCTCTGCAGTACTAGTTAGCTCTTAGGCTGGTGCGTGGCGTCTAGAACCAACGTAGGCACGCTCCCTGGCTATCTCTAGTTGCGTTTGTCAGGCGTAGGGCAGCGGTCAGCCCAGGTTCCATCACCCTAGAGCTCGTCCGTTATATATTTGTACCTTGCTTGTCCTGTGCTATCCCTAGCCATTGGGATTCATGACAGTATAGCCGGCCCACAAAGTGTTAATTGTTTGGGCTGAAGCAGGAGAAAAAGAAGTGTTTAAGGGAAATTTTTTTTTTTTTTTTTCCCTTTAGAGTTTTGCTGCCTAGCCCTTAATTGCTGTCTAGCTGCTTCTTACCTCCTCTTAACCCTTGAATGGCTCTGATCTTAGCTGTTTAACATGGATGTCCAGAGTTTGGCTTCCAGCCTGAGTAATCTCGCGGCAAAAGTTCAAAACATACAGGATTTTGTTGTTCACACTCCCATGTCTGAACCTAGAATTCCTATTCCAGAGTTCTTCTCTGGAGATAGATCTACCTTCCTGAATTTCAGGAACAATTGTAAATTGTTTCTTTCTTTAAAATCTCGCTCCTCTGGAGACCCTGCTCAACAGGTCAGGATTGTAATATCTTTCCTGCGGGGCGACCCTCAGAATTGGGCATTTGCATTGGCACCAGGGGATCCTGCATTGCTCAGTGTGGATGCGTTTTTTCTGGCATTGGGATTGCTCTATGAGGAACCCAACCTGGAGATTCAGGCTGAAAAGGCTTTGTTAGCCCTCTCTCAGGGGCATGATGAAGCGGAAATATATTGTCAAAAATTTCGGAAATGGTCGGTGCTTACTCAGTGGAATGAGTGCGCCCTGGCTGCAAACTTCAGAAATGGTCTTTCTGAGGCCATTAAAGATATTATGGTGGGGTTCCCTACGCCTACAGGTCTGAATGAGTCTATGGTTATGGCCATTCAGATTGATCGGCGTTTGCGGGAGCGCAAACCCGTGCACCAGTTGGCGGTGTCTTCTGAACAGGCACCTGAGACTATGCAATGTGATAGAATTCAGTCCAGAAGTGAACGGCAAAATTATAGGCGGAAAAATGGATTGTGTTTTTATTGTGGTGATTCAGCTCATGTTATATCAGCATGCTCTAAACGCACAAAAAAGCTTGATAAATCTTTTGCCATTGGTACTCTGCAGCCTAAGTTCATTTTGTCTGTGACTCTGATTTTTTCACTGTCTTCCATTTCCGTTGATGCCTATGTGGATTCGGGCGCTGCCCTGAGTCTTATGGATTGGTCATTTGCTAAACGCTGCGGTTTTAGTCTGGAGCCTCTGGAAGTTCCTATTCCTCTGAAGGGAATTGACTCTACACCATTGGCTATGAATAAACCGCAGTATTCGACACAAGTGACCATGCGCATGACTCCCGTTCATCAGGAGGTGATTCGCTTCCTTGTACTGTATAATTTACATGATGTACTAGTGCTTGGGCTGCCATGGTTACAAACTCATAATCCTGTCCTGGACTGGAAAACAATGTCTGTGTTAAGCTGGGGATGTCAGGGGGTTCATGATCATGCACCTCCGATTTCAATCGCTTCATCTACTCCTTCTGAGATCCCTGAGTTTTTGTCTGACTATAGGGATGTTTTTGAGGAGCCTAAGCTCAATTCGCTCCCTCCTCATAGAGATTGTGACTGTGCTATAGAATTGATTCCTGGCAGTAAGTTCCCTAAGGGTCGTTTATTTAATCTGTCACTGCCAGAGCATACTGCTATGCGGAATTATATTAAGGAGTCCTTGGAAAAGGGACATATTCATCCATCTTCGTCCCCTCTGGGAGCAGGTTTTTTTTTCGTGGCAAAAAAAGATGGTTCCCTGAGGCCTTGTATAGATTATCGCCTTCTGAATAAGATTACAGTCAAATATCAGTATCCATTGCCATTATTGACTGACTTGTTTGCTCGCATTAAGGGGGCTAGGTGGTTCACTAAGATAGATCTTCGCGGTGCGTATAATCTGGTGCGGATAAAACAAGGTGATGAGTGGAAAACCGCATTTAATACGCCTGAGGGCCATTTTGAGTATTTGGTAATGCCTTTTGGACTCTCCAATGCTCCATCAGTCTTTCAGTCCTTTATGCACAATATTTTCCGTGAATATCTGGATAAGTTTATGATTGTGTATTTGGATGATATTTTGGTGTTTTCTGATGACTGGGAGTCTCATGTTCTACAGGTCAGGAAGGTGTTTCAGGTTCTGCGGGCCAATTCTCTGTTTGTGAAGGGCTCAAAGTGTCTCTTCGGAGTCCAGAAGATTTCTTTTTTGGGGTACATTTTTTCTCCTTCTACTATTGAGATGGATCCCGTCAAGGTTCAGGCAATTTGTGACTGGACACAACCTACATCTGTTAAGAGCCTACAGAAGTTCTTGGGGTTTGCTAATTTTTATCGTCGGTTCATTGCAAATTTTTCCAGTATTGTTAAACCTTTGACTGATTTGACTAAAAAGGGTGCTGATGTTGCTAATTGGTCTCCTGCGGCTGTGGGGGCCTTTCAGGAACTTAAGCGCCGGTTTTCTTCTGCTCCTGTGTTGTGTCAACCAGATGTTTCACTTCCTTTTCAGGTTGAGGTTGATGCTTCCGAGATTGGAGCGGGGGCGGTTTTGTCACAGAGAAGTTCTGGTGGCTCGGTGATGAAGCCATGTGCATTCTTCTCTAGAAAATTCTCGCCCGCCGAGCGCAATTATGATGTGGGTAATCGGGAGCTTTTGGCCATGAAGTGGGCATTTGAGGAGTGGCGTCATTGGCTTGAGGGTGCTAAACATCGTGTGGTGGTCTTGACTGATCACAAGAATCTCATTTACCTTGAGTCTGCCAGGCGTTTGAATCCTAGACAGGCTCGTTGGTCGTTGTTTTTTTCTCGTTTCAATTTCGTGGTTTCATACCTGCCAGGTTCAAAGAATGTGAAGGCAGATGCTCTTTCCAGGAGTTTTGTGCCTGACTCTCCTGGAGACTCTGGGCCTACTGGTATCCTTAGGGATGGGGTAATATTGTCCGCCGTATCCCCAGACTTGCGACGTGCATTGCAGGAGTTTCAGGTGGATAAACCGGATCGTTGTCCACCAGAAAGACTGTTTGTTCCGGATGATTGGACCAGTAGAGTCATCTCCGAGGTCCATTCTTCTGTGTTGGCTGGTCATCCTGGAATATTTGGTACTAGAGACTTGGTGGCCAGGTCTTTTTGGTGGCCTTCCTTGTCTAGGGATGTGCGTACCTTTGTGCAGTCTTGTGAAGTGTGTGCTCGAGCTAAGCCTTGCTGTTCTCGGACCAGTGGGTTGTTGTTATCCTTGCCCATCCCGAAGAGGCCTTGGACGCACATTTCCATGGATTTTATTTCTGATCTCCCGGTTTCACAGAAAATGTCCGTTATTTGGGTTGTGTGTGACCGCTTTTCTAAGATGGTTCATTTGGTGCCCTTGCCTAAGTTGCCTTCCTCCTCTGAGTTGGTCCCTTTATTTTTTCAGAACGTGGTTCGTTTGCATGGGATTCCGGAGAATATCGTTTCTGACAGGGGATCCCAGTTTGTGTCTAGATTTTGGCGGACATTTTGTGCCAAGATGGGCATTGATTTGTCTTTCTCGTCTGCATTCCATCCTCAGACGAATAGCCAGACGGAGCGAACTAATCAGACCTTGGAAACTGATTTGAGGTGTTTTGTTTCTGCTGACCAAGATGACTGGGTTGCTTTTTTGCCACTGGCCGAATTTGCTCTTAATAATCGGGCTAGTTCTGCCACGTTGGTCTCTCCTTTTTTTTGTAATTCGGGGTTTCATCCTCGTTTTTCCTCTGGTCAGGTGGAGTCTTCGGATTGTCCTGGAGTGGACGTGGTGGTGGACAGGCTACATCAGATTTGGAATCAGGTGGTGGACAATTTGAAGTTATCTCAGGAGAAGACTCAGCAGTTTGCTAATCGTCGTCGCCGCGTGGGTCCCCGACTTCTTGTTGGGGATTTGGTGTGGTTGTCTTCTCGTTTTGTCCCTATGAAGGTCTCTTCTCCTAAGTTCAAGCCTCGGTTCATCGGTCCTTATAGGATCTCGGAGATTCTTAACCCTGTATCTTTTCGTTTGGATCTCCCAGCATCGTTTGCTATTCATAATGTGTTCCATCGGTCGTTGTTGCGGAGGTATGAGGTGCCCGTTGTTCCTTCGGTTGAGCCTCCTGCTCCGGTGCTGGTGGAGGGAGAATTGGAGTATGTTGTTGAGAAGATCTTGGATTCTCGTGTTTCCAGACGCAAACTCCAGTATTTGGTTAAGTGGAAGGGTTATGGTCAGGAGGATAATTCCTGGGTGGTCGCCTCCGATGTTCATGCGACTGATTTGGTCCGCGCCTTCCATAGAGCTCACCCTGATCGCCCTGGGGGTTCTCGTGAGGGTTCGGTGACCCCTCCTCAAGGGGGGGGTACTGTTGTGGATTCTGTTTGTGGGCTCCCTCTGGTGGTTACTGCTGGTACTGGGTGACTTTGGTGGGTTGCGGCCTTTGGTTTCCACCTGTCCATCAGAGGCTGGGTGTTTCCTATTTTACCTGGCCTTTCTGTCATTTCCTTGCCGGCTATCAATGTATTCAGATGTGCTCTGTTTTGTTCCTGCCTACCTGCTCCCAGATCTTTCAGGATAAGCTAAGTGCTGATTTTCAGTTGTTTGGTTTTTTGTCCAGCTTGCTTATTATGTCTCTATGCTAGCTGGTAGCTCTAGTGGACTGAGGTTCTCCCCATGTGCCATGAGTTGGCACATGGGTTCTTGTAATCTCAGGATGGGTTTTTTGATTAGGGTTTTTTGCTGACCGCTCAGACCCCTTTTGTATCGTTCTGCTTTCTAGTTTACAGCGGGCCTCAATTTGCTAAACCTATATATATCATCTCTATGTGTGTGCCTTCCTCTCATTTCACCGTCAATACATGTGGGGGGCAACTATACCTTTTGGGGTTCGTTCCTCTGGAGGCAAGTGAGGTCTTTATTTTCTCTGCAGTACTAGTTAGCTCTTAGGCTGGTGCGTGGCGTCTAGAACCAACGTAGGCACGCTCCCTGGCTATCTCTAGTTGCGTTTGTCAGGCGTAGGGCAGCGGTCAGCCCAGGTTCCATCACCCTAGAGCTCGTCCGTTATATATTTGTACCTTGCTTGTCCTGTGCTATCCCTAGCCATTGGGATTCATGACAGTGCATGTCGCATGCTGCATGTTGTCGCATGGTGCATGTCGCATGTAGTCGCATGGTGCATGTCGTCGCATGCCACATGTCGTCGCATTGCGCATGTCATCGCATTGCGCATGTCGTCGCATGGTGCTTGTCGCCGCATGTCGCATGTCGTGGCATGGCGCATGTCGTCGCATGGCGGATGTCATTGCATGGTACATGTCGCCGCATGGTGAGTGTCGTCGCATGGTGTGTGTTGTATGTATGTATGTACTGTATATGTGTTTGTTTTGTTTTTTTTTACTTTCAACACATTAGCCGGATGATGGGACTACTACTGTCCCATCATTGGCTAATGTGTCACTCACTGCCACTGTAGCAGGCAGAGCCCGATGGGACTTGTAGTCCCATCGGACGATGCCTGCACACAGAGACACACACACACACACTCCCCAAAGACCACCCCCCAGCACATACCGGCGCCGGTCCGCACAGCACCAGCGCCGGGGACCGCACAGCACCGGCGCCCGGGACCGCATAGCACCGGGGACCGCACAGCACCGGCGCCCGCCCGCACATCCCTGCCTAGCCCCGCCCGCCCCCAGCACAGCCCCGCAGGCAGCCTCAGCCCCGCCCACAGCCCAGTCACTCTTTGAGTGACTGCTGTCTGTGGAGCCTGGGGTCACGCCTGCTACTGACGTCACGTCAATTTCCAGAGTCTGGAAATTGACGTGACGTCGGCGGAAATGAGCGGCGGCTGAAGCCTGGGGGTCACGTGACCCGGACTCAGCCACCAGCATAGCGCCGCTCACAGGTGAAAACGGCTAAGGAAGGTATTTACATAATTCATCAGGGGCCCCGGGGGGATACATTGGGGGGTTAATTGAAAGTAGTGGACAACCCCTTTAAGGTTGATCCTTGGAACATTCTGCAGTCTCTTGAAAAGGGACTTTTCTATGGCTTCAGCGCTGCCGTAGGTTCTTTTTAGTCTCTGCCAGGCAGCTGCGAGACCTGCTTCAGCTTGCCCCACATAGACAGTCCTAAGACTCTTGATACGGTTTGTGGATTCAGGACCCAACCATTTTACCATGAGGTCGAGCTCCTGCTCCGTGGATAGGTTGAGATCAGCAATGGCAGCCTTGAAGGTTGCTTTCCAGGCTCTGTAGTTCTCTGCACGGTCGTCGAATTTTGAGAGGCTAGTGCTGATTAGCTCTCTGCTCACCATGAACCTGGCAAGCTCGGACATGTCCGATCCTTCACTCCTTGTTACCGTATTAGCTTGTGGTGCCCCTCGGGCGTATAAGCTGTGTGGCATGGAAGGGTGAATTGTTCCCGGGTAGAATGATGTCGCTGCAGGGTTGAGTTGTGGTTTAACCTCTGGAGATTCTGATGACTGCTGCTTGAACTGTGGAGGCTGGAGTGTGCCTTGCGGCCGTCTTGCGGTGATGACTGCTCAAAGGGGGCACATCATGGCATGGTCTTGGGTCTCTGTAGGGGCTGTGGGCGATACTGGCACCATAGGTTGGGCTGACAGACATTTCCACAATATTAGGTCGAACGTCGCTGGAGAAGATGTGCGCTGCAGGAATCTGTTTCTGCACGTAGTCTCTGGTACGAACAGCTGGGTCGTCTTCTTCCTGTGGTGGCAGGCAAATAGGGTCGAGGTTTTGCTTCAATGCTTGCTCGAGTATTTTTACTTCAGCTAGCGCGATTTCTTCCTCCATTTCTGTTTGAAGAATCTTTGCTCGAGCCTCTCTTTCTGCCTTCCTGGCTTCTGCTTTTGCCTCTGCTTCTGCTTGAAGAATCTTTGCTCGGGCCCCTGCTTCTGCTTTTGCCTCTGCTTCTGCTTGAAGAATCTTTGCTCAGGCCTCTGCTTCTGCTTTTCTGGCTTCTGCATTTCTGGCTTCTGCTTTTGCCTCTGCTTCAAGAATCTTTGCTCAGGCCTCTTCTTCTGCGTTCTTTTCTGTGTATGAAAGTCTTAGTTTGGATCATTCTGCGTTTAAACGGGCCTCTAGAATTCTGTCGCTGAGGGCTGAAGTTCTTGAGCAGGATGATTTGTATGACCGAACAAAGTGTTTAGATGAGGCTGACCTGTGCGATCAAGTGTCTTGCAGATGGGCGATATGAAGCTCTGCTTTATCATTGGCGTCTTGCACGGCGGCGTCCCTTTCTCTGTCTGTGGAATCTGCCTTGCTTAACTCTGATAGGGCTTCGTCGATTTTAGAGGCTTTTAGGAAGGCGGTGTACTTTGCGGACAGTCTCTTGTATCTGCCATGGGCCGCATCTAGCTGTCTTATAGTGTCCTGTAAACTCACTGCATCATCTTTATGACGTTGGACACTTGACATGAGGGAGGCAACTCGTTCCCATAGGTCATCCAGGTTGTCATTGACCTCATCCCTTGTGGAATGTTAATTCTCGAGGACCTTTAATGTTGTTGGCTTGAGGGAGCGTACTGGTTGTGCATCTGGGTCTGCTGCGGAAGCAGGCTCTGCTTCCCGGTCTTCATAATGGACAGTATCGGGTTGTATTTACTCTGTTTCAGCATTGGGGAACTGCATAAGGTCCTTTTCGGCCATTTTGATTTAAGGTGCGCTGTCCCTTTAAGAAACTGAACTTTTGAATTGGAGGCTGGAAATCGCGTTGCAGCTTAGTTGTGACCCCCTGATAAGATTCCCAAGGTGTTTTGGGAGAATTGTGTGGTTCTGCAGTCCGACAATCTTCAGCGATGTGGTATAATACACAGAGTCTTTATGCATGATGCGGTCTGAGGTGACGCTGCAGGAGATTTCTTAGCAGAGCAGGGCTGCAGTATGTGAGCAGGCTGTCATGTTCTCAATGGCAAGAGAACATAGCATCAGCATATATAGGAACTAGCTCTTGGAAGATGGGAACTGAGCTGACCATGAACTAAACCTAACGCACAACTAGCAGTGGCCGGGTAGCATGCCTACGTTGATTCTAGATGCCCAGCACCAGCCGGAGGACTAAATAATGCTAGCAGAGGAAAATATTAGTCCTAGCTCACCTCTAGAGAAATACCCCGAAAGGAGACAGAGGCCCCCCACATGTATTGGCGGTGAATTAAGATGAAATAACAAACGTAGTATGAAAATAGGTTTAGCAAATTTGAGGTCCACTTACTACATAGCAGAAGACAGAAAGGACACTTTCATGGTCAGCTGAAAACCCTATCAAAACACCATCCAGGAATTACTTTAAAACTCTGGCATTAACTCATAACACCAGAGTGGCAATTCCTGTTCACAAGAGCTTTCCAGACACAGTAACGAAACTACAGCTGTGAACTGGAACAAAAATGCAAAAACAAACATGGACAAGAGTCCAACTTATCTAGTAGTTGTCTAGGAGCAGGAACAAGCACAGAGAGGCTTCTGATAACATTGTTGACCGGCAAGCAACTAACAGAGCAGCAAGGTTATATAGCGACTCCCACAACTTGATGGGAACAGGTGAACAGAGAAGATGAAAACACCAGTTCAATTCCACCAGTAGCCACCGGGGGAGCCCAGAATCCAAATTCACAACAGTACCCCCCCCTCAAGGAGGGGGCACCGAACCCTCACCAGAACCACCAGGGCGATCAGGATGGGCCCTATGAAAGGCACGAACCAGATCAGAGGCATGAACATCAGATGCATTCACCCAAGAATTATCCTCCTGGCCGTATCCCTTCCACTTGACCAGATACTGGAGTCTCCGTCTGGAAACACGAGAGTCTAAGATTTTCTCCACAACGTACTCCAACTCACCCTCAACCAACACCGGAGCAGGAGGCTCAACGGAAGGCACAACCGGTACCTCATACCTGCGCAATAATGACCGATGAAAAACGTTATGAATAGAGAAGGATGCAGGGAGGTCCAAACGGAAGGAAACAGGGTTAAGAATCTCCAATATCCTATACGGGCCGATGAACCGAGGCTTAAACTTAGGAGAAGAGACCCTCATAGGGACAAAACGAGAAGACAACCACACCAAATCCCCAACACAAAGCCGAGGACCAACACGACGGTGGCGGTTGGCAAAAAGCTGAGTCTTCTCCTGGGACAACCTCAAATTGTCCACCAGCTGCCCCCAGATCCGATGCAATCTCTCCACCACAGCATCCACTCCAGGACAATCCGAAGATTCCACCTGACCAGAGGAAAATCGAGGATGAAACCCCGAATTACAGAAAAACGGGGACACCAAAGTGGCAGAGCTGGCCCGATTATTGAGAGCGAACTCTGCCAATGGCAAAAAAGCAACCCAATCATCCTGGTCAGCAGACACAAAACACCTCAGATATGTCTCCAGGGTCTGATTAGTCCGCTCGGTCTGGCCATTCGTCTGAGGATGGAAAGCGGACGAAAAAGATAAATCTATGCCCATCCTAGCACAGAATACCCGCCAAAATCTAGACACGAATTGGGTCCCTCTGTCAGAAATGATATTCTCAGGAATACCATGCAAACGAACAACATTTTGAAAAAACAGAGGAACCAACTCGGAAGAAGAAGGCAACTTGGGCAGAGGAACCAAATGGACCATCTTAGAGAAACGGTCACACACCACCCAGATGACAGACATCTTCTGAGAAACAGGCAGATCTGAAATAAAATCCATCGAGATGTGCGTCCAAGGCCTCTTAGGAATGGGCAAGGGCAACAATAATCCACTAGCCCGAGAGCAACAAGGCTTGGCCCGAGCACAAACGTCACAAGACTGCACAAAGCCTCGCACATCTCGTGACAGGGAAGGCCACCAGAAGGACCTTGCCACCAAATCCCTGGTACCAAAAATGCCAGGATGACCTGCCAACGCAGAAGAATGAACCTCAGAGATGACTCTACTGGTCCAATCATCCGGAACAAACAGTTTATCAGGTGGGCAACGATCCGGTCTATCCGCCTGAAACTCCTGCAAGGCCCGCCGCAGGTCTGGAGAAACGGCTGACAATACCACTCCATCCTTAAGGATACCTGTGGGCTCAGAGTTACCAGGCGAGTCAGGCTCAAAACTCCTAGAAAGGGCATCCGCCTTAACATTCTTAGAACCCGGTAGGTATGACACCACAAAATTAAACCGAGAGAAAAATAATGACCAGCGCGCCTGTCTAGGATTCAGGCGCCTGGCGGTCTCAAGATAAATCAAGTTTTTGTGGTCAGTCAATACCACCACCTGATGTCTGGCCCCCTCAAGCCAATGGCGCCACTCCTCAAAAGCCCACTTCATGGCCAAAAGCTCCCGATTCCCAACATCATAATTCCGCTCAGCGGGCGAAAATTTACGGGAAAAGAAGGCACAAGGCTTCATCACGGAGCAGTCAGAACTTTTCTGCGACAACACTGCCCCAGCTCCGATCTCAGAAGCGTCGACCTCAACCTGAAAAGGTAGAGCAACATCAGGCTGACGCAACACAGGGGCAGAGGAAAAACGGCGCTTAAGCTCCCGAAAGGCCTCCACAGCGTCAGGGGACCAATCAGCAACATCAGCACCCTTCTTAGTCAAATCGGTCAATGGCTTAGCAATATCCGAAAAACCAGCAATAAATCGACGATAAAAGTTAGCAAAGCCCAAAAATTTCTGAAGACTCTTAAGAGAAGAGGGCTGCGTCCAATCACAAATAGCTTGAACCTTGACAGGATCCATTTCAATGGAAGAGGGAGAAAAAATATATCCCAAAAAGGAAATCCTCTGTACCCCAAAAACACACTTAGAACCCTTCACACACAAAGAATTAGACCGCAAAACCTGGAAAACCCTCCTGACTTGCTGGACATGAGAGTCCCAGTCATCCGAAAAAATCAGAATATCATCCAGATACACAATCATAAATTTATCCAAATAATCGCGAAAAATATCATGCATAAAGGACTGGAAAACTGACGGAGCATTTGAAAGACCAAAAGGCATCACTAAATACTCAAAGTGGCCCTCGGGCGTATTAAATGCGGTTTTCCACTCATCCCCCTGCCTGATTCGCACCAAATTATACGCCCCACGAAGGTCAATCTTAGAGAACCACTTGGCCCCCTTTATGCGAGCAAACAAATCAGTCAGCAACGGCAATGGGTATTGACATTTTACAGTGATCTTATTCAAAAGCCGATAATCGATACATGGTCTCAAAGAGCCGTCTCTTTTTGACACAAAGAAAAAACCGGCTCCTAAGGGAGATGACGATGGACGAATATGTCCCTTTTCCAAGGACTCCTTTATATATTCTCGCATAGCAGCATGTTCAGGCACAGACAGATTAAATAAACGACCCTTTGGGTATTTACTACCCGGGATTAAATCTATGGCACAATCGCACTCTCGGTGCGGAGGTAATGAACCAAGCTTGGATTCTTCAAAGACGTCACGATAGTCAGACAGGAACTCAGGAATTTCAGAGGGAATAGATGATGAAATGGAAACCACAGGTACATCCCCATGAGCCCCCTTACATCCCCAGCTCAACACAGCCATAGCTCTCCAGTCGAGGACTGGGTTGTGAGATTGCAGCCAAGGCAATCCTAGCACCAAATCATCATGTAGATTATACAGCACCAGAAAGCGAATAATCTCCTGGTGATCCGGATTAATACGCATAGTTACTTGTGTCCAGTATTGTGGTTTATTATTAGCCAATGGGGTGGAGTCAATCCCCTTCAGAGGAATAAGAGTCTCCAAAGGCTCTAAATCATACCCACAGCGTTTGGCAAAAGACCAATCCATAAGACTCAGAGCGGCGCCAGAGTCGACATAGGCGTCCGTGGTAATAGATGACAAAGAGCAAATCAGGGTCACAGATAGAATAAACTTAGACGGTAAGGTGCAAATGGAAACAGATTTATCAAGCTTTTTAGTGCGCTTAGAGCATGCTGATATAACATGAGTAGAATCACCACAATAGAAACACAACCCATTTTTCCGTCTAAAATTCTGCCGCTCGCTTCGGGACAGAATTCTATCACACTGCATACTCTCTGGCGACTTCTCAGTGGACACCGCCAGATGGTGCACTGGTTTGCGCTCCCGCAAACGCCTATCGATCTGAATAGCCATTGTCATGGACTCATTCAGACCCGCAGGCACAGGGAACCCCACCATAACATCCTTAATGGCATCAGAGAGACCCTCTCTGAAAGTCGCCGCCAGGGCGCACTCATTCCACTGAGTAAGCACAGACCATTTACGGAATCTTTGACAGTAAATTTCCGCTTCATCTTGCCCCTGAGATAGGGACATCAAAGTTTTTTCTGCCTGAAGCTCCAAATGAGGTTCGTCATAAAGCAACCCCAAGGCCAGAAAAAACGCATCCACATTGAGCAACGCAGGATCCCCTGGTGTCAATGAAAAAGCCCAGTCTTGAGGGTCGCCCCGGAGCAAGGAAATCACAATCCTGACCTGCTGTGCATGGTCTCCGGCAGAGCGAAATTTCAGGGACAAAAATAATTTGCAATTATTTCGAAAATTCTGAAACCCAGATCTATTCCCCGAGAAAAATTCCGGCCAAGGAATTCTCGGCTCAGATACAGGTGCATGACAAACAAAGTCTTGCAAATTTTGTACCTTCGTGGCGAGATTATTCAAACCTGCAGTTACACTCTGAAGATCCATTACAAACAGGTGGACACAGAGCCATTCAAGGGTTAAGAGGAGGTAAGAAGCAGCTAGACAGCAAAACTCTGAGGGGAAAAAAAAAAAAAAAATTCCCTTAAACACTTCTTTTTCTCCTGCTTCAGCCCAAACAATTAACACTTTGTGGGCCGGTCAAACTGTCATGTTCTCAATGGCAAGAGAACATAGCATCAGCATATATAGGAACTAGCTCTTGGAAGATGGGAACTGAGCTGACCATGAACTAAACCTAACGCACAACTAGCAGTGGCCGGGTAGCATGCCTACGTTGATTCTAGATGCCCAGCACCAGCCGGAGGACTAAATAATGCTAGCAGAGGAAAATATTAGTCCTAGCTCACCTCTAGAGAAATACCCCGAAAGGAGACAGAGGCCCCCCACATGTATTGGCGGTGAATTAAGATGAAATAACAAACGTAGTATGAAAATAGGTTTAGCAAATTTGAGGTCCACTTACTACATAGCAGAAGACAGAAAGGACACTTTCATGGTCAGCTGAAAACCCTATCAAAACACCATCCAGGAATTACTTTAAAACTCTGGCATTAACTCATAACACCAGAGTGGCAATTCCTGTTCACAAGAGCTTTCCAGACACAGTAACGAAACTACAGCTGTGAACTGGAACAAAAATGCAAAAACAAACATGGACAAGAGTCCAACTTATCTAGTAGTTGTCTAGGAGCAGGAACAAGCACAGAGAGGCTTCTGATAACATTGTTGACCGGCAAGCAACTAACAGAGCAGCAAGGTTATATAGCGACTCCCACAACTTGATGGGAACAGGTGAACAGAGAAGATGAAAACACCAGTTCAATTCCACCAGTAGCCACCGGGGGAGCCCAGAATCCAAATTCACAACACAGGCAGAGCGTGGGCACGTGGATAGGGATATAAGGGTGATTCTGGCCAGGCTTCAAGGCAGTCTTTCGACTGTTCTGTCCCCACATGAGGCGAATGGAGGTGTGAGTGACTAATAGGTGTTGTGAGAAAGATTCGTACCTTCAGTATTTCCTCGCTATAGGGCAGACAGGACCAATGCTGCTCAGCGTCCGAAGAGATGATGCACTCCAGGGATTGTGCAGTCCAGACTTGTTTATTTTGTAAATCCGGACATACAGCCAATAACTGGTAATACAGTAACTTCTTCAGAAATGCAGGTGTAGACAAGGTACAGTAAGATGTAGCACCAAGTATGACTGTAAGTGTGAGCAGCAAGAGAGGTCGAAAGACTGATGCCTTCCTAAGCCCGGTTAAAGTGTGTCCTCTCACAACAGCATGAAACTGAAACTGAAATGGCTGCCAGAGGAAGAGAAGACTTGACCCCTGACCCGGAAGTGGAAGACATACCCACAAGAATAATTAATAACAAGCTGCCATACGGAAAAAGGCCATTGGGTGGCAGCAGAGAAAAATATAACAACATACATAGAAACTGAACAACATACATGAAACAGCACACACAATAGGTGATGTTACAGCTCACCTTCTCCTCCTGTACAATGACTGATAACACCTCTATATACAGTAGATAACACAGGATCCACCATTCACAATAGGTGATGTCACAGCTCACCTCCTCCTCCTGTACAATGACTGATAACACCTCTATATACAGTAGGTAACACAGGATCCACCATTCACAATAGGTGATGTTACAGCTCACCTTCTCCTCCTGTACAATGACTGATAACACCTCTATATACAGTAGATAACACAGGATCCACCATTCACAATAGGTGATGTCACAGCTCACCTCCTCCTCCTGTACAATGACTGATAACACCTCTATATACAGTAGATAACACAGGATCCACCATTCACAATAGCTGATATCACAGCTCACCTCCTCCTCCTGTACAATGACTGATAACACCTCTATATACAGTAGATAACACAGGATCCACCATTCACTATTTGGCATGGGAGACGAGGAAGATGAGAGTCTTCATCCCGAGCTAATTGGAAATGATGCCTTACTGTGTATCACAGCAAATGCATTAAAAAGGGTATTCCAACCAATAGATTTAACCCCTTCCCGACCCATGACGCCACATAGGCGTCATGAAAACCCGTGCCAATCCGACCCATGACGCCTATGTGGCGTCATGGAATGATCGCGTCCCTGCAGATCGGGTGAAGGGGTTAACTCCTATTTTACCCGATCTGCAGGGAGAGGGGGAGTGGTACTTCAGCCCAGGGGGGGTGGCTTCACCCCCCCGTGGCTACGATCGCTCTGATTGGCTGTTGAAAGTGAAACTGCCAATCAGAGCGATTTGTAATATTTCACCTAAAAAACTGGTGAAATATTACAATCCAGCCATGGCCGATGCTGCAATATCATCGGCCATGGCTGGAAACACTAATGTGACCCCCCCCACCCCACCGATCGCCCCCCCAGTGCTCCGTTATAGGGTCCGGTCCCCTCCGTCCGCCTGCCGGCTCCCCCGTCCTGCTGTCCGCTCCCCCGTCCTCCTGCCCGCTCCCCCCCTGCTCCTATGTCACCCCCCCGTGCTCCGACGCCCCCCCCGTGCCCCGATCTCCCCCCCCTTATACTTACCGAGGCTCCCGGTCCCCGTCCGCCTCCATCATGGGCGCCGCCATCTTCCAAAATGGCGGGCGCATGCTCAGTGCGCCCGCCGGCCGGCAGATTCATTAGAGGTACATTTTGATCGCTGTGGTAGGTTCTATCACAGCGATCAAAATAAAAAAATAATAAATAAACCCCCCCCTTTATCACCCCCATAGGTAGGGACAATAATAAAATAAAGAAAATATATTTTTTTCTTTTTCCACTAGGGTTAGGGTTAGAACTAGGGTTAGAACTAGGGGTAGGGTTAGGGGTAGGGTTAGGGTTACGGGTAGGGTTAGGGTTAGGGGTAGGGTTATGGCATGTGCACACAGAGCGGATCGGCCGCGGATCCGCAGCGGATCCGCAGCGGATCGGCAGCGGATCGGCAGCGGATCGGCAGCGGATCCGCCGCGGATCGGCCGCGGAACGACCGCGGATCGGCCGCGGATCCGCCGCGGATCCGCAGCGGATCCGCAGCGGATCGGCAGCGGATCGGCAGCGGATCCGCAGCGGATCGGCAGCGGATCCGCAGCGGATTGGCAGCGGATCCGCAGCGGATCGGCAGCGGATCCGCAGCGGATCGGCAGCGGATCGGCCGCGGATTGGCAGCGGATCCGCAGCGGATCGGCAGCGGATCCGCAGCGGATTGGCAGCGGATTGGCCGCGGATCCGCAGCGGATTGGCCGCTGCGAATTCGAAGCAGTTTTCCATCAGGTTTACAGTACCATGTACACCTAAGGAAAACCAAATCCGCTGTGCCCATGGTGCGGAAAATTCCGTGCAGAAACGCTGCGTTGTATTTTCCGCAGCATGTCAATTCTTTGTGCGGATTCCGCAGCGTTTTACACCTGTTCCTCAATAGGAATCCGCAGGTGAAATCTGCACAAAAAAACACTGGAAATCTGCTGTAAATCCGCAGGTAAAACGCAGTGCCTTTTACCTGCAGATTTTTCAAAAATCATGAGGAAAAATCTCACACGAATCCGCAACGTGGGCACATAGCCTTAGGGTTAGGGTTGGAATTAGAGTTAGGGTTGGAATTAGGGCTAGGGTTTGAAATAGGGTTAAGATTAGGCTTGTGGTTAGGGTTACGGATAGGGTTAGGGGTGTGTTGGGGTTACAGTTGTGGTTAGGGTTGGGATTAGGGTTACGGTTGGGATTAGGGTTAGGATTAGGGTTGGAATTAGGGTTACGGGTGTGTTGCGGTTAGGGTTGTGGTTAGGGGTGTGTTGGGGTTAAGGTTGTGATTAGGGTTATGGCTACAGTTGGGATTAGGATTAGGGGTGTGTTGGGGTTAGTGTTGAAGTTAGAATTGAGGGGTTTCCACTGTTTAGGCACATCAGGGGTCTCCAAACGCAACATGGCGCCACCATTGATTCCAGCCAATCTTGCGTTCAAAAAGTCAAATGGTGCTCCCGCCCTTCCAAGCCCCGACGTGCGCCCAAACAGTGGTTTACCCCCACATTTGGGGTACCAGCGTACTCAGGACAAACTGGGCAACAACTGCTGGGGTCTAATTTCTCCTGTTACCCTTGCAAAAATAAAAAATTACTTGCTAAAACATAATTTTTGAGGAAAGAACAATTATTTTTTATTTTCACGGCTCTGCGTTATAAACTTCTGTGAAGCACTTGGGGGTTGAAAGTGCTCACCACACATCTAGATAAGTTCCTTCGGGGGTCTAGTTTCCAAAATGGGGTCACTTGTGGGGTGTTTCTACTGTTTAGGTACATCAGGGGCTCTGCAAATGCAATGTGACGCCCGCAGACCATTCCATCAAAGTCTGCATTTCAAATGTCACTACTTCCCTTCCGAGCCCTGACGTGTGCCCAAACAGTGGTTTACCCCAACATATGGGGTATCAGCGTATTCACAACAAACTGGGCAACAAATATTGGGGTCCAAATTCTCCTGTTACCCTTGTGAAAATAAAAAATTGCTTGCTAAAACATCTTTTTTGAGGAAAGAAAAATGATTTTTTATTTTCACGGCTCTGCGTTGTAAACTTCTGTGAAGCACTTGGGGGTTGAACGTGCTCACCACACATCTAGATAAGTTCCTTGGGGGGTCTAGTTTCCAAAATGGGGTCACTTGTGGGGGGTTTCTACTGTTTAGGCATATCAGGGGCTCTGCAAACGCAAACCTGACGCCCGCAGAGCATTCCATCAAAGTCTGCATTTCAAAACGTCACTACTTCCCTTCCGAACCCCGACGTGTGCCAAAACAGTGGTTTACCCCCACATATGGGGTATCAGCGTACTCAGGAGAAACTGGACAACAACTTTTGGGGTCCAATTTCTCCTGTTACTCTTGCAAAAATAAAAAAATTCTGGGCTAAAAAAATATTTTTGAGGAAAGGAAACACATTTTTTATTTTCACGGCTCTGCGTTATAAACTTCTGTGAAGCACTTGGGGGTTCAAAGTGCTCACTACACATCTAGATAAGTTCCCTTGGGGGTCTAGTTTCCAAAATGGAGTCAATTGTGGGGAGTTCCTACTGTTTAGGCACATCAGGGGCTCTGCAAACGCAACCTGACGCCCGCAGAGCATTCCATCAAAGTCTGCATTTCAAAACGTCACTACTTCCCTTCCGAACCCTGACGTGTGCCAAAACAGTGGTTTACCCCCACATATGGGGTATCAGCGTACTCAGGAGAAACTGGACAACAACTTTTGGGGTCCAATTTCTCCTGTTACCCTTGGGAAAATAAAAAATTGTGGGCTAAAAAATCATTTTTGAGAAAAGAAAAATTATTTTTTATTTTCATGGCTCTGCGTTATAAACTTCTGTGAAGCACTTGGGGGTTCAAAGTGCTCACCACACATCTAGATTAGTTCCTTGGGAGGTCTAGTTTCCAAAATGGGGTCACTTGTGCGGGAGCTCCAATGTTTAGGCACACAGGGGCTCTCCAAACGCGACATGGTGTCCGCTAATGATTGGAGCTAATTTTCCATTCAAAAAGCCAAATGGCGTGCCTTCCCTTCCGAGCCCTGCCGTGCGCCCAAACAGTGGTTTACCCCCACATATGGGGTATCATCGTACTCAGAACAAACTGGACAAAAACATTTGGGGTCCAATTTCTCCTATTACCCTTGGGAAAATAAAAAATTCTGGGCTAAAAATCATTTTTGAGGAAAGAAAAATTATTTTTTTATTTTCACGGCTCTGCGTTATAAACTTCTGTGAAGCACCTGGGGGTTATAAGTGCTCACTATGCATCTAGATAAGTTTCTTGGGGGGTCTAGTTTCCAAAATGGGGTCACTTGTAGGGGAGCTCCAATGTTTAGGCACACAGGGGCTCTCCAAACGCGACATGGTGTCCGCTAACGATTGGAGCTAATTTTCCATTCAAAAAGTCAAATGGCACGCCTCCCCTTCCGAGCCTTGCCGTGCACCCAAACAGTGGTTTACCCCCACATATGAGGTATCGGCATACTCAGGAGAAATTGCCCAACAAATTTTAGGATCCATTTTATCCTGTTGCCCATGTGAAAATGAAAGAATTGAGGCTAAAAGAAATTTTGTGTGAAAAAAAAGTACTTTTTCATTTTTGCGGATCAATTTGTGAAGCACCTGGGGGTTTAAAGTGCTCACTATGCCTCTGGATGAGTTCCTTGGGGGGTCTAGTTTCCAAAATGGGGTCACTTGTGGAGGAGCTCCAATGTTTAGGCACACAGGGGCTTTCCAAACGCGACATGGTGTCCGCTAACGATGGAGATAATTTTCCATTCAAAAAGTCAAATGGCGCTCCTTCCCTTCCGAGCCTTACCATGTGCCCAAACAGTGGTTTACCCCCACATGTGAGGTATTGGTGTACTCAGGAGAAATTGCCCAACAAAATTTAGGATCCATTTTATCCTGTTGCCCATGTGAAAATGAAAAAATTGAGGCTAAAATAATTTTTTTGTGAAAAAAAAGTACTTTTTCATTTTTACGGATCAATTTGTGAAGCACCTGGGGGTTTAAAGTGCTCACTATGCTTCTAGATAAGTTCCTTGGGGGGTCTAGTTTCCAAAATGTGGTCACTTGTGGGGGAGCTCCAATGTTTAGGCACACGGGGGCTCTCCAAACGCGACATGGTGTCCGCTAAAGATTGGAGCCAATTTTTCATTAAAAAAGTCAAATGGCGCTCCTTCCCTTCCGAGCCCTGCCGTGCGCCCAAACAGTGGTTTACCCCCACATATGAGGTATCAGCGTACTCAGGACAAATTGGACAACAACGTCCCTGGTCCAGTTTCTCCTTTTACCCTTGGGAAAATAAAAAAATTGTTGCTAAAAGATCATTTTTGTGACTAAAAAGTTAAATGTTCATTTTTTACTTCCATGTTGCTTCTGCTGCTGTGAAACACCTGAAGGGTTAATAAACTTCTTGAATGTGGTTTTGAGCACCTTGAGGGGTGCAGTTTTTAGAATGGTGTCACTTTTGGGTATTTTCAGCCATATAGAACCCTCAAAATGACTTCAAATGTGAGGTGGTCCCTAAAAAAAATGGTTTTGTAAATTTTGTTGTAAAAATGAGAAATCACTGGTCAAATTTTAACCCTTATAACTTCCTAGCAAAAAAAAAAATTGTTTCCAAAATTGTGCTGATGTAAAGTAGACATGTGGGAAACGTTATTTATTAACTATTTTGTGTCACATAACTCTCTGGTTTAACAGAATAAAAATTCAAAATGTGAAAATTGCGAAATTTTCAAATTTTTTGCCACATTTCCGTTTTTTTCACAAATAAACTCAAAAATTATCGACCTAAATTTACCACTAACATGAAGCCCAATATGTCACGAAAAAACAATCTCAGAATCGCTAGGATCCGTTGAAGCGTTCCTGAGTTATTACCTCATAAAGGGACACTGGTCAGAATTGCAAAAAACGGCAAGGTCATTAAGGCCAAAATAGGCTGGGTCATGAAGGGGTTAAAGGGTGCTCTCATCCAGACAATCCCTGTCCACATAAATCAATTGAATACTATGTGGAGATCAGTCTCATGGACCCCAATGCAAGATTTGAACCGCCCTCATGTATATACTCACCTCCTCCTCCTGTACAATGACTGATAACACCTATATACAGTAGGTAACACAGGATCCACCATTCACAATAGGTGATGTCACAGCTCACCTCCTCCTCCTGTACAGTGACTGATAACACCTCTATATACAGTAGATAACACAGGATCCACCATTCACAATAGGTGATGTCACAGCTCACCTCCTCCTCCTGTACAATGACTGATAACACCTCTATATACAGTAGGTAACACAGGATCCACCATTCACAATAGGTGATGTCACAGCTCACCTCCTCCTCCTCCTGTACAATGAATGCTATAGGAGGCAAATTATGTAACATTTTTAATGAAAACCAATTGCAAAACTTTTTTTTTTTTAGCCCAGGTTACATGCAATTGTCCCAGTGCTTTACACTTCAGCTCTGCTTCTTCCTACAGACTCCAGAGACTGGCAGAATTATCTCAATTTCATCACTGTTCCCACAACCAATGCACGTAAGGGTTTAAAATAGACTGGGGTCGTAGTCGTAGTCATCCAGGAGGTGTCATAAAGGAAGGGTGAATTCAATGGAGGCTATCATTTGAAGAGTTAACCTTAAAGGGAACCTGACATACTATTATAATTTTGAACAGCCATTCAGAATCCACCTAAAATTTTGTAACCCTACACCTGATAAGAAAAAATGAATTGTAAGATGTCATTGGATACAAGGTTTTAGAGTTGATGAAAGGAACCGATGATGGAGGATCGGAGTCAGAAAATAGAACCAAAGAAGGGTTAAACGTGTTAGTGGAGATACAGATAAATCGCGTAGAGTAACGATGATGAAGATGTTTGGTTGCCATGGTGATGGCACATAAGTGTTGGCGTGGAGGGCAGCAGCTGCAGCGCGGCGGCGGCGCCCAGACCTCAGCACTTTGCTACATAGGAGATTGTAATACGTTGTGACAGGACCTTGTGAAGTCTCCAGCGTCTTTTTTTTCTAGGAACTAGAAATAACCTTTCCCTGGGCTCAATCACAAATAGTCAGCGGGACCCGGTGACGAGGACTCAATATCGATCAAGTACAGAGAATAACGTTTTATTGTTGAATATACGTAAAAGCGATACATTGTATCATTGCACAACAGTGGCACGGACACAGTCGACCTCACTCGTCATTGCAAGTGTGGAAGAAGATGTCGGCACGGAAAAGTTGTGATGACGATGGAGATATAACGGGAGTCACAAAGTATCTCGGGAGTAGGAGCTCAGGAGGGGGTGAAGATGACGTGCGGAATGTTTCATCCCTACAGGAAAGAGAACATGTAGATGATACATACAGACATTGGGGGATAATAATGGATCACTATCGGGGGAGGGTTCTGCGATAAAAAGCATAAAGAACTAAAGTGCGACACTCAATGCCAGTCTGCTGCAACGAAAGCCAATATGATATTGTATTGAATTTGAAAATGTCATTACTTCATGATTGCACTGATCCTGAGAATGAAGGAGCTGCTGATTTAAGACGATATCACTCATGGAGTTTTGCCCTGCTCATCGGTGCTCTGGGTCAACTGAGATGTGCAGCAAACTGCAGCCAGCACCATTCATTTGAATGGAGCCAAGAAGAAGGGAAGGGGCTGGGAACACTACTGTGCAGAGGACAAAGTGTGAACGGGAAACAGCACTGAGTTAGTACTGAGGTCTCTTCATTCTCTGTATCACAGAGTTCAGTCCTCCAGCGATCAATAAATTGAATCTATCAGCAAGTTTTGATATGTAATCTGACAGCAGCATTATATAGGGGCAGAGGCCCTCATTCCAGCGATGTATTACTTAGCTTAGTGGATGCAGCAGTTGTGATAGAATCTGCTGCAGATCTAGCAGAGCTCGGAATGCTGAGCTCTGTATAACTCCGCCCACACCACTGATTGGCTGCTTTCTGTGTGTAATCCCACCCACACCTCTGATTGGCAAATATCTGGTTACAAAGTATTTTGACGAAAAGCTGCTAATAAGTGCTGGTGGCGTGGTTGGACCAGGAGGCACGAGACACCTAGTCCGGTAGTAATAATCTCCTGCTGATAAAACACTGATTGCATTGAAGAAAACCCCTTTAATAAATCTAATATTGAAATGAAAGAAATGAATATTTGGGGCTTCCTAAGCTATTTTTTTTTAACAGGGCACATGATTTTGTGGGACTTACTAATATGTAAGTTTTGATATGTTCTCGTCCTTTGTGAAGTCCTTCGCTCTTGTTAATGCTGCCTTCCTCACAGACTGCACAGTTCTCCTTTTCTCAGAATATCTACTGATGGAGGAGCATGTGACCAGACCTGTCCATGGCCTCCTCCAATAGAAAGAGACTTCACACGAGAAAGCTGTTTGTCTATTGGAGGAGGCCATGGACAGGTCTGGTCACATGCTCCTCCATCAGTAGATAGTCTGGAATAGGAGAACTGTGTAGCTTCTGAGGAAGGAGGAGAACCTGGAATACTTGTATATTAGTGTCGCACAGTCATGCCTTCGGTAGTTCTAACACTCACCTAGGGATGGTATAGTGCCCCTGTTATATAAACTTCCACCTGTTTCTGCCTTGTGGTGGAGGTAACTCCAAGAAAGAAGTTTCTGGGATTCAGTTGGCTACTGCTGAGAACACAGAAATACACAGGCTTGTGATTTCCAACAATCTCCAAAGCATAAAGGAGTGTTCTTTTATTTATACCCTTCTTTACATAAATTCGAGTGGTTCATAAATGATAGCAAATAGCAGATTTCATACTTTCAAAATGTGTTCATGCATCCGGACCCCTCCACAAATCTTTGTGCTAAGACTTGTGAGATCTACTACATCTTGTGAGATTTGGCAGGAGTGAAGAATTAAAATTAAGATAACGTGGACAAGCCCTTTAAGATACCGACAACAATGATTGATTCCTTTCAGCTTGTTTTTACTTTGCAAGTTGTGCCGTGCGCATTGGTGGTAATGTCAGCAGAGAAAAAGGCTATAGTGGAAGGAAAGAACTCCATTATAAAGCTGGAGACACAGCACACCCCCTCCTCCCTCCTACCTCTCTCACTGAGCATGCTCACTACACTGCCCCATAGAAGTTAATTAATCTTTTTCGCACTATTCTATAGACATATATTTGCTCTTCTAGTACAGACAGCATCAGGCATTTAGGGAAGTCGAGGTTTCATTAACATGAAATTCCCGCAGGTCTTACATAATTACAAAGTAGGCAGGAAAACAAGGGATTTGCTGAACACTCACAGATCGTAAAAATTACTCGGATTTCGAGGCGTCTTCCCGGGGCTCCAATGGAAAATTAAGATGTTACTATTATCTCTATGCTCAGCTGGAAAAAAAAAGGCAAATATGGCATATTAGATATTACCAATCACCAGTCAGACGTCAGCTCTGTTTTCGCTGAGCAAGCGCCACCGTCTACTTGTCTGCATGTACCATAGAGATGAGACATTCTTATCACTGGGTATTACTGCATGGACAGAGCGAAACGTGTATCTAGATGGACATCATGTAAGGACAGATCAAAGGTTTAGTAGATCAAGCAATTCAGACAAACACACTGTACGGCTTTACGCGGTCTCGGAGAAAGTCTTCCACCAACTGGGATGAATCCAACCAGTAGAACACACTTGGAGGCCAACACTGGCCAACCCAAGTCACAGTGGCTCTTCCTCAGCCAACATGGTAGGAGCCATAGGGTGAGAATGACAATGAGACGTTCCAGGTCCAGTTCTTGTCTCTTCTGTTTGCATATTAAGGCCATGTTCACACTTTGCGGGTGACCTCTGCGGGTTCTCCCGCAGCGGATTTGATAAATCTGCAGGGCAAAACCGCTGCGGTTATCCCTGCAGATTTATCGCGGATTGTTCCGCGGTTTCCGCTGCGGGTTTCCGCCTATACTATTGATGCTGCATATGCAGCAATATGCAGCATCAATAGTAATGTTAAAATAAAAAAAAAAGTTTATATACTCACCCTCCGATGTCCTCGGCGCTGCACCCAGCGCTCCGGTTCCAAAGATGATGTGCGAGAAGGACCCTTCGTGACGTCACGGTCATGTGACCGCGACGTCACGGTCATGTGACCGCGACGTCACCGCAGGTCCTGTTCGCACAGCAACTCTGACCGGACGGCCACGTGCAGCGCTGAGAGGTGAGTATAACATGATTTTTTATTTTAATTCTTTTTTTTACCCCAAATATGGTTCCCAGGGCCTGGAGGAGAGTCTCCTCTCCTCCACCCCGGGTACCACCCGCACATTATCCGCTTACTTCCCACATCGTGGGCACAGCCCCATGCGGGAAGTAAGCGGTTCAATGCATTCCTATGGGTGCAGAATCGCAGCGATTCTGCACAAAGAAGTGACATGCTGCGGGTTGTAAACCGCTGCGTTTCTGCGCGGTTTTTCCCGCAGCATGTGCACAGCGGTTTGCGGTTTCCATAGGGTTTACATGTTAATGTAAACGCAATGGAAACTGCAGCGGATCCGCAGCATCAAAATCGCCGCGGATCCGTGGTAAAAACCGCAAAGTGTGAACATGGCCTTACAGTCACAGGTTTAAGACCCAGACTGCTGTGTGACATCTCAGGCTCTTTTTGAGGAATCTCTCCCATCATCCAGTCCTTGGTTATCAGCCCTACCGTCATGAGTTCTTTCTATAACATCCTGTTTGTATTTTTAGGATCCTCTATATTTGATTCGTCTTCCCTCAATTTTCTTGACCTGACCTTTTTACCAATTTTGTTTTCAGCCTGACCTTCTGCACTATTGTCCTGATAATGATTTTGAAACTAAAGTCTACCTTCAGAAGGCAAAATAAGTATGTGATACACTGCCGATTTTGCAAGTTTTCCCACCTACAAAGATTGGATAGGTTTGTAATTTTTATCTTAGGTACACTTCAACTGTGAGAGACATAACCAAAAAAAAACAAAACAGAAAATCACATTGTATTTTTTTGAAATAATTAATTTTCATTTTATTGCATGAAATAAGTATTTGATCACCTACCAACCAGCATGAATTCCGGCTTACACAGACCTGTTGGTTTTTCTTTAAGAAGCCTCCTACTCTGCACTCATTAACTGTATTAATTGCACCTGTTTGAACCCGTTACCTGTATAAAAATCACCTGTCCACACACTCAATCACACTCCAACCTCTCCACCATGGCCCAGACCAAAGAGCTGTCTAAGGATACCAGGGACAAAATTGTAGACCTGCACAAGGCTTGAATGGGCTACAAAACAATAGACAAGAAGCTTGGTGAGAAGGCTATAACTGTTGGCACAATTATTAGAAAATGGAAGAAACACAAGATGGCTGTCAATCTTCCTCAGTCTGAGGCTCCATGCCAGATATCACTTCGTGGGTAATTATGTTGCTGAGAAAGGTCAGGGGAACCAATCCATTACCATAAGTAACATGCTACACCATCATGGGTTCAAATCCTGCAGGGCACACAAGGTCCCCCTGCTCACGCCAGCACATGTCCAGGCTCGTTTGAAGTTTGCCAATGATCATCTGAATGACTAGAAGAGACATGGGAGGAGGTCATATAGTCAAATGAGACCAAAATAGAACTTTTTGTTATCACCTCCACTCACCATATTTGGAGGAAGGAGAAGGATTATTTAAAACCTCAAGAACACAGTCCCAACCGTTAAGCATGGTGGGGGAAACATCATACTTTGGGGGTGCTTTTCTGCAAAGGTAACAGGACAACTGCACCGTATTGAAGGGAGCATGGATGGGGTCATGTATCGAGAGATTTTGGCCAACAACCTCCTTCCCTCTTTAAGAGCATTGAAGATGGGTCGTGGCTGGGTCTTCCAGCATGACAATGACCCCAAACACACAACCAGGTCAAGTAAGGAGCGGCTCTGTAAGAAGCATTTCAAGGTCCTGGAGTGGCCTAGCCAGTCTAAAGACCTGAATCCAATAGAAAATCTTTGGAGGGAGGTGAAACTCTGTTGTCCAGAGACAGCCTCAAAACCTGAAAGTTCTGGAGAAGATCTGTATGGGGGAGGGGGCCAAAATCCCTGCTGCAGTTTGTGCAAACTTGGTCAGGAACAACAGGAAACGTCTGACCTCTGTAATTGCAAACAAAGGTTTCTGTACCCAATATTAAGTTCTGTCTTGCTATTGTATCAAATACTTATTTCATGCAATAAAATGCAATTTAATCATGTAAAAATCGCACAATGTGATCTTATGGATTTTATTTTTAAAAATTTGAGGGGATTTGCCCCTCACACATGAAGTGTAACTACGATAAAAATTACAGACCTCTCCATTCTTTGTAGGAGGGAAAGCTTGCAAAATCGGCAGTGTATCAAATAGTTATTTTCCCCACTGTCTCTGTTACCTACACAAAACTGTCCTGATTACATTTCTGGTGGTGTCCGACCATCTTTTGGGGACTATCCTGATGATCTGTGTATCCAACAGATAACTCCTTGTAGGGTTTGGTATGAAAAAAAGAAAAACTGAGGATATTTTTGGATTCTGGACTAGAGATGAGCAAATCTTTTGAAAATCGAAATTTCCAGCTTTGTTGAATTTTTCCTCCAAAATTTGATTAACAGCAAATCAATTTGGCAGGAATCACAGGTGCTGCATATTCTCCAAATGCCCTCAAAACATGTGTGTAAAAATCTGAGGTGCCCTAGGACTGTGGGGAACCCCCCTTGTAAGCTCCTTCTAGCAAACACAACCTTAGTAATGCCAAAATGATGTCAATATATTGTTTTTCACTATTGTCCTGTCACACACTGTCTCTAATGTTTATTCAGTGTTCTCTCCTGATCTCTGCTTCTAGGCCGGGAGCTCAGCTGGGACATCCTCTGGCTTTCTAGAATCACCTGAAAATGGCTGCTGCATTCCCTGCCTCTGATTTTATACAGGCTATAATAGTCCCTCCTGATTGGCTGTGCTATTCCGTGTGATATTATAGCTCCAAGGCATTATGGGGAATTCCGCACACATATAGGAGAGGTGGGTACACATCTACATTAACGTTTCCTCCCTCACTCCTTGCATCACACAGGCTTAAAAGTAAGACAGAAAACAGTATTCAAAAATGACCGATTTCAACTAAATACTCAATTTGAAACATCCTTTTAAAAACTCCCGTTTTCCCAATATTTAGGCTACGCTCACATGTTGTAGCTTCAGTGTGTTTTCTGGGGGGGGGTATTTTTTGCTAAAATCATTGTGTTGCAGTTGTTTTTTAATTTGAAGCAAAAAAACATCGCATATATGTGTACACAGCCCTAATATAGTGTCACTACTAAATCATAAAAGTTGCCATCAGGGTTTCACCATCTCCAGATAGTTGACTCACAAGACTAATAATGATAGCGCACTCTGGAGATTGGGTGCAGCACAGGAGAAGTCCATGGCATTCACTGTGACCGGAGCTATATAGCGGTATTATTTTGGCGCTGCACAGATTTGTTACCTTGTCACTGTAAGTCACTAATATGTAAGCATTATACAGTAGTATTTTTTGGGCACTTTATGGTACTATATATAGGGTGCTCAATGGCACTATTAAGAACATATTATGACAGTGTTGCATCCACCTTCCAAAAAGTGGCACGAAGGCCCCCGCACGTTCTCGTAGGGCCTTTGTGGACCTTGATGCTGACCTGCATAGTGTCATATAATATTTTCGAGAATTTAGATAACAACAACATAACGAGTATGGAGAGAATAAATATACTTTTCTGAAATTGTATGATTGTAGAAGTGTTCGCGATGTGCCGGCGGTAAGGTATAATCACGGCTCGGGAGCGCGGTCTCTGTCCTGTATTTTGCAGATAAGTAAATAGCACACTGAGAGATGAATGCTTGTGAGATGTTTTCTGTGGTCGGGATGGAAATGCCATGGAATTGGATCCTGCTGTTTGCTCAGGAAATGACTGACCAGGACGAAGATGAGATATTGCTTCACCTTTTGACATGTGCATGGACGCAATCACACGGAGCCAATGGCAAGGCCATATGATTTGGGGTCAATATGGCTGCGTTCTCACTTTTTGGCTATAAAGGGACCGAAAACCTAGCGCTGAGCTGCAATACCACACACAACCTATAGACAGGTGTGGCGCTGATTTTTGAAGAAATCAGTCATACGTAGGGAGTATGTGCATAGCTCCGATTACAGCGGTGTAACCTGATAGACGCAGCTGTCAATCATGGGAATGGGGGCGTCCTCGCTTCTGACAACCACCATCCCACAAACGCGATCGCAAAGTGTCGACAGGTTGTCACAGCAGCTGAACTTCTGCCGAAGCGCTGAGCTTCATAGGAGAGTGTCACTTTTACAATTCACTGCAATACCATATTATGCTGGAGATCAAATAATCACAGATTCAAGTCCCATAAGGGGACTAATTAAAAATGTAAAACAAAAAAATAAATTAAAAAAACCCCCTACAAAATATAAAATCCACCTTTTTTCCAAACCAATAGCGAAATGTAAAAAAAAAATCATATTTAGTGTCACTGCATGCGTAATTGAACATCCTAGTAAAATAATAAAATATTTATTGCAAACGGTGAATACTTAAAAGAAACGAATCAAAACTGCAACTGTCAGTTTTCCTTTTCTCTTTACTCGGGTTCACAATAACCACCGTCTTAGTCTCACTTAGATGCACCCACGTCATGTGGCAATGGCTACTATCCAGACCTTAGGTCTGCTTCACACGTCCTCTTGACCCTATCTGACAGGAAACTGTTGCTGTCCCTTCGCTTTAGCCCCTCCCACTCTGGGCTAGTCCCAAACACTAACTCTAACTCTCCCACCTGTCGTGCAGAACACAATACCAACACTATTAACCCATATCATAGTTCACATTATGCAATACAACAATACGCGTGTTCTTCAAGGAGGAACGTGGGCAGTATGTCCAACTCCTTACACATACTACCCACTTGGGGGTCACTTGGGGAATAGTGATCACAAAATAATAAGTTTTCATGTCTCCTTTAATAAGATGTGTAGTAGAGGGGTGACAAGGACACTAAACTTCAGGAGGGCAAATTTCCAACGGATGAGAGAGGATCTTGGTGCAATTAACTGGGACGATATCCTGAGACACAAAAATACACAAAGAAAATGGGAGACGTTTATTAGCATCCTGGATAGGACCTGTGCACAGTATATACCGTATGGGAATAAACATACTAGAAATAGGAGGAAACCAATATGGCTAAATAGAGCTGTAAGGGGCGCAATAAGGGACAAAAAGAAAGCATTTAGAGAATTAAAGGTAGGTAGTGAGGAGGCATTAAATAAATACAGAAAATGAAATAAATTCTGTAAAAAGCTAATCAAGGCAGCAAAGATTGAGACAGAGAGACTCATTGCCAGAGAGAGTAAAAATAATCCCAAAATATTCTTTAACTACATAAATAGTAAGAAACTAAACAATTATAGTGTTGGCCCCCTTAAAAATAGTCTGGGTGAAATGGTGGATGAGGATGAGGAAAAAGCCAATATGCTAAATGACTTTTTTTCATCAGTATTTACACAAGAAAATCCCATGGCCGACAATATGATCAGTGATAACAAAAATTCCCCATTAAGTGTCACCTGCTTAACCCAGCAGGAAGTACGGCAGTGTCTAAAAATCACTAAAATTGACAAATCTCCGGGCCCGGATGGGATACACCCCCGAGTACTGCAGGAATTAAGTACAGTCATTGATAGACCATTATTTTTAATCTTTAAAGAGTCCATAATAACAGGGTCTGTACCACAGGACTGGCGTATAGCAAATGTGGTGCCAATATTCAAAAAGGGGACAAAAACTGAACTCGGAAATTATAGGCCAGTAAGCTTAACCTCTACTGTGGGTAAAATCCTGGAGGGCTTTCTAAGGGATGCTATACTGGAGTATCTGAAGAGGAATAACCTCATGACCCAGTATCAGCACGGGTTTACTAGGGACCGTTCATGTCAGACTAATTTGATCAGCTTCTATGAAGAGGTAAGTTCCGGACTGGACCAAGGGAACCCAGTAGATGTAGTGTATATGGACTTTTCAAAAGCTTTTGATACGGTACCACACAAAAGGTTGATTGTTATGGACATGGTGGTTAGGTGCACCAGGAATGACCTGATAGTTAAACACGGAGTCGGGACGGGCTCTGGGGAAATGGGAACTCTGCTGAACGCAAACCCTACTCCTATCAACACAACTAGAAATAGCCGTGGAGCGTGCCTGACTCTGCCTAGACGCCTCTTCACAGCCTAAGAGCTAACTACCCCTAAAGAAAGGAAACAAAGCCTCACTTGCCTTAGAGAAATTTCCCCAAAGGTAAAAGCAGCCCCCCACAAGTATTGACTGTGAGTTAAGAGGAAATCACAAACACAGGATGAAATAGGCTTTAGCAAAGACAGGCCAGTCTAACTAAACAGATTGAGGATAGAAAAGGGATCTTTGCGGTCAACACAACAAACTACAAAAACCACGCAGAGTGTGCAAAAAATACCCCCGCACCGACTCACGGTGCGGTGGTGCCACTCTGCACCCCCAGAGCTTCCAGCTAGCCAGGCAGTTTCAAGATAGCAAGCTGGACTAGAACTTAGCAAGAAAAACCATAAGTAACAAATGAACAAGCCGAAACTTAGCTTTTGCTGGAGTAGTCAGGTCCTCAGAAAGATCCAGGAGAGATCTGAACCAGTACTAGAACATTGACAGCTGGCATGGAGTAATGATCTGAGTGGAGTTAAATAGAGAATCCAGCCTAGCCCTAAACGAGGGCAGGTGGGGAAGGAATCTCAGAGCCAGCAGCTCCACTCACAGCCACCAGAGGGAGTCCACGGACAGAACTCACCGAAGTACCATTCATGACCACAGGAGGGAGTTCGAGAACGGAATTCACAACAGTAGCCCCCTTGAGGAGGGGTCATCGAACCGTCACCAGAGCCCCCCGCGCGGATTAGGACGAGCCAAATGAAAGGCACGAACTAAATCGGCAGCATGGACATCAGAGGCAACAACCCAGGAATTATCCTCCTGACCATAGCCCTTCCATGTGACCAAGTACTGAAGTTTTCGTCTCGAAATACGAGAATCCAAAAGCTTCTCCACCACATACTCCAACTCCCCCTCGACCAACACCGGAGCAGCAGGATCAACGGAGGGAACCATAGGCGCCACATATCTCTGCAGCAACGACCTATGGAACACATTATGGATGGCAAAAGAAGCAGGAAGGGCCAAACGAAATGATTCAGGATTAAGAATTTCAGAAATCTTATAAGGACCAATGAAACGAGGCTTAAACTTAGGAGAAGAAACCTTTATAGGAACTAACGAGATGATAACCACACCAAATCCCCAACACGAAGTCGGGGACCAACACGGCGACGGCGGTTAGCGAAACGTTGAGCCTTCTCTTGGGACAAGGTCAAATTGTCCACCACATGAGTCCAAATTTGCTGCACCTGTCCACCACAGAATCCACACCAGGACAGTCAGAAGGCTCAACCTGCCCTGAAGAAAAACGAGGATGAAAACCAGAATTACAAAAAAAAGGCGAAACCAAAGTAGCCGAACTGGCCCGATTATTAAGGGCGAACTCAGCCAATGGCAAGAAGGTCACCCAATCATCCTGATCGGCAGAAACAAAGCATCTCAGATAGGTTTCCAAAGTCTGATTGGTTCGTTCGGTTTGGCCATTTGTCTGAGGATGGAAAGCCGAAGAAAAAGACAAATCAATGCCCATCTTAGCACAAAAGGACCGCCAAAACCTAGAGACAAACTGGGAACCTCTGTCAGACACGATGTTCTCCGGAATGCCATGCAAATGAACCACATGTTGGAAAAATAATGGAACCAAATCAGAGGAAGAAGGCAATTTAGGCAAGGGTACCAAATGGACCATTTTAGAGAAGCGATCGCAAACGACCCAGATGACCGACATCCTTTGAGAAACAGGAAGATCTGAAATAAAATCCATGGAAACATGCGTCCAGGGCCTTTTCGGGATCGGCAAGGGCAAAAGTATCCCACTGGCACGAGAACAGCAGGGCTTAGCCCGAGCACAAGTCCCACAAGACTGCACAAAAGACCGCACATCCCGCGACAAAGAAGGCCACCAAAAGGACCTAGCCACCAAATCTCTGGTACCAAAAATCCCAGGATGACCAGCCAACACCGAACAATGAACCTCAGAGATAACTCTATTAGTCCATCATGCAGGGGTGCATTCGTGCACTATTATTCGTGTACTTTTTTTCAAAGTATATTTTTTTTCTAAGTATGACGCAGTTATAACATGGCAGAATATAACAAGCATCTCTCTTCTCTTCTCTTCAATACAGGTAAACATATCATTCATTCCCTGAACTGAACTATCCTGCATGTCTATTGCTCCATTCCCTGACAGCAAGCGGCTTGGATGGTAAACATATCATTCATTCCCTGAACTGAACTATCCTGCATGTCTATTGCTCCATTCCCTGACAGCAAGCGGCTTGGATGGTAAACATATCATTCATTCCCTGAACTGAACTATCCTGCATGTCTATTGCTCCATTCCCTGACAGCAAGCGGCTTGGATGGTATCTGATTCATTCTATCTTCGGCATTGAATCCTGCATATAGCTCTATATGTTAGTCATCTTATTATGCATTTGTTTGTGTTTATAGATATTTAACTCACTTTTGCTTGTCCTTATGTAGAGAGATCACATAACTTTTTCAAAGGGGTTTATAATCCATGTAGACCTGGACATTTGTTTATCTGATCACTACATTTATTGTGTCCTGCTGTCTCAACTGAGGTAAGGCCCCGTCTCACATAGCGAGATCGCTAGCGAGGTCGCTGCTGAGTCACAAGTTTTGTGACGCAACAGCGACCTCAGTAGCGATCTCGCTATGTGTGGCACGTACCAGCGACCAGGCCCCTGCTGTGAGATCGCTGGTCGTGTCGGAATGGCCTGGGCCGTTTTTTGGTCGTTGAGGTCCCGCTGACATCGCTGAATCGGTGTGTGTGACACCGATCCAGCGATGTCTTCACTGGTAACCAGGGTAAACATCGGGTTACTAAGCGCAGGGCCGCGCTTAGTAACCCGATGTTTACCCTGGTTACCAGCGTAAATGTAAAAAAAAACAAACAGTACATACTCGCCTTCTGATGTCTGTCAGGTCCCTTGCCGTCTGCTTCCCGCTCTGACTGAGTGCCGCCGTACAGTGAGAGCACAGCACAGCGGTGACATCACCGCTGCGCTCTGCTCTCACTGTATGGCAGCACTCAGTCAGAGTGGGAAGCAGACGGCAAGGGACCTGACGGACACCGAAAGGCGAGTATGTGCTGTTTGTTTTTTTTGGTAACCAGGGTAAACATCGGGTTACTAAGCGCGGCCCTGCTCTTAGTAACCCGATGTTTACCCTGGTTACCCGGGTGCTGCAGGGGGACTTCGGCATCGTTGAAGACAGTTTCAACGATGCCGAAGTCGTTCCCCTGATCGTTGGTCGCTGGAGAGAGCGGTCTGTGTGACAGCTCCCCAGCGACCACACAACGACTTACCAACGATCACGGCCAGGTCGTATCGCTGGTCGTGATCGTTGGTAAATCGCTATGTGAGACGGGGCCGTTAGATTGATTGGTAACGAGAGGGGGAGAAACACCCTTTTCCCAAAAAAAAAAAAAAAAAGATCTAAGAGCTAGCCTTCTATAAATGTGGACATAACTTGGGGATGCATTCATGCAGGGGTGCATTCGTGCACTATTATTTGTGTACTTTTTTTCATAGATATTTTTTTCTAAGTATGACGCAGTTATATCATGGCAGTTAGACAGGGCAGGAGACAGGTAAGACAATCTAAACCTACTCCCTATTCACTTGAAACAGAACAAATACTCACCATATGTATCTGTATAATCTATATCCTGGCTGCTGCATTCACTCACCGCCCTTGCATAAACTCTTTACACTCCATCCATATCGGCCCCTCTGTCCTCTCCTCTCCTATGTATAGCACTCATGCTCTGTTCACTTTGCTTAACAGCGCAGATCCATTCAGTCCCACCATCCAACACAAGAGACACTCTCACAAATCACTTAACCATCTGCTCACTCTTTCTATCCTCCTTCTCCTAGTCGCTGGAGACATCTCTCCAAACCCCGGCCCCCCATGTTATAGCCAGTCAAACCTCCCAACTGCTACACCCAGAAACCCCTCTAACCTTATTAATATTCCATGCATGCCTTCTGTCTCTTTCAATTGTGCTCTTTGGAATTCTCGCTCTGTGTGTAATAAACTCTCCTTCACCCATGATTACTTCCTTTCTAAGGCTCTTAATCTCCTGGCTCTTACTGAAACCTGGATCCAGCAGTCAGACACAACCGCTGCTGCTGCTCTCTCCTATGGTGGACTACACTTTTCTCATACCCCAAGATCAGACAACAGAGCAGGTGGAGGCGTTGGGCTGCTCCTTTCACCCAAATGTACCTTCCAAGTTATCCCCCAAGTACACTCACTTGTATTCCCTTCCTTTGAAGTCCATGCTGTCAGACTCTACGTCCCCTTCTCCATGCGAGTGGCGGTGGTGTATCGTCCTCCTGGCCCCTCTCATCAGTTCCTGGATCACTTTGCCACCTGGCTTCCACACTTTCTCTCCTGTGACACCCCCACCCTTATCATGGGTGATTTCAACATCCCCATTGCTTCTCCCCTTTCCCCGTCTGCTTCTCACCTTTTATCTCTAACCTCCTCTTTCGGCCTCTCGCAGCATACTAACTCTCCAACGCATGAAGATGGAAACTCCCTTGACTTGGTCTTCTCCCGACTTTGCTCAGTGGATGATTTCACAAACACCCCTCTCCCGCTCTCTGACCACAACCTTCTTTCATTCTCTATCAAGAACTGCCATCCCGCTCAGGTCACCCCCACTTTCCACACTTATAGAAACATACAGGCCATTAACACCCAGAAACTTATGAAGAACTTGCAGTCCTCATTGGCCCCAATCTCCTCCATCTCATGTCCTGATTCTGCTCTGAACCATTACAATGAAACCCTGCAAAGTGCCCTGGATGAAGCTGCTCCTCCTATACATAGAGCAACTCGACACAGACGGCGACAACCGTGGTACACGCTGCAAACACGTTTCCTGCAGCGGTGCTCCAGGTGCGACGAACGTCTGTGGAGAAAATCTAATCTACCCGAAGATTTCATCCATTATAAGTTCATGCTAAAAACATACAACTCTGTCCTTCACCTCTCCAAACAAACCTATTTCAACACCCTCATCACCTCACTGTCCAATAACCCTAAACGTCTCTTCGACACTTTCCAGTCCCTACTCAACCCAAGAGAGCAGGCCCCAACCACAGATCTCCGCGCTGACGATCTGGCCAATTACTTCAAAGAAAAAATTGAGCACATTCGACTGGAAATCATCTCCCAATCTCTTCATACCAGGCACTGTCCTCCCTCCCCCACTGCAACTGTTCACTCTCTGACTTTGAACCAGTTACTGAAGAAGTAAGCAGGCTCCTTGCATCTTCTCACCCGACCACTTGCAGCAGTGACCCCATTCCGTCACATCTCCTCCAGTCCCTTTCCCCGGCTGTCACCTCTCACATAACAAAAATATTCAACCTTTCCCTCACTTCCGGTATTTTTCCCTCCTCATTTAAGCATGCCATCATACATCCATTACTTAAAAAACCCCTCCCTCGACCAAAATTGTGCCGCTAATTATAGACCTGTCTCTAATCTTCCCTTCATCTCTAAACTCCTGGAACGCCTGGTCCACTCCCGTCTTACCCGCTATCTCTCAGATAACTCTCTTCTCGACCCTCTTCAATCTGGCTTCCGCTCTTTACACTCTACTGAAACTGCCCTCACTAAAGTCTCTAATGACCTACTAACAGCTAAATCTAATGGTCACTACTCCATGCTAATTCTCTTGGATCTCTCCGCAGCATTCGACACTGTGGATCATCAGCTCCTCCTCACTATGCTCCGCTCCATTGGCATCAAGGACACCGTTCTCTCTTGGTTCTCCTCCTATCTCTCTGACCGATCCTTCACTGTATGTTTTGCTGGTTCCTCCTCCTCTCACCTTCCCCTTACTGTTGGGGTTCCTCAAGGATCAGTCCTAGGCCCCCTCCTCTTCTCTTTGTATACTGCCCCTATTGGACAAACAATCAGTAGATTTGGGTTCCAGTACCATCTCTATGCTGATGACACCCAATTATACACCTCTTCTCCTGCTTTCACTCCGACCTTCTTAGAAAACACCAGTGATTGTCTTACCGCTGTCTCTAACATCATGTCCTCCCTCTATCTGAAACTGAATTTGTCAAAAACTGAACTCCTCGTGTTCTCTCCCTCTACTAACCTACTTTTGCCTGCCATTGCCATCTCCGTGTGCGGTTCCACCATTACTCCAAAGCAACATGCCCGCTGCCTTGGGGTCATCCTTGATTCCGAGCTTTCATTCACCCCCCACATCCGATCAATGGCTCGCTCTTCTTATCTGCATCTCAAAAACATTTCTAGAATTCGCCCTTTTCTTACTTTCGACTCTGCAAAAACTCTTACTGTTTCTTTTATTCATTCCCGTCTGGACTATTGTAACTCTCTACTAATCGGCCTCCCTCTTACCAAACTCTCCCCGCTCCAATCTGTCCTGAATGCTGCTGCCAGGATCATATTCCTCACCAACCGTTACACCGATGCCTCTACCTTGTGCCAGTCATTACACTGGCTACCCATCCACTCCAGAATCCAGTACAAAACTACTACCCTCATCCACAAAGCACTCCATGGCTCAGCACCACCCTACATCTCCTCTCTGGTCTCAGTCTACCACCCTACCCGTGCCCTCCACTCCGCTAATGACCTCAGGTTAGCATCCTCAATAATCAGAACCTCCCACTCCCGTCTCCAAGACTTTACACGTGCTGCGCCGATTCTTTGGAATGCACTACCTAGGTTAATACGATTAATCCCCAATCCCCACAGTTTTAAGCGTGCCCTAAAAACGCATTTGTTCAGACTGGCCTACCGCCTCAACGCATTAAACTAACTATCCCTGTGTGGCCTATTAAAAGTAGAAAAAAAAACAAAACACATAATCAGGTTCCTTGCATCGTGTTCTCATACACTTTATGCAGTTAATAGCACTCTGTGTCTGTACGGCTACATACTTAGGCTGTTAACTGGTTCATGCAGCTTTACATGAACACCCGAGCCTTACACTATGGCTGGTCCAAATAACTAAAGCAATTGTCACCATCCACCTCTCGTGTCTCCCCTTTTCCTCATAGTTTGTAAGCTTGCGAGCAGGGCCCTCATTCCTCCTGGTATCTGTTTTGAACTGTGATTTATGTTATGCTGTAATGTCTATTGTCTGTACAAGTCCCCTCTATAAGTTGTAAAGCGCTGCGGAATATGTTGGCGCTATATAAATAAAAATTATTATTATTATTATTATTATCTATCAGGGACAAACAGTTTCTCCGCTGGACAACGGTCAGGTCTATCAGCCTGGAACTCCTGCAGCACCCGCCGCAAATCAGGGGAGATGGCAGACAGAACTACCCCCTCTCTGAGAATACCAGCTGGCTCAGGAACCCCAGGAGAATCAGGCACAAAACTCCTTGAAAGGGCATCAACCTTCACATTCTTAGAACCCGGAAGGTACGAAACCACAAAATTGAAACGGGAGAAAAACAGCGACCAACGAGCCTGTCTAGGATTCAACCGCTTGGCAGACTCGAGATAAGTCAGATTCTTGTGATCTGTCAAGACCACCACGCGATGCTTGGCTCCTTCAAGCCAATGTCGCCACTCCTCGAATGCCCACTTCATAGCCAACAACTCCCGATTGCCAACATCATAATTACGCTCAGCAGGCGAAAACTTTCTTGAAAAGAAAGCGCATGGCTTCATTACAGAGCAATCAGAACTTCTCTGAGACAAAACAGCCCCTGCTCCAATTTCAGAAGCATCAACCTCGACCTGAAAAGGGAGCAATACATCTGGCTGACACAACACAGGAGCCGAAGAGAAACGACACTTCAACTCCTGAAAAGCCTCAACGGCCGCAGAGGACCAATTCACCACATCAGCACCCTTCTTGGTCAAATCAGTCAACGGTTTAACAACACTAGAAAAATTAGCGATGAAGCGACGGTAAAAATTGTCAAAGCCCAGAAATTTCTGAAGGCTCTTCACAGATGTAGGCCGAGTCCAATCATAAATAGCTTGGACTTTAACAGGATCCATCTCAATAGTAGAAGGGGAAAAAATGAAACCCAAAAAGGAAACCTTCTGAACTCCAAAGAGACACTTAGATCCCTTCACAAACAAGGAATTAGCACGAAGGACCTGGAACACCATTCTGACCTGCTTCACATGGGACTCCCAATCATCCGAAAAGACCAAAATATCATCCAAATATACGATCATGAATCTATCCAGATACTTTCGGAAGATGTCATGCATAAAGGACTGAAACACAGAGGGAGCATTAGAAAGGCCGAATGGCATCACCAGGTACTCAAAATGGCCCTCTGGGGTATTAAATGCTGTTTTCCATTCATCGCCCTGTTTAATACGCACGAGATTATACGCCCCTCGAAGGTCTATCTTGGTGAACCAACTAGCCCCCTTAATCCGAGCAATTAAATCAGACAGTAGAGGCAAAAGGTACTGAAATTTGACCGTGATTTTATTAAGAAGGCGGTAATCTATACAAGGTCTCAGAGAACCATCCTTCTTGGCCACAAAAAAGAACCCTGCTCCCAATGGTGACGACGACGGGCAGATATGCCCTTTCTCCAAGGACTCCTTTATATAACTCCACATAGCGGCGTGTTCTGGCACAGACAAATTGAAAAGTCGTCCCTTAGGGAACTTGCTACCAGGAATCAAATTAATAGCACAATCACAATCCCTATGAGGAGGTAGGGTACTAGACTTGGGCTCATCAAATACATCCCGGTAATCCGACAAAAACTCAGGGACTTCAGAAGGAGTGGAGGAAGAAATTGACAACAATGAAACATCCCCATGTACCCCTTGACAGCCCCAACTGGACACCGACATTGATTTCCAATCCAATACTGGATTATGGACCTGCAGCCATGGCAAACCCAACACGACCACATCATGCAGATTATGCAACACCAAAAAGCGAATATCCTCCTGATGCGCAGGAGCCATGCACATGGTCAACTGGGTCCAGTACTGAGGCTTATTCTTGGCCAAAGGCGTAGCATCAATTCCCCTCAAAGGAATGGGATGCTGCAAGGGCTCCAAGAAAAAACCACAGCGCCTGGCAAACTCTAAGTCCATTAAATTCAGGGCAGCGCCTGAATACACAAATGCCATAACAGAATAGGATGACAAAGAGCAAATCAGAGTAACGGACAAAAGAAATTTAGGCTGTACAGTACCAATGGTGACAGACCTAGCGAACCGCTTAGTGCGCTTAGGACAATCAGAGATAGCATGAGTGGAGTCACCACAGTAAAAACACAGCCCATTCTGATGTCTATGTTCTTGCCGTTCAGCTCTGGTCAAAGTCCTATCACATTGCATAGGCTCAGGCCTCTGCCAAATGGTGCACAGTTTTGCGCTCACGTAAGCGCCGATCGATCTGTATGGCCAAGGACATTGATTCATTCAGACCAGCAGGCGTGGGGAACCCCACCATAACATCCTTAAGGGCTTCAGAAAGACCCTTTCTGAAAATTGCTGCCAGGGCACACTCATTCCACTGAGTAAGCACAGACCACTTTCTGAACTTCTGGCAATATACCTCCGCTTCATCCTGACCCTGACACAAAGCCAGCAAAATTTTCTCTGCCTGATCCACAGAATTCGGTTCATCATAAAGCAATCCCAGCGCCAGAAAAAACGCATCTACATTACGCAATGCAGGATCTCCTGGCGCCAGGGCGAATGCCCAGTCTTGAGGGTCGCCACGCAACAAAGAAATAATGATTCTCACTTGCTGAATAGGGTCACCAGAAGAGCGGGGTTTCAGAGCAAGAAACAGTTTACAATTGTTTTTGAAACTCAGAAATTTAGATCTATCCCCAGAAAACAAATCAGGAATTGGAATTCTAGGCTCCAACATAGGATTCTGAACTACATAATCTTGAATGTTTTGTACCTTTGCAGCGAGTTGATCTACACTAGAGGACAGACCTTGAATGTCCATATCCACACCTGAGTTCTGAACCACCCAGAGTTTAAGGGGAAAAGAAAGGCAAAACACACTGCAGAGAAAAAAAAAATGGTCTCAGAACTTCTCTTTTCCCTCTATTGAGATGCATTAACACTTTGTGGGCCAGCTGTACTGTTATGGACCTGGTGGTTAGGTGCACAAGGAATGACCTGATAGTTAAACACGGAATCGGGACGATCTCTGGGGAAATGGGAACTCTGCTGAACGCAAACCCTACTCCTATCAACACAACTAGAAATAGCCGTGGAGCGTGCCTGACTCTGCCTAGACGCCTCTTCACAAGAGCTAACTACCCCTAAAGAAAGGAAACAAAGCCTCACTTGCCTCAAAGAAATTTCCCCAAAGGTAAAAGCAGCCCCCCACAAGTATTGACTGTGAATTAAGAGGAAATCACAAACACAGGATGAAATAGGCTTTAGCAAAGAGAGGCCAGTCTAACTAAACAGATTGAGGATAGAAAAGGGATCTTTGCGGTCAACACAACAAACTACAAAAACCACGCAGAGTGTGCAAAAAATACCCCCGCACCGACTCACGGTGCGGTGGTGCCACTCTGCACCCCCAGAGCTTCCAGCTAGCCAGGCAGTTTCAAGATAGCAAGCTGGACTAGAACTTAGCAAGAAAAACCATAAGTAACAAATGAACAAGCCGAAACTTAGCTTTTGCTGGAGTAGTCAGGTCCTCAGAAAGATCCAGGAGAGATCTGAACCAGTACTAGAACATTGACAGCTGGCATGGAGTAACGATCTGAGTGGAGTTAAATAGAGAATCCAGCCTAGCCCTAAACGAGGGCAGGTGGGGAAGGAATCTCAGAACCAGCAGCTCCACTCACAGCCACCAGAGGGAGTCCACGGACAGAACTCACCGAAGTACCATTCATGACCACAGGAGGGAGTTCGAGAACGGAATTCACAACAGTTGATACATAAAATGAGAATAATGGGGATAGGGGAAAATATGTGCAAGTGGGTTGAGAGCTGGCTCAGGGATAGGAAACAAAGGGTGGTTATTAATGGAGCACACTCGGACTGGGTCGCGGTTAGTAGTGGGGTACCACAGGGGTCAGTATTGGGCCCTCTTCTTTTTAACATATTTATTAATGACCTTGTAGGGGGCATTCAGAGTAGAATTTCAATATTTGCAGATGACACTAAACTCTGCAGGGTAATCAATACAGAGGAGGACAATTTTATATTACAGGATGATTTATGTAAACTAGAAGCTTGGGCTGATAAATGGCAAATGAGCTTTAATGGGGATAAATGTAAGGTCATGCACTTGGGTAGAAGTAATAAGATGTATAACTATGTGCTTAATTCTAAAACTCTGGGCAAAACCGTCAATGAAAAAGACCTGGGTGTATGGGTGGATGACAAACTCATATTCAGTGGCCAGTGTCAGGCAGCTGCTACAAAGGCAAATAAAATAATGGGATGCATTAAAAGAGGCATAGATGATCATGAGGAGAACATAATTTTACCTCTATACAAGTCACTAGTGCGACCACACTTAGAATACTGTGCACAGTTCTGGTCTCCGGTGTATAAGAAAGACATAGCTGAACTGGAGCGGGTGCAGAGAAGAGCGACCAAGGTTATTAGAGGACTGGGGGGTCTGCCATACCAAGATAGGTTATTACACTTGGGGTTATTTAGTTTGGAAAAACGAAGACTAAGGGGTGATCTTATTTTAATGTATAAATATATGAGGGGACAGTACAAAGACCTTTCTGATGATCTTTTTAATCATAGACCGGTGACAGGGACAAGGGGGCATCCTCTACGTCTGGAGGAAAGAAGGTTTAAGCATAATAACAGACGCGGATTCTTTACTGTAAGAGCAGTGAGACTATGGAACTCTCTGCCGTATGATGTTGTAATGAGTGATTCATTACTTAAATTTAAGAGGGGACTGGATACCTTTCTGGAAAAGTGTAATGTTACAGGTTATATATACTAGATTCCTTGATAAGGCGTTGATCCAAGGAACTAGTCTGATTGCCGTATGTGGGGTCGGGAAGGAATTTTTTTCCCCATGGTGGAGCTTACTCTTACCACATGGGGTTTTTTTGCCTTCCCCTGGATCAACATGTTAGGGCATGTTAGGCTATGCGTTGAACTAGATGGACTTAAAGTTTTCCTTCAACCTTAATAACTATGTAACTACAAACTTTCAGGCAGGTATGTTTGGAAAAAAACATATTTTTAAATGTCGGCCAGGGTCTATGCTGCTCGGGGGACTATTCTAAGAAGTAGATTATTGAAGGCTTCTTCCCGTCCCACTCCCCTTGAGTGACAGGTCTCTCCCTACTTGTGTGTATAGGATGATAGACCTGTAACTTAATGGGACCAGTTCGGGAAAAGCCGCCGGGGACCAACCTCTTGGACTAATAAAAAAAAAACAATAGCAATTTTTATAGTTTTTCTTTACTTCTGTCCTACTTGAATTTCTTTTCCTGATTTTCAGGTACATTAAATGGCAAAATAAATTATGTGATTCGAAACTACTACTCAAGACCCAAAAACCAAGTCACCATATGGCTATGAGTATGGAAAAATTATTAAAATTATTAAAATTATGCCACTGGGAAGTCAAAGAAGAAAAAAGCAAGAAACCAAAAATAGCAGTGTCTCCAAGAGGTTAACAACAGCCTGTTAAAAAAACTACCTATGGCTTTCTATCTGGTGGGCTCAAAGGGCCAATAATGACCTGAACAGATATCCATGGGCCATATAGACAGGAGCCCTACAGTGACTCTGGAGCCCGTAAACACCTGCGTCCATCTGGAGTGGTAGTTTTAGAGGGGTTGGAGATCTACAGTTTTAGATCAGCGTGTCATTGGATTTAATGAAAACTCCCCATACTGATCCCATCTTTATAATTTTGCAAATTGGAAATTTTCCTCATAATTTCCGATAAGACTGTATCTCAGTTTCCCCGAGCTAATATATTCACACTGTGTTATTATTGCTTCATCGTACCCCAATGTGCTATCAATTTTACACTGTGGAGAATAATCATAATTGCTTTTTAACGTGTACCTCCAGCCAAAAAATAAACATATTATATTGCTTCAGACTTTGCATGTGTACTGGAAAGGGTTGTAGTATTTGTCTCCAAATTTAAGAAGTGGATTGGAATTAGTCCTAAAGTCATCGGGATTATATTATTTTATTCAGGAAACAAGCAAATTGCCCAGAAAATATTATCCCCTCCCAAAACTTCCACTTTTGGATGTAAACCCGATTTGTGGCCAAGTTCACTGGATTGTCCGTGTAAAACTGGCTCTATTGGAACATCTATGGATGGCTCTCGGTCATCTCAGATGTGTGTTGTGCTGTCTTCAGCCTGGACTAGCTACTGCCATGTGGTTAGAGAGAAGTTTTGCTATAAGGAGCCAGTCTACCACCACTGATTGGAGTTGTGTAAGTAGAGTTGCAAGACCCTACTGCTTTTGCAGGGGGTCCAGAATTGGAAAGCCATTTGTGGGGTACTAAGATGGTCTGTCACATATCGTGGCCACTGCAAGAGGAGTCCATATCGGCAAAAGGAGACTAAAGGTCCTCATACACATTAGACCACCATCAGCTGAACCTGTCAATATCAACAAAACGGGTCGATGGTCTAGCGGTTAGGAGGGCACCAGCCGATTCATGTTCGGGAGAGATGCATGTCCGATTTTGAACTTCTAATCTCATTGTTCTCCCGGAGATAAGCCACCAGCCGACATGTCATATAGCGGCTTTCTCATAGTGAACACAGGGGAAATATGAATGACCGGTGCCATCAGTAACATTATTGACGCCACAGCTCATCATAATCACTGGTTCTCGCGGAGTGCAGCAAGAGCTGTGAGCGGCTACTGCTCAAAACCTATGCAGCCTCAGAAGGAGACTCGATAGCCTTTGATGCTCGAAATTGAGGAACGTCGTGGGAAGCGCTGGACTATGTCGGACCTGCGTGGGAACTTTGCTTTCTAATAAGTTGATGAAAGAGGGATAGTCTCTTGTTTTTATATTTTTCAGGTTTCTATTTGTGGACTATGTTGGACTCCCTGGCCTACGGCAGACCTGCATGGGGTTTTTTTTTAAATAATTGGTGAACCATCGAAAGTGTTGGGGAGGGTTTTTCCTAAATAAACTATTTTTGTGTGAGTTTGTGTGTTTTGTGTCGGATAATGAAGAGCAATTCTGTTCATACGATTTAATATCCGAGTCACGATTATCCAGACTTCAATGTTGCATGAAGTCTGGGTCCTTGAAGTAATTTCTCGATGTGACCCTCTGATTGTTCAAGCATGAAATAAATACTGCCGAATCCAGAATTGCCAACACTCGCAGCAGGCCGATGATTAATATTCCAGGCTGTGCCAGCTTATGTGGTTGCTGCGGTTTACTAATTAAATTGCAGTTTTGACACATGCCTGCTGGAAGCCCCGAAACACAGTCGGATAGCGAACATGCAACATTTGAATTAATATTGGCAGACCTTTATTCCATTCATTAAAAATAAATAAACAATTAAAGGCGCCCCCTTCACTTGGAAGCTGCTGAAGCGCTGTAGTGTCAATGATGACGGTGGTGATTTTTGCAGAGCGGTTGTTGCATTTTAGCATTTTATTCAAGGTTTGCAATGTTACTAAATGGGAAACTGTGCTGCATTATGGCCTCGGCTTGGTGTTTTGTTTTTTTTAACCCCCCCCTCATAAATTTACGGTAAATTCTGCAAGGTAAAATCTTGTTACTGATGTGACTGCACATTGTGTCATTGCAGTTTACTATTTTACTACTCTCTATTGCAAATGAACCCCAACAGTAGGAGCTTCCTAAATTAAGTCGCCATTGGATGAGACCAGGAATGGTACGAGGTAGGTGTACGAGGCAATGGCGGACATACCAGTGGTGCAACCTGCAGGCACACAAGGGTCCAAGAGATAAATGGGTTCATTTCCAACTCCAAAGCAGCCCATAAAGGTGTGCATTATGATGAACAATTGGACGTTACAGAACTCACATACTGATCTTGCACAGGGGCTTCTTCTGTCACTGCCCGCCACTAGCAGGAGGTATCAGAATCCATTAAATTAGACTCTTGTTTGGAACTGACAGTGAGTGTAGTGACATCAGAGTTGATGTCCTGCAGCGTCTTCAGATGGAGCTAAGGTGCATCCATATAAGCGCATGCTTCATAGATGGTAAGACAACCTATGAGACTGAGTGGAAGTCTGGACCTACTCAGTCATCGAGCAGGAAGCCAGTGGTCTGAGGGATTGGAGTGACTGAAGCATGGCTTACCACTGTGAAGGGTGAAAGAGAGGGTAGTCGTAGGGCTGGAAGCCCTAAGAGGAGTTACACATGAGAGAGACAGGCTGGTGAGGCTAAGGGAGACTATTGTTTATTTGGGCTGAAGTGTGTCTAAGTTAAGCAAACTATTGACTAGTTGTCCCAAGGCCTGGTCAAAGGCCAGATAGAAACCTAGAGTGACTGAGAGTTTGTGCCTTAATTGGAGGACCAAGAGGACATATCTAAAGGTGCTGTACCATAAAGAAAAGGTATTGGCACCCAGAATCTGTAGGGATCCTCCTCATGGAATCGAGAACATTGTGTTTGTCACCCAGAGATCTGGATGATGTAAAGTACTACAAGAGCTCATGTTCTACATGATTGTGTGCGATTACTTCAAGTTAAGTAGTACTCGTATGGATTTTGGACTTGAACTGTGTTATTGGGAACTGCTCTTAAAGATAACAAACAAGTGTTGGTGGTACGTAACAAACAAACACTTAGCTGTAGCTGTGAGTGGTCAAGAGTCATAGTCCAAGAAAGTCTAATCCTAGCAGCTGTATGGACCACCAAAGACACCATGACATCAGCATGCAAGAGGCTTCTGCATCCATACGAACTAACACATAAGTGGAGGACGTTGTTTTAGGTTGTAGTCTTCCTAAACCAGTAATAGTACGTAAGATACAGGTAAAAACTAACAGTGGATGCAACCTGACAATCTGAAAGATTTGTGACGTGATGAAGAGTCCTTCAGATCCAAACTAGAGTATTTACACTCCTCAAAATTAAAGTCGGAACGTCAAGAAGGAAAAGTGGTGGAATGATGGAAATCATAGGATGGAGATGTTAGATATTTGCAAATGATGAAAAATGGAAAGTTTACAAACATCTCAATTTATTCAGTCTGAAGTATGAGCCACGTGCAGAAATGTGGCACTTTCCGTCTTGGCTGCTATCAGTGAGGTTATTAATGGTAGTCTGAGGAGGGCTCGGTTGAGCTATTGGGAATATCATCAAGATCTGCTGCTGGCAGCTCCTGTGTCATCACCAATCGATGATGTCCCAGGTGTTCGGGACAGGAGACATTTCTCCAAAGTGTCTCAGGAGCTGTTTTCAACACACAGTTTGGATGACCTAAACGTGCTCCCATGGCTGCAGAGTCTACGGACTTGTCTACCATAGAGCACATCTGGGATTTCATTGGTCGGTGATTACACAGGAGCTGCCAGCAGCAGATCTTAATGATTTTCCCAACTGCATTCAGCACCGCAGAACCTTCCTCTGATGACCTCAGTGATAGCAGCCAAGGGATTTCTGCATGTGACGCTTATACTCTATACAGAATAAATCAAGATGTTTTGAAAATTTGTTCCCATTTTGTAACCATTTACAGATCAGTAGCGTATACAACCAGTGATTTTTATCATTCCACGACTTCTCCTTCTTGGTGTGCTGTGAGTGGTCAAGAGTCATAGTCCAAGAAAGTCTAATCCTAGCAGCTGTATGGACCACCAAAGACGCCATGACATCAGCATGTAAAAGGATTGTTCATCCTTACGAACTAACACATAAGTGGAGGACGTTGTTTTAGGTTGTAGTCTTTCTAAACCAGTAATAGTACGCAAGATACAGGTAAAAACAGTGGATGCAACTGGATAAGTGTATTAATCTACTATGACTAAAACCACCAAGCACGTAGCTCCACTTAGAATAACGGTAACCACTAAAAGTGCTATGCCTCAGTGTGAGAAGAACGTATTCGTATTCTGTTATATATGTATGGATATGCTTTATCCACCATTCTCCTACACTCCCCTCGCAACCTCGCCATTTGATGAGACAAGGAGTGGCGTTACCGGCCTTCTTAAAGGAGGCAAGAGTGTACATAGCATTGGTACAACCTGTGCCGGTGCAATGGGGCCTAAAAGGTAAGGGGGCCCACTCCACTACCATCTCCGAAGCAGCACATAAAGGGCTGTATTCTGCTGAACAATTGAGCCTCAACATCAACAATGTTTTTTAAATTTTTGGCATGTCAAACCTAACTTCCATTTCAGAAACGAATATTGCTGGTTCTTTTCATCATCTTAATTTTATAAATCTTTTATTGCAGGTGGGAGGTCTGGTTATTACATGTCCTGCGATGAAGAGAAATCACATAGAATTTGTGGCCAGATTATATCTAGCAGAAGCTGTAGTTGATGTTTGATCATTCCAAATTGTAAGCGGGAGGCTGGAGAACCATAGGAGTAATGCGGCGGAAAACGCCCAGGAAATACAACAGACTGTGCCCTGTGCAGCTGCATGCAAGCCACAGGTACTGTGCAAACTCCAGGCCAATGCACGGAGGAGCGTAAACTGCAGTGACATTATGATTTCAGGTGAGAATTCATACGGCAAATTATGATAATTCACTGGAGATCTCATATAAAAATGGTGTTAACCATAAAATGTGTAATTAAAGCAATAGTTTCCAATTACAGAAAGACTGCAGATCTCCATTAGTACATAGCACAACGTCCCAACATGTTTGGCCTCATAACAATACAGGCGTAAGTCACCTTGTGTCTGCAATTTGACAAAGGTCAGTCTCAGGTCCCAACTGTCTGATTACTTAAAGGTGTATTCTGCTCAGAACTTCAGAATTTCTATATTTGTGGGGGTCTGATCCCTGAGACACCAACCGAACACCAGAACGGAGCACTTTTAACCCACCATGTTGCATGCTCGATCTCTTTCATTCTCATTGGTACTGCCCCCTCTTGGACAAAGAGCAGCGTTCCCAGTATGCTGGTATATTATTGGCAATCAGAGGGTTAAATCTAACCTAAAAGCAATATTTTCTTATAATACGCTAAATTAAATCCAGGACGGAAATTTAATTATAATTATTAATCATAGTAATTACACAAAGGTTTATTATAATCAGCACAAAAATCACTTATTAAGAATTTTTTTTCCCTTATAAGAACTTTATTGAAATTCTCAAGGTAAAATATACACCCAGTACTTCAATAGGACCTTTGAAAAGTTTTCTGTTTTTCTTTCTGCATTCTTAATATTAAAGGGAATCTGTCATCTACTTTTTCGTATATACAGTAAGCTGTGGCCACCAGCATTTGGGGCTTATCTACAGCATTCTATAATGCTGTAGATAAGCCCCCGATGTAACCTGAAAGCCCCCAATGTATCTTTCAGGTTACATTGGGGCTTATCTACAGTATTACAGAATGCTGTAGGTAAGCCCCTGACGGTGGTGGCCGCAGCTTATAGCCGAAAAAGGGAAGCAATCGGAAATAATAAAATGCAATAACTGCTATTTTGACCTGGTGACACGTCCTCTTTTTAGGAAATCCATTTTCAAATACCGTACTGGAGAATATTAGAGTAAAAACAGAAAAATAAACCATTTATGACCCCCCAGTTTTGCTCTGGAGGACTCTGGAGTACATTTGAGCTTTACTTATTTAAAATGAAAATTTGCAATACTTAGTTACTCCTGTGGAGGAGCTGCAGAAAAACTAAACAATTACAAAGAGTTCATCCACTGATTACTGCTGATCGCTGGAGGTCACAAGAACAGCAGAACCTGTTGTTAACTTCCTGTCATGGTTCAGTTGGGGGATTCAATTCGGAAACCAGTATCTTCGTGGTCAGTTCTTCTGCCTGTTGAGCTATGGCTCTTTTCCTTTCCCGTCCAAATGTTGATTCTTCCTTTGTCCTTATTCTCTCTTCTTGGTTTGCTCCTTTCCAGGCGTTTTCTATTTTCCCATTTTGGTTTGCTCTATCTCGTTCTGGGTGGGGTTTTATATAGTATCCCTTCTTTGCACTTCCTTGCTGGCTATATTTCCAAGTGGATGTATGCTTAAGAGTTACAGCTCTTTATCTTAGGAGTTTACTTTGCTAGGTAAACTCCAGTTGTATTTTTGCTGCAAGTAGGTTTGCTTTCCCTCCCAGCACCTTTCCCTTTTACTATTGTTAGGTTCTTGGGAGGTCTTTCTAGTTTCTTTCATTTTTCATTCTCCTTAACGTTCACCCTTCCACCTTATTTTAGTTTGTCTTAGTTTCCCACTTTGGATTCTTGTATCCTACTCCACCTTTTCCTTTCCACTTGATGGTAGTGTGTTGCAGACTCCCCTCTTGTTCCTCAGGAGATACGAGAAAACCCTTAACAGCCTTTTAGTAAGGTGGTGTTTTTTAGTTGAGCAGCTAGTGCATTTCTAGTCTGCACAGGAACTAGTAGGGTTTAGTGTGTTGTTTCTCTGGTGGGAATGCGATCACGTTCTTAACACTTCTCATGCTATAACACTTTTAACAAAAATGTTGTAATTTGGAAAAAAATGTTAAAATGATCTTCTTGATCTGTAATTACCGTTCTTCTCTACACTGAAATCCTCTTGTTTGAGGCCACAGCTCCTTACTTTCAATCAACAGCTGTGGAGGGTTGCTGAGACTCAAGTTGCTGTAATCCCTACCTTGCAAACCAAGGAGCGTTCTATTGTTATGGATTACGGACCATGATACTGATTCTGACCCTGATCTTTTCTTTGTTTCTGGATTATAATCTCACTCTCCTCTTTGTATCCATGGTTCTTCCAGTACAGCTTCCAGTGCCGTCAATCATTCATTACTCTGGAGTCTGGTACCAAGAAATTCCATATGGAAATATTAATACTTCCTTGTTGGGGTTAAGGATAAAAACTGAGAAATGCTTTAACCTTTTCCCGTCATAAAACATAATAGTACCTCCTACAGAAGCTGAGGTCACTAAGATAGAATCTGCCATTGCCAAACAAAGGCAGAAATGGACACACTGGAAGCAAACGCAGCAGCAGAAGCATCATGCAAAAGGGCAGAAATAGAGGCTCTAGAGAAGGAGTGCGAGCACGCCCCAGCCATGGCAAGATGGAACAAGCAATAATGTCAGTATTCTAACTCTTCAAGGCAGTATGAGTCTCTTAATCCTTAGCCATCAATCCCTTAGATAACTGTATGATTGTTGTACTCACATGCGATGCGTCCTCAGATAGTTCCAACTCAGCCACACTGACTTGCAATAAGACAAGGAGAAACAGAGTTGATTTTCTCAGAAATCTTGTATTTAAGCACAATGCACTTCGTGGAAAGAGTAATCCAAACAGAAGAAGTACACATGTACATCCAAAAATTGCTAGAGCAAACTGATAATGAGAAAGGAAGGGAGGAGCAGAGGCTAGACATCATCAACTACAGAAGAGAAGGGAAAAAATTCAAAGGGCAGGGCTTCTCCCTAGCAACAGCAGAATGCAATGCATAACTTAGCGAATATATAACAAGTTGCTCCATTCATGGGACACAACACTCCCCATCTGAAATCTTCAGGTTTCACAATGTCTCTGTATGAGGTGACAAGTCGTTGCTGTCCGACGCTGTCATGGAACCTGAAAAGAGGAGAGAGAAGAAAACAATATGCAATGATAATGCAACAATTTAAGTCCATACTTGAGCGATGACACATACTCCTTGAATAAGAAATAAAAGATGAATAAGAGTTCAATAGAAAAACCCATCTTCGGGTTGGTAAAGGAGCAACAAGCCAACTCTTCCACCAACCCAACAATCCAATGGTAAGGTTTAATCCACCGGGAAGTGTTCAAGTCCGGTTCCACACAGAGAGTTTTATGTTCTAACACAGCTGGGGTATGCCCCCCGCCATGGTGGAGTCCAGTAATAATGATCAGTTCTTGTGACGTACTCCTTCGGTTAAAGTAGCACAAGTTCAGTGACTGGGCGAAAGAAGATTCGAGTTGAATCCCCTTTTGTTACCTTGACTTCTACCTTCTGAGTCTTTCCGTCATCGCTGGGCACAACCTTGGTGATAAGACCCCTACACATGTGCCAGCTGTGTCACCCTAATCACTTGTCTTTGGTAAAGCAATGAGCGATGTGAGTAAGACGAGCCAAGGCTCGTACAGCGGATGACCAACTTGAGAAGCGTTCAAAACTATGAAGTTTCAACTTCAGCCTTGATGTCATTGAAGTATAGTGTGTGGAGATAGTTGGTCTAATTTCCTTGTCAGATTCTGGATCCACCAGCTCATATGCGTTGCTGACGTAGTTATCATAGGTATCCTCGTATGAGATACTTGGAGGTGTCAGCCACATGTTGTCACCGAGCTTGGATGCAGCTGTGATTCTCATTCCTCGGTCAGCTGGGTTTAATAAAGATCAGAGGGGATGTGATGTCACTGCTCAGGAGTAGCAAAATGTCTGATACGCTCTACTCTATTACTCACATAGACGTAGAATTGTTTCTTTTGGCTATCTATATATATAATTGTCTAAGGGTTTTTCCGTCTGTCTGTCTGTCTGTCCTGGAAATCCTTTGTCTTGTGCTGTGACCGGCGTGGTACCACGGCACACGACCGTGATAGCCATCTACTCCATTTGTTCCAAAGAAAAATCCCTCAGCCCTAATCATTTGAGTTTCTATGGAAGCTACATGGACATAACCTGTCGTCAGTACCTTACCTGAAAAACTTGAATTGAGACTTAACTCTGCATATTAGCAACGTTGTGGCCAAGGCCATGTATTGGCCGAAACGTCAAAATTTACCAGTCGCTTGACCTCAAAACCACTATAAATAAATTTCCACTTGCAAGCATACCTCTCTCGTGTACGTGTGCAGTGATCTTCATATTCAGTGACTTTGGAACTTTTGGTTCCCTTCACTAGCACCGTCACCCTCACCTCAGTTGAGTGCTAGCCATCACAACCTTTGAAGCTTAGGAAGATGACAGCCTATTGAGGTAAGAGGCCAGGTGTCCAGAGGGTCCCAACCTGGCTTCTCCAAACATCTCCATCTCCATGGAGCCAGACAACCAGCGGGTCTCATTCCTGGCCCCCACAAACGTATCCATGGGGCTCAGGCAACCAGTGGGTCCAAATCCTGATTACTCCAAATTTATCCATCGTTCGGTGATGGTCAATGGAGCAGATCTACATTCTTTCAGCCAGAGCCATGGTCCCCAAGCTGGCATCCTGTAGAATGACAAATCCGTGTCTCTTGTGATGGAGCCATGATGTCTTGGCTGCTGTCCTGTAGAGAGTCTCTGGTTCTTTGGATGTGTGAATCCAGGGTTGCCATCAGGACATTACTGCCTTTACTGCTGTTTGGAACCCGGTGAACAGAAGTACAAAGGGGGGCCCAGGTTCTGTCTCTTGTGCTTTTTGGTGTCCATTATGAAAAGGGTTGGAAGGCAGCATGATTGCAGCATCAGACTACACAGGGTTTGTTTGTAGTCTGTTACCATAGAAACACATAGGTTACCATAGGAGCTGCGGACTCAAAGCTATAATAAGATATTTTTCATGAAGGCTGCAGTATTTACAGATTTGCTTCATTTTTTTATTATAACTGCACTGGAACACCAGAAAGGTGGAGTGACGATGGACATTATATAATATAATCTTCCCTGTTAGGGCTCTATAAAATCTCTTTACGATGAATCCATCGCGCACTGCCATTGACACACTGCAGGCGAGCACAACACCTCTGGCCCCCGCTTTGTATTTTGCTTGTGGATCAGAGTTGGAGAGGTTCACAGTTGGCAGCCATCACTTCTTTGCTAGGCGCTTCCTCAGGGAGTGTGTCCAGTTACTGACAGATGTGAAGGTAATGAGCTCTGACGCAGGAGCCAACAGTCTGCCATAATTCATGAGCATGTAAAATGCTGCAGATTTCAATCTAGCGCTGTGTCACCCAGGCTGCAAAAATCGCTCTGATCTCATAGTGATGGTGCCACTCCCAAACATGGGAATCCCGATAAGGATTTCCTTAAAACGCATCTGTCACTTGCCATAAATATGTAATTTGATTTTGATGTTGTAAATGCCATTGTTCTCCTGAACCTGACATAGTTTATCTTTAGTTACTGTGCCTCTCCATTCCTTAGATATGGCCCTCTATTCCCGGTGTGTAAACCTAGTCTATTTAGCCATCAGGGAGTGATCCTCAAGGAAACACGTTGCGTTTTTGTTGGGTTTGTTTGCTGCATTTTTTTGCAATTTAAAATCTGTTTTTACAGAGCCAGCAAAACCTATGGGATTTCAGAAATGTCATGACCAAGCTTGTTTTTTTCCCTGAATGGATTGGAAAATGGCTGTTTTTTTTTTAAAGTGCAGCATGTCAATTCTTTCAGCATTTTTGCTGTTTTTTTTTTAACTGATAGAAAGTAATAAGTGCAAAAAAAGCAGCAAAAACACTACCATCAGTTTTTGCAACAATTTTGGTTAAAAAAAAGGATCTGAAACACATTTATTGTTTGGATATTCCCAAGTTTAAACCATAATGTCTCAGTACTGTAATGGGGTCACCGAACTGTATGTGAGGGGAAATATGCGTCACGAAGTTTGCTTTCTTCCGTGATCTAAAAACCCATACGTTTCTCTCCAGCATGTTATGTGCTGAGGGGGTTAACCAGCTATAATAAGGGACTGGGTTTTTTGGTGAGTAGGTGAGAGATGGGCGGGATGCCTACTCACCATATCACTACCTCAAGGGAGTGGCTGAGGAGTTAAATGTTCAGCCGCTGTTTCTTTTTTGCTCTGTGTTGTATGTTTGGAGAGGAAGGTCTCCAGATGGTGGCCCCAGGTGGAGCTGAAGACTTGCAGTGTCTTCTGCAGGTGAGACATGGACTTTGCTATACTTTATCTTTTGTTTTGGCTTTATCTTTTTGTTTTATTTTGTTAAACCCTGCCATGTTTTATGCTGTGCTGTAATAAACCGCAGGTGACTTGCACAAGAAGCGTTCCTGTGTCTACCTTTGCAAGGTAGTATCCTCACATGAGCATAACTGTTAGTATTAGCACAGTATAATAAAATTAGTTACTTGTATTAGAGCAAACAGAGCCTGACCAATACAATGCCTTACCTATGTGTGAAAGTAAACAATGCCCTACCAATTTGTGAAAGTAAACAATGCCCTACCAATGTGCAAAAGTAAACAATGCCCTACCAAAGTGCAAAAGTAAACAATGCCCTACCAATGTGCAAAAGTAAACAATGCCCTACCAATGTGCAAAAGTAAACAATGTCCTACCAATGTGCAAAAGTAAACAATGCCCTACCAATGTGCAAAAGTAAACAATGTCCTACCAATGTGCAAAAGTAAACAATGCCCTACCAATGTGCAAAAGTAAACAATGTCCTACCAATGTGCAAAAGTAAACAATGCCCTACCAATGTGCAAAAGTAAACAATGCCCTACCAATATGCAAAAGTAAACAATGTCCTAACAATGTGCAAAAGTAAACAATGCCCTACCAATGTGTGAAAATAATTAATGCCCTACCAATGTGTGAAATTAAACAATGCCCTACCAATGTGTGAAAGTAAACAATGTCCTACCAATGTGTGAAAATAATTAATGCCCTACCAATGTGTGAAATTAAACAATGCCCTACCAATGTGTGAAATTAAACAATGCCCTACCAATGTGTGAAATTAAACAATGCCCTACCAATGTGTGAAAATAATTAATGCCCTACCAATGTGAGAAAGTAAACAATGTCCTACCAATGTGTGAAAATAAATAAAGTCATGCCAGTGTGAGAAAGTAAACAATGCCCAATGTGCAAAAGTAAACAATCCCCTACCAATATACAAAAGTAAACAAAGCCCTACCAATTTGTAAAGGAAACAATGCACCACCAATTTGTGAAAGTAAATAATGCCTCACCTATGTGTGAAAGTAAACATTGTCCTACCAATATGTTAGATAAACAATGCCTGACCAATTCAACTTCCCCCTGCTGTTTTTTCAGGAACTCATGTAACCTTTAGTTCAGGGCTGCACTTCATACTTGAATCCAGCTTTTTTGTCCAGAATAGCAACTATTTTTTCAAACATGAAAAACATTTTTCACTAAATAATTTATTTGATCATTTTCTAAAAATGTTTTATGGTTTCACATATGTTTTGCATTGGTATCCTAACACCTTGTATAGAATGAAGGCAAGAAAGGAGCTCACCACGCTTGCTGATCTTGCAGATAGCTGAGAACTTTGTAACCGGAGTGTGCTAGATCAAGCTAGTGTAGCACAGCAATAACTAAGGGGGGGGATACAGCATGTCCATCTGGTATATATAAAATAAAACCTATTGAGTTAAATCAATGAAGACGAACAGTGTTCAGTAAAAACATTAAAACTGATGCATTTCTGGTGAAAAACGCTTGGGAAAACTCCATCTGCTTTTTTTTTGCATAAAAGTATAACAAATGATGGCAAAAAACACAGAACGCAAACAAATAATGCAAAACAGACACTCTTGCAGCCACCATTAGGGGGCGCTTGTTGCATATAATAAAAATTTTATTTATATAGCACCAACATATTCCCCAGCACTTTACAATTAAGCTGAGATATATACAGACGATAAAGACTTTACAGAGTAACACATAGTTAGCCAGTTACAGGAGGAGTGATGGCCGTGCTTACAATCTATGAGGAAATAGGGTATTAGGTAAAAAGTGCTTGTCATGTATGGTCCAGCTTCATTATAATAAATAGGGGTTATGATATAAAGCTGCGTGATCCGCTCAACAGCCTAACAGCGAAGAGTTAGGTTCAAGAACTGAGGTGACAGGCCTGTCTACAGAGATGCAGTTTTAGAGCACGTTTAAAAATGTGGGGGTTGGTTATTAATCAAATTGTTTCGGGTAGTGCATTCAAGAAAACTTGCACAACACAAGAGAAGTCTTAAAAATGGAAGTAGGAGATTTGAATTATGGAGAATGTTAGTATTAGATCAATTTACAGGACGGAAAGCACTGTTAGGGTGAAAGACAGAGATGAGGGCACAGAAATAGGGCGGCGCAGAACTGTGGAGAGCTTTGTGGGTGAGTGAGAGAAGTTTATATTGTACTCTGTAGCAGATGGGTAACTAGTGTAATGACTGCCACAGGGTGAAGGCATCAGTGTAGTGACTGGTCCGAAATACGACCCTGGCTGCCGCACTCTGGATGAACTGGAAAGGAGCGGGTTTAGTAAGAGGGAGACCGATTAGAAGAGAGTTGCAATAGTCCAGAGAGGAATGAATAAGAGAGACAGTAAGAATTATTGCAGTTGTAAAAGTGAAAAAAGTGATGGGGGTACTGTTAGTTTCTGCTTGCTCGATAATCCTCTTATAACGTGACCTAACAGTGCCCTCTGTTGCCAGCTCATTACAATATTAGAACAGAGACGGCCAGAGAGCGCACTGTCATTGTGCATCTGTCCTAAGGATAGCTATCACTTTTAAAGAGGACATGTTACTTCCCATTAATAAGGGGTGGACACGATGACCCTTGAGATCCCTTCCAATGCTAACATTCTATGATTCTATGACAATTTTTTATCAAGTGTCAATGCTGCTGTTCTCCTGAATCTGGCATAGTTTTTTTTTTGTCCCTGCGATGTTCCGCTTCTCCTGTTCCCTGTATATATTTATACTTCTTTTAGCCAAGTGGGCGTGGATTAAATTTACCTACAGGGCAAATGGAATATCTGAGGAACAGAAAAGAGCCGGAATAAAAGAAAAACATTGCCGAATTCTGGAGAAATAGCGACATTTACACCAGAAAAAAAAATCCTTTGCTCCCACTGGTGGCAGATACAGGCGGACAGTATATTATTTTTACATGTATGTCTAAATAAGGGGTTTGGAGCTTTGCAAAAGAAAAATTGAGCTCCAGAAACTTTTGAAATATATTAAAGAATGAATATAACAAAATACATTTTAGATTTAGATGGAAATTTACTGTAAGAGTGCCCATTTGTTCGGGTCTTCTTGCAGCCCCTACTTCCCGGGAGAATTGACATGTGAGTATAATTTATGACCATAGGCCTGCGTACACTATACTGCTGAATTATTCATTTTGCCGTGGATTTAATGTGTTTGTCTTGTGTATTACAGTGAAGCAGGAGGCAACATTCTTGGCATGATCGATTTTTTTTTTTTGTCATTTTCAGACACAGCACTCTCCGCTCCTTGTAATGGCTTCAGAAAATATAGAAGTACGGGACTGTAAATTAAGTCAGTGAAACATAAACTCCTACACCCACGGAGAAAAGTACAGACTGCAAATGGATTAAAATTAACAAATACATCGATGTCCTCACATAAAGACATAAACCAAGGCAGGTAGAGGGTAGATATTGATGGAGATGGTGGTTTAGGCCCATCCACAGCTGTTATGCCGACTGGTGGCCCAATACTTGTACCCCCAGTAATTTTTCACCTAGCATGTGGTTAGGTGATTAGTTGCATACATATTAGTTTGCTGATGGCACCGGAATTGGTAGGTTAGGTCAACTTTTCTCTAAGGGTCTATTAGCGTAGACATGTCAAGGTTAAGTGTCCCAGCCGTCATGTCAACATAAAAGTACCCAAAATGACAGGTCCACGTTTTCGAGACAGTTGCAGGTTTAATTGGTCGGACCGGCATCTACTTCATACTTGCGGCATATACTCAGGAGATCCTAAAAATGTATGAGATAAGAATACCCCTCTAAACTATAGCCTTCCCTACCCAAGACCACCCCACCCAAGGCTGAAGGTCGTTTTTTGAAATCCGTCAAGCAATGCAGCAAAAACGCTGGCAAAACCCACAAAAAAAATGCCTGTGCGTCTCCTAGGTGTATTGTAAAGTATTGAACGTCTTCCTTGCAGAAAATGTCTGAAGAATTGAAGTCACTTCTTTTAAACATTTGGTGTCTTATGAAAACTTGGATGGTTTAATAGGAGCTCAAAAGCCTGAACATGTGAACAGCAAGTTGTTTTCAAATAGAAATTCATAGGACTGTTGTTTTGTCATTAATTTTCCCAGTATTTTCCGTGCAAAAATACCGCAGAAAAATACAGTGTGAATATACAATAACCCTTATTTATCCATCTGCTTGGCAGCAGCTACCTGACACTGATGGCTAAGATTTTACCCAATGCTTTCCTATCTAGAATGTAATTATAAAAAAAACTGTTTATCTTGTAATAAATGAACAACCACCATATTGAGGGTTTTGTTGTTTTTTTTTGTGGTCTTGTGATTCATAAGGAAACTGGACTGACATCAGATCCATTGGTCTTTCATTGGTGGGGGAGGAATGTCCTTCTGCGGAAAGCGAATAACAGGATGGATGACAAACATGAGAAGGAAAGGTTAGTGACACTCGTGACTAACAGGATGCATATTCTTGTGTAGTAGATGATCAAGCATGTTAGTGATGGTCCATAAAGACCCTATATCTTGTAACCACAGATATCACTTACCAGTTATAGTAGCAGCATTCATTACATATATACGTAAAATGTTTCTTGATGTTTTCTTAAATTCCACATTTTTTGTATTCCTCCATAGTGACATCCACAACAGCATCTGACCACCGAGAGCAATGATTGACTGCAGCAGTCATGTGACTGGAATAGATTGTCAGCGGCCGTGTATGTGATGGCGTTCCGCGTTCATCACATGACTGCAGCAGCAAATCATAGGCCTTATCAAGAATGTCAAGAATGGAACAGGATCACCTCTGGTTTTCCTGATGTAGGATATTATAGTGCATTTGGTGTGGAAGTATAGAATAGGCTCAGGAGCTGAGACCACTCCATACGCGGAAGGGGCCGGTTGCGTTTTACAGTCAGCACCTGTCTCTGGTATCTCGAACAAGCACATTTGGGATCATCAGGTCTGCAAAAGTCCTATCCATCAAAACATCATTTATTGAAATTTGTAAGGTAAATGCTGTAAAGAAGAAGCAAACGAAAGCCTCAAAATTGTTGTTTTTGTGGTCATCGAACCTACCTCCAAAAATGCAATCAAAACGTACAGTGGGAGAAATAAGTATTTGATCCCTTGCTGATTTTGTAAGTTTGCCCACTGACAAAGACAAGAACAGTCTATAATTTTAAGGATAGGTTAATTTTAACATTGAGAGATAGAATATCAAAAATAAAATCCAGAAAATTACATTGTATAAATTATATAAATTTATATTTTTTCATCTGTCATGGCACTCACATGATGCAATTTGGCAATTGTCTTGGCCGAGAGACCACTATCAATGATCTGGATGATTCTGTTTCTCTTTTCTTGGGAAATGATCTTCATTGGTGCTCCTCAATTCAAACCAGTGACCTTTCGCTTGGGAATCGTTAGGAAATGTGAGAAAAGATTGTAATTTGTAGTATATAGGAATAAAAAGAAATTTCCACCACCAGGAGTAAAACAGTAACTGTGCAGTGACATGACAAGAATCTGCATAACGAATCAATAGCTGCAAGTCAAATTTATGTATGAGATAGCCAAGATGATTGTCTATAAAATGATGATAGTCTCATGTTCAAAGAAGTAGTGGATGGTGAGATATGGAGCCTGAAAGTCAGAAGATCAAAATATTGTTACCCTTTAGCTTGTAAGTGTAAGTCCTGGGGGTCTTTGCTATGCTCCCAGCTGTTATATACACCTTCAATCGCTGACAATCGCGTGAAATGTTGTGCCTCTGTCCTCTGCCAAACCACTTAGGGTACTCTTGACCCCAGCAGTGGAGTGTTAAATGGTTGAACTAGACCTTGTCTCTAATTCCGGTCATTGCTGTTAATTTAAGACACTGGTGATGGTGCGGGCACAGCTGTGACCTGTTCTGTACATTTACGAAGCAAGAAAGATTTCCAGATTTCAAGCCTGAAGTCCAAGAGTAGGATCCGATTTCTACCTCATCATACTTAGATCGTAGGTAGAAACTAACCCTCTATTTCACCAGGGATGGACAGTCAACCACTATGTCATCAGACTGGATCCAAATCACTGAATCACCAGAGTCGATTTCAAAAAGCAAAGTGGGCAATGTACTTAAAAGTAGAAGCGTTTTGCCAAAAGGCCATCTCCATCTCCATAGTCCAGGACCTTTTCGTGTGGCTTCCCCAAGCCATAAAATGTCCAGTGTGCCCCGAGTAAGACAAAGCAGAAGCTACAACCAAGAATGAATACTACTGAAATTGTGCAAATATTTTCGCTAGGTCTGCTCGTAGGGAAATCTTGTTACTTTGCCCATCTCCCGTCTTAACAATGAAGTTGAGGGCAGGAAGAGTTTTTGATGACCCTTTCTCCTAAACCTACATGCATGAAGCAGCACTTTGCAGTAGAGGCTGGGTGTAAACTCTCCAGTAACTTTCACGTCTGACTTCAGTTGGAGTTGACTTCCACTTGACATTGGTTTTTTTTTTCCTCCCTCATCCCTGCAGGTGATAAAACATTTCCTCGCGCTCTGGATTTCTGCTGGTGATTTTCTGGGAAGCCTGAGGCTGTCCCTCACTTTATCTGTGATTGCCACTGACAAGTCAGGCTATTACAGGGAGAGTTGAACGTTAATTTTATCTGTGCCATTTAAAGTGCACCTGTCACTGTAAATTAACATTTTCCAGTTCATCAGTTTATTGGCTGGCAAATTAAAAAATAAATAAATAAAAATCTGCAGATCAGATGGGTCTGGAAACACAACACAATTTATTATACTGCTTGCAAAATTATCAGTCAAAGGCAGAGATACATTTAGGAGAGTGAAACTTGCAAAAATATAGGAAGTAGCATGGCTATAGGGGAGAACAGCCCAGGGAATGTGTCCTGGGTGCTGAGTGCCAGGAATATTAAAGGTTAATTCCCATCTTTATAGAAGGATATATTGTTGGATAGTTCTTGTAAATAAAAGCACTTTTGCAATTTACAGATAATTAAAATGTGCAGCCGTTCTTGAGATATTAACAATTTCCTCTGGTTTTGTTTGTTGACTAGGAGACCGGCCACCGCTGTTATCAATCTTGATAGTACAGCAGTGAAGCTGACTGTATTCTGACTCCATAACTAGGCTGTTACTGTAGGGTGCTTGAGACTTGGCTGTCTCTATGTGCCATTACTCACACAAAGCAATTCCTGAGATAGCTTAACTCGACTAGAGGCATGTATGAAGAATCTGTAGACCGTATACCGGGGTGGTCTCCCCAGAATACGGCTGGCTGTCAACAAAGAACACGACCAGATAACTTGTGAAGGAACTATTCTTTACTGCAAACAGAAGCCGAGTTCTTCAAATAACACAGAGGAAAAAACAGTAAAGGTTCACACGCAACTAGTCAGAGTCAACCAGGACTATTGTGCTGCACAACAATAGGCCCCGAATATTCTGCAAAATATGCTATAATTTGCTTGACCTATGTTTCTGCCTAATGCGGTAGCTGAGGGATTAACCACGGACAAAGGTGCAATTAGATGGGAGCAAGGCGCTGACCCAACAGTGGTGCAGCACAGCAGCTAAAAAACGTAACAGTTCTCTAATCCACCCTTTCCTTACACCCACAGGTGATTCTCCGCGGGGAAGGGTTTAGATAAGAGTATATGTATATAAGCCTCCCCAAGGCTATTTGCTCTAGTTCATACAGTTCTGCTTGCAAATAATGTGTCTGCATGACAATCTACGTTTGCCACCAAACTCTCTCTAGGTGTACGCTCACACCGTGATCACTGTGGTGGGGCCTGAGCTCAGGACTAACCACCATAACCTGTTTGAGGAGGAACACCATGATCACTGTGGTGGGGCCTGAGCTCAGGACTAACCACCATAACCTGATCGCGGAGGAACACCGTGATCACTGTGGTGGGGCCTGAGCTCAGGACTAACCGACCATAACCTGATCGCGGAGGAACACCGTGATCACTGTGGTGGGGCCTGAGCTCAGGACTAACTGACCATAACCTGATCGTGGAGGAACACCGTGATCATTGTGGTGAGGGCTGATGTCAGGACTAACTGACCATAACCTGATTGCAGAGGAACACCATGATCACTGTGGTGGGGCCTGAGCTCAGGACTAACCGACCATAACCTGATTGAAGAGGAACGCCGTGATCACTGTGGTGGGGCTTGAGATCAGTTCTAAGTGACCATAACCTGATTGCAGAGGAACACCGTGTGTTGTGAACTATGTTTCTGGGCTCCCTCTAGTGGTCACAAGCGGTATGGTATGAGTCTTGTCTTTCCTCAGGCTTGGACTCAGCTGTTTCATTAGCTGTGGGTGTTTTCCTATTTAGCTTTCCTGGAAACTCAGTCTTGTGCCTGGTATCGATGTATTCAGTCCAAATTGGTCTCCTCCTGATTCCTTGCCATCTGTCTCAAGCAAGAAAAGCTAAGTTCTGTTTGAATACTTTGGATCATTTGCATTATCAGGTTTTTTTTGTCCAGCTTGCTCAAAATGTGATTTTCTAGCTCGCTGGAAGCTCTAGGGGGCTGATATTCTCCCCTCACACCGTTAGTCGGTGCGGGGGTTCTTGAATATTCAGCGTGGATGTTTTTGCAGGGTTTTCTGCTGACCGCATAGTTCACTTTCTATTTTCTGCCTATCTATATTAGTGGGCCTCACTTTGCTGAATCTAGTTTATCTCTACGTTTGTGTTTTCCTCTTACCTCACCGTTATTATTTGTTGGGGGCTTTCTATATCTTTGGGGTTAATTTCCCTAGAGGCAAGTGAGGTCTTATTTTCTCTTTAGGGGTAGTCAGTTCTCCGGCTACTGCTAGTTGTGTGTTAGGATCAGGTATGCGGTCAGCCCAGTTTCCACCTCCCTAGAGCTGTTCTATGTTTTTGCAGACTTAGCCGGAATACCAGAGATCCTCTCCCACTAGGATCATAACAGTATACCAGGCCAAAAGGAAATATTTAATGCATTGCAGAAGCGGGATTAAAAAGAAGTTCTGAGTACTTTTTTTTATTTTTTTTTTCCCCTTATTCTCTGAGTGGCTTGGAGCTCTGCTGCAGACATGGATGTTCAGACTCTGATTACTAGTGTGGATCAGCTTGCTGCAAGGGTGAAAGGCATTCAGGATTTTGTTATTCGTAGTCCTATGTCTGAGCCAAAGATACCTATTCCTGAGCTATTCTTTGGAGATAGATCTAAGTTTTCGAATTTTAGGAATAATTGTAAATTGTTTCTGTCTTTGAGACCTCGTTCCTCTGGTGATTCTACTCAGCAAGTTAAAATTGTTATCTCCTTCTTGCGTGGCGACCCTCAAGATTGGGCCTTCTCACTGGCGCCAGGAGATCCTGCATTGGTGAATGTAGATGCGTTTTTTCTGGCGCTTGGATTGCTTTATGAGGAGCCTAATCTTGAAAATCAGGCAGAAAAGGCGTTGCTGGCTATCTCTCAGGGTCAGGATGAAGCTGAGGTGTATTGTCAAAAATTTCGGAAATGGTCCGTGCTTACTCCATGGAATGAGTGTGCCCTGGCCGCAAATTTCAGAGAAGGTCTTTCTGAAGCCATTAAGAATGTGATGGTGGGTTTTCCCATCCCTACAAGTCTGAGTGATTCTATGGCTCTGGCCATTCAGATTGATCGGCGTTTGCGGGAGCGCAAATCTGCTAATCCTCTGGCGGTGCTGTCTGAACAGACACCTGACTCTATGCAATGTGACAGAATTCAGACCAGAGCCGAACGGCAAAATCATAGATGTTAAAATGGGTTGTGTTTTTACTGTGGTGATTCTACACATGTTATCTCAGCATGCTCTAAACGCTTAAAAAAAAAGTCATTAATCCTGTCGCCATTGGTACTTTGCAGCCTAAATTTATTTTGTCTGTGACTTTAATTTGTTCATTATCTTCTTACTCAGTCATGGCTTTTGTGGATTCAGGTGCTGCCCTGAATCTGATGGATTTGTCGTTTGTTAGGCGCTGTGGTTTTGTCCTGGAGCCTTTGGAAATTCCTATTCCTCTTAGAAGAATTGATGCTACGCCATTGGCAGAGAATAAACCTCAGTATTGTACGCAAGTGACCATGTGCATGACTCCTGTACATCAGGAGGTGATTCGTTTTCTTGTACTGCATAAAATGCATGATGTTGTCGTTTTGGGTCTGCCATGGTTACAGGCCCATAATCCAGTTTTAGATTGGAAAGCTATGACTGTGTCAAGTTGGGGTTGTCAGGGGATTCATGGCGATTCTCCGTTGGTGTCTATTGCTTCTTCTACTCCTTCTGAGATCCCTGAGTTTTTGTCAGACTATCAGGATGTATTTAATGAGCCCAGGTCCAGTGCCCTTCCTCCTCATAGGGACTGTGATTGTGCTATAGATTTGATTCCTGGTAGTAAATTTCCTAAGGGACGACTCTTTAATTTATCTGTGCCAGAGCATGCCGTGATGCGGAGTTATATAAAGGAGTCTTTGGAAAAGGGACATATTCGCCCATCCTCTTCCCCTCTTGGTGCAGGATTTTTTTTTGTGGCCAAGAAAGACGGGTCTTTGAGACCTTGTATAGATTATCGTCTTCTAAATAAAATCACGGTCAAATTTCAGTATCCTTTGCCATTATTGTCTGATTTGTTTGCTCGGATTAAGGGTGCCAGTTGGTTCACCAAGATAGATCTTCGTGGTGCGTATAACCTTGTGCGTATTAAGCAGGGAGATGAATGGAAAACAGCATTTAATACGCCCGAAGGCCATTTTGAGTACTTGGTGATGCCTTTTGGACTTTCTAATGCTCCTACTGTGTTTCAGTCCTTCATGCATGACATCTTCCGGAAGTATCTGGATAAATTTATGATTGTTTATCTGGATGATATTCTGTTTTTTTCTGATGATTGGGATTCCCATTTGAAGCAGGTCAGGATGGTGTTTCAGGTTCTGCGTGATAATGCTTTATTTGTGAAGGGCTCAAAATGTTTCTTTGGAGTACAGAAGGTTTCCTTTTTGGGTTTTATCTTTTCCCCTTCTACGGTGGAGATGGACCCAGTCAAGGTCCGAGCCATACATGACTGGACTCAGCCCACGTCTGTTAAGAGTCTTCAGAAATTCTTGGGCTTTGCTAATTTTTACCGTCGTTTTATCGCTAATTTTTCTAGCGTAGTTAAACCTTTGACGGATATGACCAAGAAAGGTTCTGATGTTACTAATTGGTCTCCTGCGGCCGTGGAGGCCTTTCGGGAGCTGAAGCGCCGGTTTACTTCAGCGCCAGTCTTGTGCCAGCCAGATGTCTCACTTCCCTTTCAGGTTGAAGTTGATACTTCTGAGATTGGTGCAGGGGCTGTTTTGTCGCAGAGAAGCTCTGATGGCTCTGTGATGAAGCCATGTGCTTTTTTTTCAAGGAAATTTTCGCCTGCTGAGCGGAACTATGATGTCGGTAATCGGGAGTTGTTGGCTATGAAGTGGGCATTTGAGGAGTGGCGACATTGGCTCGAGGGAGCTAAGCATCGTGTGGTGGTCTTGACTGATCACAAAAATCTGATGTATCTCGAGTCTGCCAAGCGCCTGAATCCTAGACAGGCTCGTTGGTCGTTGTTTTTCTCCCGTTTTGACTTTGTGGTCTCGTACCTGCCTGGTTCGAAGAACGTGAAGGCTGATGCTCTTTCTAGGAGTTTTGTGCCTGACTCTCCGGGAGTCTCAGAACCGGCCGGAATTCTCAGAAAGGGAGTTATTTTGTATGCCATTTCCCCAAATTTGCGACGAGTGCTGCAGAAATTTCAGGCTGATAGACCTGATCATTGCCCACCAGAGAGACTGTTTGTCCCTGATAGATGGACCAGCAGAGTTATTTCCGAGGTTCATTCTTCGGTGTTGGCGGGGCATCCTGGGATTTTTGGTACCAGAGATTTGGTGGCTAGGTCCTTTTGGTGGCCTTCCTTGTCACGGGATGTGCGTTCCTTTGTGCAGTCCTGTGGGATTTGTGCTCGGGCTAAGCCTTGCTGTTCTCGTGCCAGCGGGTTGCTTTTGCCCTTGCCTATCCCGAAGAGGCCTTGGATGCACATTTCCATGGATTTCATTTCAGATCTTCTAGTATCTCAGGGAATGTCTGTCGTCTTGGTGGTGTGTGATCGTTTTTCCAAGATGGTCCATTTGGTGCCCTTCCCTAAGTTGCCTTCCTCCTCCGATTTGGTTCCTTTGTTCTTTCAGAATGTGGTTCGTTTGCATGGCATTCCTGAGAATATCGTGTCTGACAGAGGATCCCAGTTTGTGTCCAGATTCTGGCGATCCTTTTGTGCTAAGATGGGCATTGATTTGTCTTTTTCGTCGGCCTTTCATCCTCAGACTAATGGCCAAACCGAGCGAGCTAATCAGACGTTGGAAACGTATTTAAGATGTTTTGTTTCTGCTGATCAGGATGATTGGGTGACCTTATAACCACTGGCCGAGTTTGCCCTTAATAATAGGGCTAGTTCTGCTACTTTGGTTTCGCCCTTTTTCTGCAATTCTGGTTTTCATCCTCGTTTTTCCTAGGGTCAGGTTGAGCCTTCTGACTGTCCTGGGGTGGATTCCGTGGTGGATAGGTTGCAGCGGATTTGGGACCATGTGGTGGACAATTTGAAATTGTCACAGGAGAAGGCTCAGCGTTTTGCCAACCGCCGCCGCGGTGTGGGTCCCCGACTTCGTGTTGGGGATTTGGTTTGGTTGTCTTCTCGGTATGTTCCTCTGAAGGTCTTCTCTCCTAAGTTCAAGCCTTGCTTTATCGGTCCTTATAAGATTTTGGAAGTCCTTAACCCGGTGTCTTTTCGTTTGGACCTTCCGGTGTCGTTTGCCATTCATAATGTGTTCCATAGGTCTTTGTTACGGCGGTACATGGTGCCTGTGGTTCCTGCTGTTGAGCCTCCTGCTCCGGTGTTGGTTGAGGGCGAGTTGGAGTACGTGGTGGAGAAGATCTTGGATTCTCGTATCTCTAGACGGAGGCTTCAGTATCTGGTTAAGTGGAAGGGCTATGGTCAGGAGGATAATTCCTGGGTTGTCGCCTCTGATGTTCATGCGGCCGATTTCGTTCGTGCCTTTCACGCTGCTCATCCTGATCGCCCTGGGGGTCTTGGTGAGGGCTCGGTGACCCCTCCTCAAGGGGGGGGGTACTGTTGTGAACTATGTTTCTGGGCTCCCTCTAGTGGTCACAAGCGGTATGGTATGAGTCTTGTCTTTTCTCAGGCTTGGACTCAGCTGTTTCATTAGCTGTGGGTGTTTTCCTATTTAGCTTTCCTGGAAACTCAGTCTTGTGCCTGGTATCGATGTATTCAGTCCAAATTGGTCTCCTCCTGATTCCTTGCCATCTGTCTCAAGCAAGAAAAGCTAAGTTCTGTTTGCATACTTTGGATCATTTGCATTATCAGTGTTTTTTTGTCCAGCTTGCTCAAAATGTGATTTTCTAGCTTGCTGGAAGCTCTAGGGGGCTGATATTCTCCCCTCACACCGTTAGTCGGTGCGGGGGTTCTTGAATATTCAGCGTGGATGTTTTTGCAGGATTTTCTGCTGACCGCATAGTTCACTTTCTATTTTCTGCCTATCTATATTAGTGGGCCTCACTTTGCTGAATCTAGTTTATCTCTACGTTTGTGTTTTCCTCTTACCTCACCGTTATTATTTGTTGGGGGCTTTCTATATCTTTGGGGTTAATTTCCCTAGAGGCAAGTGAGGTCTTATTTTCTCTTTAGGGGTAGTCAGTTCTCCGGCTGGCTCGAGACGTCTAGGAACAACGTAGGCACGTTCACCGGCTACTGCTAGTTGTGTGTTAGGATCAGGTATGCGGTCAGCCCAGTTTCCACCTCCCTAGAGCTGTTCTATGTTTTTGCAGACTTAGCCGGAATACCAGAGATCCTCTCCCACTAGTATCATAACAACCGTGATCATTATGGTGAGGTCTGAGCTCAGGACTAACTGACTATAACCTGATCGCAGAGGAACACCATGATCATTGTGGTGGGGCCTGAGCTCAGGACTAACTGACCATAACCTGATTGTGGAGGAACACCGTGATCAATGTGGTGGGGCCTGAGCTCAGGACTAACCAACCATAACCTGATTGTGGAGGAACACCGTGATCAATGTGGTGGGGCCTGAGCTCAGGACTAACCAACCATAACCTGATTGTGGAGGAACACCGTGATCACTGTGGTGGGGCCTGAGCTCAGGACTAACTGACCATAACCTGATCGTGGAGGAACACCGTGATCATTGTGGTGAGGGCTGATGTCAGGACTAACTGACCATAACCTGATTGTGGAGGAACACCGTGATCAATGTGGTGGGGCCTGAGCTCAGGACTAACCAACCATAACCTGATTGCGGAGGAACACCGTGATCACTGTGGTGGGGCCTGAGCTCAGGACTAACTGACCATCACCTGATTGCGGTGGAAGACCGTGATCATTGTGGTGGGGCCTGAGCTCAGGACTAACTGACCGTAACCTGATCGTGGAGGAACACCGTGATCATTGTGGTGAGGGCTGATCTCAGGACTAACTGACCATAACCTGATCGCGGAGGAACACCGTGATCACTGTGGTGGGGCCTGAGCTCAGGACTAACCGACCATAACCTGATTGAGGAGGAACGCCGTGATCACTGTGGTGGGGCCTGAGCTCAGGACTCAGCAACCGTAACCTGCTGGTGGAGGAAGACGGCTGATCATCCATTCGGCTGTTAGCTGAGAAGCCGGGAGTGAATGAGGAAGAAGAAGAACGGGGTTGCTGAGATCAGAGCTAAGGAGTCAGACAGCGAGAGAGGGAGGACAAACTTCTAAAAGGCAAACCTTATTGCATATAAACTCAACAGCAATAACACAATAAAATACTGTGTGATTCCCAAGTTGTGGGACGTGACAGGCCGGGATTAGGAGGTAATAGCCCTCTCCAGCAATCCTGGACATTTTCAAAACAGTGCTTACAAGCTGAAAGGTAAAAAGCTTGTAAGTACAGCACATGTACTGTTATCTATCAGCTGTGGTCGGTCTCCAAAGCAACGAGTTGTAGATGAAAGTGGTAATATCTCAAGAATGGCAGAAAATCTTAACAAGCAGCAAATTGCAAATTTGCTTCAATTTACAAACACTATCCGACAATATCCATTTACGAAGATGGGAATATCACTTTAAATGCTAAAACAGGTTATTAAATGGTACAAAAAATATATAATATGAATGAATTCAATCAATTACATAATTTGGGAACTAATTAACTTGAGTACCCATGAATAAAAGATATGAAAGAATGTATTAATTAATTAAATTCATTGATAGTATATTTTCACCATTTAATAATCAGTTTCATTCATGCATTTACATTTGACAAGTTCTCCAATGTTGTCATTAACTATGTAACACATCAGAGAACAAATGGTGAAAATTATAATATGATTATTATTATATTATAATATGATTATAATACGAAATTAGAAAATGAATCAGATAGAAAAGGTATGAAAAAAGGAATGAATTAACAATGTATGAAGAATGAGCATTATTACATGCTAAAATCAGGTTATTAAATGCTAAAAAAATATTATTAATGAATTCCATTAAATAACTAGAAGATTAATGAATTAAAAAGAAGACATGAATCAAAGGAATTAATTTGTTAGAAAATGTATGAATAGGACTCCCAAGGACTGAATTAATTAATTAGCAATCAATCAGATTATTGTTTCTTTGTACATGCCATCTATTTCATTGTCAAAGCGGAACAGAATCTCAGGTTGGAACTGATGGCAGATATGCAACAGATACAGACCTATTTGTGTGCAGGAGGAGCTGACACTTTTCTTACAGTAGATGGTGATGTTGTTACTGTTATATGCTTAGTTGAATGTAATGCATATACTTGTTGTACTTTGGTTTCACTTTCTCTCTGGTAAAAGGTCTTTCAGACTTCCTGTTATGCTGTATTAAGAAGCTGATGCATGTACCTCATGTTCTGTGTAGATAAAAGTTGAATTACCCAATATAATCTGCTCTCACAAGTTTCTTCTGCGACCAAACTATACAACAGGAACACTACATGGCTTAAAAATACCCCACAAAGTCTACACTCCCTGCTTTTCATTTCTGCTGCAAAATGGCAAATTTTGACTTTCGCAGATCTGTTTTAAGGATTTTGGTGAGCAATTAAATATGCAAATTGTCTCGTTAGAGAGGAAGAAGACTAGAACTCCAGCACGACCTATTGGAAGCAGCGATCTAGAGTTCTAGTCCTCTTTCTCTCTGAAGAGACAATTTGCACATTTCATTACCCAGGGGAGCATTCATGGCTTATAAGTCATGCCAGGCTAGGCATGTCATGCTCAACAAGGAAAATCATTACCCCCTTTAGATCACAAATTGTAAAATCTGCCACACATAACAATAATAAGTAAAAAAAAAATAGCAATTTTTTTTTTTTTTAGGAAATATTGCAAATTTCTGCAGCAGATTTTTCCAACAAGAGACGCTAAGTGTGAAGTAAGGCATGACTTGGTCTGGAGTAACTTCCAGGCCTCCGCAGATCAATATGTGGGGCTATCCCTCGCAGTCGCAGCTCTGCAGGACACTTGTAAGGGGAGATGCCTTTTCCTTGGTCCTGTATCTCTCCCTGGCTCTGGAATGTGCAGTTTAGTCTTCAGATTTCCTGTTGGACTGTATAGATTTCCTGAAATCCGTGCTTTGCACCCTAGGGCTTTCCAGGCCGGCTCTCCCTCTCGCTCCCTCTCTCCTTCCTCTCTCACATGGTAGATTTTCCTTCCTGTTCTCCTCCAGCTGAAGTGTGAGCGGACAGTGAATGGATGCGCTCCATAGGTGCCTGTGCTAGGAATTCGCAGGATCTGCACCTCTCTACATGGGATATCTGGATTACTCGTCCTCACATTCCTCCTTGGGGCTTTTTTTCTGCATCATTGTATCATGGAATAATGGGTTTTACTCCGGCGCACAAACTTGGAATGGAAAATCGACCTGAACATATCCTGGTGAGTTCTGCTCCGGCTAGGCGTGGGTTTCCTATTGTGTTAACTTTACCAAAAGTGAAAGACTATATTCAGATGTAGCAGAGCTGAATTTGTCAAGGAATTGTGCCTTTTGTGCATTGGGGGAACTTTTTCTGCAGTCCTGTGCAAACCACAAATGTCCTACAACCTTGTAATATCCCCTAGGACTGCAACATACTCAGCTCTGCTGCATCTGACTAACACAGTTGCTTTTTGTCATTTTAAAATGCATGTGATGGTTATGCTTTTCCCATATACTGTGATATAATCCCAAAAGGTAATATTGCAATGGATCCCTGACCTGTGATACCTCCCTGGGTTAATCTGCAGTCCTATGTAGAACATATATAATGTGCAAAAGTCCAGGAAAGTCATTATTCCGGCAACTCAACTCTGCTGCATCTGACAAACACAGCTCTGTAGTATCCAGCTCAATAGGGCTACAGTGTTTGTTATCTATCTACCTATCTATCTATCTATCTATCTATCTATCTATCTATCTATCTATCTATCTATCTATCTATCTATCTGTCTATCCATATTATCTATCTATTATCTATCTATCTATTATCTATCTATTATCTATCATCTATCTATTATCTATCTATTATCTATGTATATTATCTATCTATTATCTATCTATCTATTATCTATCTATCTATTATCTATCTATGTATCTATTATCTATCTATCTATCTATCTATCTATCTATCTATCTCAATTTATTATCTATTATCTATCTATGATCTATCTATTATCTATCATCTATCTATCTATTATCTATCTATCAATCTATCTATCTATTATCTATCATATGGGGATATCATGCTATAGAAAAGCTCCATATACTATGCTGCCATACAGTGATCAAAAGTGGTTCCTCTAGGGTGCAAATGCGAATGATACCATCATGCAGTGCCCAAATAGTAGTGCCATTTAATGTCCTATAATACTAATGTTATTCAATGCCCAATATTAAGTGGCATATACTATACCACTGCCATATAGTTACAGTGGCATGTAAAGGTTTGGGCACCACTGGTTGACATTACTGTAATTGTGAACAAATAAGCAAGTTGAAGATGAAATGACCTCTAAAAGGCCTAAAGTTAAAGATAAACCATTTCCTTTGTATTTTAGGCAGAAAAAAATATATATACTGTATATATATAGTGATTTTTTTTTTTTCATTTAAAAAATTAGAAAAAGGGAAATGGGTAGATGCAAACGTTTGAGCACCCTTGGAGATTTATGTGATCAGATAACTTAGGGTTATGGCATGTTCACGATCATCGCTAGGAAAGGCCAGGTGATCCAAATTTCGCAGCTTTATAATAACTCAGCCTCCTCTATCCTTGTGCCAAAAAACAGTAGCCATGGGTTCTGCTAAGCAGATGCCTAGCACTCTGAAAATGAAAATGGTGGAGGCCACAAAGCAGGAGAAGACTATAAAGAAGATAGCAAAGCGTTTTCAAGTTGCCCTTTTATCAGTTCAAAATATAATTAAGAAATGGCAGTTATCAGGAACAGTGGAGGTCAAGATAAGGTCTGGAAGATCAAGCAAAATTTCTGTGAGAGCTGCTCCTAGGATTTCTAGATAGGCAAATCAGGACCCCCATTTGACTGCAAATGGGAAAAAAAAAAGATTTAGCAGACTCTGCAGTTATGGTACATTGTTCTACTGTTCAGAGACACCTGCACAAATATGGCCTTCATGGAAGAGTCATCAGAAGAAAACCTCTCTTGCTCCTTCACCATAAAATTCAGCAACAGAAATATGCAAAAGAACATCAAAGAAGCCTGATGCATTTTGGAAACAAGTCCTGTGAACCGATGGGGGTTAAAATATAACTGTTTGGCCACAATGATAAATGGTATGTGTAAAGAAAACCAGCTGGAGTTGTGAAGTTGAAAAGCGGATGTCTTCTACAAATGGATAATGATCCTAAACACATGTCAAAATCCACCATAAGCGACCTCAAAATGCACATGCTGAAGGTTTTACAATGGCCCTCACAGTCCCCTGATCTGAACATCATTTAAAATTTTTTATTTGTTTCCTGAGATGGCCAGAGCTTAAAATGGTTGTCTTCAATTTATTATTATTTTTTATTTTTTTCTTAAATGCATGTATTTCGGGCTTTATATCATTTTTGCAATTTTGTTTAATTGAAAGTTTGACACAATTTTGCTTTACAGGCTCCTTCTTTAAACTTTGATGTGATCTATAGTCATTAATCAGCTGTTAGGAGCTAAGAAAAATATGGAAAAGGGAGTTACAAACTCCCTGTCATACCATCATAGTTAGCTGACTGATGGATTCTCAGTTTACTCATTCTGCAGCCAGTAATAGACAGTGCAACACAGAGGCTGTAGAAGGCAAATAGTGATGAGCGAGCGTGCTCGGATAAGGTGTTATCCGAGCATGCTCGTGTCCTAATCGAGTATTTCAGCGTGTTGGAAAGATATATCTGAGTCCCCGTGGCTGCATGTCTCATGGCTGTTCAACAGCCTGTTTGTTAGACAATCCCTGCATGTGTAGCAGCTGTCGAACAGCCGAGAGACGTGGAGCCGCGGGGACTCAACCATATTTTTTGAGCATGCAGAAGACACTCGGTTAGGACACAAGTATTTTAAAACTTCTGGAAGTAACGAGAGGCTCTAAAATGGTGAGGAATCAAACTCTGTACTGCTGGAACAGCCTGTGAACATTTCTTCTGATGATTGTACCTGGTAAACTGTTGATGTTCTCACTATTGATTTTCTGACATCAGGAGGAGCCATTTATATATATACAGTGCAGTTAGATAGGGATCCCATGGAGCTGGAAACCATGGAGAGGCAATTATCCACTGGTGGAGCCTCCAGATAAAAGTGCTTGGACTACTTGTGTAGTAAAAGCCGGTAATGGTAGATCTTGGGATGAGTCCTGATTTACATCACACATCTATTACCAGAAAATGACCCCGGTACTTAGTGATCTCTTCATGTACTAAATATCTGTTCCATAAAGGGAGCGCTGAGTGCACATATTCCAGGATTGCATGGTAATAGATAGGGTTCTTGTACGTAGGGGCAGTATTATAGTAGTTATATTCTTGTACATAGGGGCAGTATTATAGTAGTTATATTCTTGTACGTAGGAGCAGTATTATAGTAGTTATATTCTTGTACATAGGAGTAGTATTATAGTAGTTATATTCTTGTCCATAGGGGGCAGTATTATAGTAGTTATTTTCTTGTACATAGGGGGCAGTATTATAGTAGTTATTTTCTTGTACATAGGGGCAGTATTATAGTAGTTATATTCTTGTACATAGGAGCAGTGTTATAGTAGTTATATTCTTGTACATAGGGGCAGTATTATAGTAGTTATATTCTTGTCCATAGGGGGCAGTATTATAGTAGTTATTTTCTTGTACATGGGGGGCAGTATTATAGTAATTATTTTCTTGTACATAGGGGCAGTATTATAGTAGTTATATTCTTGTACATAGGAGCAATATTATAGTAGTTATATTCTTGTACATAGGAGCAGTATTATAGTAGTTATATTCTTGTACATAGGGGCAGTATTATAGTAGTTATATTCTTGTACATAGGGGGCAGTATTATAGTAGTTATATTCTTGTACATAGGAGCAGTATTATAGTAGTTATATTCTTGTACATAGGAGCAGTATTATAGTAGTTATATTCTTGTACATAGGGGGCAGTATTATAGTAGTTATATTCTTGTACATAGGGGCAGTATTATAGTAGTTATATTCTTGTACATAGGGGCAGTATTATAGTAGTTATATTCTAGTACATAGGAGCAGTATTATAGTAGTTATTTTCTTGTACATAGGAGCAGTATTATAGTAGTTATATTCTTGTACATAGGGGGCAGTATTATAGTAGTTATATTCTTGTACATAGGGGACAGTATTATAGTAGTTATATTCTTGTACATAGGAGCAGTATTATAGTAGTTATATTCTTGTACATAGGAGCAGTATTATAGTAGTTATATTCTTGTACATAGGGGGCAGTATTATAGTAGTTATATTCTTGTACATAGGGGCAGTATTATAGTAGTTATATTCTTGTACATAGGGGCAGTATTATAGTAGTTATATTCTAGTACATAGGAGCAGTATTATAGTAGTTATTTTCTTGTACATAGGAGCAGTATTATAGTAGTTATATTCTTGTACATAGGGGGCAGTATTATAGTAGTTATATTCTTGTACATAGGGGACAGTATTATAGTAGTTATATTCTTGTATATAGAAGCAGTATTATAGTAGTTATTTTCTTGTACATAGGAGCAGTATTATAGTAGTTATATTCTTGTACATAGGAGCAGTATTATAGTAGTTATATTCTTGTACATAGGGGCAGTATTATAGTAGTTATATTCTTGTACATAGGGGGCAGTATTATAGTAGTTATATTCTTGTACATAGGAGCAGTATTATAGTAGTTATATTCTTGTACATAGGAGCAGTATTATAGTAGTTATATTCTTGTACATAGGGGCAGTATTATAGTAGTTATATTCTTGTAAATACGGGCAGTATTATAGTAGTTTTATTCTTGTACATAGGGGCAGTATTCTAGTAGTTATATTCTTCTACATGATGCAGTATTATAGTAGTTATATTCTTGTACATAGGGACAGTATTATAGTAATTATATACTTGTATATAGGGGGCAGTATTATAGTAGTTATATTCTTGTACATAGGAGAAGTATTATAGTAGTTACTGTATATTCTTGTATATAGGGACAGTATTATAGTAGTTATATTCTTGTACATAGGGGGCAGTATTATAGTAGTTATATTCTTGTACATAGGAGCAGTATTATAGCAGTTATATTCTTCTACATGATGCAGTATTATAGCAGTTATATTCTTGTACATAGGAGCAGTATTATAGTAGTTATATTCTTGTAAATAGGAGCAGTATTATAGCAGTTATATTCTTCTACATGATGCAGTATTATAGCAGTTATATTCTTGTACATAGGGCAGTATTATAGTAGTTATATTCTTGTACATAGGGGCAGTATTATAGTAGTTATATTCTTGTACATAGGGGCAGTATTATAGTAGTTATATTCTTGTACATAGGAGCAGTATTATAGTAGTTATATTCTTGTACATATGAGCAGTATTATAGTAGCTATATTCTTGTACATAGGGCAGTATTATAGTAGTTATATTCTTGTACATAGGAGCAGTATTATAGTAGTTATATTCTTGTACATAGGAGCAGTATTATAGTAGTTATATTCTTGTACATAGGGCAGTATTATAGTAGTTATATTCTTGTATATAGGAGCAGTATTATAGCAGTTATACTCTTGTACATAGGAGCAGTATTATAGTAGTTATTTTCTTGTACATAGGAGCAGTATTATAGTAGTTATATTCTTGTACATAGGGGGCAGTATTATAGTAGTTATATTCTTGTATATAGAAGCAGTATTATAGTAGTTATTTTCTTGTACATAGGAGCAGTATTATAGTAGTTATATTCTTGTACATAGGGGCAGTATTATAGTAGTTATATTCTTGTACATAGGGGGCAGTATTATAGTAGTTATATTCTTGTACATATGAGCAGTATTATAGTAGTTATATTCTTGTACATAGGAGCAGTATTATAGTATTTATATTCTTGTACATAGGAGCAGTATTAAAGCAGTTATATTCTTGTACATAGGAGCAGTATTAAAGCAGTTATATTCTTCTACATGATGCAGTATTATAGCAGTTATATTCTTGTACATAGGGCAGTATTATAGTAGTTATATTCTTGTACATAGGGGCAGTATTATAGTAGTTATATTCTTGTACATAGGGGCAGTATTATAGTAGTTATATTCTTGTACATAGGAGCAGTATTATAGTAGTTATATTCTTGTACATAGGAGCAGTATTATAGTAGCTATATTCTTGTACATAGGGGCAGTATTATAGTAGTTATATTCTTGTACATAGGAGCAGTATTATAGTAGTTATATTCTTGTACATAGGAGCAGTATTATAGTAGTTATATTCTTGTACATAGGAGCAGTATTATATTAGTTATATTCTTTTACATAGGAGCAGTATTATAGTAGTTATATTCTTGTACATAGGGGCAGTATTATAGTAGTTATATTCATGTATATAGGAGCAGTATTATAGTAGTTATATTCTTGTACATAGGAGCAGTATTATAGTAGTTATATTCTTGTACATAGGAGCAGTATTATAGTAGTTATATTCTTGTACATAGGAGCAGTATTATAGTAGTTATATTCATGTATATAGGAGCAGTATTATAGTAGTTATATTCTTGTACATAGGAGCAGTATTATAGTAGTTATATTCTTGTACATAGGAGCAGTATTATAGTAGTTATATTCTTGTACATAGGAGCAGTATTATAGTAGTTATATTCATGTATATAGGAGCAGTATTATAGTAGTTATATTCTTGTACATAGGGAGCAGTATTATAGTAGTTATATTCTTGTACATAGGAGCAGTATTATAGTAGTTATATTCTTGTACATAGGAGCAGTATTATAGTAGTTATATTCTTGTACATAGGAGCAGTACTATAGTAGTTATATTCTTGTACATAGGAGCAGTATTATAGTAGTTATATTCTTGTACATAGGAGCAGTATTATAGTAGTTATATTCTTGTACATAGGAGCAGTATTATAGTAGTTATATTCTTGTACATAGGGGCAGTATTATAGTAGTTATATTCTAGTACATAGGAGCAGTATTATAGTAGTTATTTTCTTGTACATAGGAGCAGTATTATAGTAGTTATATTCTTGTACATAGGAGCAGTATTATAGTAGTTATATTCTTGTACATAGGAGCAGTATTATAGTAGTTATATTCTTGTACATAGGAGCAGTATTATAGTAGTTATATTCTTGTACATAGGAGCAGTATTATAGTAGTTATATTCTTGTACATAGGGGCAGTATTATAGTAGTTATATTCTTGTACATAGGAGCAGTATTATAGTAGTTATATTCTTGTACATAGGGGGCAGTATTATAGTAGTTATATTCTTGTACATAGGAGCAGTATTATAGTAGTTATATTCTTGTACATAGGAGCAGTATTATAGTAGTTATATTCCTGTATATAGGGGAAGTAGTTATCATATTTCCTCCTTTTTACCAATACGTTTAGTCTTCATTATAGATATGATGTTGTGCTGTAAATTGTTAATCAGATGCAGAGATTTCCCTTAAGCGTTTCTCTGGCAGGGTTTCCTAATACTGGTGTATAATTGGGGGGAGGGTGGGTTTTTAGATTCTTACTCTGCTCTTTGGAATTCATGTTAACAAATCATTTGGTGGATAATTTGAGAAATGTAAACTTTTGGTTCAGACGTCAATGTTTCTGCAGACCTCACCCCTCGCGGGGTTATCCAGAAGAAATTACTACTGGGATTATGTCCCTGAAGGAGGCGATTGTCTATCTAAACGCTTTACATTGTAGAAACCAGCATGTCAGGGACCCTTGTGACCATGTTTTAAGAAGATCCAGAAGATTGATTGTTCTTGTGTACCTGGCAACTCTCCAAACTGTAATTAAGAAGTACAGGGAGCTCATTAGCTCAGCTCATGTCCTCTCTATTACATGCCTGCAACTGGGCAAAAGTAGAATCACCGCTGATTTGCAGATGTTCCAGAGCTGACTTTGTGAAAAACACAAGACGGCAAAACAATAACGTGTGAAAAAGGCCTAGCGTAGTATCCTTGGTTTGTCTGCAGTCCCATGTAAAACCACAGATATCTGTGAATTGTGTCCAATGAAGAACTCAGAACTCTTACATTTTTAGATTAGTGATGTTTCCCACTTAGTCATTGGACCAAATGTAGTCATAGGTTATATAGTGCGGCCTTCTGGACATGTTACATTTCGCAATCATGTAAACCGTTCGTGCCTTGTTTCTAAATACAGCACTTTTCCAACTTTTTTTGTGCTATACTTATTTATGGACCATTTCCCCATCCTGGCACAGGAAGCCGCTCATAGTTGTCTGCTCATCCAGCATCTTGTGAAAACCACTTCAGAAAACATATACTATTCTTGTGCTGACACGTAGAAGTAGAAATGTCCAGCGCCTACGGAGTGGTGCACAATGGCTGGAATCAGGGGTGAAACTGCGTCATTCAAAAGCGCCGTCCTGTAATTTTTTTTTTCAGTCTGCATTGGAGGATTCCAGCATAGCCTAATATATATATATACAGTACAGACCAAAAGTTTGGACACACCTTCTCATTTAAAGATTTTTCTGTATTTTCATGACTATGAAAATTGTACATTCACACTGAAGGCATCAAAACTATGAATTAACACACGTGGAATTATATACTTAACAAAAAAGTGTGAAACAACTGAAATTATCTCTTATATTCTAGGTTCTTCAAAGTAGCCACCTTTTGCTTTGATGACTGCTTTGCACACTCTTGGCATTCTCTTGATGAGCTTCAAGAGGTAGTCACCGGGAATGGTCTTCCAACAATCTTGAAGGAGTTCCCAGAGATGCTTAGCACTTGTTGGCCCTTTTGCCTTCACTCTGCGGTCCAGCTCACCCCAAACCATCTCGATTGGGTTCAGGTCTGGTGACTGTGGAGGCCAGGTCATCTGGTGTAGCTCCTCATCACTCTCCCTCTTGGTCAAATAGCCCTTACACAGCCTGGAGGTGTGTTTGGGGTCATTGTCCTGTTGAAAAATAAATGATGGTCCAACTAAACGCAAATCGGATGGAATAGCATGTCGCTGCAAGATGCTGTGGTAGCCATGCTGGTTCAGTATGCCTTCAATTTTGAATAAATCCCCAACAGTGTCATCAGCAAAGCACCCCCACACCATCACACCTCCTCCTCCATGCTTCACGTTGGGAACCAGGCATGTAGAGTCCATCCGTTCACTTTTTCTGCGTCGCCCAAAGATACGGTGGTTGGAACTAAAGATCTCAAATTTGGACTCATCAGACTAAAGCACCGATTTCCACTGGTCTAATGTCCATTCCATGTGTTCTTTAGCCCAAACAAGTCTCTTCTGCTTGTTGCCTGTCCTTAGCAGTGGTTTCCTAGCAGCTATTTTACCATGAAGGCCTGCTGCACAAAGTCTCCTCTTAACAGTTGTTGTAGAGATGTGTCTGCTGCTAGAACTCTGTGTGGCATTGACCTGGTCTCTAATCTGAGCTGCTGTTAACCTGCGATTTCTGAGGCTGGTGACTCGGATAAACTTATCCTCAGAAGCAGAGGTGACTCTTGGTCTTCCTTTCCTGGGGCGGTCCTCATGTGAGCCAGTTTCTTTGTAGCGCTTGATGGTTTTTGCAACTGCACTTGGGGACACTTTCAAAGTTTTCCCAATTTTTCGGACTGACTGACCTTCATTTCTTAAAGTAATGATGGCCACTCATTTTTTCTTTACTTAGCTGCTTTTTTCTTGCCATAATACAAATTCTAGCAGTCTATTCAGTAGGACTATCAGCTGTGTATCCACCAGACTTCTGCTCAACACAACTGATGGTCCCAACCCCATTTATAAGGCAAGAAATCCCACTTATTAAACCTGACAGGGCACACCAGTGAAGTGAAAACCATTCCCGGTGACTACCTCTTGAAGCTCATCAAGAGAATGCCAAGAGTGTGCAAAGCAGTCATCAAAGCAAATGGTGGCTACTTTGAAGAACCTAGAACATAAGACATAATTTCAGTTGTTTCACACTTTTTTGTTAAGTATATAATTCCACATGTGTTAATTCATAGTTTTGATGCCTTCAGTGTGAATGTACAATTTTCATGAAAATACAGAAAAATCTTTAAATGAGAAGGTGTGTCCAAACTTTTGGTCTGTACTGTGTGTATATATATATATATATATATATATATATATATATATATATATATATATATATATAGGTATATGAAAAAGTTTGGGCTCCCCTATTAATCTTAAGCTTAATGTTTTTCTAAAAATTGTTTTTTTTTGCAACAGCTATTTCTGTTTCATATATCTAATAACTGTTGGACACAGTAATGTTTCTGCCTTGAAAAAGTGATTGGCCCCCATAAAACATAAATTAACTGTGGTTTATCACATCTTTGGGAAGCTGAGTTAAAATTCCCCAGCCACATCCAGGCCTAATTACTGCCACATCTGTTCTAAATCAAGAAATCACTTAAATAGGACCTGCCTGACAAAGACTATACAGTTATATGAAAAAGTTTGGGCACCCCTATTAATCTTAAGCTTAATGTTTTCTAAAAATTATTTTTTTGCAACAGCTATTTCAATTTCATATATCTAATAACTGTTGGACACAGTAATGTTTCTGCCTTGAAATGAGGTTTATTGTACTAACAGAAAATGTGCAATCTGCATTCAAACAAAATTTGACAGGTGCATAAGTATGGGCACCTCACCAGAAAAGTGACATTAATATTTAGTAGATCCTCCTTTTGCAAAAATAACAGCCTCTAGTCGCTTCCTGTAGCTTTTAATGAGTTCCTGGATCCTGGATGAAGGTATTTTTGACCATTCCTCTTTACAAAACAATTCCAGTTCAGTTAAGTTTTATGGTCGCCGAGCATGGACAGCCCTCTTCAAATGATCCCACAGATGTTCAATGATATTCAGGTCTGGGAACTGGGATGGCCATTCCAGAACAGTGTAATTGTTCCTCTGCATGAATGCCTGAGTAGATTTGGAGCGGTGTTTTGGATCATTTTCTTGCTGAAAGATCCATCCCCTGCGTAACTTCAACTTTGTCACTGATTCATGAACATTATTGTCAAGAATCTGCTGATACTGAGAGGAATTCATGCGTCCTCCAACTTTAACAAGATTCCCGGTGCCGGCATTGGCCACACAGCCCCAAAGCATGATGGAACCTCCACCAAATTTTACTGTGGGTAGCAAGTGTTTTTCTTGGAATGCTGTGTTTTTGGCCGCCATGCATAACGCCTTTTTGTATGACCAAACAACTCAATCTTGGTTTCATCAGTCCACAGGACCTTCTTCCAAAAAGAAATTGGCTTCTCCAAATGTGCTGTTGCATACCTCAGCCGACTCTGTTTGTGGCGTGCTTGCAGAAACGGCTTCTTTCGCATCACTCTCCCATACAGCGTCTCCTTGTGCAAAGTGCGTTGTATAGTTGACTGATGCACAGTGACACCATCTGCAGCAAGTTGATGCTGCAGATCTCTGGAGGTGGCCTGAGGATTGTCCTTCACTGATCTCACCATTCTTCTTCTCTGCCTTTCTGATGTTTTTCTTGGCCTGCCACTTCTGGCCTTAACAAGAACTGTACCTGTGTTCTTCCATTTCCTTACTATGTTCCACACAGTGGAAATTGACAGGTTAAATCTCTGAGACAGCTTTTTGTATCCTTCCCCTGAACAACTATGTTGAATAATCTTTGTTTTCAGATTATTTGACAGTTGTTTTGAGGAGCCCATGATGCCACTCTTCAGAGGAGATTCAAACAGGAGAACAACTTGCAAGTGGCCACTTTAAGTAGCTTTTCTCATGATTGCATACACCTGGCTATGAAGTTCAAAGCTCAATGAGGTTACAAAATGAAAAAAAGTGCTTTAGTAAGTCAGTAAAAAGTAGGTAGGAGTATTTAAAACAAGAAAATGATAAGGGTGCCCATACTTATGCACCTGTCAAATTTTGTTTGAATGCAGATTGCACATTTTCTGTTAGTACAATAAACCTCATTTCAAGGCAGAAACATTACTGTGTCCAACAGTTATTAGATATATGAAACTGAAATAGCTGTTGCAAAAAAACAATTTTTATAAAACATTAAGCTTAAGATTAATAGGGGTGCCCAAACTTTTTCATATAACTGTGTATATATATATATATATATATATATATATATATATATATATATATATAGACTAGCTGTACTACCCGGCTTCGCCCGGGTTAATGACTGCTGTTAGCAAAATAGAATGTGTTAACAAAAATTTATTCTGCACACAAAAACCACAAAACAAATAGATAGAAATGTAATTATTAAAAGGCAAAAACTAAGCAAATAGAAGCATTTCACAACATATATTAGCTTTGTTATACTGAGAATGTCTTTGTTGCCTATATTAACCAATCAGAGCTCAGGTTAATTAACTGTAGCAAAATAGAAGCTGAGCTGTGATTGGTTGCTATTGGCAGCCTGATAAATCCCCAGCCAACAGGAAGCCCTCCCCCCTGGCAGTATATATTAGCTCACACATACACATAATAGACAGGTCATGTGACTGACAGCTGCCGTATTTCCTATATGGTACATTTGTTGCTCTTGTAGTTTGCTTATTAATCAGATTTTTATTTTTGAAGGACAATACCAGACTTGTGTGTGTTTTAGGGCGAGTTTTATGTGTCAAGTTGTGTGTGTTGAGTTGCGTGTGGCGACATGCATGTAGCGACTTTTGTGAGATGAGTTTTGTGTGGCGACATGCGTGTAGCAACATTTTGTGTGTTGAGTTGCATGTGACAGGTTAGTGTAGCAAGTTGTGTGCAGCAAGATTTGTGCATGGCGAGTTTTGCGCGTGGCGAGTTTTATGTGTGGTGCATTTTGAGTATGTGCAAGTTTTGTGTGAGGCAACTTTTGCATGTGGTGCAACTTTTGTACATGTGGCAATTTTTCTGTGTGTGCAAGTTTTGCATGAGGTGAGTTTTCCATGAGGTGAGTTTTGCACGTGTGGCGAGTTTTGCGTGAGCCTAGTTTTGCATATGGCGAGTTTTGCATGTAGCGAGTTTTGAGTGGTGACTTTTGTGTTTCGACTTTTATGTGGCGAGGTTGGTGTGTGTGTGTGGTGAAATGTGTGCTGAGGGTGGTATATGTGTTCAAGCACGTGGTAGTGTGTGGCGCATTTTGTGTTTGTGTTCATATCCCCGTGTGTGGTGAGTATCCCATGTCGGGGCCCCACCTTAGCAACTGTACGGTATATACTCTTTGTCGCCATCGCTCTCATTCTTTAAGTCCTCATTGTTCACATCTGGCAGCTGTCAATTTTCCTCCAACACTTTTCCCTTCACTTTTTCCCCATTATGTAGATAGGAGCAAAATTGTTTGGTGAATTGGAACGCGCGGGGTTAAAATTTCACCTCACAACATAGCCTATGACGCTCTCGGGGTCCAGACGTGTGACTGTGCAAAATTTTGTGGCTGTAGCTGCGACGGTACAGATGCCAATCCCGGACATACACACATACATACATACACACATTCAGCTTTATATATTAGATATACCTGTATGTAATCTCCTGTATATAGTATATACCTGTGTGTCATCTCACCTATATATAGTATATATCTGTGTGTCATCTCCTGTATATAGTATATACCTGTATGTCATCTCCTCCTATACATAGCATATACCTGTGTCATCTCCTCCTGTATATACTATATACCTGTAGGTAATCTGCTCCTGTATATAGTATATACCTGTGTGTCATCTCCTCCTGTATATAGTATATACCTGTATGTCATCTCCTCCTGTATGTAGTATGTACCTGTATGTCATCTCCTCCTCTATATAGTATATACCTGTGTGTCATCTCTCCTGTATATAGTATATATCTGTGTGTCATCTCCTCCTGTATATAGTATATACCTGTGTGTCATCTCCCCTGTAAATAGTATATACCTGTGTGTCATCTCCTGTATATAGTATATAGCTGTATGCCATCTCCTCCTGTATTAGCCCTCGTTCACACGTTATTTGGTCAGTATTTTTACCTCAGTATTTGTAAGCTAAAATGGCAGCCTGATAAATCCCCAGCCAACAGTAAGCCCACCCCCTGGCAGTATATATTAGCTCACACATACACATAATAGACTGGTCATGTGACTGACAGCTGCCGGATTCCTATATGGTACATTTGTTGCTCTTGTAGTTTGTCTGCTTATTAATCAGATTTTTATTTTTGAAGGATACCAGACTTGTGTGTGTTTTAGGGCGAGTTTCGTGTGTCAAGTTGTGTGTGTTGAGTTGCGTGTGGCGACATGCATGTAGGGACTTTTGTGAGATGAGTTTTGTGTGGCGACATGCGTGTAGCAACTTTTTGTGTGTCGAGTTGCATGTGACAGGTTAGTGTAGCAAGTTGTGTGCAGCAAGTTTTGCGCATGGCGAGTTTTGCGCGTGGCGAGTTTTATGTGTGGTGCCTTTTGAGTATGTGCAAGTTTTGTGTGAGGCAACTTTTGCATGTGTTGCAACTTTTGTGCATGTGGCAATTTTTCTGCGTGTGGCAATTTTTCTGCGTGTGCAAGTTTTGCGTGTGGCGAGTTTTGCACGTGTGGCGAGTTTTGCATGTGGAGAGTTTTGCGCGTGGCGAGTTTTGAGCGGCGACTTTTGTGTTTCTACTTTTATGTGGCGAGGTTGGTGTATGTGTGGTGAAATGTGCACTGAGGGTGGTATATGTGTTCGAGCACGTGGTAGTGTGTGGCGCATTTTGTGTGTGTGTTCATATCCCCGTGGTGGTGTGATTATCCCATGTTGGGGCCCCACCTTAGCAACTGTACAGTATATACTCTTTGGTGCCATCGCTGTCATTCTTTAAGTCCCCCTTGTTCACATCTGGCAGCTGTTAATTTGCCTCCAACACTTTTCCTTTCATTTTTTCCCCATTATGTAGATAGGGGCAAAATTGTTTGGTGACTTGGAAAGCGCGGGGTTAAAATTTCACCTCACAATATAGCTTTGACGCTCTCAGGGTCCAGACGTGTGACTGTGCAAAATTTTGTGCCTGTAGCTGCGACGCCTCCAACACTTTTCCTTTCACTTTTTCCCCATTATATAGATAGGGGCAAAATTGTTTGGTGAATTGGAAAGCGCGGGGTTAAAATTTCACCTCACAACATAGCCTATGACGCTCTCGGGGTCCAGACGTGTGACTGTGCAAAATTTTGTGGCTGTAGCTGCTACGGTTCAGATGCCAATCCCGGACATACATACATACATACATACATACACACACACACACATTCAGCTTTATATATTAGATTGTATATAGCAAGTAACCAGGGCTGGGGAGTCGGTAAGCCGGACTTCCGACTCCGACTCCTCAATTTCCATGACACCGACTGACTCCACCAAAATGGGTTCCGACTCCGACTCCACAGCCCTGCAAGTAACAGAACATTATGGGTGGCAGATAAAAAGCTCTATTTTTGGGGGGACTGCCTGTGAATTTATAGAACATTGGCAATCTAAGATCAGCGACATTACATGAAGCTCACAGGCCCCAATGAAAAATCTCCAACAAGGCTCCAAATTATGACATGCCTTTATCAGTAATAGTCTATTATATGGGCCAAACGAACCTTTTGGACCCCCAGGCTCCAGGGACCAGATACGATTCCAACCCCTTCATCTTATATAGTTACTCCCCTATGGCAAATTTATAAAACTATCTAAAAAAAACTATAATTTCATACATCAGTCTCAAATCTATTTCCTGCGTCATATTTATTAAGAGGGACATGTTTTGGACTGTCAGTGTGCTTGAAAGAAAACCAGACAGCTCCAATATATAAATTATAGAAAATTTGCTACAGACCATGCCCTCTTTAGTTAAACTCTGATCACTTTTTAGAAAACAGATTGGCACAAAAGGGCAAAAAGCACCAACATTTTTGCATGCAAAACACTTAGGACTAATTTTGTTACTTGTAGTACTACTCTCTACCACTAATGACAGCTAGTATTTTCTATAGAGATTTGTGCAATAGCGCCCCCCTCATTCCAAGGCATCACAAATTACAATCATTTCCAGTTTGTTTGTCCTTGGTAAGGCAGATGTAGAACTAAAATCAGAAATATCCGACAACTAGGAGTTTCCTATTGGGTTAATTGCAGCCTTTATATATAGATCATAATTTAGATTCTAGTAACATTGATTAATAATGTATAGGCAATAAGTAAAAGTGCAGCTTTAGCGAAGTTCAGCGGTGAGTGAGAAGTGCAGCATTTCCGATTTAGTTCTGCTGGACATGCATCCTATTAATACTGCAATGTAAGGACGAGCTAAGTGGTTATTAGACAAAATGGATAAAGGAGGTATAAACACGACACAAAAACATGACAGCAAATCAGATTTTTTATTTTCATGGCAGGTTGAAAACTGAACACAAAGACCCAACAGTTTGGGTAACTCCTCCTAGGGAACCGACCCCTAAAATGTTTGCCCATGGTCCATTCTCTGTGGACTCGTCATCCCTGTCGCATTTAAAGTTATTAAATTGTAGATATCTGTTCTTTAAAGGAGTCATCCCACCAATAAGTGTATGATTCTAGCAGTCGGACCTCCAATGACAACAAGAACAGTGGTGCCGTGTGCCCCTTATGAACTGAGTGGTAATACGCATGCGCGCCTACTGTTCTATTCACTTCTGTAGGTCTATGGAAGTGGTAGTGCGCATGCGTCACCACTCCTCTGTTCCCTTCTATGGGTCTATAAAGGCAGAGTTGTATATGCGTGACCATCACTCTGTTCGCTAGTTTGGATCTATGGAAGCGGTACTGCACATGGATAAAAGAGCGATATTCACTTTTGTGGGTCTACGTAAGTGGTAGTGCGCATGCTTTACCACCGCTCCATTCACTTCTATGTGTCTATGGAAGCGGTAGTGCCCATATCCCTCATGACCCCTTTAATATGAGTTAGGCTCGTCATACAGATTAGATAGCTGCCACTCAAACGCTGCTTAAAGAGATTAATAAAAGGGCCTATACAACTTATGCAAGTGAGGAATATGGCTATCCTTTAGGCTGTGTTCCCACTATGTATTTTTGGTGAGTTCTTTTACGCTGTGTATTTGTTAAAAAAAAATAATGCAAGTAACCCATTTTACTTAATGGGTGCAGAAAATCTGCAACATCAAAAAGTCACCAAAAGCTCATCGTGGGAACGTAGCCTTACAGGTAGAGTTTACCTTTAAGATATACTTCCTCTTTAAGGGGTGGTTTTCAAGATATGGCCTCAAAGCTCCAGAACTGCTTCTCTTGCTGTTCAATCACCACGTGCAACACCCGTAAATCTATAGTCTTGGTGTGGTGCAGCTCAATGACATGACCATGATGTTGGTGCTGGGGTCACCTTACAAAACAGGAAATTTCTCTAATTGCTGCCATCATGGATACAAGTGGTTGTTAGTCCAGACTGGGCTTCTTAAGTTGACCACTGTTGGTTATGATTTTTTTTTTAAACTGCTGTCATTAGAATGGCCAAATATTATAGTCATAATCTGTGTAAATAATACCGCCTTAGAGTGCCCACATAGTACATATGTAATACCACAGTACATACGAAAACGTACGGCATGTAAACAGTGAGCTCACTCCATACAGTGCAGGTGCCGGCTGGGTTATACCGCCGGCACCGGAGTCTGACCGATCTCAGCAGTTTAACCCCTTCGATGTTTCCAATCATGAGAGCTGAGTTTAAGAGGTTGGAAATGGGGGAAGGTGTCCCTACTGACACCTATCGAATACCCCCCACAACATGATTGAGGGGTGCCGATTGCATTGTAATGGCGGCTTGGGGGGCCTAGAGAAGCCCTCTCCCTCTCCCCACCCATGTCTGCCATGTTTGTACACCTATGAACCTCATCTTATAGCTGTATACTGCAATATAACCGTGATGTAGTGATCAAATGAACGCCGGTTCAAGTCCTCAAGAGGGACCGATAAAAATAAAAATGACATTTTAAAAAAATGATAAAGAGTCATATACTGTAATTCCTATCATCCCCCTTTTCCCGGAATATAAATGAAATCTAATATATACACATGTGGCATTGCTTCGCGTGTAACTGTCCTATATTAAAGAGTTAGTGTTCGTGGAAAACAAGGGGAGAAGTAAAAGTGAAGTCACGCACAAACATGTGGTTGACCCCGGATAAGTATTTTCTGCGCCCGTGAGCGTGTCGGTCTTCACGGTATTTCTGACATTCTAGTCCTGGAGGAATAATGGAGCAATGTGGTATAAAATGCAGGATTCATATCTACGGGAAGTCTGATAAAGTTTCTGCAATGAACTCTGTGAAATGTGATCCAGCTCTGACACCACATGAGCAATGAGCTGTTTTCAGAGGAAAAGTTCAGTGACAGCAGGAAATCCTCAATGGAGGAAGACATGAGAGGAAGGAAAAGTTCTGCTGTGATCCCTTGTCCCGCTCCCGCCTCTCCCTGCTCCGTGTGTGTAACTATATCCTGTCTCCCTTTAATTAACAGAGTGCTTGTGGCCCAGAGGCGGCCGGTGGGGGACAGGGCAGTGACCGGCGGGCAGGAGGGGGCCCACAGCAGATGTTAACAGCTGGGAGCAGTACATCAATACTTGTGCTATGTGAATGTTGCTTCTTATAAACATTGAGGTCTAGGGGGGCAAACATGACACAAACGGGGGTCTCATATGGCGCACAGAGCAGACACGGGTAACCAGCATCAGATACAAGAAGGGAGGAAAGCGGCAAACAGACCCCCATAGTGATTCGTGTCTATAAACAAACTAGGCCTCATTTACCAACACTGTTTATGTTTCCCATAGCAACCAATCAGAGCTCAGCTTTCATTTTTAAAACAGCTCTGGGACCATGAAAGCTGCGGTGTGATTGGTGGCTAGGGACAACATGGCTCTTCTTTCCTTTTAGGCCTCTTTGATAAATCTGCTCCTTTGTTGTACGATTTGCGCCCGATTTGTAGACTACCTCAATGATATATATATATATAAAAAAAGGATATGGTTCAGAAGAGTCGTAAAATGCACTTTCTAACTAATTTCACTCCTAGGCCTCATTCATAGTGAATTAATTTTGAAAGCAGACATACCGCAAATAAAATAAATAAGTCCATCCAGTTCAAGCTATAACTTAAAGGGGTTGTCCGGCCTGATTCCTCACATCGGGTGCACTGTGCGCTGTGAGGGTTCTCTGGTACAAGCGGAGAGAGCGGTCATGTGACCACAAGTATGTGATTTACATACTTCTAGCACATACCGACTAGATGTGTCCGGCCTCACTCAATTCTCTTGCATTGAGCTAGGCTGCGCAAGTCTAGTCAACATGTGACCGCATATAGGCAAATCACATACTTACAATCACTGGCCCGCTCTCCTGGCTCTGGCACCGGAGAGTCCTGACAATACGCAGTGCGCACGCTTGTGAAGATTCACCAGTCTTCAGTCACATACAGTGACTGCAGACTTGTATCCTAAGGCACGACAACCCCTTTAACATATTAATCCAGAGGTAATCAAAAACCCTATGGGGCAGATGCTAATTGCCCCATGTTAGGTTGAAAAACTCCTTCCCCACTCCACATACGGCAATCAATAAATTCCTTGAATCTAGTGCCCATAACTTGTAATATTATATTTTTCATGAAAGGCGTCCGGGTCTCCTTGAACTTTTTAGACATCCGTTTTTCACATACGAGTTCTATTCAGGTTTTTCACAGACAGAATACCTGCCCATTATAGTCTATGGGAAAACTGTCCATTTTTTATCCGAGTTACCGATCAAATTCGCCAAAGCCGGCAGTCAATGGGCTTATGAACAAAATGGACATTATGTGGACACCTTCTTTGTTTCATCTGAATCTGTTCTTACCATTTAAAGAGCAGGAGTAGACTGGACTTTTTTTTTGTCATACAAAAAAGTGGGGTAAAAATGGAAGCATGGACCAAAAATTATGAAAATTAGATCCAACACACTGATTAAAAATGTTCAAATTGTTCAAGTCAAAACAGAAATCTGAAAGAGGCCTTAATGGGTCGTGCCACCTATTTTTATTTATGAGGCATTTTTGACCATTTTTTTATTTTTGCAAAGGGTTTTAGAGCCTACTGGGTTTTTCTTGATCCCCATCCCTAGATCTGGATACACATATAGATTCCTCTCTCTCCGCAGACCTAGTAGTTATGACCCTCAGACATTGGCACCGACATTGAAGGGAGAAGCCGTTTCATGATATGGCAGGCATTGATGCTTGTTTTACCCCCCTGCACGTTGCCTCTTGGAAAATTTACATTTTGAGATCAGTCATCATTAGCGCTACTTTCTAGCATAGTTACCAATATTAGTGTTGCCAATTTAGGGAACTTTTAGTCCTGCCCCTGGCTTGTCTGATTCCTTCCTCCAACTCCACCTGCAAACACTTACATTACTGGTCAAAAGTTTGGACATACCTGTTCATGCAATAGTTTCTCTTGTTCTTGTTGGAATGTGGATATTGCAGATTCAGACTGAAGGCAGCAAAACAACAAAGGAACACATGTTCAGTGAGGAAACTGCCCTCACTAAAGTCTCTAATGATCTAATAACAGCTAAATCTAATGCTCACTACTCCATACTAATTCTCTTGGATCTCTCCGCAGCATTCGACACTGTGGATCATCAGCTCCTCCTCACTATGCTCCGCTCCATCGGCCTCTAGGACACCGTTCTCTCCTGGTTCTCCTCCTATCTCTCTGACCGATCCTTCACTGTATGTTTTGCTGGTTCCTCCTCCTCTCACCTTCCCCTTACTGTTGGGGTTCCTCAAGGATCAGTCCTAGGCCCCCTCCTCTTCTCTCTGTATACTGCCCCTATAGGACAAACAATCAGTAGATTTGGTTTCCAGTACCATCTCTATGCTGACGACACCCAATTATACACTTCTTCTCCTGATATCACACCGACCTTCTTAGAAAACACCAGTAATTGTCTTACCTCTGTCTCTAACATCATGTCCTCCCTCTATCTGAAACTGAACCTGTCAAAAACTGAACTCCTCGTGTTTTCTCCCTTTATTTTGACTCATTGTCCTATTGCAACACAAATAATGGTCCCACTAAGTGCAGACTAGATGGGACCATATGTTTTTTGCAGAATGCTATGGCTGTGACTTGAATTTGGAATAAATCATCAACAGGGTTACCAGCAAAACACCATCACACCTCCCCCTCCATGCTTCATGGTTGGACTCACACATGTAGAAACCATCTGCTCATCTTTTCTATGTTATGGTGGTTACTACCAAGAATCTCAAATTTTCACTCAACGGAATACACTACAGATTTCCACCGATGTTATGTTCAGTCCTTGGGTTCCTCGGCCGAAACAAGGCTCTTCTTGTTTGTGGGGCTTCTTTTCTGCAATTTGACCATAAAGACCTTTTTCTTGCAGTTTTCTCTAGACAGTAGATCTTGAGATGTGTGGTCTACTTGATTTCTGTGACTCATTTATGAGGGCTGTTATCTTAGGTATGGTACTATTTGCAGTTTCTGAGACTGGTAAGGGCTCATTCACACTTCCGATGTTCTTATACGAGTACTATCTGTAGTTTTAACATATACCACTCGCACCTATAACAGCTAATGGGGCCATTCACATGTATGTGATATTTCCCAAAGCATTCCGTATAAAATTGCAGTTGCATGTTCGATATTGATTCAAGTGTCGAATGAAAGTCAGTAATACAAGTCTACGGGTCCTTGAATTAATCGGACAGCACTTGGTGACCTCCGAGTGATGTCCATTTTTCACAAACTGCTACTTAGGAAAAGTTAGAGAAAAGTCTTTTTTGTTTCTCTTCCAAGAAAAACTGATGAAACTCAGACCAAATCCTGATGGTAAAAACTGACACACTGACCAAACTCTGATGAAACTCTGATAATAAAAACACTGATGAAACTCAGATCGATTTTCTCATATGAGAAAATTACTAATGTCTGAGTAACCACTAACTCTGATGAACTTATCATCTGCAGCTGAGGTAATTAATTTGTAACTGGTACCGAATTCGTAGGCAGAGTTTTTGTAAATTCCACCACTTTTATGCCCAAGAAACTGCAATTTTTCTGGGAATGTTTCCTAAAAACATTCAGGACAGTTGTCAGGTATAGTATGTTCTGGTGATCGGTGAAGATTACTTTGCTACGACCTCCACTGATCAAATTTGATGGCATAGCCTAGCAAATATGACTATGTAAAAGTGGCCTAAAGGCAGATATATGAATGAGTTTAACCCGTTATTCGATGCTGGTTGTGACATTTATCCAGAACATCATAGCAAATCCCTTTAGATGTCGTACTAAATCACTTCCTTTGATTTGTCAAAGTCGGGTTTAAGCTAGGACCTTAGGGCGACCCATTGACTGAGCCTCTATTAACTACTCTGCTAAATATTACTAAAGTCAAATAATAGACAGAGACTAATACTACGGCATAGTAATCTGTAGCATAAATTTGTTCAGTTAAATTAAGTTGGCTGTTTCTCATCAGATCCCCCCTGTGGTAATTACCTGTTGATGGCAGGAGGTCCTACTTTAATGTAGGTTGAAGTGTCAGCTCTTTCTCAGTTCCCGAGTTATAATTAATCCCATATGTTTAATGTGAGGATGATATGCACCCTCTCCGGAGATGTCTGTATGGATTTTACAATTTTTCTCTATTACAGTCGTCTTTAAGCTCCCCAAATGCAACTAGGATTGCATCCGAGTGCTGTCCGAGTTTTCATGAACCCATAGACTTGCAATGGAGCATTTGATCCTTGACTTGGATCAAAAACAGATAAGTTTCTGTTTTTATTGGGCACCACTCGGCCCACAAAAAACTTGCACTAATGTACATTCCCATAGACTATAATAGGTGCATGTTCTAGCCGTGAAATTTAAGGATAGAACTTATGCACGAAACACAGATGTCTGGATCATGTTAGGGAAGAGGCATTTTCTGCCGATGTGCTTTGTTCGCATGAAGCAGCAGCAATGTGGGGCAGCAGTTTAGGTTCTGATTAGGCGGAGGGTGATCATTGCCTACAATCTGCACTTGTTTTCATTAGCAAATCCCCCCCCCACACACCAGAATAACAGAGGGGTGAATGGCCACGTGCCATGTGTGTGATCTCACAGTAACCAGGCCTCACCTCTGAATAATTCAGACCTGCTCTCTCAAGTGCAAGAATAACACAAGCAGATGATTTTCTAGGGGTTGTAGTTTTATATTTTGCTTCCAGTTTGCTGCCCCTAACTTGAGCGCTCGGGAGCCCCCCGGAGGGGTCAGCACAATGTCTGTTTACATAAGTCCGGCTCATCTACACAAACCAAGCAACTTTAAAAATAACTTCAGGAATGTTATGAAACTTTTTTCTATGTGTCAGGAAAATCAGAAGGCCAAACAATAAGCATGGAAATAGCCAGGGTCGGGTACCAGGAAGTCAGTCAAAGTCGGGTCAACCTAGCAGTGGTCGGGAGCACGGGAAATAGCAGAGTACTGCGATGCACGGGCTGGCAGTGGGTCTCCTGACATGAACTCGACAGTCTGGTAGGTATATATAAATCTGTCGTGTTCAGATCAGTAGACCTGTGACCAGTCCGTGGAAATACCGACCTCTGAATTCAGCCTAACTGGCAGCTACCATCAGACTGCGGGAAGGTTAAATAGGGTGTGGTATTGTTCCATAGGCCACAGCAGGGAGCTAGTTACACTTGCTGGACTGTGGCCGGAATTATGGACCTGTAGAAAAGCTGGTGAAGCGCAAAACGGTCGTTGTCCGCCATGTCTCACCTTTTCTTCTGAAATCCCTACACCTAGATTTGCAATATTAGCACTGCCGCACTTTGTGATATTGTCCAGGATGATAAGAAAATAAAAAATGAACTGATTTACCTGCAGACTGGGTGAGAGCTGGCTTTCCTTCTTCCCCTTGAAAACACTTGCTGGACTGCACACATTCATTCTCCCTGGCTGTGCAGCAACAGAAGTCCCAGCCACACCAGTATTCCTGCTACATAGCTCCTGCGCCACCCAGTGATATCAGCAATGCCACATCCTCCATCACTAATAAGTAAGAAACAGCCGCACTCAAGTTTTGTAGTGTTTCAAATGCGAGGGGGTAATTTATTATTTTCACCACAGTGATATAGCGAAGCTGAGGTCACCACAATAATATAGAGATGCTGAGGTAACGTTTCGGCCCCGTGGTGGGCCTTTGTCAAACCTCACTTGTTGTAGAAATAATAGTGGAAGGTACCCCGCAATTACGCATTCTCTCTGCATTAACGCCAACTGCTCTATCCTGGAGCCTGCTTTACACAATTATCTGTCCCGTAATTGCGGGGTACCTTCCACTATTATTTCTACAACAAGTGAGGTTTGACAAAGGCCCACCACGGGGCCGAAACGTTACCTCAGCATCGCTATATTATTGTGGTGACCTCAGCTTCGCTATATCACTGTGGTGAAAATAATAAATTACCCCCTCGCATTTGAAAAACTACAAAACTTGAGTGCGGCTGTTTCTTACTTATTGGTGATTTAACTGGATGCTATCCAGGTTCAGCCTGCACCTGCCTGCATTGACCTGAGTGCATGCCATTTCTATCTTTATTTTTAACATCCTCCATCACTAACATTGCCCACAGAGGGAATGCGGCAGCTTCAGGTGACAGAGGCAGATGCCACTGGATCAAGACCAGGTTAGGATATAACACCAAGTAATTTTTGTGTTCACTAATGCAAAAACTAGAGAAATACAGCACCGGTGGATTTGATCACTGTATTGCAATGTTTGTGTATAATAATATCACTTATAATAGTATTAAGGGGCATTATATTGCAGTTTTATTTACATACTTCATGGTTTTAGCTAGGTATAGGCTAAAGAGACATGTGCCCCATATTCTAGATGGCAGGGTGACACCAACAAATCACTATTGTATATGTACAGTGGGTACGGAAAGATTTCAGACCCCTTTACATTTTTCACTCTTTGTTTCATTGCAACCATTTGGTAAATTCAAAAAAGTTAATTATTTCCTCATTAATGTACACTCTGCACCCCATCTTGACTGAAAAAAAAATAGAAATGTAGACATTTTTGCAAATGTAATAAAAAAGAAAAACTGAAATATCACATGGTCATAAGTATTCAGACCCTTTGCTCAGACACTCATATTTAAGTTGCATGCTGACCATTTCCTTGTGATCCTCCTTGAGATGTTCTACTCCTTCATTGGAGTCCAGCTGTGAGTAATTAAACTGATAGGACTTGATTTGGAAAGGCGCACACCTGTCTGTATAAGACCTCACAGCTCACAGTGCATGTCAGACCAAATGAGGATCATGAGGTCAAAGGAACGGGCCAAGGAGCTCAGACAGAATTGTGGCACGGCACAGATCTGGCCAAGGTTACAACAGAATTTCTGCAGTACTCAAGGTTCCTAAGAGCACAGTGGCCTCCATAATCCTTAAATGGAAGAAGTTTGGGAGCACCAGAAGTCTTCCTAGACCTGGCCATCCAGCCAAACTGAGCAATCGTGGGAGAAGAGCCTTGGTGAGAGAGGTAAAGAAGAACCCCAAGATCACTGTGGCTGAACTCCAGAGATGCAGTAGGGAGATGGGAGAAAGTTCCACAAAGTCAACTATCACTGCAGCCCTCCACCAATCAGACCTTTATGGCAGAGTGGCCCAATGGAAGCCTCTCCTAAGTGCAAGACATATGAAAGCCCGCATAGAGTTTGCTTAAAAAAAAAACACATGAAGGACTCCCAGACTATGAGAAATAAGATTCTCTGGTCTGATGAGACAAAGATAGACCTTTTTGGTGATAATTGGTGGTAGCATCATGCTATAGGGGTGTTTTTTAGCTGCAGGGACAGGACGACTGGTTGTCATTAAAGGTAGCATGAATGCGGCCAAGTACAGAGATATCCTGGATGAAAACCTCTTTGAGAGTGCTCTGGACATCAGACTTGGCCGAAGTTTCACCTTCAAACCAGACAATTACCCTAAGCACACAGCTAAAATAACAAAGGAGCGGCTTCAGAACAACTCTGTGACCATTCCTGACTGGCCCAGCCAGAGCCCTGACCTAAACCCAATTGAGCATCTCTGGAGATAACTGAAAATGGCGTCCACCAACGTTCACCATCCAACCTGAGGATCTGCGAGGAAGAATGGCAGAGGATCCCCAAATCCAGGGGTGAAAAACTTGTTCCATTATTCCCAAGAAGACTCATGGCTGTAATTACCGGTAGCTCAAAAGTTGCTTCTACTCAATACTGAGCAAAGGGGCTGAATACTTATGACCATGTGATGTTTTGCTTTTTCTTTTTTAATAAATTTGCAAACATTTCTACATTTGTGTTTTTTTTTTCAGTCAAGATGGGGTGCAGAGTGTACATTAATGAGAAAAAAAATAAACTTTTTCAAATTTACCAAATGGCTGCAATGAAACAAAGAGTGAAAAATGTAAAGGGGTATGAATACTTTCCGTACCCACTGTATACTGATTGGGAATTTAGATAGTGAGCCCCATTGGGGATAGTGATGATAATATCTGTAAAACGCTGCGTCATATGTTAGCGCCATATAAAAATGAAGATTATTATTATTATTTAAATACAAGGCTAGAGGAGCAAATGAAGGAAAACATAACCATAAATCACCTATATCATCCTACACATGCTCTCCACAGTGCTGCTCCAGCCTACATGTCCTTCTTCATCTCTTGTCTACTATCCTACCCGTGCTCTCCACAGTGCTGCATTGCCCTACATCTCCTCCCTAATCTACACGTGGTCTCCTCAGAATTGCACCGCCCTACATCTCACTCACCCTACCCCTCCTCTCCAAAGTGCAGCACAGTCCTACATTTCCTCACTTATCTCTATCTACCTGCCCATCTTCCTCCTCTCCACAGTGCTCCACCACCCTACGTCTCCTCCTTCATCGTTGTCTATTTCCCTAGCTGTGCTCTCCACAGTGCTACACCTTCTTACATCTCATCCCTCATCTCTGCTCTGTCCACTTCCCTACCCACACTCTCCACAGTGCTGCACTGCCCTACATCTCCTCCTTCATCTTCGTCTACCACCCTACATGTGCTCTCCACAGAACTGCACTGCACAACATAGTAACATAGTTATTAAGATTAAGTCCATCTAGTTCAACCCATAGCCTAACCTAATATGCCCTAACATCTCTTCCCTCATCTCTTACCCTACCTGTCCTCGCAACAGTGCTGCATCAACCTTCATCTCCTCCTTCATTTCTGTCTATGTCCCTATCTGTGCTTTCCACAGTGCTGCACAGTCCTGCATCTCCTCCTCATCTTTCTTTATCTACCTAATTACCCATCCCCATCTTCTCCACATTGCTGCTCCACCCTACATCTACTTCTTCATCTCTGTCTACCACCCTACCTGTCCTCTCCACAGTGTGCCACTGAGCAGGACTCTCACTCCTCCTATCTGAATTATTGAACTGTGTGTTACTAAGTAATATGTGATATTATTGGTACTTGTTCCCTCTGAATTGTAAAGTGCTACTTAATATGTTGGTTTCCCTATAAATAAAATACACTGCTCAAAAAAATAAGGTGAACACTAAAATACCACATCCTAGATATCTTTGAATTAAATATTCCAGTTGCAAATTTGTATTCATTGCATAGTGGAATGTGTTCAGAACAATAAAACATAACAATTATCAATGTAAATCAAAATCAATATCCCGTGGAGGTCTGGATTTGGGATGATACTCAAAATCAAAGTGGAAAATCAAATTACAGGCTGATCCAACTTCAGTGGAAATGCCTCATGACAAGGAAAAGATGCTCAGTATTGTGTGTGGCCTCCACGTGCCTGTATGATCTCCCTACAATGCCTGGGCATGCTCCTGATGAGGCGGCGGATGGTCTCCTGAGGGATCTCCTCCCAGACCTGGACTAAAGCATCCGCCAACTCCTGGATAGTCTGTGGTGCAACGTGATGTTGGTGGATGGAGCGAGACATGATGTCCCAGATGTGCTCAATTCAGGTCTGGGGAATGGGTGGGCCAGTCCATAGCTTCAATGCCTTCATCTTGCAGGAACTGCTGACACAATCCAGCCACATGAGGTCTGGCATTGTCCTGCATTACATTTTACTCTTGCGCCAATTAGTTAAAACTTTTGTGTAAAAATCCAGTTCTAGTAAATCTTCCCCTAAATGTTAATATCATTAGACATGATTTTGCAGTGCAGAATAGACACCAAACTCTGAGACATGAAAGGCGATTTGTGCTACGGCTTTTTTGTAGATGGATTGCTTTGACTGGATATATTGTAGAGAGAGGTTTTATTTTAATAGCTTTTTTTTGCATCTACACTTCATTTTAAAATCTACATGGAAATATAAAATGTAATAGTCGGGGTGGAAAGTGGCAAAAAAAGCATTTCTCTACAGGATCCCAAATTTCCATATGTTACATGCACTGTCAATTGCTAACAATAAGAGCGGTGTAATACCTAATTTGCCCTGTGGGGGTGCTGTAGGGAAATGAAACACTTGCTAACAAGTTCCTCTACAGATTATTGCTGATCACTGGGGGTCATAGCTGTAGAATTTTTTGTGATCAGTTTATTATGAAAGCACCCTTCTCACACAAGAAAAGGGTTTCTTAAAAAAAAACAAAAACAACTTAGAAATAGTCATGAAAAATAGAAAGGGAATTATTCCGGCCATGGGGCAGAATGCCAATGTATCGACTCCTTCTTATTTGAGGCATCAATTTCCCTTACACCCAACCTCCATTACAATGGCAGACAGGTATGGAATAAATCATTGTACATTAATGTATTGTTCCTGGTAGGAAAATCCAGTGGTCTAGCGGACCCCATTTAATTTACTATTGCAGGTACTTCCATTCAGTTAATCAATGTTTTAATTATCACTGTTCCAGATAATTAATCTGTTGAGTCCAGTCACTACAACAAATTATGTGTGGTCAGTACAGGAACAAATTGAAGGATTTAACTTAACCCCTTAGCATCCACAGTACAGTGGATCTTATTCTACGGTGCTGGGCTTTAGCAGTACTACAAGGGAGTCCAGTGCCACCTAGGAGCAGGAGTCATAGTTTTGTTCTAAACACCAAGAACGGAGCAGCCCCCGATCTGAACAGGTCATGATCAAAAGGACTTATTAGGTCACAGGCTTTCTCGGTGACACAACCGGGCTCTATGGGACTCCTACGCAGTCAGGAATAGAGAAAATGTAAAAAATCTCAACTCACCCTCCCCAGGTCCATCGCTGAGTCTCCACCTCTACTCCTGATGCCTGTTATTGTTTCTAGCGCTTCGGCCAATTAATGAGCTCAGCTGCTTGTGCCGTCAACCCGGACAGAGCCGCTGAGCTAAGGTATTGTCTGCAGACAATGTTGACCTGACACTGTCCGCAAACAATAATGAACACTGGGAAGCAGCGCCGGAGACTCGACATTGGACCTGGGGAGGGTGAGTAAGGTGTGTTTGCTTGTTTTGTTTTTTTAAAAAAAAACATATTGCAGCATGGAAGAGGGGTTTTCCGAAACCAGAAAACCCTTTTAATGAGATTAAATAAAAAAAAGTAGTAAAAAACACCAAAAATGCAAAAAAAAAATTGATTATACATATTATAAATAAATAAATAAATAAATAAAACTACACTTATTTGCTACCTATGTCAGCACAAAATCCAACAGGATTAATTTAATATTATTTTTAGCTTATAATATTGCACTAAATCTGCAATTTTCATGCATTTTTCAGACCCCTGTTGTGCAGTTTACAGTCTGATCCAAGTTTCACATTAGCCCCTTGTTGGAGTGTCTCTCCCTGTAATATAGGCGGGATTATATATCCAGGGTGTATCTAGGGTGCTGCTGTCTTCATCGGCTCGTATGACAGCACAGTTTCTATCCTGCACCTAATTCTTCTCTATGAATGTTCTTCCTTATCTGCATCCTGCTTTCACTACCCTCCCTAACACTGTAAATGCTTCCTCCCTCTCCACTGAAGATCAATGTACAACCCTGCTCTGCTGTTATTTCTAACAATGAGAGAAAAGAGTCAGAGAGCTGAAAGATCTACTAGGAGCACTAGTTTTAATTAATGACAATTCAAAACATTGCTTAACTTTACATTTAGGAAGAAAATAAACACAAAAAATTGTGTGAAGCTGTGCACATTGGGCATGAGCGTTCATGGAATCACACCCACTCTGCTTGAAGAGTTAAATGCAGCAGATTTTTTAAATAAACAAAATGCAGCTGTAAAAAGCTCAGCATTTACACCATGTGAGAACATGGCCTTAGAAGCCCTCCAATCAGCAGAAAAAAGGGGCAGGAGCATTAAAGACACTTTACTGCTGCACCAAAAATAGCGCCACTCTTTATGTGGCTATATCTGGTATTGCAGCTTTTGAATACTGCGATGAGTAGAGAATTTGGACGTCCATTACAGTTTGCACACAATTGGCCTATATGTAACAAGGTGGCACGGGGTGGTAGTCATGGCCGAGTTTACTAAGACACAGTCAGTGAGCACCCCGGCCCCTTGCACACAAACAGACAAGTGAAGTCTCAGTCCTGTGGTACAGTCATTTACCTTCATCACACACTCACTTCAGCCGCTGGGGATGAGAATTCAGGAAAACACCACAGGCCACAGTTCTGTTCCAACGGGAAAACTTTACTGTAAACAACTTTACTGTAAGCTCCCATCCAGATTTGAGAACCGCAAAAGTCCTTCTGGAGACGTTCCCACAGTACCAGGGACCGTCCACGCTGCCTGATAGTCCGTGGCAGCTTGTATCCCCCCTGACCGGGTTACCCTCTGTTCCTGGACGTGGAGAGCATCTTGCCCTGGGCAAACCTGCCCGGGCACACTGCTCCCCAGCAGGAAATTCTTTCTATAAGAGCCTGCTGTGCAGCCTCTCTGCTAAACTCCTCCCAGCAAATTAACTCATTCTATCCCTAAGCTTGTGCATAACAAAACAGCACATTACAATATACATAGTACAAGAACAGGCATAATAAACACAGCACATTACATTGGTAAAACATTGCCTCCTCTCTCCTACACACCAAGCCCATGTGGCACCCCAATGGTTCATGTTTTGTATGGTGATGTCATGTATTATTGTGCAATAATAATAATAATAATATAAGTAAAGATTATTATTATTATTATTATTATTGCACAATAATACATGACATCACCATACAAAACATGAACCATTGGGGTTCCACATGGGCTCGGTGTGTAGGAGAGAGGAGGCAGTTGAGGGTCCCCGCCACCTCCTTACGTATATTAAATATTTTAATAAAAATGATCTCCATATCTTATTGCTATATTCCCAACACTGTTTTCAGTTCCCCTATACCCCACTGGGCCCCAGTAGCAGGATTCTGCTGGTTCTGTAACTGAACATGCATCCTCTGACGCATGTTCATTTAAGTTGTGCGGGAAGGCTTCCCGCACCACAATAGTAAACAGCCGCCAGGCAATCATAGGCTGGCAGCTGACGTCACTGCCATGCTGCGGTACGTCCGCTCCTCAGATGAATTGGGGAGAGGATGCCGCTGGACATTTTTTTATTTTGTTAAAGCCGCACTATGAGGGCAGTGTGGAGAGATATGGGGCAGTGTGGAGAGACATGGGGGGCAGTATGGAGAGACATGGGGCAGTATGGAGAGACATGGGGGTAGAATGGAGAGACATGGGGGGTAGTATGGAGAGACAAGTGGCAGAATGGAGAGACATGGGGGCAGAATGGAAAGACATGGAGGCCGTATGGAGAGACATGGGGGCAGAATGGAGAGACATTGGGCAGAGTGGAGAGTCATGGGGGCAGAATGGAGAGTCATGGGGGCAGAATGGAGAGACATTGGGCAGAATGGAGAGACATGGGGTAGAATGGAGAGACATTGGGCAGAGTGGAGAGACGTGGGGCAGAATGGAGAGACATTGGTCAGAATGGTGAGACATGGGGCAGTATGGAGAGACATGGGGGCAGAATGGAGAGACATGGGGCAGAATGGAGAGACATGAGAGCAGAATGGAGAGACATGGGGGCAGTATGGAAATACATGGGGGCAGAATGGAGAGACATGGGCCATGAATACAAGAACACAAGGAGCCAGGAATGAGACATGTGGGGTCCAGAATGGACTACATATGGGAGCAGAATATTACTGTAGGGGCTAATTAAGGGATATCATTACTGGTGTGATTCATTTTATTTTTGAGGATACTGTTTTCAGTTGGGGGGTCCTGTTACTGTGCAGGGCGACATTGTCACTTTTTTCTTCATTTGGCGTAGTGCAGAAGTTGGGGATAAATTGGGGAATGTGCTCTAGATAACTGTGTTATTTTCTGTAGAGATGAGTACTGGCTGAAAGAAGTGAAGAAGTGATTGGTGGTCTGTGCTGGATGAAGAAGAAAAGATGATGAAGGACTTCAACTAAAGATGTCACTGGTGAATCAGTATGTTACCTGTACACTGACACAAAACACTGTACAGTATGTACAGAGCTTCTGTGTATAATGTTACTGGTGATCCCTGTATTACCTGTACACTGACACTATACACAGAACTTCTGTGTATAGTGTCACCGGTGATCCCTGTATTACCTGTACACTGACACTATATACAGAGCTCCCGTGTATAATGTCACTGGTGATCCCTGTATTACCTGTACACAATATACTATACACAGAGCTCCTGTGTATAGTCACTGGTAATCACTGTATTACCTGTACACTGGCACTATATACAGAACTTCTGTGTATAGTGTCACCGGTGATCCCTGTATTACCTGTACACTGGCACTATATACAGAGCTCATAAGTATAATGTCATTGGTGATCACTGTATTACCTGTACACTGTATACTATGTACAGAGCTTCTCTGTGTAATGTCACTGGTGACCACTGTATTACCTGTACACTGACACTCTAAACAGAGCTCCTGAGTGTAATGTCACTGGTGATCCCTGCATTACCTGTACACTGACACTATATACAGAACTCCTGTGTATAATGTCACTGGTGATCCCTGTATTACCTGTACACTATACACTATATACAGAGCTCCTGTGTATAATGTCACCGGTGATCCCTGTATTACCTGTACACTAATACTATATACTGAGCTCATGTGTATAATGTCACCGGTGATCCCTGTATTACCTGTACACTTTACTGTTAGGGCAGTGAGAATCTGGAATTCCATGCCTGAGGAGGTGGTGATGGCAAACTCAGTCGAGGGGTTAAAGAGAGGCCTGTTAGTCTTCCTGGAGTGTAACAGCATTGTATCTTACAGTTATTAGGTTCTTTAGAAGGACGTAGATCTGGGGATTTATTCTGATGGAATATATGCTGAACTGGATAGACAAATGTCTGTTTTTTTCAGCCTTGCTAACTATGTTACTATGTTACCATATACAGAGCTCCTGAGTATAATGTTTCCAGTGATCACTCTATTACATGTACACTGACACTATATACAGAGCTCTTGAGTATTATGTCACTGGTGATCCCTGTATTACCTGTACACTGACACTATATACAGTATACTATATGCAGAGCTCCTGTGTATAATGTCACTGGTGATCACTGTATTACCTGTAAACTGTACACTACATACAGAGCTCCTGTGTATAATATCACTGGTGATCACTGTATTACCTGTACACTAACATTATATACAGAGCTCCTGTGCATAATGTCACCGGTGGTCACTGTATTACCTGTACACTGACACTATATACAGAGCTCCTGTGTATAATGTCACCGTTTATCACTGTATTACCTGTACATTGACACTATATACAGAGCTCCTGTGTATAATGTCACTGGTGATCACTGTATTACCTGTACACTGACTATACAGATCTCCTGTGTATAATGTCACTGGTGATCACTGTGTTACCTGTACACTGACACTATATACAGAGCTCCTGTGTGTAATGCCACTGGTGATCACTGTATTGCCTGTACACTAACTTTATATACAGAGCTCCTGTGTATAATGTCACTGGTTATTACTGTATTACTTGTACACTGACACTATATACATAGCTCCTGTGTATAATGTCACTGGGGATCCCTGTATTACCTGTACACTGACACTATATACAGAGCTCCTGTGTATAATGTCACTGGTGATCCCTGTATTATCTGTACACTATACACTATATACAGAGCTCCTGTGTATAATGTCACTGGTGGTATTTGTCCCTTGTAAGTGATGTTATTCAGTCACTATGTGGTGGTAATATGTGGTCCAGCCATAATGTGATGATATTTGTCCATTGTATGTGATGTTATTCGGTCACTACGTGGTGGTAATATGTGGTCCGGCTATAATGTGGTGATATTTGTCCCTTGTATGTGGTATTATTGTTCATTTTTAAAAGTGTGACACATTCCCTTAAGAAAAAATATTGGAGATTTTAACAAATGTTCCATAGGTTAGAGTAGGGCACAGCCAAAAGAGTCTACCTTGTGGTGGTGGCTTAAAAAATCTTTTGTCCGAAACAAAAGCTGATGGCTATGTATGTGATCTGGTGTTCAATGGGAACTTTTAATGCGTGATTGGTTAGGGTGTGGTGCAAAAGTGGAGTTTTTCCAAGAGTGGGCAGTGGGACTGTGGAAGGTTCGAGTGTTGGAGGCAGAGCTGAGGTGGAGCCTGGGAGGAGTCTCAAGGGGCCCAAAAATATTGCCCTGAAATTCTTTTTTGCAGCCCTGCCTATACCAATAACCTTATCAATGGTGCAAAAACCCCTCTATGTGTATACATGAAAGTGCCCAGAGCTTCTGCAATTAGGTTGTAATTCAAAGTATCAGAAGAATGTGTCACCTGATTAAACAGAGTCCTATGATGGGACTAGCCTGAGGGATCATAACCTTATGCAATGTATGAAGCATTATACTCACTCATATGATGATGTGAATGTTTATGTCTTAAAATGCAAGATTCTTATCTTCAAGCTTCTAAAAGGAATGTTTGGAGTAAAAGACTATTAAAATATTTTATTGCAGATTTTATACATATCATAAGCAAAGATAACACTATAAACTGTTTCCCATAAAGGTATCTATATAGAAATATCATCTATTTACAGTGGTGTGCAAAAGATTTTGCCCCCTTCCTGATTTCTTATTTTGCATGTTTGTCACACATAAATGTTTCAGATCACCAAAGAAATTTCAATATTAGACAAAGATAACACAAGTAATCACAAAATGCAGTTTTTATATGACAGTCTTTGTTATTAAGGGAAAAAGAAATCCAAACCTACAGGGCCCTATGTGAAAAAGTGATTGGCCCCCCATAAAACATAAATTAACTGTGGTTTATCACATCTTTGGGAAGCTGAGTTAAAATTCCCCAGCCACATCCAGGCCTAATTACTGCCACACCTGTTCTAAATCAAGAAATCACTTAAATAGGACCTGCCTGACAAAGAATATAACTACTATAATACTGACTGTACGTACAGAGAAAGCAGAATAAAAACAAAGGATTTTTTTATATCTTACATGGATTTTTGATATTCTGTTTGCAATATATAACAACATATCATTTAGTAAGTGAAATGCATTATATGTGGGTGATTTTTATTCCATGTGCTGAGCTAAGTGGTGTTCGACCCCTGTAAATTCCTAATGATTTGATGCCATCTTGGAGGAAACAAGGCGTCCTATGTGAAAACTGAATGACAAATTTCCACTTGGTAGCAGAAAGACAGGACGTGCTGGGCTGATTATAGGAGGATTAATTCCCACCAGTAGAATCAGAATTTGTATTAGCTGTGAAATATCAACACATTTTCTTTGAAGTTTTTCATAGGAGTTAATTATCTTCTTGGTTGTCTTTGTAGTTTTTAACAGAAATTCTAAGTTCACTGCTAAGGAAATAACTACTGAGGATTGGGTGTTACTTTTACATATTATTTGCCATCATTATACGTACAATAATGTAGATATACAGTATGCCACAAGGACGCCCTCAACCCACCCGGACGTCCCATTGTGTCCGGAATAGAGGGTCTCTGTGATCCAATCTGTAAGTTTATTGACTTCTACCTGAAACCATTAGTTGAGTCCTTACCATCATATATCCGTGACACAACGGACGTCCTGGCACGGGTTGACGGCGTCCTTGTGGACGATAATGTTCTTCTAGTCACTGCAGACGTTGAGTCCTTGTACACCTGTATTGATCATAAGCACGGTCTGGATGCCGTCCGCCTTTTCCTCGGGACCTCCGACCTGGATGGCCCGATGTGCAACTTGATCATCGAGCTGATGCACTTTGTCCTAACCCACAACTTCTTCGTATTTAAGGACAACTACTATCTACAGAGGCGTGGCATGGCCATGGGCACGGCCTGTGCGCCTTCGTATGCTAATCTCTTCCTGGGAGCCTGAGAGAGATCTTTATTTGGTGGCGAAGGCACACAGGCCGCACGTCCCATGTGCTGTGCTGGCTACGATTTATAGATGATGTACTGTTGTTGTGGGATGGGACGGTGGATCAGCTCGAGGAATATATGACATCTTTGAACAACCATACACTTAATATTAAATAGGCTACTATTGACTTTCTGGACATCTCTCTACTGATCGATACTAATCGTTCGGTTCAGACAGATGTCTACAGAAAGCCAACATCAGTAAACTCTCTTATACATGCCGACTCATCACATAACCCTGCTACTATTCGGGCTGTCCCGGTCGGACAGTTTCTGAGGATGAGGCGGATCTGCTCCACCAATGACCGATTTGAGAAACAAGCCCTCGACCTGAAAACTCGCTTTCAAGATAGAGGGTACAGTAACAGGTGTATAAAGAAAGGATACGACAGAGCAAGGAAGACCCCCCAGGGTGATTTGTTATATCCACGTAAAAAGGAAACATTAACCGGCAGTGACTGTCAGAAAATTTGTTTTATCTCTACATTTAACCACGAATGGTATAAAATGAGAGACATTCTAGCCAAACATTGGGCCGTTCTTGGGGCTGAGTCCTCCCTGGGTCCCGCCATTGGCGACTTCCCACTGATGACATCAAGGAGATCTAAAAATTTGAATGATCTCCTCGTTAATAGCCATTATGTACCTAAAATGGCTAATCCTTTTGGTACTAAGGGCCCTATTCCGGGCTGCTTTCCCTTTGGCCACTGTCTTGCCTGCGCAAATGTCCTGCGCTGCTCTTCTTTTCAATCTTCAGATGGGTCACAACAATTTCAGATAAGACAACGAATATCCTGCGGTAGCAGTAATATTATATACTACGCTACTTGCGGATGTTCTAAAATATATATAGGTTTGACCTCCAGAGAATTACGCATCCGCGTACGTGAGCACGTGCGGGACATTTGCGCGGCCAAGACAGTGGTCGATCCCCTCCAATTAAAAACTATCCCCCGCCACTTTAGGGCATATCACAATTGTGATGCCAAAACGTTGAAAATTAGGGGGATAGACATTATTCATCTAGGTATTAGAGGAGGTAGTTACAAGAAAATACTGGCCCAAAGAGAGGCAAAGTGGATTGTTAAAGGGAACCCGTCACCTGAATTTGGCGGGACAGGTTTGCGGTCATATGGGCGGGGTTTTTGGGTGTTTGATTCACCCTTTCCTTACCCGCTGGCTGCATGCTGGCCGCAATATTGGATTGAAGTTCATTCTCTGTCCTCCATAGTACACACCTGCGTAAGGCAATCTTGCCTTGAGCAGGCATGTACTACGGAGGACACAGCATGAACTTCAATCCAATATTGCAGCCAGCATGCAGCCAGCGGGTAAGGAAAGGGTGAATCAAACACCCAAAAACCCCGCCCATATGACCGCAAACCTGTCCCGCCAAATTCAGGTGACGGGTTCCCTTTAAGCTGGATACTGTGGCCCCCAAGGGCCTTAATGAGTCTTTGAGCTTTGCTTCATTTCTATGAATAATTAGTCTCTCTTCTTTTCCTGATTTATGCTCATATATTCACCCATTGATGGTTCTTTTGTGTGTGGTTTTATTATTATTGTTTTAATTCTTTCTATGTATTCTTTTTATTTTTAGTTATATTTTTATGTGGTTATTCGTCTCTGTTTTGGACCCTATTATGAACATTCTGCCGTGCAACCCATCACTGAAAAACAAGCGGAGAAATATATTGTGCCATCATTTTATTATATTTATATAGTATACTGTCCTCTCTCTATATCAGAATTTGTATGCCACCTCATTATATTGATAATATGTATGGATTTTATGTGTACCAACATGATTTGATATTCTGGCACATCTTGTAAGTTCAGATACCTCCCCTTTGTTTATATGCGGCCGTGCGCGCTGTTGTCCCCCGCTTCCAGCATTCAGTCGGGCGTCTTTATCAGCCTCCTGTGTGTGACCTAGGTGAATTTTTCACCGGCGCATGCGCAGTGATGCCTGACGCTCTGTCTGGATGCTAGGACCTGCGGGGACGCACTGCACACGCGCCGACATCGCCGCTTCTCATTGGGTGATCACAACCATGTGATACGCCCTGTGACCCATTGTCATGGCAATATAAGGTCCTTCTATTCACACTTACATCACACCCCCTGAGGAAGTGTCTGGTATAGACACGAAACGTACGTCGGGGTCACCCGCCATCATTTGGGGCTCATTACCATCTGAGTAGTCTTGTGCACTGGGCTTGGTAAGTTTTGCCCTTAATTTATGATACAGTCCATTTACTCTGCGGATCTCCAGCTGGGCTTGATCTATGTTGATTTACCCTGACCTTTTTTTTTTTGCCTTACTTTTGGCTTTAAACCTTGCTATAGAGCTCCCGCTGCTTCTGTGGATCCCCGCATTGTTATACAATACTTGGGCTTTATTTATTGTGCCTTATTTTTGGCTCTACTTACCTAGCACATGGACAAGCATTCAAATGTAAATCAGATAGATGTACTACCTCTGAACTCCCATGTGCACCTCACTGCTGTATGTACTTCCGTGTCCTTGTCCTGATTGACAATTTTATTATATGTGTTTTTCTTTGATTTTTTGAAATACATTTTGTACTTTCTTACTTATTTATTGGTTACTCCAGTTTTTCTCCTATTTATACAGTATGCATAATGTAGTAATTATCATATATTAGTTAACATTGGGAGCTATATTATACTACTTATGTTCTTGCATTCAGGGTGATATTATAGTAGTTATATTCTTGTACATAGGAGCAGTATTATAGTAGCTATATTCTTGTACATAGGGGCAGTATTATAGTAGTTATATTCTTGTACATAGGGGCAGTATTATAGTAGTTATATTCTTGTACATAGGGAGCAGTATTATAGTAGTTATATTCTTGTACAGAGGAGCAGTATTATAGTAGTTATATTCTTGTACATAGGAGCAGTATTATAGTAGTTATATTCTTGTACATAGGAGCAGTATTATAGTAGTTATATTCTTGTACATAGGAGCAGTATTATAGTAGTTATATTCTTGTACAGAGGAGCAGTATTATAGTAGTTATATTCTTGTACATAGGGCAATATTATAGTAGTTATATTCTTGTGCATAGGGGCAGTATTATAGTAGTTATATTCTTGTACATAGGGGCAGTATTATAGTAGTTATATTCTTGTACATAGGGAGCAGTATTATAGTAGTTATATTCTTGTACATAGGAGCAGTATTATAGTAGTTATATTCTTGTACATAGGGGCAGTATTATAGTAGTTATATTCTTGTACATAGGAGCAGTATTATAGTAGTTATATTCTTGTACATAGGGGCAGTATTATAGTAGTTATATTCTTGTACATAGGGAGCAGTATTATAGTAGTTATATTCTTGTACATAGGAGCAGTATTATAGTAGTTATATTCTTGTACAGAGGAGCAGTATTATAGTAGTTATATTCTTGTACATAGGAGCAGTATTATAGTAGTTATATTCTTGTACATAGGGAGCAGTATTATAGTAGTTATATTCTTGTACATAGGAGCAGTATTATAGTAGTTATATTCTTGTACATAGGGGCAGTATTATAGTAGTTATATTCTTGTACATAGGAGCAGTATTATAGTAGTTATATTCTTGTACATAGGAGCAGTATTATAGTAGTTATATTCTTGTACGTAGGGGCAGTATTATAGTAGTTATTTTCTTGTACATAGGGGCAGTATTATAGTAGTTATATTCTTGTACATAGGAGCAGTATTATAGTAGTTATGTTCTTACACATAGGAGCAGTATTATTGTAGTTATATTCCTATATATAAGGGCAGTATTATAGTAGTTATATTCTTGTACATAGGGGCAGTATTATAGCAGTTATATTCTTGTACATAGGATCAGTATTATAGTAGTTATATTCTTGTACATAGGGGGCAGTATTATAGTAGTTATATTCTTGTACATAGGGGCAGTATTATAGTAGTTATTTTCTTGTACATAGGAGCAGTATTATAGTAGTTATATTCTTGTACATAGGGGGCAGTATTATAGTAGTTATATTTTTGTACATAGGGGCAGTATTATAGTAGTTATAGTTATATTCTTGTACATAGGGGCAGTATTATAGTAGTTATATTCTTGTACATAGGAGCAGTATTATAGTAGTTATATTCTTGTACATAGGGGCAGTATTATAGTAGTTATATTCTTGTACATAGGAGCAGTATTATAGTAGTTATATTCTTGTACATAGGGGCAGTATTATAGTAGTTATATTCTTGTACATAGGGAGCAGTATTATAGTAGTTATATTCTTGTACATAGGAGCAGTATTATAGTAGTTATATTCTTGTACAGAGGAGCAGTATTATAGTAGTTATATTCTTGTACATAGGAGCAGTATTATAGTAGTTATATTCTTGTACATAGGGAGCAGTATTATAGTAGTTATATTCTTGTACATAGGAGCAGTATTATAGTAGTTATATTCTTGTACATAGGGGCAGTATTATAGTAGTTATATTCTTGTACATAGGGAGCAGTATTATAGTAGTTATATTCTTGTACATAGGAGCAGTATTATAGTAGTTATATTCTTGTACATAGGGGCAGTATTATAGTAGTTATATTCTTGTACACAGGGGCAGTATTATAGTAGTTATATTCTTGTACATAGGGGGCAGTATTATAGTACTTATATTCTTGTACATAGGAGCAGTATTATAGTAGTTATATTCTTGTACATAGGGGGCAGTATTATAGTACTTATATTCTTGTACACAGGGGCAGTATTATAGTAGTTATATTCTTGTACATAGGGGCAGTATTATAGTACTTATATTCTTGTACACAGGGGCAGTATTATAGTAGTTATATTCTTGTACATAGGGAGCAGTATTATAGTAGTTATATTCTTGTACATAGGGGCAGTATTATATTAGTTATATTCTTTTACATAGGGGCAGTATTATAGTAGTTATATTCTTGTACATAGGGGCAGTATTATAGTAGTTATATTCTTGTACATAGGGGCAGTATTATAGTAGTTATATTCTTGTACATATGGGCAGTATTATAGTAGTTATATTCTTGTACATAGGGGCAGTATTATAGTAGTTATATTCTTGTACATAGGGGCAGTATTATAGTAGTTATATTCTTGTACATAGGGGCAGTATTATAGTAGTTATATTCTTGTACATAGGGGCAGTATTATAGTAGTTATATTCTTGTACATAGGGGCAGTATTATAGTAGTTATATTCTTGTACATAGGGGCAGTATTATAGTAGTTATATTCTTGTACATAGGGGCAGTATTATAGTACTTATATTCTTGTACACAGGGGCAGTATTATAGTAGTTATATTCTTGTACATAGGGAGCAGTATTATAGTAGTTATATTCTTGTACATAGGGGCAGTATTATAGTAGTTATATTCTTGTACATAGGGGCAGTATTATAGTAGTTATATTCTTGTACATAGGAGCAGTATTATAGCAGTTATATTCTTGTACATAGGAGCAGTATTATAGTAGTTATATTCTTGTACATAGGGGCAGTATTATAGTAGTTATATTCTTGTACATAGGGGGCAGTATTGTAGTAGTTATATTCTTGTACATAGAGGCAGTATTATAGTAGTTATATTCTTGTACATAGGGGCAGTATTATAGTAGTTATATTCTTGTACATAGGAGCAGTATTATAGTAGTTATATTCTTGTACATAGGAGCAGTATTATAGTAGTTATATTCTTGTACGTAGGGGCAGTATTATAGTAGTTATTTTCTTGTACATAGGGGCAGTATTATAGTAGTTATATTCTTGTACATAGGAGCAGTATTATAGTAGTTATGTTCTTACACATAGGAGCAGTATTATTGTAGTTATATTCCTATATATAAGGGCAGTATTATAGTAGTTATATTCTTGTACATAGGGGCAGTATTATAGCAGTTATATTCTTGTACATAGGATCAGTATTATAGTAGTTATATTCTTGTACATAGGGGGCAGTATTATAGTAGTTATATTCTTGTACATAGGGGCAGTATTATAGTAGTTATTTTCTTGTACATAGGGGCAATATTATAGTAGTTATATTCTTGTACATAGGAGCAGTATTATAGTAGTTATATTCTTGTACATAGGGGGCAGTATTATAGTAGTTATATTTTTGTACATAGGGGCAGTATTATAGTATAGTTATATTCTTGTACATAGGGGCAGTATTATAGTAGTTATATTCTTGTACATAGGGGCAGTATTATAGTAGTTATATTCTTGTACATAGGGGGCAGTATTATAGTAGATATATTCTTGTACATAGGAGCAGTATTATAGTAGTTATATTCTTGTACATAGGGGGCAGTATTATAGTAGTTATATTCTGTTCCATTGTGGAGTAGTATTATATTCCTGTACCATGCATGCTCTCTAACCATGCTCTGCTGGTAACATGGGCACACATTGATAAAATGTGAATGTGTTGTTATCTATAACAACCTAATGTGTAAGATAATAGTGTCACATGTTGCTCATTCAACCACAATCCCTGTTAAATTTCATGAGTCATTCTTTTCTTCTGCCATTATCAGTAAACTGGAAGAAAACAAGTAAATTGCCGTCATTTGCAGCCATTGTGTCTTATACTTTTCTCTTGTTTCCGTCATAGGTAATTTTCTGGCGGTGACGGCTGAGACATGCGATCGTCAGCCTCCAGGCTCTCTAGTTTTTCATCCAGGGATTCATTATGGACTCGGTAGGTGACCTCGTATTATGGAGACCTTATGTGCCCATTTCCAGCAATGATCCATTATCCATTTTAGGACACATACATGTAAATCCATGACGCTTATTGTACTTATTGGATCTTTGGAGAAACCCAGGGTTCATTGACTTGTTCTCTCAGCTGAATCATTCGCACGTGGCCTCGATAGTATTTTACTGTCATTAACTTTTGAGTCATTTATTGTCGCATTGTTATAATAGGATGTGCATGAAACACAATGGGAAGAAATGCCGCTTGGCCGCACAATGACATCATTCAGGTGGTGGAGCTGAGTATCTCCTCCTTTTCGAGTACTTTTCTACAGTGAGTCACCTTCCCAGTGCCGCAGCCCCCGAAGGGCCAGATAAAGCGCGTGCACCACTCGCTGACGGCCCAGGATAAGGAGTCAACAAGTCACTTTGCTTTTGGACAGAGTAGACCCCTACAGAGATATGGCAGTCTTTAGAGGGTACTCGTTTCTGATGACCCTTACAATACTCCACTTTTTGCCCACGAAAATGACATCTCCTTTTAGTCACCATTTACATGGCAGAGTTGCATGAACAGATGGTATTGCGGAGTAGATCGAACTACATGTGCCGCCACATGGTGCCTTCATGAGATCAATGTATCTAGGTATTAGGAAACATGGATCATGGTATCAAAGCTAACCAAGAGACATTGTAGGTGGGTAAAGCAGTGACAACCATGTCATGGTGACCTATATCGTCGCATTTTTTTAAAACTATATGATATGCTTGGATATTGCTAATTAATCCAGGCTCAAGACCCAAATAAGGATCATTAAGAAACATTTTGTTCGATTTTTGTGGTTGTATGAACTTTTTACTACTCCCTCCTCCCTCTCACAGCACAATGCACAGCACACTCACAGCAGTTACTCATGTTTTAGCAATGAGATTTAAGGGGTAACGTATCTCCTTGTGGAGAGTGATATGTTTAGCCTGGCAGGCCAAAGTCAGGAGGCTTAGTTATAAGCCTTGTCGCGCTACTCTGGGAAATGAAATATGCAAATTGACTATTTAGAGAGGAATAGTTCTAGAATTCTTTCTCTACGAAGAGGCAATTTGCACATCAGCACTGAGATAAGCATCACTGATAAGGCCCCTTCCTAATTTTTTATGCCTTCCAAGCATGTTTGCTTCAGCCGGGCAGTCCTGAAATCCCTCTGACTTGGCATCTGTAACAGGCCACTAGAGAAAGTAATGGCTGTAACTGCAGCTCCTCTGCCTGGATTGTGGGCAGCTGGGGTAAAACTCTAATTGTAAGGGACCAAAGAAAGTCACTGCGCAAATACGACCATTCCGGAATAGAGGCCGACAACCAGTGAGAGCCAGGCTATACCGGATATAATGGCTATCCCCATTCACTGACAGCAAGCAGAGACCTTGAAACTGAAGAATTGAAGTCGAAACGTTGTTTTACTTTAAAAATTATTAAACTTGACTTATACTGTATGAAGAATAAAAAACTCCTTTAAGGAAAACTTAATGAATGCAGTGTTCCTTCTGGAGCCGTAAGCGTTCTTATTAGATCATTCAGACAGTGAAGACCAAAAGATTACAACAAAGGATTGCTATTTATACAAATGTATAATATTGTCTAAATTGTTACAGTTTGCTGTGTGCGAAGGGGGCTGGTTGACTGTTCATAAAAAGATAAAGGGGGCTGGTGGATTGCTCACAAATAGAGAAGGGGGCTGGCAGATTGCTCATACATAGAGAAGGGGGCTGGTTGACTGCTCATAAATAGAGAAGGGGGCTGGCGGATTGTTCTTAAATAGAGAAGGGGGCTGGTTGACTGCTCGTAAATAGAGAAGGGGCTGGTGGATTGTTCATAAATAGAGAAGGTGGCTGGCTGATTGCTCATAAATAGAGAAGGGGGCTGGCTGATTGCTCATAAATAGAGAAGGGGGCTGGCGGATTTCTCATAAATAGAGAAGGGGGCTGGCGGATTGTTTTTAACCCCTTCATGACCTTAGGATTTTTCGTTTTTCCGTGTTCGTTTTTCACTCCCCTCCTTCCCAGAGCCATAACTTTTTTATTTTTCCGTCAATTTGGCCATGTGAGGGCTTATTTTTTGCGGGACGAGTTGTACTTTTGAACGACATCATTGGTTTTACCATGTCGTGTACTAGAAAACGGGAACAAAATTCCAAGTGCGGTGAAATTGCAAAAAAAAGTGCAATCCCACACTTGTTTTTTGCTTGGCTTTTTTGCTAGGTTCACTAAATGCTAAAACTGACCTGCCATTATGATTCTCCAGGTCAGTACGAGTTCATAGACACCTAACATGACTAGGTTATTTTTTATCCAAGTGGTGAAAAAAAATTCCAAACTTTGCTAAAAAAAAAAAAAAATTGCGCCATTTTCCAATACTTGTAGCGTCTCCATTTTTCATGATCTGGGGTCGATTGAGGGCTTATTTTTTGCGTGCCGTGCTGGCGTTTTTAATGATTTCAATTTGGTGCAGATACGTTCTTTTGATCGCCCATTATTGCATTTTAATGCAATGTCACGGCGACCAAAAAAACGTGATTCTGGCGTTTCAAATTTTTTTCTCGTTACGCCGTTTAGCGATCAGGTTAATGCTTTTTTTTTTATTGATAGATCGGGCGATTCTGAACGTGGCGATACCAAATATGTGTAGGTTTGATTTTTTTTTATTGATTTATTTTGATTGGGGCGAAAGGGGGATGATTTAAACTTTTATATTTTTTTATATATTTTTTATTTTTTTTAACTTTTTTTTTTTTTACTTTTGCCATGCTTTAATAGCCTCCATGGGAGGCTAGAAGCAGGCACAGCACGATCGCCTCTGCTACATAGCAGACCACAGGGTGGCGCTCACAGCTACCGGCGATCAGTAACCATAGAAGTCTCAAGGACCTCTATGGTTACAATGGAGAAGCATCGCCGACCCCCGATCATGTGACGGGGGTCGGAGATGCGCTCATAGCCGGCCGCCCGGCCGGATGCGGTAGTTAAATGCCGCTGTCTGCGTTTGACAGCGGCATTTAACTAGTTAATAGCAGCGGGTGAATCGCGATTTCACCCGCCGCTATTGCGGGCACATGTCAGCTGTTCAAAACAGCTGACATGTCCCGGCTTTGATGCGGGCTCACCGCGGAGCCCTGCATCAAAGCAGGGGAGCTGACCTCGGACGTACTATCCCGTCCGAGGTCAGTAAGGGGTTAAATAGAGAAGGGGGCTGGTTGACTGCTCATGAAAAGAGAAACGGGCTGGCAGATTGTTCATAAATAGAGAAGGGGGCTGGCGGATTGCTCATACATAGAGAAGGGGGCTGGTTGACTGCTCATAAATAGAGAAAGGGGCTGGCGGATTGTTCTTAAATAGAGAAGGGGGCTGGAGAATTGTTCATAAATAGAGAAGGAGGCTGGCGGATTGTTCATAAATAGAGAAGGTGGCTGGCGGATTGTTCATAAATAGAGAAGGTGGCTGGCGGATTTCTCATAAATAGAGAAGGGGGCTGGCTGATTGCTCATAAATATAGAAGGGGCTGGTGGATTTCTCATAAATAGAGAAGCTGGCTAAAGAATTGCACCTAAATAGAGAAGGGGGCTGGCTGATTGCTCATAAATAGAGAAGGGGGCTGGCTTTTTGCTCATAAATAGAGAAGGGAACTGGCGAATTGAGCATGACTAAAGAAGGGAGCTAGCCAAATGGCGCATTTTAATAGCTAAAATGCACAGCACTGACCACATGCTGACACAAGAAAGTCTCTCCTTTTATGAGCACAAGTCAAAAAGTGAAACTGCCGGAACCCAGAATCATCACACTGTTGACTCATGCGCAGTCTGTGATCTATTACTATACCCAAGTCTTTATCACACGTGCTGTTGCTTAGTTCTATTCCTCCCATTCTGTAGATGTATTTTTCATTTTTCTTGCCCAGATGTAGCATCTTACATTTCTCCCTGTTAAATCCCATTCTATTAGTCGCTGCCCATTGTCCAAGCTTATCTAGATCCTTCTGAATCCTTTCTTCTCTAGTGTTAACTATTCCACCTAGCTTTGCATCGTGTGCAAATTTGATCAGTTTACCTTCAGTTTCCGTATCTAGTTCATTTATAAAAATGTTGACCAACACTGGGGCCAGGACAGACCTTGTGGTCCCCACTCGAAACACTCTTCCAATTCTACGTGCAACCATTTATCACCACTCTTTGAGTACGAGCCGGTTATGAATCCGCCTAGTCTTGTCAATCCCATACTTGGTCATTTTTTCAATACGGATAGTATGAGATATAGAAATAAAGAGAATTAGATATAAATTTATAGAGAATTATCACAGACTTTTGGACCTAAAAGTGACCTGTTGTTAATAAGTGAACATTCCCTTTAAGCTCCGCTGTGTCAGGACACTTGACTCCTTTGTTTTTTCTTCCTCCTGAGTTGATCTTTAGATTTTATTCAATTTTCAGCTACTAAACAGATATTTCTGGAGCAACAGATAAATGCAGGAATCAATAGCCCCATTTACAGCCATTATGGCCAGCACGCGAGATTCGGCAAGGTTCTAATATGGAGACGGTTACATTACGGCGCGCTCTTCGTATACAGACGCATGTGATAACTACTTATCCGGCGCGGTCTCAGGAGGCGCCTGTTATGTTCACAAAAGAGATCTCGTTTAGCTCCGAACACACAAGTGATTCAACAGATGACTGCAAGCACCAAAACGCTCCTGCGGGATTCCAGGCAGCCAGGAAAAGCAGACCCTTCCCTAATTAATCATCCTTTTATCTCCTCACTCACTAATTTATTCATCAGACTTCTTTAAAGTTCCTACTTGGGTACAAATAGCATTATATGGAGCTGAGTAGAATGTATAGTATTATTATTATTATTATTATTATTATACATTTTTATAGCGCCATTTATTCCATGGTGCTTTACATGTGAAAAGGGGGCAAATATAGACAAATACAATATACATGAGCAAAAAACAAGGTACTAACAGGAACAGATTAAAAAACAATCCTTTAATCTGGCATGTGCTAATCCGGAAAATGTGATAAGCAGTTGTTACAGAATATCATTAAAATCCCAAATCAGAACGTATTGCCTATCAATTGGGTATTTAATAGTCTTTTTTATTAGCGAGGGGGGGACCACTAGAACCCCTGGCAATCATGAAAGTGAGATCCCCAATTGTCTGTGTGATTGGCGCGCCATTTACACATGTGCACTGCTGCTTTATTCATTCCCAATGGAACTGATGGAGATAGTGGAGGAATATCTTTCCTATAGAAAATGAATGGTGCAGCATAGCGCATGCGCAACCTGCGCTCCATTCACATATAGGACTCCTGCATAAATAGAGTGCAGGTTGTGCATGCGCATTGCTGATCCATTTTTTCTCTACAGGACTGTCGAAGATAACTGGGTGCTGTGCTTGGTTATCTCTATTTGTCCTACAGAGAATGAATGGAGCAGCTTTGCGCACCGTCACATCATTATTTCTTTATGGGACTGACCAAGGTACAGTATGAAGACTCTGTACATTCCCATAGTCCCGCAACCCTACACAGAATGAATGGAGTGGTATCACGCATGTGCAACCTCTGCTCCATTCCCAAAGGAAATACAGGAGCCCTGGTCTTGTGATCGCTGGGTCTCCATGAGATCAAACAGACCTCAGACATCACCCAACTTTAGCTACAATTCCTGCAAATGGAATCTGCCTCAAGTCTAGATCCTATTAAAGGGTTTGTCCAGTGTAGAAAACTCATTTTCGTACTCATTTTTAACTGAATGGGTAAACACTGGGCAAATGAGGTTTAATGTAGATAAATGAAGAGTTAGCACCTAGGATGGAGTAATCCTGTTTCTGCATATACTACTGTACATTAAATAGGATTGTACTCGGGACTACAGAACAGGAGAAGGACTTGGGTATTCTGGTTACAAGTAAGCTGAGCAGCAGCACTCAATGTCAGGCAGCAGCCGCAAAAGCAAACAAGATTTTAGCATGTATAAAAAGAGATAAAATCCCACGATCCCAACGTATTGTTACCCCGTTATAAATAACTGGTGAGGCCACATCTAGAATGCGGGATCTAGTTTTGGGCTCCACATTTTAAAAAGGACATTCAGAAGTTAGAATCCGTTCAAAGGCGGCAACTAGATTATTACAAGGGATGGAGGCCTGTCCTATATTACATGGGATGGAAGGTCTCTCATATGAGGAGAGGTTGAAAAAGTTGGGCTTGTGTAGCTTAGAATTGGAGATCATTATGAAGAACGCCTCTCGCTTTTGGGGACCTATCCGGAATTACACAAATGCCCCATTATTCTAAGATTCCCCATGCACATTAGATTACCTGCTGATTTTGGGAGGACCCCAATGACAGGGTAGAGAAGGATCGTAGAGTTTATAGATAAAAACCAAATCCTTTTGCTTTCAGGGGAGACCACTCGCTGCCACAGGAGGCTGAAAGTCTCCTCCACATTGAAAATTTGACCAAGTTAAGGGTCCAATGAATTGGGAAGTCATGGTGAAGGCATTTGGCCGATAGCTGTCTCCGATGCATCAGCACCTTCAGGTGCGGCTGTCCTGAAGAAGGAGTCAGATTGACTTTGAAAACGTGTTGACAATAAACCACTCTTCTCAAATCTTGGTCTCAGATCCACATTTTTGGAATTCCAGCAGTGCAGAATAATTCCACCTCCCTTGGTATCCAGTTTATGGGTGTCATAGAAAATATTAAAATCTCTAAAGCCCCTAGTGAGGGGGACTTTCCTCCCCTCCCTCCTTCTCTCTCACACAGATTTCCAGTAAGGAATCAAATAGCTGACAGTCTAAGTCTCTTGGAAATGGACTGGTACAATGGACATAAAGAAGCAGAAAATTGGGTATAGTTGTGACGTGACAATCTTCATTAACATGCAGGCAGCTCCTTTTTTAAATAAGCGATCCTGGCAGTACCAATGAGGATGTCTATTGTGCATAGACAAAGGTATATAATGCAGGAAAGGTCTTTTCACAGGGCTGGATAACAAAGGTACATGTGTTTACACATAGATAGAAAAGTGCCTCTTTTGTCCCTAAGAAATACTTTGCCCCTTCAGAGGGAATGTTATACATTGACCCCAAACTTATGTCTCTGAAAAAAAATTCTGATATTGGAGTTCGTATAGATCCGATAGTGATGGGTCATACATTTTCAGCTTCTGGACTAATCAGAGAAGAAGATGCATGTTTTTTCAAGACTGTAACCCTTGCATATCCGCCACAAACCAATAGTGGGCAGACCGCTGACAACAGTCATGACATGCTTGGTCTCTAGTGAATGGTACAATCCCAATAAAAAATATGGCGGTGATCTTGAACTTCTGCGATCATCAGGAGTGAAGATATTGCAAAAGTTGGGAATTTCATAAAATCCTGAAGGGTTGAGGACATCTCACAACATTGCCTATGTGAGATCATCATGGGTGGGTGTAACTCAGGTGCCGATAAAACATCAAGACAAATTATGAGTGGGTAAAAAAAGTATTTAGCCAGCCGCCAATTGTACAAGTTCTCCCACTTAAAATGATGAGAGAGGCCTGTGATTGACATCATCGGTAGACCACAACTATGAGAGTCAAAATGAGAAAACAAATCCAGAAAATCACCTTGTTTGATTTGGCAAGATTTATTTTGTAAATTATGGTGGAAAATAAGTATTTGTTTATTAACAAAAGTTCATCTCAATATTTTGTTATGTATCCTTTGTTGGCAATGACAGTGGTCAAATGTTTTCTGTAAGTCTTCACAAGGTTGTCACACACTATTGGTGGTATGTTGGCCCATTCCTCCATGCAGATCTCCTCTAGAAATAAAAAAAAACTAATAAAAAACAAGGATCCCTAAAATATAACTTTTATTGGAAATCAGTTAAGAAGATCTCTTTTCATCAACACAATACAATATGAAAAAACAAGGTATGTACCTGTTAGACCTTAGGGGGTCGCTATACTTCGCCCTGCCTGGCAGTGGAGGTAGGCACCCTAATTTTCTACGGTAGGCGCCCCTACTCCTTGACGGATCACCCTCAAAATCCCTAGAAATCCCTTCAATACAGGAATCCTGGTTGAACCTAAAAGATCCCTATAGGAAAAAACAGCCTGGCAGTGGAGGTGGGCACCCTAATTTGAAACGGTAGGCGCCCTCACTCAACGTCGACTGACCCTAGGATCCCTCAAAATTCCCTACAATGGGGATAGAAGATACAGAAAATGTCCCAACACACCCTGGCACCCATAGAAATAACACATACAAAAAACGAAAACAATATATCAAAAAGAAAAAATGTCTCGGAATTATCAGATGTTACCTAATGAAAAATTGTTATCACGATAAAATAATGATATACCGGGCATACATAGACAAGACAAAGTATGCCCCAACGAAAAAAGTTGTTGTATACAGGTAAACAGGATGCAATAAATCTAATATTGTCCAATCGTAACCATACAGGGTTTCCCAGATAGAGAAAATGAATTGATAAATAATACCACAATATTAAAGTACATAGTGCAATATGAGTCGTCTACCATAACAAACATAAAGGAGCCCTTTAGACATCTGTACTCATAATGTAAAGACACAGTCGTCTCTTCAAGCATAGAGACAATATAGGATCACCAGCATTAATACTCATCTGTTAGTTGTGCTATTTCATCCTAATGTCCAGGAGACACGATTGTATGGATTCAAACGATAAATAAGGCGCTAATCAGCAATCTCCCCAAGCAATGCCCGACGCGTTTCCCCCCCATGGACGGGGGTTCATCAGGGGTTCAGCAGCCGCACATATAATAAGAGGGAAGGCGCCACCAGTTTTCTTGTAGTTTGTTTTTTTGTGAAATGAAGCTTAAAATAGTAATTAAAATGTATTAACGCAATGTTTGCACTGTTTGCAAACATTTCTATATGAAAAATATTCAAAGCAACATATTTAAAAATACAAAAATACAAAGTTTATTAATTTACTCGTACAAAAATCACAAGCCTACATATACGTGCTGTATACACTATATGCAAAATGAAATGGGTAAGCATGGATTATTGTGATTTTGGGGTGTTATCTGTATGGCTATGCGACACTGACTCATTGTGGATTGTGTCCTTGAAGGTCTGTGACCCCTGGTAATATTGATAATATATATATATATATATATATATATATATATATATATATATATGTCTATCTTTTCCATGCTTACTTTTTGGGGATGTATTCTGTTATCCCCCTCCTGACTCGGCTACCATCATGTCGCCTCCTTTTTACCTTCTGATTTGTATATAGTGTATACAGCACGTATATGTAGACTTGTGATTTTTGTACGAGTAAATTAATAAACTTTGTATTTTTAAATATGTTGCTTTGGACGTTTTTACTCCATTTCTTAGTGAGTATATTTATTCGGAGTTGTCTTGGTGATTTTGCATCTGTGGGATGCTTTGGGAGGGCTATTTCCATTTGCTCTCGGCCACAGTGTATGTTGGTGCTTGATGATTATGTGAATAAATATATGAAAAATATTGTATATATTCTTACAAATATATATAATTACCACTAGGGGGAGCATTTTCCATTTTAGACCTCAAGCTGCTATAGTAAGACTTACCAGATTTACTGTTAGCAGCAAAATTGGGGCAGTAACTGCTGACATCACCATTTCCCTCCCCTTTTGGGTGTTCTAGTATCCCTGGGGCAGAATGAAGAGTAGCATCACAGGGCAGTGCCATTTTGTGGGTGACTGCCCTGTGATCTGCTATCACCAGCAGTTACTATCTCTCTCTCTCCCATCAGTCTCTCTCACCCGGATTACATGATTCTCTCACCCCCCTCCACAATGCCTGGCCATTCACTGCAGACCTGCAGCTCCTTGTCTTATTTTACTGAGGGATGAATCACAACTCCTGCCCAGCAGCTGACGGCTCCTGTTCCAATAAAGCTAATGGTACACTGTTCCTCCTTCATGTCTCTGCTATTCTGCCCATACTTTTCCCCCAGCCCTTGATCTAGGATCTGTTCGGCTGGAAGCAGTACTGTTTATGTTAGCAGATCCGAGGACTACATGAATATGGCAGCAGAACACTCCCACTACTGTGAATTGTGCAGCCCAAAGAAGCCTGCCCAGTTCACAGCAGTGACAGTTCCATTACAATACATAGGGGTGGAGTTCATCTGTTATCTCCTATGACCATGGGGTGCAGTATTATGACACTGATAGTGTCGTGCTGCTACTGTGAAAGCAAGATGTCAGCCCCCAGTGCCTTCTTTAAACTCCTATAACACACAAAATATGTTTCAAATGCAAACACAACTTGGTTATAACAGCATGTTATGCTACATTACATTGATTTATTAATTATGTACAAACATGGTATGGTACCTTCCTTTTAAGGGGTTGCCTGTTGCTTATTCATAGCATAGAGCATCAATATCAGATTGATGGGTGGTCTGACAACTGGCACGGATTTAAGAAATGTATGCGCGAAACACAACAGGCCTGCACACTGGGATAAGAGATAAGGTGCAGACACTAAAGACAGTATATGGGGCTGCTGTGTTCTGTCGGAGCATTGCTAAAATTCGACAACATTTCAGTTTGAATTCCTTTGTGTCTCGTTAACTTCCATTTTCACAATCCTCTTATACCTAATCAGTACCCCAGCCCTCTTTGTTTTAAGACCCCCAGAGATCCCAAGAGCTAAGTGACCAATATGACTTTGGCTTTTTCCCAATAACTTGCACCACAGAGGCACTTATTGTAGGGTCGCAGGTTTCCCATTAGTCAGACCCTAATAGTAGACTGTCCCTAGGTGGGATGGAGTCATCATGCTCATGCTGAGCAGATTGGATTTTGGGTATTTACCCCAGTTTGTCAACATGTCCACCCCACAAAAAAATGCTTTACTTTTGATAAATCTCTGCCGTTGGTACATGGTATCATGTTATACCATTTATTCTTCCATTAAAGGCTTATTCTATAGGATAGGGAATAACTTGCAGATTGTTGGTGGATATCCCCCTCACGATTTCAAGACTGGGGCTTTGGAACTCGGGAACGGGGCTCTCCAATATTCAACGTTACGCAGCACTTGACTTTTTCCAGCACTTCCATGTACAATAATTATTAACTTATCTCCAATCCATAGGATTGGGGATACTTCACTAATCGTTAGTGCACTGCTTTATTCAGAGATCGAGGTTTGGGAACTTGGGAACGGGGCTCTCTGGTGTTTAATCTTGCATAGATTTTCGCTTTCTCCAACAGTCCCATACACAATTAATGGAAAGGAAGCCGCGCATGCGCACCTCTGCTCCAATTAAGATAGGGCTCTGCTTCCCACATTATCAATTTATATCCAATCCATAGGATAGGGGATAATTTACTAATTGTTGGCGAACCCCTTTATTCCAAGATCGGGCGCTTTAAAACTTGGGTACAGGGCTCTCCGGTGTTCAGTCTTTCATAGATTTTTTGGCTTTCTCCAGCAGTCCCATAGACAATGAATGGAAAGGAAGCCTCCTCTCTATTTGAGATGGGGCTTTGCATCCTAAAGTATTAAATTATCCCCTGTCCTTAAGATAAGGGATACCTTAGTGATCCTTGGAGGACCACCCAAGATTCCATGACGAATTAATGGAAAAGAAGTCTCACATTCTAAGATTGGTTCTTTGGAACTTGAGAACGGGGCTCCCCGGTGTTCAGTCTTGCACAGTCCTTGGATTTCCCCAGCACTCTAATAGACATAGACAATGACTGGAAAGGAAGCCGCGCATGGGCACCTCCGCTCCATTTGAAATGGGGCTCTGCTTCCCAAAGTATTAAATTATCTCCTATCTATAGGATATGGATATCTTATTAATTGCTGGGGGTTCCTCTTTATTCAAAGATTTGGGATTTGGAAATCGGACCCTATGGCATTCAGTTTAGCGTAGCTCTTGGCTTTCTCCAGCAGTCCCATAGACAATGAATGGAAAGGAAGCCTCCTCTCTACTTAAGATAGTGCTTTGCATCCTACGGTATTAAATAATCCTCGGTCCTTAAGATAAGGGATACCTCATTGATTATTGGAGGACCACCCATGATTCCATGATGACTGAAAGGAAAGACAGCATCACATGTGCATTCTGTTTACGATGGGGCCCTGAAGAGCTGACATCCTGGGTTCCAGAGCCCCATGCTCGAGATCCCTGAGGATCCCAATTGTTAGACCACCAGTGGTCAGTATGTTCTCTCCTAACCTATGGATATTTGGGAATAACCCTTTAACATTCGAGAGGAGTTCTCCTTTAAATTCTCCAGGCCAACTAATGGCAGTGCAATTAGCATCCGTGGACTAAACGCACTAAAAGCTGATTACAGAAGGGTCCTGCAGAAGGTAATGGCAAAGCACATCTGCTCCAAGGCAGCTGACCCGTTACCCCCGCCGGATACTTCATCGATTGCATCTAACACACAAGATGAGATTCTGATACCAAGGGAATATTGGGAATTGCACATCTCGTGGGCTCCGAAATGTAAAAAAATCCTCCGCAAAAGGGACGGTGAGCATGTCGGGAGCATACATGTTGGCATGTGCATATGTATTCACCCTTTGTGCTATGAAGCCCCTAAAAATTTCTGGTGGAAGCAGTGACAGGACGTGGGTGCAATCTAAGTGTCGCATATCTGTCAGTACATACTTTACCTTTTCTAAAGTCCACAGAGGCTGCAACACCATTAAAGGGGTTGTCCGGTCCAAATCAGCAAGTCTGCAGTTATTATGTGTGACTGCAGACTTATGAATCCCCCAGCGCACGCACTCGCCGATTTCTAAGCCGGGGACCAGAGGGTATTTATGAGTTATGCCAGTGGGCGTGGCCTTGTTTTCATACACCTGTATGGAGCTAGGCCACGCCCTCTAGTTGACCGCTCCTTCTAGTTAGCCACGCCCACTGCACGACCGCGTCACTAGACGGGGCGCCGCCTTGCTCAATCCAAGTGCATGGAGAGAGGCAACCCCCACTTGACGGCTTCTGCCCAGGAGTATATATATAACTCATACAAACCCTCCATTCCCGACTCAGAATCCGGCAAATCCCAGCAGCGCATAGTGAGTGCATTGGGGGATACACAGAGTGACTGCAGACTTATTGATTTGGACCAGACAACTCTTTTAATGAAGAGGCATCACTAACCAAACAACACCATGAAGACCAAGGAGATCTCAAAACAAGTCAGGGACAAAGTTGTTGAGAAGTACAAGTCAGGGTTGGGTTACAAAAAAAAATCCCAATCTCTGATGATCCCCAGAGCACCATCAAATCCATTATCATCAATTGGAAAGAGCATGGTGTCACAGCAAACCTGCCAAGAGAGGGCGCCCACCAAAACTCTCAACCCGGGAAGGAGGGCAATAATCAGAGAGGCAGCACAGAGACCAAAGGTAATCCTGAAGGAGCTGCAGAGTTCCCAAGCAGAGACTGGAGTATTTGTCCATACGACCACAATATACAGTACACTCCAAAGAGGTGGCCTTTGTGGAAGGGTGTGCAGAAAAAAACAATACTTACACCCAAAAATTGTTAGACTCGATTTGCCAAAAGACATGTGAGAGACTTCCCAAATGTATGGTGGAAAGGTGCTGAGGTCAGATGTGACCAAAATTGATATTTTTGGCCACCAGGGTAAACGCTATGCCTGGTGCCAAACCAACACAGTTAATCAGCCAGAGTACACCATCCCCACAGTGAAACATGGTGGTGGCAGCACCATGATGTGGGGATGTTTTTTGGCAGCAGAGACAGGGAAAATAGTTGGAGTTGAGAAGAAGATGGATGGTGCAAAATACAGGGACATTCATGAGCAAAACCTGTTTCAGTCTGTCAGTGATTTGAGACTGAGACCGAGGTTCACCTTCCAACAAGACAATGACCCAAAGCGTACTGCTAAAGCAACAATCGTGGGGTTTAAAGGGAAACGTGTAAATGTTTAGGAGAGGCCTAGTCAAAGCCCAGACCTCAATCCAATGGATAATCTGTGGTCAGACTTGAAAATCGCTGTTCACCAGAAAAAACAATCCATTGTTAAGCAGCTGGAGTAGTTTTGCTTTGGGTAATGGGCAAAAATCTCAGTGGCAAAATGTGGAAAGCTCGTGGAGACTGTAACTGCTACTATTAGAACATTGTGTGGAGGTAGTATTTAATCACTGTGCTTTAGTTTTTTAGAAATAGGATAGAAATACTATTTAAACATAAGGGGAAGATATTATTTACACATGGAGCAGCTATACTATTTTCAACATTATGTGGCGGTATTATTGGAACACTGCTTGGCGGTATTACTTTCACATTGTGTGGCAGTATTATTGCACATGGATAATATTTTTTAAATACCATTGGGTGGTGTTATTTACACATGAAGTGGCACTACTTTGCACACTTGTAATATTGTTTGAACACCACTGGAAGGTATTATTTAATATAGAAATATTATTTAAAACACCATTTGGTGGTATCATGTGCACACTATGAGGTGGTATTATTCAGACATTGTGGGGCAGTACTATTTAAATATTACGTGGAGATATAATTTTAAAATTGTATTGTGTGTTGGTCTTATTTAAACATTATATAGATTTTTTGTTTAAATTGTGTGACTGTACTATTGTGTGTTGGTATTATGTAAGCATTGTGTGGTGGTATTATTTAAACATTGTGTGACGGTATTATTTAAAATATTGTGTGGCTGTATTATTTAAACATTGGGTGGCAGCATTATTTAAACATTGTGTGGCGGTATTATTTAATCATTATGTGATGATATTATTTAATCATTATGTGATGGTATTATTTAATAATTTTGTGATGGTATTATTTAAACATTGTGTGGATGTATTATTTAAACATTATGTGGCTGTATTATTTAAGCATTATGTGGCTGTATTATTTAAGCATTGCGTGGCGGTATTATTTAAACATTGTGTGGCTATATTACTGAAACACTGTATGGCTGTATTATTTAAGCATTGTGTGGCAGTATTATTTAAACATTGTATGGCTGTATTATTTAAGCATTGCGTGGCGGTATTATTTAAACATTGTGTGGCTGTATTATTTAAACATTGAATGGCTGTATTATTTAAGCATTGTGTCGTGGTATTATTTAATCATTATGTGATGGTATTATTTAAACATTGTGTGGCGGTATTATTTAAACATTTTTTGGGGTGCTATTTTAATATTGTGTGGGAGTATTATTTGAACAATTAGTGGTAGTAAACATTGTGCGGTGGTATTATTTGAGCACTATGTGGTGGTATTATTTGAACATTTTTTATTATCATCACTTAACCATTGTGGTGATATCACTTAAACATTGATAGGCAGTATTATTCAATACTGTGGCGGTATTATTTCACCCTGGCCTGTTATGATTGCGCTGAGAACTGCGATGGTGGAGCATTGGGATAAACCCACCTTAGCACTAGGTCATGTATTATCATTTGTTAGTCACCTCACCATTCCCAAGTGCCGCATATTGGTTCCTTCACTGTTACCTGACCAACGGAGCAGAAGTGCAGGCCATTAAAACTTCTAGTATCTCGTGCTTGTTGGTGTTTGTGCAGGAAACAGCTGGTTCTTGAGAAATGTAGGTTTCCAATTAATATACGAAGACCTGAAGAAGTAAAAACAGAAGGAAACGATGAGTCAGTAATTTCATCATGTGATGGTACATTCAGCTCCAATGTCGCCCCATGCAGAGCCCGAGTGGTAAATTACACGTTGCAGGACGGCGAGCCGGAGCGGCGCTGTGGACTTGTTTTGCCGCATGGACTGAGTTGATCCTGTGCTGGGAGATAAGTGCAGACATGTGTAACACACTTCAGGAACCTGGATTCAATTATCCACAGTATTACATCCATTGGGTTTCTATTAGGCCGCACGGCCAAGATCATGTTTTTTTTTTTTTTTGCTGGAAGTGATTGAAGAATTGCGCAGCTCTGCCTAAGCTGTTTGTCTTCCAAAAAGGAATGTTACGAAATAAAGTAAATTGTAATGATAGCAAAAAATCTAAATAGAGCCTGTCCCGTGATACTGGTGGCACTGGTCCATGACACCGCATCCTGTCAGGGCCCCTATTCCTGCTACTATACTTAACGGCAACATTGAATGTGGAGCCCAGCTCTCCCCCCGCATCAAACAGTAGAAGGGTCCCCTGTATTCGGTTTGGGTAATGTGTAGTATTTAGACCCCATCATATATACCGTATCCTATAGTATGTGCTACCCCGTGGCCTATGCCTTCAGTTCCTGATGATGCTGAGTCTATCCCAATACTTTATTTCTGAGCCCACAAGAATTAGACTCTATGTGTAAGATAATCATATCTCATATAGCGGTCAGCGAAACCCTCCGTCATCCAACAGCTAAACCCTCCGTCTCCCCCATATTAATCTGCGGTAAGAATGAATCATCAGGCATCTATCTATCTATTATCTATCTATATATTTATCTATTATATATCTACTAGATTGCGGCCCGATGCTATCGCATCGGGAGGATGGTGACGCCCGGCGGCCGGGATCCCAGCGGAGGCCAGGATCCCAGCGGCGCTCTGGATCCCAGCAACAGTCGGGATCCCATCCTAGTTTCAAAAAAAGTTGAGACAGCACACCATTTGTCTTATATCCCCTAGAAATAATGGTTAACCATGCCCAAATCCAATGTTCCATTTTTATCCCTCTAACATTGGTGTCGGGGGAGAGTTTGGCGACCAATGCACCCATAGATTGTCCGATGGTCCCGCCAAAACCGATTTCCAACTGTCCAAGTTTTGTCCATTGTTTTTGCCAACATCTATATGAAAGGGTTAAGGCTACTTACATACTGCATCTGTGACAAGTGTGCGGCATGTGTCTAATGTGTGTGCATATGTCTTATGAGTCCTGTGTCCAGCGTGAGAGTGGTGCCCCTGTTCCTTTTTTCCAGCGTGAGTCTCATGTAACATGTAATTGTTGTCAGCATCAGTTACCCGGTGTGTGGGTGGTGCATGCGCGACATAGATCCCATGCATGGGGGTCACGTGTTGTGTAAGTAACAACGATTGTCCAGAGTATAGAAGGTGTGTGTACGGTGTGCGTCCAGTGTGTGAGTGGTGCTCCTGTTGCATGTATATAGTGTGTGATCATGTAAATATTGTGTATGCAGCATGTCTCCAGCACAGAAGTGTCACAACATCAAGCATACAGTACATCTTCTCGACAGTTTTTCTATAAAGGCTGGGATGCTCATGAAAGAGTGGTAAACCTCTCAAACTCATGGATGAGTTTTCGCGTATCTTGGGGCTCCTCCCAAAAAAAGCAAGGTAGGTTATGTTGGTAAACAATTGTCAGGCTCACCTATTGAGGAGGATCCTCCAAGCCAAGGTCTGGGTGGGCACATGGGCTGTGAGCATCGGTAAGCCGTGGGCAGACTAGAAACACCATGCGATATCAGAATTACTGGAAATAGCAGGCCAACAGGAGATGCCCTAGAGACTGCACACTGATAGTAGTTATTAGAAGCCGCAGGCAGACAGGAGAAGTCCTGGAGACTCCAACAGATAGCAGTTATTGGAACCCACAGGCAGGAGATGTCCTTGAGATAGCAAACAGATAACTAGTTACTGGAAGCTGTAGGCAGACAGCAGAAGTCCTGGAGGCCACAGACGGGTATGAGAATTACTGGAAGCCGCAGACAGACATCCTGGAGACTGCAGACAGGTAGCAAAGTTTCTGGAAGCCACAGGCAGACAACAGACATCCTGGAGACCTCAGACAGGTAGCAGAGTTACTGAAAGTCGCAGACAGACAGGAGACGTCCTGGAGACCGCAGACAGGTAGCAGAGTTTCTGGAAGCTGCAGGCAGACAAAAGACATCCTGGAGACCACAGACAAGTCACAGAGTTACTGGAAGCCGCAGACAGACAGGAGATGTCCTGGAGACTACAGACAGGTCGCAGAGTTAATTGAAGCCCCAGGCAGACAGGAGACATCACAGAGACTGCAGACAGGTAGCAAAGTTTCTGGACGCCAAAGGCAAACATGAGCTATGCATTCACAAGATGAAAGTCTAAAGGTACGTTCACACGAAGCGACGCTGCAGCGATAGCGACAACTATGCCGATCGCTGCAGCGTCGCTGTTTGATCGCTGGAGAGCTGTCACACAGACCGCTCTCCAGCGACCAACGATGCCGAGGTCCCCGGGTAACCAGGGTAAACATCGGGTTGCTAAGCGCAGGGCCGCGCTTAGTAACCCGATGTTTACCCTGGTTACCAGCGTAAAAGTAAAAAAAACAAACAGTACATGCTCACCTGCGCGTCCCCCAGCGTCTGCTTCCTGACACTGACTGAGCTCCGGCCCTAACAGCACAGCGGTGACGTCACCGCTGTGCTTTCACTTTCACTTTAGGGCCGGCGCTCAGTAAGTGTCAGGAAGCAGACGCTGGGGGACGCGCAGGTGAGCATGTACTGTTTGTTTTTTTTACTTTTACGCTGGTAACCAGGGTAAACATCGGGTTACTAAGCGCGGACCTGCGCTTGGTAACCCGATGTTTACCCTGGTTACCAGTGTAAAACATCGCTGGTATCGTTGCTTTTGCTTTCAAACACAACGATACACAGCGATCGGACGACCAAATAAAGTTCTGGACTTTATTCAGCGACCAGCGACATCACAGCAGGATCCTGATCGCTGCTGCGTGTCAAACGAAACGATATCGCTAGCCAGGACGCTGCAACGTCACGGATCGCTAGCGATGTCGTTTCGTGTGAAGGTACCTTTAAAAACACTACAGTCTTAACACCAAGACAATGATGTTTGTCTTGGTGAGCCTTCTATAGGACTAGGTAGATGATCACGTGATCATGCCAGGCTACCTGCAAAGCTTGACATAGAGAATGATAGCGTTTAGCAGACCGGGGTGAGGGAAACACAGCACGGATCCGGGACAGGTGTGTAACAATACTATGCACATTTAGTGTTTGTAAACTAGTGTTATCGATGCATGAAGGTGGTATGTGGGTTTAAAAGGGGCTTCACTATAATGAAAACATTTTGGAGGTGGTGAGATCAATCTCCGACCAGAAAATCTTCCTTTATATGTTGGCAGTAAGACTGTAGGTGTCGGTAACTGCACAGCTCCAGCTCCCTGCACACGTCACTGAGCATGCCCACTACACCGAAGTCAGTAGGTCATTCTCTGTCCATTTGGCGGCTGTAAAGCAATATTTTATTGTAACTACTCACATATTGGCACCTACAGTAATACCTTAGTACCCCCATATCAATGCCTCCACATTAGTACCACGACAAGGCACCTGCTAACCATATTCTTCCTTTCCTGCAACCATTCCAAAAGGTAATATAACGCCCCTGCTACAATGGGACAAAAGCCAACGAGGAATACACCCCAGAAACCAAGGGAAATTGGGGGTAACCCTGTAATGTCACCCTTCTGCAGAGTTATGCCCCTTTCTGTCATCCTCTCGAAGTGACAATCATGAGGCTGAAAAATTCTTTGCAACAGATGCTTTACCACTGCTGAGGGTTTGCTTCAAGGTATTAGTATTGGCTGCAAGAATGAGCCCCAAAGATGTTGCCGCTTCCTTCGCCCCACGACTGCGCTTAGCTCTACGAGGATTATTATAATGACACAAGTAATGGAGCAGCAGGTGACGGCGGGTATTTGTTCATTTGTAATCCAGTAATTAGCAGAGTTACTCATGCGAGCGGCAGAAAATAACACGCTGCACATTACTGATTTACAGATACTCATTAAAGGCGGTGCGTCACCTTTAAGTATCAATTGTGGGGAGAGAAAATGGAGCAAATTGCATGATAGTTGTAAAAATGACACAAACCCAAGCATTGAACATTCTTATATATGGAATCTTTTCTCAGAGGGGGATTACTAAAGTTTTAAAGGGGTTGTCCAGGCACAGGCACTGGCGACCTATCCATAGAATAGCAGATCAGTGGAGGTTCGACACCTGGGACCCCCATTAATCAGATGTCATTTGCTTTGGCCACCGCTGGATCTAAACACTTGGCAGTGGCTGCAGCCTGGTATTGCGGAAGCTCAAAGTGGCCACCATGACACCTGATTAGTGGGGGGTCCCAGGTGTCAAACCTCCACTGGCGGATAACTAACACTGCACATCACTCTGAAAACACCATCCCCACCATCAAACATGGTGGTGGCAACATCATGCTGTGGGGATGCTTTTCTTCAGCAGTGGCAGGGAAGCTAGTTAGAGATGATGGGAGATGGATGGAGCAAAATACAGGACAATCCTGGAGGAAAACCTGACTTGATGCCGGGGTGTAAGTTCACCTTCCATAAGGACAACGGCCCTAAACATCCTGCCGGAGCTACAAGGGAGGGTTTAGATCAAAATGTATTTATGTGTGTGAATGGCACAGTCACAGCCCAGACCCAAACCCCATTGAGAATTTGTGACAAGTCTTGATATCTACTTATGGGAAATTCTGTAAATGTGGATGCAGTTAAGCCGCAATACCAGGCACAGTCCATGGACAGGTGTGGTGTCATTTTTAGGGGAAAAATCGTGGGCAACCCTTTTACAGACAGCAGTAAAGTGACTGCGATGCTCCTTCCAGGATTCGAGGATCAGATCAAACATAAATTATGGCCGAAAGATTGGACAAACGCATTTCAGTACATTTTGTCCAGGAAAATAGATTCTCCAGGTGCGATGAATCGTCATGTGCAGATCCGAGATGAGTCACCGCAAAGAGATGGAACCAAATTATGTTTAATAGATCATCCTACGGCTATAAAGTACAGTGATTATTATAATTGCGGTCAATGGCAACAAAGGATATATCATGCCCACAAAATACCTGCACGGTGACACTTCATGCAGCGTAAAAAATATGTCGCTACGATCTGCTGCTGTCAGGGACATTTTATACTTCTCATATGTTTAAAGTGAACCTGTCACTATATTTATGGTGCCCGACCCGAGGACAGCATGAATCAGACACAGCTAGGTGATTGCAGCAGGGTATGGTTTACTATGAAATGCTGCGACACTTCAGAGTTAACATACTTCTGAAAAGCCTGCCATACATTCTTGTACATAGGAGAAGTATTATAGCAGTTATATACTTGTACATAGGGGCAGTATTATAGTAGTTATATTCTTGTACATAGGGGCCGTATTATAGTAGTTATATTCTTGCACATAGGGACAGTATTATAGTAGTTATATCCTTGTACATAGGGGCAGTATTATAGTAGTTATATTCCTGTACATAGGAGCAGTATTATAGTAGTTATATTCTTGTACGTACATAGGAGCAGTATTATAGTAGTTATATTCTTGTACATAGGTGCAGTATTATAGTAGTTATATTCTTGTACATAGGGGCAGTATTATAGTAGTTATATTCTTTTACATAGGAGCAGTATTATAGAAGTTATATTCTTGTACATAGGAGCAGTATTATAGTAGTTATATCCTTGTACATAGGAGCAGTATTATAGTAGTTATATTCTTGTACATAGGAGCAGTATTATAGTAGTTATATTCTTGTACATAGGAGCAGTATTATAGTAGTTATATTCTTGTACATAGGAGACAGTATTATAGTAGTTATATTCTTGTACATAGTGACAGTATTATAGTAGTTATATTCTTGTACGTACATAGGAGCAGTATTATAGTAGTTATATTCTTGTACATAGGGGCAGTATTATAGTAGTTATATCCTTTTACATAGGAGCAGTATTATAGTAGTTATATTCTTGTACATAGGAGCAGTATTATTGTATTTATATTCTTGTACATAGGAGCAGTATTATAGTAGTTATATTCTTGTACATAGGAGCAGTATTATTGTATTTATATTCTTGTACATAGGAGCAGTATTATAGTAATTATATTCTTGTACATAGGGGCAGTATTATAGTAGTTATATTCTTGTACATAGGGGCAGTATTATAGTAGTTATATTCTTGTACATAGGGGCAGTATTATAGTAGTTATATTCTTGTACATAGGAGACAGTATTATAGTAGTTATATTCTTGTACATAGTGACAGTATTATAGTAGTTATATTCTTGTACGTACATAGGAGCAGTATTATAGTAGTTATATTCTTGTACATAGGGGCAGTATTATAGTAGTTATATCCTTTTACATAGGAGCAGTATTATAGTAGTTATATTCTTGTACATAGGAGCAGTATTATTGTATTTATATTCTTGTACATAGGAGCAGTATTATAGTAGTTATATTCTTGTACATAGGAGCAGTATTATAGTAGTTATATTCTTGTACATAGGAGACAGTATTATAGTAGTTATATTCTTGTACATAGTGACAGTATTATAGTAGTTATATTCTTGTACATAGGGGCAGTATTATAGTAGTTATATTCTTTTACATAGGAGCAGTATTATAGTAGTTATATTCTTGTACATAGGAGCAGTATTATAGTAGTTATATCCTTGTACATAGGAGCAGTATTATAGTAGTTATATTCTTGTACATAGGAGCAGTATTATAGTAGTTGTATTCTTGTACATAGGAGGCAGTATTATAGTAGTTATATTGTACATAGTAGCAGTATTATAGTAGTTATATTCTTGTACATAGGGGCAGTATTATAGTAGTTATATTCTTGTACATAGGGGCAGTATTATAGTAGTTATATTCTTGTACATAGGAGCAGTATTATAGCAGTTCTATTCTTGTACATAGGGGGCAGTATTATAGTAGTTATATTCTTGTACATAGGGGGCAGTATTATAGTAGTTGTATTCTTGTACATAGGGGGCAGAATTATAGTAGTTATATTCTTGTATATAGGAGCAGTATTATAGTAGTTATATTCTTGTACATAGGGGCAGTATTATAGTAGTTATATTCTTGTACATAGGAGGCAGTATTATAGTAGTTCTATTCTTGTACATAGGGGGCAGTATTATAGTAGTTATACTGTTTTGACCCATGAAAGACTGAGATGGAAATAGCTCTTTAAATAATAACGTAGAAAGGTTTTTTAGATTATATTGAGGCCAGGAATTTACTGGTAGAGCGATGTGCTCAGACCAGTCGTCACCTCATCTCACCCCGCTTTAGTCTATACATATCACTGAGTACAGAAGAAAGATCCGACAACATGATGAAGAATATAGGAATATGAAAAGCAATGTTTTTTTTATGGTGGGGGAAAAAAATTGATCAAGATGATTTTTTATTAAGGCATTAGAAACACTTGTTTAAGTGGTAAAATAAAGTAAGGGGTTAAGCAGACCCCCAGTTATGGGAATCACTGCCCTATGTCACTTCCTGGCCAACAATATCAATCCTCAAAGCGATCAGAACAGATATTGGTTTGCATTAGGTTTTGCTGACTCAGCTGCCTCATCTCTTCACTCTGCTGTGAGGGATTCATGGGAGAGGATGACTTCATGGTGTTACAGGATATCATGATATCTCCTGGCCACAGTCCATGGGCGGTCGGTCCGTGCTATATACAGTAATAATACAAGGACAAATCAGTATTAACTCAATAATCGTGCCAAAGAAGTATGTGATCTTCTGGATTATCCGACATGCCAGATCATCAATTGTAAAATGTAGGATCCTTCACTTAATACTGTAAATAGAAATAATGTATAGATGTAATATATGTGTCTAGGGATACAATTAAGCAGTAGACTGGTAATAATACGTATTCCTGATTTCCCCGCAGTTTTATGTTCTCCTACATGTGTCTCCTGGTTCTCTCGGGGGTCACCGGGGACACATTCTTACTTTGCTTATCAATTGAGAAAGATTCCATATTTCCTTAGTCTCATTGGTAACATACTGACAACGATGAACCATGATATACAACCCCAACTCCAAAAAAGTTGGGCCGCTGTGTAAGACACGGCTGAAGGGGCATAATTGGTGTGTACAATGTTAGGCTGGTGGTACTACTCACATCCACATGATGTCATGACCCAGGGTTTCCCAGCAAACCATTGCCTCATCACACTGCATCTGCTGCAATGCTCTGCGTGTTCTGATACTTTTATATCATAGCTGCGATGCTCTGCGTTTCCTGGTAACTTTCTATCATAGCAGAAATTCTCTGTGTTCTGACATCATTCAATCATAGCTGCGATGCTCTCCGTGTCCTGGCACCTTTCTATCATAGCTGCGATGCTCTCCATGTCCTGGCACCTTTCTATAATAGCTGCGATGCTCTCCATGTCCTGGCACCTTTCTATAATAGCTGCGATGCTCTCCGTGTCCTGGCACCTTTCTATCATAGCTGCGATGCTCTCCATGTCCTGGCACCTTTCTAGCATAGCTGCGATGCTCTCCGTGTCCTGGCACCTTTCTAGCATAGCTGCAATGCTCTCCATGTCCTGGCACCTTTCTATAATAGCTGCGATGCTCTCCGTGTCCTGGCACCTTTCTATCATAGCTGCGATGCTCTCCATGTCCTGGCACCTTTCTATAATAGCTGCGATGCTCTCCATGTCCTGGCACCTTTCTATAATAGCTGCGATGCTCTCCATGTCCTGGCACCTTTCTATAATAGCTGCGATGCTCTCCGTGTCCTGGCACCTTTCTATCATAGCTGCGATGCTCTCCATGTCCTGGCACCTTTCTATAATAGCTGCGATGCTCTCCGTGTCCTGGCACCTTTCTATCATAGCTGCGATGCTCTCCATGTCCTGGCACCTTTCTATAATAGCTGCGATGCTCTCCATGTCCTGGCACCTTTCTATAATAGCTGCGATGCTCTCCGTGTCCTGGCACCTTTCTATCATAGCTGCGATGCTCTCCATGTCCTGGCACCTTTCTAGCATAGCTGCGATGCTCTCCGTGTCCTGGCACCTTTCTAGCATAGCTGCGATGCTCTCCATGTCCTGGCACCTTTCTATAATAGCTGCGATGCTCTCCGTGTCCTGGCACCTTTCTATCATAGCTGCGATGCTCTCCATGTCCTGGCACCTTTCTAGCATAGCTGCGATGCTCTCCGTGTCCTGGCACCTTTCTATCATAGCTGCAATGCTCTCCTTGTCCTGGCACCTTTCTAGCATAGCTGCAATGCTCTCCTTGTCCTGGCACCTTTCTAGCATAGCTGCGATGCTCTGGGTTTTGATGCCTTTCCATCATAGCTGCAATGCTCTGCGTATCCTGACACCTTTCTATCATAGCTGCGATGCTCGGCATCTCCTGACATCTATCTATCATAGCTGTGATGCTCTGCGTCTCCTGACACTTACTAACCAATGCGTTTATATATATATGACAGTATAGGCTAATAGTCTGTCAGTAGCTCAGTTCTCCGGTGTCCGTCATGATAACCGGCAGTGATTGCGTGGCGGTATATTGTGGCGTGGCAGCATTTCTTTTTGTGCTCTGGTATGTACACTATGTTCCTCCTGACTGGTTTCTTTTCACAGCGTCTGGAGCCCATATAATTATTGACTCAGCAATTAAAGGTTCTTTATCTCTTATGAAAATGTCTTGAATATCGAATATTTATGTATCTTTTAAAGGGGAACGTTATTTCTAGAGAGAGGCGTTCATTCACGTTAGTTACTATTCTGCAGTGCCACTTCTTACCACTGGAAGCAGCAAAGTCCTCCCATCGTCTATAGATAGTCCATAATGTACAGCGATCAGTGATTGCCAGAAGACACGGCAGCAGCGACCCCATGTCAGTGACCTGGTCATCTTCAGAGATGAGCGTATACTTATCTCTATACATAGAAACTGCCACTGCCCATCTGCGTAAGTGTAGCCGCAAATAGGCCTGTGATGGCTTCTACATGAAGTACGAAGATAAGGAGGTTACAGGTGTGGAGGTGACAGGCATGGAGGTGAGGAGGTGACAGGCATGGAGGTGAGGAGGTGACAGGCATGGAGGTGACATGTATGGAGGTGAGGAGGTGACATGTAAGGAGGTGAGGAGGTTACAGGTATGGAGGTGAGGAGGTTACAGGTATGGAGGTGAGAAGGTTACAGGTATGGAGGTGAGGAGGTGACAGGCATGGAGGTGACATGTATGGAGGTGAGGAGGTGACATGTAAGGAGGTGAGGAGGTTACAGGTATGGAGGTGAGGAGGTTACAGGTATGGAGGTGAGGAGGTTACAGGTATGGAGGTGAGGAGGTTACAGGTATGGAGGTGAGGAGGTTACAGGTATGGAGGTGAGGAGGTGACATGTATGGAGGTGAGGAGGGTACAGGCATGGAGGTGAGGAAGTTACAGGTATGGAGGAGAGGAGGTGACATGTATGGAGGTGAGGAGGTTACAGGTATGGAGGTGAGGAGGTTACAGGTATGGAGGTGAGGAGGTTACAGGTATGGAGGTGAGGAGGTTACAGGTATGGAGGTGAGGAGGTGACAGGTATGGAGGTGAGGAGGTGACATGTATGGAGGTGAGGAGGGTACAGGCATGGAGGTGAGGAAGTTACAGGTATGGAGGAGAGGAGGTGACATGTATGGAGGTGAGGAGGTTACAGGTATGGAGGTGAGGAGGTTACAGGTATGGAGGTGAGGAGGTTACAGGTATGGAGGTGAGGAGGTTACAGGTATGGAGGTGAGGAAGTTACAGGTATGGAGGAGAGGAGGTGACATGTATGGACGTGAGGAGGTGACATGTATGGAGGTGAGGAGGTTACAGGTATGGAGGAGAGGAGGTGACAGGCATGGAGGTGAGGAGGTTACAGGTATGGAGGTGAGGAGGTGACATGTATGGAGGTGAGGAGGGTACAGGTATGGAGGTGAGGAGGTTACAGGTATGGAGGTGAGGAGGTTACAGGTATGGAGGTGAGGAGGTTACAGGTATGGAGGAGAGGAGGTTACAGGTATGGAGGTGAGGAGGTTACAGGTATGGAGGTGAGGAGGGTACAGGCATGGACGTGAGGAAGTTACAGGTATGGAGGAGAGGAGGTGACATGTATGGAGGTGAGGAGGTTACAGGTATGGAGGTGAGGAGGTGACATGTATGGAGGTGAGGAGGGTACAGGCATGGAGGTGAGGAAGTTACAGGTATGGAGGAGAGGAGGTGACATGTATGGAGGTGAGGAGGTTACAGGTATGGAGGAGAGTAGGTGACAGGCATGGAGGTGAGGAGGTTACAGGTATGGAGGTGACATGTATGGAGGTGAGGAGGTGACATGTATGGAGGTGAGGAGGTTACAGGTATGGAGGAGAGGTGACAGGCATGGAGGTGAGGAGGTGACAGGTATGGAGGTGAGGAGGTGACAGGTATGGAGGTGAGGAGGTGACATGTATAGAGGTGAGGAGGGTACAGGCATGGAGGTGAGGAAGTTACAGGTATGGAGGAGAGGAGGTGACATGTATGGAGGTGAGGAGGTTACAGGTATGGAGGTGAGGAGGTTACAGGTATGGAGGTGAGGAGGGTACAGGCAAGGAGGTGAGGAAGTTACAGGTATGGAGGAGAGGAGGTGACATGTATGGAGGTGAGGAGGTTACAGGTATGGAGATGAGGAGGCTACAGGTATGGAGGTGAGGAGGTTACAGGTATGGAGGTGAGGAGGTTACAGGTATGGAGGTGAGGAGGGTACAGGCAAGGAGGTGAGGAAGTTACAGGTATGGAGGAGAGGAGGTGACACGTATGGAGGTGAGGAGGTTACAGGTATGGAGGTGAGGAGGGTACAGGCATGGACGTGAGGAAGTTACAGGTATGGAGGAGAGGAGGTGACATGTATGGAGGTGAGGAGGTTACAGGTATGGAGGTGAGGAGGTGACATGTATGGAGGTGAGGAGGTTACAGGTATGGAGGTGACATGTATGGAGGTGAGGAGGTTACAGGTATGGAGGAGAGTAGGTGACAGGCATGGAGGTGAGGAGGTTACAGGTATGGAGGTGACATGTATGGAGGTGAGGAGGTGACATGTATGGAGGTGAGGAGGTTACAGGTATGGAGGAGAGGTGACAGGCATGGAGGTGAGGAGGTGACAGGTATGGAGGTGAGGAGGTTACAGGTATGGAGGTGAGGAGGTGACATGTATAGAGGTGAGGAGGGTACAGGCATGGAGGTGAGGAAGTTACAGGTATGGAGGTGAGGAGGTGACATGTATGGAGATGAGGAGGTTACGTGTATGGAGATGAGGAGGTTACAGGTATGGAGGTGAGGAGGTTATATGTATGGAGATGAGGAGGTGACATGTATGGAGGTGAGGAGGTTACAGGTATGGAGGAGAGGAGGTGACAGGCATGGAGGTGAGGAGGTTACAGGTATGGAGGTGAGGAGGCTACAGGTATGGAGGTGAGGAGGTGACATGTATGGAGGTGAGGAAGTTACAGGTATGGAGGAGAGGAGGTGACATGTATGGAGGAGAGGAGGTGACATGTATGGAGGTGAGGAGGTTACAGGTATGGAGGAGAGGTGACAGGCATGGAGGTGAGGAGGTGACAGGTATGGAGGTGAGGAGGTTACAGGTATGGAGGTGAGGAGGTGACATGTATAGAGGTGAGGAGGGTACAGGCATGGAGGTGAGGAAGTTACAGGTATGGAGGTGAGGAGGTGACATGTATGGAGATGAGGAGGTTACGTGTATGGAGATGAGGAGGTTACAGGTATGGAGGTGAGGAGGTTATATGTATGGAGATGAGGAGGTGACATGTATGGAGGTGAGGAAGTTACAGGTATGGAGGAGAGGAGGTGACATGTATGGAGGAGAGGAGGTGACATGTATGGAGGTGAGGAGGTTACAGGTATGGAGGTGAGGTTACAGGTATGGAGGTGAGATGTATGGAGTTGAGATGTATGGAGGTGAGGAGGTTACAGGTATGGAGGTGAGGAGATTACAGGTATGGAGGTGAGGAGGTGACATGTATGGAGGTGAGGAGGTTACAGGTATGGAGGAGAGGTGACAGGCATGGAGGTGAGGAGGTGACAGGTATGGAGGTGAGGAGGTTACAGGTATGGAGGTGACATGTATAGAGGTGAGGAGGGTACAGGCATGGAGGTGAGGAAGTTACAGGTATGGAGGTGAGGAGGTGACATGTATGGAGATGAGGAGGTTACGTGTATGGAGATGAGGAGGTTACAGGTATGGAGGTGAGGAGGTTATATGTATGGAGATGAGGAGGTGACATGTATGGAGGTGAGGAAGTTACAGGTATGGAGGAGAGGAGGTGACATGTATGGAGGAGAGGAGGTGACATGTATGGAGGTGAGGAGGTTACAGGTATGGAGGTGAGGTTACAGGTATGGAGGTGAGATGTATGGAGGTGAGATGTATGGAGGTGAGGAGGTTACAGGTATGGAGGTGAGGAGATTACAGGTATGGAGGTGAGGAGGTGACATGTATGGAGGTGAGGAGGTGACAGGCATGGAGGTGAGGAGGTTACAGGTATGGAGGTCAGGAGGTTACAGGTATGGAGGTGAGGTTACAGGTATGGAGGAGAGGAGGTTACAGGTATGGAGGTGAGGAGGTGACATGTATGGAGGTGAGGAGGTTACAGGTATGGAGGTGAGGAGGTTACAGGTATGGAGATGAGGAGGTTACAGGTATGGAGATGAGGAGGTTACAGGCATGGAGATGAGGTTACAGGTATGGAGATGAGGAGGTTACAGGTATGGAGATGAGGAGGTTACAGGTATGGAGATGAGGTTACAGGTATGGAGATGAGGAGTTTACAGGTATGGAGATGAGGAGGTTACAGGTATGGAGATGAGGTTACAGGTATGGAGATGAGGAGGTTACAGGTATAGCCCCCACCCTGTACCCCATCCATCTTTCCTACAGTCCCCACCCATTATCCCCACAGTCCCTATTCCCCACTATACACGTGCTTTGGCAAAACTAATGTTTATTTGGCCCTGCCAATAAAGCTTCTTTGAATTGAATTGAAAAAGGTTACATGTATGGAGATGAGGAGCTTACAGGTGTGGAGGTGAGAATATAGGTATGGAGGTGAGGAGGATAGGGGTGCTCTGTACATGTGAGGAGGATGGGGGTGCTCTCTGTACATGTGAAGATAGGGGTGCTCTTTGTACATGTGAGGAGGATGGGGGTGCTTTGTACATGTGGAGGATGGTGGTGCTCTCTGTACATGTGAGGAGGATGGGGGTGCTCTCTGTACATGTGAGGATGATGGGGGTGCTCTCTGTACATGTGAGGATGATGGGGGTGCTCTCTGTACATGTGAGGAGGATGGGGGTGCTCTCTGTACATGTGAGGAGGATGGGGGTGCTCTCTGTACATGTGAGGAGGATGGGGGTGCTCTGTACATGTGAGGATGATGGGGGTGCTCTCTGTACATGTGAGGATGATGGGGGTGCTCTCTGTACATGTGAGGAGGATGGGGGTGCTCTCTGTACATGTGAGGAGGATGGGGGTGCTCTCTGTACATGTGAGGAGGATGGGGGTGCTCTGTACATGTGAGGATGGGGGTGCTCTTTGTACATGTGAGGAGGATGGGGGTGCTCTCTGTATATGTGAGGAGGATGGGGGTGCTCTCTGTACATGTGAGGATGATGGGGGTGCTCTCTGTACATGTGAGGAGGATGGGGGTGCTCTCTGTACATGTGAGGAGGATGGGGGTGCTCTCTGTACATGTGAGGAGGATGGGGGTGCTCTCTGTACATGTGAGGAGGATGGGGGTGCTCTGTACATGTGAGGATGGGGGTGCTCTTTGTACATGTGAGGAGGATGGGGGTGCTCTCTGTATATGTGAGGAGGATGGGGGTGCTCTCTGTACATGTGAGGATGATGGGGGTGCTCTCTGTACATGTGAGGAGGATGGGGGTGCTCTCTGTACATGTGAGGACTATGGGGGTGCTCTCTGTACATGTGAGGATGGGGGTGCTCTCTGTACATGTGGAGGATGGGGGTGCTCTGTACATGTGAGGAGGATGGGGGTGCTCTCTGTACATGTGAGGATGGGGGTGCTCTCTGTACATGTGGAGGATGGGGGTGCTCTCTGTACATGTGGAGGATGGGGGTGCTCTGTACATGTGAGGAGGATGGGGGTGCTCTCTGTACATGTGGAGGATGGGGGTGCTCTCTGTACATGTGAGGAGGATGGGGGTGCTCTCTGTACATGTGAGGAGGATGGGGGTGCTCTCTGTACATGTGAGGAGGATGGGGGTGCTCTCTGTACATGTGAGGAGGATGGGGGTGCTCTCTGTACATGTGAGGAGGATGGGGGTGCTCTGTACATGTGAGGAGGATGGGGGTGCTCTCTGTATATGTGAGGAGGATGGGGGTGCTCTCTGTACATGTGAGGAGGATGGGGGTGCTCTCTGTACATGTGAGGAGGATGGGGGTGCTCTCTGTACATGTGAGGAGGATGGGGGTGCTCTCTGTACATGTGAGGAGGATGGGGGTGCTCTCTGTACATGTGAGGAGGATGGGGGTGCTCTGTACATGTGAGGAGGATGGGGGTGCTCTCTGTACATGTGAGGAGGATGGGGGTGCTCTTTGTACATGTGAGGAGGATGGGGGTGCTCTCTGTACATGTGAGGAGGATGGGGGTGCTCTCTGTACATGTGAGGAGGATGGGGGTGCTCTCTGTACATGTGAGGAGGATGGGGGTGCTCTTTGTACATGTGAGGAGGATGGGGGTGCTCTGTACATGTGAGGAGGATGGGGGTGCTCTCTGTATATGTGAGGAGGATGGGGGTGCTCTGTACATGTGAGGAGGATGGGGGTGCTCTCTGTACATGTGAGGAGGATGGGGGTGCTCTCTGTACATGTGAGGAGGATGGGGGTGCTCTCTGTACATGTGAGGAGGATGGGGGTGCTCTCTGTACATGTGAGGACTATGGGGGTGCTCTCTGTACATGTGAGGAGGATGGGGGTGCTCTGTACATGTGAGGATGATGGGGGTGCTCTGTACATGTGAGGAGGATGGGGGTGCTCTCTGTACATGTGACACTGCGGGATGCGCCGGTTTCCGCCTGATGATGATCCGCTGACTGTGGTGTGGTGTGTGGATGTGACCGGAGTGTGAATGACTCCGCCGCTCGGTCCGCCCCGCCTTCTCCTCCTTTTGCCGCTGTTGCTGGGCGGGTGGTCGCGCAGGCGCCGTGCGTTCTCTCGGTGCGCGCTCCCGCTGTTGCTGCGCGTTTCCACCTCCCGTGCACTTCTCGTGTGTCTCTCGGAGGAGCGCTCCCTGCAGGCGGCTGACGGTGAGAGACGGGACCGAGCCGCCGTACACCGGGTCACCGAGCGCTGCAGCACGGCGGGGCATGGTCCTGCTCCCGGGAGGGATGAGCGAGGCTGCGGGAGAATGAGAAGAGCACATCCCCGGGGGACATAGATGTGACACCGGAGACACCGGACAGGAGGCTGCACCCACCGAGCACCGCGGCTGCTGACATGTAGGTCCGCCGGCTGGGGGTGTACAGTGTGTATATATGTATGTGTGTATATATATAGTGTGTACAGTGTGTATATGTATGTAATGTGTGTGTGTATGTCTGCTCTTTGTGTGTACTGTGTATATATATATGTATTTACAGTGTGTATGTAATTGTGTGTATGTATGGTATGTGTATATATATGTGTGTAATGTGTGTATATGTCTGCTCTTTGTGTACTGTGTATATATATATATATATATATATATATATATATATATATATATATATATATATGTGTAATGTGTGCATAGTTATGTACAGTGTGTGAGTATGTACTGTGTGTATTCCTTTGCACCATATGTGTATGTATCCGTGTCCTGTGTGTACTATGCCTGTGTGTGCACCGTACTGTCTGCAGTGTGAGTCCTGTGTGTCTCATGGGGTGAGTGTGTGTACGTGGTGATTACTGTGTGTATAGCACATGTATAGCTTATTCCGTGTCTGTGTTATATACGTGTGTGTGTGTGTGTGTTCAGCCTGCAGATGTGTACGCTGCTGGATGTGTGTGTCGTCCTTTTCTCCTGTCCTGGAAGGTTATTGATAAGTATCTTGCCTGTGTATATGTATGACCCTGCTGACATGTCTGTGTATATGTACGACCCCCACTGTCATGGCTGTGTATATGTATGACCCTGCTGACATGTCTGTGTACATGTATGACCCCGCTGACTTGTCTGTGTACATGTATGACCCCGCTGACATGTCTGTGTACATGTATGACCCCGCTGACATGTCTGTGTACATGTATGACCCCGCTGACATGTCTGTGTACATGTATGACCCCGCTGACATGTCTGTGTACATGTATGACCCCGCTGACATGTCTGTGTACATGTATGACCCCGCTGACATGTCTGTGTACATGTATGACCCCGCTGACATGTCTGTGTACATGTATGACCCCGCTGACATGTCTGTGTACATGTATGACCCCGCTGACATGTCTGTACATGTATGACCCCGCTGACATGGCTGTGTACATGTATGATCCCCACTGACATGGCTGTGTACATGTATGACCCCCACTGACATTTCTGTGTACATGTATGACCCCGACTGACATGGTTGTGTACATGTATGACCCCGACTGACATGGTTGTGTACATGTATGACCCCGCTGACATGGCTGTGTACATGTATGACCCCCACTGACATGGCTGTGTATTTGTATGACCCTGCTGACATGTATATGAATGACCCCACAGACATGGTTGTGTACATGTACGATTTTCCTCCTGGTCTGTGTGCATGTATGACGGTCGCTGACATGTCTGTGTACATGTATGATCCCGTTGACTTGTCTGTGTACATGTATGACCCTGTTGACTTGTCTGTGTACATGTATGACCCCACTGACGTGTCTGTGTACATGTATGACCCCACTGACATGTCTGTACATGTATGACCACGCTGACATGTCTGTGTACATGTATGACCACGCTGACATGTCTGTGTACATGTATGACCACGCTGACATGTCTGTGTACATGTATGACCACGCTGACATGTCTGTGTACATGTATGACCACGCTGACATGTCTGTGTACATGTATGACCACGCTGACATGTCTGTGTACATGTATGATCTTCCTCCTGGTCTTTGTACATGTATGACCACGCTGACATGTCTGTGTACATGTATGATCTTCCTCCTGGTCTTTGTACATGTATGACCCCGCTGACATGTATATGTATGACCCCACAGACATGGCTGTGTGCATGTACGATCTTCCTCCTGGTCTATGTGCATGTATGACGGTCGCTGACATGTCTGTGTACGTGTATGACCCCGTTGATGTGTCTGTGTACATGTATGACCCCGCTGACATGTCTGTGTACATGTATGACCCCGCTGACATGTCTGTGTACATGTATGACCACGCTGACATGTCTGTGTACATGTATGATCTTCCTCCTGGTCTGTGTGCATGTATGACCCCACTGACATGTCTGTGTATGACCCCGCTGACATGTATATGTATGACCACGCTGACATGTCTGTGTACATGTACGATCTTCCTCGGGGACATGTATTCTCTTCTGGGTGTGGGGATTTGGACTGTCTGCAGGGGCTTCTGTTTGGGCACCGATGACCGTCGGCCATTTTCCGTGTCCCCCCGCTACCCCCTGTGTGCTCTGGGTGTGAGCCGTCTCCTTTCATTCTTGCTTGGTCTTCTTGCCCGGCCTTTCCCTTCAGTCCTCCTGGTGCCCTTGTAATCAGTGGGGTCTGATCGCCGAGACCCCAGTGGCCCCTCCTCTATTTCAGTTCTCTGCTCCCTGTCAGTGAATCGGGACATCTTGGTGCTGGAGCTCCACGCCCTGTAACAGCTGAGGGTTTGCTACACTGGCATTGGCTCAGATCTGTCCTGACAGGTGACACAGGAGACATTGTAGCCAGCGCCGGCCCGTACAGATGTATCACACACACCGCGTCACGGGTGCTTTACAATCAATGACGGGGCCCTTTAAATATTTTCTGGGATTAGACAGTCAGCGCGGCATTCCTCTGGCATGGATGTGCCGCATATTTTGCCGGGCACGTGCGCTGTGTGGGTACGGGCTGTAGCATCCTGCTGTGGATGTGATGTGGCAGAAAATGTCAGCGGAGCGAGCGTGTCATGGGTGGATGTGTCACTCAGGAATGTGCAGCACTTCTAAAAAATAATATCCCGTTATTCCACCATCCATGGAATCTGTGTCGTCCCGGCTGCTCGCCCCGTTGTCCTCGAGTCGTCCTCTTCTGTCAGGTTTGCAGGAATTGGACCCTGGTGCCCGGGAAAGCTGGGTGACAACCAATATGGCTGCCACAAGGTGTAGGGGGAGAGGGTAGCTTCCTTTAGTGGCTAATTTTCCAGTTTTTACATTTCTGGCAGATCTATAATTCAGGGGGCTGGGAAAGCTGACAATGATGAATGACTTTAAGGGGTCGTCCCATAAATGACAGGATAGCTGACGTGTCCGGGTGCTGAAAAACCCCACTGATCCCAGGAACGAGGGAGCAGAAATCCCTTGTGTGGATGAAGCGTTACTGAGCATGTGCGACCACTGTGTAATCCCTATGGACAGTCAATAGAGCAGTGGTCGCACATGCGCAGTTCACCCACACAGAGGACTTTGGACCCCTCATTTCTGAGATCCGTAGTGGGCTCAGAAGCCAGACCCCCAGCAATCCTACATATATCATCTATCCTGTGGATAAGCTTCTGGGAAAACCCCTTTAAGGACTTGTCAGAAGTGGGTAAACTGAATGTAGGACCCTCACTGACCCTTTACCACCCCTTATTTGAATGGAGAGTATGGGACAGACAAATGGAGCTGCCACCACAGGGAAAAAGGGGCAGTGGACCCCTGTTGTTGTAATCAGTGGGGCCCCATTGATATTTAGTGTTATCTCCCTATCCCTTAAAGGGATAGCTGGTGATCCTGAGAATGGAGCTCTGCAGGAACATGGTGAATGGTGCACAGGCTCGGCCGCCGGTCCGTTCATTATCTATGAGACTGCCACGGTCAAGTGCAGCGCTCCACTATTTCCACAGTCTCATAGACAATAAATGGGAGCGGCGGCCGAGCACGTGCACCCCCCTACTCCAGTAGGAATGGGGGTCTGCCGGATCCGCTCGGCAAGTTCCTATGGATAGAGGGTGCCTTGCACTTTTGGGAATGGGTCTTTAAGTGAGTATTCAAAATGTACCGAATTGGTTTAGGACATTACGGACCACCATGGCCTTTTTATTCTAGACCCCAATGTTGGGGACCTCGGCTCAGAGACCCCCCCCCCCCCATCAGTCATCCTCTTGGCATGATGCTTTGGGGCTACAGAGCTGCATTTTCAAGTGCACCCCCTGAAAAGGCTGAATATAATGGGCATTGTGCGGGAGGCCGGACCCCGTTGCGGGGGCTTTGGATGCCCCCTGTGCTCGGGGTGACGTCTCCCGCTCTCCTAGATGTGATGCATGAAGGGTTCGGCTGCTGCGGCTATTCATTACCCCCTCCCCATTGTGCAGACGTTCATTATCTCGGCCCTTCTCTATGTTAGAACCCATGTGAATTCTCCACACATCAAGCAGGCGACCATCGGAGTTAACTCCTCCACTGCCAGGGTGTGGTGCACCAGAGCCAGGTTTGCCATTGACCCTTTTATGCGTTTTTCAACATTGCAAACAAAGCTCTCCTGCCTCTGACTACCCCAACCCTGCTCTGTAATCTGCAGTCCTATGTAACACCTCAGTTTGATATTGACAAATGTCGCTCTGCTAGAAAGGACAAACTCAGCTCTGCTACACCTGGTATCCCCAGGCTACTCGTACATACCTGAGATTGGTTTTGTTTGCAATCCTATGCAACACCTAAGTTGTTTTTATCCCAAATGACAAACAAAGCCCAGTAATGCCTGTGATCCAATAATGACCAACCTAAAACCCAGCTGCATTGCCTTTCACAAATTTTACATATATTTGACTAACCCAACATTAAAATGCTAAAAAATAAATCTACCTGCAGTCCTATGTAACACTTAGACGTATTTTGCTAAATCACGGATAACTCTGCTACATACGGCAGATTCAACCAGCCGTTAAACCATATTTTGCATAGGACTGCTCGCAAACTGACTCAGAGGATTAATAGCAGGTGATAGCTATCAGATGTAGCAGGCTCTTTTTGTCATTTAGCGTTACATGGGACTGCGGGTGGTTTTAATCATTTTAATGAAGGTTTGGGTCAGGCAGCTGTAGCAGAGCTGGGTTTGTCAAAGTGTGGATGTCATAGAAAGCTGTGGTGTGATGGGAAGGGATCAGGTGTCAATAAGTTATCACATGTTAGCGTTACATAGGACTGCAGGAAAACCCAATCTCAAGGCGAGATTGTCCAGTGACATCCAATATACCTGACCCCATTACATCTCGCTCCAGCTCTGCTACAGCTCAATGGTCCAGGCTGCTGGGAAACCTCTGAGGTTGGGTTTAGTTGCAGTCCCATGTAACACTTAGGTGGGCCAGCATTGTCAGACCCCTTACATCCCACTTCATCTCTGGCAATCATACCCAGCTCTGCTACATCTGTAACTTCCCATGGTGGGCCCTGATAGCTGCGGGGCTCCGGTCCAGATCAGTTTTTCTCCGCTGCTCGCCTGCTCTGACCTTTTGCTGCGGTTGCAGCGTCACCAGGAACAGTCGCATTTGTCATGCGATGCATGTATACAATGCACCCGGGCGTCCCCCCGGGGGGCAGTGCCGCTGCATTGCATCAGGGTGCCTGATTTATCTTTTCCGACTCGTCCCTGTTCTTTTTGTGCAGTGTTGGTTCTCGGTACGGTTCTGTGTTGCGGATAGTCATTGTCTGCTCCCCCCGCCCTCCTGCCCAGATTTTGCTGTGTACAGTATGTTGTGGAGGGATCCCTCGGTCACTCCGCCTCCCCCGTCCATCGCTCGCTCCCCTCCCCTCTTGGACCCTCTCTCCTTTCTCATTTCCTCATCTGCTTGTGTTTTTTTTTTCCCTGTGTCCCTATGGCTAGGATGCCGGATCAGATCTCGGTGTCAGAGTTTATTTCCGAGACCACAGAGGATTACAATTCCCCAACCACGTCCAGCTTCACCACCAGACTGCAGAGCTGCAGGAACTCCATCACTGTGCTGGAAGAGGTAAGAGACTCGTCCGCTGTCATACCTGTATATGTGCGTACCTGTGATTGTAGGACGTGTCCGGTGCCAATATATGATTACTGAAGATGTCCGGTGCAAATATGTGATTACAGAAGGTGTCCGGTGCCAATATATGATTACTGAAGGTGTCCGGTGCTGATATGTGATTGTAGGACATGTCTGGGGCCAATATGTTATTATAGAAGATGTCCAATGCCAATATATGATTACTGAAGATGTCCGGTGCAAATATGTGATTGTAGGACGTGTCCGGTGCCAATATGTGATTACCGAAGATGTCCGGTGCTGATATGTGATTATGGAAGGTGTCCGGTGCCAATATGATTGTAGGACCGGTCCGATGCTGATATGTGACTGTAGGACGTGTCCGCTGCCGATATGTGACTGTAGGACGTGTCCGGGGCTGATATGTGACTGTAGGACGTGTCCGGTGCAGATATGTGACTGTAGGACGTGTCCGGGGCCGATATGTGACTGTAGGACGTGTCCGGTGCAGATATGTGACTGTAGGACGTGTCCGGGGCTGATATGTGACTGTAGGAGGTGTCCGGTGCAGATATGTGACTGTAGGACGTGTCCGGTGCTGATATGTGACTGTAGGACGTGTCCGGGGCCGATATGTGACTGTAGGACGTGTCCGGGGCTGATATGTGACTGTAGGACGTGTCCGGTGCAGATATGTGACTGTAGGACGTGTCCGGGGCCGATATGTGACTGTAGGACGTGTCCGGTGCAGATATGTGACTGTAGGACGTGTCCGGGGCCGATATGTGACTGTAGGACGTGTCCGGGGCCGATATGTGACTGTAGGACGTGTCCGGGGCCGATATGTGACTGTAGGACGTGTCCGGGGCCGATATGTGACTGTAGGACGTGTCCGGTGCCGATATGTGACTGTAGGATGTGTCCAGTGCTGATATGTGACTGTAGGACGTGTCCGGGGCCGATATGTGACTGTAGGACGTGTCCGGGGCCGATATGTGACTGTAGGACGTGTCCGGGGCCGATATGTGACTGTAGGACGTGTCCGGGGCCGATATGTGACTGTAGGACGTGTCCGGGGCCGATATGTGACTGTAGGACGTGTCCGGGGCCGATATGTGACTGTAGGACGTGTCCGGGGCCGATATGTGACTGTAGGACGTGTCCGGGGCCGATATGTGACTGTAGGACGTGTCCGGTGCTGATATGTGACTGCAGGACGTGTCCGATGCTGATATGTGACTGTAGGACGTGTCCGGTACCTATATACCGTATATTTTTATGATGGTTCTCATATCTATGTGCCTCTCTCTGATGGGTCTGGTACCTACAGTCCTGTGAAAATGTTTTAAGCAGGCGTAAAACGTTAAGTTAATTTTGATCAATTAACAAAATGCAAAGTGAACAAACAAAATCTATTATTGGGTGTATGCCTTTTGTCTTCAAAACCACTTTAATTCTTCTGACTTGCGTCTGATTACAATGTTACATAATCTCTGACTTTGGTGTATTTTGTTTCTCTTATACAGCAATCATTTGATAATGATTATCATTTTCATATATAGATTGTAACAGTCATTAACTGTAACAGAAATGACTGTGTTGGAGGCTTATAACTGGGTGAGGAACAGCCAAACTCTGCTACAAAGGTTAGGATGTGGAAGACAGTTTCAGGTCACTGGTTGAGCACAGAAACAAGACACAATGTAGTTATACTGCATCAGCAAGGAGTCTCCCAGGATAAGATTCCAAAGCAGACTGGGGTGTCCAGATGAGCCGTTCAAGCTCTTTTGATGAAGCATCAAGAAATGAGCAATTGAAGACAGTAAATGTACAGGTCGTCCAATGACACTTAGTGCAGCAGATGATAGGCTCAACATTCTTCGTTCCCTTGAAAATTGGAAGATCTCCAGCAGTGCCATCAGATCAGAACCGACAGCAACAAGCTGGACCAAGCTAGACCCATCTACTGTTCGGAGAATTCTGGCCAGTAGTGGTCTTTATGGAAGAATTGCTGCTTATTTCCATTCCTTTAATAAATAAACAACCTTTGATAAGTAAACAAGCTATGCATAAAAACATTGGAAAAATGTCAGCAGGTGCTCGGGACTGATGGGTTAAAATGTGAAATATTTGGCTGTAACAGAACAGTTTATTCACCGAGGACTGAAGAGCGACATAATAATGTTTCCATGTCAATGGTTTGGCTGCGATTTTTCCATGAAGACCTTTGCCGACCATTGTGTGCGGTGTTGCTGCTAGTTCTGAGCTGATGGCCCTGCTGGACATCATCTTCAGATTCTGAAGAGGATTAAGTATGATGTATCTTTCTCTAAGTTTCCCTGGCCGATCATTCTATCTACGGTCCTCAATGTTGTGCATTTCTTGGAGTTTAAACCGTATATCTTGAATACCCAGTTTACTTTGTAATCTTTTCCTGGGAGAGCCCTTGCTGATGCAGTATAACTACCTTGTGTCTTGTTGCTGTGCTCAGCCTTGCCATGGTGTAAATTCTGTGACGTGCAGCTGTCTTCTACAACCTCACCTTTGTAGCATAGCAGAGTTTGGCTGTTCCTTATCCAATCTTAAGCCTCAGCTGTTTCTGTTTCAGGTAATGGCTGTATTTCAGCCTGATCCTCTGTATTTAAACATGGAAATTGGTGCAGTTTTAACAGACGGCCATTACCAATCAATTGATTTGAGACCTCGCACATTGTGGTGGTTTCCAGCCGCATCATGGACAAGTCCTGGAGGACCCGGCGGTGTTTATGTGCCACTGAATAGAAGTCAAACCACTTTGTATTGATTATTATTGGAGTTGACTCGCAGAGATCGCTCCTTTCAGAACGCAGTGGGGTAAGCTGCGGCCTCTGCGGTGGCGATGTAGGTCACATTGGGGGCTACCTAAATAAGGGTCCATCTTTTTTTTTTGCTTCTTGATTTTTGGTATCGGTGATGCTGTCGTGTCTGACGTTGAGGACACCCCTTTATCGATGTCTCTGCATGGCCTGAATCCAGTAATCTAGTATAATTATAAAGCCGCACGATGATTAACATCCTTATTAAAAGACTAATTAGAGATGGAGGAGCCCCCGAAGGATCCGCAGCGTCACAGAGGACGACAGACGAGACGATTTAGGAATTTCCTTACGTCGTGTAGATGTAATGGACTAACGACGGCGGAGGACCCATCATGGATCTTGCACATTTCCTTTAATCTGGTGTCGATTAAACCGCATTCTGGATTATTGGACGGCTTTAGAAATGTCTTTATAACTCGCTAGCAGGTAGCGCCTCCTCCGATTATTCTGCTGAAAGTAGGTGCTGGATTATCAGAATGATGGATCAAGGGAATTGGCGAGTACAGGTGTATCTTCCGCCAATTTTTTCTTAAAGGAATTGTCCGTCACCTCTTACTTCCGCATTGGGGTCATCCGGGGCCGCTGACTCCAGCATCGTAAGTGGGTGTCGTTGATGTCGTTACTGCCCGACAGACCCGGCGAAGCGATGCAAAACTCTGCAGATATCGTTCACATCTCGGCAGGAGTTAGCGGAGCAGGAATATCCCTTTAAGGAAGTACCGTGGACAAAGCCGACATTTTTTGGTTCTGCTGCTATCCCTAAACTTTGCCTCCTGTTGGCATCTGACGTAGTCTGAAATCCGCATCCTGTACAACGTATATCACAGTCTCAGGTTGTTATTCTGTCACTTCGCCATGATTTATACTGCAGCTCTGCTTCATCAGATTGGAAAATGACACCGAAAACGTAGCAAAGCCAGTAAACCCCCCCCCAAAAACAACAATGTGTGTATGCAGCCATGTAAATACATTGCTGCAATTCTGCAAGGCTTTCACCATAGTTAGAATTAATATAAAGCTACTTGCTGACGGTTTCCATTTCATTGCAGCACTTTTTTCCCCTACATTACTCAAATGTAAAATAACCAACTAAAAGGGGGAATGTTTAAAAAGGTCTTGAAGATCGATTGATGTTCGCTGTAGATTTGCTGACTGTGGAGGCATCAGCGGAGCTCCAAGTTCCTGAACTGAGAAACTGCCCGGGGCCTCCCGGATCTGAGATGTGATGATACTCAAGGACCTGGGTGAGCGGAGTCCTGATTACGGAGCATGTGGGTCACCCCCATCGCCCAAAAGAAACCGTGAAATTCATGACCCCCGCTGCCTATCGTGCTCCTCGCTGCCACCGCTCCTGTGACTGCTGCTCCCGCTCTGTCATTGCTGCAGGACTTGGCGGCCGCAGAAGCCGTGATGCAAAGTAACTTTCCTCATTGTCTTGTTGCAGAAGTGATACTGATCGCAGCTGACCGGTCCATATGCAACATATTTGCAGAAGATACCGACAGTATTTATGTTGCACTACGCGGGGGCCGTACACTACTGATCACATTATGAGCTGTTGGGAGTGCACACAGACACGCCAGGGCCGTACACTACTGATCACATTATGAGCTGTCGGGAGTGCACACAGGCACGCGGGGGCCGTACACTACTGATCACATTAGGAGCTGTCGGGAGTGCACACAGACACGCCAGGGCCGTACACTACTGATCACATTATGAGCTGTCGGGAGTGCACACAGACACGCGAGGGCCGTACACTACTGATCACATTATGATCTGTCGGGAGTGCACACAGGCACGTGGGGGCCGTACACTACTGATCACATTAGGATCTGTCGGGAGTGCACACAGGCACGCGGGGGCCGTACACTACCGATCACATTATGAGCTGTCAGGAGTGCACACAGGCACGCGGGGGCCGTACACTACTGATCACATTATGAGCTGTCGGGAGTGCACACAGACACGCGAGGGCCGTACACTACTGATCACATTATGAGCTGTCGGGAGTGCACACAGGCACGCGGGGGTCGTACACTAATGATCACATTGAGCTGTCGGGAGTGCACACAGGCACTTGGGGGCCGTACACTACTGATCACATTATGAGCTGTCAGGAGTGCACACAGGCACGTGGGGGCCGTACACTACTGATCACATTGAGTTGTCGGGAGTGCACACAGGCACGTGGGGGCCGTACACTACTGATCACATTATGAGCTGTCGGGAGTGCACACAGGCACGTGGGGGCCGTACACTACTGATCACATTATGAGCTGTCGGGAGTGCACACAGGCACGCGGGGGCCGTACACTACTGATCACATTAGGAGCTGTCGGGAGTGCACACAGACACGCCAGGGCCGTACACTACTGATCACATTATGAGCTGTCGGGAGTGCACACAGACACGCGAGGGCCGTACACTACTGATCACATTAGGATCTGTCGGGAGTGCACACAGGCACGCGGGGGCCGTACACTACCGATCACATTATGAGCTGTCAGGAGTGCACACAGGCACGCGGGGGCCGTACACTACTGATCACATTATGAGCTGTCGGGAGTGCACACAGACACGCGAGGGCCGTACACTACTGATCACATTATGAGCTGTCGGGAGTGCACACAGGCACGCGGGGGCCGTACACTAATGATCACATTGAGCTGTCGGGAGTGCACACAGGCACGTGGGGGCCGTACACTACTGATCACATTATGAGCTGTCGGGAGTGCACACAGACACGCGAGGGCCGTACACTACTGATCACATTATGAGCTGTCGGGAGTGCACACAGGCATGCGGGGGCCGTACACTACTGATCACATTGAGCTGTCGGGAGTGCACACAGGCACGTGGGGGCCGTACACTACTGATCACATTGAGTTGTCGGGAGTGCACACAGGCACGTGGGGGCCGTACACTACTGATCACATTATGAGCTGTCGGGAGTGCACACAGGCACGTGGGGGCCGTACACTACTGATCACATTATGAGCTGTCGGGAGTGCACACAGGCACGTGGGGGCCGTACACTACTGATCACATTATGAGCTGTCGGGAGTGCACACAGGCACGTGGGGGCCGTACACTACTGATCACATTGTGAGCTGTCGGGAGTGCACACAGGCACGTGGGGGCCGTACACTACTGATCACATTGTGAGCTGTCGGGAGTGCACACAGGCACGCGGGGGCCGTACACTACTGATCACATTAGGAGCTGTCGGGAGTGCACACAGGCACGCGGGGGCCGTACACTACTGATCACATTGTGAGCTGTCGGGAGTGCACACAGGCACGTGGGGGCCGTACACTACTGATCACATTGTGAGCTGTCGAGTGCACACAGGCACGTGGGGGCCGTACACTACTGATCACATTAGGAGCTGTCGGGAGTGCACACAGACACGCCAGGGCCGTACACTACTGATCACATTGTGAGCTGTCAGGAGTGCACACAGGCACGTGGGGGCCGTACACTACTGATCACATTATGAGCTGTTGGGAGTGCACACAGGCACGCGGGGGCCGTACACTACTGATCACATTGTGAGCTGTCAGGAGTGCACACAGGCACGTGGGGGCCGTACACTACTGATCACATTGTGAGCTGTCGGGAGTGCACACAGGCACGTGGGGGCCGTACACTACTGATCACATTGTGAGTTTGGTTTCCATTGATGAGAATTACACAGTTTATATCCATAGACGTTTTCATGGCTCGTTCATTGAGCCTTATAGCGAGGTGACTGCAGCCCATGTAATAATGTATTTCCCCCATAGCCGTCACCCCCCGGTGTAGATTTCTTCCCTGGGTGTTTTCTGCAGTATTGTCTCACAAGGTGACTCCTCTGACAAATGCCGCTCATAGGGCACTGGAGATAAGCCGGATAAAGCTCAGTAGGTGAAGACGCCGGGTGTAGCACAGCAGCACGCCGTCCGTCTGTCCCACCTAACCCAGCAGCAGTCATATCACAAGCGTCTGGTCACCTATGTGAGAAAATCCGGGCTCCTTATACCCAGTGCTGACACTGCCGCCCCTCACCCTGCACTGACGGGCGCTCCGTGAGCAGCAGCTGGGACAGGATAATGTACATGCCCTATTCATTCCTCAGTTTACATGAAAAAAAAAAAAATAAATAAAATATATTAATATAAGAAAAAGGTAAGACCCCTGAATTCCATATATACCTGTACGTATTCCCATTTCTAGGAAGCCTGTTTACACGGGACCTCTCACTTGCCATAAATATATAGATTTTTTTTTACCTGGTATAAATGCTGCTGTTCTCCTGATTTTCTTTTGTTCCTGCGCCTCTCCGTTCCTGAGGATTCAGGAGAACAGCGCCGTCTACGGCATTACATTCATGGCGTATAACAGGTTTTCTTCAGCCTCTAAAAGGCTTTGGACTATTTTTTTTTTCTCAGTTTATCTAACCTAAAAAAAAAAGAAGCAACTTTGCAAATAATCCCGATTAAAAGTCTTTCTCCCGTTCTGTGTACACAGCTCCTATACAGTCCTATGTGTCCCCATGGGTACAGATCAGACTGGCTCTCAATTTTTGGATTTGATGTTGGTCTGATCAGTTCACATTATGATAGAATTGGGGATGTAGGAAAGATGAAAGCACAAGATGATCCGAGGCTTCTCCCCGCGTGGCTGTGCAGGGCCGCGCCGACAGGATATGTGTGGGCCAGGTACGAGTGCTGCGCCGGGGGCAGCGGTTTAGCAGCGGGTTATCCACTTTTTGTGCCTTTCAATGATGCTTTGCATTAAGGGCACTTACACTTTGCACATATCAAAGGACGTTCTGCAGCGCGTTGTGGGTTCAGCTCTTTGCAATGATGTTTCCTCTTTCAGAGTATCTCACCACAGATTAAAGGGTATGAGCAGGGCACAACCATTACACTGCTATTTTAGGCCGAACCTATAGATTGCAGCCACAAATGCAGCGTTACTTCCTGATGGTTGTGATTGTGCCATTTATACTCTGTCCTCCAACACAGCACAGTATTCATAGAATCCTAGAATGGTAGAGTAGGAAGGGACCTCCGGGGTCGTCGTGTCCAACCCCCTGCTCAATGCAGGATTCACTAAACCATCTCAGACAGATGTCTGTCCAGCCTCTGAAGACTTCCATTGAAGGAGAACTCACCATAGAATGTTAGAGTTGGAAGGGACATCAAGGGTCATCGTGTCCAACTCTCTACTCAATGCAGGATTCGCTATACCATCTCAGACAGATGTCTGTCCAGCCTCTGTTTGAAGTCTTCCATTGAAGGAGAACTCACCACCTCTCGTGGGAGAGAGAGATATCTTTCCAGGCATGCTCAGAATAGAAAAACGGGATACGTCACTGGATTCCTGCTTTTCACAGTCAGCGACGGATCCTGCGTCCATAGGCTTCCATTTTAGCCGACGACGGGCAGCGCAGGACCCGTCGCTGAGCGATTTTCCTCTGAACGTTTTCTCCGCCCGACGGACAGCAAATTTCCGACAGATTCAGTGCACGACGGATGAAATGGATGGCCATCCGTCGCTAATACAAGTCTATGGTAAAAAACAGGATCCTGCAGAAAAATTTGCAGGATCCTGTTTTTTTTTAAAAAAATCAACGGATTTTGACGGGAGCGAAAAGACGGAAGTGTGAAAGAGGCCTAAGAGTTTTATTAGTTGATAAAAATAAACTTAACACTTTTTTTACTTTCAGAAGTACTCTTACTTTGCAGCATTTTTTCCACACCTGCCTCAAACTTTTGCACGCTACCTCACATTACTTGCAGTGATCTGGGGGTACACCATGTATTCTCCTCTTCTCTAGGTTGGACCAGAGGCTTCTTAATGATTACGGCTCTGGTCTTTGTCCCCTCACTTCAGCATCCACAATCAATCTTGAGATGAAGCCTTTGTGCAGAATGTAGGTCACAATGTTATGGGCAGGTAAACGAGAGCCGGCGCGTCATCCTTAGCTGCCCCAGGGACTCGGGGGGTGGGGGTGGGGTACGGTATCTGTGCATTCCTTCTATATGTATATGGTGTACATAGCATGAACCCGTCCCTCTGCTAATATTTTCCCAGGCTTCATTATTCTCACCCCGTGGGGCTTTAAAGTGACAGCTGTAGTATTCGAGAAATGGGAAGGGTACTGCTTTGTCTAAAGTAGAGCCCGACCTGCAGCCCTTGCACCACAGTCCTGGTAGAGCCCCTGTGCTGGTGGAGCCCCTGTGCTGGTGGAGCCCCTATGCTGGTGGAGCCCCTGTGCTGGTGGAGCCCCTGTGCTGGTGGAGCCCCTGTGCTGGTGGAGCCCCTGTGCTGGTGGAGCCCCTGTGCTGGTGGAGCCCCTGTGCTGGTGGAGCCCCTGTGCTGGTGGAGCCACTGTCCTGGTGGAAGTGAGGGCTTTCTATACTGATTCTTGCATCCGCTAACTAGTCTTTCTTAATGGAACAAACACTGACCCTGTGACGGGGGGGGTGGGGGGAGAGGGTAGCTGCAGGCTTCTACACTCACCGGCCACTTTATTAGGTACACCATGCTAGTAACGGGTTGGACCCCCTTTTGCCTTCAGAACTGCCTCAATTCTTCGTGGCATAGATTCAACAAGGTGCTGGAAGCATTCCTCAGAGATTTTGGTCCATATTGATATGATGGCATCACACAGTTGCCGCAGATTTGTCGGCTGCACATCCCAAAGATGCTCCATACAAGGCAGGATGGATCCATGCTTTCATGTTGTTTACGCCAAATTCTGACCCTACCATCCGAATGTCGCAGCAGAAATCGAGACTCATCAGACCAAGCAACGTTTTTCCAATCTTCTACTGTCCAATTTCGATGAGCTTGTACAAATTGTAGCCTCAGTTTCCTGTTCTTAGCTGAAAGGAGTGGTACCCGGTGTGGTCTTCTGCTGCTGTAGCCCATCTGCCTCAAAGTTCGACGCACTGTGCGTTCAGAGATGCTCTTAGGCCTACCTTGGTTGTAACGGGTGGCGATTTGAGTCACTGTTGCCTTTCTATCAGCTCGAACCAGTCTGCCCATTCTCCTCTGACCTCTGGCATCAACAAGGCATTTCCGCCCACAGAACTGCCGCTCACTGGATTTTTTTTCTTTTTCGGACCATTCTCTGTAAACCCTAGAGATGGTTGTGCGTGAAAATCCCAGTAGATCAGCAGTTTCTGAAATACTCAGACCAGCCCTTCTGGCACCAACAACCATGCCACGTTCAAAGGCACTCAAATCACCTTTCTTCCCCATACTGATGCTCGGTTTGAACTGCAGGAGATTGTCTTGACCATGTATACATGCCTTAATGCACTGAGTTGCCGCCATGTGATTGGCTGATTAGAAATTAAGTGTTAACAAGAAGTTGGACAGGTGTACCTAATAAAGTGGCCAGTGAGTGTATACTCTGTGTCTCTATACAAAATCTATATTTCATTACTTTTATCTTCACATGTGGTGGAAGGTTCTTCTATACCCCTCAGGATGCAAAGGTTGAGTACCACTGCTACTGTGACTGGCCCATCTTGGTCATTCAATGACCAGTTCGTTGTTGGCTTCTGCGTCCGGTCCATGTGTGTAAGCTACTGAGTCTGATCCATGTGCGTCGGGTTATGATGCTGGTTTTCGTGTTGGTGGTTCTGTGTTTTGTTTGTGTCTGTAAGATTCTGGACCTGGTTCTTCTGTTGGGTGTTCTGTGTCTGGTTTGTGTGTGAGGTTCTGGGGATGGTCCTTGTGTTGGGTATTTTGGACTGGTCCTTGTGTGTGAGGTTCTAGTGCTGTTCCTAATGTTGGGTATTCTGGGCTGGTTCTTGTGTGTGAGGCTCTGGTGCTGGTCCTAGTGTTGGGTATTTTGGGCTGGTCCTTGTGTGTGAGGTTCTGGGGCTGGTACTTGTGTGTGAGGTTCTAGTGCTGTTCCTAATGTTGGGTATTCTGGGCTGGTTCTTGTGTGTGAGGTTCTGGGGCTGGTCCTAGTGCAGGGTATTCTAGGCTGGTTCTTGTGTGTGAGATTCTGAAGGTGATCCTTGTGTTGGGTATTCTGGGCTGGTCCTAGTTTTGGGTATTCTGGGTCTGGTGCTTGTGTTTGGCATGCTTGACTGGTCCTTGTGTGTGAGGTTCTGGAGCTGGGCCTTGTGCTGGGTAATCTAGGCTGGTTATTGTGTGTGAGGTTCTAGATCTGGTCCTTGTGCAGGGTATTCTAGGCTTGTCCTTGTATGTGAGATTCTGGCGGTGATCCTTGTGATGGGTTTTCTGGTGATGGCTCTTGTGTGTGATGTTCTGGAGGTGATCATTGTGTTGGGTATTCTGGTGCTGGCTCTTGTGTTATGTATTTTGGGGCTGGTCCTTATGTGTGATGTTCTGGAACTGGTCTGTTTGTGGCAGCTTCTACGATTGGTTCACGTGTGAGAGTTTCTGGGCATATCCCTATGTCTTGTTTTTAGGACTGACCTTGTGTGAAGGTTTTCAGACTGATCCTTTGTTTGTTGGGTTTAGAGGTAGATATGAGTTCTGGACTTGTTCTTGTATGGTGGTTCCAAGACTGTCCCTTGGTTGTGGTGGTTTCTTTGTCTGGTCCTTAAACGGGGAGGTTCTTTGACCTTGTGTGTGGTGCTCTGATTCTCGTCCTTGTATGAGGCACTGTGGATGAGTCACGTATGTGCTTTTTTTTCGGCTTGTCTTTGTGTGAGAGGTCCTAAGGCTGGTACTTAGGTGGGTATTTTGAGATGGTTCTTTGTGGGGCATCCTGAGGTTGGTCCTTGTGTAGAGGTTTTGGAATTGATTCCTGCATATGTCTGCCTTGGACTGGTCCTTGTATCAGGGGCTACTGGACTTCTCCTTGGTTGGTCGCTGTTTGGGAGATGTTAGTCCTTGTTTGGGAGATTTGTTTGGCTAGACCTTAAGGGGGGCACTATGATTTGGGCATATGTGTGCTTTTGTTGGCGTGTGAATGTTCGTGTGTAGGAATTTGGGATGGTTCTTTGTCTGGTGCTGGTTCTTGTGTAGAAAGGTCTGAAGATGGGCGTCCTTCCTTGTGTTTGGCGCTCTGGAGCTGTAGTTGGTCCTTCTGACTTGAGACGATGGTGAGAATTCTTAGCAAGGACCTGTAGTGCATTGTGTGATTCCAGCTTTTTTTTTCCCGAGGTCCCATGCTCCTGTGGCTGGCACACAGCAACAGATACTTCTAACTCAGCCACTGATAACTGAGATAGGAATAAACCTTACAGGCTATATGCTATACACTACACTTCCTCTGCATGCTGCACAGACTTGTTTTAGGCCCTTCCCACCCAGGCTGCACAGTGTGCTGCATCTTCAAGCAAGACAAGGAGTGAGAATCATTGTGTTTTGCGCTCTCTAAACCGAACGGAGGATATTTTTGGACCCCATTGACTAATACCCGCCACATTAATGTCCTCCCACAATGGCACACCGACCATCTGGAGCGACTTCATCACAATATTGGCCGTTTCGTTAATTTTAGATCCCTCCGGGGGTGGAGCAGGTAGCAGAGAAGTCACCCTTGCGCTGGCACAGCGATGAATTATTTATAGAGGAGGAAGCCTGGGCGCTGGGGATGTGTATCCTGAGCCACGCTTATCATCTGCCAGCTCGGTGGCCAAGAAAAACAACTCGTGGCTTTCTCCGCCACAGTGTACCGCCGGCGCCCTCGTCAGACGCAGGCAGAAGACATGGCAGGAAGCATGTGTCACTTCTCCCACACATCTCTTGGCTTCTGCTGCAGGGAGAGGAATGTGACCATGGAGAGAAGTCCAGGCCGTCTTCAGTCCTTCATATACTTTCTTTTTTTTTTTTCCCATTTTTTTAAGTAGATCCTTTTTTTTATTGCTTTTTTTAGCATTTACAGATATTTTTGCATTTAGTTCAGAAAGCATTTGCAGCTGCGTGGCACGGGTGGTGGCAGGTCAGGCGCCAGCGTGGAATGGTGCATACTGCAGCGGGTTCACATGTTTAGTCTGGATTATTTACCTGCGAGGGGGTCACATTCCTTCTGTATCTGCTTTGACAGTATAGCATCCGAGTAATGTCGCCATACCTGTTCTTTATCTCACCGATCTGAATCTTCGGACACCTGGCTCCCCAGAACACAGAAATTTTAATTGCTCCAGTGCAAGATAAAAGAAAAAAAATATATAAATAAAGCAACTTTGCAATAATAATAAAAAAAATCTGCCCTTGTACCAATCTATGTGTCTCCATGGTTACAGACTACAAACAATACCAGGTGTAGTCTGATTTTGCAGTCATGGACTTTCTTTTCTTTGCACCGTAGAGGAGTGGAGAGTGATGCGCGACAACTCAAATTTTATACTTCTATCCATGGGAAATAATATATTATCTGAAAAAATTCTATCTTCACTCCAAATAGTAAACTTATTCATTTTGAGTACACAGCTCCCATGCAGCTCTATGTGTCTCCATGCATCAGACTACATAGAAAACCCCTTGTTTTTCCGATTATCCCGGGCAGTTTGGCTCAGTTAGGGTAAGCTGCAGGATCAGACTACAAAGTTTTGTTTGCAGTCTGTTGGCATGGAGACACATAGAGCTGCATAGGAGCTGTGTACTCAAAATGAGCAAGTTTACTATTTGGAGTGATGATAGAATTTTTTCAGATAAAATGTTATTTTTTTCCCATGGCTAGAAGTGTAAAAATAAGAGTAGTGACAACTCCATCTGATCATACGTAATAATTGATAATGGGTGCGGGATGAGTTCTCTGCGTCTGTAGTTTTCTCGCACGTTACTGGTAATGTGTTGTTGTGTTTACTAAACAAACCAGATTGGATCCGTCTCATTTTCTGTTCAGAGTTGTCACCGCGCAGATTGCAGGATGGCTGCAGTCACCACTGAGCTCCGCCATTGTCTAATGAAAATATTGTGACAGCAGGGAGGACATTTACCCGTCATCGGAAGATTTAATACTCTATTCACACCCAAAGCGGTGTGTGCAATGCATCTCTGCTGACCGGCAGCAACACTCAAAGGAAAAGGACAACACGCCCCACTTGGGCTTAACTTATTTTTCATTTTATTTTTTAAAATCCAAGTGGGGCGTGTACGACTTTCCTTTGACTGTTGCTGCCTGCATACGATTGGTCAGCATCATACAGGGAGAAGAAGTACACGCCCCCAGTGAAAACTATCTGATAACACCCACTTGGGCTTAAAAAAAAAGGTAACTCATTAGGTGTCAAATACTTTGATGGCTAATATCTCTGCACCGAGAGCCAAAATAATTTAAAAAAAAACAACTATATTTGCTTTGCAGCATTCATTATATAATGTGTCCAGTTCAACACGAACAATTTGGTGAAAGGTCATCTTTAAAGCATATAAATATAAAATTGTACCCTAAGATGTCATTATTTTTTTAAGGAGGATTTTGCACTAACCCACAGGATAGAGGATAATTGTCTATTCGCTGGAGGTCTCACCGCTGGGTCACCCACCCTCCTGAGAACAAGGGTCCTGAGCCCTTGTACTTACTTGCTACAGGGTTCCATTTGCTCTGTTCATTGTTTATGGGACTCCTGGAGATAGTCGAGGGGGAGTGGAGGATTTGTGCTATCATTTGAGTGATCGACAAGGGTCAGATTGATCAGACATGTGAATAGGTGATAATAAATGCAGATACCACTGGTGCATATCAGATATCATAACGGGGAACACCCTATACTGGACATATGATATAACAGGGCTAAACTCCACTATACAAATAAATCCTACAACTAAAACTACGGAGTATAAAAACCCATCAGATTATAAAAATATTAAATTTTATTAGAGAACACATCAACATCAGTAACAACAAATATAAAAATAGACAAGGTACACGTATGAACACATATATGGCGGCACAACCACACTGTAAAAGTAACACCTCGGGTTCAGAACTGATACATGTAGACAGCTGCAAAGGACACAATGGCCCCGACGCGCGTTTCCCCCCGAGGAAGCCCACGCGAAACGCGCGTCGGGGCCATCGGACACACACTGGCACCATAGGAGATTGCGGGTAAGAACGGCAGATTTAACTGGATACCTGTATTATACCTTTTGATGTATGACTGATGGATGCGGTTCACTGCTGGGCAGAATGGCCTCTCATATGAAGCATTATGCACTTTACAGTTATAAACACTAGTTACTTGAGTGACCATTGTGTCCTTTGCAGCTGTCTACATGTATCAGTTCTGAACCCGAGGTGTTACTTTTACAGTGTGGTTGTGCCGCCATATATGTGTTCATACGTGTACCTTGTCTATTTTTATATTTGTTGTTACTGATGTTGATGTGTTCTCTAATAAAATTTAATATTTTTATAATCTGATGGGTTTTTATACTCCGTAGTTTTCGTTGTAGGATTTATGTGAATAGGTGATAAATGCATTTAGGGTAAAATGGGAACACACAGTGCAGAGCAGAATTAAACTTTTTTTTTCTTGTAAATTTTATTCCCTCCGTTGCGGAGATACTGGTAATCAAAGTATTTGGTGCCTAATGAGTTAACGTTTTTATACGTCAAAGTGGGTGTTATCAGATGGTTTTCACTAAGGGTGTGTTCTTCTTCCCCCTGTATGATGCTGACCAATTGTAAGCATGCAGGAAATAAGAACACGCCCCCACCTTAGATTCGAGCAGATTTCTCAGTGTGTGAGATGTAGTGATACAGTTCTGATCTCTCTCCTGGTCTCCCCTCCTGCAGGAGTCTGTGTGGGGAGAAAAGAACATGAAAACATTTTTGTAAAAGATCCTCTTTAACTGAGAATCTAACAGTAGAAGCTGGTTATCACTTTTTTTAGTTTTTGTTGCAAAAATCTCTGCAGCACATACTTAAAGGGGTTGTTTGAGACTTATATATTGATGGCGTATCCTTAGGATAGGTCATCAATATCTGATCGGCGGTTGTGCGACACCCAGCATCCCACCAATCAGCTGTTTCCGGGGCTGGTGGCCGGATGGGCTGAGTGGTGGAACTGCACATCACAGCACCGTCACTAGCATATAGTGGCCACGGCCGGGTACTGCACATCCACCCGTTATTGATTGGAATAGGGGGTTGATCTGCAGTACCCGGCTGCGGCCACTATGCGATTGACTGAGCTGTGCAGCTCCACAACTCATCACATCTGGTCAGCACCAGGAACAGCTGATCGGCAGACATTGATGACCTATTGTAAGATCTGTCTTTTTCTCAGCTGATTCCTGGCACGTGGTAGGTAGTGGAGCGCCTTTGCTCGCTCACTCATGTGACCAATCCCTCGCACTGACTCAGTGATCTGGGAGGCAGCGCTCGCTCCACTTTCCCCGCCGCTCTGGCTTTTGTTTTTCTCATTTATTGTGGAGCCGCGTCATTTACATACGTCTCCAGGATAATCATTGGCAGGATCCGCGCTTAATAAAAGACAGACACGCTGGTGGTAAAGCAAAATATGCTGGACGCTGCGAAAGATCATCACATGATGATGAGGATTAAATCTGTCGACTGCTGGAAAGTATTTTCTTTTTTCTTTCTCTTTTTCCAGCCGGAGCTTTTCATGCACATGATCCATTCGTGGAGGGGCGTGAATACTTTTATTAATTTTTTTTTTTTTTACCTTTTTGATGAGCAGATTTGTCATTTTGAAACTTGGCAACTTAAAAATGTTTTACTTATTTTATACTAATTGTAAAGTGATTTGTTGTGGGTTCTACTCTAGTCACATCCAAAGCTGCAGACAAAATCTTGCTGGTATTAAAAAAAAAAAAAAAGCAATGGGAGATCCAACATAACCTAAATGTGAACTGAACCTAAGCTGGAAACCAACAAAATGCTGGATGCAGCTCTGGGTGTGACTAGAGTATAGCACACAATGCAAGATCCTGACAGCAAAAGAATAGTATTAGCAATTACTCCACTTCACACAGCGACATAAAACCTGTATGCAAAGGGCGAACATACTGTATGTATGGACTCTGAGGACCTGATTACCAGGAGAATGAATGATGGCGAGCCTCCAAAGGCTGACAGAAGAAAGAAACCCCCGCCGAGCAAAGAAGAAATCCCCTGAGAGGTCTGAGAAATGTGACCTCCTGCAGAACATGGATAATGATCACTGGGGAGAATCTATGGAGGGAACGATCCGAACAAGAAGAGCGATCATATAGGATGTCACTGTGCACCCCAGTGTCCGCATGGATAGTCACTACTCATAAGGAACGCCATCCCATAACGGTCTACGTATTGTGTAGATAAATATGGGACAGATAGACATTAGATAGATATGTGGTAGATATGGGAGAGAGAACGAGATAGATAGATGATAGGTAGATGGAAAGATATGGGATAGGTCGATAGATAAAAAGCAGGCAGCACTTCAATATTTACCAAAGAAAGTGTGGGCTTTATTCAAGTCCACACTTTCTTTGGTAAATATTGGAGTGTTGCCTGCTTTTTCCTTTTTTATATATTTTTGCAAAAATTCAGATGTTTTTCTGGGGAGGCCTTGCACTCACCCCCTGTCTCACGCGCTCGCTCTCTGTCTCGCTCGCTCTCTGTCTCGCTCGCTCTCTGTCTCGCTCGCTCTCTGTCTCGCTCGCTCTCTGTCTCGCTCGCTCTCTGTCTCGCTCGCTCTCTGTCTCGCTCGCTCTCTGTCTCGCTCGCTCTGTCTCGCTCGCTCTGTCTCGCTCGCTCTCTGTCTCGCTCGCTCTCTGTCTCGCTCGCTCTCTGTCTCGCTCGCTCTCTGTCTCGCTCGCTCTCTGTCTCGCTCGCTCTGTCTCGCTCGCTCTCTGTCTCGCTCGCTCTGTCTCGCTCTCTCTCTGTCTCGCTCTCTCTCTGTCTCGCTCTCTCTCTGTCTCGCTCTCTCTCTGTCTCGCTCTCTCTCTGTCTCGCTCTCTCTGTCTCGCTCTCTCTCTGTCTCGCTCGCTCTCTGTCTCGCTCGCTCTGTCTCGCTCGCTCTCGCTCGCTCTCTGTCTCGCTCGCTCTCTGTCTCGCTCGCTCTCTGTCTCGCTCGCTCTCTGTCTCGCTCGCTCTGTCTCGCTCGCTCTCTGTCTCGCTCTCTCTCTGTCTCGCTCTCTCTCTGTCTCGCTCTCTCTCTGTCTCGCTCGCTCTCTGTCTCGCTCGCTCTCTGTCTCGCTCGCTCTCTGTCTCGCTCGCTCTCTGTCTCGCTCGCTCTCTGTCTCGCTCGCTCTCTGTCTCGCTCGCTCTCTGTCTCGCTCGCGCTCTGTCTCGCTCGCGCTCTGTCTCGCTCGCGCTGTCTCGCTCGCTCTCTGTCTCGCTCGCTCTCTGTCTCGCTCGCTCTGTCTCGCTCGCTCTCTGTCTCGCTCGCTCTCTGTCTCGCTCGCTCTCTGTCTCGCTCGCTCTCTGTCTCGCTCGCTCTCTGTCTCGCTCGCTCTCTGTCTCGCTCGCTCTCTGTCTCGCTCGCTCTCTGTCTCGCTCGCGCTCTGTCTCGCTCGCTCTCTGTCTCGCTCGCTCTCTGTCTCGCTCGCTCTCTGTCTCGCTCGCTCTCTGTCTCGCTCGCTCTCTGTCTCGCTCGCTCTCTGTCTCGCTCGCTCTCTGTCTCGCTCGCTCTGTCTCGCTCGCTCTGTCTCGCTCGCTCTCTGTCTCGCTCGCTCTCTGTCTCGCTCGCTCTCTGTCTCGCTCGCTCTCTGTCTCGCTCGCTCTCTGTCTCGCTCGCTCTCTGTCTCGCTCGCTCTCTGTCTCGCTCGCTCTCTGTCTCGCTCGCTCTGTCTCGCTCGCTCTGTCTCGCTCGCTCTGTCTCGCTCGCTCTCTGTCTCGCTCGCTCTCTGTCTCGCTCGCTCTCTGTCTCGCTCGCTCTCTGTCTCGCTCGCTCTCTGTCTCGCTCGCTCTGTCTCGCTCGCTCTCTGTCTCGCTCGCTCTCTGTCTCGCTCGCTCTCTGTCTCGCTCGCTCTGTCTCGCTCGCTCTGTCTCGCTCGCTCTCTGTCTCGCTCGCTCTCTGTCTCGCTCGCTCTCTGTCTCGCTCGCTCTCTGTCTCGCTCGCTCTCTGTCTCGCTCGCTCTCTGTCTCGCTCGCTCTCTGTCTCGCTCGCTCTCTGTCTCGCTCGCTCTCTGTCTCGCTCGCTCTCTGTCTCGCTCGCTCTCTGTCTCGCTCGCTCTCTGTCTCGCTCGCTCTCTGTCTCGCTCGCTCTCTGTCTCGCTCGCTCTCTGTCTCGCTCGCTCTCTGTCTCGCTCGCTCTCTGTCTCGCTCGCTCTCTGTCTCGCTCGCTCTCTGTCTCGCTCGCTCTCTGTCTCGCTCGCTCTCTGTCTCGCTCGCTCTCTGTCTCGCTCGCTCTCTGTCTCGCTCGCTCTCTGTCTCGCTCGCTCTCTGTCTCGCTCGCTCTCTGTCTCGCTCGCTCTCTGTCTCGCTCGCTCTCTGTCTCGCTCGCTCTCTGTCTCGCTCGCTCTCTGTCTCGCTCGCTCTCTGTCTCGCTCGCTCTCTGTCTCGCTCGCTCTCTGTCTCGCTCGCTCTCTGTCTCGCTCGCTCTCTGTCTCGCTCGCTCTCTGTCTCGCTCGCTCTCTGTCTCGCTCGCTCTCTGTCTCGCTCGCTCTCTGTCTCGCTCGCTCTCTGTCTCGCTCTCTCTCTGTCTCGCTCTCTCTCTGTCTCGCTCTCTCTCTGTCTCGCTCGCTCTGTCTCGCTCGCTCTCTGTCTCGCTCGCTCTCTGTCTCGCTCGCTCTGTCTCGCTCGCTCTGTCTCGCTCGCTCTGTCTCGCTCGCTCTCTGTCTCGCTCGCTCTCTGTCTCGCTCGCTCTCTGTCTCGCTCGCTCTCTGTCTCGCTCGCTCTCTGTCTCGCTCGCTCTCTGTCTCGCTCGCTCTCTGTCTCGCTCGCTCTCTGTCTCGCTCGCTCTCTGTCTCGCTCGCTCTCTGTCTCGCTCGCTCTCTGTCTCGCTCGCGCTCTGTCTCGCTCGCGCTCTGTCTCGCTCGCGCTCTGTCTCGCTCGCTCTCTGTCTCGCTCGCTCTCTGTCTCGCTCGCTCTCTGTCTCGCTCGCTCTCTGTCTCGCTCGCTCTCTGTCTCGCTCGCTCTCTGTCTCGCTCGCTCTCTGTCTCGCTCGCTCTCTGTCTCGCTCGCTCTCTGTCTCGCTCGCTCTCTGTCTCGCTCGCTCTCTGTCTCGCTCGCTCTCTGTCTCGCTCGCTCTCTGTCTCGCTCGCTCTCTGTCTCGCTCGCTCTCTGTCTCGCTCGCTCTCTGTCTCGCTCGCTCTCTGTCTCGCTCGCTCTCTGTCTCGCTCGCTCTCTGTCTCGCTCGCTCTCTGTCTCGCTCGCTCTCTGTCTCGCTCGCTCGCTCTCTCTCTGTCTCGCGCTCACATCTTTAACTTCTAGAACCGAAATCGACTTTGAATCTTTCAGTCCAGTGTTTGGCTTCTTGGATGGAGCCAGGAGTTTCCTTGGCAGATTCTTCAATTCTACAATTTTGAATTTTCCTCTTTGTCTGATAGCCCCTTTACGGCATCTCTCGTATATCAGGTCCTACGCTTGCCCACCTCGCTGAGAATAAATGTCTCCATGTGAATGGGTACCTGTGAAAACCTCTTCGTAGACAGGTCCAGTACCCCTCCACAGAGAGAGAGAATATGAGTCTAGGAAGAGGTTTTCACAGGTACCCATTCACATGGAGACATTTATTCTCAGCGAGGTGGGCAAGCGTAGGACCTGATATACGAGAGATGCCGTAAAGGGGCTATCAGGTACACATAAAATTGGCCATTTTTATGCGCTAAACGCTCTCATTTTTCATATTTCTAGTGCAGTATTGCAGTTCAGTTTTCATGTTTCATGTTTGCATGTCTTAGCGCTGCAGTGTGCTGCCTTTTTATATGTCCTATACACAGCACACGCTGACATGAGGGATTCCTGCTCTCCAGTCTCTATGTAGACTAACACACAGTATGATGCCCCCACCGCCCACCAAGTATGATGTCCCCAAAGGCCATTACACAGTATAATAGCCCCACACACAAGTATGATGTCCTTGCAGCCCCTGACACAGTACTATGGCCTCACATACAAGTATGATGGCCTCCATGCAAGTATGATTGCCGCCCACACACGTATATTGTTCCCATAGCCCTTCACAGAGTATCATGATCCCCACACGAGTATGATGTCTCCACAGCCCCCCACACAAGTATGATGTCTCCACAGCCCCCCACACAAGTATGATGTCTCCACAGCCCCCCACACAAGTATGATGTCTCCACAGCCCCCCACACAAGTATGATGTCTCCACAGCCCCCCACACAAGTATGATGTCTCCACAGCCCCCACACAAGTATGATGTCTCCACAGCCCCCCACACAAGTATGATGTCTCCACAGCCCCCCCACACAAGTATGATGTCTCCACAGCCCTCCACACAAGTATGATGCCTCCACAGCCCCCCACACAAGTATGTTGTCTCCACAGCCCCCCACACAAGTATGATGTCTCCACAGCCCCCCACACAAGTATGATGTCTCCACAGCCCCCCGCACAAGTATGATGTCTCCACAGCCCCCCGCACAAGTATGATGTCTCCACAGCCCCCCGCACAAGTATGATGTCTCCACAGCCCCCCGCACAAGTATGATGTCTCCACAGCCCCCCGCACAAGTATGATGTCTCCACAGCCCCCCACACAAGTATGATGTCTCCACAGCCCCCCACACAAGTATGATGTCTCCACAGCCCCCCACACAAGTATGATGTCTCCACAGCCCCCCACACAAGTATGATGTCTCCACAGCCCCCCACACAAGTATGATGTCTCCACAGCCCCCCACACAAGTATGATGTCTCCACAGCCCCCCACACAAGTATGATGTCTCCACAGCCCCCCACACAAGTATGATGTCTCCACAGCCCCCCACACAAGTATGATGTCTCCACAGCCCCCCACACAAGTATGATGTCTCCACAGCCCCCCACACAAGTATGATGTCTCCACAGCCCCCCACACAAGTATGATGTCTCCACAGCCCCCCACACAAGTATGATGTCACCTACATCCCCCTTCACAAGTACTGACTGTTAATTAAATAGAAAAATAAAACTATTGCCCTGACTCTCTGCCCAGCAGGTGTACTCGGGTGTACTCTGGTGACTCCATAGCGCCTGCTGAGCAGGGACTCGATCCCACAGGCTGAATGATGGAACATTTAGTCGGCGGCTTCCGGTTCCATCATTATATTCACCGGTATCTCGGTCCTGAGGATGCAGATACCGGTGAGATTGAGATGCGGGACCAGGGGTGCGGCTGGGTGGTGCAGGACACTACTGTATCCACTCTTCGGGCTGCATAGGAACAGATGAGGGTCCGGATGTGGCCCCCAAGCCGCACTGTTCCCGGGTCTGCATTAATGGCGTCTCACGGTTCACACATTGCAGAACAACCTGTAGCTTTGCTCTTCCTGATCCCGGTTTCTGACCAGTAATGTAGACCGACACCAAAGGGAGAAATATCTGAAGTAACTTGTATTGTGTAAGATTATTGTACTTGTTTTTATTATGTATTCCCCCCCCTCACATGTAAAGCGCCATGGAATAAATGACTATATAATAATAATAATAATAATAAGTATAGGCTGAAGATAAGAAACCAAGAATCAGCCGGCGTCTCACCAGAAAACCCATCACAGGAGGCTGTGAGCGCAGAATTCAGATCTTCGCTGACTCCGTCTGTTCCTGAAATGTCGCATGTCTCTGTTTAACAATATTTCACGACTTCACGGTGCAGTATTTATAGAAGCTTCTGAAGATCCGCAGCCGCCGAGCAGCTCCGCTCTCCCGGTGTGTGGGCATAGCTGGTGGTATTTCTGTAATCCCGAGCCTTTCATATCCCAGAATACTTCTCTCTGACATTTAGGCGGAGTAGTGAGGTGCTGCTGTGAGTGTATTCTCTGCGGACGCGCCATTACACCGGACCTGCCGCCTCTCCTGAAACATCTTGTTTAAGTAAATACTTAAATTCTGCATCAATTTACAATTTTGGAATATTTCTCCTTAGAACTTTTTGGATTCCTCTTTATTTCTTCTAGAAATTCCGGAATAAATTGACACCTGGACGTTACCAGTGGCTGCACAGACTGACACTGCCCAATCACCGCTTCAAACTGTGTAGGGACACACCCCTTTCACAAGAGGAATGGGAACACCCAGTTGTCAATTTTATTCTTAAATGTCTAAAAGGAAAGGCACAACACAATGTTTTTACGAAAAGAGTATCCGAAATTATTTAATGGAATATTCACCAAAACGGACGTGTTAGGAGCGCTGAACCGTCCACTTTAAGGAGTCAGGTGGCTACTGGTTTCCCCTTGTATTGATATAGAATTTTCTTTTTCATGTTCTAAGTGACCACTGCTGTGAACACATTCGTTATCGGGCGTATTGTTGACTTAATTTGCAAACTGTGCGGTTTACTAATCTTGGTCTTCGACTGCAGTCACATCCAGAGCAGCGCTCTAAATTCTTCTCCTCGTTACCTGGATAGTTCATCTCCATAGATAAATATCTGACTTCACAGCTCAGATCTGCGCACTTGTCATCGTCTGAGCTGCCACAATAATTTGCCTCCTGATAACATTATACCATTCCAAACTTAAAGGGACAGGGGGAATCAATCTAAATGAATGCTAGGGCAATAATTAAAATAGAATGGGAGGAGATGATTACAAAGATGCTCTCTATGTGGATGAAAATGAAGGGAAATAAAAAGAAAAATGTAGAAAAAACCCATAAGATATAAGGAGGGGGTTTAGATCGTTGTATCCCCCTCTGACATCTGTGCATGCGAGTAATCTGCGCATTTCGGGTCACTTCTCTCTCTCTTCCAGTTACATATCAGTACATCTTCTCTCCTGGCTGAATGGGCGGGCTCTAATCTGTGTCCAATCAGGTGTTTCTCTCCTCCCCTCTCACAGCATAAGTCTCAGGCAGATCTGCAGCCGCATCTCCCTCCTACCCTCTCCTCCCAAATGTATTGCTTTGCTCTAGAATTTAAAAGGAGGATTCCTGTGAGAAAGAAGCTCTGAATTTTGCACCACGACATTACACAGCGTGCTAGTTTTTTCCACCCGGTTTTTGACGGCCAGCATCCCGAGGCTCCTGACTGGTTACGAGCCAGTTCCAGAGTTTGCAGATAGTTCTTTGTACATTTTTGCATTCTAAGTGTCCTCCGTCTGCGCTTCCTGCTGGCAGGGTGACAGCGCTGCAGCAAATCCTGCAGCCACATATCCGTCTTTGGGTTCGGGTGCAGCACGCAGCCATTTCGCAGACGTCTCCGACAATCCTTCCTTCTTCCTATAGCCAGAGTCCTTTCTTTTTTTGTAAGTTCCTTTTTTTTTTTTTTTTTTTTTATACAAATTTCACATTAAAATTCTCCGCGAGCGTCGGCTTCTGCAGATGAGGCAGTCAGGTTCGAGGCGCGCGGTGAAAGTTTGCCCCCCGGCAATGCTGAAATGGAGATGGTCGGGGAAGATTGCCAAAATGAATGCTGTGTCCAGGCACGCTCATCTGCAAAATAAATGCGCAGCTATTCCCAGCGAGGGGGTGAGTCGGGAGGAAACTGGAACGCTTCATTTCTAGGGCTACTACAGGCCGTGGTCCATGGTAGAAGTAGCGGAACATCTATCTGGCCCCTGATGATTCGGAACGCCCAATAATCTAGAATATTATCCCCAAAGTATCCACTGCTGATATGTGGACACCTTCTATCTGCACTGCTACATTGTAGCAAACTTCATAGGCACCCATTCACTTGTACCAGCTCGATGGCCCCTCAGAATCTGCGGGGTCCCTGCTGATTATATTTCAGCCATAGGTCCTCACTGGATAAATGGGAAAACACCTTCACGAAAAAATGTAATATTAGACTAAAGGGAACCTGAGTAACCGCACGGCTCCTGCATTATTAAGGAGCAGTTACCGAACACCCATGTAAAGAAAAAAACAAAAGTGTGTAATACCTAATTTTGCCTGCGGAGGCGCTGCAGGAATTTTGAACACTTACTGCCATGCTTCCACATCTGATCAATGGGGATTGCAGCAAGAGGACACTTTGTGATCAGTTTATTGTTAGGGATCTTTCCAACATATTTTGGGGGTTTGTGGATCCAGAACCCTGCAAAATAACAGTGTGGGATATATATATATATATATATATATATATATATATATATATATATATATATATATATATATATATATATATATATATATATATATATATATATATATATATATATATATATATATTTTCAAAGTGTACATCCGTAACCTCGTTCCGTGTGTCGGGTGCAGGTATATGGAGCAGGCTCAGGAGCTGAACCCGCTCCGCTCAGGTTATGTCCCTTGGAGGAAAGCGCAAAAGAGAGTATAAAATTAGCCAGTCGTGACGGGATTAATTAAATGTGGTAATTTAGAATGGGTATTCGGTGGTCGCTCATTTACACTTTTTTGTAAATTGTTGAATTTTGTAAGATAAATAAATAAATGATTGAGGGGTGAAAATTTTTCCACTGCAATGTGAAGGCTTGTCTGCCTCCAGGTGGTGCAGCGCTCTCGGGGGAGACGCCGGCCCTGCACGTGATGCAGGTGATCATTATGTGGGAGGTTTACTTGGGTATAAACAGCCATTTATATTCCCGTTTGAAATGTTGAGAGACGTACTAATGATAGCGTGGAGCGCGGGGAGGAATACTCTGAATATACTGTGATTAGCCCTCCACAACCAGCCGGCGTACGCCGGTGATAGACGTAACATCTGTGTACCCTCAACTGCCGCCGTAATAACCGTACAGCTCAATGATGGCAAATCACTGCTACCCTGAGCCCACAATGACCACAGAGGTGCAGCCATGGCGGCCACAGGATGTCTATCGCCCAGGTGACTGGTGTACACTCTGTGTCATCTGTCATCACAAATCGAGTCTCCTGCTTTTGTGCAGTTCATAAAAGAACTGTTGACTTTCAAGTATCACTGTGTACATACGTTACATTACTGATCCTGAGCTACATCCTGTATTGTACCCCAGAGCTGCACTCACTATTCTGCTGGTGCAGTCACTGTGTACATACGTTACATTACTGATCCTGAGCTGTTATGACCCCAATGGCGAGGGTCTCAGAGATATCAGCAAGTCTGCAAAGTACAAAAATCCAGCTCATAGGGCAGTGGTAACTGGGTTGACCATATATCTACTCCTAACGCCAACCCTAGAAGTAGCCGGGGAACATGCCTACGTTGGTCGCTAGATGTCTCGCGCCAGCCGGAGAGCTAACTACCCCTAGAAGAGGAAAACAAAGACCTCTCTTGCCTCCAGAGAAAGGACCCCAAAAGTAGGATACATGCCCCCCACAAATAATAACGGTGAGGTAAGAGGAAATGACAAACACAGAGATGAACTAGGTTTAGCACAGAGAGGCCCACTTACTAATAGCAGAATATAGTAAGATAACTTATATGGTCAACAAAAACCCTATCAAAAATCCACGCTGGAGATTCAAGAACCCCCCAACCGTCTAACGGCCCGGGGGGAGAACACCAGCCGCCCTAGAGCTTCCAGCAAGGTCAGGATACAGATAATATACAAGCTGGACAAAAAATGCAAACAATAACGAATTGCAAAAAGCAAAAAAGCAGACTTAGCTTAATCAAGCAGGAACCAGGATCAGTAGACAAGAGCACTACAGATTAGCTCTGATATCAACGTTGCCAGGCATTGAACTGAAGGTCCAGGGAGCTTATATAGCAACACCCCTGACCTAACGACCCAGGTGAGCATAAAAGGAATGACTGACAAACCCAGAGTCAAATCACTAGTAGCCACTAGAGGGAGCCAAAAAGTAAATTCACAACAGTACCTACCCCTTAGTGAGGGGTCACCGAACCCTCACCAAGACCACCAGGGCGATCAGGATGAGCGGCGTGAAAGGCACGAACTAAATCGGCCGCATGCACATCAGAGGCGACCACCCAGGAATTATCCTCCTGACCATAGCCCTTCCACTTGACCAGGTACTGAAGCCTCCGCCTGGAGAGACGAGAATCTAAGATCTTCTCCACCACGTACTCCAACTCGCCCTCAACCAACACCGGAGCAGGAGGCTCAGCAGAAGGAACCACAGGCACAACGTACCGCCGCAACAAGGACCTATGAAATACGTTGTGAATGGCAAACGACACCGGAAGATCCAGGCGAAAGGATACAGGATTAAGGATCTCCAATATCTTGTAAGGACCAATGAATCGAGGCTTAAATTTGGGAGAGGAGACCTTCATAGGAACAAATCGAGAAGACAGCCATACCAAATCCCCAACACGAAGTCGGGGACCCACACCGCGGCGGCAGTTGGCAAAACGCTGAGCCTTCTCCTGTGACAACTTCAAGTTGTCCACCACATGAGTCCAGATCCGCTGCAACCTATCCACCACAGAATCCACCCCAGGACAGTCAGAAGGCTCCACATGTCCCGAGGAAAAACGAGGGTGGAAACCAGAGTTGCAGAAAAATGGCGAAACCAAGGTGGCAGAACTAGCCCGATTATTAAGGGCAAATTCAGCCAACGGCAAGAAGGTCACCCAATCATCCTGATCAGAAGAGACAAAACACCTCAAATACACCTCCAGAGTCTGATTAGTTCGTTCCGTTTGTCCGTTAGTCTGTGGATGAAAAGCGGACGAAAACGACAAATCTATGCCCATCCTACCACAAAAGGAACGCCAGAACCTGGAAACAAACTGGGATCCTCTGTCCGACACAATATTCTCAGGAATGCCGTGCAAACGAACCACGTTCTGGAAGAACACAGGAACCAGATCAGAAGAGGAAGGCAGTTTGGGCAAAGGAACCAGATGGACCATCTTGGAGAAACAATCACATATCACCCAGATGACAGACATGCCCTGAGACACCGGAAGATCCGAAATGAAATTTATAGAGATGTGTGTCCAAGGTCTCTTCGGGACAGGCAAGGGCAAGAGCAACCCGCTGGCACGAGAACAGCAAGGCTTAGCTCGAGCACAAGTACCACAGGACTGCACAAATGACCGCACATCTCTTGACAAGGAAGGCCACCAAAAGGACCTGGCCACCAGATCTCTGGTGCCAAAAATTCCCGGGTGCCCTGCCAACACTGAGGAATGAACCTCGGAAATGACTCTGCTGGTCCATTTAGCAGGCACAAACAATCTGTCAGGTGGACAAGAGTCAGGCCTACCAGCCTGAAATCTCTGCAACACACGTCGCAGATCTGGAGAAATAGCTGACAGGATAACTCCTTCCTTAAGAATACCCACAGGTTCAGCGACTCCAGGAGCATCAGGCACAAAGCTCCTAGACAGAGCATCGGCCTTCACATTCTTAGAACCTGGTAAATACGAAACCACAAAGTCAAAACGGGAGAAAAACAATGACCAGCGGGCCTGTCTAGGATTCAGGCGTTTAGCAGACTCGAGGTACATCAGATTTTTGTGATCAGTCAAGACCACCACACGATGCTTAGCACCCTCGAGCCAATGACGCCACTCCTCAAATGCCCACTTCATGGCCAACAACTCCCGATTGCCCACATCATAATTTCGCTCTGCCGGCGAAAACTTCCTAGAGAAAAAGGCACAAGGTCTCATAGTAGAGCAACCAGGGCCTCTCTGCGACAAAACGGCCCTTGCCCCAATCTCCGAAGCATCCACTTCAACCTGAAAGGGAAGTGAGACATCAGGCTGGCACAAAACAGGCGCTGAAGTAAACCGGCGCTTCAACTCCTGGAAAGCCTCCACGGCAGCAGGAGCCCAGTTAGCCACATCAGAGCCTTTCTTGGTCATATCCGTCAACGGTTTAACAACGCTAGAAAAATTAGCGATAAAACGACGGTAGAAGTTAGCAAAACCCAAGAACTTCTGAAGACTCTTAACTGACGAGGGTTGAGTCCAATCATGAATAGCTCGAACCTTGACTGGGTCCATCTCCACAGCAGAAGGGGAAAAAATGAACCCTAAAAAGGGAACCTTCGGTACACCAAAGAGACACTTTGAGCCTTTAACAAACAAAGAATTTTCACGCAAAATCTTGAAAACCATCCTGACCTGTTCCACATGCGAGTCCCAATCATCAGAAAAAACCAGAATATCATCCAGATAAACGATCAAAAATTTATCCAGATAGTTCCGGAAAATGTCATGCATAAAGGACTGAAAAACTGAAGGTGCATTAGAGAGCCAAAATGGCATCACCAAGTACTCAAAATGACCTTCGGGCATATTGAATGCGGTTTTCCATTCATCTCCTTGCTTAATGCGCACAAGGTTGTACGCACCACGAAGGTCTATCTTGGTGAACCACTTGGCACCTTTAATCCGGGCAAACAAGTCTGACAACAACGGCAAAGGATACTGAAATTTGACAGTGATCTTATTCAAAAGCCGATAGTCAATACAAGGCCTCAAAGATCCGTCCTTTTTAGCCACAAAAAAGAATCCCGCACCAAGAGGGGAAGAAGAAGGACGAATATGCCCCTTCTCCAGAGACTCCTTGATATATGAACGCATCGCGGTATGTTCAGGTACCGACAGATTAAACAGTCTTCCCTTAGGAAACTTACTGCCTGGAATCAAATCTATTGCACAGTCACATTCCCTATGAGGAGGCAGTGCACTTGACCTAGACTCGCTGAAGACATCCTGATAATCAGACAAATACGCCGGAACTTCCGAAGGCGTAGAAGTAGCAATAGACACGGGCAGGGAATCTCCATGAATTCCATGACAGCCCCAACTTGACACTGACATTGCCTTCCAGTCCAAGACTGGATTATGGGTCTGTAACCATGGCAACCCCAAAACAACCAAATCATGCATCTTATGCAGAACAAGAAAACGTATCACCTCGCGGTGTTCAGGAGTCATGCACATGGTAACCTGTGTCCAAAACTGCGGCTTATTTTCTGCCAATGGCGTAGCGTCAATACCCCTAAGAGGGATAGGATTTTCCAATGGCTCAAGAACAAAACCGCAGCGCTTGGCAAATGACAGATCCATAAGACTCAGGGCAGCACCTGAATCTACAAACGCCATGACAGGATACGATGACAGTGAGCAAATCAAAGTTACAGATAGAATAAACTTAGGTTGCAAATTACCAATGGCGACAGGACTAACAACCTTAGTAAGACGCTTAGAGCATGCTGAGATAACATGTGTAGAATCACCACAGTAGTAGCACAAGCCATTCCGGCGTCTATGAATTTTCCGCTCATTTCTAGTCAGGATTCTATCACATTGCATCAAATCAGGTGTCTGTTCAGATAACACCATGAGGGAATTTGCGGTTTTTCTATCACATTGCATTAAATCAGGTGCCTGTTCAGATAACACCATGAGGGAATTTGCGGTTTTGCGCTCCCGCAACCGCCGGTCAATTTGAATCGCCAGGGCCATGGAATCATTCAGACCTGTGGGAATGGGAAAACCCACCATAACATTCTTAATGGCTTCAGAAAGGCCATTTCTAAAATTTGCAGCCAATGCACACTCGTTCCACTGGGTAAGCACGGACCATTTCCGAAATTTTTGGCAATACACCTCAGCCTCGTCCTGGCCCTGAGACATAGCCAGCAAGGCTTTTTCTGCCTGAATCTCAAGATTGGGTTCCTCATAAAACAAACCGAGCGCCAGAAAAAACGCATCAATATCAGCCAATGCCGGATCTCCTGGCGCCAGCGAGAAAGCCCAATCCTGGGGGTCACCCCGTAAAAAAGAAATAACAATTTTCACTTGCTGAGCGGAGTCTCCAGAGGAACAGGGTCTCGGGGACAAAAACAATTTACAATTATTCCTGAAATTTCTAAACTTAAATCGGTCTCCGGAAAACAGTTCAGGAATCGGTATCTTAGGTTCTGACATAGGATTTCTGGTAACATAATCTTGTATGCCCTGCACACGAGCAGCAAGCTGGTCCACACTTGTAATCAAGGTCTGGACATTCATGTCTGCAGCAAACACAAGCCACTCAAAGGTAAAGGGGAAAAGAAAAAAAAAAATGAGAGAGAGAAAAAAAAACTCAGAACTTTCTTTCTTATAATCCCACTTCTGCAATGCATTTAACATTTAGTACAGGCCTGGCAAACTGTTATGACCCCAATGGCGAGGGTCTCAGAGATATCAGCAAGTCTGCAAAGTACAAAAATCCAGCTCATACGGCAGTGGTAACTGGGTTGACCATATATCTACTCCTAACGCCAACCCTAGAAGTAGCCGGGGAACATGCCTACGTTGGTCGCTAGATGTCTCGCGCCAGCCGGAGAATCTAACTACCCCTAGAAGAGGAAAACAAAGACCTCTCTTGCCTCCAGAGAAAGGACCCCAAAAGTAGGATACAAGCCCCCCACAAATAATAACGGTGAGGTAAGAGGAAATGACAAACACAGAGATGAACTAGGTTTAGCACAGAGAGGCCCACTTACTAATAGCAGAATATAGTAAGATAACTTATATGGTCAACAAAAACCCTATCAAAAATCCACGCTGGAGATTCAAGAACCCCCCAACCGTCTAACGGCCCGGGGGGAGAACACCAGCCGCCCTAGAGCTTCCAGCAAGGTCAGGATACAGATAATATACAAGCTGGACAAAAAATGCAAACAATAACGAATTGCAAAAAGCAAAAAAGCAGACTTAGCTTAATCAAGCAGGAACCAGGATCAGTAGACAAGAGCACTACAGATTAGCTCTGATATCAACGTTGCCAGGCATTGAACTGAAGGTCCAGGGAGCTTATATAGCAACACCCCTGACCTAACGACCCAGGTGAGCATAAAAGGAATGACTGACAAACCCAGAGTCAAATCACTAGTAGCCACTAGAGGGAGCCAAAAAGTAAATTCACAACACTGAGCTACATCCTGTATTGTACCCCAGAGCTGCACTTACTATTCTGCTGGTGCAGTCACTGTGTACATACATTACATTACTGATCCTGAGTTACATCCTGTATTATACCCCAGAGCTGCACTCACTATTCTGCCGATGCAGCCACTGTGTACTTACATTACATTACTGATCCTCAGTTACATCCTGTATTATACCCCAGAGCTGCACTCACTATTCTGCTGGTGCAGTCACTGTGTACATACATTACTGATCCTGAGTTACATCCTGTATTATACCCCAGAGCTGCACTCACTATTCTGCTGGTGCAGTCACTGTGTACATACATTACTGATCCTGAGTTACATCCTGTATTATACCCCAGAGCTGCACTCACTATTCTGCTGGTGCAGTCACTGTGTACATACATTACATTACTGATCCTGAGTTGCATCCTGTATTATACTCCAGAGCTGCACTCACTATTCTGCTGGTGCAGTCACTGTGTACATACATTACATTACTGATCCGGAGTTACATCCTGTATTATACCCCAGAGCTGCACTCACTATTCTGCTGGTGCAGTCACTGTGTACATACATTACATTACTGATCCTGAGTTACATCCTGTATTATACTCCAGAGCTGCACTCACTATTCTGCTGGTGCAGTCACTGTGTACATACATTACTGATCCTGAGTTACATCCTGTATTATACCCCAGAGCTGCACTCACTATTCTGCTGGTGCAGTCACTGTGTACATACATTACTGATCCTGAGTTACATCCTGTATTATACCCCAGAGCTGCACTCACTATTCTGCTGGTGCAGTCACTGTGTACATACATTACATTACTGATCCTGAGTTGCATCCTGTATTATACTCCAGAGCTGCACTCACTATTCTGCTGGTGCAGTCACTGTGTACATACATTACTGATCCTGAGTTACATCCTGTATTATACCCCAGAGCTGCACTCACTATTCTGCTGGTGCAGTCACTGTGTACATACATTACATTACTGATCCTGAGTTGCATCCTGTATTATACTCCAGAGCTGCACTCACTATTCTGCTGGTGCAGTCACTGTGTACATACATTACATTACTGATCCTGAGTTGCATCCTGTATTATACTCCAGAGCTGCACTCACTATTCTGCTGGTGCAGTCACTGTGTACATACATTACTGATCCTGAGTTACATCCTGTATTATACCCCAGAGCTGCACTCACTATTCTGCTGGTGCAGTCACTGTGTACATACATTACATTACTGATCCTGAGTTGCATCCTGTATTATACTCCAGAGCTGCACTCACTATTCTGCTGGTGCAGTCACTGTGTACATACATTACTGATCCTGAGTTACATCCTGTATTATACCCCAGAGCTGCACTCACTATTCTGCTGGTGCAGTCACTGTGTACATACATTACATTACTGATCTTGAGTTGCATCCTGTATTATACTCCAGAGCTGCACTCACTATTCTGCTGGTGCAGTCACTGTGTACATACATTACATTACTGATCCTGAGTTGCATCCTGTATTATACTCCAGAGCTGCACTCACTATTCTGCTGGTGCAGTCACTGTGTACATACATTACTGATCCTGAGTTACATCCTGTATTATACCCCAGAGCTGCACTCACTATTCTGCTGGTGCAGTCACTGTGTACATACATTACATTACTGATCCTGAGTTGCATCCTGTATTATACTCCAGAGCTGCACTCACTATTCTGCTGGTGCAGTCACTGTGTACCGTATTTTTGTAATCGGATTTGTGTGTGATTCATCAGCACTAAATGATCTAAGTTGGTGAAGTGAGAAAAATATAGGCATAAATTAAATTTATGGGATCAAATAACTAAAAATTGGCATGTGCATATTTATTCACCCCTTTTGCTATGAATCCCCTAAAAATTTCTGGTGCAATCAATTCCCTCCATAAGTCACATCCTTAGTGACAGGACGTCATGTGTGCAATCCAAGTGTCTCATGGTCTGTCACTGACAGCTGTCAGCACTGACCTGTCACAGCCGGTATACATGCAGTGACAGTTTAAATGCAGGACTGACATAGCACGTCATGGTGTGGGAACTGACACCCGCTCATGACGTGCTAAGGTCATTGTTAAGGAGTCAAGAAAGTGGCACCACTAAATAAACAACACCATGAAGACCAAAGAGATCTTCAAACAAGTCAGAGACAAAGTTGTTGAGAAGTACAAGTCAGGGTTGGATTATGGGAAAAAAATCCCAATCTCCGATGATTCCCTGGAGTACCATAAAACCCATCATCATCAAATGGAAAGAACATGGTACCCCAACAAACCTGCCAAGAGAGGGCGCCCATCAAAATTCTCAGCCCGGGCTAGGAGGGCATTAATCAGGCAGCAAATAGACCAAAGGTAACCCTGAATTAGCTGCAGAGTTCCTAAGCAGAGACTGAAGTATCTGTCCATACGACCACAATAAACCTTCATAGAGGTGGCCTTTATGGAAGAGTGGGAAGAAAAAAGCCTTTCCTTACACACAAAAATTGTAAGGCTCATTTTGCGTTTGCCAAAAGACTTGTGGGAGACTGCCCAAATGTATGGAGGAAGGCACTGTGGTCAGATGAAATCAAAATTGAACTTTTTTGGCCACCAAGTTAGATGCTATGTCTGGCGCCAAATCAATACAGCTGACCACCCCAAGAACACCATCCCCACAGTAAAACATGGTGATGGCAGTATCATGCTGTGGGGATGTTTTTTTTTTCGGCAGCAGGGATCGGGAAAATGGTCCGAGTCAAGGGGAAGATAGGATGGTGCCAATTGCAAGGATATTCTTGAGCAAAACCTGTTTCAGCCTGTCAGTGATTTGCGACTGGGATGAAGGTTCTCCTTCCAACAAGACAAGGGTTGTTCAAATCATTTAAAGCTATGACCAGTCCAGTTTTGATTTACCGAAACCAACTTTAGCTCCGACTCAGCAGCCCTTTGGTCTTCTGCCATTAGGCCAAGCTGCTCTTTCACTTGGCTGCTGTGACAATTACCGGTACATACATTACATTACTGATCCTGAGCTACATCCTGTATTATACCCCAGAGCTGCACTCACTATTCTGCTGGTGCAGTCACTGTGCACATACATTACATTACTGATCCTGAGTTGCATCCTGTATTATACCCCATAGCTGCACTCACTATTCTGCTGGTGCAGTCACTGTGCACATACATTATATTACTGATCCTGAGTTGCATCCTGTATTATACCCCAGAGCTGCATTCACTATTCTGCTGGTGCAGTCACTGTGTACATGCATTACATTACTGATCCTGTACTGATCCTGAGTTACATCCTGTATTATACTCCAGAGCTGCACTCACTATTCTGCTGGTGCAGTCACTGTGTACATATATTACATTACTGATCCTGAGTTACATCCTGTATTATACTCCAGAGCTGCACGCACTATTCTGCTGGTGCAGTCACTGTACATATATTACATTACTGATCCTGAGTTACATTCTGTATTATACCCCAGAGCTGCACTCTATTCTGCTGGTGCAGTCACTGCGTACATACATTACATTACTGATCCTGAGTTACATCCTGTATTATACCCCAGAGCTGCACTCACTATTCTGCTGGTGCAGTCACTGTGTACATACATTACATTACTGATTCTGAGTTACATCCTGTATTATACCCCAGAGCTGCACTCAATATTCTGCTGGTGCAGTCACTGTGTACATACATCACATTACTGATCCTGAGTTACATCCTGTACTATACCCCAGAGCTGCACTCACTATTCTGCTGGTGCAGTCACTGTGTACATACATCACATTACTGATCCTGAGTTACATCATGTATTATACCCCAGAGCTGCACTCACTATTCTGCTGGTGGAGTCACTGTGTACATACATTACATTACTGATCCTGAGTTACATCCTGTAATATACCCCAGAGCTGCACTCACTATTCTGCTGGTGCAGTCACTGTGTACATACATTACATTACTGATCCTGAGTTACATCCTGAATTATACTCCAGAGCTGCACTCACTATTCTGCTGGTGCGGTCACTGTGTACTTACATTACATTACTGATCCTGAGTTACCTCCTGTATTATACCCCAGAGCTGCACTCACTATTCTGCTGGTGCGGTCACTGTGTACTTACATTACTGATACTGAGTTACATCCTGTATTATACTCCAGAGCTGCACTCACTATTCTGCTGGTGCAGTCACTGTGTACATACATTACATTACTGATCCTGAGTTACTTCCTGTATTATACCCCAGAGCTGCACTCACTATTCTGCTGGTGCAGTCACTGTGTACATACATTACTGATCCTGAGTTACCTCCTGTATTATACCCCAGAGCTGCACTCACTATTCTGCTGGTGCAGTCACTGTGTACATACATTACTGATCCTGAGTTACATCCTGTATTATACTCCAGAGCTGCACTCACTATTCTGCTGGTGCAGTCACTGTGTACATACATTACATTACTGATCCTGAGTTACCTCCTGTATTATACCCCAGAGCTGCACTCACTATTCTGCTGGTGCAGTCACTGTGTACATACATTACTGATCCTGAGTTACATCCTGTATTATACCCCAGAGCTGCACTCACTATTCTGCTGGTGCAGTCACTGAAATCCTCTTACACTCAGCATTCTGCTCATAGAGACATGTGTGAAGATGTTTCTTTTTCACATTCCCAACCATTTGTTGTTGTCTCGGTGCATCCAAAATAAAAACTAAATGTCTTTTTATGTTATCTCTTAATTTCTTTTCGTTTTCCTCCACCGAGCTGTGTGTCTTTATGGTAACAGACTACTTGTTCTGTGTAGTCGGATCTAGCAGTTCTAAGTCCTCACATATCCTCCCACTTTCTTTCCCCCATCCCTCCTCCCTCAGGCTGCCCCTGAGGTGAATGTATGGAACATGCTTACATGGTGCTGAGACTGATATCTGATCACCTGCACTGCGGCCTGCACAGATAACGTAGCGCCCTCACTGATAACTGATCTCATGCACTGCGGCACACACTGGTAACTGAGCGCCCGCACTGATATCTGATCACCTGCACTGCATCCTGCACTGATAACGGAACGCCCGCACTGATAACTGATCACCTGCACTGCGGCCCACACTGATAACGGAACGCCCGCACTGATAACTGATCACATGCACTGCGGCACACACTGGTAACTGAGCTCCCGCATTGATATCTGATCACCTGCACTGCGGCCCGCACTGATAAATGAGCTCCCGTGCTGGTAACTGATCACCTGCACTGCGGCCCACACTGATAACGGAACGCCCGCACTGATAAATGATCACCTGCACTGCGGCCCACACAGATAACAGAGCGCCCGCGCTGATAACTGGTCACCTGCACTGCGGCACACACTGATAACGGAACGCCCGCACTGATATCTGATCACCTGCACTGCGGCCCACACTGATAACGGAACGCCCGCACTGATATCTGATCACCTGCACTGCGGCCCACACTGATAACGGAACGCCCGGACTGATAACTGATCACCTGCACTACGGCCCACACTGATAACGGAACGCCCGCACTGATATCTGATCACCTGCACTGCGGCCCACACTGATAACGGAACGCCCGGACTGATAACTGATCACCTGCACTGCATCCTGCACTGATAACAGAACGCCCGCACTGATAACTGATCACCTGCACTGCGGCCCACACTGATAACGGAACGCCTGCACTGATAACTGATCACCTGCACTGCGGCCCACACTGATAACGGAACGCCCGCACTGATATCTGATAACCTGCACTGCGGCCCACACTGATAATGGAACGCCCGCACTGATAACTGATCACCTGCACTGCGGCCCACACTGATAACGGAACGCCCGCACTGATATCTGATAACCTGCACTGCGGCCCACACTGATAACGGAACGCCCGCACTGATAACTGATCACCTGCACTAAGGCCCACACTGATAACGGAACGCCCGCACTGATATCTGATCACCTGCACTGCGGCCCACACTGATAATGGAACGCCCGCACTGATAACTGATCACCTGCACTGCGGCCGCACTGATAATGGAGCGCTTTCACTGATATCGGAGCGCCCGCACTGCGGACCCCTGGCTGTTTACCAATGCTATCTTGAGTAAACATTTGCATTGGGAATAGTGGAGGATTACTGGGCTAATTAGGTTATTGGCTTCTCCAGCGCCAGTGATAAGAGGGTGTTATGTGGGCGCTGTGCCAGCTGCCAACGATTGACACGTGCAGATTTACTGTATGGTCTTCCTCCTCCTCTTTAGATAAGGCTAAATAATGGAGTTCTGAAGTTGTCTGCTTGCTGTCAGTGAATGTGGACATATTTATATCCTGTATCCATATTAATTACAGTTACAATTACATACTTCTGCAGCAGGAGCCTCTCCCCTGTTCTGTTAGTTTGATACGTTTTACCTGCACTAATAAATGGTATCAATCTAGTGTTCAGAGGATCTTCTAGACTAGATGTACGTGTAACAAACCTTCAGCTCTGGATAGCATTAGGTTAGGACGTTCAAAAGATTTCATCTTCTATTGGCTACAGGATTTAAAGAGGTATTCCCATCTCTGAGATCCTGTCCTAATACTTAGTAGGTGTGATCATAATATTAGCAAATGCCTCCAATTAGAAATGTAGTATAGTTTTTCTGATTTGCTATGTCTCTTTCCTCATGTGCAGGCATTGCAGGACCTTAGGTATCCATGGTTATCACCACTGATATACTGACCACTAGTTGCTACTGGTTGTAACCATGGATACCTAAGGTCCTTCAATGCCTGCACATGAGAAAAGAGACATAGCGAATCAGAAAAACTATACTACATTTCTAATTTGGAGGTATTTGCAAATATTATTATTACACCTATTACATTTTGGGATGGGATCATGGAGATGGGAATACTCCTTTAAGTGGGGAGTTTGTTCCCCAAGATGTGATTGCGGGTTGCCGATGGGCCTGCTGGAGGTACCCATGGTTGTCATCTTGGTTCTTCTGTGAAGCCCAGTGCTGGTGGGCCTCATGAAGACTCCCATGGTTGCCACCTTGGTGCTCCTGTGAAGCCCAGTGCTGATGGGCCTATTGAAGACTACCATGGCTGCCATCTTGGTGCTCCTGTGAAGCCCAGTGCTGATGAGCCTTCTGAAGTCCTCGTTTGCTTCCATCTTGGTGCTCCTATGAAGCTCAAGGCTGCTGGGCCTCCTGAAGACCTCCTTTGCAGCCATCTTGGTGCTCCTATGAAGCTCAAGGCTGATGGACTTTCTGAAGACCTCCTTTGCTGCCTTTTTGTGCTCCTATGATGCCCAGGTATAGGCATGAACTTCATAGAACATATTTGTAGTATTAAGCATTGCAGTACGCAGAACAATTGATCGAACGTTTATGTCCCCAGGGGGACTATAAAAACTACAGTGAAAAGTAAATAAAAAAAATGTAATAAATGTTCAAAAAAAATAATGAAAAAAAAAAAAGGCATATAAAAAGCCCAAAGTATAAATTATTTCACCTTTAAGGTAAACTCCTCAAAGAAAAAAAAAGTTTAAATTCTCGAATAGCAATTATTCGGTTTCCATACCTTCTCACGAAAAATGAAATACAAGTAGATGAAAGCGTTATAGATACCCGAAATACGGTGTACAACTGGTCACGCAAAATACACACACAAGCCCTCACATCTGTATCTGCATAAAGATTAAAAAAACAGTTATGGGGGCCGTATAAATGAAGCCCCTAAAGCAATGGTCAAATTGAGTATTTTTTCTCTATTTCATCCTGCTTGGATTCCCCCACCAATTTTTCCATTATAGTGACTGGTGTCATACAAAAGTACAAGTCGTGCTGGAGAAAACAAGCCTATGTCGATGAAAAAAAAAAAAAATGTTGTGGTTCTTGGGGAAAAAAAAAAACACAAAAAAAAGTTCAAAAACTAAAATTAAAGTGTGAAATCTGTGCCATTGTCATAATGTCGTGAAATAAAACAAAAAAAACTTTCCACTTACACAATTAGCTGTGATATTCTGGGTGACCGTGATGGGGGTGGAGCATAACCCCAAATCCCAGAGTCCTGCTCCGCCCCCTGGACTCCCTATTAGGTGTAACACAATGTATCCGTTTTGCCTGGAATGTTCGAGTATCTTTTCAGACTTGACAACCACTCTGGAGGCTTTTGTGTTACCGTGAGGGTTGTCGGCTTCCCCTTGTTTCGTACATTGGGGTCTGGAACTCGTCCCCCTCTGTGAGTCGGAGGCACATTGCCCAGCTGCTATGTGAGTGGTTTAATGACTCCACTGCCTTCTAAATATACCTTTCACATCAGCCGTCCTGAAACCAATTAGCATGCCCGCGTCTTTGTCCTTAAGCATCGCGCACATAGCCTTTAATTGAGCCCAAAATGGAGTTCAGCATAGTAATTTTCTATTCTCATCAGTTTTTGCAATTTCTTCTCTGTCGTAACCACCCCGAGCCGAGCGGCTGTGGATGAACCGGTGACGTCTGAGGTTTGGGTTTCTTTTTTTCCTTTCGTCTTTTTTTTTGCTTCATTGTCAGCAGTAGTCTTGTGAGTCATTAAATGAACCCTGCCCCATGATGCCCACAACAAAGGACACCTCGACCACCAAAAATAAGCATCATCACAGTTACAATCTGGATGCTGAGGGAGTATTCCCACCTCCATGATCCCAGCATGTGGTAGCTGTAATAATATTAGCAAATACCTCCAATTAGAAATATAGTATGGTTCTTCTGATTAGCTATGTCGCTTAGCCTATGCACAGTGCATTGTAGTAGCTTATATTTCCAATAATTATATTATATAATATTACTACATATTGGGATAGGATCTTGGAGATGGGAATACCCTTTTAAGCCCCTTAATAATGCTTAAAGGGATTGGTCACATACTTTTATATTGTTTTTAAATACAGCATTTTGTGCTAATTCATTTCTCTATGGAGATCTCCTAATCTTCTGATAATCTTCACACAACCATAGAGATTAATGTTAGTATCATGGCTGCCACTAGAGGGAGCTCACTGCATACAGGTTTAGTATAGAGATCACTATAGAAATCTGTCTTCGGTCATCTCCCCCTAGTGGTGGCTGCAGGCAGTGAAATTGTATAAAAAGGTGGAAGAGACTCCTGATAAGTGAATGTTTTTACGAAGGAATATCCAGCTGTCGAAGCAGCGTCTGCCAGGGTACGGGCCACTTCTTTCTCTGACAGGGGTCCTAAATCTAGGACTATAAACAAAGCTGTAAATGCTCCGCATCCGGCATGATTAGGCGCTCAATCAGGGCTGATCAGTGAGGTCTGTAGGTGCAGCCGAGGTGACGTTTACACCATGTGCCCATAGTAATCAGAGCTCAGTTTCTTTTTTTTAATACTAGGGATGTGAATAGAGCTAAAACACCAAAATGGATGGCCGCCCTATGAAATGCATGGATAGACCGGGTCCTTTAGCACTGGAGCGGCTACTGGGGGTCTCAAGCAGAAGACATTCACGACTTGGGGTGCGTTCACATAACTGTACGCTGGGACCCCCATAAAGAGTTGTGTCCCCCAAGATAGTAGCCTTATATGATGCGCCATGGATGTACAGATCCAGAGGCTCTCATCCTATTGATTCTCTGCGTTGGTTTGAAAGGATCAAGGCAGGGTATATGGGAAGAAAATGTCTAGAGCTGACCACCCCTTTAAAGGGGATGTCCAAAAACATGGCTGCTTTCTATCATAAAAAGCGCCACTCCTCCCAGACCGCTGTATTTTGTCTTACCCCCTTCCCTTTCAGCGTTGCAATACCAGATTTAACCCATGGTCCAGGGGGGCACTGTATTCTGAAAGAAAGCAGCCATGTTATTCTGATCGCGGACAACCCCTTTAAATATAGGAAGGTTGCATGTATAACCCGTGTCCCCAGACGGCCGTTCGGCCCCAGGTTTGCAGAACACACGGACTCTGATTTCCGGTAAACACATTCCGGTAAGTCGCAAGTCCCTCGGATCGCTCTGCCGTTTCTGCAGTTTTTAATGCCGCAGCGTCCGATAATTGAATTACATCTATTTTTGTAAAGCAATAACAGGAAATAAGAGTCGGCAGCAGTGATCAGCGCGGCTCGTTGCCGGCCCCGGTAAGTGCACTCACAACGGAGCGGATGCATTTGCGGTCGGAGCAGCAGACATTAACATTTACTCTACCTCTCCGTAAATAGCGTTTTGGGGCCGAGCACAAATGCACTTTAATTCCCGAAGGCTTCACACCGCAAGCAGCTACCATTTAACCTGACGAGTAAAGCGGAAAAAAGCTAAAAATGATCCTAAATTATAGATGGTATCTTTCACTCTCTGTTATCAGCCAGTTCAGGCCGAGCAGTGTCTGACTGCACAGTATAACAACTGACCCCATCCACATAATTTTTACTAGTCCTCTCATATTCGGAAATACATTCATTCCTTGTCTTCTTATCATAGAACGTTGTATTGTTCAGTTCCTCTGTAATTCCTCCTGGTAATCTGTGATTGTTACCATTCCCTTACAAGTGACCCAATCAGTGCTGATGGTGTCGCTGTGTAAGGTAACAACCGTGGAACAGCTGAGGAACCATAGGGTGCGGGGTCCTAACTCGGCCCAATCAGAGCTGATGGTGTCACTGTGAAAGGAAACAACTGTGGAACAGCAGAGGAACCATACAGTGGTGGGTCCTAATTTGGCCCAATCAGTGCTGATAGTCTTGCTTTGTAAGGAAACAACCGTGGAACAGCAGAGGAACTATACGATGCGGGGTCATAACTCGGCCCAGTCAGCGCTGATGGTGTCGCTGTGTAAGGAAACAACCGTGGAACAGCAGAGGAACCATACCGTGCCGGGTCCTAATTCGGCCCAATCAGCGCTGACTGTGTCGCTGTGTAAGGAAAGAACCGTGGAACAGCAGAGGAACCATACGGTGCGGGGTCCTAACTCTGCCCAATCAGCGCTGATTGTGTCGCTGTGTAAGGAAACAACCGTGGAACAGCAGAGGAACCATACGGTGCGGGGTCCTAACTCGGACCAATCAGTGCTGACGATGTCGTTGTGTAAGGAAACAACCGTGGAACAGCAGAGGAACCATACGGTGCGGGGTCCTAATTCGGCCCAATCAGTGCTGATGGTGTCGCTGTGAAAGGAAACAACCGTGGAACAGCAGAGGAACCATACGGTGCGGGGTCCTAACTCGGCCCAATCTGAGCTGATGGTGTCACTGTGAAAGGAAACAACCATGGAACAGCAGAGGAACCATACAGTGGTGGGTCCTAATTCGGCCCAGTCAGTGCTGATGGTCTTGCTTTGTAAGGAAACAACCATGGAACAGCAGAGGAACTATACGATGCGGGGTCCTAACTCGGCCCAATCAGCGCTGATGGTGTCGCTGTGTAAGGAAGCAACCGTGGAACAGCAGAGGAACCATACGGTGCGGGGTCCTAATTTGGCCCAATCAGCGCTGACTGTGTCGCTGTGTAAGGAAACAACCGTGGAACAGCAGAGGAACCATACGGTGCGGGGTCCTAATGGCCCAACCAGCGCTGATTGTGTCGCTTTGTATGGAAACAACTGTGGAACAGCAGAGGAACCATATGATGCGGGGTCCTATCTCGGCCCAATCAGTGCTGATGGTGTCGCTGTGTAAGGAAACAACCGTGGAACAGCAGAGGAACCATATGGTGCGGGGTCCTAACTTGGCCCAATTAGTGCTGACGATGTCGCTGTGTAAGGAAACAACCGTGGAACAGCAGAGGAACCATACGGTGCGGGGTCCTAACTCGGCCCAATCAGTGCTGACGATGTCGCTGTGTAAGGAAACAACCATGGAACAGCAGAGGAACCATACGGTGCGGGGTCCTAATTCGGCCCAATCAGTGCTGATGGTGTCGCTGTGTAAGGAAACAACCGTGGAACAGCAGAGGAACCATACGGTGCCGGGTCCTAACTCGGCTCAATTAGTGCTGTCGATGTCGCTGTGTAAGGAAACAACCGTGGAACAGCAGAGGAACCATACGGTGCGGGGTCCTAATTCGGCCCAATCAGCGCTGATTGTGTCGCTGTGTAAGGAAACAACCGTGGAACAGCAGAGGAACCATACGGTGCGGGGTCCTAATTCGGCCCAATCAGCGCTGATGGTGTCGCTGCGTAAGGAAACAACCATGAAACAGCAGATGAGCCATACGGTGCAGGGTCCTAACTTGGGACACTGCCGATTTCGGTGAGAACGACCAACCGTCTTTTGTGTATGGAGGTATTCCGACTCTCCCTCCATAGATGGTGTCATGGGCAGATGTCATTTCAAGGCTTGATCCTTTTGTTCCAGGCTGTTGGAGGTGTCTGGCAGCAGCTCTCTCTCCATCGACAACATAAGAACGCTCCCCTTAGCTGAGCACTCGTGTGTACGGAGGGTCTTGAGAGGTGGCTGATCACCACCACATTACAGTTCAACCCTCTGTCTCGCGTTATGGCCAGATTTAGATCGATGTTGCTTCCTTCATTCTGGAGGATCTTGTGGCTTCCGTTTGCTGCGTGGCTGCAGCCAGGAGGAGTAATGGAGTGCTGCGGCAGATCATTCATGCGCCTTTCTGTTCCATTCAAGTCTGTGACTCCTCCTGGAGAAGAAAAAGGGACGCAGATTTTCTTTCTGGCAATTAGTGAGCCCAAACTAATCTGTTATCACTACTCTATCATTAACTTATTTTGGCTGGACAACCCCTTTAAGGAGGCCATGCCCCCTTAACGTGAGGATGGCTTGTTCTGCAGACAGTTCATATCTTGCTCAAATGGTCCCTTGACTTTGCCAGTGCCAGATAGCTGTGATCACTGTAGGATTGGACATGTTGGTATCCGATATGCCCCATCCTGCCACCTGATATCTGCAGAGGAGAGGATAGGAAACCCCCAGACACATTCAGTGGTCAGCCAGTCATGCCTATGTTCATCTAATGTATATAGACCCTCATGCAAAGGGGCCCCGAGTATAGAGGGCCCCTACTTTTGTCCTAATGGCGGACACCCCCTTTAATTGGCCTTGCATGACAACAGCTAGTGCACTATGCAAGTTCCCAGCCCTTCAATATGTGCAAATCCACATCCAGCTGCCACATGGAAGGGCCGATCCTGGCCCCATCGGGGGGACGTTGCTTCTCCTCGTGGAGCGCTGGCTGCATCTCCTTACATTTACACTCGACACTTGAGAAAAACAAAGGAGGACGTTTTGCCGGAAATATTAAGACTTGGGTATTGTGCTCGCGCCTGGCATCAGGCTTCCTGTCATGCTGTCACCAGCTCCTCGCCTGCCGGTTTTCATGGGTGGAGGAGCCGCCGGTTTCACATCAGTTTTATCATTTTTCCCTTTTTTGTAACTGCTAAGTGATTTTATCAAGAAAGTTAAGAGATTTCTGTCCTGGTGGTCCGCTCCTTGTGGCCATAGCAAGTGGGGGCTCCAGTTATTGGGGTGAGAGACCTGAGGGTAAAACCTTAGAAATAAATGTAATGTGATATGTGTAATGTAATGTATGTACACAGTGGCTGCACCAGCAGAATAGTGAGTGCAGCTCTGGAGTATAATACAGGATGTAACTCAGGATCAGTAATGTAATGTATGTACACAGTGGCTGCACCAGCAGAATAGTGAGTGCAGCTCTGGAGTATAATACAGGATGTAACTCAGGATCAGTAATGTAATGTATGTACACAGTGACTGCACCAGCAGAATAGTGAGTGCAGCTCTGGGGTATAATACAGGATGTAACTCAGGATCAGTAATGTAATGTATGTACACAGTGACTGCACCAGCAGAATAGTGAGTGCAGCTCTGGAGTATAATACAGGATGCAACTCAGGATCAGTAATGTAATGTATGTACACAGTGACTGCACCAGCAGAATAGTGAGTGCAGCTCTGGAGTATAATACAGGATGTAACTCAGGATCAGTAATGTAATGTATGTACACAGTGACTGCACCAGCAGAATAGTGAGTGCAGCTCTGGAGTATAATACAGGATGTAACTCAGGATCAGTAATGTAATGTATGTACACAGTGACTGCCCCAGCAGAATAGTGAGTGCAGCTCTGGGGTATAGTACAGGATGTAACTCAGGATCAGTAATGTAACGTATGTACACAGTGACTGCACCAGCAGAATAGTGAGTGCAGCTCTGGAGTATAATACAGGATGTAACTCAGGATCAGTAATGTAATGTATGTACACAGTGACTGCACCAGCAGAATAGTGAGTGCAGCTCTGGAGTATAATACAGGATGTAACTCAGGATCAGTAATGTATGTACACAGTGACTGCACCAGCAGAATAGTGAGTGCAGCTCTGGAGTATAATACAGGATGTAACTCAGGATCAGTAATGTAATGTATGTACACAGTGACTGCACCAGCAGAATAGTGAGTGCAGCTCTGGGGTATAATACAGGATGTAACTCAGGATCAGTAATGTAATGTATGTACACAGTGACTGCACCAGCAGAATAGTGAGTGCAGCTCTGGAGTATAATACAGGATGTAACTCAGGATCAGTAATGTAATGTATGTACACAGTGACTGCACCAGCAGAATAGTGAGTGCAGCTCTGGGGTATAATACAGGATGTAACTCAGGATCAGTAATGTAATGTATGTACACAGTGACTGCACCAGCAGAATAGTGAGTGCAGCTCTGGGGTATAATACAGGATGTAACTCAGGATCAGTAATGTAATGTATGTACACAGTGACTGCACCAGCAGAATAGTGAGTGCCGCTCTGGAGTATAATACAGGATGTAACTCAGGATCAGTAATGTAATGTATGTACACAGTGACTGCACCAGCAGAACAGTGAGTGCCGCTCTGGGGTATAATACAGGATGTAACTCAGGATCAGTAATGTAATGTATGTACACAGTGACTGCACCAGCAGAATAGTGAGTGCAGCTCTGGAGTATAATACAGGATGTAACTCAAGATCAGTACAGGATCAGTAATGTAATGTACGGCATTTTGAGTTCAGCTGTGGTTAACCAAGTTTACGTTAATGTCACCGCCTTTCTCTAGAATGATGTGTGGGAGAGGCTCCTCTCTGGGATGAATGGCAGATACTTACATATGTGTGAATGATTTCTGTCTTTCCTCATTTATGACTGGTGATTTTTCCGCAGCTGTAGATCTCAGATATTGTGGCCCTACAAAGTATCACTATAAAGCCTTTGTTGTTTTTTTTTAGTCTGTGATTATCGTTTGTATAATTGTGGGGATCAAACAGTTTTTCGCAGACTTCAATTAAAGGGAAGGCGTTTTTCAGGGAAAGTAGAATAGATTGAGAGGGGAACCCGGCTCATGGGTGGTTAACCGCAGCTTTAACTGCACAACATGCAACATCCTGAATGTGGACATATTCTACTGTTCCTTCTGAGACACATTGGAGGCGTGAAGGTGAATCCACCAAAATGGCATTGTAACTTGCAGTGACAGTGCGGTATGGAGACCCCCACTCCCACCCTGCACCCTGACATACAGTGCCTGGTGAAAGTATTCGCCCCTCTGGAACTTTTCAGCCTTTTCCCACATATCATGCTTCAAACATAAAGATACCAAATGTAAATTTTTGGTGAAGAATCAACCACAAGTGGAACACAATTGTGAAGCTGAACGAAATTTATTGGTTATTTAAAATGTTTGTGGAAATTCAAAAACTGAAAAGTGGGGCGTGCAATATTATTCGGCCCCTGTAACTTAATACTTTGTTGCGCCTCCTTTTGCTGTAATTACAAGTCACTTGGGGTATGTCTCTATCAGTTTTGTACATCGAGAGACTGAAATTCTTGCCCATTCTTCCTTGGCGAACAGCTCGAGCTCAGTGAGGTTGGATGGAGATCGTTTGTGAACAGCAGTTTTCAGCTCTTTCCACAGATTCTCGATTGGACTGAGCTCTGGACTGTGACTTGGCCATTCTAACACCTGGATACGTTTATTTGTGAACCATTCCATTGTAGATTTTGCTTTATGTTTGGGATCATTGTCTTGTTGGAAGACAAATCTCCGTCCCAGTCTCAGGTCTTTTGCAGACTCCAACAGGTTTCCTTCAAGAATGGTCCTGTATTTGCCTCCGTCCATCTTCCCATCAATTTTAACCATCTTCCCTGTCCCTGCTGAAGAAAAGCAGGCCCAAACCATGCTGCTGCCACCACCATGTTTGACAGTGGGGATGGGGTGTTCAGGGTGATGAGCTGTGTTGCCTTCACGCCAAACATATCGTTTGGCATTGTTGCCAAAAAGTTCAGATGGTTTCATCTGACCAGATCACCTTCTTCCACATGTTTGGTGTGTCTCCCAGGTGGCTGGTGGCAATCTTTAAACAACACTTTTTAATGACATCTTTGAGAAATGGCTTTCTTCTTGCCACTCTTCCATAAAGGCCAGGTTTGTGCAGTGTACGACTGATTGTTGTCCTAAGGACAGACTGTCCCACCTCAGCTCTAGATCTCTGCAGTTCATCCAGAGTGATCATGGGCCTCTTGGCTGCATCTCTGATCAGTCTTCTCCTTGTTTGAGATGAAAGTTTAGAGGGACGGCCGGGTCTTGGTAGATTTGCAGAGGTATGATACTCCTTCCATTTCAGTGTGACCAATTGCACAGTGCTCCTTGGGAAGTTTTGGAAATCATTTTGTATCCAAATCCGGCTTTAAACTTCTCCACAACAGTATCACGGACCTGCCTGTTGTGTTCCTTGGTCTTCATGATGCTCTCTGTGCTTCACACAGAACCCTGAGACTATCACAGAGCAGGTGCCTTTATACGGAGACTTGATTACACACAGGTGGATTATATTTATCATTATTAGGCATTTAGGACAACATTGGATCATTCAGAGATCCACAATGAACTTCTGCACTGAAAGTAAAGACGAATAATATTGCACGCCCCTCTTGTCAGTTTTTGAATTTCCACAAAAATGTAAAATAACCAATAAATTTCATTCAGCTTCACAATTGTGTTCGACTTGTGGTTGATTCTTCACCAAAAATTAACATTTGGTATCTTTATGTTTGAAGCATGATATGTGGGAAAAGGTTGAAAAGTTCCTGGGGGCCGAATACTTTCGCAAGGCACTGTATCTTGGTAGTGCTCTGCTGGGACCTTCTTCCTCAGTGTCTCCATCACAGACTATGGCCCATTGTAGTTGCTACTATTGTATTTTGGTTTCCATTCATTTCAAGATCTCTGCTTTGCTGTCAGTAATTGCAGACCTGATGCATCTCTGCTGAATGTGGCCATAGCACAACTCTCCCCTGTAATATCAGAGCAGGTATATTTATTTCCATGCATATGTAACAAATCCTGGTAGTGAGAAAGGATCAGATTGCTGCAGGATTTCCTTGCCTGGATGTGAGCTGGACTGTTCCCATTCACTGGCAGCAAGCGCAGGTCTTGGAAACCGTTGCAATCAAAATGCAAAATATATTAGCCAAAAAAAAAAAACGTAAAGGGGGCTGTCGAGAGCAGCCAATATCGGGTCCATGGGGGTCCGACAGTCACAAGGGCCGGAGCCAGAACTGCACAGCGCCATAATCAGTGTAGTGGCCGCTCCCGGTACTGCAGCTCTGCTCCCATAGAAGAGCATAGGAGCTGCACTAGGATCAGTGTATAGAAATTAAGTTATTGGCCATGAATTGTAGCTGCCCCCTTGTGTGCACCATATTTCGGGTGTCGGCCGTTAGGTACGGACTCGTGAGTTCTAATTACTCGGCTTCTTTAATGGCCCAGAAAACAGAGCACAGAGAAATAATTAGCAGTACAGTCTCCAGCGTGTGAACTCCCGGGGACGACTCTTTATTAATTACTGCCGCTGTTTAACCCTTTGGGGATTTCTGCCTCCAAAATTGAATATTTATATCTGCGGTCATTTTAAAAGAATATTAGAAAATTGCATTGATATTTTTTGGGGGGAATTTTTGTGAGCGAAGCTTCCATGATGATTCAGCCGCAGCACAATTGGGTGCCAGCACCGCTGTGTCTCTGTTGGTCGGCTCCTTGCCAGAAGGAACCCGAGTGTGTCCACCCTGGCAGCCATCCGCCGGAGACTGTGTACAAGTAGGAGACGCGGGTGGAGAACGAGAATGGTAACTCCCAGTTGTCAATTTCTTCGGATCTTTCCCGGAGGAATAACAGAGGGACGGTAGAATATAGAGATCTAAGAAATGAGGCTCCAGAATTGTCATTTTCCAGGGAATAGAATCATATATTAAGGCAGACGTGTCAATAAGAGCCACGGCGTCTCCTTAAAGGGAGCGAAATATCATTTATCGCAGGGAACTAATAATGCAGAAAACCTACGTGTGGGTAGATGTAAGCGGAGCCGCGCCAAGGGTGGTCACCCAGCTTTCCCAGCCTAGTGAATGGCACTGGATGCCTGTGATCTCGTGACTGCCGGTGACATAATGTCAGTGATATGAGATCCGTCATCCGTCTGATACATCTGGCTCCTATTTAGGCAGCAGAGTGCGGCCCGGAGACGCTGAGCTGTACCCTGCTTTTAATTAAACCTGCAGTCCGGACATGTCTCGATATTGTGCGGAGCAGAACCAGAGCCGTTCCCCACCCTGTACATATACACTCGAGACCCCATGATCTAGCAAGTGGAGGGTCCAGTATCATCGGCCCCTCTGGGCAGGGAAATAGTTGGAGATATTAGTATTATAACTTTCCTGATTGTTCTCACCCTCACATTGAAGCGTCTGTGTCTCCGGAGGACCCATCCTGTAATACCTCATTTTCCCTGCGGAGGCGCTGTAGGTAAACACAACACTTACTATGAGGTTTGCTCTCAGATAGCAGCTGATCGCTCTGGTTTCCAGCTGGAGGATACTTTATTGTCCTCCAGCTCGGGCCGATCAGAGACCGACTGATTACTGGTGACCCGATTTACATCATAGTGACCGGACCGTCAGACGTGACAAATCCTAATTTATTGTGCCTTTTTTTTTTTTTTTTTTTAACGATTAGTCGGAGGACCTCGCTGCGTGTTCTTCCCAATCTCAAAGTACAAAGCAAAACTTTAGCAAAAACAGAATATCCCCGTTATCTGAAATCCTCTGTGCTGCTTAAAAATGTTGGATTATACACCTGTGTCACGTTATCTCCTCATATCGGGATGCACTTAAAAAGTAACACGTCTGAAAGCTGCCATTATTTTATGGATTTTTGTGCACTATTTACCTTCTATATCCTCGGTGTTGCACTTTTCTATTGCTGGCTGCAGAATGAGTTAACTGAGAATCGGTGAGTGAGCTCATGAGACGGGATTTGTGACCGCAGATCCCATCAAAGCTGAATGTGCAGCGAAAAAAAGCTTCTAAAAGCTGAATGGCAAAACATTTTTTTTCTGAAACCCAATTGTCTCCATTTTCTGATATTTTTGTAACGATCGGGGCACATTGCTTCATACGTGTCACTTTCCTGCAGCTTTAGGCTCAGTCTTTGGCTGTACTTGTTGCGGCCTCATTGTGCCGCCCGGGGGCTGCGTACACAGACGAGCTTTGTTTCCCTCTTTTTTTTGGACTTCCTTTTTTGTGCATTCTTTTGTTTTGATAATGAAATCCCACTAATTGTGGCAGCGACGAGCTTAGAATTTAATGAGCGGAGTTGAGCATTGGGGGGGGGTGTAATTATCGAGTATTACATTGTCCGTGACTTCGTTCTCAGCTGCCTCTGAATGAACATTTTACGCTGCCGTCTGCGGAAACTTAGCAGCAGATGGGAGCGTTAGTCCAAATAATCTGCGTGGAAATAGGAAATATTTATATACAAGATGAGAGCAGATTTTCAGTTTTTGCCTGGAAAATGCCGCAGTTTTCAGATTAGAACGGATTGATCTGGTATGATGCATATCGTCTGATCAAGAGGGTTCCCAAAAACCCTACTGGTCACATTTGCTGCCTCTAACCTTATATACTGTAGTGTGATGCCACCCTAAAACCGTTCCCATTATACAAATTAAGTTTAAAGGATATATGATGTACCTGGCATCCAGCTAAAAGGGACAGCTGGGAGGTTTTAGGAGTAGGGAAGTGTTTGTCAGCAGCTTTCAGCCAATCAGTGTTGTTGAGGGCATTCCCATTCATTGTGATTGGCTGGGAGCAGGTATATGACATACTAATGTGCCTCCAAATAGTCCTTTTCAGTTGGATGCCAGTCCCCATCAACATTGTTTCTCCAACAACTAATGTAACCCTTAATGTGAATTTTATATCCTTCACCTTTTAATAGGGCTGAGCTTCATTGTTCAGCCACAATAAAAGCTAAGTTTAGAGTTGAACATCCAACTGAAAAAAACACAGGTTTAATATACAATCACAATAGTTTCTATCATGTCTGTTTATTCTGATTGCTGAGAGCAGCTGAGTGACGTGCAGCAAGTACAAATTCTCCTCCCAAATGTCCTTTTCAGCTGGATGCCAACCGGAGTCTTCACCCCTCCCCCTTCCCCAATATTTGTTCTGCGGCTACTAGATAAACTGTTAATGGACAATTTTATAAGCTTCGAGTTTGAGGCTGAGCTTTGTTCTACAATTAATCGCAGCTAATACCTGGCATCCAAATGAAAAGGACTGTGAGAAGAGAAAGGGATTTTCTTATCATAAATGTGTAAAATTGAAAAGTGCATGTAAAAACGAGAAACATTGCAGTTTATCTCTTATTTAAAAGAAAACTCTCCAAGGGATTTTTAACTCTATAGTTTCAGTTGCCTCGGTTACTTGCCACTTCTGCAGTCTTATCAGCGGTGGACAGTTTTCTAGGGAAGGAGTGCGCCCATCCAATCTCTTTTCTACACAGCTTGTAAGCGCTGCTGTGAAGCTAACCAAATCACTGCACTCCTCAGGTCACTAGAGACCTCACATTTCGAACCAGCGGAACCGTGAAGGAAGATGGAAAGCTTTGTGATCCTAAAGCACAATCATCAGAATAACCCATTAAGATAGAGTAATGTATATTGTACCTGGCATCCAACTGAAAAGGACTGTTGGGAGTGGCCATTATGATTGGATAGCTGTCTGTCATTTAATCCTAGCCAATCAGCATTGTTCATAACCTTCCCATTTATTCTGATTGGCTGGAGCATATGCAGCTAACAATGTCCTTTTCAGCTGGATGCCGATCACAGTCTGCAGATACAAGTTTACCCATTAATGGGCATTTTATAATCTTTTAAAAATTAATTAAAAAATTGCTGCAATAGCCAAACGCAACCCTTCATTTTGTCTCAACCTCACCGACGACAAATTGATGTTTTATCCCGTGGATCCACGGAAAGCTCGGTTCCAGAAGCAAGGAGTATATGTCCTCCATGGGGCAGGTGAGCGGCGGAGGCGGCAGGCGCAGGTGTGCAGTGTAATCCTCCCCGGGTTATTTTTACACCACAGCGTAACGAGCCTGCGCTTTAATCACCTCTAATTGCTTCCTAAAGACACCTCTTCAGGGTATAATTCCCTCCGCATCGGCATCATCGCTGATTAAAGTCTCCCGCGTCTGTCCGTTGTTCGCTCGCCAGGATTGATGATGATGATTTGTGCCGCCCTCCTGCGCTCAGCATCCCTCCACAAGTACTTTGCGGGATCTTCCAGTCCTCAGCGCATCTACTTTTAGACGAGACGATTTCTTTTTGGCACGCCGTCCGCACTTTCCATTGAGCAATCAGCGGAATTGTCGGTGCTTCTGACTGGCGGCTCCGGGTTTTGGTCGGAGGGACACTCACCCTTTTATTGGTCATTTTGTCAAGTGCGGCAAATATTCTCTCTGACGTCTCCAGATCGTTTCCTCCGCTGAAATAACAGGAGAGTAAAATATAGGTAACACAAGATGACCTCTGAAAGAGCCGCAGCTCCTATGTGATATCCCCGGCCTGCACACAGGGGGCGCTCCAGCAGTAAAGCCGCAGATCGGGGTATGACACGGCGCATGTATGGCGCCCATGTGTTGGGGCATGAGCAATTCTCCACCTGTCCTCGGGTCCTTGTAGAAATAATGTCACTATTCTAGGCCCCGCCACGGGGCGCACCGAGATCCACTGTTTACTACCGCCATCTGAATCTGACCGTGGGGTTCATGCAGATGTCCGTGGATCTGGGTGCGATCACGGACTCATCACCTTATAGAAATCGAGAGACCCGCGACCAGATCCAAGAACTTCTTCAGGAGCCCATAGATACAGGAAGACTCATATACCGACCTCCAAGACTTGGGCACGTTCTGCCCAAAAAAAAAAAAAAAAAAAACCTTCCCCACTTGCCCCTGTTGTGCAGCCAAAATCAAGCATTTTTTTAAATTATTTTTTAAGCCTCCCCAGAAGAAGGAAAAACTGAATCGCTACATGTTTCGCCCTGCCAGCTTCTTCACGTGCTACCTTAGGAATTTTTTGGACTTTTTGCTTGATTTATCATTGGTGACAATTTCATTTCTGTGCATCAAGAAGGATAAAAAAAAAATGGAGCAGAAGTAAAGCTATTCACTACAACTCCCATTATGCACTGATCAACGCAAGAAAATATGCAGCTGGTTCCATAGCAGCTACAGAGCCGTAGGTTGGAGACACTTTACCGGGACTGAGCCGGAAGGTTTGGACTCCAGCTCCGGATGTGCCGATGAACAGAAGAGAGCTCCAGGAAAGACCAGCAGGGTCATGTATGATTTCACAGAGGGCGATGGAGGGTTCGTCTGCATTTTCGGCGTTATGTCACATGGAATAGATATTAAACCCAGAGATTTGGCTCCGGATAATGAGCGGATAATCTCCTATCGGACGGCACATTACGGCCCCGCCAGCCTCTATGGATCAGGAAAGTTCAGATTTCACATAGGTTTTCCTGGAATAGTTTTTACTCCTTTTTTTACCACTTTATAATCCTTGCTCCTGTCCTCCGGTTTTACAGCTTTTCAGTTATTTAAAGGCTTTTTTTTTTTTTTAGGATGACCTGCCTTTAGGGTTATTAAGGATAAGATCCCTCTGGATCCGACTGTTGGGACCCCAGAGAGAGGAGCTCTGACTATTTCCACAATGACTAGAGCAGAGGTCGAGCATGCACAGCGCCGCGCCATTCTGCAAATCGCTGGGGGTCTGACCACTGGATTAGGGGATGACTTGTTTTATTTGGGTGGGGGGAATAAACCTTTATGTTAGGTCGTCATAATTAGATTGGTGAAAGGGCTCCAACTGCCGGCGCCCTCCCACCCAGCTGATCAAGGCGCTGGGGGGCACTACAAGTGGCACAGAACATGGTGTTGTATTGGTCGCAAATGGTACTGCATGATGTCTTCTGTTCACTGACATGGGAGAGAGCTCACTGTACCGTTGCACGAGAGATGACACAACTTTATACAGTGTGTATTAACCTTGAAATATGCAAGTGCAGTACCATTCATGGCCACCACACACTGTGTGGCGCTGTTGTGCTTCCAGTGACGGCGATCAGCTGATCAGCGGGGGTCCTGAGAGTCAGGGCTCTTACTGTAGACCTATTTTATGGATAGGTCATGAATTAAAGTCCCCGAAGACCCCTTGAGTAGATTTAGTATTCATATTTACCAACTGAGATGAAATAATAACTTTAACCATTGCTAAACATTCCGCGATGTCACCCCACAGCGCTGGAGGTCTACCCCATTAGAAATAGCAGCAATTTGCCTAGTATTAATGCTGCTTCCTTCTGGAGACCCTTGTTATTACTACATGCAATATGGAGCCTCAGAAGCAGGCAGGATATGGATTAAAAAAAAAAAAGGGGAATACCGCATTATGATGGTGGTGTCCCTTTAAGAAGAGCGCCGCCGTCCGATTCCGCGGCGCCGCGTTCCATTCTTGTATCCAGCTCTGATAACGACACATTGCCGCATTCAGATCTTCTGCATCGCTACTTTGTATCCCTCCAACCTGCCGCCGCGGCGCTGGATCAGAAGCGGCGCTCTTTAGACGCCACTTTCGCAAATCGTTGGCGTAGTGTAACAAAGTGAGCCGATACGTTACGTGACACGGAGCTGCCAAGGTTTGTGATACCGGCACAGCTCGGCTTAACGAGCATTCGTCAGCCTCCGTCTCCTTCTTCCCCGAGCTGCCACGTCTGATGATTCACTCCGCTCCGTAGGGAAAACGCTCGGCGGAATAACCCATCTCCCTCAGGAGGCGCAAGCAGCCGGAGCGAAATATTCCAAGAGCCGCTGAAATTTTTACAAAATTTGCATTTGAATATGAAACCCGTTGACCTGAAAAGTATGGATGAGAAAGACGAAACGAGGACGTAGGAATGCCGGGCCCCTCTATGACGGCGGCTGATGAATATTCCCATGATTGGCTTCTTAGGCTGCACGAAAAATACAAATGACCTCTAATATGAAGATTTTAATCAGGGAGGGGGGTCTCACAGCTAAAAATGGCAACTCTACTATTGTACTCCTCACTTGAAGTGGTGATGAAACGGTCAATACTAATGTTCATGATCCCTGGTGGTATAGGGTAATCTCAGGATAAAATCTAATTTCCCCTGGAGGTCTACGGTCGTTTAGAAATAGTTTGGGAAAGTGAAGGGGTTGGTGCGTAATATCCTGATATTAAAGGGAATCCATCAGCAGGTTTTTTTGCTACGCCATCTGATTTAGGAGCAGAAACCCTGATTCCAGCGATATGTCACTTACTGGGCTGCTTGTTGTAGTTTTTATTAAAATCCCTGTTTTCTATGCTGCAGATCTAGCAAAGCTTGAATGCTGATCTCTATATAACCCCGCCCCACACCACTGATTGGAGGCTTTCTGCCTATTCACAGGGCGTAACAAAAAGCAGCCAATCAGTGGTGGGGGCGGAGTTAGGTGAAGCCTCAGGAGGAGAGCAATGGTGGAAATGTAGTTTGTCAGTCACTAGTCCAGGGGTCCTGGACTTTTGCGTAGGTCACATGAGCACGAGAATGAGTCCCGCTCGGCCTCTTTCATCCCTGCACTAGACTTATCACATGGCATCAGTTTTCCCTTTAAATTTCTTCAACTTTTTTTTTTGGGTCCTTGGAAAATAAAACCGTGAACCGATGGGTTGGCGAAATTCCTAAATGGGTTGGCGAAATTCCTAAATTTTACTTGCACTAGTTTTTAGAAATTGGCCGCAGTGGTCACGGTCCGTCTCTCAGCAGAAACAGTCTCCAGGCTCTTTATTCCAGATGGTACCTGACCACTGGGGCCATTTAGTGGCCCAAGGTCCCGTGGTCACATGGCCATGGACATGTCAGGTACTGCAGCAAAGTCACTACAGCGAGTGCTGCTGCCGCCGGCGGAAGGACCCCGACCATGATGGGCTGCACCACTAATCCTAGGAAAGAGGTGATATTTTTAGGTGACCTCTCTGCATATTTTGCTCCCGTTTCTTGGATTTTTGCAGCGTAATGTGTCCCTGGGGAGGGAGACCTCGTGACGGTTTCCTCTCTACCTCCCGGCTGTTGTAATGTGCTGTTTGCCTGCAGTCGGAGAATGGAAATTCTGATTATGGTGATTAGCTTGTTTATTACGTTAAGTGATGCTGCATTGTGTAAAGAGGCGCACCGCGGCTCTCCCGGAGCATTAATTACCCCTCGTATTCAGAAAGGATTGCTTTACACTCACCGCGTTACATTGTAGAGAACAAAACGGCGTTAACCAATGGCAGCACTTGATTGCCGCCTTTACCGCTCGCAGCCTCGGTTGGCGCAAGTCATACAAGTCATTTGTCTCCCTCGTTACAAATCACACCGCCGTCACATTATCAATAGTATCGGGTTAGTGAACAGGCACGCGACCCATGAAGAAGTTTGGACGCCTTGTACATATACTTTAAAGGAGATGTCAGACCCTCACCTTTAAATAATCATTGTCAATTCAACAAACTTTGCACAAATCAGTAGTCCGAATGAATATAAGGAACTTTGTAATATATCTTATCAGAATTCTGCTAATTAATCCACTTATGAGTCAGTTCTTAGATTGTCCCCACCTACTGGACTCATTGTTTTGTCCCCACCTACTGGACTCATTGTTTTGTCCCCACCCACTGGACTCATTGTTTTGTCCCCACCCACTGGACTCATTGTTTTGTCCCCATCCACTGGACTCATTGTTTTGTCCCCATCCACTGGACTCATTGTATCCCCACCCACTGGACTCATTGTTGTATCCCCACCCACTGGACTCTTTGTTTTATCCCCACCCACTGGACTCATTGCTTACTCTGGAAAAACTGCTACAATCTGACAAGAGTAGACTGCCAACTCACTGAGGTTGTCAGATTGCAGCTCCCTATTGAAGTCTATGGAGGGGTGCAGGAGGAAATGATGATTAAAGGAGTTGTCCAGCCTAAGACTTGAGAATCCTCATGTCGGGCGCACTGTGGGGAGTCTGGCGCTGGGAGCGGCAGGCTAGTGACTGCAAAGATAGAATTTGTATACATACGGTCACATGCTGACTAGACGTGCGCAGCCTCTCTCAACGTAAGTGTATTGAGCCAGTCCAGATAAGTCTATTCAGAATGTGGCCAGAAGTATCACATACCTGCAATCTGAATGTCTCTACTCTGCACCGACACCGTAGAATCTTCACAGCATGCAACGCGTGCGATGTGAAGATACACAAGCCTGCAGTCACAACAAGTAACGTCAGACTTGTAGCCTAAGGCCAGACAATCCCTTTAAGTGTGTTTTCTCTTCCAGTGCTGGATTCACAGCTACACTGCTCAAAACTGCTGCACTGTGCCCTCCATGCTGCTGCTGCTTCTAAATGTGAGCTACGTAGAGACAGGAGACCAGGAATCCCTCATGTCTGTGTGTGCTGTGTATGGGAGACATTATAATAGCTATTGTCCACCCACCATCTCAGAGACAACTGAAAATTATAGAGATCCAGGAAATGAAAATTGCAGTTTTATTAGTTATCACGTTTCAAACTTCATCAGGACCAAACCACATTCTAGACAGAATCAAGTAGAATGTCTGTGTTGAAAAATTTCTATGCATTTTTAATTACCACATGTTGCAGGAACGCAGTGCAGACTGTGTAATTATGGAGTTCAGTGGATAGTCCGTATTCAGTAAGCTCTTTAGCTCCCTCTAGTGGTGGCTGCAGGAAGACAGAATAATACCATTATGCTCTGCAGGTCCTAGGTGATAAAGCTAATCTCTGACCTCTTTGTACAGTAGGTCTGTGAATAAATTAATCAGGAGAGAATGTTTTGGTTATGCTTAGAAAATGTGCTCCATTTTTCCCACAATTCTGTTCTCTTGATATTTTTTGTGATTGATTAGCTTCTGTAAATCCAGTGCATTGATCATTTATCTGCTAAATCCTGACTGATGTCAGAGTAACTAGAATTGATTTCAGTGACATGGTTAGTGCTATCGATTTCTGTGTATCTGCAGCACTAATGTGTACAGTTGATGTTTGGTGTGAAGACCGTGTGTGATTTAACTTTACACCCAGTATTTACATTTTCAAGAAATAAAACATTTGTTATTTTCTTTTCTTTATTAAAAAATATATATATATATATATATATATATATATATATATATATATATATATATATATATATATATATATATATATATATATATATATTTATATATATATATATATATATATATTCTACCATTTGACTTGTAGAGCTTGCAGGTAATAGACTACAGTGCAGGCTGCATGATGCTTTTTTTTTATCTTTGATCTGAAGTCTGTAGAGTCTTTCTGATCTTTTCTGAGGCTGAAATCTATTAAACATTAATCAAATAGGATTTTCAGCTTAGTTTAGTATCAAAATTTGCAAAAGGTACGGTAAGCTGCAAATGTGAGCCGTCAGTGACAGATCGAGGACACACAGGATTGCGCAGCTTTGGCTGTTACATGCAAGCTCTACTAACCGATCGGCTAAAGTTTAATGAAAGCCTGCTGCTAATCTGTTTAATTTCTAAACATCAAAAAAGGCATAAAAGGTGTAAAAAGTCTGTAAACACAGCAGAATTCCAATAATTCAGAGATTCTGCTAGTCCGCCACATACTGTCCGCTACATTAGACTCTTCATCTCTTGGATTGTTTTGTTTCTAGATGTGGAATCGTCCGCTAGGTCTCTAGTTTCGGTATTTTTTACAGTACTGTGTTCTCTTCCTGTTTTTCAGGCCTTAGATCAGGATCGGACTGCACTGCAGAAAGTGAAAAAATCTGTAAAAGCCATTTACAATTCGGGTCAAGGTAAGTGCCGACTGCCGGAGGTTGTTTCTAAGCTTCGCTAAGGACTTCACCAAATATTCTCACTGTCATCAGTTTTCAGTTTCTCCTCTGGAAGAATCTTAAATCTCAGCAGCGCAGAGTATTTCAGCAGAGGACTCATCTTGTGGGATGTACGGAGCATTTCATATTTTTTTTGCACCGGATTTTAAATCCATATTTGTGAGATTTCTTGCGTTACATAATGGAAATGTAGGGCTTATCAGTAATTGGATTTGATGGGGTGGATTTGGAGGCCTGTTCCCTCCGCTCCTGGTCGCGCTCTGTCACATCTGTATTAATGAGAAGTAGAGAATGATGGCCGAGAGCCAGAAGATATTGTAGACCGGGCAGTTAAAGGGGTCAGCGCACCATGACTACCCCTGTCCCAGTATAGAGGAGGGTCTCCAGCTCCTGGCCCCCCTACTACGAGCCAGAACAGAGCAATGCCACGGAGTGTTTGACAGCCCCTCGGCTCAGTGGGACAAGTACATCACTGGTAGTTTGCTACAGTGTATCATTACAGTCCAGGGTGCTTAACTTACAGAAAAGGATACAATTGTAGCAAACCCTCAGCTGTGAGCAGGTCTAGTACAGAGATAATGATGACGTAAACAGAATGTCCGTAAATCCCTGATAGAACGTTTAGGTTTTTATTTTTTAAAGGGAAGGTACCGCGTTTGTAAATCATTAATAAATCAATGTAATGTAGCATAACATGCTGTTATAACCAAGTTTTGAATGCATTTGAAACATATATCGTGTGTTATAGGAGTTTAAAGAAGGCTCAGGAGGCTGACCTCTTGCATTCACAGTAGCAGCACCACACTATCAGTGTCATAATATGGCACCCCATGGTCATAGGAGATAACAGACAGACAGGGACCCTATCTATTGTAATGGAACCAATGGAACTGTCACTGCTGTCAACTGGGCAGGCCTCTGTGGGCTGCACAATTCACAGTAGTGGGAGTGTTCTGCCATATTCATGGAGTCTTCGGATCTGCTAACATAAGTAGCACTGCTTCCAGCAGAACAGATCCTAGATTGAAGGCAGAGGGGAGCAAAATGCGGGCGGAGGGGGGGGGGGAAGTAGGGGAAGAATAGCAGAGACATCAAGGAGGAGCAGTGTGCCATTAGCTTTATTGGAACAGGAGCTGTCAGCTGCTGGGCAGGAGTTGTGATTCATCCCTCAGTAAAATAAGATAAGGAGCTGCATGTCTGCAGTGAATGGCCAGGCATTGTGGAGGGGGGAGAGAGAATCATGTAATCTGGGTGAGAGAGACTGATGGGAGAGCGAGAGACAGTAACTGCTGTGATAGCAGATCACAGGGCAGTCACCCACAAAATGGCGCTGCCCTGTGATGCTACTCTTCATTCTGCCCCAGGGATACTAGAACACCCAAAAGGGGAGGGAAATGGTGATGTCAGCAGTTACTGCCCCAATTTTCCAGCTAACAGTAAAGCTAGCAAGTCTCTCTATAGCTGCTTGAGGTCTAAAATGGAAAATGCTCCCCCTAGTGGTAAATATATATATTTTTAAGAAAATCTATAATATTTTTCATACAGAAATGTTTACAAACAGTGCAAACATTGCTTTAGTACATTTTAATTACTGTTTTAAGATTAATTTCACAAAAAAGCAAACTATAAGAATACTGGTGACCCCTTCCCTTTAATGTCGGTGTTTGGCATGTGATCGCTGGAGGATGACATTTCCTGTTTCCTGCACTTTTCACATTTACTGTATAGGCTGGAGCAGAGTCATCTCATAACTACAGGGCAGGTGTATTTGTTTTATGATAGACTACTAAAAGAATACAGAAAATAAACCGCATGATTTTGCACAGTAATCCTGTGCACATGGTGAGGATCTGCAGCAGAAAAGACTTCTGAAAACGCTAATGGGTTAGCAGTAAAAATGTGTAAAATGCTCAGCATCGCAGTTATGATAGAAAGGGGTCAGGAGACGTAGAGCATCAGAGCTATGATAGAAAGGGGTCAGGAGACGCAGAGCATCACAGCTATGATAGAAAGGGGTCAGGAGACGCAGAGCATTGCAGCTATGATAGAAAGGGGTCAGGAGACGCAGAGCATTGCAGCTATGATAGAAAGGTGTCAGGCGACGTAGAGCATTGCAGCTATGATAGAAAGGGGTCAGGAGATGCCAGAGCATCTCCGCTATAATAGAAAGGTGTCAGGAGACGTAGAGCATTTCAGCTATGATAGAAAGGGGTCTGGAGATGCAGATCATCACTGCTATAATAGAAAGGGGTCAGGAGATGCAGAGCATCACAGCTATGACAGAAAGCTGTTAGGAGAAGCAGAGTATCACAGCTATGATAGAAAGGTGTCAGGAGATGCAGAGCATCACATCTATGAAAGATAGGTGTCAGGAGACGTAGAGCATTGCAGCTATGATAGAAATGTGTCAGGAGACGTAGAGCATTGCAGCTATGATAGAAGTGTGTCAGGAGACTCAGAGCATCACAGCTATAATGGAAAGGTTTCAGGAGACATAGAGCATTGCAGCTATGATAGAAAGGGGTCAGGAGATGCAGAGCATCACAGCTATGATAGAAAGGGGTCAGGAGATGCAGAGCATCACAGCTATAATAGAAAGGGGTCAGGAGATGCAGAGCATCACAGCTATGATAGAAATGTGTCAGGAGAAGCAGATCATCACAGCTATGAAAGATAGGTGTCAGGAGATGTGGAGCATTGCAGCTATGATAGAAAGGTGTCAGGAGATGCAGAGCAACGCAGCTATGAAAGATAGGTGTCAGGAGATGTGGAGCATTGCAGCTATGATAGAAAGGGGTCAGGAGACACAGAGCATCACAGCTATGATAAAAAGGTGTCAGAATACACAGAGCATCACAGCTATGATAGAAAGGTGTCAGGAGATGGAGAGCATCGCAGCTGTGATAGAAAGGAGTCAGGATATACAGAGCATCGCAGCTATCATAGAAAGGAGTCAGGACACACAGCATCGCAGCTATCATAGAAAGGTGTCCAGAGACACAGAGCATTACATCTACCATAGAAAGGTGTCAGGAGACACAGCATCCCAGCTATGATAGAAAGGTGTCGGTAGAGGTGGACCATTGCATCTATGATAAGGTGTGGGGAGATGTAGAACATGGCAGCTATGATAGAAAGGTGTCAGGACACACAGAGCATTACAGCTATCATAGGTTTCAGGAGACACAGCATCACAGCTAAGATAGAAAATTCAATACTCAGATCATCACAGCTATAAAAGTTTCTCAGAACAGACAAAGCATCACTGCTATGATAGAACGGCATCAGGATACACAGAGCATTGCAGCTATGATAGAAAGGTGTCGGACATGCAGAGCATCGCTGCTGTGATAGAAAGCTGTCAGGACACGTGGAGCATCGCCACTGTGATAAAAAGGAGTCATACTCACATCATTGCAGCTATGATAGGTGTCAGGACATGCAGAACATCACAGGTTTCAGAGAAAGCTGTCAAGGCTCATGTAGCATCACAGCTATGATAGAAATGAGTCAGACGCACAGCATTGCAGCTATGATAGAAAGGCGTCAGGACATGCAGAGCATCGCAGCTATGACAGAGAGGTGTCAGCATGTGTGGCACATCGCTGCTATGACAGAGAGGGGAGCTGTGGACGCCCCCACCACGATATGGCGGCCATATCACCAGATAGGGCATATGGGAAGACTTTGTGCTGCACAGTAGTGCCTTTCTCGTAGACTGTGATTGTGTGTAATCTGCACGAGTCCATAACGCTGTGGTGAGCGGATCGCCGCCTGCACCTTCTGATGGGAATGAAGCTGCCAATTGATGGCCATTAAACACTTGAGAAGACGTTAGTTTTCCGGCCGTGATCCTTGCAGGACCCACGGTGTGTCTTGGCTCCGGTACAGGAACAGGCTTCCTCATGTTCAGGCGCTTTCCTCTGCTCTTCCTCCCAACTCTTCTGTTTGCTCATTAGTGCAGTGTGTGCTCCGGGGGACCTCCGAGGTCGCACCGTACATCGGAGCAGGTAACAAGGGGCAGACCAAGGAAAACTGAGTATATTAGTTGTTCTGTGGAATTGCAATAAATGCCAAGAATGACTTAAAGGGGTTTTACCACTGGCAAAGTTAATCTTAATGAACATTTTATTCAATAGAAATGTAAATAATAATTTCCACAATTGGATGTATTTAAAAAAAAAAAAAAAAAAAGTTCCTGTGTTGAGATAATGTTATAAATGTGGCCGTGTCTGCAGAAACATGGTCTGATCATTGGTCTGTGGTCAAAAATGAGCTGAGAGGAGCTCAGAAAAAGACAGATAAGAGTTCACACACTCCCTGTCAGACTGTAGCGGCTCACTGATGGATTCTCAGTAAACTCATCCTGTGACCAGCAAAAAACCGTCTAACACAGAGACGTTAGAAGACAAATATTTAATAAAACCCAACTGCAAACATGATTTTTAGCCCCAATTAAATGCATTTAGATAAAAAAAAAATCAACAGTACTGTATTTTAACAAATTTGAAAATTCACTTCATTTTCTTAGTATTGTGTGTAATTCTCCAGTCACTTCCCAAGCTGCATTCAAGCGTGGCGGCCTCCACTGCACTGACTGATGGTGGGACACTTGTGGCATCTCCTGTGGGACTACCCGATTTTTTTATTTTTTTTTTTATTTTTTTTTAGGACCACAGCAATTTTTGCTTTTTTTTTTTTTTTTTTTTTTTTTACCTTTCTTGCAAAAGCCATAACTTACTTACTTTATTTTTTTACCCTGCCGTTGTACAACTGCTTACTTTTCTGGTCAGTACGATTATGGTAATGCCAAAACTTGTATAGTTGTTTTTTTTTTTTATTACTATTATTATCATTATTATTAATATTATTATATTATTATTTTTGTAGTTTAAAAACATTTTAACTTGCTAAAAAAAAAATAATTTTTATGCCATTTTCTCAAACCCATTTTTATTTATTTATTTTTTCCCATTATCGGGGTGCTTGTTTTCTGAGCACCGATACCATTTTAGGGTATGTTTTGATCGCCTTTTATTGCATTTTTTGGGAGAAATTAAACTATTTAAAAAAAAGATAATTCAGGCTTTTCTTTTATTTTTTCTCATGAAAAAATGTATTTAACATTATCATAGAACGTTTATAAAACCCGGTGACATCAAATTTTTTTTATTTTTTTTTCTAAGGGGTTATGGTAAAGGGCGGTGATGAGATTTTTTATTTTTTTTTGCAATTTTTGAAAACTTTATGAATTACTTTTCATTTAGTTTGAGTCTCCGTAGGGGACGTGAACCTGTTTGATTGCTCGTACCATATACCTCAATAATGCCGCAGCCAAATCTGCTGGAAAATGTGCGGATTCCGTCAGATGTCCTGGGAGGGTGCGGTGTTATCCGGGCACAGCGGAGGTTTGGGAGGTGACCGTAGAGTCCCCGATGACATATAAGAGGCTCCGAGTCGTTCACAATGTAATTATTCTGCAAAAATACAAAAAAATAAATCCATTTTCTTGTTGGCTCCTCGGGAGATGTTGGGCGGACGCCAGGATGTGTGTTAAATAATAGATGAAGGCCATATGCTCGGAGAACAGGAGGCTGAGCATGTGGACAGCGGGCTGAATAATGAGACATACACCTCCATCCTCTGAAATACTCTGCGCTGCTGGGATCTGGGTTCCTTATGGTATGGCAGCTCTGCTGACTAGGGTGAGCTGCAGTACCGCACACAACCTGTGGTCAGACGTGGCGCTGTTTGTGGAAGGAAGCAGTCTTGTTCTCTGTACGCAATCCTCTTTCTGACTCCTGTCCGCCTTCTGATCTCATGATTCCTTTTTGCACAGATCACGTCCAGAATGAGGAGACCTACGCGCAGGCTTTAGATAAATTTGGGAGCAACTTCTTAAGCCGCGATAATGCAGATTTGGGAACCGCGTTTGTGAAGTTTTCCACTCTCACCAAGGAGCTGTCCACACTGCTCAAGAACCTGGTAAGAGGCTAGAGGACTTGTCTTCAGTATGGCAGTCAGGTGCTTACATGGGTCAACCTTTTTTTTTTTCTGGATGGATTTGACCCCAGGAAATGATAAATTTTGTCAAGATAAATGTAAGATGTGATAAGGAGAAGTCATCAATGTGCAATCTGCAGAAAGCTGCACCCACCGCCAGCCGGCAGGAACAAGGTGAAGATTCGGGTGATGCCCACTGGTGCGCTGCAGCAGCTTCATTGCACCAGCTCCAGTGGGCATCTCTGAATCCTCCGGATTGTCCGGAGTTGCAGGAGACAAACCCCAACTGATCATACACTCACTCTACGTGCCTGCCGGGGGTTTTTATGAGTTTTTGAGCACAAAATGATGAGGTTTTGAGGAGGCTCTTGAAAGTTTCTGCTCCAAAAACTATTAAAATAATCTTAGTCTGCCAATGCTCTTATCAGTTACACTGTGGATAGGTAATAAATATTGTTTATTGGAAAAGCCGCTGTAGTGTGAGCTAAACACATCATCAGTTTGTTACATTGTTTCGGTGCCCAGAGTCCTGATTGTTCAGCTCTATAGTAACTTACCCTGTAAGAAGTGTTAGGTCCGGGCAGGATTCAGTCTGTGGAAGAAGCTAATGATGGCTCCTACTCACTGACCGCAGAGACAGTGCAAACAGGAAAGGATTGAAACAGTCGATAAAGGTGTGAAACGTATCGATACAAAAATGGTGTTCAGAGGAGAACGTCAGCAAGCGGAGAGGCCGTAGTCCCTCTGTGTCACGGCGGAAAATCTAGGTGTCACTTTGGAGAATCTGTTTTCCGTTTTACGTGGAAGCGCGACATTAATGTATTTTTTTTTTCTCTCTGACCTGTTTTAGCTCCAGGGATTAAGCCACAATGTCATCTTTACACTGGATTCACTTCTTAAAGGTGACTTGAAAGGAGTGAAGGGGGTAAGTGATCAAATGAAAATATAATTTTACATATTATGTGTGTGCTGCACTCCAACAATGTTCAGCAAAGTAAAGTGATGCAATACATATTTACTAATCACACCCAGAGCTGCACTCACTATTCTGCTGGTGCAGTCACTGTGTACATACGTTACATTACTGATCCTGAGATACATCCTGTATTATACCCCAGAGCTGCACTCACTATTCTGCTGGTGCAGTCACTGTGTCCATACATTACATTACTCATCCTGAGTTACATCCTGTATTATACTCCAGAGCTGCACTCACTATTCTGCTGGTGCAGTCACTGTGTACATACATTACATTACTGATCCTGAGTTACATCCTGTATTAAACCCCAGAGCTGCACTCACTATTCTGCTGGTGCAGTCACTGTGTACATACATTACATTACTGATCCTGAGTTACAACCTGTATTAAACCCCAGAGCTGCACTCACTATTCTGCTGGTGAATTAGGAGTACACGACTGTCTTGTCATCAGGCCGCCCCTCTCCTATAATGCAGGAGGGCAGATAGTTGTTCCTCTTGCAGACACTGAACAAGCAGAGTTTGTGCAGTCCCATGTGATGATTTTCTCTATTGATTGCAGCTTTTTTTTACTATTTGATGTTTTGTGTTTTTTTTTTCTAGGATCTCAAGAAGCCATTTGACAAGGCCTGGAAAGATTATGAAACCAAATTGTAAGTGCGGCCTTCAGTGCGGCGTAACTAGATGATGATGTGCAGATTCATGGACGCTGCCCTTGGCGTTATTTTTGTTTTTTTAATTTTTTTATTTTAGTACAAAAATTGAGAAGGAGAAGAGGGAGCACGCGAAGCAGCATGGGATGATCCGGACGGAGATCACAGGGGCCGAGATCGCTGAGGAGATGGAAAAGGAGCGGAGACTATTCCAGCTACAGATGTGTGAGGTGAGCGCCCCCTGCAGATCTGGGGAGGATCAGCGCTGGAGCCCCAACAAATTTACTCCATCCCTCCAGAGCAGATGTTGCGGTATAGATCAGGGACAGACGACATTCATATGCTGACGCTTACAGAAATATACCGTCTCGCTCCCAACTTCTATCCTGACCCCTTCTCCAATGCTGGTTGAGGCCCGATCAGGACCGGTGACGTCACTTCTCCTGATCATGGCCAGAAAGCGAGACTGATCGGTGGCTGTAATGAATATGACAGGGGGACGCTACCTATTGATCTTACACATTTCCCTGCAGTTGTCTCCAGATGTAATGGACTCCCCTTACCCCTCAGTCCAGAAGTTTGCAGATCCAGTATACCCCTTTAAGCACATGATTTGGTAGTGAATCAAGAAACATGGCAGTAATTCTTTTGGGGGTCTTAGAGGCGGCAGCCCCCAACCTGATACCTATTTGTCCCAATGATTTCACAAACTGTATAACCTCTTGGAAAGTGTGTGTGGAGCCTGTTGGCACTGAGTGATGCTGCTGCTACACCTGCCAGTTATGCCGCTGCTGCTGGGTGATGCTAACTCTGTTACTGCTGAGTGACTCCGTCTCCCTTCCAGCCACTCAGTGGCATCATCTCCCTTGCTGTCCCTGAGTGGCGCCGCCTCCAATGGAGTCTCTGAGTGGCGCCATCTCCCTTGCTGTCCCTGAGTGGCACAGTCTCCTTTGCTGTCCCTGAGTGGCACCGTCTCCCTTGCTGTCCCTGAGTGGCGCCATCTCCCTTGCTGACTTTGAGTGGCGCCATCTCCCTTGCTGACCTTGAGTGGCGCCATTTCCCTTGCTTCCCTTGAGTGGCGCCGTCTCCCTTTCTGCCCCTGAGTGGCGCTGGCTCCTCTGGAGCCTCTGAGTGATGCTGTCTCACTTTCCAGCCCCCGAGTGGCGCCTTCTCCTCTGGAGCCCCGAGTGGCACCTTCTCCCCTGGAGCCCCTGAGTGGGGCCGTCTGCCTTGGAGCCCCTGAGTTGCGCCGTCTCCCCTGGAGCCCCTGAGTGATGCTGTCTCCTTTTCTGGCCCTTCAGTGGCGCCTTTTCCCCTGGAATCCTTGAGTGGCACCATCTCCCCTGGAGCCCATGAGTAGCGCCATCTCACCTGGAGCCCCTGAGTGTCGCTTTCTCCCCCGGAGCCCCCGAGTGTCCCCGAGTGTCGCTTTCTCCCCCGAGTGTCGCTTTCTCCCTCGGAGCCCCCGAGTGTCGCTTTCTCCCCCGGAGCCCCCGAGTGTCGCTTTCTCCCCCAGAGCCCCCGAGTGTCCCCGAGTGTCGCTTTCTCCCCCGGAGCCCCCGAGTGTCCCCGAGTGTCGCTTTCTCCCCCGGAGCCCCCGAGTGTCGCTTTCGCCCCCGAGTGTCCCCGAGTGTTGCTTTCTTCCCCGGAGCCCCCGAGTGTCGCCCTCTCCCCCAGAGCCCCCGAGTGTCGCCCTCGCCCCCGGAGCCCCCGAGTGTCGCCCTCGCCCCCGGAGCCCCCGAGTGTCGCCCTCGCCCCCGGAGCCCCCGAGTGTCGCCCTCTCCCCCGGAGCCCCCGAGTGTCGCCCTCTCCCCCGGAGCCCCCGAGTGTCGCCCTCTCCCCCGGAGCCCCCGAGTGTCGCCCTCTCCCCCGGAGCCCCCGAGTGTCGCCCTCTCCCCCGGAGCCCCCGAGTGTCGCCCTCTCCCCCGGAGCCCCCGAGTGTCGCCCTCTCCCCCGGAGCCCCCGAGTGTCGCCCTCTCCCCCGGAGCCCCCGAGTGTCGCCCTCTCCCCCGGAGCCCCCGAGTGTCGCCCTCTCCCCCGGAGCCCCCGAGTGTCGCCCTCTCCCCCGGAGCCCCCGAGTGTCGCCCTCTCCCCCGGAGCCCCCGAGTGTCGCCCTCTCCCCCGGAGCCCCCGAGTGTCGCCCTCTCCCCCGGAGCCCCCGAGTGTCGCCCTCTCCCCCGGAGCCCCCGAGTGTCGCCCTCTCCCCTGGAGCCCCCGAGTGTCGCCCTCTCCCCCGGAGCCCCCGAGTGTCGCCCTCTCCCCCGGAGCCCCCGAGTGTCGCCCTCTCCCCCGGAGCCCCCGAGTGTCGCCCTCTCCCCCGGAGCCCCCGAGTGTCGCCCTCTCCCCCGGAGCCCCCGAGTGTCGCCCTCTCCCCCGGAGCCCCCGAGTGTCGCCCTCTCCCCCGGAGCCCCCGAGTGTCGCCCTCTCCCCCGGAGCCCCCGAGTGTCGCCCTCTCCCCCGGAGCCCCCGAGTGTCGCCCTCTCCCCCGGAGCCCCCGAGTGTCGCCCTCTCCCCCGGAGCCCCCGAGTGTCGCCCTCTCCCACGGAGCCCCCGAGTGTCGCCTCCCTTGCAGCTTCCTAGTGACACCGCCTCTGGTGCTGCCCACAACCATGGAGAGCTGCAGAAATTGAATCGATGCGGTGTCTGGTCTTCCATTTTATGTGAATGGAACTGAAGTGCAATACCAGTCTCAGCCTGTGCAGCATGGTGGCGCCTTTTAGAGAGCACAAACAAGATTCTTTTTTCCCAATTTCCTGTATTGATGCGGTAAAGGTGCGTCCCGGCACTTGAGAGTACACGCTAAATAGCACGATATAGTAAGAATTTTCCGTTGACTACTGAAGATAAATATACGGCAGCAGGAGCGGGATGATTATTTAATTACCCGCTCGCCCCCTTCCTATACGACACCCGCACAATGTGCAATTACACCCTAACCGCCGTCTTTGTCTTCTGACAGTATCTTATTAAAGTTAATGAAATCAAGACGAAGAAGGGCGTGGACCTGCTGCAGAATCTGATCAAGTATTACCACGCGCAGTGCAAGTGAGTACGGGGTTAATATAAGTGGCAGGCAGCGTGCACATATGGCGCCCACGTGGCACGGCCGCTGATGGAGCAGCTCCTCATGCGTCTTTTTTCTCAGTTTCTTCCAGGACGGCCTGAAAACTGCAGATAAACTGAAGCAGTACATTGAGAAGCTGGCGGCCGATCTGTACAATGTAAGTACTGGGGTCTCTCCGGGGTACAAATGGCTGGGAGATTGTACTGGGATTGTCCAGAATTTAGAAAAAAAGGACTGCTTTCTTCTGTACACAGCGCCACTCAGGTCCATAGGTTGTGTGTGGTATTGCAGCCCCATTCACTTAAATAGAGCTCTGTATTAGCACTAACAGAGAATACCGTAAATATGACGACATTCAGCAAAGGCTGGGTAACATCCCATGTCCACAGAATTAGTGGCAGTCGTCACATGGCTATTATACTTTTTTTGGGGGAGAATGTTGTTGTGTATCTCCCAATCCGCCATAACTCATCATGTGTGTTATGTATGATAAAGGGAACGAAGACTAAGTAATATAATGCTACACTATGTGATAATCCCCTGGAATTAGAGAAGTGTTTTTACATCATCACAACTGATTACTACAAGTTCCTGTTATATACAATCAGTGTTATGTGTTGTTTTATCTGGCAACAAGGAACAAATTCCTGAATACGAGAAGTACAAGAGTATAACTACTATAATACTGCTCCTATGTACAAGAATATAACTACTATAATACTGCTCCTATGTACAAGAATATAACTACTATAATACTGCCCCTATGTACAAGAATATAACTACTATAATACTGCCCCTATGTACAAGACTATAACTACTATAATACTGCTCCTATGTACAAGAATATAACTACTATAATACTGCCCCTATGTACAAGAATATGAGTACTATAATACTGCCCATATGTACAAGAATATAACTACTATAATACTGCCCCTATATACAAGAATATAACTACTATAATACTGCTCCTATGTACAAGAATATAACTACTATAATACTGCTCCTATGTACAAGAATATAACTACTATAATACTGCCCCTATGTACAAGAATATAACTACTATAATACTGCCCCTATGTACAAGACTATAACTACTATAATACTGCTCCTATGTACAAGAATATAACTACTATAATACTGCCCCTATGTACAAGAATATGAGTACTATAATACTGCCCATATGTACAAGAATATAACTACTATAATACTGCCCCTATATACAAGAATATAACTACTATAATACTGCTCCTATGTACAAGAATATAACTACTATAATACTGCTCCTATGTACAAGAATATAACTACTATAATACTGCCCCTATGTACAAGAATATAACTACTATAATACTGCCCCTATGTACAAGACTATAACTACTATAATACTGCTCCTATGTACAAGAATATAACTACTATAATACTGCCCCTATGTACAAGAATATAACTACTATAATACTGCCCCTATATACAAGAATATAACTACTATAATACTGCCCCTATGTACAAGAATATAACTACTATAATACTGCCCCTATGTACAAGAATATAACTACTATAATACTACTCCTATGTACAAGAATATAACTACTATAATACTGCCCCTATGTACAAGAATATAACTACTATAATACTGTTCCTATGTACAAGAATATAACTACTATAATACTGCCCCTATATACAAGAATATAACTACTATAATACTGCCCCTATGTACAAGAATATAACTACTATAATACTACTCCTATGTACAAGAATATAACTACTATAATACTGTTCCTATGTACAAGAATATAACTACTATAATACTGCCCCTATATACAAGAATATAACTACTATAATACTGCCCCTATGTACAAGAATATAACTACTATAATACTGCCCCTATGTACAAGAATATAACTACTATAATACTGCCCCTATGTACAAGAATATGAGTACTATAATACTGCCCATATGTACAAGAATATAACTACTATAATACTGCCCCTATATACAAGAATATAACTACTATAATACTGCTCCTATGTACAAGAATATAACTACTATAATACTGCTCCTATGTACAAGAATATAACTACTATAATACTGCCCCTATGTACAAGAATATAACTACTATAATACTGCCCCTATGTACAAGACTATAACTACTATAATACTGCTCCTATGTACAAGAATATAACTACTATAATACTGCCCCTATGTACAAGAATATAACTACTATAATACTGCCCCTATATACAAGAATATAACTACTATAATACTGCCCCTATGTACAAGAATATAACTACTATAATACTGCCCCTATGTACAAGAATATAACTACTATAATACTACTCCTATGTACAAGAATATAACTACTATAATACTGCCCCTATGTACAAGAATATAACTACTATAATACTGTTCCTATGTACAAGAATATAACTACTATAATACTGCCCCTATATACAAGAATATAACTACTATAATACTGCCCCTATGTACAAGAATATAACTACTATAATACTACTCCTATGTACAAGAATATAACTACTATAATACTGTTCCTATGTACAAGAATATAACTACTATAATACTGCCCCTATATACAAGAATATAACTACTATAATACTGCCCCTATGTACAAGAATATAACTACTATAATACTGCCCCTATGTACAAGAATATAACTACTATAATACTGCCCCTATGTACAAGAATATAACTACTATAATACTGCTCCTATGTACAAGAATATAACTACGGTACTATAATACTGCTCTTATGTACAAGAATATAACTACTATAATACTGCCCCTATGTACAAGAATATAACTACTATAATACTGCTCCTATGTACAAGAATATAACTACTATAATACTGCCCCTATGTACAAGAATATAACTACTATAATACTGCCCCTATGTACAAGAATATAACTACTATAATACTGCTCCTATGTACAAGAATATAACTACTATAATACTGCCCCTATGTACAAGAATATAACTACTATAATACTGCTCCTATGTACAAGAATATAACTACTATAATACTGCTCCTATGTACAAGAATATAACTACTATAATACTGCCCCCTATATACAAGAATATAACTACTATAATACTGCTCCTATGTACAAGAATATAACTACTATAATACTGCCCCTATGTACAAGAATATAACTACTATAATACTGCTCCTATGTACAAGAATATAACTACTATAATACTGCTCCTATGTACAAGAATATAACTACTATAATACTGCTCCTATGTACAAGAATATAACTACTATAATACTGCTCCTATGTACAAGAATATAACTACTATAATACTGCCCCTATGTACAAGAATATAACTACTATAATACTGCCCCGTTTGTACAGGAATATGAAGATGTCTGAGTTGTAGTATCGCCATACTGTCTGGTTCAGTAGTGTAATTATCACATTGTTATATATAATTTCTCCTGTAGATAAAGCAGACGCAGGATGAGGAGAAGAAGCAGCTCACTGCCCTGCGGGACCTCATTAAGTCTTCTCTTCAGCTGGATCAGAAGGAGGTAGGCATATAAGTAGTTCTCAGCACATCTGGAGAGAGTTTGGATTTTGGTGCATGTTTTGCAGCATGCCATAAATCAGGAAGAGCTGAACAGATTGGTATATCGAGAAGATGTTATAGTGAGTTATTTGGTGCAGTCCCACTAATTGACAAGCTTCTCAATATTTATCGGACCGCCCCTTTGACTACAAAGCCTTGAGCGACCATATATCAGTCGTTTCTGCTGCTCCTGCGGTATAACGTCCTTGTCTTATATTTACCCTTTGTCACATATAGGGGGCGCTGCAGGAGTAAGGTTTTCATGCCTGTATGGATGTTATTCCATTGGTGGCGCATCTGTCATGCTGGAGCAGAGCAGCAGCGCAGTGTTCACCTGTTATAGTTTGTTACAATGTATCAGTGCAGGTAACATCTATCCACTTGTCTACACCAGATGTCATTGTAGCAAGCTCTCAGCTGTGAGATGCAGTAGATTGCTACAGTTTTCCAGGTAATTCGGCTCATTAGTAAGTTCTTCTTTATAGCAAGTCGTTATTGACAGTTTTGGCTTCTCGGAGATCCGGGAAGCCCCCGTTCCTGGGGACCCCACTGACCAGACTTAATCACCTGTATACACCGTCCCTTTAAGACATCTTGAAAAGGATTATAAGAAGGAAACACAATAATCCCCAATTCAGTCTGTCCAGTTATTCCCACCCCTTTCTTATCTGAATATGTTATCTAATTATTGAGGGTCATGACCAGTGGCCGGGCCGGTGGGATTTCTAGACCAGAATAATGGGCCATATAAATAGTGTCATATTTTTGGGATTTTTCACAATTTTTTTTACTCTATAGTTCACCAGTTTTTCCTGAATTTTTTTTTATTTTTTTTATTGCTTTGTTGGAGTCGTCAGTGCTGTACCATGCTGGTAGCCAGTGTGATTACACTCGTTCCTGGCAACCAGTGTTGTGCCACCCTGGCTGCTCAGTCTATGTGCCAGATAGGGCCGTGGGTAGACAGAACGTATCGGTGCCGGCGGTGGTATGAACTGACGCAGCGCAGATGGCGACGACAGATGGGATTGCTTTACTATCGTAGGGGTGTGTTTTGTTTTTTGTGTTTTTTTTTTGGTTTTTGTTTGCATAGCTTCTGCATATGGATAAGGATTACCGTTCCCTTAAAGTTTGGAAAGTATATTAAAAACTGATTTTATTTATTTATTTTTTTTTTTTTTTATTATTATTATTACTATGAAGTCATTTGACAGATTGCTTATTTTTTCGCATACCTTTTTAGGGTCCCATTCCGGACCTCCATAGCTACAGAGAAGGTTTTTCGCACTGGGGGACCCGGCGCATTGATTTAAATTGAATCGGTGTAATACTTAATTTGTCCTGTTGTGGCGCTGCAGAAAAATCGAACACTGACTGACAAGTTCTTATCATAGCAGAATTAAAGGGATTGTCCGCTACTATTATTTTAATCATTGTCAGTTGATTCAATGTATTGCAAAAAAATAAAAAAAACTCTTGTTTTGTACCGCTGGCCAGAATTTCAGCGCTGCAACCGATCACTGGCCACTGATGGACTGCAGTGGTCATATTATGCCAGGAGTCCGGTGGAGGATGCTGGCACCAGAATGGAGGAGGGAGATGCATATTAGTCTTTGGTGTCTGCCCTCTCTTCCATCCAGCCACCACCAGTCTGTATATATTAAGACACATTACTAAGAATAAGGTCTATTATATCACATTATTACGGTATTTACAGGACATTGCAGAAGTTTTAGGCAGGTGTGGAAAAAAAGCTGCAATGTAAGAGTGATTCCAAAAATCCAATTGATTATAGTCTATTTTTATCAATTAATAAAATCAAAGTGAACGTACAAAAGAGAAATCTAAATCCCATCAGTATTTGGTGACCGCCCGTCGCCTCCATCATTTCTCAGTCACTTGCTCACAGTTTTTGAAGGAACTCGGCAGGAAATTGTTCCAAACATCTTGGAGAACTGACCCCAGATCTTCTGTGGTTGAGGCTTATGTAAATCCTTCTTTCTCTTCCTGTGATCCCAGACAGATGGGATGATGTGAGATCAGGGCTCTATGGGGCCGGATCATCACCCACCTCCAGGGTTCCTCGTTTTTAGTGACATTGACAGGATGTTGGGGATCATTGTTCTGCTGGAGAATAAATTTGGAGCCAGTCAGATGCCTCCCTGATGGCATGACGTGTTGGATCAGTATGGAGACACGGGGGTCAGTGGGTGCTCTCATCCACTGACCCGAGACCGCATGGACCACGGCTAGCGGACGAGAGCAGCCACTGACCCCCACCCCGCCATATGTCCTCATTTGGTGTCAGCAGTGGGATGCTACTCAGCCCGGTGGATACAGCGGAGCTGCAGGGGACTGGTGTTCGTAGACACCATCCAAGGGCTCTACAACCGAAGAGGCATATAGACAGACCCAGCAGACCATAGGTGAGGCATGCAGCAGGTTTCGGTTGCCACCATGTCCAACCCCACCAGGTCGGCCTTGGGAAGAAGACCCTAGTGGATGTATAGCCGCAACAAGAAACTGCAACTATAGGAGCTTTGCCAGCTTCCATGGATTGATTACTTGACCACTGACACTTGGTCTGTTTTGATTAAGGAATTGGTTTGTTGGGATGCCCAGAACGTTGGAGGTGGACGACAAAAACTCAGCTGATAAGGACCCAGAGGATTTGCCAGAACAAGGATCCGGGAATCAACCCAGTCCCCAGCAGCCCGAATCCAGGAGTTTTGGTTGCATTGGGACCTGGAGCCTCAAGTGGGGAAAGGGCTTGTGTTATGGAATTAATTTTTGGGAGTTTCAGCACCCCTATCTATAGTCCACCACCAAGGAATTAATCTCTGCTACAGAGACGTGCCAGTGTTTAATGAGTCCAACACTGAAGTCGATGAACATCTGCAAGATTTTGAGACTTTGATGCTGATGCCCCAGATGCCTACAGCTGATTGAGCTAATAACTGTGGACTAGTTTGACTGTTCGGGCACGGGATGCCGCCCAGTCACTTAGGCCTCAGGACTGTTTCGACTATGGAACTATTAAGAACACCTTGATGGCACATTTTACCATCACCCCCAAAAGATATCACACCAAGTTCCAGACACTCTCTGTCCAGGGAGTCTCCTGTGTAGAATTTGGCAGTCAACTCTGGCGATACTGTAACTGCTGGCTCAATGGTAGGGCGGTCCACCAAACTGCTGCCCTTCGGGACGTGATCATGCTAGAGCAATTTACAGACAAAATGGCCCCAGAATTACAAAAGTGGGTAGCCAACAAGAAGACCGACACCCCAGAGCAAGCAGCCCGTTTGGCGGACGAGTTACAGCCAACCGGCCCCGCTGGAAACACAATATGCCCACCGATCCCAGCAGACCCATCAACCTAGTATTCCACTGGCCACAAGTCATTCAAGCAGGATTATCCTTCTACAAAGCAGAAAACTCACTAGGACAAATGGTTACCAACAGTTCCCATGATTTGCCCAACCCATGGTGCTGTTATATATGCAAGCACCTTGCACATGTTACCAAACATTATCCCCAAGGCCGGGGCCGAATTCCTGGGTCCCGTCTGCTAGCCCAGCCAGTCAACATCTGCCATCAAGTGTGGAGACACGGGGTCAGCGGGTGCTCTAATTCGCTAGCCCTTAACCGCATGGACCAGGGATCATCCCTCTGAATGCCCACTCTCCTTTTACCGTGGGCATAATATTACTCAGACAACACAAGGTGAGGGTAAAACAGTGTTGCAATACTTTATTGAACCACAAAACAGACAAATAACACATAGAACAGCCCCAGCAAAATACCCAAAATGGTGTAAAATTCCAGAGTCTCATCCTTCTGCTGACTCGCTGGGATAAGGGCAATTGTGACTTCAGAGCTTCCAGGGCCGACTACTCCCACCTGTGGCACGCACAGAGAGGAGGTATCGAAAAGCTTAGGCTTTTTTTAAGCTAACCGAGAGGTCAGGTATGTGACCAGGTGACCTGATTGTCGCAAACTGGATACCTGAAGATGTCTCTGAGGGTTCAGCGATGGTCAATGGAGCTGATTTGTTTTCTTCCAGCTGGGATCGTGGTCCCCTAAGCTGGCATCCTGTAGAGTCACTTGGAACAGAGGCAAAGTCTTCTTATATAGTTCACAACTGTCCTTCAAGCCATCATTCACAGGTCAAGAGGAGGGGGTGACGAGGTTAATCTTTATTGTTTGAGTATTTATAGTTTATCCTTCAATGTTTGCAAGTCAACAAACAGCATAGCTTGGTATAATGTGTAATCTAAATATTAGCAATAGTGATGAGCGAGTGTGCTCGTTATTTGAGTTTTCCGAGCATTCTCGGGTGTTCTAGTATCTTCGGCGTGCTCGTAGATAATGTTTGTGTCCCCGCAGCTGCATGATTTGCGGCTGTTAGACAACCTGAACACATGCAGGAATTGCCTGTTTGTTAGGGAATCCCCAAATGTATTCAGGCTCTAGCAGCCACAAATCATGCAGCTGCATAAACTGTAGGAGCTGATATAAGAAGTAAATAACAACCATTCATCAATTTACAAATATTAGTTCAACCTACAGGAAGAGTCAATAATTCAGACAATAGTCTATGATTCTGGACCACGGAAACTACGTCTGCATAATTAAGAAGAAATGCTGTATCGTCAAAAACAGTATCTGCCTTTTGTTTCTCAGCATTGAGGACACCATTAATCCTGATTAAATCCCGAACTCCATTTGCTAAAATACAGTTGCAAACTTGCAGGACCCTCCACCGAGCTTCACTGTTCCTGCAGACCCTCATTATTGTGCCGCTCTCCAGCCATTCGTTGAACAAACTCATTTTTCTGCACCCCGTTTCCTATGTTTTCTTACAAGGTTATGTCCTTTGTTCTCTTTTCCATGTTGAAGATATTACTTTTGGCAGCAATTTTGTCTTGAAGACCACTTCAGGACAGATTTCTCCAACCGGTAGATGAGTGTAGCTGTGTCCCAGTGGGTGCTGCCAGTTCTGAGTTGATGGCACTGCTGAACATCTTCTGAGTTTGAAGGGAAGTAATCAGGATGTATCTTTCATCTGCTGCACTAAGTCTTCTTGGCCAACCACTGCATCTATGGTTTTCAACGTTGCCAATTTTTGGTGCTTCTTCTAAACAGCTTGAATAGCACATCTGGAAATCCCAGTCTGCTGTGAAATCTTTCCCTGGGAGACTCCTTGCTGATTCAGTATAACTACCTTCTTTCTTGTTGCATTTTTTCCCACCTGCCCAAATCTCTTGCACAGTATTGTATGTGTAATTGTATATATATTTGGTATTACTGGATTTTCCTGGTGTACTGCAGGCTGCGGTTCTCCACCAGTTGAGAAACTACAACTCTGCCCTGCTACAAAACTGTCAGAGCCTGTTGGTTGTTGTAGTTGGTGTATATGTGAGACCAGTTCCCTGCGATCCAGCATCTGTCTTATTTCAGAATTTACAGATATTTCTTATCGCTCTGGGATTTCTCATAGAAAGTGAAACATCAGGAAATTCCTGTTTCTCTGTGGGAAAAATGTGACAGGCATAAAAGCGGGTTGTCTGTGTCATGGCAGACATCAAAAACCAGAAATGCGGGCTGAAAGTAAGACTAGAGGTCAGCGGTTATAGCGTAGATGTTTGGTAAATGCAACAATTAAAGGGAAACTCCACGTGCAGAACTTATTTCATCCTCGTGACACTGAGATGAAGCGCAACCGCCCTCATCCTCCTTTCGTAATCATTCTCTGCTGTCAATGGTTTCCTGTATCAGTGACCAACCTGTCAATACTGATAATGGCCGAGGTCACCTGTAGTTATGTGCTGCACAGAGGGCCCATCCATGATAAAGACAAAAAGTAGCAAGATGGCGCGGAGGACAGACTGCAAAAATAGAAGAGTCAGAGAAAATGAAGACTCCACAGGCAAACTAGCAATAAAGAGCTCACTGAACACTTTTCTGCTCCTGTTCCTTAGAGATCATTGAGCCCCGAGGTGCCCACACACCTTAGATAGCTAACTCTCCCGAATTCCCCAGACACACACAGTTAGTACTACTAACTGTGTAGCAGTACTTTCTTTTAAGTGTTTATGTCACCCCAGTGCTGGATTTACAACTGCCCAGCTCAGAAGTTTTCTATAATGTCCTCCATGCTGCTGCTTTCTAGCAAGTGTTTTATCCCAGAACTGGATTCACAGTTACACTGTACAGAAGTGTTCAATAATGTTCTCCATGCTGCTGCTTTCTAGCAAGAGTTTTATCCCAGTCCTGGATTCACAGTTACACTGCTCAGAACTGTTCTATAATGTCCTCCATGCTGCTGCGTTCTAGCAAGTGTTTTATCCTAGAACTGGATTCACAGTTATACTGCTCAGAACCTTTCTATAATGTCCTCCATGCTGCTGCTTTCTAGCTAGTGTTTAATCTTATCCCAGAACTGGATTCACTGTTACACTGCTCAGAACTGTTTTATAATGTCCTCCATGCTGCTGCTTTCTAGCAAGTGTTTTATGCCAGCCCTGGATTCACAGTTATACTGCTTAGAACCATTCTATAATGTCCTCCATGCCGCTGCTTTCTAGCAAGTGTTTTATCTAAACCCAGCACTGTATTAACAGTTACACTGCTCAGAACTGTTCTATAATGTCCTCCATTATGATGCTTTCTAGTAAGTGTTTTATCTCTCCCTTGTTCCGGATTCACAACTACACCACTCAGTAGCGCTGTATAATGTCCTTCATGCTTTTGAAGAACATCTGCATAGCGACAGAAGAGTAGAAATCCCTCATCTCTGTGTATGGGAAATGTCATAGTATCTCATCTCCATGCACTAGCTCTGTGACAACTGAACATTAGAGCCTGCAAAGCAGAAAACTGGGCAATAATGAAGGATATATTTCCTTTAAGGGATATTATTATGGGGTACTTATGCCCGCACTAGGGTTGTGAGGTGTCAGATGTTTGGGCTTGTCTGATTAATGAATTTCATTGTGTAGGGACCCATGTGGGAAGGAGGGACTGTTGTGTCACTTTTGGTTTCCCTCCCACTAGAAGGATCTGACAGAACGTCTCGGAAATTGCAGGGTTACTTTACATATTACGTACCGCTCCATAATGCTGTCACGCTGGGAAAAAGGCAGCCGGCAGAATCTATACCTCCGCACGGCACTGTTATTTTGTAATAAGTCTGGGACTTGTTGTTCCTGAATCCTGGCAGGAGGCAGCCGTGTAATATCCTTCACGTTCTTCTGTGTGTCTCTCCGCTCTTGTAAGAGTCTTGTAGAGGCTTTGTATCTGCTGCGTGAGACACGTCAGCGGTGCCGGAGATCGGGACGCGATGTGTTCAGGGTGACAATGATGTCTGGCTGCAAACCATGGCCTCCATAAGGCAGCGTAACATTGCTGCGGCACTGACTAACATGGACGCTGCAGGCAGCCAAAGCCGGCTTAAAGGGGTTGTCCCGTTCCACAACAGTTTTTATTATTAGCTCTGTTAGTAGTAGTAGTAAAAAAAAAAAAAAATTCTTATCCCACCCTCCCCAAGTCCAGTGTGGTTGTATCACTTCTGCAGCTCCCGGGGTCGGTTTCTGTTTGTACCGACGGTGTCCCGTAACTGAGCTCAGCAGCTCGTGCCAACAACTCGGGCTGAGCTCCATTATAGTCTGTAGTGCTGCGCACAATAACAGACTCTGGGAGCAGCAGTTGAGATTTTTTGCTGGACCCGAATAAAGCACATTTCTCTTTTTTTTATACTATTAAAGGATCTTATAGCAAAAACATTTTCTGAAAGGGGGTTGAAACCCCTTTCAGACCTAAGTAGTTTCTCCCCCATTGTTTTCATACTTAAGAGTTGCATTCATAATTTTGTAGGCTGCAGAGCCGAGATCTCCCAGCAAGCCCTGCTTGTTCAGTGTCTTGATAGAACTGACTATACTGGATTCCTTTAGGAAGTGAAAAGTAATGTAGCAAACACTAAAAACCTACAGCTTTGTAAGAGCTCAGCTGTTACCGGCGTCCAGCAACACGTTCCCTGACTGTTTCGTTCTGGTTCATTGCATGGAGCTTCTGCTGATTTGCCTTTTGGGAGGGGATGTACTTAAATCAGGTTAGTGTTGTATGGAAACAGGGTGAGAACATCTCACTGACAGCAATATAGTGAGTGCAGCTCTGGAGTATAATACAGGATGTAACTCAGGGTCAGTAATGTAATGTACGTACACAGTGATTGCACCAGCAGAATAGTGAGTGCAGCTCTGGGGTATAACACAGGATGTAACTCAGGATCAGTAATGTAATGTATGTACACAGTGACTGCACCAGCAGAATAGTGAGTGCAGCTCTGGGGTATAATACAGGATGTAACTCAGGATCAGTAATGTAATGTATGTACACAGTGACTGCACCAGCAGAATAGTGAGTGCAGCACTGGGGTATAATACAGGATATAACTCAGGATCAGTAATGTAATGTATGTACACAGTGACTGCACCAGCAGAATAGTGAGTGCAGCACTGGGGTATAATACAGGATATAACTCAGGGTCAGTAATGTATGTACACAGTGACTGCACCAGCAGAATAGTGAGCGCAGCTCTGGGGTATAATACAGGATGTAACTCAGGATCAGTAATGTATGTACACAGTGACTTCACCAGCAGAATAGTGAGTGCAGCTCTGGGGTATAATACAGGATGTAACTCAGGATCAGTAATGTAATGTATGTACACAGTGACTGCACCAGCAGAACAGTGAGTGCAGCTCTGGGGTATAATACAGAATGTATCTCAGGATCAATAATGTAAGGTATGTACACAGTGACTGCACCAGCAGAATAGTGAGTGCAGCTCTGGGGTATAATACAGGATGTAACTCAGGATCAGTAATGTAATGTATGTACACAGTGACTGCACCAGCAGAATAGTGAGTGCAGCTCTGGGGTATAATACAGGATGTAACTCAGGATCAGTAATGTAATGTATGTACACAGTGACTGCACCAGCAGAATAGTGAGTGCAGCTCTGGGGTATAATACAGGATGTAACTCAGGGTCAGTAATGTAATGTACGTACACAGTGATTGCACCAGCAGAATAGTGAGTGCAGCTCTGGGGTATAACACAGGATGTAACTCAGGATCAGTAATGTAATGTATGTACACAGTGACTGCACCAGCAGAATAGTGAGTGCAGCACTGGGGTATAATACAGGATATAACTCAGGATCAGTAATGTAATGTATGTACACAGTGACTGCACCAGCAGAATAGTGAGCGCAGCTCTGGGGTATAATACAGGATGTAACTCAGGATCAGTAATGTATGTACACAGTGACTGCACCAGCAGAACAGTGAGTGCAGCTCTGGGGTATAATACAGAATGTATCTCAGGATCAATAATGTAAGGTATGTACACAGTGACTGCACCAGCAGAATAGTGAGTGCAGCTCTGGGGTATAATACAGGATGTAACTCAGGATCAGTAATGTAATGTATGTACACAGTGACTGCACCAGCAGAATAGTGAGTGCAGCTCTGGGGTATAATACAGGATGTAACTCAGGATCAGTAATGTAATGTATGTACACAGTGACTGCACCAGCAGAATAGTGAGTGCAGCTCTGGGGTATAATACAGGATGTAACTCAGGGTCAGTAATGTAATGTACATACACAGTGATTGCACCAGCAGAATAGTGAGTGCAGCTCTGGGGTATAACACAGGATGTAACTCAGGATCAGTAATGTAATGTATGTACACAGTGACTGCACCAGCAGAATAGTGAGTGCAGCACTGGGGTATAATACAGGATATAACTCAGGATCAGTAATGTAATGTATGTACACAGTGACTGCACCAGCAGAATAGTGAGCGCAGCTCTGGGGTATAATACAGGATGTAACTCAGGATCAGTAATGTATGTACACAGTGACTGCACCAGCAGAACAGTGAGTGCAGCTCTGGGGTATAATACAGAATGTATCTCAGGATCTATAATGTAAGGTATGTACACAGTGACTGCACCAGCAGAATAGTGAGTGCAGCTCTGGGGTATAATACAGGATGTAACTCAGGATCAGTAATGTAATGTATGTACACAGTGACTGCACCAGCAGAATAGTGAGTGCAGCTCTGGGGTATAATACAGGATGTAACTCAGGATCAGTAATGTAATGTATGTACACAGTGACTGCACCAGCAGAATAGTGAGTGCAGCTCTGGGGTATAATACAGGATGTAACTCAGGGTCAGTAATGTAATGTACGTACACAGTGATTGCACCAGCAGAATAGTGAGTGCAGCTCTGGGGTATAACACAGGATGTAACTCAGGATCAGTAATGTAATGTATGTACACAGTGACTGCACCAGCAGAATAGTGAGTGCAGCACTGGGGTATAATACAGGATATAACTCAGGATCAGTAATGTAATGTATGTACACAGTGACTGCACCAGCAGAATAGTGAGCGCAGCTCTGGGGTATAATACAGGATGTAACTCAGGATCAGTAATGTATGTACACAGTGACTGCACCAGCAGAACAGTGAGTGCAGCTCTGGGGTATAATACAGAATGTATCTCAGGATCAATAATGTAAGGTATGTACACAGTGACTGCACCAGCAGAATAGTGAGTGCAGCTCTGGGGTATAATACAGGATGTAACTCAGGATCAGTAATGTAATGTATGTACACAGTGACTGCACCAGCAGAATAGTGAGTGCAGCTCTGGGGTATAATACAGGATGTAACTCAGGATCAGTAATGTAATGTATGTACACAGTGACTGCACCAGCAGAATAGTGAGTGCAGCTCTGGGGTATAATACAGGATGTAACTCAGGGTCAGTAATGTAATGTACATACACAGTGATTGCACCAGCAGAATAGTGAGTGCAGCTCTGGGGTATAACACAGGATGTAACTCAGGATCAGTAATGTAATGTATGTACACAGTGACTGCACCAGCAGAATAGTGAGTGCAGCACTGGGGTATAATACAGGATATAACTCAGGATCAGTAATGTAATGTATGTACACAGTGACTGCACCAGCAGAATAGTGAGCGCAGCTCTGGGGTATAATACAGGATGTAACTCAGGATCAGTAATGTATGTACACAGTGACTGCACCAGCAGAACAGTGAGTGCAGCTCTGGGGTATAATACAGAATGTATCTCAGGATCTATAATGTAAGGTATGTACACAGTGACTGCACCAGCAGAATAGTGAGTGCAGCTCTGGGGTATAATACAGGATGTAACTCAGGATCAGTAATGTAATGTATGTACACAGTGACTGCACCAGCAGAATAGTGAGTGCAGCTCTGGGGTATAATACAGGATGTAACTCAGGATCAGTAATGTAATGTATGTACACAGTGACTGCACCAGCAGAATAGTGAGTGCAGCTCTGGGGTATAATACAGGATGTAACTCAGGGTCAGTAATGTAATGTACGTACACAGTGATTGCACCAGCAGAATAGTGAGTGCAGCTCTGGGGTATAACACAGGATGTAACTCAGGATCAGTAATGTAATGTATGTACACAGTGACTGCACCAGCAGAATAGTGAGTGCAGCACTGGGGTATAATACAGGATATAACTCAGGATCAGTAATGTAATGTATGTACACAGTGACTGCACCAGCAGAATAGTGAGCACAGCTCTGGGGTATAATACAGGATGTAACTCAGGATCAGTAATGTATGTACACAGTGACTGCACCAGCAGAACAGTGAGTGCAGCTCTGGGGTATAATACAGAATGTATCTCAGGATCAATAATGTAAGGTATGTACACAGTGACTGCACCAGCAGAATAGTGAGTGCAGCTCTGGGGTATAATACAGGATGTAACTCAGGATCAGTAATGTAATGTATGTACACAGTGACTGCACCAGCAGAATAGTGAGTGCAGCTCTGGGGTATAATACAGGATGTAACTCAGGATCAGTAATGTAATGTATGTACACAGTGACTGCACCAGCAGAATAGTGAGTGCAGCTCTGGGGTATAATACAGGATGTAACTCAGGGTCAGTAATGTAATGTACGTACACAGTGATTGCACCAGCAGAATAGTGAGTGCAGCTCTGGGGTATAACACAGGATGTAACTCAGGATCAGTAATGTAATGTATGTACACAGTGACTGCACCAGCAGAATAGTGAGTGCAGCACTGGGGTATAATACAGGATATAACTCAGGATCAGTAATGTAATGTATGTACACAGTGACTGCACCAGCAGAATAGTGAGCGCAGCTCTGGGGTATAATACAGGATGTAACTCAGGATCAGTAATGTATGTACACAGTGACTGCACCAGCAGAACAGTGAGTGCAGCTCTGGGGTATAATACAGAATGTATCTCAGGATCAATAATGTAAGGTATGTACACAGTGACTGCACCAGCAGAATAGTGAGTGCAGCTCTGGGGTATAATACAGGATGTAACTCAGGATCAGTAATGTAATGTATGTACACAGTGACTGCACCAGCAGAATAGTGAGTGCAGCACTGGGGTATAATACAGGATATAACTCAGGATCAGTAATGTAATGTATGTACACAATGACTGCACCAGCAGAATAGTGAGTGCAGCTCTGGAGTATAATACAGGATGTAACTCAGGATCAGTAATGTAATGTATGTACTCAGTGACTGCACCAGCAGAATAGTGAGCGCAGCTCTGGGGTATAATACAGGATGTAACTCAGGATCAGTAATGTATGTACACAGTGACTGCACCAGCAGAACAGTGAGTGCAGCTCTGGGGTATAATACAGAATGTATCTCAGGATCAATAATGTAAGGTATGTACACAGTGACTGCACCAGCAGAATAGTGAGTGCAGCTCTGGGGTATAATACAGGATGTAACTCAGGATCAGTAATGTAATGTATGTACACAGTGACTGCACCAGCAGAATAGTGAGTGCAGCACTGGGGTATAATACAGGATATAACTCAGGATCAGTAATGTAATGTATGTACACAGTGACTGCACCAGCAGAATAGTGAGCGCAGCTCTGGGGTATAATACAGGATGTAACTCAGGATCAGTAATGTATGTACACAGTGACTGCACCAGCAGAACAGTGAGTGCAGCTCTGGGGTATAATACAGAATGTATCTCAGGATCAATAATGTAAGGTATGTACACAGTGACTGCACCAGCAGAATAGTGAGTGCAGCTCTGGGGTATAATACAGAATGTATCTCAGGATCAATAATGTAAGGTATGTACACAGTGACTGCACCAGCAGAATAGTGAGTGCAGCTCTGGGGTATAATACAGGATGTAACTCAGGATCAGTAATGTAATGTATGTACACAGTGACTGCATCAGCAGAATAGTGAGTGCAGCTCTGGATGTAACTCAGGATCAGTTTAAGATAAGTCATGTATGGTGCATCATGTCGGCCCCTGCCAAGTTTAAATATATATTACAGAGTGTCACATCATATGAATAAGCTTTCTTTGAAATGAATGATTGTGGTAAGCTCAATATTATTTCCACAATTTCTGTAGTAGTGACAAAGGGTGATGTTGATTTACTTCATTCTGATCTTTAATTAGTGTTTTGCTTTTTTCCTCCTTGTCTTTCAATTTGCTTACATGACCGAAGTCTAGGAGAGTAAGTTTTGTCTTTTGTCGGTCTGACTTCAATGTCAGTCCATTCCTCCATAATCACTCTCTATCGTCTCCATTTTTTTATTAATGTGAATGACCACAAAGCACCACAACAGCTCACAGGGATTTTATAACGAATGTAATATTGCCCCCTATGTACACGAATATAACTACTATAATACTGCTCCTATGTACAAGAATATAACTACTATAATACTGCCCCTATGTACAAGAATATAACTACTATAATACTGCCCCTATGTACAAGAATATAACTACTATAATACTGCTCCTATGTACAAGAATATAACTACTATAATACTGCCCCTATGTACACGAATATAACTACTATAATACTGCTCCTATGTACAAGAATATAACTACTATAATACTGCCCCTATGTACAAGAATATAACTACTATAATACTGCCCCTATGTACAAGAATATAACTACTATAATACTGCTCCTATGTACAAGAATATAACTACTATAATACTGCCCCTATGTACAAGAATATAACTACTATAATACTGCTCCTATGTACAAGAATATAACTACTATAATACTGCCCCTATGTACAAGAATATAACTACTATAATACTGCCCCTATGTACAAGAATATAACTACTATAATACTGCCCCTATGTACAAGAATATAACTACTATAATACTGCTCCTATGTACAAGAATATAACTACTATAATACTGCTCCTATGTACAAGAATATAGCTACTATAATACTGCTCCTATGTACATGAATATAACGACTATAATACTGCTCCTATGTACAAGAATATAACTACTATAATACTGCTCCTATGTACAAGAATATAACTACTATAATACTGCCCCCTATGTACAAGAATATAACTACTATAATACTGCTCACTATGTACAAGAATATAACTACTATAATACTGCCCCTATGTACAAGAATATAACTACTATAATACTGCTCCTATGTACAAGAATATAACTACTATAATACTGCCCCTCTGTACAAGAATATAACTACTATAATACTGCCCCCTATGTACAAGAATATAACTACTATAATACTGCTCACTATGTACAAGAATATAACTACTATAATACTGCTCCTATGTACAAGAATATAACTACTATAATACTGCTCCTATGTACAAGAATATAACTACTATAATACTGCTCCTATGTACAAGAATATAACTACTATAATACTGCCCCTATGTACAAGAATATAACTACTATAATACTGCCCCCTATGTACAAGAATATAACTACTATAATACTGCTCACTATGTACAAGAATATAACTACTATAATACTGCCCCTATGTACAAGAATATAACTACTATAATACTGCTCCTATGTACAAGAATATAACTACTATAATACTGCTCCTATGTACAAGAATATAACTACTATAATACTGCTCCTATGTACAAGAATATAACTACTATAATACTGCTCCTATGTACAAGAATATAACTACTATAATACTGCTCCTATGTACAAGAATATAACTACTATAATACTGCCCCCTATGTACAAGAATATAACTACTATAATACTGCTCACTATGTACAAGAATATAACTACGGTACTATAATACTGCTCCTATGTACATGAATATAACTACTATAATACTGCCCCCTATGTACAAGAATATAACTACTATAATACTGCTCACTATGTACAAGAATATAACTACTATAATACTGCTCCTATGTACATGAATATAACGACTATAATACTGCTCCTATGTACAAGAATATAACTACTATAATACTGCCCCTATGTACAAGAATATAACTACTATAATACTGCTCCTATGTACAATAATATAACTACTATAATACTGCCCCTATGTACAAGAATATAACTACTATAATACTGCTCCTATGTACAATAATATAACTACTATAATACTACTATAATATAACTACAAGAATATAACTACTATAATACTGCTCCTATGTACAAGAATATAACTACTTTAGTACCGCCCCTATGTACAATAATATAACTACTATAATACTGCCCCTATGTACAAGAATATAACTACTATAATACTGCCCCTATGTACAGGAATATAACTACTATAATACTGCTCCTATGTACAATAATATAACTACTATAATACTGCTCCTATGTACAAGAATATAACTACTTTAGTACCGCCCCTATGTACAATAATATAACTACTATAATACTGCCCCTATGTACAAGAATATAACTACTATAATACTGCTCCTATGTACAAGAATACAACTACTATAATACTGTCCCCTATGTACAAGAATATAACTACTATAATACTGCCCCTATGTACAAGAATATAGCTACTATAATACTGCTCCTATGTACATGAATATAACTACTATAATACTGCCCCTATGTACAAGAATATAACTACTATAATACTGCGCCTATGTACAAGAATATAACTACTATAATACTGCTCCTATGTACAAGAATATAACTACTATAATACTGCCCCTATGTACAAGAATATAACTACTATAATACTGCCCCTATGTACAAGAATATAACTACTATAATACTGCCCCTATGTACAAGAATATAACTACTATAATACTGCTCCTATGTACAAGAATATAACTACTATAATACTGCCCCTATGTACAAGAATATAACTACTATAATACTGCCCCTATGTACAAGAATATAACTACTATAATACTGCTCCTATGTACAGGAATATAACTACTATAATACTGCTCCTATGTACAAGAATATAACTACTATAATACTGCCCCTATGTACAAGAATATAACTACTATAATACTGCTCCTATGTACAAGAATATAACTACCATAATACTGCCCCTATGTACAAGAATATAACTACTATAATACTGCTCCTATGTACAAGAATATAACTACTATAATACTGCTCCTATGTACATGAATATAACTACTATAATACTGCCCCCTATGTACAAGAATATAACTACTATAATACTGCGAATATGTACAAGAATATAACTACTATAATACTGCGAATATGTACAAGAATATAACTACTATAATACTGCTCCTATGTACAAGAATATAACTACTATAATAAAGCTACATGTAGATGAGATAATTGTCTCGTAGTAGTGTTAATCCTCATCTCTTTGGAATATCTTGGTCCTGTTGATATTTTGTGTTCCGTGTATAATTGTTTTTTCGTTATTTCTAGGACTCTCAGAGCAGGCAGGGAGGATACAGTATGCACCAGCTCCAAGGGAACAAGGAGTACGGCAGTGAGAAGAAAGGCTACCTGTTAAAGAAGAGCGATGGGTAAGGTCAGGACTTTCCACATCTGATGGACCTTGTGTGTCACCATGGAGCTGCAGTAGCCCCAGCACCTTGATGTGTAGTATGAAGAGTCTCCTCTGTGCTGTGTCCTTTTATCATGTTATTATGTTTATATGGTGCCCTGATAATTACCAACATGAGCTGCAGCACTAGATTCCTGCATTGATTGAATGAGATCCTGAGATTTGTAACTGCTCCAATGAATTAAGGGAGCAGCTACTTGGCAGGAATGGCTGCACTGATTTGTAATGTCCCAGAGATTCTCATTTGATTTTGGCGTTGAGGAATTTTTTAGGACAGTCAGTGACGACTTCATTCCGGATCTGACCACACATGTTGGCCACATAAGGCCTGGCGTTGTGTTGGGGCTGCAGGAACTTAACGATGGTTCTGGGCATCTCGGTACCTGTGACTATCATTTGGAGGTCTGTAGGACCATCGCTGACCCACGTCCAAGCCAATTATGGCTGACGATATTGCAGGCAGCATTACGTTCACCGTACCACCTCCAGACTGACATTTCCTCAGCGTGAACCTGCTCCATGTATTTGTGCCATTTGTGACACTACTCTGTCCTCCTTCTCCTGGACCTGTCCTCTGCCTTTGACACTGTAGACCATTCCCTTCTGCTACAGATTCTCTCATCTCTTGGCATCACAGACTTGGCCCATCCCCTGCAGACTGTGAGCTCTTCTGGCCCCCAGGTGCCTCTGGTAAATCATCACCAAGATGGAAGTTCTGAAGGCACACTGGGGACTCCAGGAGCTTGATCTCTGCCATTAGCGCCCCTCCCTGGCTGCTGTTACTGTCCTCCCCAGAGCCAGCAGAACTGCGACGAGATGTGAATGTCGCCTGCCCTGCAGGGACCTCGCCACAAGTGGCCTGCGGGTGACTTTGCAGGCTGCCAGGTGGGGCATTCTGCAGGTCATCATCCTCCTCCTCATCCACCTGGCTCTCAGGCTGCAGCCCCATCTGCCTTTGCTCTCTGTTATCAGCCATTTCTCTGAATCGGTCTTCATTCTGCAATTTTTCTTTAAATGGTCCGCTTTTTTCTTGAATAAACGCTTTTCTTACCTCCAGATCATTAATTTCAAGCTTCAGCCTCTTTACCTCCGCCTGTAATTGCCTCTTCCTGGGTTTAGAGGCACCTGCAGCTTTGGCCCTTGTGCAGCGCAGCTCCTCCCGGAGCCTCCTCAGGGTCTTACTTGCCTCTTCATAATCACGGAGGTGGCTCATGACCCGGGAGGCATATTTGGACACAGACTCCCAGGGTTTCAGCAGCGCCCAACCCTCCTCAGTGAGGTCGGCCTCACCTCTGTGAGCACTCAGCTTTCCTCCAGAGTTACATCCTGTATTATACTCCAGAGCTGCACTCACTATTCTGCTGGTGCAGTCACTGTGTACATACATTACATTACTGATCCTGAGTTACATCCTGTATTATACTCCAGAGCTGCACTCACTTTTCTTCTGGTGCAGTCGCCGTGTACATACATTACATTACTGATCCTGTACTGATCCTGAGTTACATCCTGTATTATACTCCAGAGCTGCACTCACTATTCTGCTGGTGCAGTCACTGTGTACATACATTACATTACTGATCCTGAGTTACATTGTGTATTATACCCCAGAGCTGCACTCACTATTCTGCTGGTGCAGTCACTGTGTACATACATTACATTACTGATCCTGAGTTACCTCCTGTATTATACCCCAGAGCTGCACTCACTATTCTGCTGGAGCAGTCACTGTGTACATACATTACATTACTGATCCTGTACTGATCCTGAGTTACATCCTGTATTATACTCCAGAGCTGCACTCACTATTCTGCTGGTGCAGTCACTGTGTACATACATTACATTACTGATCCTGAGTTACATTGTGTATTATACCCCAGAGCTGCACTCACTATTCTGCTGGTGCAGTCACTGTGTACATACATTACATTACTGATCCTGAGTTACATCCTGTATTATACTCCAGAGCTGCACTCACTATTCTGCTGGAGCAGTCACTGTGTACATACATTACATTACTGATCCTGAGTTACATCCTGTATTATACCCCAGAGCTGCACTCACTATTCTGCTGGTGCAGTCACTGTGTACATACATTACATTACTGATCCTGAGTTACATCCTGTATTATACCCCAGAGCTGCACTCACTATTCTGCTGGTACAGTCACTGTGTACATACATTACATTACTGATCCTGAGTTACATTGTGTATTATACTCCAGAGCTGCACTCACTATTCTGCTGGTGCAGTCACTGTGTACATACATTACATTACTGATCCTGAACTACATCCTGTATTATACCCCAGAGCTGCACTCACTATTCTGCTGGTGCAGTCACTGTGTACATACATTACATTACTGATCCTGAGTTACATCCTGTATTATACCGCAGAGCTGCACTCACTATTCTGCTGGTGCAGTCACTGTGTACATACATTACATTACTGATCCTGAGTTACATCCTGTATTATACCCCAGAGCTGCACTCACTATTCTGCTGGTGCAGTCACTGTGTACATACATTTCATTACTGATCCTGTACTGATCCTGAGTTACATCCTGTATTATACCACAGAGCTGCACTCGCTATTCTGCTGGTGCAGTCACTGTGTACATACATTACATTACTGATCCTGAGTTACATCCTGTATTATACTCCAGAGCTGCACTCACTATTCTGCTGGTGCAGTCACTGTGTACATACATTACATTAGTGATCCTGAGTTACATCCTGTATTATACTCCAGAGCTGCACTCACTATTCTGCTGGTGCAGTCACTGTGTACATACATTACATTACTGATCCTGAGTTACATCCTGTATTATACTCCAGAGCTGCACTCACTATTCTGCTGGTGCAGTCACTGTGTACATACATTACATTACTGATCCTGAGTTACATCCTGTATTATACTCCAGAGCTGCACTCACTATTCTGCTGGTGCAGTCACTGTGTACATACATTACATTACTGATCCTGAGTTACATCCTGTATTATACCCCAGAGCTGCACTCACTGTTCTCCTTCTACAAACCAACTGTATGTGACAGCTCACACTGGCAAGCTATATTTACGCTTGTTGTGGTGTAGATGTTATTTCTGTAGATGACGGTGAATTGTTTTTGTCTTTTCAGTCTGAGGAAAGTTTGGCAAAGAAGAAAGTGTATGGTGAAAAACGGAATCCTCACAATATCGCATGCCACAGTAAGTAGCTCTGTTAGCGACATTCTTTCCATTGCACAATCTTTTTTTTATCAGAAGAGTTTCCCCTCACATTAAGCTGATTACGACCGTCTTGCTGTTTTGTGATATCGCTATAACCGCGTGCAATCCAAAATAAATCTCCCCAAATGGAAGAATAAAAGATAAAAAAAAACAGATAAAAATCATTTTTCCGTCCAAAAATACATTTTCCTCTATCCACAATAATAATGTAACCCGAGCATCGGCAGACACACCGTCAACATCACTGGACAGCGAATGTTGGTAAGGGGTCCATTGCTGGGAACTCTTCAATAAACATGAACAACAGCAAAATTGTAAAAAAAAGGCTAAAAGCTGTATGGATAAATAGAAAATAATATATGTGTATAGAAAAAAAACTGTGTATACAGTGGGGGAAATAAGAACTCGATACTTTGCCGATTTTGCAGTTTTTCCCACCTACAAAGAATGGAGAGGTCTGTAATTTTTATCTTCTTCAACTGTGAGTGTCTGAATAAAAAAAAAGCAAAAACAGACAATCACATTGCGTGATTTTTACATTATTAATTTGCATTTTATAGCATATAATAAATATTTGATACAAAAGAAGAACCGAACTTAATATTTGGTACAGAAACCCTTGTTTGCAGTTACAGACGTCAGACGTTTCCTGTAGTTCTTGACCAGGTTTGCACACACTGCAGCAGGGATTTTGGACCCCTCCTCCATACAGGTCTCCTCCATATCTTTCAGGTTTTGGGGCTGTTACTGGACAGCATTGAGTTTCAGCTCCCTCTAAAGATTTTCTATTGGGTTCAGGTCTGGAGACTGGCTCGGTCCTTCCAGGAGCTTGGAATGCTTCATACAGAGTCACTCCTTTCCTGGCTATGTGGTTTTGAGTCATTGTCATGTTGTAAGACCCAGCAACAACCTATCTTCAATGGTCTTAAAGACAGAAGGAGGCTGTTGGCCAAAATCTTGCGATACTTGACCCCATCCATCTTCCCTTCAATACGGTGCAGTCATCTTGTCCCCTTTGCAGAAAAGCACCCCCATAGTATGATGTTTCCCCCACCATGCTTCACTGTTGGTACGGTGTTGTTGCGGTTATACTCCTCCTTCTTCCTCCAAACATGACCAGTGGAGTCAATACCAAAAAGTTCTATTTTGGTCTTATCTGACCACATGACCTTCTCTCATGCCTCATCTGGATCATGTGATCCAGATGGTCATTGTTGAACTTCAAACAGGCTTGGACATGTGCTGGTGTTATCAGGGGGAACTTGTGTGCACTGCAGGATTTTACCTCATGACTGTATAGTGTGTTACTAATGGTAATGTTTGAGACTGTGGTCCCAGCTCTCTTACCATTATTGACCAGGTCCTTCCATGTTGTTCTGGGCTGATTCCTGACCTATCTCAGAATCATCCTTACCCCACGATGCAAGATACTGCATGAAGCCCCAGACTGGGGAAGATTGACGGTCATCTTGTGCTTCTTCCATTTCCTAATAATTGTGACTACAGTTGTTGCCTTCCCACCAAGCTGCTAGCCTATTGTCCTGTCCTGTAGCTCATCCTAGCCTTCTGCAGCTGTACAGTTGTGTCCCTGGTGTCGTTAGACAGCTCTTTGGTCTTGGCCATGATGGAGAGGTTGGAGTGTGATTTTGTGTGTGTGGACAGGTGTCTTTTATACAGGTAACGACTTCAAACAGGTGAAATTAATACAGGTAATGAGTGCAGAGTAGAAGGCTACTTAACGAAAAACTAACAGTTCTGTGAGAGCCAGAAATCTTGCTGGTCGGTAGTTGATCATGTGATGAACTCGCACCTCGCCACCCACCTGATAGCACTATTACATCAGAGGGATCACGTGGTATGGTCTCCTCTATCACCAACGTGACGTTCTGCACCCCCTGGGGACACGCAAGGTTATCCTGGCACAGTTTTACACAGACACCCGTCCACGTGGACCAGGGAGGCACGTGGAGTTAGAGGATGTGGTCCCCGTAGTCGCTGACGTGACACCACTCTCGCCCTGAACCCCGACTGGCTGAGTTGCCCCTTTCACTAGCACCAGTGAAACAGTGTCTGGTTAGCCCTGTAGGACTGCCACCACTTCCTTGTAAGTCCTGTCCGTTAACGGGATGATATCGGGCCAGAAACCAGCCCCGGTAGCATGGAAAGTTAAAAACGAGAACACGGATGTTTGGATTCATGGATGAAAATAAAAGAGCAACCCAAGGTTAAATTATGTATTAAATCACCTCAATGCACACTGGTCAATACCCTATATAAACAATGGTTATTCATATACTATGGTCAGATATGCAAATGCAGGTGAAGTACTAAAGGTACCGTCACACTAAACGATATCGCTAGCGATCCGTGACGTGGCTAGCGATATCGTTGAGTGTGACAGGCAGCAGCGATCAGGATCCCACTGTGTTATCGCTGGCTGGTCGTTGAAGAAAGTTCAGAACTTTATTTGGTCGTCAGACCGGCATGTATCATCGTGTTTGACACCAAAAGCAACGATACCAGCGATGTTTTACACTGGTAACCAGGGTAAACATCGGGTTACTAAGCGCAGGGCCGCGCTTAGTAACCCGATGTTTACCCTGGTTACCAGTGTAAAATGTAAAAAAAACAAACAGTACATGCTCACCTTCGCATCCTCCGGCGTCCGCTTCCCACACTGACTGAGCGCCGTAAAGTGAAAGTGAAAGTACAGCACAGCGGTGACGTCACCGCTCTGCTGTTAGGGCCGGCGCTCAGTCAGTGGCAGGAAGCGGACGCCGGGGGACGAGAATGTAAGTATGTACTGTTTGTTTTTTTTTACATTTTACGCTGGTAACCAGGGTAAACATCGGGTTACTAAGCGCGGCCCTGCGCTTAGCAACCCGATGTTTACCCTGGTTACCCAGGGACCTCGGCATCGTTGGTCGCTGGAGAGCGGTCTGTGTGACAGCTCTCCAGCGACCAAACAGCGACGCTGCAGCGATCGGCATCGTTGTCTGTATCGCTGCAGCGTCGCTTAATGTGAAGGTACCTTAAAGATATAAGCAGATGAATTATGTTAATAACCTGTTTGATGTTTGACCATGTGTGCTGGGCCACATGGGGGCATGGGCTGCCAGCTGGTTCCTGTTCCTTCCAACGTGTTACTCGTCGTGGCGCCCTTTAGAAGTGAACAGAAAGTATGATGAGAGAGAGAGCACTTGGCCTTGCACACAAGTATTTAACTCCTAGATCAGTCCCTTCAATCTACCCCAGTGAGGGGCCTTATCCTTCTCCCTTGGATATTTAACGCTAAAACTTCGATGTTTATAACTGTAAACGATCATAACTTCCCAACGGAAGGTCATAGTGGTGGTTCTGGCTCTATTGGTTCTGCCAGGACCCCGTTAAACTTGGAGACCAAACACCGCTTCACTGCTTGGCTTCTACTAGCCGCTTTGCGTATCTCCCAACCCTGGGATGCTAGAACAGATTGAGACCCTGGAAGATGTTCGTACCGTTCAAGGGATCTCGAAAATGTAGCCAATATATGGCTAGGTTGTACCATAATTTCATATTCTCCTTATGAAATCATATCTGACTGGACAAAACAGTTGCACAGCGTGGGCTTCACAGGAAGTCACCAAGCATGAGCTTGGATACTAGCTGGTGTGACTGGACCACCTGCTGAGCCAGGTGTCTTGTTACAGCTACACATGCTGAAGGAGGATTGTAAGCTGCCATTAAATCCCCCCATATCCTTCACACATGCCAAAAAATGCAATTTAAGTATTTAAAAATCATACAATGTGATTTTCTGTTTTTTATTTTTAGAATGTCTCTCACAGTTGAAGTGTACCCACGATAATAATGGCAGACCTCCCCATTTTTTTAGGTGGGAACACTTGCAAAAGCAACAGTAAATCAAATACTTACTTTCCCCACTGTTATATATATATACGGTAATATATATGTGTGTGTGTGTGTTTGTGTGTATATATATATATATATATATATATATATGTATATGTATGTATATATATATATATATATATATATAGATAGATAGATATAGATATAGATATATATATATATATATATATATATATATATATATATATATATATATATATATATATATATATATATATATATATATATATACTTTTACGTGTTTCCAAAAATAAGACTTTGACATTGATTTTCAGGCCACCAGTTTACGTCCTGATGTAAGTTCCAGGATTTTCTTTTGTGGGAGTGTCACTTCCAGTAGTATAGGCTGGATTTGAGGTCTGTATGTCTCTCTCAGGCATATAGGCTGGTTGTGTATCCAGGGGGCTGCCAGCTGTCTTCATTAGCCCATATGTCAGCACATTTTCTATCCATTCCATATATATATATATTTATTTTTTTACGTTCCGTGTGTGTGTGTGTGTATATAATATACATATATCACTAAAGAAACATGCAATGTGAAATATTACAAATCTTAAGAAAATGAAATAAGCAAACAGATCTAAATCTTCTTTTATTTTTGCTCTGCATCCGTTCCTTTCTTTGTTCTCTTTCTTTTTAAACCACAGTTTGTACATTTTTTTTTCAGTTTTTTATATAATTGTCGATGATATTTCCAACTTTCAGGAATAGATATGTGATCTCGTCTGTGGCGTTTGCCGTGTTTAGGCTGAGATTTCAAAGCAGAAGCAAATAAATCTGCTCGTCTGAACGTATCACATGGTCCATGAAAATGTATTTCCCCGCGTTTCTTTGCCATCTCGTATGAGCAGCTGACGCGAGCTGGCAGACGCTCGGGCCTGACAACAATTAGCCAGGCAGTCGCACGAGTCGGGGCGCTGATACATGCTCAGTAAGCAGCTGCCCCTGTGGATGGCATGTGGCGGGGTCCCGTCTTCTCACTGTTGTGCCAGCGCCATTATCTGCTGTGGTATTAATCAGACAGTGACAGCGTGAGATCTCACCAGTATAGGGCGTGTGAAAACTTATTCATAACACCCGCATGCAATTTACATGTTCTGTCCTACACCTGACGCTTTACATAGTGACCTGTGCATTGAGGACTCATGCACACTCAGCTGAATCGAGTGTGCATGTATATGGGATAGTCAGAAGGTATAGCTTTTCTTGTTTGCCCCATCCAATGACTTGATGACCTCTTATCCATTCCTTCTTTGCCAATGACTGCCGGGGCGCCAATCTAGCCACTCTACTGCATCAATCGCTTCCTCAGGGCTTGTCCCAGTCGTCGGTACATCAAATTGGGACAATATGGACCTTGCATTACCTGGGCAACGAACGAAAAGTGATCTTAGAGCAATGGTGGCCTTCATATGGATAACCCACAGGTCACCAGGCTCTACTATTATGAGCGAATCTATAGGACCTTATACAGAGAAAAATCATCAGAAATTCAAGCTTGAATGTGAGGTGCCGCAGATCTACACAAGGATTAGGGTACCGTCACACAGTGCAATTTTGATCGCTACGACGGCACGATTCGTGACGTTCTAGCGATATCGTTACGATCTCGCAGTGTCTGACACGTAGCAGCGATCAGGGATCCTGCTGAGAATCGTACGTCGTAGCAGATCGTTTGAAACTTTCTTTCGTCGCTGGATCTCCCGCTGTCATCGCTGGATCGTTGTGTGTGACAGCGATCCAGCGATGCGTTCGCTGGTAACCAGGGTAAACATCGGGTTACTAAGCGCAGGGCCGCGCTTAGTAACCCGATGTTTACCGTGGTTACCAGCGTAAAAGTAAAAAAAAAAAAAACCGTACATACTCACCATCTGATGTCCGTCAGGTCCCTTGCCGTCCGCTTCCCACTCTGACTGTCTGCCGGCCGGAAAGTGAGAGCAGATCACAGCGGTGACGTCACTGCTGTGCTGTGCTCTCACTGTATGGCGGCGCTCAGTCAGAGAGGGAAGCAGACTGCAAGGGACCTGACGGACATCAGATGGTCAGTATGTACGGTTTGTTTTTTTTTACTTTTACGCTGGTAACCACGGTAAACATCGGGTTACTAAGCGCGGCCCTGCGCTTAGTAACCCGATGTTTACCCTGGTTACCCGGGGACTTCGGCATCGCTCCAGCGCCGTGATTGCAAAGTGTGACCGCAGTCTACGACGCTGGAGCGATAATCATACGACGCTGCAACGTCACGAATCGTGCCGTCGTAGCGATCAAAATTGCACGGTGTGACGGTACCCTTAGTCTCTTGGGTCTCGTGGCATTTGCATGGGGAAGTAGCATGCTATTTATTCTCGCTGATGTATTTTTATATAAACTATAAATTCCATTTTTAAATTATTTATACATGTGTTTTAGTAATTACATTAAATAATAATAATAATAATAATAATTTTATTTATATAGCGCCAACATATTCCGCAGCGCTTTACAACTTATAGAGGGGACTTATACAGACAACAGACATTACAGCATAACAGAAATCACAGTTCAAAACAGATACCAGGAGGAATGAGGGCCCTGCTCGCAAGCTTACAATCTATGAGGAAAAGGGGAGACACAGGAGGTGGATGGTAACAATTGCTTTAGTTATTTGGACCAGCCATAGTGTAAGGCTCGGGTGTTCATGTAAAGCTGCATGAACCAGTTAACTGCCTAAGTATGTAGCAGTACAGACACAGAGGGCTATTAACTGCATAAAGTGTATGAGAACATGATGGAGGAACGTGATTATGTTGTTGTTTTTTATTAATAGGCCACACAGGGATAATTAGGTTAATGCGTTGAGGCGGTAGGCCAATCTGAACAAATGCGTTTTTAGGGCACGCTTAAAACTGTGGGGATTGGGGATTAATTGTATTAACCTAGGTAGTGCATTCCAAAGAATCGGCGCCGCACGTGTAAAGTCTTGGAGACGGGAGTGGGAGGTTCTGATTATTGAGGATGCTAACCTGAGGTCATTAGCAGAGCGGAGGGCACGGGTAGGTTGGTAGACTGAGACCAGAGAGGAGATGTAGGGTGGTGCTGAGCCATGGAGTGCTTTGTGGATGAGGGTAGTAGTTTTGTACTGGATTCTGGATTGGATGGGTAGCCAGTGTAATGACTGGCACAAGGTAGAGGCATTAAAGTAGTGAAATTGCAGTTTCAGTCTGAAATCTTCATTCCCTCATTCATTTTCAGACCACCTATATTGCAATTTACAGTCTTATCCAAATTTCAACTTTTTCTCTTGTAGAAGTGTCTCTCCCAGTAATATAGGCTGGATTTGAGGACCGATTGTCTCTCTCGGTAATATAGGCTGGATGTGAGTGCCTCTTCCTATAATGCAGTCTGGATATGAGTTCATAGTGCCTCTCCCTATAATATAGGCCGTATTTAAGATCTGAGTGCTTCTCCCTGTAATATAGGCAAGGTGTGAGGACTGAGTGCCTCTCACTGGAATATAGGCTTAATGTGATGTTTGAGTGCATGTCTCCATAATATGGGCTGGATGTGAGGTCTGATTGTCTCTCCATAGTATAGGCTATGTGTGAGGTCTGAGTGCCTCTCCCTGTAATATAGGCTGGATGTGAGCTCTGTGTGTACCCAGAGTGCTGCTGTCTGCATTAGCTCGTATGTCAGTACAGCTTCTATCCTGCTCTTATTTCATTCTCTCACTCTTCAGCAGCAAAATGGCTGAACATTTTAATGACGGCCATCTAGAAAGTTGCACTTTGCTATTAGCTAGTAAATGAAGGAAAAAATAAATTGATGCGATTGTACACAAAACCGTAACCGTTCACATTCATGGGTAATAACATGCACCATTATTGCCAAAGGACAGCTTGGCTAGTTTTTGTTCCCTTTCCACATTCAATCCCTCGTAGGGATTATAGTCCTGTGGATGTTTGATAAAATTGTTCTGTTAGGCGTACTCCAACATGAGGTGTGGACCCCTTTTTCCATGAGTCCATCACCTATCCTACCTATATAGTAAGTATACCCCCACGTTAACCATTGGGGGCTATGTATTCAAAATCCGGCCAAGAATTTACATATTTGCTTGGGCGTTTTTCTGCTTTTCGCCTGTTTTTTGAGGATTTCCTCCCACTCTTGGTTAATTAGTGCCGTACTGGTTAATTGTCGTCCTGTGACTTGTTCTCAGTAAGAGGAGGGGGCCGTAATGGGACCCTCGCAATGGTTCACGGTGGCCACAGATGGACTTTACCGCCTTGTCGTTTACTCTTTGACTTTTTACACCACATTTTTTGTTTTTCTCGCTAATCACACGTTGCGCCGTCCGATGCTTACCTTTAATTATGCATTAACTACACGCCGGGATAATGGGCCGTATTACACAATGAAGGGAATGGCCGGAGCTCTGATTTTGTTTTTCCACCGATTTAAATGAGGACCTGGCACCTGACTGGTTACCACCGAGGCAATATCGCCTGGTTCAGAACACTGCCCTAGCCCGTATAACAAATCTTATCATAGAAATTACATTTCAAGGGGTCTTTTCTTACAGTTTTCCCTGCATTCAGCCGATCAAGCAGATCCTGCAAATATGTGTACGGTATGCACCTGCCATTCTAGTGAGTGGACATCAGTGGAGTACAGTCGTGGTCAAAAGTTCTGAGACTGACACAAAGTTCACTGCTTCTGTTTACATACCTGCAATTTGCTTTAAGCCTTGATTGTTATGAAGAGTGATCAGATAAATTACTAAAAAATAGCATTAATTCCTTGCCATGAATCTTAGTTCAGTCGCGATAAAAGAAAAACATTTTCACTGAATTTCAGTCCTGCCACAAAATGACCAGCGGAAATCATGTAAGTGATCTTGTAGTTGGTTTAGGAGAAAGTGTTAATAAGGACAAGGTAGCTGATGTCACTGTATCATGTGGTTGCTCTTATAATTCAGATTGGTTGATGGAAATTATTGTATTTTCTGTTAACCATGGTTTTGCATCAAATAGGGCTTTACAGTCAAGGACATTGCTGCTTGTAAGATTGTCCCTAAATTAACCGTTTATCAGATCATCAAGATCTTAAAAGAAAGAGGTTCAGTTGCTGTGAAGAAGGCTTCATGGCACCCAAAAAAGTCCAGCTAGTACCATCTATAAGAAAATTCAGCTACGGGATCGGTTCAACACCAGTGCAGAGCTTGCTCAGAGATGGCAGCAGGCAGGCGTCAGGACATCTACATGTACAGTGAGGCAGAGCCTTTAAGAGATCCTGGTGACAGGAACAGCAAAAAAATCAACTTCTCTGCAAGGAAAAGATCAAGAACAGATTGACATTGTGCAAGAAGTACAGGGTTCGGACTACAGAGGGCGGGGTAACGTTATTTTCTCTGATGAAGCCCCCTTCAGACTTGAAGAGTGATTTCCAGAGAAGAAAAAGTGGCGCTACCATGAATCCCGTGTCTGCCAGTAGTAAAGCCTCCTGAGGCCATTCATGTATGGGGGCTTCTCATCCATGGAGGGGCTCACTTATAATTTTGTATAAAAACACAGCCATGAATAAAGAACTGGATCTACACCTCCTCCAAGAGCAACTTCTCCCATGATCCAGGAGCAATGTGTGGTGCTGATGCTTTGTCCAACATGATGGAGACCACTAAGTGGCTCGGTGAACCAAATATTGACATTTTGGGTCCATGGCCAGGACACTCCCCAGATCTCAGTCCTATTGAGAATGTGTTGTCAATCCTCATAAGTGTGGGACCTCTGTGTAGGGTGACCATATGCCCAAGTAGAACATAAGAAACTGGCTCGTCCAATGTACAATGAAAGCTCTAAAACTTTCTAATACCGTTGTGTGTTCCTTTTCATTGTCACTGCTTGCTGTCAGTGAATGTAAACATTTAGAAACTCTAAATATAAATGTAGCGGAGTTGTGTGTTGGGACGAGTCTGCATCTATGTAAGTCGGGAAGGGTGAGATTTCAGTTTCTAGGAAGGTTCCAACGAGCAAGCTGAGGTCTTAAAAGTAGTGAAGAAATCAAACACTTGAAAAAAGTCCCACAATTCTCCTCAAACTATTATTACTTCAACTACAAGTCCCAGCATGTCAAGAAAGTTAGACTAGTGTAGCGTGCTAGTATTTGTAGTTCTACGATATCTGGAACATTGAGCTTTACAGCGGCCGGCATAATGTAGGCAGGCCTAGCTTGGCATAGTGCGAGAAATGAGTGACACAAAGTTACCGAACACTGATTGGTTGTCAATGAGCGCTAACAAAGGGGTTACTGGATACTGATTGGTTGACAGTGAGTACTAACAGAGGGTTACTGGATACTGATTGGTTGGCAGTGAGCGCTAACAGAGGGTTACTGGATACCGATTGGTTGACAATGAGCGCTAACAAAGGGTTACTGGATACTGATTGGTTGACAATGAGCGCTAACTGAGGGTTACCAGACACTGATTGGTTGACAGTGAGCGCTAACAGAGGGTTACAGGATACTGATTGGTTGACAATGAGCGCTAACTGAGGGTTACCAGACACTGATTGGTTGACAGTGAGCGCTAACAGAGGGTTACAGGATACTTATTGGTTGACAATGAGCGTTAACAGAGGGTTACTGGATACTGATTGGTTGACAGTGAGCGCTAACAGAGGGTTACAGGATACTGATTGGTTGACAATGAGCGTTAACAGAGGGTTACTGGATACTGATTGGTTGACAATGAGCGCTAACAGAGGGTTACTGGATACTGATTGGTTGACAATGAGCGCTAACAGAGGAAGTAAAGAGCAAAAGTCATGCAGGATTATATGTTCTGAGCTTGGATGGCTGACAGGCATGAGCTCCTAGAGAAGTAATATGGCAGAAAAGAAACTAGCTAGAAGAAAAGTCTGGAGCACTAATGGCTGCGCTTCACAAGACTGTTCATACCGCCTGATGCGTAGGAGTAAAAATATGGCTGCTAGGTTGAGTCTAGTACTGCAACTTTGCTTCATTGGAGTGATTTGTACTGAGTTGCAGTTCCACACACAACCTGTGGACAGGAGTGGCGCTGCTTCACGTGCAGACCTGCCATTTTATTATATTGCTGGATTGCTTTTTTAATGCACATAGAGAGTCATATTTTCATTCTTGGCTGGATGTTCATTTTACTGATCACCGCACAAAGCAAATTAATGTTCATAGAATGCACCACCATTGGGCACACGTGTATTCTGCCAACCATGACAGGCGGGCAGGACGCTTTACAGCTGCCACTCTAGATGGTAATATGAAATACATTACAATCAACTTTATTCCCTTTGATTTTCTTGCCGTCCTCTCTCCATATTATTACTAATGACCCATTTACTGAACAGTATCCAGAATTTTGCTTGTCCGTTCATACCATGGGCGACCGCTCCCTTACAGTAATGACTGGCTGGGGCACTTGAAGTGGTGAAGCTGCAGTGCATTTCAGGATGACATAAGGGCAGTGTTGGTGAATTAGTAGGGAGCCCACCATAGCCCCGCACTAGGTGATAAAACAGGCCTTGTTATGTGGACCTTCCTTGGGGTACACTACGGGATATCTGTAGCAGTAATCATTATACAGTACATTGGGGGTGGTCACTATGAGAAACATCAGAGGTGGCCACCATGCGGTCCATCAGTGATGGGTACTATGAGGAACATTGGCCATGGCCACCATGCAGTCAATTAATGATGTGTACTGTGAGGAATATTGGCCATGACCACTATGCAGTCCATCAATGATGGGTACTATGAGGAACATCAGTGGTGGCCACCATACAGTCATTCAGTGATGGGTATAAGTGAGGAACATTGGCCATGGCCACCATACAGTCCATCAATGATGGGAACTATGAGCAACATCAGTGGTGGCCACCATACAGTCCATCAATGATGGGTACTATGAGGAACATTGGCCATGGCCACCATGCAGTCCATCAATGATGGGTACTATGAGGAACATCCGTGGTGGCCACCATACAGTCCATCAATGATGGGTACTACAGTCATGGCCAAAAGTATTGACACCCCTGCAATTCTGTCAGATAATACTCAGTTTCTTCCTGAAAATGATTGCAAACACAAATTCTTTGGTATTATTATCTTCATTTAATTTGTCTTAAATGAAAAAACACAAAAAGAATTGTCCTAAAGCCAAATTGGATATAATTCCACACCAAACATAAACAACTGGGTGGACAAAAGTATTGGCACTGTTGGAAAACTCATGTGATGCTTCTGTAATTAGTGTAATTAACAGCACCTGTAACTTACCTGTGGCACCTAACAGGTGTTGGCAATAACTAAATCACACTTGCAGCCAGTTGACATGGATTAAAGTTGACTCAACCTCTGTCCTGTGTCCTTGTGTGTACCACATTGAGCATGGAGAAAAGAAAGAAGACCAAAGAACTGTCTGAGGATCTGAGAAACCAAATTGTGAGGAAGCATGAGCAATCTCAAGGCTACAAGTCCATCTCCAAAGACCTGAATGTTCCTGTGTCTACCGTGCGCAGTGTCATCAAGAAGTGTAAAGCCCATGGCACTGTGGCTAACCTCCCTAGATGTGGACGGAAAAGAAAAATTGACAAGAGATTTCAACGCAAGATTATGCGGATGTTGGATAAAGAACCTTGACTAACATCCAAACAAGTTCAAGCTGCCCTGCAGTCCGAGGGTACAACAGTGTCAACCCGTACTATCCGTCGGTGTCTGAATGAAAAGGGACTGTATGGTAGGAGACCCAGGAAGACCCCACTTCTTACCCCGAGACATAAAAAAGCCAGGCTGGAGTTTGCCAAAACTTAACTGAAAAAGCCTAAAACGTTTTGGAAGAATGTTCTCTGGTCAGATGAGACACAAGTAGAGCTTTTTGGGCAAAGGCATCAACATAGAGTTTACAGGAGAAAAAAAGAGGCATTCAAAGAAAAGAACACGGTCCCTACAGTCAAACATGGCAGAGGTTCCCTGATGTTTTGGGGTTGCTTTGCTGCCTCTGGCACTGGACTGCTTGACCGTGTGCATGGCATTATGAAGTCTGAAGACTACCAACAAATTTTGCAGCATAATGTAGGGCCCAGTGTGAGAAAGCTGGGTCTCCCTCAGAGGTCATGGGTCTTCCAGCAGGACAATGACCCAAAACACACTTCAAAAAGCACTAGAAAATGGTTTGAGAGAAAGCACTGGAGACTTCTAAGGTGGCCAGCAATGAGTCCAGACCTGAATCCCATAGAACACCTGTGGAGAGATCTAAAAATGGCAGTTTGGAGAAGGCACCCTTCAAATATCAGGGACCTGGAGCAGTTTGCCAAAGAAGAATGGTCTAAAATTCCAGCAGAGCATTGTAAGAAACTCATTGATGTTACCGGAAGCGGTTGGTCGCAGTTATTTTGGCTAAAGGTTGTGCAACCAAGTATTAGGCTGAGGGTGCCAATGCTTTTGTCTGGCCCATTTTTGGAGTTTTGTGTGAAATGATCAATGTTTTGCTTTTTGCTTCATTCTCTTTTGTGTTTTTTCATTTAAGACAAATTAAATGAAGATAATAATACCAAAGAATTTGTGTTTGCAATCATTTTCAGGAAGAAACTTGGGTATTATATGACAGAATTGCAGGGGTGTCAATACTTTTGGCCATGACTGTATGAGGAACATCAGTGGTGGCCACCATACAGTCCATCAATGATGGGTACTATGAGGAACATTAGCCATGGCCACCATACAGTCAATCAATGATGGATTCTATGAGGAACATTGGCCATGGTCACTATGCAGTCCATCATTGATGGATACTATGAGGAACATCAGGGGTGACCACTCTTCAGAACATAAGTGGTGGCCACTGGACAGTACATTGGCGGAGAGCATTGTGCGATACATTTTTGAGGCAACAGTAGCACCTGTAGGGGTTCTTGTGATGTTTGCTGTATTGTGCCATTCGAGGCTGCTCTATCGAGAGCGTTTGGAGCGGTTGTGCTTGCTGAAACCCTCACTTTCCGATGTAGCAGCTCAATGTCTCGTACATTACGTACATTTCTTACACTGGTTCCACTAATGTATCACAAAGTCCGTGCTGACAGACATATGGCACGAGGTTTTATTGAAGCGAATTATTCTCCTACGTAACTAAAGTCTTCTTTGATTTTTCACGGAGCCCAGGCTCCTACTAATACATTGTGCCGAGAAACCTTGGGGTAACCACAGGACATATCTCCACGTCCCTCATCTATCTGTCATCTTTATCCTCCGGGGATGAAATCTGTTGTTACATCATGGCTCCTAATCCTTTACTCCATGGAGGGGATTATAGATGATTTATAAAATAATACTGGGTGAATACTACAGGACTACCGGTGGTGCGTCAATATTTGCTCTGCCATTGTTCTGAACAGATGAACCCTGTGCTATGGCGTCTATTCAGGAAAGACTTGTAACGACTGTCACTACACGGATCACTTTCCACAAAGCAAACAGTGAGGTTAGCTTTATTAGGTAGCACATGGTGAGACGACCGATCCTGCACCAGACTTACAATGTGGCTCCATTTTTTATGAAACTTAATCCACATCTAATATGGAGTTACTATGTGATGACTTTGCTTTCCTCATCTTGTACCGATCTTGGGTTCCATCAGTTTTTCCTTCTACCTGCTGATCTCTCTTTACTTGCTGAATGGGCTTTCCCTGGTGTGATGTCACAGCTGTGTTCTGGCCAATCAGATGGCTTCAGTGTGCTGTTGCTCCTCCCCTTGCGTGAAGCTTCATCTCCCCCTCCTCCCCATCTTCTGTTACTATTTTGCTCTACATGGGAAACAATGTGTTAGAGAAGCTGTTTTCTGCAATGCCAGCTATTAACTCTTGATTTTTTTTTCCATGGCTTTTGCACGTTCTTAAGGTACGGTTCCCCATAAGCCCAACCGAACAAAGTACTCGTTATCTGAGCCCCCATAATGCGCTGCCCCCTCATAATAGGAAGCAAAACTGTAGGAATTAAGTAAAGCAAGTTAATACAGATTGTAATTACTTTACTTGATTTATCCTGTACGAATTGTGCAATACAGCGAATATGGCGCTGCAGAGCTGCGCTCACAATTAATTGAAACTCACTTTTTTATGTATTTTTTCCCGTGATGGCATCAAAAAATACAAAATTAAAAATGGCATCAAATTAAAACTTCATGTATAACATAACCAGAAAGTCTGGGATCACTTTCAAACTGGTGTGAACTGAAAAATTTAAAATATGCTTCGTTGTTTACAGGGAAAGTGTCCTAGTCCTGAACTGGTTACACTGGTTCTGTACTCCGTACAATTGCATTTTTATCTGACATTTCTGATCGTTTGAGACATTTTGGTAATGAGTGTCCTTACTATCCAGTCTCTGCCTCCCCGATCTCCCAGCAGCGCACTTTAATGTCGGCTCATTGTTTGATACCTATTCATTATTCCAGTCCAACAGGCCACCTGCAAAACTGAACCTGCTCACCTGCCAAGTGAAACCCAACGCCGATGAGAAGAAATGCTTCGACCTGATATCACGTATGTTCACTCTCTGCACTATGGTCTACATTTCATAAGTAAGCGGTGAATATAGAATAGACAGAAAAAGAGGAATAGCTGTAACATATATAATATTACTGACCCTGCACTGATCCTGAGTTACATCCTGTATTATACTCCAGAGCTGCACTCACTATTCTGCTGGCGCAGTCACTGTGTACATACATTACATTACTGATCCTGAGTTACCTCCTGTATTATACTCCAGAGCTGCACTCACTATTCTGCTGGTGCAGTCACTGTGTACATACATTACATTACTGATCCTAGGTTACATCCTGTATTATACCCCAGAGCTGCACTCACTATTCTGCTGGTGCAGTGACTGTGTACATACATTACATTACTGATCCGGAGTTACCTCCTGTATTATACCCCAGAGCTGCACTCACTATTCTGCTGGTGCAGTCACTCTGTACATACATTACATTACTGATCCTGAGTTACAGCCTGTATTATACCCCAGAGCTGCACTCACTATTCTGCTGGTGCAGTCACTCTGTACATACATTACATTACTGATCCTGAGTTACAGCCTGTATTATACTCCAGAGCTGCACTCACTATTCTGCTGGCCACTGTGTACATACATTACATTACTGATCCTGAGTTACAGCCTGTATTATACTCCAGAGCTGCACTCACTATTCTGCTGGCCACTGTGTACACCATCACTACGTCGTGCCCCTCCTGTGTAATGGTAGCACAGTACATGCTGATTATCCTCTAGATGTAGCTGATGGTGGTGATGATGATGGTGGTGATGATGATGATGTCAGTAATCCTCCTTCCTTTACCTCTCAGATAACAGAACCTACCACTTTCAGGCTGAAGATGAGCAGGATTATATCGCGTAAGTTTCTTTCCTATTGGACGTTTTTCGATACTTAGTGCAGTGCTGAGCGCAGAGCAGGACCTGGATCTGTCCCCGTGGCCCCCGAGGTTCTGCATTTCTGTCTCAGTCCTCTACAGATCTACGTCTGGGGTCAGTGTAGGAGCTCCAGCTGCATCGTGGGGGTGATAGATCATGCTCCCACCTCCCTCACCGCGCTGAGGACACTTATGGGGGTTGATGAAGACTCCTTGCACTTAAAGGGACGGCCTGAGTGATGTCTAGAGCAGGGATTCTCTTCGGAGCTCTTGTAGCCTCAGCGTCATCTCCTGCCCCTCAGTCTTTACACCAGGTGGGCCCCTTTATTTGCTGGTTCTCTTGATGCTCTTTTGTAGCGAAAAAATAATAATCTAGAAATTGGAGAAACTTTCATTGTAAAAGGATTAAAGGAGTGTCCAGGACTTGGTAATTGGGCTCTAGGAAAAGTCATAAATATCAGATCTGTGGGGGTCTGACATCCCGCTGATTGCAGCTCCCGCGACAGTGTATATAGTTGGGGCGGCACAGGTCCGTACGCTGCTCAGTCATCCTTGGATACTGCAGTCCGTTCCCAGTGAAGTGAATGGGAGCTGAACTGCAGTACCCAAGAGCAGCCACTACACAATGTATGGTGCTGTGCTGCCGCGACTATATCCAGTGGAGCGGGGGCTGCAGTTAGCGGGATGTCGGACCCCCACAGATCTGACATGACTTCTCCTAGGAACCAACTTCGAAGCCTTGGACAACCCCTCCTTAGTTCTCATTAGAAAATAAAAAGCCCGTATACCCTCGTCCCACCGTGAGGTCGCGCAAATGTCTGCTCCAGGTCTGACAATCACATGACATTGCTGTGCCATGGAAGCGCTGCAGCCGATCAGCTGTTTGCTGATTGTCTGCAGTGCTCATATTTTTTTGTTTGTTAACAAAACACCTTGTTCCCACATTTATTTTTCTTCTATTTATCAGCTGGATATCAGTTCTAACAAACAGCAAAGAGGAGGCGTTGAACATGGCCTTCCATGACGGTCAGAGCACTGGAGAGAGCAGCCTGGAGGACCTGAGCAAGGCCATCATCGAGGACGTGCAGAAGACGGCGGGAAACGAGGCGTGCTGCGACTGCGGATCAGCCGGTGCGTACCTGCTCACCTGTAATACTCCTGTAATTGCCGATACGGGACGTTACTCTTTCAGAGGGGACACAGAAGAGGACGCAGGTGGTCTTATTGGTAAATCAGTTGACTGCCGCCATCTTGAGAACGAGCCACTGGTGCTTTTTTTACGATGACACCATTGAACGGTGGTATAAAATGAGGATCGTTGGGGTCTTTCCCTTCCAGTACACATCCGTTCATGACATTCTCAAGTGGCCAACCCCTTTAAGTTTTAATTTTCTCTGTGTTATGTGTATAATACAATGCCAAAAGGGTTAATAGGTGGACAAACCCCAAGAGCAAATATGAAGGGTATTGTAATGGTAGGCTGAGATTTCGTGAGATCATCATCAACTAAGTGTTTAGTTTCCCCACAGCAACCCCACAGGAGAAATGAGGTATTACAGCGTCCATTCATATCACTGGTCTGTGCAATGCAGGTCGGGTCCTCCAGAGCGGGAGGTGATCCTGAACAGGTATATGTCGGGTATATGGAAGTCGTCTGATCGTCCATCCTGTGGTTCTCACTTTCTTCCCAGTCTGCCCATGTGGCCCAGTTACCATATAATTAGCGATATCATGGCCGCCTTTGTTCCGAGCTCTCGACAGTCTGAGATGTGCACGGCTCGCCTACCGAGACCTAAACGCCTATATTATTTGCACATTTTCTTCCCATAACATAGAAAATTCCACGAGTCGTGGCCGAGCAGGACGATAATTCCATAAATCCGAGAGCGTAGCGCTCATTCTTCACCGGGCCGGTATTATTTTCTATAGCTTAGTACTGTAATAACCATAATGAGTATAATTATCCCCCTGTAACAATGCTACCGGCACATTTACTCCTATGGACGTCACATCCATGGAAAGCGCGGCCGATAGCAGCATTACAATTCTGCAAATTTCCAATGTCATTTGTGTTACAATTTCCCACCACTGTCAGTGAATGGGGGGCATTTTCATACCCGTTCTGACCTACCACTGTTCATATATAGCCTCGGAGGACCCCTGACTAAGATAAGCCATGGCATTGTGATTGGTTTGGAGACCCCACCCATCATGAGCCATAAGGGACAGATGTCGTTTTGGAGCATCAATGTGCAGGATTGATCTATGAAGGTGTAATCCAGCCCTGTGTCCTCCTGATTTCTAGAACTGGTGGGAGTCCGATCTATCAGGATGCTAACACTATGCCATCCCTATATGTTTTCAATACCCCTTTAAGTGCAGATCTATAGACTAAGCCTCCCTGCTCTATTGATTTGCTGTGTGTCTGGTGCCACCTGCTGGATGAAAAGGTTCATTTACATTTTTCTGATCAGCATCATCTTTTTATGGCTATGCGACCTTGTCTGACACCCCGTCTTCTGATTCTGTTAAGAGTCATGTGAAGCGCAAAAAAAAATAAAAAATCGCTAAATATACTTTAAAGAAAACATAAATTAAAATTAAATCAAAGAAAAAGTGTTATATTATGTATCTCATTGGATATTAATTTTTGAGGCTAAATAATGATCAGAAATGCTTAGATAATCTTCTACAGATTGATTGTCCACCTGCCATGCTTTACACTGCAGCTCTCCTTTTTCTTTCTGCAGTGTATATGCTCCGCATAAGTTTACGTGGGAGCTGCAGGCTAGAATGGACTTTTTTTTAATTTTCTTAAGTCCACGTATTTTGAGCTAAAAATAATTTTTTCAATTGGGTTAAATTTAAAATGTTGCACCGTTCTCCGTCTGCAGCCTCTGTGCTACACTGCCTATTGCTGGCTGCAGAATGCGTTATCTTAGAATCCATCAGTGAGCTCACTAGGATGGCCTGACGGAGTGTTTGTAACTCTCTTCTCTGTCTTTTCTGAGCTCGTCTCCTCTCATTTTTAACCACAGACCACATCAGAGGCGAATGTGCAGGAAAACAAAGTCTGAAAAACACAAATAGTAAAAAAGGTTTAATGGAACCCAATTGCAAAAATAATTTTTCACCCAAAATACATGCATTGAAGTAAAATAAAAAAAGCCTTTTATTGTTTATCAGCTCCAAACAACTTATCCCCCAGTAAAGAAAAGAAAAGCTTTCCATGTAGCTGCCACCATGAGATGCAGTAAATATGGGTCTTGACATTCCCGTTCAGTATCCAACAAAGATATTCCGATAATCCCTCACACAACGGGACCTCGTGTGATAATGAATAGACCATCAAAATCGCCTTATATATAAATTATCTACTATATAATTGTCTAAGGGTCACTTCCGTCTGTCTGTCTGTCTGTCACGGATATTCATTGGTCGCGGCCTCTGTCTGTCATGGAATCCAAGTCGCTGATTAGTCGCGGCAAAACAGCCATGACCAATCAGCGACGGGCACAGTCCGGCGGCAAAATGGCCGCTCCTTACTCCCCGCAGTCAGTGCCCGGCGCCCGCTCCATACTCCCCTCCAGTCACCGCTCACACAGGGTTAATGCCGGTGGTAACGGACCGCGTTATGCCGCGGGTAACGCACTCCGTTACCGCCGCTATTAATCCTGTGTGTCCCCAACTTTTTACTATTGAGGCTGCCTATGCGGCATCAGTAGTAAAAAATGTAATGTTAAAAATAATTAAAAAAAAACAAAAAACCTGCTATACTCACCCTCCGTAGTCCGCCGAGCTGCTCACGCCGGCCACCATCTTCTGTTCCCGGCGATGCCTTGCGAAATTACCCAGAAGACTTAGCGGTCTCGTGAGACCGCTAAGTCATCTGGGTAATTTCGCAATGCATCCTGGGAACAGAAGATGGCGGCCGGCGCGAGCAGCTCGGCGGAGCTTCGGTGGATCCCGGCGGGTGAGTATATAACTATACTTTATTTTAATTTTTTTAACAGGGATATGGTGCCCACACTGCTGTATACTACGTGGGCTGTTAGATACCGCGTGGCTGCTATGTACTACATAGGCAGTGTTATATACTATGTGGGCTGTGTACTGCGTGGGCTGTGCTATATATTACGTGGCTGCTATATACTGCGTGGGCAATGTTATATACTACGTGGCTGCTATATACTTCGTACATGGGCTGGGCAATATACTACGTGACTGAGCAGTATACTACATGACTGGGCAATATACTACGTGGGCTGGGCAATATACTACGTGGCTGGGCAATATACTACGTGGCTGGGCTATATACTACGTGACTGAGCAGTATACTACATAACTGGGCAATATACTACGTGGGCTGGGCAATATACATACTACGTAGCTGTGCAATATACTGTGTGGCTCTGTGCTGTATACTACATAGGCTAGGCAATATACTACGTGGCTGGGCAATATACTACGTGGCTGGGCTATATACTACGTGACTGAGCAGTATACTACATGACTGGGCAATATACTACGTGGGCTGTGCAATATACATACTACGTGGCTGTGCAATATACTGTGGCTCTGTGCTGTATACTACATGGGCTAGGCAATATACTACGTGGCTGGGCAATATACTACGTGGCTGGGCTATATACTACGTGACTGAGCAGTATACTACATAACTGGGCAATATACTTCGTGGGCTGGGCAATATACATACTACGTAGCTGTGCAATATACTGTGTGGCTCTGTGCTGTATACTACATGGGCTAGGCAATATACTACGTGGCTGGGCAATATACTACGTGGCTGGGCTATATACTACGTGACTGAGCAGTATACTACATGACTGGGCAATATACTATGTGGGCTGGGCAATATACATACTACGTGGCTGTGCAATATACTGTGTGGCTCTGTGCTGTATACTACATGGGCTAGGCAATGTACTACGTGGCTGGGCTATATACTACGTGGCTGGGCTATATACTACGTGACTGAGCAGTATACTACATGACTGGGCAATATACTACATGGGCTGGGCAATATACTTTGTGGGCTGTGCAATATACTGCGTGGCTCTGTGCTGTATACTACATGGGCTAGGCAATATACTACGTGGCTGGGCAATATACTACGTGGCTGGGCAATATACTACGTGACTGGGCAATATACTACGTGGCTGCCCAATATACTACGTGGCTGGGCAATATACTACGTAGCTGGGCAATACTACGTCACTGGGCAATATACTGCGTGGCTGGGCAATATACTACGTGGCTGGGCAATGTACTACGTGGCTGGGCAATATACTACGTGGCTGGGCAATATACTACGTGGCTGGGCAATATACTACGTGGACATGCATAGAATACCCGATGCGTTAGAATTGGGCCACCATCTAGTATTGTATAGTTCTCCAAAAAAATCACACTCCATAGTGCCGGCCACTAGGTGTCTCCTTTCTGTGTAATCTGCTGCCCTTACCTGTTGTCAGGTGTCAAAAACAGAGGCCAAGACAGCTTATGCCTCTGTACAGGTAGTGCGGGTGAGGCTTTATCTCATAGGAAGTGTGGGTGAGGCTTTATCTCTATAGGAAGTGTGGGTGAGGCTTTATCTCTATAGGAAGTGGGGGTGAGGCTTTATCTCTATAGGAAGTGGGGGTGAGGCTTTATCTCTATAGGAAGTGGGGACGAGGCTTTATCTCTATAGGAAGTGGGGGGTGAGGCTTTATCTCTATAGGAAGTGGGGGTGAGGCTTTATCTTTATAGGAAGTGGGGGTGAGGCTTTATCTTTATAGTAAGTGGGAGTGAGGCTTTATCTCTCTATAGTAAGTGGGGGTGAGGCTTTATCTCTCTATAGTAAGTGGGGGTGAGGCTTTATCTTTATAGGAAGTGGGGGTGAGGCTTTATCTTTGTAGTAAGTGGGGGTGAGGCTTTATCTCTATAGGAAGTGGGGGTGAGGCTTTATCTCTATAGGAAGTGGGGACGAGGCTTTATCTCTATAGGAAGTGGGGGGTGAGGCTTTATCTCTATAGGAAGTGGGGACGAGGCTTTATCTCTATAGGAAGTGGGGGTGAGGCTTTATCTCTATAGGAAGTGGGGGTGAGGCTTTATCTCTATAGGAAGCGCGGATGAGGCTATATCTTTATAGGAAGTGCGGGTGAGGCTTTATCTCTATAGGAAGTGCGGGTGAGGCTTTATCTCATACGAAGTGTGGGTGAGGCTTTATCTCTATAGGAAGTGTGGGTGAGGCTTTATCTCTATAGGAAGTGGGGGTGAGGCTTTATCTCTATAGGAAGTGCGGGTGAGGCTTTATCTCTATAGGAAGTGGGGGTGAGGCTTTATCTCTATAGGAAGTGCGGGTGAGGCTTTATCTCATAGGAAGTGTGGGTGAGGCTTTATCTCTATAGGAAGTGGGGGTGAGGCTTTATCTCTATAGGAAGTGGGGACGAGGCTTTATCTCTATAGGAAGTGGGGGGTGAGGCTTTATCTCTATAGGAAGTGGGGGTGAGGCTTTATCTCTATAGGAAGTGGGGGTGAGGCTTTATCTCTATAGGAAGCGCGGATGAGGCTATATCTTTATAGGAAGTGCGGGTGAGGCTTTATCTCTATAGGAAGTGCGGGTGAGGCTTTATCTCTATAGGAAGAGGAGGTGAAGCTTTATCTTGATAGGAAGTGGGGGCGAGGCTTTATCTCTATAGGAAGTGGGGGTGAGGCTTTATCTCTATAGGAAGTGGGGGTGAGGCTTTATCTCTATAGGAAGTGTGGGTGAGGCTTTATCTCATAGGAAGTGTGGGTGAGGCTTTATCTCTATAGGAAGTGGGGGGTGAGGCTTTATCTCTATAGGAAGTGGGGGTGAGGCTTTATCTCTATAGGAAGTGTGGGTGAGGCTTTATCTCTATAGGAAGTGGGGGTGAGGCTTTATCTCATAGGAAGTGTGGGTGAGGCTTTATCTTTATAGGAAGTGGGGGTGAGGCTTTATCCCTCTATAGTAAGTGGGGGTGAGGCTTTATCTCTATAGGAAGTGGGGGCGAGGCTTTATCTCTATAGGAAGTGGGGGTGAGGCTTTATCTTTATAGGAAGTGGGGATGAGGCTTTATCTCACTAGGAAGTGGGGGTGAAGCTTTATCTCTATAGGAAGTGGGGACGAGGCTTTATCTCTATAGGAAGTGGGGGTGAGGCTTTATCTCTATAGGAAGCGCGGATGAGGCTATATCTTTATAGGAAGTGCGGGTGAGGCTTTATCTCTATAGGAAGTGCGGGTGAGGCTTTATCTCTATAGGAAGAGGAGGTGAAGCTTTATCTTGATAGGAAGTGGGGGCAAGGCTTTATCTCTATAGGAAGTGGGGGTGAGGCTTTATCTCTATAGGAAGTGGGGGCGAGGCTTTATCTCTATAGGAAGTGGGGGTGAGGCTTTATCTCTATAGGAAGTGGGGGTGAGGCTTTATCTCTATAGGAAGTGGGGGTGAGGCTTTATCTTTATAGGAAGTGGGGGTGAGGCTTTATCTCTATAGGAAGTGGGGGCGAGGCTTTATCTCTATAGGAAGTGGGGGTGAGGCTTTATCTTTATAGGAAGTGGGGACGAGGCTTTATCTCACTAGGAAGTGGGGACGAGGCTTTATCTCTATAGGAAGTGGGGGTGAGGCTTTATCTCTATAGGAAGTGGGGGTGAGGCTTTATCTCTATAGGAAGTGGGGGTGAGGCTTTATCTTTATAGGAAGTGGGGACGAGGCTTTATCTCACTAGGAAGTGGGGGTGAAGCTTTATCTCTATAGTAAGTGGGGGCGAGGCTTTATCTATAGGAAGTGGGCGAGGCTTTATCTTTATAGGAAGTGGGGACGAGGCTTTATCTCACTAGGAAGTGGGGGTGAAGCTTTATCTCTATAGTAAGTGGGGGCGAGGCTTTATCTCTATAGGAAGTGGGGTCGAGGCTTTATCTTTATAGGAAGTGGGGGTGAGGCTTTATCTTTATAGGAAGTGGGGACGAGGCTTTATCTCACTAGGAAGTGGGGTCGAGGCTTTATCTCTATAGGAAGTGGGGGCGAGGCTTTATCTTTATAGGAAGTGGGGGTGAGGCTTTATCTTTATAGGAAGTGGGGGTGGGGCTTTATCTTTATAGTAAGTGGGAGTGAGGCTTTATCTCTCTATAGTAAGTGGGGGTGAGGCTTTATCTTTGTAGTAAGTGGGGGTGAGGCTTTATCTCTATAGGAAGTGGGGGTGAGGCTTTATCTCTATAGGAAGTGGGGGTGAGGCTTTATCTTTATAGGAAGTGGGGACGAGGCTTTATCTCACTAGGAAGTGGGGGTGAAGCTTTATCTCTATAGTAAGTGGGGGCGAGGCTTTATCTTTATAGGAAGTGGGGGTGAGGCTTTATCTTTATAGTAAGTGGGGGTGAGGCTTTATCTCTCTATAGTAAGTGGGGGTGAGGCTTTATCTTTGTAGTAAGTGGGGGTGAGGCTTTATCTCTATAGGAAGTGGGGGTGAGGCTTTATCTCTATAGGAAGTGCGGGTGAGGCTTTATCTTTATAGGAAGTGGGGACGAGGCTTTATCTCACTAGGAAGTGGGGGTGAGGCTTTATCTCTATAGGAAGTGGGGGCGAGGCTTTATCTTTATAGGAAGTGGGGGTGAGGCTTTATCTTTATAGGAAGTGGGGGCGAGGCTTTATCTCTATAGGAAGTGGGGGTGAGGCTTTATCTTTATAGGAAGTGGGGGCTGGCCTTTGTCTCTCAAAAGAAAGTACGGGGGGGGGGAGCTTTCTATCTACAAGACATTGGGGGGCCGGTCTGTCAGAAGCGGAGGCATATCCTTGTCTCTCTACAGGAATTGTGGGCTGTTTTTCGCTTTTCTACAGGAATTTGGCTGGGGCTTTGCCTCGCTACTGGACGTGTCCAGATCTTTTCCTCTTTACAAGGAGGAGATGCAGGTCTTTTGCTCTTTATAAGAAAAAGGGTGGGGCTTTATCTTTCTATAAGTGGAAGTGGAGGCTGGGTTCTACAAGAAATGGAGGCATATTTTTGTCTCTGAAGTTATGTCAATTCTTTGTTTTTCTACAAGAAGTGGGAGAGGACTTGTCTTTCTGCCTGCACTTTCCTGCTTATCAGGCTGCACATAAAGCAGATAGGTGGTCTTTCAGTTCCGGCAGACATCATTGGACATTGCTCGGAAGCAAAGGAAAGGAAGTTCCTGCACCTATAGTGCTGGTATAAGGATCATCTCCATGCTCAAAAAGAGCGGATGGACAATCGTAGGCGATGAGGTCAGCGGGATGATGCTTTTTCTACAGTTTTTATGTTAACGTCTCTAATCAGAGCGCCATCTCACTGAGCATCCTCCTCACTGCACTGGCGGTTTATCCCATGCATCCCGTTGTGACCCTCTGTGTCCATTTCTTCCCACAGATCCGACCTGGCTGTCTACCAACCTGGGGATATTGACGTGTATAGAGTGCTCTGGCATACATAGGGAAATGGGGGTTCACATCTCTAGGATCCAGTCTCTGGAACTTGACAAGTTAGGCACTTCTGAACTCTTGGTGAGTATTACTGATGGTGGGGCGACATATGCTAGACGCCATCAGGTGTTTGGGATTGGGGTGTAGGGCCCTGGTGGGTGGGTGGGTGGCCGTCCACATCTGCTGCTTCGTAGCCTATGAATTATGGGAGGATCAGTAGTAAAGGAAGTTACGTATATCTGAGGAGTCCGAGTTCTTGGCAGCTTCCTAATGTACTAACAATTAAAGGGATTGTCCAAGGCTGAGATATCAGATCAGTGCAGTAGTTGGAAGTGCCCCAGTGTACAGCGGCGGTCCGCACAGCTTCGGGACAGTACCGCTCGTCCCCTATAGAGTGTATGGAGCTGGGCTGTTTCCACTCCACTCACTGTTTATTTCCCGTGGCCGCAGCACTAGCTGGGGGGATGTTGGGACTCCCACCGAACTGATAATGATGACGTTTCCAAAGGACAGTTCATCCATATATAAGTCCCGCACAGCTGCTTTCCTTTAGGTGCATGTCAGATACAAAGTTGAGGACCCTGTTAACACATTGAATGCATTGATTTCTTTGCCACGTTGTGCATGTGACGCCACGGCTTATGTCTGCCCCCTCACTGCTCGGATTGTGCTTGTTTACAGCTGGCCAAGAATGTAGGAAACAATAGCTTCAATGAAATTATGGAAGGGAATCTACCTTCTCCGTCACCAAAACCTACTTCTTCCAGCGACATGTAAGTAACGTGATAAGATGACACTGCACACTGTAATATTGGAATAAAGGGCATATACTCCCACAATAAAGAGAAGTATCGGACACTCTGCTTCATCATTGAACGCAGGTTCTCATTTGGTCCCATTGCCCCAAATGTACAACATCCAGCCCCTTGCCCTGCTGTACAACATCCAGCCCCTCGCCCCCGGTGTACAACATCCAGCCCCTCGCCCCCGGTGTACAACATCCAGCCCCTTGCCCCCGGTGTGCAACATCTAGCCCCTTGCCCCCGGTGTACAACATCTAGCCCCTCGCCCCCGGTGTACAACATCTAGCCCCTCGCCCCCGGTGTACAACATCTAGCCCCTCGCCCCCGGTGTACAACATCCAGCCCCTTGCCCCCGGTGTACAACATCTAGCCCCTTGCCCCCGGTGTACAACATCTAGCCCCTCGCCCCCGGTGTACAACATCCAGCCCCTTGCCCCCGGTGTACAACATCCAGCCCCTTGCCCCCGGTGTACAACATCCAGCCCCTTGCCCCCGGTGTACAACATCTAGCCCCTTGCCCCCGGTGTACAACATCTAGCCCCTCGCCCCCGGTGTACAACATCTAGCCCCTCGCCCCCGGTGTACAACATCCAGCCCCTCGCCCCCGGTGTACAACATCCAGCCCCTCGCCCCCGGTGTACAACATCCAGCCCCTTGCCCCCGGTGTACAACATCCAGCCCCTTGCCCCCGGTGTACAACATCCAGCCCCTTGCCCCCGGTGTACAACATCCAGCCCCTTGCCCCCGGTGTACAACATCCAGCCCCTTGCCCCCGGTGTACAACATCCAGCCCCTTGCCCCCGGTGTACAACATCCAGCCCCTTGCCCCCGGTGTACAATATCCAGCCCCTTGCCCCCGGTGTACAACATTCAGCCCCTCGCCCCCGGGGTTCAACATCCAGCCCCTCGCCCCCGGTGTACAACATTCAGCCCCTCGCCCCTGGTGTACAACATTCAGCCCCTCGCCCCTGGTGTACAACATCCAGCCCCTCGCCCCCGGTGTACAACATTCAGCCCCTCGCCTCCGGTGTACAACATCCAGCCCCTAGCCCCCGGTGTACAACATTCAGCCCCTCGCCCTCGGTGTACAACATCCAGCCCCTCGCCCCCGCTGTACAACACCCAGCCCCTCAACCCTGTGTACAACACCCAGCCCTTCGCCCCCGGTGTACAACATTCAGCCCCTCGCCCCCGGTGTACAACATTCAGCCCCTCGCCCCTGGTGTACAACATTCAGCCCCTCGCCCCCGGTGTACAACATTCAGCCCCTCGCCTCCGGTGTACAACATCCAGCCCCTAGCCCCCCGGTGTACAACATTCAGCCCCTCGCCCTCGGTGTACAACATCCAGCCCCTTGCCCCCGGTGTACAACATCCAGCCCCTTGCCCCCGGTGTACAACATCTAGCCCCTCAACCCTGTGTACAACACCCAGCCCTTCGCCCCCGGTGTACAACATTCAGCTCCTCGCCCCCGTGTACAACATTCAGCCCCTTGCCCCCGGTGTACAACATCCAGCCCTTCGCCCCCGGTGTACAACATCCAGCCCCTCGCCCCCGGTGTACAACATCCAGCCTCTAGCCCCCGGTGTACAACATCCAGCCCCTCGCCCCCTGGACCCATATTATAGTTTACGGGTGTAGGATGGGAGGTCAGGAACGCCATGAACGGTATATCTGGTCGGTTGTATGTATATATAGTATATATACTATTCTCTTCATCCTAGGACTGCACGTAAAGAATTCATTACCGCAAAATACGTGGAGCACAAGTTCTGTCGGAGGATGTGCTCTTCAGGGGCGGAGAAGCAGAGCGAGCTGCTCGAGGCTGTGAAATCAAGGGACTTACTTGCACTAATCCAAGTCTATGCAGAAGGAGTTGAGATCCTAGAACCACTGTTAGAATCGGGGCAGGTGAGGAAATCCTTCTGACCTCATGATTTTATCTAGACAGGCATTGTCATTGCCGCCTCTAATCATGGGACCGCCCCTGAGGAACTGCTCTTGGGAAGCCCCATGGCTTGAAGCTAATTTAATCCATTGCATTGGGATATGTATGAGTTTTATGACCTTTTTTTAGCAATTTATAAAGGGGTAGTCCTGGATAATGATAATAGGTAAGAGACTGGCGGGATTCCAGCACCCGTCATCCACACCATGGCCACCGGAAGTACACAGTCTGCAGAGCCGGAAAAGCCCAGTGTGTAGTGGCCGTTCTCAGGATCTGCAGCTCAGCTCCCATTCACTACACTCGTAGCTGTGCTGCAGTACCCGACATAAACCCTTTAAATATTACTATTGCAATATGAGTATTTCCCGATTTTATATCGCTTTCCCCTTTAAAAAGAAGGGATCTGGTGCTAGTACCCCAGTCATTAGATTGTACATTGCCAGTATTTATAATAAATGCCTTATATAAATTATTAGACAGTCGCTCATCATGCAATTCCCTAATGCAATATTGCCTCCATACTGGGACTTCTCGTCTGTGCTCCCTTGGCAGAGGGGATTGACGTCAGAGGTTTGCTGATCGTGTCTTGTGTCTTGCAGGAGCCTGGTGAGACAGCTCTCCACTTTGCGGTGCGCACTGCCGACCACACGTCCCTTCCCTTAGTTGACTTCTTAGTACAAAACTGGTGAGAATTGTTTTACTGTCCTTTATTATTAGCTTGTATTATTTCTTCTTTCTGCAACGTGATCTTTCTGGGAACCCCAGCGATCGGTGGCCCTTACTGGCAGCAAGTGTTAAGTTTCCCTACAGCACACCCGCAGGAGAAATGGAGTATTACACCGTCCATTCATATCAGCGGATTATCTGTGTAATACAGGAGCGGGCGGGTCCTCCAGAGAAAGATAGAAACTCTTTGTACCCACTCGCCGCTCATAGATTAGATTCAGAATTTACTAATTAAGGTACTTGGAAAAGAGTTTTACTAAATCACAGTCTGCACGGAAAATCTCAAAAATCAAAATGTTTCCCTTTAGGAAATAGAAATTTGATGGAGATGTCTGGGCATTGAAAACATGTTTGCTTTCTTCCCTAAACAGCACCACTCCCGCCTGTAGGTTGTGTCTAGTACTGCAGCTTAGCCCCTATTTACTTCAACAGAGCAGAGATGCAATACCAGACAAGACCCACAGATGGCGCTGCTGTTTCTGGAATAAAGGGCTCTGAGATTATTCATTCTGTACAGCTTTAACCCCTTCATGAACTGATGATTTTCCTTTTTTGCTCTTTCAGTTTTTTTCCTCCCCTTCTTCCACAAGCCAAAACTTTTCTATTTATTTATTTTTTCTCCAACAGTCATACAAGGGCTTGTTTATATTGCTGAGCGAGTTGTACTTTTAATTGCCACCATTCCTTTTAATATAAATATATATAATGATCTTAAAAATGAAAAAATAAAATTTCAGGTGGGATAAAATGGTGAAAACAAAAAGGAATTCTGTTTGTTGGGGGATTTTTTTAAAGCTTTTTAAGGCTCTGATAGGAGATGTGTGAGGACTTGTATTTATTTAGGGAGGTGAGTAGACTGAAAAATGGATGGCTTTGATTTTTCTTCTCTTTATGGCGTTTTATATTTTTTCAGATTGATGTAAAATACGCTTTATTATTTTTATACTTTGAAAGCTGGGTGATACAAGCTTTTTTTTTTATTACATTTTTTAAACTTTCTTTTTAAACTTTTTTTTTTTTCTACTTTTTCCTCCCTTTTATAAACTTTTTTAAAATCTTTTTTAAACTTTATCTTTTTTTTAATGTTTCTATTTGTAACTTTTTTTTCTTTTTTTAGCTCTTTATTAAACTCATTTTTAACTTTCTCCTTTTTTAAACTTTTTTAAACTTTATCTTTTTTAAAACTTTGTTTTAAACTTTTTTAAACTTTTTAACTTTTTTTGTTACATCTGACAGCTGATGATTTGCTACATTTGGTGTTCCTCTGTGAGCTAGCACAAACCTGTTTCCTGTCGTCATTTTGCTACAATGTGTCAGTGCAGGTAGAAGGTGGATGTAAGGAAGAATGTTCCCGTTTACTGACTTTTTCTCAGTCCCGTGGAGCGGTGTTTGGTGTTGCTGTTCTCTCACTTTCTCACGTCTCCATCCACAGTGGAAACCTAGATAAGCCGACGGGGAAAGGCCACACGGCGCTGCACTACTGCTGTATCTATAACAAGCCCGAATGTTTAAAGCTGCTGCTGAGGGGAAAACCAACTATTGACCTGGGTGAGGAGCGCGTCCGTCCGCACTGTCAGACCGGAGGAGTGCAGCCCGAAACATGGCACACCGCTATACCAGTGCTCATGTCTGCGACTCCACTCACATCCGAAGCTGCACTCACAGTTCTGCAGGTTGCACTCCCCATATACCTGCCCCTGTGATTCACGCTGCCATTTTAAGCCCCAGTTTATTAAAGGGGGTAGTCACACTACATACATTTATCACTTATTAGCAGTGTAGGACGGCCGGGACCCCCATTGATTTTGAGAATACTCTTGTGTGATTCTGCATTTAGGAAGAAATTAAACAATGATAAAATGATTGTGTGTGAAGATGTAACCAGTAGTGATGAGCGAATATACGCGTTACTCGAGATTTCCCGAGCACGCTCGGGGGTCCTCCGAGTATTTTTTAGTGCTCGGAGATTTAGTTTTCCTCACCTCAGCTGAATGATTTACATCTGTTAGCCAGCTTGATTACATGTGGGGGTTCTCTAGCAACCAGGCAACCCCCACATGTACTTATGCTGGCTAACAGATGTAAATCATTCAGCTGCGGCAAGAAAAACTAAATCTCCGAGCACTAAAAAATACTCGGAGGACCCCCGAGCCTGCTCAAGAAATCTCGAGTAATGCGTATATTCACTCATCACTAGTAACCAGCACTTCATTCACTTCTGAGGGTCTATGGGGGCAGCAGTGAATGTCTCCCATAAACAGTAAAGAAGGGATGGTACATGTGCACTACCCCTACATCTACACACAGGACTTTACATCTCCCATTCCCGGAATCCCAGTGATCATGCACATATAATCCTTCCTGTTGACAAGTGATAAATGTATCTAGGGAAATGACTCCCTTTAGCACCACAGCTCACCTCCTCCTCCTCCTGTACAATGACTGATAACACCTCTATATACAGTAGATAACACAGAATCCACCATTCACAATAGGTGATGTCACAGCTCACCTCCTCCACCTGTACAATGACTGATAACTCCTCTATATACAGTAGATAACACAGAATCTACCATTCACAATAGGTGATATCACAGCTCACCTCCTCCACCTGTACAATGACTGATAACTCCTCTATATACAGTAGATAACACAGAATCTACCATTCACAATAGGTGATATCACAGCTCACCTCCTCCTCCTGTACAATGACTGATAACACCTCTATATACAGTAGATAACACAGGATCCACCATTCACAATAGGTGATGTCACAGCTCACCTCTTCCTCCTGTACACTGACTGATAACACCTCTATATACAGTAGATAACACAGAATCCTCCATTCACAATAAGTGATGTCACAGCTCACATCCTCCTCCTGTACAATGACTGATAACACCTCTATATACAGTAGATAACACAGGATCCTCCATTCACAATAAGTGATGTCACAGCTCACCTCCTCCTCCTGTACAATGACTGATAACACCACTATATACAGTAGATAACACAGGATCCTCCATTCACAATAAGTGATGTCACAGCTCACCTCCTCCTGTACAATGACTGATAACACCTCTATATACAGTAGATAACACAGGATCCACCATTCACAATAGGTGATGTCACAGCTCACCTCCTCCTCCTGTACAATGACTGATAATACCTCTATATACAGTAGATAACACAGGATCCACCATTCACAATAGGTGATGTCACAGCTCACCTCTTCCTCCTGTACACTGACTGATAACACCTCTATATACAGTAGATAACACAGGATCCTCCATTCACAATAAGTGATGTCACAGCTCACATCCTCCTCCTGTACAATGACTGATAACGCCTCTATATACAGTAGATAACACAGGATCCACCATTCACAATAGGTGATGTCACAGCTCACCTCCTCCTGTACAATGACTGATAACACCTCTATATACAGTAGATAACACAGGATCCACCATTCACAATAGGTGATGTCACAGCTCACCTCCTCCTCCTGTACACACAGCAGATAACACAGAATCTGACCTTCTCCTGGATATGTCTATAGATCTGTAACTCTCCTCCTCCTCTTGCAGTGAGCCAGCTCGGTGAGACAGCGCATGACATGGCGAGGAGATTGAAGGTGGCGCAGTGCGAGGATCTGGTGAGTGGTCTCTGTGTTTGTGGGGGTGTTGTTTCCATGTAGCACTCTGTTTCTTGATGGCGTACTACTGTACCCATAGTGTCTGTGCAGTGAGTGCGGATGATGGGAGTTTTTCACTTCTAATTACTGGTTTTTTTCAGCTGTCACAAGCCATGGCCGGGAAGCTGAATCCACATCTCCATGTGGAGTACGACTGGAACCTGCGGCAGGAGGAGATCGACGAGAGCGACGACGACTTAGACGACAAGGTGACGCAGCCACATAATGGAGCGATCAGCCACTGACGTAGGGGACAAGCACGGAAGCACAGTATTAGGAGTAACACATATCATTTGTTTGTCTTCCTAAAAAGCCGAGTCCAATCAAGAAGGAGCGTTCCCCGAGACCCCAGAGCTTCTGCCACTCCTCCAGTATCTCCCCCCAAGACAAGCTGTCGCTGCCGGGCTTCAGCACTCCGCGGGATAAGCAGAGACTGTCGTACGGAGCCTTCTCCAACACTATCTTCATGTCCACCAGCACAGACTCGCCGACGTCCCCCATCACGGACGGCCCTCCGCTGCCCCCCAGGAACACTGGCAAAGGTATGTTGGCGGAAGATGCGAATGATCGTCACCATTACAGGGGGCTTCAGATGAAAAATGGAATCAAGTGTCACTATACGTATAAATGGTGAGGGCGCGCGGTGGTGGTGGGAGCCCACTGTAGTCACTTTTCTCAATGATTATTATGGCACTAGAGGTTCCCTTTTTCCTGTCGGATTACTTTTTTTTTTATTATTATTATTGGTAAACTGTTTTATACTAATACATTGAAACGAACCATCAGCTGTGTAAAGGAGACCAGATCAGGGTGGGTGTTCAGTCTTTCATTAAAGACGACGACGATCCGCTGCAGCAAGACTAAGGTCCCGTCAACTTCTGTGTCCGGCGCTCGAATGCCGGCATCCTGACATCTCAGGAACCTTTAAAATCGATGTAGACATTCAAGAGCTGGCCAAGGAAGTTGGCAGGACCATGGCCTAGGGACCTTAATCTACCGACGTGGCTCCTATGAGTGAAGCTCAGTGGGCCCCGCCGCCACATGCTTGTAAGGGGACATCATCCTTCGGATCGTTGGGGTCCCCATTTATGCCCCATTAATGAGATGCTGACTAAGTCCTGCTTATGATTTGTTACATTGTATCTGTGTAGGTGAGGTTCCGCAGCAGCACCAGGCCTCGTCCGCACACTCACACGTTCAGTATTTGTGGCCTCACCTACATTACAGCGTGTCCTCCGCTGAGAAAATGTAGGTTTCGTGCAGTAATTAACTCTGTGGATGTAAAATCCAATATGTTCCCATTCACTGGCAGCAAGCAGAGATGGTGACATAATGAGAAGTTACAGCACTAATTATATTCGGATCACTATAGAAAGATCTCTGCTTGCAGTCAGGGAACGGAACCCTTGGCGTTTACAGTAAGATATGTCTTCGCACTACCCCGGTGCCAGCCCCGCACCTCTGTGACTGCATGGTGTAGTTTGGCTTTTTTACAGAATGAGTTACCCAAGAATCTGTCAGCGAGCTTGTTGTGACGGGAAGTTTGATGCTATTTTATCTGTATTTTTCTGGGCTCCTCCTTGTTGATTTCTGATCACATGATCTCCACTTTGATGTGGTCATAAATCAGCACAGAGGAGCTCAGGGAAAGATAAGAGTTACAGTCACGGTTTTTGTGTGTGATTTTCTAGCTTCATCTGGTCCTACATCCACATTCCCTTTAAGCACCCAATCCCCTAGCGGCAACTCCACTTTATCCAAGAAGAAAGCTCCTCCCCCACCCCCCGGACACAAACGAACGCTCTCCGATCCGCCCAGCCCGCTGCCTCATAGTAAGGGCTCGGCTTCCTGGGGTGAGTCGTGAAGGTGACGGGGATCCAGACCCGACCATTGCTGGACTCTGTCTCTGCTCTGCGCTTTACTTCCCATCCTTAAGGATATCTGTCACTTCTTACTTTCCTGCTCCTGTACAGCCAAGGAGATACTTTAAGTGGATCCTCGTGGGCCGGTCTGGTGGGCGGCACTCTGTGGTCTGTTTAAAGGGCCAGTACCAATGTTCAGCTGGAAGGTTGGGCATGCATAGGACCCATATTATGGGCCGGATGATGGGAGTTGCAGAAATCTTTGAGTCAAAACGTCGCCAAATGGATTTTTATTTTAAGTAGTTGGACCAAGTTTGGGAGTTATCATGGCTGGAGGGTTGGGGTTGGGGTTGGGGTTAGGGTTAGGGTTAGGGTTGGGGTTAGGGTTGACTGTTGGGACCTTCACAGATGCCAGGAATGGAGCTGTGCAGTGCCTCGTCTAAACGGGGTGGGGACTCCCTTTACGCCATTTAGAAGGGGCTTTGCAGAACGCCCTTCTCAGGGTAGGTGGGGTTACCAGGGGTCAGATTCCCAACAAACTCAGATGGGGGATAACTTGCAAACTAGGTCTTAAAGGAGCTGCATTACATTTAAAAAAAGAAACCTGGCTCCTTTCCTTCCAGAAACAGCGCCACTCATATACATAGGTTGTGCCTGGTATTGCAGCTCATAACCATATAAATGCTGCTATAGCAGAAACCAGCCCAGTGGTCCTTCTGGAAAAGAGCATCTATAGTTTTTTTTTTTTATTTGGGGGGGAGTTTTTTTTGTTGTTGGTTTTTTTTCATTTTGTGACCAGGCTTTTTTTTTTTTTTTGCTAGAAACTACATTATTTTTGTCCAGTAAATGATGATGCACTGCAATACCAGACATAGCCTCTAGAGAACAATGGCGCTGTTCCTGGAAAAATTGTCCTCTTTTTTAATAATTGTGTACAGGAAAGCTTTGCCTTTACCCAAAATGCCTCAAAACCTGTACAATCATCATTAAAAAAAAAAAAAAAAATTATAAAAATCTTTAATTTTAGAATTCCGTGTGGTTCAGCCCAGGCACAAGGCTGTACAGAGCTTCTGACATTAACCATTTCTCCTCCTCCTGTCTGCCGCTCTGTCCTTAGTACTCTCTGCTGTGATCTTGCATTATGTCCCCCTAGTGGACAAGTTGTAAACTACATGCGCTGGTTTATATCTTTACGGGATCCATTATTTTTGCAATGTTCTGGGAAAGCTGCCGCCTTCACTTCCTTATATGTTTTCTTTTCTCCTTTGCTTCCTACTAGCTGTTCCGCACCAGTTCTTCTTTAATATTGAAGCTGCCCCATTATGTGACTGATAGTTTTCTCATATTCACTTCTCTGTGTTTCCCTCACCAGGTAATGACACGGGGCACAGCCCTGGAGAGAAAACCCTAAATAAGTTCGAGAGACTGACGCACTCTGCCAGGTACGTGCCGAAAATTAATTCATAAAATGCAGTTTTGACAATGGCCACTAGAGGGCAAACCACAAACTATCATTTGCTGTTTTGAGCTGTTTAGCGGAAAGGTTTCTTTGGTGCGGAAAACCGCCTGTACTTAAACAGAAGGTCATTTTTGGATGACATTTTCTTTTAACTCCTTCCCGACTGGGTGGTTTTTTTTCATTTTTTTTTTTTTTTCTTTCCCTTCTTCCACAAGCCATAACTTTTTCTTTTTTCGTCCACATAGTCGTATGAGGGCTGATTTCTGAAGGGTCGAGCAGTAGTTTTGCGTGGCATCGTTCATTATACCCTATAATGTACTAAATAATGTGAAAAAAATTCCAAGAGTGGTGAAATTGCATATTTCTGACATTGCGTTTTGCTATTCCGGTATTTATTTTGCAGTAATATTACCCTGTCAGCGGGATTCTCCGCCGATAATAAACATGTACGGTTACTTTTTATTTAAGCAGTGAAAAAAAATCAGAACAATTTTTTTAGGATGAGTCTTCAAGGGCCAATGCAGATCAACCTAATCCCACAGCAACAATTTTATTTTTTTTCTAACACTTATTATTATTATTTTTTTTATTTTTTACAAGTTCTTATTTTTAGCAAACCGTGTTTTAATTTTGAACAGCACCATTTATTTTAATAGTTAAAAAAAATTCCAAGTGAGATGAAATGAAAACTTAAATTCCACCATAGTTTTTTTGGGGGTTTTTATTTTTACGCCGCTCGTTTTGCAGTAAAAGTGACCCGGGAAAATGAGTCTCCAGGTCAGTACCATTACAGGGATACCAAACTTGTATTTTTCTTTTTTTGTTTTTTTTTCCCCACTAAAAGAAAAAAATATAGACCTTTGTAAAAAATAAAAAATATTTTGACTTTTATGGCCGTGGTGATACCCAATATGTTTATTTTGTTATTTTATTTTTACCCAATATGTTTATTTTTTTATTTTATTTTTTTTGGATTGGGAAAAGTGTAATAATAGAAACTTTTGTATATCTTTATATGGTTTAAAACATTATTTTTTTATTATTTTTTCCTTGGACTTTAACCTCTATAGGTATGTAGTAAAATTACTGACCCCCTATGGAGCCCCAGCGACAGGCTTCATAGGATCACCAAAATGGCAGCTATAGGGTCCTTCATTTTCCCATAGCAACCCATCCGCTTTCTGCAATCTGTCGTGGAGTTGAAGATTTTTTGTTGTTTTTTTTTTCTAATTTTTATTTTATTTTTCTCCTTTTTTTTATTTATGTATTTTATTTTATTGTTCCCCTTAATTCAGCACCGGGACGACAAAAACAACATTAGGGCCCCGAGTTTTGCCAAAACTACCTCAGAAAGGTAAGTCCTAGCCTGCGTCTATGGGCTGCAATGTACGATCTGGTTATACTGTGGCCGTTTAGGGATGGAGGGAGGTTGTGGCCTCCTCACAGTCTGTCAGGAGAAGACCTGAGGAAGCTGACATGGCACCCGACAACGCCATTGATGATAACGAGGCAGCTAGGCCTCGTCTCCATAGCAACAGGTCAGGGCCACAATGCGGAGAGCTGAGTGAATCGATGCGAAACAGATCAGTTTCTCAAAGAATTTCCCTCAAAAGTTGGATTCTAAGGAATTCAGATATTGAGGGGGTTAATGTGTGGTTAATTGACCAAGATTTTACTGTGAAAGGGGGTTACAAGAAGCAATAAACACTTGTACTCGGCTCCTCTACGGCCATTTCTGGGTCTTCTCTGGCACCATCGCTGACTCACGTGACCGCATGAGGCCTAGTCAGCAGTGGTGCCGGGTGACCTGAAAGCGGCCGAAAAGGAGGTGATGGGGAGAATCGCTCAGCTCTACCCGGCAGCAATCAGATCACATCGTTTATTAAAGGGGGTTAAAAAAGTAATCTTGTCCGGCAACAGCGCCCCCCTTGTCCATTGTTTGTCTGTGGTATTACACCTCAGTCTCATTTACCCGATTTGGACTTGTAAACGGATGAACGGATTATTTTGCTTTGTTGTTTATTCCTCCTCTTTTTTCCAAGAGCCATAACTTATTTGTTTTCCCTTCGACATTGTCGTTTTTGTTGTTTATTTTTTGTACTTTTCTATGACGCCGTGCATTTTACCTATAGGAAAAAAAAATCCAAGTGCGGTGAAATAGAGAAAACATGTAATTCCGATACTGTTTTTAGTGTTTTTTTTTTTTTTACAGCGTTCATTTTACGGTAAATATCACCTGGTCAGTGTGATTACGATGATGGCCGACTTTTATAGATTTTTTACATTTTTTTTTTTTTAACTTTAGTAACCGCTTTTAAATTTGTTAATTTGTAAAAAAAAATTGGTTTGTGTCGCTATTTTCTGAGACCTATTTTCTGTCAGTAGCGCTGTGTGAGAGGTTTATTACTATGTAGTTTTTGCTGGCACATTACAAAGCGTTGATCACATTGTCTTGCTTTCTTGTGGGGGAGAGGAGGCACCGCAACAACAACGACGAAAACCAGCAATTCTGATGCTTTGATTTTTGTATAGGTAAAAATTATTTTGATGAATTGGACTACAACAGATGATGAGAAACTAAATATGCTTTTTTTTTCTTTTTTTTTTAAACTTAATACTTTTTATTTTTAGATGGGGGGTGCAATTCAAACAGTTATAATCACATCAGCCTTAGACAATTTATTATTATTTTTTTTTTTTTTATATAACTTTTAAGACAGTGTCTGCAGAATTGCTCTGATTTTTTAGGATGAAAACACTGGTTGTTAAGGGGTTAACCTGAATGGGGATGAGCGGTAATACCACGTTCGCCCATTGAGCAAAAGAGGCGCTGTTTCCAGTAAAGAAGCATAATTTTTTTTTTTTCCAATGCTGGATAACTCGAATTTCCTAGAACAAATTCCGGTGGATGTAGATAGAGCCCCTTTAATCACTTGGCTGCTTGATGTTTTATGTTGGCGTTAATAAGGTTATTACATGATGGCTGTAACCGTAGTGTAATGTCCCATCTCCCGCTCTCATCTACTTGTTTTACAATCTCTTTCAAAGTGGCTCTTAGAAAGATAGACACCACTCACCATCTCTCTATGGACAAGTACAACCCGCAGTCGGACATCTTCCAGAAGTCACCGCAGCCGGGAGACTTGCCTCACAAGCCACAACTTGCCGATCTTCCTCCAAAGCTGCAACCTTCTGAATTCACGCAAAAGCCACACATGGGAGATCTACCACCAAAGCCTGGAGAGCTGCCTCCTAAACCTCAGCTAGGAGACCTGCCACCCAAGCCGCAACTCGGAGATCTACCTCCCAAGCCGCAACTAAAGGATCTTCCACCCAAACCCAACCTGGCAGACCTGGTGCCGAAAGCGCCCGTAGCAGAGCCAGCCCCCAAACCTCCAACCCCGGAGGCAAACCAGAATTCTCAGCCTCCATCCGAGGTGATTCATAACTCGCAGCCGGCCAACCATACACCTGTCCAGAAACAGGGCTCCGAAGCTTCCAGTGACGGTCCTCCACCTCTTCCAGAAACACCGGTGCCACTGCCTCGCAAAATCAACACAGTAAGTGTTACCCATCACAGATGGCAAAGGTGGTAGGTGTGGCCTCCATGTAGCAGAACCTTCAGGTGTTACATAGGTTGAGAAAAGACCTCGGTCCATCAAGCTCAACCTTTCTCTACCAATTGATTGGGGTTTTTTCCCCTTAAAGGGGGTTTCCTGTTTTGCCTACATTATGTTTAAACCACAAGGTTTTTGGGTTTTATTTTTACATTTTTCTGTTGATGGACCTTTGTGGGGTTCTGGAGTGTTTTTTGCGCTCTTAGGCCTCTTTCGCACTTCTGTCTTCCAAATCTGCACATCCGTCAAGACGTTGAAATGACAGATACTGTGCAGATTGTGGAAAATGTGTGCACTGGGCCTGTCTTTCTGACGGACCCGTCGAGCCTATGTGCACCTGTTGTGTATGCGTCTTCGCAGCGGTTTTCCGCTGCGAAAACGCATACACAACACAAACCAGGTTAAAACAAATAAAAAATCGCAGTATTCTCACCTACCGGCGTTCCTGCCCAGCGATGCTCCCGGCAGCTAGCGTTCCTAGTAATACATTGCGAAATCTCGCGAGAAGTCGCAATGTATTACTAGGAAGTAACGCTAGCTGCCGGGAGCATCGGTGTCGCTGCGCGGGAACGCCGGTAGGTGAGAATATTTTGTTTCTGTTTTTTTTTTATTAGTTTTAACATTATATCTTGTTACTATTGATGCTGCATAGGCAGCATCAATAGTAAAAAGAGAAAGCGAGCGAGAGAGAATTTCACTGATGGGAAATTCTTCCACGCATGCTCTCTATGAAAAGACGGGACCCGTCGTTGGATTCCTGCTTTTCACAGGCAGCGACGCATCCTGTGCCCATAGGCTACTATTGTAGCCAGTAACGGGCAGTGCAGGATGCGTCGCTGACCGATTTTCCGTTGTGCAGAAAAAAACGTTCCTCTGAATGTTTTCTCTGCCCGACGGACCATTTTTTTTATGCAGGATCCAGTGCACGACAGATGAAACGGACGGCCATCCTTCACAATCCGTCGCTAATACAAGTCTATGGGAAAATGCAGGATCCTGCATTCTCAAAAAACGACGGATTGTGACGGGAGCTGAAAGACGGAAGTGTGAAAGAGGCCTAAGCTGACATGTTTATTGTTGGTGTTTTTGTGGAAAATAGAATGTTTTGATTGCTTCGTATTGAATTTTTTAGGGAGGTGCTGCAACTGAAAAACAGTAATTTTGACAATTCTAATTTTCTCTCTTTATGGTGTTTACCTTCGTTACAGAGTAATTTTACATTTTGATCAGATTTCTTACGGATGCAGCTATACCAAATTTTCTTTTGAAATCTTTCATGTTTTTTTTACCTGGGAAAAAAGAAGGTGATTAAAACATTTATATTTTTTTTATAGTTTTAAAAACTTTTTTTTAGCCATTTTGGGGATCTTGAACCAGCGACCTTGTTTGGTCTAAATGCAGCTCTGATCGCTGCTGTTACAGATGCCGGCTGTGTAACCTGCCTGACTCTGCACCACCAACAAGATGCATCTCTGATGAGTAGCAGATTTTCCTGTATACACAGGGTATATATCTTTTCATGTTTTGATTTTTTTTTTTCAAGGGGAAAACCAAGATGAAGAGAGCGAAGACGATATACGATTGCCAAGCGGACAATGATGACGAGCTGACGTTCTCTGAGGGGGAGGTGATCATAGTGACAGGTGAAGAGGACCACGAGTGGTGGGTGAGTGTCCGTAACAGGAAGCCTTGTATTACCTGTGAGTTCAATGGTTAGGGACCCGATCCCACAAGTAGGAACATTGCTGTCTTAATGCAGCAAATGGATAATTAGGATTAGTGAGGCCATGCTGTGATGACTTGGTGTAAGGGTACCGTTACACTAAACGATTTACCAACGATCACGACCAGCGATACGACCTGGCCGTGATCGTTGGTAAGTCGTTGTGTGGTTGCTGGGGAGCTGTCACACAGTCAGCTCTCCCGCGACCAACTATGCCGAAGTCCCCAGGTAACCAGGGTAAACATCGGGTTACTAAGCGCAGGGCCGCGCTTAGTAACCCGGTATTTACCCTGGTTACCATTGTAAATGTAAAAAAAAAAAAAAAAAACACTACATACTTACCTTCTGATGTCCGTCACGTCCAGCGCCGTCTGCTTCCCGCACTGACTGTGTCAGTGCCGGCCGTAAAGCACAGCACAGCGGTGACGTCACCACTGTGCTCTGCTTTTACTTTACGGCCGGCGCTCACAGTCAGTGCGGGAAGCCGCCGGCGGGGGACATGACAGGCACCGGAATGTGAGTATGTAGTGTTTTTTTTTTTTTTTTTACATTTACAGTGGTAACCAGGGTAAACATCGGGTTACTAAGCGTGACCCTGCGCTTAGTAACCCGATGTTTACCCTGGTTACAAGCGAACACATCGCTGGATCGGTGTCACACACACCGATCCAGCGATGAGAGCGGGAGATCCAGCGACGAAAGAAAGTTTCAAACGATCTGCTACGACGTACGATTCTCAGCGGGGTCCCTGATCGCAGTAGCGTGTCAGACACAGTGAGATCGTATGTATATCGCTGGAACGTCACGGATCGTGCCGTCGTAGCGACCAAAGTGCCACTGTGAGACTGTACCCTAAGGCCACGTTCACACGCTGCGGGTTCCTCTGCGGGTTAATCCCGCAGCGGAATTGAAAATCTGCAGGGCAAAACCGCTGCGGTTATCCCTGCAGATTATCGCGGTTTGTTCCGCGGTTTCCGCTGCGGGATTACTGCTGTACTATTGATGCTGCATATGCAGCAATATGCAGCATCAATAGTAATGTAAAAAATAATATAAATTGGTTATACTCACCCTCTGACGTCGCGATCTCCCCGGTGCTGCAAGCGGCTGTGCCGACAAGGACCTTCGTGACGTCACGGTCATGTGACCGCGGCGTCATCACGGTCATGTGACCGCGACGTCACCACAGGTCCTGTTCGGCACAGCAACTGAGACCGGACGCCGCGGGCAGCGCAGAGAGGTGAGTATAGCATTATTTTTTATTTTAATTCTTTTTTTTACACCCAAATATGGTTCCCAGGGCCTGGAGGAGAGTCTCCTCTCCTCCACCCGGGTACCATCGGCACATTATCCGCTTAACTTCCCGCAACGTGGGCACAGCCCCATGCGGGAAGTTAGCGGTTCAATGCATTTCTATGGGTGCAGAATCGCAGCGATTCTGCACCAAGAAGTGACATGCTCCTTCTTTTTTTCTGCAGAAAATCCGCGCGGATTTTCCACAGAAAAAAAAGGATCGTCGGCACAGCGGGTTTTGTTTTCCATTAGGTTACATTGTACTGTAACCTACATGGAAAAAGGATGCGGACCCGCAGCTGCAAAACAGCTGCGGGTCCGCAGCAAAACCCGCAGCGTGTGAACATAGCCTAAGAGCGCAGTTAGATCGGTCAAGATTATAACGGCTGGCGGCTCTCCTGACCCGAGCGTGACAGCAACATAGATATACATAATGCTGTCATGCTCGAGTCAGTAGAGCAGGCGGCCAGTCCTTGCACTGCAGTCTGATCTCTGTTCAATTTATACGGCTGACTGACTGTGCCCTTATGGCGAGAAACTCTACTGGTCTACTGGGTGTGAGGGCGCGGCCCTGCCGGGTGTGAGGGCGCGGCCCTGCCGGGTGTGAGGGCGCGGCCCTGCCGGGTGTGAGGGCGCGGCCCTGCCGGGTGTGAGGGCGCGGCCCTGCCGGGTGTGAGGGCGCGCGGCCCTGCCGGGTGTGAGGGCGCGCGGCCCTGCCGGGTGTGAGGGCGCGCGGCCCTGCCGGGTGTGAGGGCGCGGCCCTGTTGGGAACCATTAAGGGCAAAACTGTGCTGCTGTGATGCACTGCAAAGACAAGTGGGAGAAAGGAAGAAGTTCTTCTGTGACGGTCATGTGAAATGTAAGGCCCGGTCATAACTACTGGATGACATTGCTGTATCTGTGTTAGAAGGGGATGATGCCCAGCTGCGACTGTTAGGGGGATAGAGGCCCTGGTATAACTACTGGGAAGTGGATAGACACCGGTATATTTTATGGTGGAAATAATTAAAGACTGATTTTTGAACTTTTTATTTCTCCATTTTTAGATCGGTCACATCGAAGGAAATCCAGAACGAAAAGGAGTCTTCCCTGTGTCTTTCGTCCACATCTTGTCAGAATAGAAGCTGTATGTTTAAAGTGTTGGGGGTCCGGCAGCGTGCGGCGCGGTGTCCTGGGCTCGTCCCTGTGTCTGTATATAAGCTACCGTCATCCAATACTTCCATTCTGTGTATCGTAAATGTACTATGTTATCCTGCCTCCGCCAGTATTACTATAGCCGGACCACCACCTCGCTTCTCTGGCCCCCCCGGTTATATCAGTACTTTACCCCTTTGGGCAATACTTCATGTCCTGCCAGAGCTGTCTTGTCCGTATAGATACAATATATAGATATATCTAATATGCACTCGCTCCCTGATCACACGTCCGTCTTCAATTCCAATATCACACACAGCACTTAGAGCGCGCAAGTCCGCTCCAGCCGCAAACATCACCCCACGTATTTATTACGGATAGAGCAATTTCAGGATAGTTTTTGAGAAAAAAAATGAAGTCCTCAAAAGTATTTCTGTGCTTCATTCCTTTTATTTTTTGGACTTTTTTTTTTTGCAACAAACATAACTGTTACTTTGCTGCAAGTAGTAAAGAAAAAAAAAAAAGAAAATATATTTCTATCTAAAGGCTTCTTTTATTAGAAGTGATATACATATATATATAGAATATACATAAATATATATTAAAAATTAAAACAAAACGACATTTCCGTTTCAATCCATACGACCGCGAAGCAATTATTAGTCTGTTTACAGTATGCATGCGTTATCGAAACCACATAAAAGAAAAAAAATAATAATAATAAAAAAAGAAAAAAAAACAAACTCCAGAATACTTGAAACCTGTAATAAAAAAAGAAAAAATACTTTGTTGTAGACCAAGTCGTTCTGTAGCTGTGAGGATCAAGGGGAATATTTTTCCAGTAGAAAAATCTATTTGAAATAGACAGTATTACATTAAATAAAAAATAAAAAAAAATGTGGATCAAATCTTTGTGGCCGACGGGCCTTATGGAAATAAATATGTATGCCTATGTATAATTTTTTTTTTTTTTTACATTTTTTTTTTATTTAAACTGTACCATAAATTATTCATAGATGAAAAGTGGAATGGACTTAAATGTATATTGTTAGCTACATAGAAGCGAATCGAACCTTAACACGGAGGTATTAAACGCAGGGTCTGTCTCGTCGCTGCGATTAAAGGTGACGGCACGACTCCCATCTTGGGCTGTTTGCAGGATCCTATGGTTCAGGCCTGATCATTGTGTTACAGACTGGAACTTGTTCATTGTGGTGATTGTTTAGATAGATAGAGATAAAAAAAAATTGTACATACTGTAGAAGTGTTTCCTTTTTATTGTTTTTTTTTTTTTTTTTTTTTTCCAATGTACCTAGAAAAATGATTATTTTTTTTTATTTTATTTTTTACTTTTTCTAATTTCCGTGCACTTCTAAGATATTTTTAAAATTTTATTTTACTTACCATTTTTGGGGGTATTTTAAAGGCACATATTTTCTGCATATACAATTGTTTTATTTATACCGATTTTTTTTTTTTCCTGGCCAAAATATTCAAGCAGTTTTATTGTGACAATTAGTGGAGAAAATAAATAAATTTGGCTGCAGAATTGCCAATAGTGATAAGTCTATCAAACTTTGCATGGAGAGAGGGAAAAATAAAAAAAAAAGTATTATTTTTCAAGTATTTCAGCAATACCCTCAGAGCCACCACGTCATGGAAGGACCCACCTGAAGGAAATGAGATTTAGTAGGACCGTAGCTTCTCCTCTCCGTCTGTGGGGAGTTTACCTTGCAGAGCAATTTAAGAACATGGTACAGTAATACCGTTTTTAACGCAAAGTCACAAGCTCATTTTATTAATCATTCCATATTTTAAATTAATAAAAATGTTTAAAGTGATAAAGTAGAAAAAGTTGTGTTTTTTTTTTTTTATTTCTTATAAAATAAACAAAAAATCTCAATAAGCTCGTAAGGAAAATAAAAGAATATAAACACCTGGCAATTAATGACAGATTACTACAAGTCAGCCTTTCTTCCTAAAATGCAAAAAAAAAAAATGGGGGAAATGAGCTCGAAAGGCAAAAGAAATAAAAAAGGAAAAATCCACAAAAGTTAGTTTGCTACTTTAAAAATGTTTTCGATGGAAGTTTTTGAAATATAATCAGTCTGGAAACTATTATGAGACTCCACAAAATATGGGGGAAAGGTGTTTGGCACAAAGGGGACACATGACCTAACCTATAAAATAAGAAAAAGAAAAAAAAATGTTGGATTTTTGGGAAGAGGTGTAATTTATAAGTCATGGACGCCAAATCAAAATCTGGAACATATACCATGTGTTAGACAGAGTTGGGCAAAAAGGGTCACAGGACTTTAGCACAGAGGTACATCTTTACTCTGTGGCCGCTCAACCAGAATCCTGTGAACCTTCTACGTGGCAACATCCCCGACAGCTCTTCTGATTAGTAGGCCCATCGTGCCACAATGTAGCGGAGACACATCGGCAGGAAGGAAGAGCTTCGTAGGGCTCTGGTCTGGCAGATGCAGACTTGGCCACTGGACCAAGACAGGATCCTTTCTCAACTCTAGTTATACACACTGCTCAAAAAAAAAAAGGGTAAAACACTTAAACAACACAATGTATCTCCAAGTCAATCACTTCTGTGAAATCAACCTGTCCCGTTATGAAGCAACGCTGATTGTGAATCCGTTTCTCCTGCTATTGTGCAGATGGAACAGACAGCAAGACAACCCCAATAAAGGACTGGTTCTGCAGGGGATGACCACAGACCATTTCTCTGTTCTCATCCTTTTTGGCTGTTGTTTTGGTCACTTTGTCATTGCTCTCACCCCTAGAGCTAGAGTAGCATGAGGCGGTGTCTACAACCCACAGAAGTTGCTCAGGTAGTGTAGCTCATCCAGGATGGCACATCAATGCGAGCTATGGCAAGAATTGTAGCTGTGTCTGTCAGTATATTGTCCAGTGCATGGAGCAGACACCAGGAGATGTGGAGGGGGCCGTAGGAGGGCAACAACCCAGGCCACTAACATCCATGTGTCTGCTCAAACTGCCAGAAACACTCAATGAAGGTTTTATGAGGCCCCCAATTGGGTGTTGAGCTCACAGCCCAACGGCATTTGCTAGAGAACGCCAAGATTGGCAGATTCTACGTTGGCACCCTGTGCTCTTCACGGATCAGAGCATGTTTACACATGTGACAGAGTATGGAGACGCCGTTAATAACATTCTACTGCAACAGCCTACAGCATGACTGGTTTGGCAGTGGGTCAGTAATGGTGTGGGGTGGTATTTCTTTGGAGGGCCGCACAGCCTTCCATGAGCTCGCCAGAGGTAGCCTGACTGACATTAGGTACCATGAAAAGATCCTCAGACCCCTTGTGAGACCATATGCTGGTGCGGTTGGCCCTGGATTCCTTCTGAAGCAGGACAATGCCAGACCTCATGTGGCTGGAGTGTGTCAGCAGTTCCTGCAAGATGAAGGCATTGAAGCTATGGACTGTCCCGTCCGTTCCCGAGACCTGAATCCAATTGAGCACATCTGGGACGTCATGTCTCACTCCATCCACCAACCCCACGTGGCAACACAGACTGTCCAGGCCAAGCTTTAATCCAGGTCTTGGAGGAGATCCCTCAGCTGAACATCAACCAGGAGCATTCCCAGGTCATACAGGCACGTGGAGGCCACACACATTACTGAGCATCATTTGATTTTTTTACTTTAATTTTGAGTATCATTCCAACTCCAGACCTCCATGGGATATTAATTTACATTAATCATTTTTATATTTTATTGTTCTCAACACATTCCACTATATAATGAATAAAGATTTGCAACTGGAATATTTAATTCAGTGACATCTAGGATGTTCCCTTTATTTTTTTGAGCAGTGTATATAATATTGGCATCTTGTGTGCCACTCGAGCTCCTGCATTTGTCATTATCTTGCTGCTAATGTCCACCAGGAGACATCATATGACCCGATCTTCAACTCCAAGCAAAGGATGCAAATGGTACAGTTCTATCTACACCAAGTGTATGGGGCGGGTTAAAAAAAAAAAAAAAAAACTACATTGCCTCATTTTCCTAAAACCACATCACAGGTTGTGTATGGAGCTGCAGTTCTGCGCCATTCAGTTATATGTGGATGTGTTTTTCTAATCATAGACAACCACTTTATATGGTAGGATCAAGTTTTGGAAGGAAATTCTGTGCATAGTATTTAGAACATCCCCAATAATATTAAAGTTTTTACTTGTTTGCGCAGAAAAAAAAAAAAACAAAACACACACCTGTGACAGTATCCACATCGTTTGCAGACTGTTGTGTCACCACTAGGGGGCTCTCTTCCATCAAAAATCTGTTTATGATATGGGAGTTAGAATTTGGGGAGAGTTTGTTCAATGAGCAGAGAACCCCAAGGAGTTACACAGATATTGATGTATCAGGGGACTTCTGCGCCGTAATGGCTTAGACCTGAGGGCACTTCTCCATATAATAGGCTTTAGTTATAGCCATGAATGCTACAACTGGGGTTTTATCCCTTACACTGCTTCTAATCTCAAAATGTAGAATGTATTTCCAATGAGGAGAAATTGCCAACACCTCTTTATAAGGCTGAATTCATCTCTTGTAGACATACCCCGTAAGGTTTCATTAATCGTTACAGCAGTTTCAAATGATAGTGTACCCAGTTAGTGACTCAGAACAGATTCTCATGCTTTGTGAATCAGACTGCCATTGAAGTGAATCAGACAGCAGCATGATGTGGGGACAGAGGCCCTGATTCCAGCGATGTGTCAGATTACTGGGTGCAGCAGTTGTGATTGCCGAGCTGTGTATAACCCCGCTAATTGTATAGTGAAAGCTGCCAGTGTTGGGGCATGGTTGGACCAGAAGGCACAAGACACCTAGTCCTGTAATGATAATCTTTCCTGCTGATAAATCACTGATTCTAGCAAACCAGCAGCACACAGCCTAGTAAGTGACATCACTGGAATCAAGGTCTCTGCCACTACATTTCTCTATTTAGCACAAACTTGCTGAGAGATTCTTTGGATCCTTTAACTGTACAATATGGAAGATAATACGCCATTGTTGAAAGGATTATAAAAGAAGTTCAGATAATTCACCTCTGATTTTGAAGAGGTGATTGGAAAAAATAAAATGCCCAAGACCATTCTAATATCAGAACATGATTTACCGTATTTTTTTTTTTTTTTTAACCCCATCACCTTAGACCTTTGTTTCAAACTCAAGCATATGCCTGTCAGGGCAGAGATCCCATTTACACAATATCTCATGTAATCTGCAAGTGGGACCAGTCACCAGATCAAAAATGACCAGTTTAGTTTTGTTTTTTTAATTTTAATCCTGCTGCTCGTGTTAGTGTTCAATGGATGACCAACAAGGCTTTTACTATAGGATTTAGCCACAAGGCCTCCATCCTGATCAGTTCTAGGTCATGAAGTGGGAGCAGATGCGCCTGAAGTTATGCAGGACACCGGTCCATCAGTTGTCTGTGAGACAGGAACCCTGCAAACCAGAGGTGTCAAACTGCATTCCTCGAGGGCCGCCAACAGGTCATGTTTTCAGTATTTCCTTAGCATTCCACAAGGTGCTGGAATCATTCTGTGCAGGTGATTAAATTATCACCTGTGCAATACAAGGAAATCCTGAAGACATGACCTGTTGGCAGCCCTCGAGGAATGCAGTTTGACACCTCTGCTGCAAACGGTTTTAACCTGCTGGAATCCCCAGGACCTTCCACTTTGTAGGTCTGCTGCAACATTGTCTAGTTCAAAAGCCAGCAGGTAGGACAAAGCTCAGAGGTCCTGTCTGGCAGCCAACAACCCATGTGGTGGCTGAACCTGGGTCCTGCAAAATGATTTGCTTGTCATTAGCCATGTTTTAGGGGTGTTGCTGGAGCTGAAAAGTTCAGACCAAAGATGTTATCAAGCCTGTGGTTTAAAGTGCCCAAGATGACCGCCTTCTTCATACACACAGTGGTCAACTGGACTGTATGGAGCAGCTTGATGACATCTTTGGTCAGACAATTAATGGGAAGATTCTGCCACTCACAGCAGTCTAGTGATTTAATTTCAACCTTCATGGACAGGACACTAAACCTAAGACTGATTACATCGACATGCTTTTAATACAAATAATTTTAAACATAAAGCAGTTTACATCACTGTTATGGCAGAAGTAGCCACTGACTATACATAAGACTGTATAGAAACTAAAGAATGCTTAACATGTCAAGGTGGAATGTTCTTCAATTCACCAGGATTGGCTTTGGGACTTGTTTCCTGGCCAAGCTGCTCAGTTTTCTTTCCACTGATTTTACTACACCCACTGCAACAGTTTGCTTCAAATCCCGGGCAGCAAAACGTCCTGCAATCAGAAAGTAAGCCAATGGATGCCAAAAATTGTTAGATTGATGACCAGATGTTGGCCACCCTACACAACTTCTGGATGAAGTATAAAGACACCTACCTAGAGGTGGGTAATCAAAGAACCTCTCTACAACGAAGGGTTTAATGGGTTTTAGAGTTACAATGGCTGAATCTCCAGATTTCAGTTGATATGGACTGTCCTCCAGCTTTTTGCCAGACCGACGATCGATCTTCTGCTGAAGCTCTGAGAACCGGCATGTGATGTGGGCAGTATGGCAGTCTATGACTGGAGAGTAGCCAGCTTTGATGAAGCCAGGATGGTTTAGAATGATGACCTACCAAAACAAAGACCGTCAATTTAAACAACTACAAGAACTGCCACGATTTTAAGAGTTGAGGATGTTCCTTACCTGGGCAGTGAAGCTGGTGGCCTCAGTCGGAGGATCACTCTTGGAGTTTCCAGCAACATTTCCACGTTTCAGATTCTTCACAGCAATGTTCTTGACATTAAAGCCTATGTTATAGCCTGGAAATGCCGTCTGCACAGGCTCATGATGCATCTCTATAGATTTTACCTCAGCACTGAAGTTTGATGGTGCGAAGGAGATAGTCATGCCTGGTTTAAGGATGCCAGTCTCAACTTTACCCACAGGCACAGTGCCAATCCCTTAAATGAGAAGAAACACCGTTTTAAATAACTGACAGAACTTTGGATTAGGTTTTTCCCAGTCTAAATATTGCTACCTACCACCTATCTTGTATACATCTTGCAATGGCAGTCGTAAGGGTTTGTTGGCAGGCCGGACTGGAGGAACAAGGTTATCCATGACTTCAAGTAGAGACTGTCCTTTACTAAAGCCATCTTTTCGTTTCACTTTCCATCCTATAAACCATCCCATCTGTTGAAGATACAGGAAGTACCAAGTGGATATTCGTTAACCAAGGATCATGCCAAAGATTTGTCTAAAATATTTTAAAGACTAGTCTTCAGAATGACAAATTAGATTTCACATGCATCTTAGACCCAGATTTCCACAAGTGAGGACCAAATGAGTTAACATGTCCCTAGTGTTTGCTAAAACTCAAAGGCATCAAGTGGCAGGTGGAGGGTATTTTGAGACAAACCTCAAAAATTAGACATTGACTTACCTTCTGACTTGGAGAAGAGATGTTTTCTCCAGTCCACCCCGATACTGGCACAAAGGGAATAGTATTTGGGTTGTAGCCGATCTTCTTTAGGTACATGGTCACATTCCTTACCACTTCATTAAACCTCTTCTCGCTGTATGGAGGATCCGTCAGGTCCATTTTGTTTACACATACAATGAGTTGCTTGACACCCATGGTGTAGGCCAGTAGGGCATGTTCCCTAGTTTGACCATTTCTGGACACCCCAGCTTCAAATTCACCAGTGGCTGCAGAGACCATTAGAAGAGCAACATCAGCCTGAAATAACAGACCAATAGAGAATATGAACCTGTAAGGGCAGTTGTATGGCCATATAATCTGAACGCAGAGTATTGGCTGGTGGCTCTCCCGAGAGGACCGCTGCATAGAAGTACATGAAGCTGCCATGCTCAAGTCGGGAGAGCTGCCAGTAACCTTAAAGACTTACTGATTAAGCTACACAGTAAGAAAATAGAGTGGCTTCCAAGTTACACAGCAGCTTTATCGGTGAAAGTCAACACGACAAGAAGTTATACATCTGGGGTGTTAACTTATACCATCTAGGACACCACATACCTGGGATGTGCCAGTGATCATGTTCTTGATAAAGTCTCTATGCCCTGGGGCATCAATTATTGTAATGGTGAACCTATTGGTTTGGAACTTCCACAGGGAAATATCAATGGTTATCCCTCGCTCCCTCTCCGCCTTCAACTTGTCCAAGATCCATGCAAACTTGAACGAGCTCTTGCCGATCTAGAAGAAGATTCAGTAATGGCCACCACTGTTAGAAGACCTTATACACAAGCAGTTTATGAGAGCACATGAAGAACTTACCTACAATAGTGGGAGCTTAGAGAAAGAATTCAAGATCACACTAGGCTTCCAATCACCATTAACACAATAGAGTCCAGAATGAATAGAAGAGGCACCTATTACAGGAAGCTGCAACACCCAATATCTCCCATGGTGGCGCTGCAGGAACACTGCACATGCTTTACAGATAAACACCAATTACAATAACTTACTAGACACGGAGCTCTGCTTGCCATCATTCACTAGGAGCCTTCATTGCTTCCTTCCACTTTTGTAGGCTCATTGTATGACGTCAAGCAGAACATTTGAAGATAAAGCCATCACCAGGTATATTGGGCTTCTAGTGCTCATTACAATAGATTTTAGCTTAACACATGCAACTTGTGCTCTCGTTAGGCCATGTTCACACGGCACATTTTATGCAGATAATGCTGCACCAGCTATAAAAGTAAAACAGATCTCATGGACACCACAAAAAAAACTGGTACCTCACACTGGGGTCCATAGGCACAGCATCCTGACATGTTGATGACAAGTTATCCCCTTTCCCCGGGTTACACATCTCAATACCCCACCAAACCTGTAGAAGACCCCACACCTCCACCCAAGATGTGCACACCTCCATACTAACCTGTCCTGCTGCAGCCTCCAATTTCTCCAGAGACCTAGGGTCAAAGCCCCCACATTTGTAGATAAGGTGCCCAGTGGTGGTGGACTTCCCAGAGTCCACATGGCCAATGATGACCACATTCAGATGAGTCTTCATCTTCTCAGCCATCAATCCTCTTCTCACTCCTCAGCTCCACAAATCTCCTGCCTCTGCCCTTGTGTGGTGAGGACAACTCCTCTCAGCAGGGTTATAAAGCCTCAGTGATATCACCTGGACCTTCCTCACCTGCAGACGATCTGGTTCTGAGAGGTCCAGGTTTTTCTAATTAAGTCTTGTCCCATTAACCCATTACTCACTCCATAATGAGGTCTGTCTCATATTCCAAAACTACACAGATGTCTCTGACGCTGCCAGAAACCATCATGGCGCCAAGTGGCCCCATCCAAGTCCCATCACTACATGCGTTATATGCTTCCATTGATTTTGCAGTGATGTTTGACGCCTTTCTTTTCTAAAATTTACATAAAAAAAACCACAATTTTGCTATTTATAAACTGCCAGAAAAAAAAATTGAGTGAACTCCACGTGTTTGTGATAATTATCACCTGAAAATGTGAATAAACCCCAAGGCTATGTTCCCACCATGAACTTTTTGATGTTATAGATTTTCCGCACCATTTCTGCGCCCATTAAGCAAATTTGATTATTTGCATTTTTTTCAAAAATACACAGCATTAAAAGTCCGTCAAATATTAGTTTGTGAGTTTTGATGATGCAGATTTTCAGCAAAAATTTAATGAGGTTACTTGTGTTTTTGGGTTTGCGTTTTTAGCGCACTTTTGACTGCAGTTTTTGTCTCTTTTTGGTGTGTCATGTTATAAATAAAGCTGCTTTGTTTTTGATACTTCCTGGTATTTGGCTTTGATAAAACTATATTGATCTAATTTATGTGCGGATTACAAGCGTTTTTTAGCTGCGGATTTCGCATGTTCACACTGAGTTTTTTTAATGTGGTTTTTGGAGCAGATTCATTGTCAAAATCCGTAATAAAAAAAATCTGCAAAACCATTCTTAACAAACTCCCACTCATTTACACATGTTGCCTTTTTTACCACTTGGTAGAAAATGAAAATGCCTCAAGTCAATTCTTTGACGTTCTTTCTGTTCATAAATCGCTGCCAAACCACGATTTTTATTTTTATTTTTGCTGAGGATTTTTCGTTGTTGGGCTATGTTCACACTAGGCTTTTTTGCAGCGTTTTTTTCTTGCGAATGTTCAGCTGTGTTTTACAGTACCAGCAGAGTCTATGAGATTTCAGAAGTCTCCTGCACACACATTGTTTATTTTTTGTCAACAGGATTTTGTGCTTTGCATGTTTTTTTTGCACAATGGCGCATGTTACTTTTTTCTGTTTTTTTTTCAGCGTTTTTTACCCACTGAAAGTAATGGGTGGTGAAAAACGCTGAAAATCCGCACCAAAAAAACGCTAAAAATCCACACCAAAAAACGCAGGTATCAGGTTTTGCAGTGTTTTTTGTGCTAAAACCTGATTAAATAGATTGAGATTATTTTTTTCACAAGCGACAAATGCAGCATGACAAAAACACACAAAAAAACCCAGCAAGCAAAACCTGCTTTTTTCTACAGAAAAAAAAAATTCTGTAAAAACACCTAGTGTGAACATAGCCTTGGACAGCTTTTTGTTGGGGAAACGTGCTACACTCCATATTATACTTCAAGTATAAAAAAAAACACATCAAAACCTCACCAAAATACAACTCGGAAAAACTATGGAAAGGCTATGTTCACACATTGCATTTTTGCTGCGTTTTTTTATGTAAATTTTAAGCTGCTTACAAAAAGCAAATTTTGCTTAGTTTTTCCTTCATTTTTTGCTGCTTTTTTATTGCTACATGTTGATAAAGTTTAGTGCCCCCCAAAAAATCATAATACAACTTCCTTAAGGTTTTTTCACCCAAAACACAGCAAAACCTACATTTTTGCACTTACTCAATGTTTCCTATGGGTGAAAAAAGCTGCAAAGACGCTGAAAAAACACTGAACGAAGTGACATGCTGCAGTTTTCCAAATCAGTCAGGAAAGAATAATAATAATCTCATTGACATTGCTAGTACCGTAAAAAGCAGCTTAAAATTTGCAGAAAAAAACGCAGCAAAAAAAAAAAAACATTGCAACTTGTGAACATAACCTTAGATTTGGGTTTTTCAGCCAAAAAAAACCATTGCGGCAATAATGCACAATTGTGAACACACCTTGTGAATGAGCCGTTATGGTTCTTGCTAAATCTTAAGGAACATTTAGGGTATGATAACACAAAGTTTTTATTTTATTTGGATTTTGGAGCAGATTCTGCTCCAAAATCCACATTGCATGAAAAACTGCTTCAAATACTCTATGAATAAGCATCCCATTCTTCTATAAGGAAAAACGCGCGTTTATGCCCATAGTACACATGGTGCTGCGTCTCTTCCACGTGGAAGAAGCAACGAGTCAATTACTGAAGGTGTTTCTGTTTGTGAAAAAAAACCTTTACGAATGTGAACGGTGACAACTGCAGCAAAAACTTAGGTGCAGTCTGCGTGTGTGCACTGAGCCAACAGTATACGGTGCAGCTTTTCCCAATGTATGCTGGGACGGTGCCATACGACCCTATTCACCAGACAGAAGCTATTAAAAAGTGTTCTTTAGGCAACTGCCTGGCAGGCATGTGTTCCTTAAAGGGACAGGCGGAATATACAGAGAGTGTTTTGGAGATACTCGTGGTTTTAGCATAGAAATACTGATGAAAAATACTGATGCATGAATAAAGCCTTGGTATGATCTGATTCTCTTGGATGAGAGATTCGTAGAACAAGTGAGGCGACGGAGAATAAAATTTCTCCATCTTTTCCATTGTGTGTATTTGCAGAAATCAGATTGCACTCGTATGATATCCAAGTGCAGTCCAATGTTTTCCACGCACCTATAGACTTGAATAGGTGTCCGATGTATCCCCAGCACAAAGGCTGAGGCTGCCGAGAAGAACAAACTTCATTTTCTCCCTGCTCTCCGGCCTTCACTGCAAAGAAACATATAGCATACGGTATACATCTCTTAAGAATGGGTCCCTATGGAAGCCGCATGTCTAGACGCCCATCTTGACTGTGGCCACCATCGGGCACATAACTCCTGAGCGTATTTGCCTGACATTGGGCACAAATGTAAAGTGCACCTGGCCTATAACACATCCATAAGTGTCCCTTTTTTATTTTAAGCCAAGAAAAAATGACTTAAAAACTGTATGACTGTACTCTAGTAAGAATTTGTTCATGGTTTTTGAGGTTTTTCATCTCCTATATTCACTTATTCAGCGATTTATACCTCGTGTATGATTAAACGCCAGCAAACGCGGTGTACGAGGTGACTTGTATTGCGGTGATGTGTGACATTGTTTGCCGCGTTACTTTATATTGGAACACATGTCGCTGTGAAGTCTTCACCTTAACGTCCCCACAATCAGATTTGGGTGAGTTTTTTTTTATGCTGCTTATTTTCGAAAAAGAAAAAAAAACGCAAATCGCCGATTTTGTTTAACATCAAAAGCTCAAGGCAGGAACGTAGCCTCAGGCTTTATTCACACATCAGTGTTTTTGATCCGTATTTCTGAGTATCGTAAGTACAGAACAGGTGACAATTTTTCGATAATCATTTTTCTTTGTCATTTCCGCATACAAACACTGACTGTGACTGAAGCTTTGTGTCCAATGTGTGCGCCGTCTGTGATTAACGAGGCAAAAAAAGAAGAGTTGTAAATTTATTTCATTTTTAGCATTAGAGAAAATTACTGAGGAAATCTGATCCAAAACGCTGATAGAAATCGCTGAACTTTTTGCTATGAGAAAAGTCCCTGCTGTCTGAATAAGCCCTAATTGTGTGAGCAGATGCCTCGGTTTTTCATTGTAAGGCTATGTGCACACGTTGCGGATTTGCCCGCGGATCCACAGCAGTTTTCCATGTGGTGTACAGTACCATGTAAACCTATGGAAAAGCAAATCTGCTGTGCATATGCTGAGGAAAAAAACGCACGGAAACAGCATGTCAATTCTTTGTGAGGATCTGCAGCGTTTCTGCACCCATTGACTTTCAGGGTTTGTGCACACGCTGCGGATTTTGCTGCGGATCCGCAGCAGTTTTCCATGCGGTGTACAGTACAATGTTAACCTATGGAAAACAAAATCCGCAGTGCACATGCTGCGGAAAAATCCGCGCGGAAACGCTGCGGAATAAAATAAGTAGCATGTCATTTCTTTGTGCGGACTCCGCAGCGGTTTTCAACAAGCACCAATAGGAAAGTGCATTTGAAAACCTGCAGAAGAAACCGCATGAAAATCCGCAGTGAAAACCGCAGTGGTTTTGCACTGCGGATTTTCCAAATCCGCTGCGGAAAAATCCACAGCAGAATCTGCAACGTGTGCACATACCCTCATTGTGTCAGGCCAATCCGCAGCAAAACCGCAGCAAAAACGCACCTGCACTTTCTGCCAAGAGGTGCGGATTCAGTGCGGAAAAATCCACAGGCAAATCTGCAACATGTGCACAGAGCTGATCCTGGGATCACAGGTGAAGTGATGATTACCAGCTGATTCCTAGTCAGGGGTCAGACTGGACTGGGTACGATTCCAAGAGACCTTTTTGACAAGATGGTTCAAAACTGTTCGTAACTGCATATGATGCCACCAAAAATTGCTGCAGTTTTGCAATGTAGGTTTTGACTGATTTTAAACTGCAGCGCTAAAACCAGAATCTGGAAAAGTGTGGTAAAGTAATGGGGGGCTTTGGTGCAGTTTTTTTTCTCCTTGCATTTTTGACAGCGCAGTATAAACGTGCCCTATACAGAGCTGGGAATGTGATGGACCTTATATTCACGTGTGGATGAAGAAGCAGGGCACGTTAGTTCACGTTTCACCATTAGGCAGGAGCTACACTACGACACGTCACACGTCCAATGTTTGCTCGGTGTCACAGCGCAAAAGAAGTGTATGGGGTCATATTGGGACCCTGACATGCAACCTGCGGGACGCTCGGGGGAGCAATGAGACCCCATTCGCTTGTAAGCGGTGCAATGTGGAGGCGATACATGGGGAACGTTGTTACGGCTAATACGCTGTGCAGCCACAACTTTAAAAATGTACCAGAAATTCGGATTATTAAAGACGCCGTCTTTTTTAAGCTGTCAAAAATAGTGAGTTTTTTAAGCGGAAACTGCTTTGGGTAGCACTGTCATTTCTTGGCATTTTTTTTCAGTCGTGAATAGTGAGGAGAGAGTGTGCTCAGATAAGGTGTTATCTAGGCATGCTTGGGGCCTAATCAAGGATTTTGGCGTGCTCAAATAACATGTTCAAGTCCCCGCGGCTCCATGTGTTGCGGCTGTCAAACAGCCGCGGGGACTCGAGCATAGTATTTGGGCACACGCCAAAGCACTCGAGCATGCTTGGGTATCACTAGCTCTGAAGCATTTTTGTTAATTTTTTTTTTTTTCAGTTTTCTTTTTGCTTTTTTTTATTATTTTATTATATTATTTTTCATTTTATTGTTTTAGGCGTTTTACTTCAAGGTCTTTTTGAGTTTTTTTTTTTCTGCTGGTTTTGTTTTGCTTTGTAGAAAAATACGCAAACAATCCAATATTGGCAGAAATGTATGAAACCTGTCTAAGGGTATGTTCACACATTGCGTTTTTGGAGTTGTTTTTTTTTTTTGTCAGCGTCTTTTTATGCAAATTTTCAGCTGCATTTCACAGTACCAGCAAAGTCAATGAGATTTCAGAAATCTCATGCACACACATTGGTTTTTTTTTTCCCTGACAAAATGCAGCATGTCACTTCTTTCAGCGTTTTTCACCCATTGAAAGCAATGGGTAGCTGCAAAAACTAAACAAAAAGTGCAGAAGAAAAAAAGAGCAAAACCTTGTTTTTGTAAGCAGCTTAAACTTGGCACAAAAAAAAAAAACCGCTGCAAAAACGCAAAGTGTGAACATAGCCTAAAATAAATACTATGTTGCCCTTAGCAACCAATCACAGAGCAGCTTTCATTTCATATCCTGCTCTTAAAAAATGAAAGCCGCTCTGTGATTGGTTGCTTTGAGCAACAGACAGGGATTTTTTTTTTTACAGCGACCCAAGTCTTCCCCATTGTATCTACGTTACTCCATAAAAATATATAAGGGATCAATTACTAACACAGGACCGGCCTTGTGTATTATAGAAACCAATCAGAACTCAGCTTTCATTTCTTCAGCTGCTGAGCAGAAAATAAAGCCTCTCCATGATTGGTTGCTATGGACAACGAGGCCTACTTGCTGCCATTTTTGATCATAAAGGCCCAATGCTTGATCTGTTGTTTTACATCTTCAATAGTAAAGTTCCAATTCAGTTTCCTTTGTCATTTTTCTCAATTAGTAGTGAATAATGGCTGCCATATAAACAGCATCCGTGTGGCCGCCACTGTGCTGTGCAACCATTGTGTATAAGCTGTTACCAACCTACTCCTAGGCCCAGTTTGTTATTGCACTTTTTTGTCATGTTGTTAATGTTTTTTAGCCTGCCTTTTCATTTGTGCCCTTTTTAAGCCCATCTTAAATGCGTGTGCCTGTTGTTCTTTTTTCCGTTCGCCATTGTGATCGGGGTTTTGTGTTTCCGATATTTTCTGCTCATTCACATCCCCCCACAATCCTCAACTGGGTCAATAATTTCCATCTTTTTCTGCGACATTTTAGAAGAAATTGCAATTATTTTTTTTTGGCTTTAAAAAGAAATAGATCGCATTTTTCGTTTTTTTTTTCTAAATTTATTAACCGTGGTCGCCATTTTGAAAAAGATTGGGCAAAAAAAAAAAAATTAACGAAAAGGAGAAAAAAAAGGAGTTTATAGTAAAAGCAGATGATGAATCGGGCACACAACCCCGTCCAGTTGAAGCATTTGGGCCCCAATAAAAAATCTCCACCAGGCTCCCAACTATCACAGATCTTTAAGGGTATGTGCACACGTTCAGGTTTTTTTCGCGATAAAAACGCTATAGAAACGCATAAAAAAGGCATAGATATGCATCCTATCATTTAGAATGCAATCTGCAATTTTTGTGCACATGATGCGTTTTTTTCCGCGAAAAAAACACATCGCGGTAAAAAAAGCAGCATGTTCATTAATTTTGCGGATTTTTCGCAGTTTTCCCGCTATTCTATGCATTGGGAAAAAATGCATAAAAACGCAAACAAAACGCATGCGGATTTCTGGCAGAAATGTCCGGTTTTTGTCAGGAAATTTCTGCCAGAAAATCCTGACGTGTGCACAGACCCTTAGGGTATGTGCACACGTAGAATGGTCCTCTGTGGATTTTTCCACAGCGGATTTGATAAATCCGCAGGGCAAAAAGACTGCGTTTTTCCTGCGGATTTGTAGCGGATTTACCGCGGTTTTTGTGCAGATTCCACTGCTGTTTTACACCTGCGGTTTCCTATTATGGAGCAGGTGTAAAACCGCTGCGGATTCCGCACAAAGAATTGACATGCTGCGGAATGTAAACTGCTGCGTTTCAGCGCGTTTTTTTCCGCAGCATGGGCACAGCGTTTTCGGTTTCCCATAGGTTTACATTGTACTGTAAACTCATGGGAAACTGCTGCGGATCCGCAGCAATATCCGCATCGTGTGCACATACTCGAATGGTCTTCTTATATGGGCCAAAAGAACTTTTAGGTGTCCCAAGACTCAAGGGCAAGGGTGCGATTGCAACCCCTGCACCCTATAAAGTTACGCCCCTGCAACTGCCCCTCCAAACATTTCAGATCTAACCTGTCCTCTCTATATCTGCCCTCAGGTGCGTCACTACATTGCGCCACCTGCTCCCGCTCTTAAGTGCAGGGCAAAAGATGACTAAGGCTACTTTCACACTAGCGTCGGGAACAACCCGTCGCTGCGCGTCGGGCCGACGTTCCCGACGCTAGTGTGGTCTCCGCCGCACAACGGGGGCAGCGGATGCATATTTTCCACGCATCCGCTGCCCCATTGTGAGGTGCGGGGATGTGCGGGGAGGTGGGGGCGGAGTTCCGACTGCGCATGCGCAGTCGGAAAAAGCGGACCGTCGGGAGCAAAAAACGTTACATGTAGCGTTTTGTTTTCCCGACGGACCGCTACCATACGCCCAAACGCCGCCAAACGCATTCACCGTTTGGAAATGCGTCGCAAATGCGTCGCAAATGCGTCGCTAATGTTACTCTATGACGAAACAACGTATCCAGCAAAAACTTTTGCTGGATGCGGCGTTTCGCAAAAACGACGCATTTGCGACGTATTGCAGTTAACGCTAGTGTGAAAGTAGCCTAAGAGGATCAAATTAGGTGAGAGTAAGCTTTATTTTTTTGTGGGGACTGCAGAACAGGGTATTATAACTGGAGGGGGATCTCAGTGGGCATTATTACTTGTAAGTGACAGTAGGGGCATTGTAACTTAGGGGGCAAAATTACTGGAAGAGGCGCACAGGGGACACCTTAAGGGTAAAGCAGGAGCATTATTATTTAAGTAGGCACTATTACTGGAGAGGGCACTCAGGGATCATTATTACTGGAGAGGGCACTCAAGGATCATTATTACTGGGGAGGGCACTCGGGGAGCATTATTACTGGAGTAGACATTCAGGAGTCATCATTACTGGAGTGGGCACCCAGGGGTCATCATTACTGGAGTGGGCACCCAGGGATCATTATAACTGGAGAGGGCACTCGGGGAGCATATTACTGGAGTGGACATTCATGGGTCATCATTACTGGAGTGGGCACCCAGGGATCATTATTACTGGAGTGGGCACTCCGGGAGAATTATTACTGGAGAGGGCATTCAGGGAGTATTATTACTGATGTGGGCACTCAGAGATCATCATTACTGGAGTGGGCACTCAGGGATCATTATTACTGGAGTGGGCACTCAGAGATCATCATTACTGGAGTGGGCACTCGGGGATCATTATTACTGGAGTGGGCACTCAGGGATCATTATTACTGGAGTGGGCACTCGGGGATCATTATTACTGGAGTGGGCACTCAGGGATCATTATTACTGGAGAGGGCACTCAGGGATCATCATTACTGGAGAGGGCACTAAGGGGTCATTATTACTGGAGTGGGCACTCGGGGATCATTATTACTGGAGAGGGCACTCAGGGATCATTATTACTGGAGAGGGCACTCAGGGATCATCATTACTGGAGAGGGCACTAAGGGGTCATCATTACTGGAGTGGGCACTCAGGGATCATTATTACTGGAGTGGGCACTAAGGGATCATCATTACTGGAGTGAGCATTCGGGGATTATCATTAGTGGAGTGGGCACCTAGGGATCATTATTACTGAAGTGGGCACTCAGGGATCAGTGTTACTGGAGTGGGCACTCAGGGATCATTGTTACTGGAGTGGGCACTCAGGGATCATTATTACTGGAGTGGGTACTCAGGGATCATCATTACTGGAGTGGGCACTCGGGGATCATCATTACTGGAGTGGGCACTCGGGGATCATCATTACTGGAGTGGGCACTCGGGGATCATCATTACTGGAGTGGGCACTCGGGGATCATCATTACTGGAGTGGGCACTCAGGGAGTATTATTACTGAAGAGGGCACTCGGGGATCATCATTACTGGAGTGGGCACTATTTCTTTAGTGAGCAGACAGGGGGCATCATTACGGTAGTTAGCACTCTAAAGGAATTGTTACTGGAGATAGCACTCTGGGGGTTTTATGACTGTTGAGGGCACCCAAAAGCCATTTCAAAAACATGAATGGAGGGGGAACTTGGAGGGTATTATTACCGGAGATGGCACTCAAGGGGTAATGGGCACTGATGGGGCACCACAGAATTGGAGGTAGCAGCAGTATGGGAAGTTTCTGTAGGTTCGGAATAGGTGGGAAAATGGGACAGTGCTGGAAATGTGAGAAGTAAGATGCGCCTTTGTTACAAACTGCAGACAAAAGTCATCAAGAAGTCGGCATGGCGGTCAGACACGGATGGAAAAGATGTGAAACTTGAATGACACCAATAATCTCACTCATTTTGCAGTGAGAAATAAGTATTTGATCCCCTACCAACCATTAAGGCTATGTGCACACGTTGCGGATTTTGCTGCGCATTTTTCCGCAGCGGATTTTGAAAATCCGCAGTGCAAAACCACTGCGGTTTTCACTGCGGATTTTCACGCGGTTTCTTCTGCGGATTCCTCTGTGGATTTTCAACTGCACTTTCCTATTGGTGCAGGTTGAAAACCGCTGCGGAATCCGCAGAAAGAAGTGACATGCTACTTCTTTTTTTCCGCAGCGTTTCTGCATGGAATTTTCCACAGCATGTGCACTGCGGATTTTGTTTTCCATAGGTTCACATTGTACTGTACACCGCATGGAAAACTGCTGCGGATCCTCAGCGTCAAATCCGCTGCGGATCCGCAGCAAAATCCGCAACGTGTGCACATACCCTAAGAGTTCTGACTTCTACAGACCAGTTAGACGATCCTAATCAACTCGTTACCTGTGTTAGAGACAGCTGTCTTACATAGTCATCTTTATAAAAGACTCCTGTCCACAGACTGAATTAATCAGTCAGACTCTAAACTCTACAACATGGGCAAGACCAAAGAGCTTTATAAGGATGTCAGGGACAAGATCATAGACCTGCACAAAGCTGGAATGGGCCAAAACCATAAGTAAGATGCTGGGTGACAAGGAGACAACTGTTGGTGCAATAGTAAGAAAATGGAAGAAATACAAAATGACTGTTAATCGACATCGATCTGGGGCACCATGCAAAATCTCACCTCGTGGGGTGTCCTTGATCATGAGGAAGGTGAGAGATCAGCCTAAAACTACACGGGGGGAACTTGTTAATGTTCTCAAGGCAGCTGGGACCACAGTCACTAAGAAAACCATTGGTAACACATCATACCGTAAAGGTTTAAAATCTTGCAGTGCCCACAAGGTCCCCCTGCTCAAGAAGGCACATGTGCAGGCCCATCTGAAGTTTGATAATGAAACCCTGGATGAGTCTGTGAGCGATTGGGAGAAGGTGCTGTGTTCAGATGAGACAAAAATTGAGGTCTTTGGCATTAACTCAACTCGCCGTGTTTGGAGGAAGAAAAATGCTGCCTATGACCCAAAGAACAACGTCCCCTGTTATGATCCGGTGACCTTGTAGCCGCATGAAACTTTCTCTGGAGTCGGTGGAACCTGTACTGACCGCAAATTCTGAACTAACACCGCAACTAGAAGTAGCCGTGGGGTGTGCCTAACAACCCTAGACACCTCGACACAGCCGGAGGACTAAATACCCCTATAGATGGAAATAAGAATGCTATCTTGCCTCAGAGCAGAACCCCAAAGGATAGGCAGCCCCCCACGAATAATGACTGTGAGAAGGAGAAGATTAGACACACGCAGGTAGAAAACAGGATTTAGCAAAAGAGGCCACTCTATCTAAATAGGAAAGGATAGGACAGATTACTAGGCGGTCAGTATTAAAACCCTTCCAAAAATATCCACAGCAGATAATACAAAAAGTTCCACAATCTAACTAAAGACATGGAATGTATATCTGCCACTCCAGAGAATCCAGCAAGACTGAGAAAATACTGACACAATCTAAGCTGGACAAGAAAACACAAGGAATAGCACTGAATTGTGAAACACACAGCATGTGTGTCACAGGAAAAAAAACCAGACACTTATCTTTGCTGATTTGGCAGGAAGGCAGGAGGAACCAGGCAGAGGTCAAACACCTCCCAGCAACAATTGACAACTGGCAAGGACTAATGAATCCTGCACACCTAAATACCCCAGTCAGAACTGCAATCAGCAGATACACCAGACCAGGACTGCAACTTAGGGACAACTGCATTACCACCTACAACCACCGGAGGGAGCCCAAAAGCAGAATTCACAACAGTACCCCCCCCCCTTGAGGAGGGGTCACCGAACCCTCACCAGAGCCCCCAGGCCGATCAGGACGAGCCAGATGAAAGGCATGGACCAAATCAGCAGCATGGACATCAGAAGCAAAAACCCAAGAATTATCCTCCTGGCCATAACCCTTCCATTTGACAAGGTACTGAAGCCTCCGCCTCGAAAAACGAGAATCCAAAATCTTCTCAACCACATACTCCAACTCCCCATCAACCAAAACAGGGGCCGGAGGATCAACAGAGGGAACAATGGGCACCACATATTTCCGCAATAAAGATCTATGGAAGACATTATGGATAGCAAAAGAGGCCGGAAGCGCCAATCGAAAAGACACCGGATTAATAATCTCAGAAATCCTATAAGGACCAATAAACCGAGGCTTAAACTTGGGGGAAGAGACCTTCATAGGAACATGATGGGAAGACAACCAAACCAAATCCCCAACCCGAAGCCGGGAAACAACACACCGACGACGGTTAGCAAAACGCTGAGCCTCCTCCTGAGACAACACCAAATTGTCACCCACATGAGCCCAAATCTGCTGTAACCTGTCAACCACAGAATCCACACCAGGACAGTCAGAAGGCTCAACCTGCCCAGAAGAAAAACGAGGATGAAAACCAAAATTGCAAAAAGCGAAACCAAAGTAGCCGAACTAGCCCAATTATTAAGGGCAAACTCGGCCAATGGCAAAAAGGCCACCCAATCATCCTGATCGGCAGACACAAAGCATCTCAAATAAGTCTCCAAAGTCTGATTAGTTCGCTCGGTCTGGCCATTTGTCTGAGGATGAAATGCAGAAGAAAAAGACAAATCAATGCCCAGCCTAGCACAAAAAGGTCTCCCAAAACCTAGAAACAAACTGGGAACCTCTGTCGGACACAATATTCTCCGGAATACCATGCAAACGAACCACATGCTGAAAAAACAACGGAACCAACTCTGAAGAGGAAGGCAATTTAGGCAAAGGCACCAAATGAACCATCTTAGAAAACCGGTCACAAACAACCCAGATAACCGACATCATCTGTGAAACCGGAAGATCAGAAATAAAATCCATAGAAATATGCGTCCAGGGCCTCTCAGGGACCGGCAATGGCAAAAGTAACCCACTAGCACGGGAACAACAAGGCTTGGCCCACGCACAAGTCCCACAGGACTGCACAAAAGAACGCACATCACGTGACAACGAAGGCCACCAAAAGGACCTACCAACCAAATCTCTGGTACCAAAAATACCAGGATGACCAGCCAACACAGAACAGTGAACCTCAGAAATCACTCTACTAGTCCATCTGTCAGGAACAAACAATTTCCCCACAGGACAGCGGTCAGGTCTATCAGCCTGAAATTCCTGAAGAACCCGCCGTAAATCAGGGGAAATGGCAGAAAGGACCACCCCTTCTTTCAGAATGCCGACCGGTTCAAGGACCTCAGGAGAATCAGGCAAAAAACTCCTAGAAAGGGCATCAGCCTTAATATTCTTAGAACCCGGAAGATACGAAACCACGAAATCATAACGGGAAACAAACAAGGACTATCGAGCCTGTCTAGGACTCAGCCGTTTGGCAGACTCGAGGTAAATCAAATTCTTGCCCTCCGCTCTGCTAATGACCTCAGGTTAGCATCCTCAATAATCAGAACCTCCCACTCCCGTCTCCAAGACTTTACACGTGCGGCGCCGATTCTTTGGAATGCACTACCTAGGTTAATACAATTAATCCCCAATCCCCACAGTTTTAAGCGTGCCCTAAAAACTCATTTGTTCAGATTGGCCTACCGCCTCAACGCATTAACCTAATTATCCCTGTGTGGCCTATTAATAAAAAAACAACAACATAATCACGTTCCTCCATCATGTTCTCATACACTTTATGCAGTTAATAGCCTCTGTGTCTGTACTGTTACATACTTAGGCACTTAACTGGTTCATGCAGCTTTACATGAACACCCGAGCCTTACACTATGGCTGGTCCAAATAACTAAAGCAATTGTTACCATCCACCTCTCGTGTCTCCCCTTTTCCTCATAGATTGTAAGCTTGCGAGCAGGGCCCTCATTCCTACTGGTATCTGTTTTGAACTGTGATTTCTGTTATGCTGTAATGTCTATTGTCTGTATAAGTCCCCTCTATAAGTTGTAAAGCGCTGCGGAATATGTTGGCGCTATATAAATAAAATTATTATTATTATTATTATTATTATTCTTATGATCGGTCAGGACCACAATACGGTGCTTAGCTCCCTCAAGCCAATGTCGCCACTCCTCAAACGCCCACTTCATAGCCAACAACTCCCGATTGCTGACATCATAATTGCGTTCAGCAGGCGAAAACTTGCGGGAGAAGAAGGCACACGGTTTCATCAAAGAACCAACAGAATCCCTCTGAGACAAAATGGCCCCTGCCCCAATCTCAGAGGCATCAACCTCAACCTGAAACGGAAGAGAAACATCTGGTTGGCGCAACACCAGAGCAGAAGTAAATCGGCGTTTAAGCTCCTGAAAGGCAGAGACAGCCGCAGAGGACCAATTCGCCACATCAGCGCCTTTTTTCGTCAAATCAGTCAAGGGTTTAACCACGCTGGAGAAGTTAGCAATGAAACGGCAATAAAAATTTGCAAAACCCCAAAATTTCTGAAGACTCTTCACGGATGTGGGTTGAATCCAATCATGAATGGCCTGAACCTTAACCGGATCCATCTCCATAGATGAGGGAGAAAAAATAAAGCCCAAAAAAGAAACCTTCTGCACCCCAAAGAGACACTTAGACCCCTTCACCAACAAAGCATTGTCACGAAGGATCTGAAATACCATCCTGACCTGTTCCACATGAGACTCCCAATCATCGGAAAAAATCAAAATATCGTCCAAATATACAATCAAGAATTTATCAATATAAGTCCGGAAGATATCATGCATAAAGGATTGAAAAACAGATGGAGCGTTAGTGAGCCCTAATGGCATCACAAGGTATTCAAAATGGCCTTCGGGCGTATTAAACGCAGTTTTCCATTCATCACCCTGCTTAATACGAACAAGATTATATGCCCCCCGAAGGTCAATCTTTGTAAACCAACTAGCCCCCTTAATCCTAGCAAACAAATCAGAAAGCAAAGGTAAAGGGTATTGGAACTTGACCGTGATCTTATTCAAGAGGTGGTAATCAATACAGGGTCTCAAGGAGCCATCCTTCTTAGCAACAAAAAAAAAACCTGCTCCCAACGGTGAAGAAGATGGCCGAATATGCCCTTTCTCCAAAGACTCCTTAATATAACTCCGCATGGCGGTATGTTCAGGCACAGACAGGTTGAAAAGTCGGCCCTTAGGAAACTTACTGCCTGGAATCAAGTCAATCGCACAATCACAGTCCCTGTGCGGTGGAAGGGAACTGGACTTGGGCTCATCGAATACATCCTGAAAATCAGACAAAAAGTCTGGAATTTCAGAAGAGGAGATTGACATCAAAGGAACATCATTATGAACCCCCTGACAACCCCAACTAGTCACAGACATAGATTTCCAATCCAACACAGGATTATGTACCTGCAACCACGGGAAACCCAGCACGATAACATCATGCAAATTATGCAACACCAGAAATCGACAATCTTCCTGATGGGCTGGCGCCATGTGCATGGTCACCTATGTCCAAAACTGGGGCTTATTTTTAGCCAAAGGTGTAGCATCAATCCCCCTTAAAGGAATAGGGTTCTGTAAAGGCTGCAAGGGAAAACCACAACGGCTGGCAAACTCAAAATCCATTAAGTTCAAGGCGGCGCCTGAATCCACATGATGACAATGAGCAGATCAAGGACACCAATAACAGAAATTTTGGTTGTACAGTACTGATAGTAAATGAACTAGCGATCCTTTTTGTCCGCTTAGGGCAGACTGAAATGACATGAGAAGCGTCGCCACAATAATAACACAACCTATTCTGACGTCTGAATCCTTGTCGTTCCGTTCTAGACAAAATCATATCACACTGCATAGGCTCAGGACTTTGCTCTAAGGACGACGCCACAGCGCGCACAGTTTGACGCTCCCGCAAGCGCCGATCAATCTGAATGGCCAGAGACATAGAATCACTCAGACCGGAAGGCGTGGGAAACCCCACCATAACATCTTTAACAGATTCAGAAAGACCCTTTCTGAAAATTTCCGCCAAAGCATCATCATTCCATTTAGTCAACACAGACCATTTTCTAAATTTCTGACAATACAATTCTGCCGCCTCTTGACCCTGAGACAGGGCCAACAAGGTTTTCTCCGCTTGATCCACAGAATTCGGTTCATCATATAATAATCCTAAAGCCTGAAAAAAGGAATCTACATTAAGCAAGGCCGGATTCCCAGATTCCAGGGAAAATGCCCAATCCTGAGGATCGCCACGCAGCAGGGAGATGACAATTTTAACCTGCTGAATGGAATCACCGGAGGATCGCGGTCTCAGAGCAAAAAACAGTTTACAATTGTTTTTAAAACCCCAAAATTTGGACCTATCACCAAAAAACAAATCAGGAGTAGGAATCTTCGGCTCTAAAGCAGGAGTCTGAACAATATAATCAGAAATACCCTGTACCCTAGCAGCAAGCTGGTCTACACGAGAAGCTAATTCCTGAACATCCATGCTGGCACAAGACTCCTCAGCCACCCATAGATAAAGAGGGAAGAAAAGACAAAACAGGCTGCAGAAAAAAAAATGGCTCAACACCTTTCTTCCCTTCTTCTGAGATGCATTTAACTCATTATGGTCCAGTTGTACTGTTATGATCCGGTGACCTTGGAGCTGCATGAAACTTTCTCTGGAGTCAGTGGAACCTGTACTGACCACAGATCCTGAACTAACACCGCAACTAGAAGTAGCCGTGGGGTGTGCCTAACAACCCTAGACACCTCGACACAGCCGGAGGACTAAATACCCCTATAGATGGAAATAGGAATGCTATCTTGCCTCAGAGCAGACCCCCAAAGGATAGGCAGCCCCCCACGAATAATGACTGTGAGAAGAAGATTAGACACACGCAGGTAGAAAACAAGATTTAGCAAAAGAGGCCACTCTAGCTAAATAGGAAAAGATAGGACAGATTACTAGGCGGTCAGTATTAAAACCATTCCAAAAATATCCACAGCAGATAATACAAAAAGTTCCACAATCTACTGTACATGGAATGTATATCTGCCACTCCAGAGAATCCAGCAAGACTGAGAAAATACTGACACAATCTAAGCTGGACAAGAAAACACAAGGAATAGCACTGAATTGTGAAACACACAGCATGTGTGTCACAGGAAAAAAAACCCAGACACTTATCTTTGCTGATTTGGCAGGAAGGCAGGAGGAACCAGGCAGAGGTCAAACACCTCCCAACAACTATTGACAACTGGCAAGGACTAATGAATCCTGCACACCTAAATACCCCAGTCAGAACTGCAATCAGCAGATACACCTGACCAGGACTGCAACTCAGGGACAACTGCATTACCACCTACAACCACCGGAGGGAGCCCAAAAGCAGAATTCACAACAGTCCCCACTGTCAAGCATGGAGGTGGAAACATTATGTTTTTGGCTTGTTTCTCTCCTAAGGGCACAGGACTACTTCACTGCATCAATGGGAGAATGGATGGAGCAATGTACCGTAAAATCCTGAGTGACAACTTCCTTCCCTCCGCCAGGACATTAAAAATGGGTCATGGCTGGGTCTTCCAGCAAGACAATGACCCAAAACATAAAGTCAAGGCAACAAAGGAGTGCCTCAAAAAGAAGCACATTAAAGTCATGGAGTGGCCTAGCCAGTCTCCAGACATTAATCCCATAGAAAACTTATGGATGGAGTATTTGATCCCTTGCTGATTTTATATGTTTGCCCACTGACGAAGACATGAAGTCTATAATTTTAAGGGTAGGTTAACATTGAGAGATAGAATATCAAAAATAAAATCCAGAAAATCACATTGTATAAATTATATAAATGTATTTGCACTTTGCTGGAAGAAATAAATATTTGATCCCTCTGGCAAACAAGACTTAATGCTTGGTGGTAAAACCCTTGCTGGCAAGCACAGCAGTCAGACGTTTTTTATAGTTGATGATGAGGTTTGCACACGTCAGGAGGAATTTTGGTCCACTCCTCTTTGCAGATCATGTCTAAATCATTAAGATTTTGAGGCTGTAGCTTGGCAACTCGGAGCTTCAACTCCCTCCATAAGTTTTCTATGGGATTAAGGTCTGGAGACTGGCTAGGCCACTCCAAGGCCTTAATGTGCTTCTTTTTGAGCCACTCCTTTGTTGCCTTGACTGTATGTTTTGGGTCATTGTCTTGCTGCACGGTCTGCATGGGCAGCACGGTGGCGCAGTGGTTAGCACAGCAGCCTTGCAGCGCTGGAGTCCTGGGTTCAAACCCCACCAAGGACAACATCTGCAAAGAGTTTGTATGTTCTCTCCGTGTTTGCGTGGGTTTCCTCCGGGTACTCCGGTTTCCTCCCACATTCCAAAGACATACGGATAGGGAATTTAGATTGTGAGCCCCAACGGGGACAGTAATGATAATGTGTGCACACTGTAAAGCGCTGCGGAATATGTTAGCGCTATATAAAAATAAAGATTATTATTGCTGGAAGACCCAGCCATGACCCATTTTTAATTTCCTGGTGGAGGGAAGGAGGTTGTCACTCAGGATTTTACGGTACATGGCTCCATCCATTGATGCAGTGAAGTGACCTTAGCAGAGAAACACCCCTAAAACATAATGTTTCCACCTCCATGCTTGACAGTGGGGACGTTGTTCTTTGGGTCATAGGCAACATTTTTCTTCCTCCAAACACGGCGAGTTGAGTTAATGCCAAAGACCTCAATTTTTGTCTCATCTGAACACAGCACCTTCTCCCAATCGCTCACAGACTCATCCAGGGGTTCATTATCAAACTTCAGATGGGCCTGCACATGTGCCTTCTTGAGCAGGGGGACCTTGCGGACACTGCAGGATTTTAAACCTTTACGGTATGTGTTACCAATGGTTTTCTTGGTGACTGTGGTCCCAGCTACCTTGAGATCATTAACAAGTTCCCCTCCGTGTAGTTTTAGGCTGATCTCTCACCTTCCTCATGATCAAGGATACCCTCGAGGTGAGATTTTGCATGGTGCCCCAGATCGATGTTGATTGACAGTCATTTTGTATTTCTTCCATTTTCTTACTATTACAGTTGTCTCCTTCTCACCCAGCGTCTTACTTATGGTTTTGGCCCATTCCAGCTTTGTGCAGGTCTATGATCTTGTCCCTAACATCCTTATAAAGCTCTTTGGTCTTGCCCATGTTGTAGAGGTTAGAGTCTGACTGATTAATTGAGTCTGTGGAGAGTAGTCTTTTATAAAGGTGACTATGTAAGACAACTGTCTTTAATGCAGGTAACGAGTTGATTAGGACGTCTAACTGGTCTGTAGGAGCCAGAACTCTTAATGGTTGGTAGGGGATCAAATACTTATTTCTCACTGCAAAATGCAAAGACATTTATAGAATTTATACAATGTGGTTTTCTGGATTATATTTTTGATATTCTATCCCTCCATGTTAAAATTAACCCACCCTTAAAATTGTTCATGTCTTTGCTAGTGGGCCAACTTACAAAATCAGCAAGGGATCAAATACTTATTTCCCCCACTGTATATATATATATGTGTGTGTGTGCGTGCGTGCGTGCGTTTTGATGAATATTTCCTTTGAAAACGATGTGTAAATGACATGGAGAACTGTTGTATGTAAAAGCTCATGCTAAAATCGCCGCTTGACACCGCTCTCTTCAGAATCTCCTCCATGTCCCTGGAGAACTGGCCATGATGTACAGCTCTGGCCCTTTGGAGATGCCCAATCAGTAAGTCATCCACTGCTGACACTGGGGACACATTGGGGAATTGCTATGTATGCAGTTGCCTGCCCTCTTCCTGCAGGACCCCTGTGTGGTGCAGCATGGTGCCCACCTGTCCAGGCCAGCATTAACCCCTGCGTGTCCGGCAGCCCCGGCAGCAGGGAGGAGGGTGAGGCTGGGGAAGGTGAGCTTCCTCTTCCTCCATCATGTGTCTCTTCCTTTTATAGAGATATTTCTCCTCAGTAGCTGCTCAGCAGATCTCAGCCTCTGACGCTCAGATTCACCGACCCGGAAGCTCCTGACAGCAGAAATCAGAAGAACTAGACGCTGAGAGCAGCCTGCAGCCCCCCGAGGGTCCGGCACTGAGGGTCCGGACGGCACAGGTACATGACCCCTGCATCCAGCAATGCACTGATGAGGGGGAGGGGAGCAGATGGGGGCAGAGTATACAGAGGGTATATAGTGTATACAGAGGGTATATAGTGTATACAGAGGGTGCAGGAATGTGGCACCTGCTGTGTGAGATGTGACTGTGCTGTGTGGATGGCAGGAAGCATCTCAGTGACGGCAGCCTGTGTCTAATATATATATACATACATACACCACAGTGTCTGCACCTCACCTATCTGCAGACATGTCACATCAGAAAGCCAGAATATGCAACATCTCCACACATACACAGTGCATATATACACCTACATACATATATACAGTACATATATACACCTACATACACATATACAGTGCATATATACACCTACATACACATATACAGTACATATATACACCTACATACACATACAGCACGTACATACACATATACAGTACATATATACACCTATACGTACATACACATATACAGTACATATACACCTACATACACATACAGCACGTACATACACATATACAGTACATATATACACCTATACGTACATACACATATACAGTACATATACACCTACATACACATACAGCACGTACATACATATATACAGTACATATATAAACCTACAGCACATGCATACACATATACAGTACATATATAAACCTACATACACATATACAGTACATATATACACCTATACGTACATACACATATACAGTACATACACCTACATACACATACAGCACGTACATACACATATACAGTACATATATTCACCTATATATACACCTACATACACATTACAGCACATACATACACATATACAGTACATATATATACCTACATGCACATACATACACATATACAGTACATATATGCACCTGGATACATATACACAGTACATATATACACCTACATACACATATACAGTGCATATACTGTATATACCTACATGCACATATACAGTACATATATACAGCTACATACACATATACAGTACATATACACCTACATACACATACAGCATGTACATACACATATACAGTACATATATTCACCTATATATACACCTACACATTACAGCACATACATACACATATACAGTACATATATAAACCTACATACACATACAGCACATGCATACACATATACAGTACATATATATACCTACATGCACATACATACACATATACAGTACATATATATACCTACATGCACATACATACACATATACAGTACATATATGCACCTGGATACATATACACAGTACATATATACACCTACATACACATATACAGTACATATATGCACATGCACATTACATATATACACCTACATACACATATATCGTACATATATATACCTACATATACAGTACGTATATACACATATACAGTACATACAGTATATACACACCTGGTTATACACATACACTACGTACAACAGATGAAAACAGTATTGAACACGTCACTAATTTTCTAATAAAATATATTTCTAAAGGTGTTATTGACATGAAATTTTCACCAGATGTTGGCAACAATCCATCCAATCCTCACAGGCAAACAAATCAAACCATAGATGTCCATAAATTATGTGTAATAATGAGAAATGACAGCGAGAAAATGTATTGAACACACTTACTGAAATGTATTTAATACTTTTTATAAAAGCCTTTGTTGGTGATGAAGCTTCAAGACATTTCTTGTTTAGAGAAACTAGTTGCAGACATTGCTCAGGTCTGATTTTGGCTCATTCTTCCACACAAACACTCTTCATATCCTGAAGCTTATGTGGGCTCCTTCTATGAACTCTGAGCTTTAGTTCCTTCCAAACATTTTCTATAGGATTCAGGTCCGGTGATCGGCTTGGCCATTCTTGCAGTTTTATTCTCTTTTTCTGAAATTAATTGAGAGTTTCATTGACTGTATTTGGGATCATTGTTTTGCTGAAATTTCCACCCTCATTTCCTCTTCATCATACTGGTAGCTTGCATCAGATTTTTATCAAGAAGGTCTCTGTACATTTGTCCATTCATCCTTCCTTCAATTATATGAAGTTTGTCAGTGCTGCATGCCGAAAAACAGCCCCACACCATGATGTTGCCACCTCCACTCTTCACTGTTGGTATGGTGTTTTGGGGATTATTTGCAGTGCCATCTGGCCTCCAAACATAATGTGTATTATGGCATCCAAACAGTTTAATATTGGTCTCATCTGACCAGATTGTATTCTCCCAGTATTTCACAGGCTTGTCTAAATGTTGGTGACCAAACTGTTAACACGCTTGAACATGCTTTTTGTTCAGGAATGGATTATTGCGTGGTGAGCGTACATACAGGCCACATGGAGGTTGAGTGCTTTACTTATAGTTTTCATTGAAACAACTGCACCTTCTGATTCCAGGTCTTTCAGTAGCTCTCCATAGGTGATCCATGGCTCTTGGACAACTCTTCTGATAATTCTTAACACTCCTGGGTCTGAAATTTTGCGGGGAGCACCTGGTCGTGTCTTATGGTGAAATTATATTCTTTCCACTTCCAGATTATGGCCCCAACAGTGCTCACTGAAATCTTCAGTTGTGTAGAAATTCTTTTGTAGCCAATGCCATCAATATGTTTTGCAACAATAAGGTTGTGAAGGTCTTGAGACATCTCACTGGTTTTACCCATTATGAGATGTTTCTTATGTGACACCTTGGTAATGAGACATCTTTTTATAGGTCATCAGCTGATATTATTTGTCACTTATAGGTTGGATTGCTTTCTAATTACTGGTTGATCTCAGCTGTGACTTTCCATGGCTTTTTGAACCTCTCTTTCTTCATGTGTTCAATACTTTTTCCCTGTGTCATTTCTCATTATTACACTTAATTTATTTACATCTGTGGTGATTTCTTTGTGTGGATTGGATGAGCTGTTACCGACATCTGGTAAAAACTTCATGTCAATAACACTATTAGAAATAGATTTACTCTACATACATAGACAGTCACAATGCTAGCTACATCCCTGATACAAGCGCACACACAAACCTGTATGCTTATATTCATTCATACAAACACTCTCGCGCACATACACCTAGATGTTTGCATATATACAGTATAAACACAGAAGATACACACTCACCTAAATAAATACATAAATGCAGCTACACACGTGGTCAAAATTGTTGGTGCCCCTCGTTTAATGACAGAAAAACCCACTATGGTCACAGAAATAAACTTGAATCTGACAAAAGTAATAATAAATAAAAGATCTATGAAAACGAACAAATGGAAGTCAGACATTGCTTTTCAGCCATGCTTCCACAGAATTAAAAAAAATAAAACTCATGAAATCGGCCTGGACAGAAATGATGGTACCCCTAATATTTTGTTGTACAACCTTTTGAGGCAATCACTGCAATCACACGATTCCTGTAACTGACAATGAGACTTCTGCTCCTCTCGACAGGTATTTTGTCCGCTCCTCAAGAGCAAACTGCTCCAGTTGTCTCGTGTTTGAAGGTTGCCTTTCCCAGACGGCATGTTTCAGCTCTTTCCAAAGATGCTCAATAGGATTTAGGTCAGGGTTCATAGAAGGCCACTTCAGAATAGTCCAATGTTTTCCTCTTCGCCATTCTTGGGTGTTTTAGCTGTGTGATTTGGGTCATTATCTTGTTGCAAGACCCAGGACTGAGACCAAGCTTTCTGACACTGGGCAGCACATTTCTCTGTAGAATCCCTTGATAGTCTTGAGATTTCATTGTAACCTGCACAGATTCTAGACACCCTGTGCCAGATGCAGCAAAGCAGCCCCAGAACATAACAGAGCCTCCTCCATGTTTCACAGTAGGGATAGTGTTCTTTTCTTGATATGCTTCATTTTTCCGTCTGTGAACATAGAGCTGATGTGCCTTGCCAAAAAGTTCCATTTATGTCTCATCTGTCCATAGGATATTTTCTCAGAAGCTTTGTGACTAGTCAACATGTAGTTCGGCAAGTTCCAGTCTGACTTTTTTATGATTTTTTCCAACAATGGTGCCCTCCTTGGTCGTCTCCCATGAAGTCCACTTTGGCTCACGATGGATGGTGCGATCTAACACTGATGTTTCTTGAGGTTGAAGTTCACCTTTAAAGGGAACCTGTCACCCCGTTTTTTCCGTCTGAGATAAAAATACTGTTAAATAGGGCCTGAGCAGAGCATTACTGTTAAATAGGGCCTGAGCAGAGCTTCTGCGCACACGCGGCCAAAGGAAGATGGCCGCCCCCACCGATCACCAATGAAAGTGCACATCGCGCTCTTTTCACTCCCCTGTGCAGCGGATTCGGGACCTTGGGCATGCGCACACCACTACGCCACCAACGGAAAACTAAGCAAGATCTGGGGGAAGACACCACGCCCATCTGACCAGACCAGCCTGATTGACAGGCGAAAACGACTACTTTGGTAACGTATTTCGGCAGCATAGGTGGGGAATCAGGGTCCACAAAATACACTATTGTAATGCACAGCTCAGGCCCTATTTGACAGTATTTTTATCTCAGACGGAAAAAACGGGGTGACAGGTTCCCTTTAATATGTTTAGAAGATTTTCTGGGCTCTTTTGTTACCATTCGTATTATCCGTCTCTTTGATTTGTCATCAATGTTCCTCCTGCGGCCACGTCCAAGGAGGTCGGCTACAGTCCCATGGATCTTACATTTCTGAATAATATGTGCAGCTGTAGTCACAGGAACATCACGCTGCTTGGAGATGGTCTTATAACTTTTACCTTTATCATGTTTGTCTATTATTTTCTTTCTAATCTCCTGAGACGACTCTTTCCTTGGCTTCCTCTGGTCCATGCCGAGTGTGATACACACCATGTCACCACACAGCACAGTGAGGATCTGTAGCCCTATATACCGGCCAACACTGATTCCAGGAGTGTAGACAACGGTGACGCTAGTTAGTGGACACACCGTGATTTATCATGTCCCTTTTGTCACATTTTTTCCAGGGGTCCCATCATTTCTGTGCAGGCCGATTTCATGAGTTTTTTTTTTTTATTTTGTGGGAGCATGGATGAAAAGCAAAGTCTGACTTTCATTTGTTCATTTTCATAGATTTTTAATTTATTATGACTTTTGTCAGATTCAAGTTATTTCTGTGACCATTGTGGCTTTTTCTGTCATAAAACGAGGGGTACCAACAATTTTGACCACGTGTGTACATGCATATAATAGATAAACACAGCTGGATGAATACATGCAGACACATAAATGCATTCATATACATACGGTTAAACATACACATTAATATGCACAGATACATACACACACAACTACACATACACACCAACATACAGTGGCATGTAAAAGTTTGTGCACCCCTGGTTAAAATTACTTTTATTGTGAACAGTTAAGCAAGATGAAGATGAAATGATCTCAAAAAGGCCTAAAGTAAAAGATGACACATTTCCTTTGTATTTTAGGCAAAAAAAAAATATTTAGTCATTTTTTACAAAAAGAAAAATGGGCCGATGCAAAAGTTTGGGCACCCTAGGAGATTTGTGTGCTCAATTACCTTTGACCAAAGTTTCAGACCTTAATTATCTTGTTAGGGTTATGGCTTGTCCACTATCGTCATTAGGAAAGGTCAGGGGATGCAAATTTCCCAGCTTTATAAAAACCCAGCCTCCTCTAACCTTGTGACAAAAAAAAACAGCAGCCATGAGTTCTTCAAAGCAGCAGCCTAGCACTCTGAAAATGGTGGAGGCCACAAAGCAGGAGAAGCTATATGAATATAGCAAAGCGTTTTCAAGTTGTCCTTTCCTCATTTCAAAATGTAATTAAGCAATAGTGGTTAACCAGGAACAGTGGAGGTCAAGATAAGGCCTGGAAGACCAAGCTAAATGTCAGTGAGAGCTGATCCTAGTATTGCTAGAGAAAAAAAATCAGAACCCCCGTTTGACTGCAAAAGACTTTCAGAAAGATTTAGCATAAGACTCAGGAGTTGTGGTACATTGTTTTACTGTTCAACGACACCTGCTACAATATTATGGCCTTCATGGAAGAGTCACCAGAAGAAAACTTCTCCTGTGTCCTCACCATAAAATTCTGCGTCAGAAGTATGAAAAACTTCTAAGCAAGCCTGATGCATTTTGGAAACAAGTCCTGTGGACCGATGGGGGTTAAAATAGAACTTTTTGGCAACAATGATCAAATGTATGTGTGGAGAAAAAAGGGCGCAGAATTTCAGGAAAAGAACATCTCTCCGACCATTAAGCATGGGGGTGAATGAATCATGCTTTGGGATTGTGTTGCAGTCAATGGCACAGGGAACATTTCACGGGTACAGAGAAGAATGGATTCAATTACATTTAAACAAATTCTTGATGTAAACATAACACCAACTGTAAGAAAAGCTGACGTTAAAAAGAGAATGGCTTCTACAAATGTATAATGATTCTAAAAACACGTCAAAATCCACAATAGACGACCACAAAAGGCGAAAGCTGAAGGTTTTACAATGGCCCTCACAGTCCCCTGATCTGAACATCATTGAAAATTTGTGGCTAGACAGCAAAATAGCAGAGGATGCAATACGCCCTATGAATCTCACAGAACTGGAATCAAACTTTTGCATCAGCCCATTTTTCTTTTTGTAATTTTTAAAATTTGAAAGATGGAAAAATATATATATATTTACCTAAAATACATAGGAAATGTGTCATCTGTAACATTAGGCCTTTTAGAGATCATTACACATTCAGCTTGAATAACTATTCACAATAGGAGTAATTTCCAACAGGGGCGCCCAAATTTTTACATGCCATTGTATACTCCGACAGCTAGATCCTGGCTCAGAAGCTGTGTGGTCCAAGCAATTAGTATTTTCTGTGATGTTCTTTGTGTTTTGCTCCTTCTCTTCACCCCTCTGGTGTCTGGTTCTTGTTTGATCTCGCTCTGTTGATGACCTTGGGAACTGTAAAATAAGAGGATTTGGGGAGGTACCTCTGATATGTGCGGCGGGGGAACATGTGTGTATGGTATGTGTCAGCTGATGGATACAATGTAACAGTATCACACCGTGATATCAGATGTCTGTAGCCTGTGATACATTGTTGCAATTATTATTAATTTAATTTCTTTGTTACATTCTTGCTCTTCTTTTCATGACCTCTGATATATTTGTATCAGATCACATTAAATCACAAATTTCCTCAGCGATGGCCCAATTTATTTCAACACTAGCAAACTGAAAACGTGGCTTTTTTTTTGGTCTTTGATGGGTATGTATAGGGGCACACATAATATCTCGTTGACCTCTGTGACATTGAACATGCTGATTGTTTCCTGTTTGATTTCGGCACCTTAGCTGGAATTGTCAAATAATCACTGAATTGTCCTTTGTCATTTATCATCAGTTGCTAAGTGTCCTAATTATTAACTGTTTAGACGCTGTTTTGCTAATCATCCTCCAGTACTGTAGTAAGGTGTCCTTTGCTTATATTGTGTTGCGTCCATTGTATCTTCTGCAGGAGCCAGGGATAAGTTATATAATAGATGTGTGATATGTGGTCGACTTGTGCAGGAATTACCATTCCTACTGAATTTTCATCCTAGCTAATGCAGGGCAATCCAAGCAAAATGTAGTAATTGGCTGATAGAAACAACCCTTTAATGCCTATCCCTATATAGTGTGTACTAATTACTGATATATTTATTGGTTGGGAGCGATCACATGATCTCTAGATAGTGGGTTGCCTGCAGACACTGGTTTTTGGAATGACTGTGCGATGTATCATTCTGACTGGGCTCCACAATCTGGACATCAGCTTGCTTACATAGATCTCCAGTGATCCCTTGCTTGCAGGACATAAGCGGCAGGCATCCAAAACTGACCAAAGAAACACCCCACCGCCTTACCTGGTGAGGTCACTGCTGGGCTTCCCAGATTTTGGATTCATGCCCATGGTATTTTCAGTCTATCCTGTCCCTTCGAACAACAGTAGGAGTCACTCTTTAAAAATCCATTTTCTTCTGCTCTCAGTGATCCATTGCTTGTGAAACCTAAGCGGAAAGGAACCAAAGCTGACCAGGCAAACATCCTCTCCATTTCTTGGTGAGGTCACTGCTAAGCTTCCCTCATTTTGGATCCATACCCATAGTATTTTCAGACTATCATATCCCTTTGAACAACATGAGGAGGCACCCTTTAAAAATCCATTTTCTTCTCCTCTCCGTGATCCCTTGCTTGCAAAACCTAAGTGGAAAGGATCCACAACTGACCAGAGAAACATCCCCTGTTTTCTTGGTGACGTCACTGCTGGGCTTCCCAGATTTAGGGTCCATGCCCATGGTATTTTCAGACTATCCAGTCCCTTTGAACAACAGGAAGAGTCACTCTTTAAAAATCCATTTTCTTCTGCTCTCAGTGATCCCTTGCTTGCGAAACCTAAGCAGAAAGGATCCAAAACTGACCAGAGAAACATCCCCCTTCCTTTCCTAGTCAGGGCCCTGCTGGAGTTCACAGATCTTGGATCCTAACCCATGGTATTTTCAGACTATCCAATCCCTTCGAACAACAGTTGGAGTCACTCTTTAGAAATACCATTTTCTTTAAACTTGAAGGGAAAGCGTCTTTGATGAGGAGATACAGCCTTAGGAGTAGTTTAAGGCTCCGGGCCACGGTGCTAAAACTTTACGTCGGTCTGTGTATGGGCTATCGTATATACAGTATATATTTCCTTAACAAGAGCAAAAATACACTTATTATATTATTATGCATTTATATAATATGCCATCACATGCAGTGCTATGGCTTTACGAAATTATGGGGCCTCTCAGATTTTGGGGCCCACAAACAAGTGCAACCTTTGCACCTTTTATATATATATATATATATATATATATATATATATATATATATATATATATATATATATATATATATATATATATATATATATATATAGCACAGTATATGGGATTTCTTCTAGGTGTCAATGACGGTGATCCCTGGCCTACTAGTCTCAGTATTTCTCCACACAAACCAAATTAATTTTTACAAAGTTAAACATTCTTTTTTAAGCCATTAAAGGTAATAAAAATAGAAAAAAGAAACAAAAAAAGTAAAAAATAAATATACTGTTCTTTGTGTAGCCACTTTTTCTGCACAATCAACCTGGTAAAACAAGACCAAAAATAAACACAAAAAACCCCACGGCTGAATTGCTTTTTTTCACCTTTCCGTCCCACTTGAATCCATTTTTTTTTTTTTTGTGGTAAAGTAAATGGTGTCATTCAAAATTACAACTCGCTCCACAAAAAAAGAAAAGAACAAGACTTCATATGGAAAAATAAAAAGTTAAAAGGGTATTCCCATCTCCAAGATCCCATCCCAATACGTATTTGATATAATAATAATAATAATAATAATAGCCAATACCTCCAATGAGAAATGTAGTATAGTTCTTCTGATTCATTGTGTTGCTTACCCTATGTGCAGGGAACGAGAAGTAGCTTAGGTATCCATAGTTACAACCACTAACTGTCACCTGGATACCTAAGCTACTGCAATTCCCTGCACATGGGCTAAGCGACATAGCTAATCAGAAGAACTATACTACATTTCTAATTGGAGGTGTTTGCTAATGTAGGAAACGTCTGACTTCTGTAATTGCAAACAAAGGTTTCTGCACAAAATATTAAGTTCTATTTTTCTATTGTATCAAATACTTATTTCATGCAATAAATTTATTTAATTAAAAATCCTTCAATGTGATTTTCTGGATTTTTTTTTTAATTCTTTCTCACAGGTGAGGTGTACCTATGATAACAATCACAGACCTCTCCATTCTTTGTAGGTGGGAAAACTTACAGATTTGTCAGTGTATCAAATAGTTATTTTCCCCAGTGTATCCAGGAACATAATGATTCTATTAGCAGAACATCTTGACACAATGGAGCAGACGGCTCGGTGACCCCGGCTGAGGTTTGCATCGATGCCGCAGAGACGTCTTATGTAACAGAGATCTCATCACTTCCCGGCTCAGGGATGAATTAACATGTCGCCTCCATATTTCATGTCGTGGCTGTTTAATGCGGTTTTATAGCCTTCTAAAATTGACAACTTATCCCTAAATTAAGCCATCAATATTAGATTAGAGGGAATTCTTAGCACCGCTGCATAATCAATGTTTACATCGCATGCAGACTGGTTTCACTTCTAAAGCATGCAGAATAGTGAGTGCAGCTCTGGGGTATAATACAGGATGTAACTCAGGATCAGTAATGTAATGTATGTACACAGTGACTGCACCAGCAGAATAGTGAGTGCAGCTCTGCGGTATAATACAGGATGTAACTCAGGATCAGTAATGTAATGTATGTACACAGTGACTGCACCAGCAGAATAGTGAGTGCAGCTCTGGGGTATAATACAGGATGTAACTCAGGATCAGTAATGTAATGTATGTACACAGTGACTGCACCAGCAGAATAGTGAGTGCAGCTCTGCGGTATAATACAGGATGTAACTAAGAATCAGTAATGTAATGTATGTACACACTGACTGCACCAGCAGAATAGTGAGTGCAGCTCTGCGGTATAATACAGGATGTAACTCAGGATCAGTAATGTAATGTAAGTACACAGTGACTGCACCAGCAGAATAGTGAGTGCAGCTCTGGAGTATAATACAGGATGTAACTCGGGATCAGTAATGTAATGTATGTACACAGTGACTGCACCAGCAGAATAGTGAGTGCAGCTCTGGGGTATAATACAGGATGTAACTCAGGATCAGTAATGTAATGTATGTACACAGTGACTGCACCAGCAGAATAGTGAGTGCAGCTCTGGAGTATAATACAGGATGTAACTCAGGATCAGTAATGTAATGTATGTACACAGTGACTGCACCAGCAGAATAGTGAGTGCAGCTCTGGGGTATAATACAGGATGTAACTCAGGATCAGTAATGTAATGTATGTACACAGTGACTGCACCAGCAGAATAGTGAGTGCAGCTCTGGGGTATAATACAGGATGTAACTCAGGATCAGTAATGTACTGTATGTACACAGTGACTGCACCCGCAGAATAGTGAGTGCAGCTCTGGAGTATAATACAGGATGTAACTCAGGTTCAGTAATGTAATGTATGTACACAGTGACTGCACCAGCAGAATAGTGAGTGCAGCTCTGGGGTATAATACAGGATGTAACTCAGGATCAGTAATGTAATGTGTGTACATAGTGATTGCACCAGCAGAATAGTGAGTGCAGCTCTGGAGTATAATACAGGATGTAACTCAGGATCAGTAATGTAGCTTTTTATGTTGCCCAATCCTATATAAACTCCACAATATGAAGTTATTAGTGAAATACAGGTGCTTCTTACAGAATTAGAATATCATCAAAAAGTTAATTTATTTCAGCTCTTCAATACAAAAAGTGAATTTCATATATTGTATAGAGTCATTACACACAGAGTGATTTATTTCAACTGTTTATTTCTGTTAATGTTGATGATCATGGCTTACAGCCAATGAAAACCCAATAGTCATTATCTCAGTAAATTAGAATACTTTATAACACCAGCTTGAAAAAATGATTGTAAATCCGAAATGTTGGTCTACTGAAATGTATGTTCAGTAAATGCACTCAATACTTGGTCGGGCTCCTTTTGCATCAGTTACTGCATCAATGCGGCGTGGCATGGAGGCGATCAGCCTGTGGCACTGCTGAGGGGTTATGGAAGCCCAGGTTGCTTTGATAGCAGCCTTCAGCTCATCTGCATTGTTGGGTCTGGTGTCTCATCTTCCTCTTGACAATATCCCATAGATTCACTATGGGGTTAAGGTCAGGCGAGTTTGCTGCCAATCAAGCACAGTGATACTGTTGTTTTTACACCAGGTATTGGTACTTTTGGCAGTGTGGACAGGGGCCAGGTCCTGCTGGAGAATTACATTTCCATCTCCAAAAAGCTTGTCGGTAGAGGGAAGTATGAAGTGCTCTAACATTTCCTGGTAGACCGCTGCGCTGACTTTGGTCTTGATAAAACACAGTGAACCTACACCAGCAGATGACATGGCTCCCCAAACCATCACTGATTGTGGAGACTTCACACTAGACCTCCAGCAGCTTGGGTTGTGGCCTCTCCACTCTTCCTCCAGACTCTGGGACCTTGATTTCCAAATGAAATGCAAAATTTACTTTCATCTGAAAACAACACCTTGGACCACTGACAACAGTCCAGTTCTTTTTCTCCTTGGCCCAGGTAAGACGCTTCTGGCGTTGTCTATTGGTCATGAGTGGCTGACACAAGGAATGTGACACTTGTAGCCCATGTCCTGGATACATCTGTGTGTGGTGGCTCTTGTAGCAATGACTCCAGCAGCAGTCCACTCCTTGTGAATCTCCCCAAAATTTTTGAATGGTCTTTTCTTAACAATCCTTTCAAGGCTGCGGTTATCCCGGTTGCTTGTGCACCTTTTTCTACCACACTTTTTCCTTCCACTCCACTTTCCATTATTATGCTTGGATACAGCACTCTGTGAGCAGCCGGCTTCTTTAGCAATGACCTTTTGTGGCTTCCCCTCCTTGTGGAGTGTGTCAGTGACTGCCTTCTGGACGTCTGTCAGGTCCGCAGTCTTCCCCATGATTGTGGAGCTACTGAAACAGATTAAGGGATCTTTGTAAACGCTTAGGAAGCCTTTGCAGGTGTTTTATGTTAATTATTCTAATTTACTGAGATAATGACATTTGGGTTTTCATTGGCTGTAAGCCATAATCATCAACATTAACAGAAATAAACATGTGAAATAGATCCCTCCGTGTGTAATGACTCTATATAATATACGAGATTCAGTTTTTGTATTGAAGAGCTGAAATAAATTAACTTTTTGATGATATTTTAATTTTGTGAGAAGCACCTGTAGATGTGGATAACGTTTTTACGTGTCATTGTTCTTACAGTGGTATAAGTCACGTTATTTGCCTGCAGGAGGTGAAGGGTTACTCCGGCGCTCTTCCTCATTAGCGAGGTGTGTGCTGATAGAGAAACTTCCTCGTACCTTGTGAGATGTGACACTACAGAGCCGCGCTGGAGGTGTCAGTGGTCTCTGGTGGGCAGGATGTGTGGGGTAAGGCTGCCCAGAATGACTGGTCAGGTCCTGCCTGTGTCGCCCGTGCAGCGCATACCAGACGTTACACACTGCTGGGTGTTGTAACATCTCTGGTAGGACACCATGATGTTATGTCAATGGGAGGTCATTGCACATGCTGGACATAGATTAGGAAATGTGCTGACGTTGGGACGGGGCGTGGAAGGTGCTAACCGAATATGTCCTAAGTTCTGGCCGAACAATCTTCTCCGGAGAGGTGAACATTCGCTGGGGGGTTCAACCACAGAGACCCCAACCTATCGTAAGAAGGGGTTCTGAATGGCTTGTCGGAATAAGGTGGTCCCTGCGTGTGCACACCACCTCTGTATTCATTGTCTTTGGGACTACTCAGAGTCGCTACAATATTTAATTTGTATCCCCCAAAAATATGTAAAAAGAGTTAAAAATGTAATAGAAGAAAAAAATAAACAATGCCGACCTCTACTATCCCCACTTGATCCAGTTTGTTTACTCGCATTCACATTGTGACCACTGCTGCCAATCACTGGCCGCAGGGATTAGGCGCCAGACTTCTGCATTGTTGCTCAGCGCTACCCCCGCTGAAGACTCCGCCATCGTTTCAGTTGTCAGTGATAGTTCGGTTGCTGGTTGTTTCCAGTCTTGCCCTGGTCCGGCCTTCTTCCTGACCTCCTGCTGAGCTTGTGTACACAGGAGCCAAACTAAATAAGAAGGGCTCCAGTGTAAAATCAAGAAGAAGGGAATGTGGAGGAGGGTTTTTTAACTTCCCTGAGACTTCAATAGACCATGCAATAAGAATACAGGAGCAATGCTAATACTCCGAAAATAAAAAAAGAACCAAAGAAACAAGAAACAAGCCATGCATGTGGCAGAACCTGTTTTTGTAACTACAATAATGTCCAATTTTTCCTCATCATCAATATTGCTTTTTAAGTTCTTGTTTTCGGAGGTCTCAGTTGCCACCCAAGCCCTGTCCATTTACTTACGAGATTATATGTGCATCATTTAGTATGTCCAACTCTCGGTACCGCCTTTCAGCAAAGAGAGACGCTCTGTACCAGTCGCAGACTTGCAGTAAATGGGGGGAAAACTACATCATTTCTCTTGCTGAAGCCAAATGTCACCACCACTTGATCATAGCCGGAATCACAGAACGTTATTTCTGCTATAGAATAGACTTACTCAGCTTGCTGCATAGACTTGGCTTACATCCCACATACTTAACTTGCAATTTTAGGAAAACATGTTTATTTCCAATCCATTTGATGGAGGATAACTTGCTGATCATTGGAGAAACTGTAATGATCCCGAGGACGGCGCTATAAAGAGAATGGGGCGGACGAGCATATGTCACCCTTCACTCCATTCATTGTTTATGGAACTACTAAGAGAAAGCCAAGCACAATGGTCCTTTCTTTCTGGGAGTCCCACTGATAATGAATGGAAAGAAGGCTGAACATGTGCACATCCCCTCCATTCAGGGTTTGTGAGCATGTGCACATCCGCTCCAGTCAGTGTTTGTGAGCATGTGCACATCAGCTCCTTTCAGGGTTTGTGAGCATGTTCACATTAGCTCCTTTCAGGGTTTGTGAGCATGTGCCCATCCGCTCCATTCGGGGTTTGTGAGCATGTGCACGTCCCCTCCAGTCAGTGTTTGTGAGCATGTGCACATCCGCTTCATTCAGGGTTTGTGAGCATGTGCACATCCGCTCCTATCAAGGTTTGTGAGCATGGGCACATCCGCTCCTATCAGGGTTTGTGAGCATGGGCACATCCGCTCCATTCAGGGTTTGTGAGCATGTGCACATCCGCTCCATTCAGGGTTTGTGAGCATGTGCACATCCGCTCCATTCAGGGTTTGTGAGCATGTGCACATCCGCTCCACTCAGGGTTTGTGAGCATGTGCACATCCGCTCCTATCAGGGTTTGTGAGCATGTGCACTTCCACTCCATTCAGGGTTTGTGAGCATGTGCACATCCGCTCCTATCAGGGTTTGTGAGCATGTGCACATCCGCTCCATTCAGGGTTTGTGAGCATGTGCACATCCGCTCCATTCAGGGTTTGTGAGCATGTGCACATCCGCTCCTATCAGGGTTTGTGAGCATGTGCACATCCGCTCCTATCAGGGTTTGTGAGCATGTACACATCCGCTGCATTCAGGGTTTGTGAGCATGTGCAAATCCGCTCCATTCACGGTTTGAGCATGTGCACATCCGCTGCATTCAGGGTTTGTGAGCATGTGCACATCCGCTCCTATCAGGGTTTGGGAGCGTCATCCTCAGGATCGCTGGGGGTTTCAGAGATCATTCCCCCAATGATCAACAAGTTATTCACTATCCTAAGGACACAAAACATCTTGTGATTTTGGAAAAACCCCTTTTAAAGGGGTTGTCTGGAACTTTAACGTTCATATCCAATCCATGCGATAGGTCATCAGTATCTGATCGGTGGCGGTGTGACACCAGTGGCAGTGCTGTTCCTGGTGTCGGCGGCATCTGGAACTGCTCAGTTTTGGAGTTGCACAGCTGTATTGACTGTATAGTGGCCGCAGCCGGGTGCTTAAATGCAGGGTGGATGTGCAGCCCCCGTCCGCGGTCACTACACAGTCGACAGGGCTGTTCTGTGCAGCTCCGTAACTGAGCTGCTCCAGCCATGTCAACATTGGGAACAGCTGATCAGCAGGGGTGTCGGATGGGGGTGCTGGATGTTGCACCCCCACCAATCAGACATTGATGACCTATCCTAAGAATGGGTCATTAATATTAGAGTCCCAGACAACCCCTTTAAGTTCCATTTTCAGTAAGTCTTGCAGTCTCATGTCATCCTGCTTGCAGTCTCAGGATGAAAACATACCAGACCGAGGAGTTGTATATGTCTATGTGGCGGATTACAGAAGGAATGAGGAAAAAGACCTTCTTACTGCAGCATAGCGTGCTATGACTAGCAACACGTATGGCGCCTTATATATACATTTTTTGGCAATATCTTTTTTTTTACATATCACAATGTGTATTAATAATAATAAAAATACATTTTAATTTTCATATAGGCATCTACGGCTTTTTTAGACCCTAACTTCCTGTTTCAGGAAACAACGCATGTACATAGCCACAATAGTTAGACCCCCGACACTATCTTTTGTATTGCAGTGTCTAATGAGCGCTTGCAAAGGTCATTGTGAACAGAGGGGGAGCAGGTGAGCTGTGCTGTTACCTATCGTTATTGGTGGATAATGTGTTACCTGCTGTGCACAGAGGTGTTATCAGTCATGACAATCCAGCCTTTTATCGAATCGATCCTGCTGAGAACTCTTTCTGAAAGGACAGGAAGTATCGGTGTAAAACAGCCCTTGTGTCTATTGTGAAAATTGGAAGTAATCTCTTACTGTTTTTATTATTTTTTTTTTTTTTATACAGATAGTGATATGTAAAAAAAATCCAATTTTTTAAATTTAACATACTATATTCAAATAGCAAAAAGGGCATTTCCTGATGATTGCTTCCCTTATAGATAAACACTTACTACTGAGATTTTTATTTTATTTTTCTCTTGCTATGAGTTACCTTATTTGAACATATTTCAATGTTTCAGACAAAATGGAAACTTCTTTCACAGCTTCTCTAAAATACGTGATATTTGGCTGTTGTGGAGCCGAGAGAACAACACAAGAGGAAGTCACAACCGGTCACTTCCCCTTTTACATGTCTGTAAATGACAATTCTACCTGAAACCTGCACAGAAATGATTTATACAGCTGATCGGATATTTCTCGTGTCAGTATTCAGCACAAGAGGTTAGAAAAAGTCCTGGAATTTGGCCTCAGCCCACTAGATAATTCCATCTAAATGAGTTGGTAAAGATACGGTAAGTGTATGATTGTTTTTAATGGTTAAAAAGGGAGTTAATTCTGCTGAATCAATAGTTATTATACATAGGGGCAGTATTATAGTAGTTATATTCTTGTACATAGGGGCAGTATTATAGTAGTTATATTCTTGTACATAGGGGCAGTATTATAGTAGTTATATTCTTGTACATAGGGGCAGTATTATAGTAGTTATATTCTTGTACATAGGAGCAGTATTATAGTAGTTATATTCTTGTACATAGGGGCAGTATTATAGTAGTTATATTCTTGTACATAGGAGCAGTATTATAGTAGTTATATTCTTGTACATAGGGGCAGTATTATAGTAGTTATATTCTTGTACATAGGGGCAGTATTATAGTAGTTATATTCTTGTAAATAGGAGCAGTATTATAGTAGTTATATTCTTGTACATAGGGGCAGTATTATAGTAGTTATATTCTTGTACATAGGAGCAGTATTATAGTAGTTATATTCTTGTACATAGGAGCAGTATTATAGTAGTTATATTCTGGTACATAGGAGCAGTGTTATAGTAGTTATATTCTTGTACATAGGAGCAGTATTATAGTAGTTATATTCTTGTACATAGGAGCAGTATTACAGTAGTTACCGTATATTCTTGTACATAGGAGCAGTATTATAGTAGTTATATTCTTGTACATAGGGGCAGTATTATAGTAGTTATATTCTTGTACATAGGGGCAGTATTATAGTAGTTATATTCTTGTACATAGGAGCAGTATTATAGTAGTTATATTCTTGTACATAGGAGCAGTATTATAGTAGTTATATTCTTGTACATAGGGGCAGTATTATAGTAGTTATATTCTTGTACATAGGAGCAGTATTATAGTAGTTATATTCTTGTACATAGGGGCAGCATTATAGTAGTTACCGTATATTCTTGTACATAGGAGCAGTATTATAGTAGTTATATTCTTGTACATAGGAGCAGTATTACAGTAGTTACCGTATATTCTTGTACATAGGAGCAGTATTATAGTAGTTATATTCTTGTACATAGGGGCAGTATTATAGTAGTTATATTCTTGTACATAGAGGCAGTATTATAGTAGTTATATTCTTGTACATAGGAGCAGTATTACAGTAGTTACCGTATATTCTTGTACATAGGAGCAGTATTATAGTAGTTATATTCTTGTACATAGGGGCAGTATTATAGTAGTTATATTCTTGTACATAGGGGCAGTATTATAGTAGTTATATTCTTGTACATAGGAGCAGTATTATAGTACTTATATTCTTGTACATAGGGAGCAGTATTATAGTAGTTATATTCTTGTACATAGGAGCAGTATTATAGTAGTTATATTCTTGTACATAGGAGCAGTATTATAGTAGTTATAATCTTGTACATACGGAGCAGTATTATAGTAGTTATATTCCTGTACATAAGAGCAGTATTATAGTAGTTATATTCTTGTACATAGGAGCAGTATTATAGTAGTTATATTCTTGTACATAGGAGCAGTATTATAGTACTTATATTCTTGTACATAGGGAGCAGTATTATAGTAGTTATATTCTTGTACATAGGAGCAGTATTATAGTAGTTATATTCTTGTACATAGGGGCAGTATTATAGTAGTTATAATCTTGTACATACGGAGCAGTATTATAGTAGTTATATTCCTGTACATAGGAGCAGTATTATAGTAGTTATATTCTTGTACATAGGGGCAGTATTATAGTGGTTATATTCTTGTATATAGGAGCAGTATTATAGTAGTTATTCTTGTATATAGGAGCAGTATTATAGTAGTTACCGTATATTCTTGTACATAGGAGCAGTATTATAGTAGTTATATTCTTGTACATAGGGGCAGTATTATAGTAGTTATATTCTTGTACATAGGGGCAGTATTATAGTAGTTATATTCTTGTATATAGGAGCAGTATTATAGTGGTTACATTCTTGTACATAGGAGCAGTATTATAGTAGTTATTCTTGTATATAGGAAAGAGTATTATCTAAATTATTGATAGAGCAGTAGAGAAGAAAGAGATAACAAGTTTTAATGTCGGTAAGAAAATGAAGAAATAGGTCTATAATGTGCAAAAATAACTATTTGTTGTACTTACCATTTTGAATTGATTTTCCTGTCAGTCCCTGATATGTCTGACAGATACATATTATAGTTTATGATACCATAGTTTGTTGTGGCTGCTGATGCTCGCATATTTGCATGTAGCTTTGCGTCTGGCTGAAATTATGCTGAGGCATTACTGGGACTTTCTGCTGGGAGAGAGGGCGAGAGAGCTGCAAATCAGATGAAACTTAATGTTTCACTTACACCTTTCATTGAGATTTTTTCCCCTTAGTTTTCTAGTAGAAATTGAATAGATTTTTCCCATACAGACACATCGCCTCCTTCTTTGGTGCAAAGTTAATTTCTCACTTTCTAAATCTCCGCTAGTAAAGAGGATTACCTTAATAATTGACGGGGGATTATCACGGCTCATTGTCGGTGCAGTCCTTGGTAATTTATCTGTTCTGGCAGGACTCAGACTTGGAGTATATTATACTTCTTGGAATATTTTTTTTTTTATCACTTATTTTTTACTACTTTTAATAAGACATGTAATTTATTTGGGGTCATCTGTGTTTCTATATGACTTCTTTTAGGCATGTTGCTATTTTGGTGTCTTGTTTGGAAGCACTGGGATGTATAGTGGAGAAATGACAAAGTGGTGACATCTGGAAAGTTTAACTTTTCGTAGAAGAAGTTGTCATTTAAAGATTATTTCCTTTGTCATAGATGAGTATTTTTGATAGTGCTTGTAAGAACAACGGCTTTGGCAATTTACTGCTTTTTAAAATTTGCAGCCATTCTTGAGATATTAACTTTTCTTTTGTTTACAGCTTGTTACCTTGCCGACCGACCACCGCTGCTGTCTAGATGGTAAATGCTGCACTGAAGCAGGCCCGGATTGGGAGGTAGCAGTGCACTCCAGCAATCCTGGCTAGCTCCAAATCAGCGCTTCCAAGCTTTAAAGAGCTTGTAAACACTGCACATGTTCTGCTTTCTAGCAGCGATGGTCGGTCTCCAAGACGGAGAGCTGTAAACAAAAGCAAAGTGTCAATATCTAAAGAACGGGTGAAAATTTTAATAAGTAGTAAATTGCTTATACTTACAAGCACTATCCGATGAAGAAATAAACCCTTTAAAGATTTGAATTATGTTTTATTTTTTTAGTTGTTTAGTGATATCATGAAAATTAAGATTTAAATTGAGAACAAATTGAAAACGAAAAATTTTAAGATTTTTTTACTTATGGCACAGCCCAATATTGTGATGAGATGAATGTAGATAAATTGACAGATGTTTAATACTTAGAGCAGAAGTCTCTTTTTGCAGTGGCTCCCCTCTCTCATAAAGGCAGGGTCCACTGGATGCCCATGTGGCCTAAAAGCTTTATAGATTGATATATATTAGATTTATTTTATACAAAACTAATAAACTACTCCCTAGCATATCTCCTAATTGCTGTGATAGTGTAGCAACTCACTCGTGAAAATAGGTAGCACAATACAAACTACAAGTGACCCTACTGGTCCCTGCGCAGACTAGCGACCCTGGAATCCTGCGTGAGCTGAGATAGCCCTAACCACAGACTAGACGATGGCAACTCGGACCTATGCTGCCCGAAAGGCCGTCGAACGCTTCACGTTCCTCCTAAAGAAAAAGAGTAGATTAGAGTGTAAATTACCTACAGAGGGGAAAGTGTGCTAAAATAAAAAAAGATACCAGAGTGAGTAAAGCAAACCACGATATACAAAATAATTTTTAAAATAATATTAAGTACGTTCTGCTAGAAAATGTTCACCTTCTTCCTAAAAAGAAACAGAAAAAAGGTGATAGGTAAAGAACATAAACAGCAAAGAGATAAACCCTAGCTGGTCTTTCACTGACTAGCTTATACTTATACATCCAAATTAGATTATCACCAACAGGAAATACCAGCAGGAGGAAAATACAAAGTCGCACCCGAAAGGTGATAGGGCAGACAAATGAGTAAATGAAAACACCTGTTACCCTAAAAAGACTGAAGCAAGGATAACAGAAATGAAACACCTGGAGAAAAAGTGTATCTGCTGTGGCTTGGTGGACAGAGAAGCCAACCACAAAGCACAAGCTAAGGGTTTGAATCCACACTCATGAAACTAATACTTAAATTAGAAGTGACTTGACATGTTAAAATAGTATTCCAGCTGCGATCATTTATCATATTTTCACTAAATAGGGGTTAGATCGTAGGGGATTGCCATGATTTTAACTATTTCTAGCACTTTAAAAAAACTGCTTTATGCCAAACTATGGAACATATCATTGGTGATGCCAATGGTTGGACCACTAACAATCTAACATTGTAAAGAATACTTAAGTCTTCTTAAATTAGTAAAATATACAACTTACTGAAACTCTTCATGTCTTAAAAGTGACGACATTTTCAGATATCAGCAACGACCCTGGGTCCTGGCAGGTTCCCTTCCAGCTTTTGTCAGGCACAGGACAGTTATTCCTATGTTGGCAGGTCATCAGAGCTATGTGTAAATGGGCTAACCAGTTAATATTAGCTGAGCCTGCCTGTTAGGGTCTCCAGGTGAGGTGGATCCTCTAAGCCTCAGATCCTGGTGGGCCCTTACCATGGGTATTGGTGCAGGAAGTCATGTGGGCATTGATGACTTGGCACACACAGGAATCTCTGGAGCAGAAAGATGGAGGAAGTAGAACCCGGCAGAGAAGGAAGAAAGCAAAACCACAGTATGCACAGAAGGTGGAGCACACTAAACATTGAAGTCTGTAGTCTCAATCCCAAGACACAGTTGTTTGTGTCAGTTGTCCTTAAATAGGTCATGGTAGATGATGCCATTGATTCATGCTGGATAACTGGCAAAACCTGATGTGGAGCACAACCATGGGCAGCAGCCAAAGGGGAAGGAAGTGAAGCCCGGGATACTATGAACAGTTGTGTATCATCACCCGCCTTCTTTGTCACAGGTGATGGTTAGCTTAGCTTTTGAAATGAGTCAGCCAGCCCCCTTCACACACAGCACTGATGACATGCTCAACACACGAAACCCTGTACAGTGCCAGGAACAAGTTGGGAGCTGACCTACTAGTACTAAGGACCCATGCTTAAAGATAAAGCTGAAGGGTACCTTTAAGACCGGAAGCATATTAATTATTTGTATAACCTTCTAATACATGAAGGTTTTAATAAATTTTTTATGAATTGAGTAACGTTCGTGACAAATTTCAGTGATGTTAGCCCTTTTAGGACGGTTGTATTCTTTGTCTAATTTTCAATTGGCAATGAGGCCTTTATAGGGAAGGGAAAAAAGTCTTTTATTGTCACATCATTATCTGCAAATTTTGTCTCTGCTGTGATGTTGGGCTACTGTTACATTGTGTTTGCACAACCTCCATGTCTTACAATTGGATTTTTTTTTTTAACTGAGCTGAAACGATTGACCACAAACAGCTGCAATCGAGATAATCTTTTTGCAGTGTAATGGCATGATGACGATACTACGACCTGGGCAAGCAAAATAACTGTTACTCGCCTGTCCTGGCTCCAGCACTGAGCTCTGGATCATACCCCTGCTTTTGTCCATCTCTCTTAATTTCTACACGTCGGGTTAACATGGCCATCTGGGCTCTTGTGATGTCACACCGCCTCAGTATTCAGGTACTTGGCATACAAGCCTTTACCGGAAACTGTTTCTTAGTTCTTGGACTCTATGGCAAAACAAGCTCTGCTTTTTTTCCCAGCAACTGGTACATCTTTGGATAGTTCTGCCGGCAGTTTGTGGCAAAGCCAGATCTGCTATGTCACCGTGTAACCTTACCAAACAGGGCCATCACTGCTTTTGACTCTGTGACAAACTCCGCTCTGCAAGCTTACTGAATAAACCCTTCAATACCAACAGATCTTTTTGCTTCAAAATCTCCTGTCAGTCAGCTGGTTCTTCATTAACAAGTCAGACGACTTCATTCTGTCACTGTCCAGCATGGCTACATCTGCCTCTTTGGTTCCAGCTGGCTCACCCTGCTGCACCAACACCATCTGTCCATGCTACCTTAGAGATACTTCTCTGGACTAGTGGCACGAGGATCCACTTTACCAGGTGAGACATAGCAATAACTGATTGATCTCCTAGCCATTTTTTCACCATTATGGCGGATGAGGCTATTTCTTTGAAGGTTACAACTTTATTATTATTTATTTATATAGCACCATTAATTCCATGGGGCTGTACATGAGAAAGGGGTTACGTACAGAGTTATAGATATCGTTTACAGTAAACAAATTTACAATGTCAGACTGGTACAGAGGGGAGAGGACCCTGTCCTTGTGGACTTACATTCCACGGGATTATGGGGAAGAGACAGCAGGTCGGAGGTACGACAGCTCTGGTGGTGGTGAGGCGGCAGCTCGGGTGGTGGTGAGACGGCAGAATGGTTATTGCAGGATGTAAGCTTTCCTGGAGAGATGGGTTTTCAGGTTCTGTCTGAAGGATCCGATGGTGGTGGATATTCAGACATGTTGAGGTGTGGAATTCCAGAGGACGAGGGACATTCGGGAGAAATGTTGGAGGCGGTTGTGTGAGGAACGAATAAGTATGGAGGAGAGTAGGAGGTCTTGGGAGTATCGAAGATTACGTGAGGGAAGATATTGGGAGATTACTACTGAGATATAGGGAGGGGACAGATTGTGGATGGCTATATAGATCAGTGTTAGCAGTTTGAACTGGATTTGTTGGGGAATTGGGAGCCAGTGGAGAGATTTGCAGAGAGGAGAAACAGGGGAGTAGCGAGGAGAGAGGTGGATTACCCGGGCAGCAGAGTTGAGGACAGACTGGAGTGGTGCAAAAGAGTTAGCGGGAATGGCCACAGAGGAGGATGTTGCAGTAATCGAGGCGGGAGATGATGAGCGCATGCACATCTCTACTTTCTGTCAGCTCAGAGGGTTTGGACAAGTAAGTGGAGTATCTTGTTGCTCCATCTCCTGATAGCAGTATGAATGTTCTAAGTAAATGCAAGGTCGAGTTCTTAAAGCAAAAATGGCACCAAACATCATCCTGACTGACCTTCTTCCACCTGCAATTTTTATTTTTCGGTGTTTTTACTACATCCAGATCCTGTATGATTATTTACTAGCCGGTAATTACCGTCTTGTGAAAGAAGAACGCTCTTGAAAACCAGGATGCCGAGGGGTATTTATCAAGCAGATTAATCTTCTGGCCGGTTGCTCGATGCCTGGATGTGTATCCAGTATCATTTTCTTACGTTCTGGCCAGGCTGATAGTTTTGTAATCTATAGCTGATGAGTCGCAGAATACAAGCAGCATGATTTAAACATGACTCCTCGCCGGCTTTATGGATTTGCTGGAGAAACAGTTCATGAATATTTATAATCCCTTTTTCTGGCAGCGTAAATACCGGCCGCTGTAGACGTCGTTGTTCTCGACTTGTTACAGAACTGGATGTGAAGTCCAACAGGTCAATGAGGGAAAGGTTGGTTACATATTTAAAGCATATTTTGCAGCCACTTTATGCAAAGCTCCGGCATGGCATGGGTTGATTGAATCCAGTGAGTGTTGGACATCGATGGAATAATATATTGGTGACTGTTGGATTTTTTTGAGTATCGGGCAAGATGGGGATTTACAAGAAATCAAGTACTTCTTCTCGGTACCAGATGGAAATTTTAACACATTTTGGACAGACTGAGCTTATTCCAGAGTTTAAGTCTAAAGAAAATTTGGGGTCTTTTGACTTCTAAATCTGAAAGTTTAACGTCCAAATCATATTTTTAGGCTGAATTGGCAACCATTGGAGAAGACCAGTACGGATTGAAGGAGCGATAGGAAAAAAAGAACAACCAACGAGACAGTCCTAGACAAGGCTTTCAGGATCTAGAAGAGCAAAACTAGAGAATGTACATTCTGTAATGACCGACACTTGTGAAAATGAGCAGCGTTGGTGCAGTAGGACTTGACAGATTTATGAGCCATCAGTCCAGTTTTTATTCTAGACTCCAATCAAGTGGAGAGAGAGAATTACTAGAAATTCAAGTTATTGGAACCATTACATAGATACGATGGGAAAGGTTGCATATGTAGGTCCATACGTAGCATCAATTACCACAAATAGTGGCAATAAGATGAAGTTTTATGGATGTTGGCAATTCTCTTAGAAGTGTTTGGATTCTGTAACGACTAGTTATCCAGGTCATCAAGTCGTCTTCATTATCTACTCCTATTTGTTTGTTACGCTTTGCTTAAAGGGAACCTGTCACCCCCAAAATGGCTGGTGAGGTAAGCTCACCAGCATCAGGGGCTTATCTACAGCATACTGCAGTGCGCAGGCGCTGGAAAGGTCAGAGAGGCCCGGCGCCTGCGCACTGCAGTACTTTGCGCTGCCCTCAACAGGGCAGGCAAATTACACCTGCGCCAGAGCCACGGCGTAAAGACCCGAAGAGGATGTCATGGAATGAAGATGGGAGGCGCCGGAGCGGACCGGAGACACCCATCCGACCAGACCGCAACGGGACCGCCCCTGGGTGAGTATAATCTAACGTCTTTTTCTCCTCTTTCAGGTAACATCGGCGGCTTATCTACAGCATTACAGAATGCTGTAGATTAGCTCCTGATGCCGGTGAGCTTACCTCACCAGCCATTTTGGGGGTGACAGGTTCCCTTTAAAGGGCACGATCATATTTTGCAGTGCTTTGCAGACATTATCATTACTGTCCCCATCAGTATGTCTTTGGAGTGTGGGAAGAAGCTGGAGTGCCCGGAGAAAACTCACACAAACACGGGGAGAACATACAGACTCCTTGCAAATGTCGTCCTTGGTGGGATATGAGCTCAGGACCCCAGCTCTGCAAGTCTGCAGTGCTAACCACTGATTCACTCATAGGGTCGTTTTCTTGAGAAATCAGATGGTCTGACTCAGTCTTAGTGTTGCTCTTTCCTAGCGTTGGATGGTCAACAAGAGTATAACAGTGGCATTCGACTACCATAGGCTATAATGATATCCATTTAATGAGTACATCATGACGTATCTTGCAATATATCCGTTAAACGAAGCACATATTAGTTTGAGTGACCGATGCCTAACATTGTCCTCATCTACCCATATCTGGCGAGACTCCACCTGTCCAGATCTTCTGCTTGTCAAATTACAATTTTTTCTGGGATCAGCTACTGGAGAACATTTATGGAATTGCGACCTGGGGGTTTACGCTCCTAGAATCATATAATGTTAGAATTGGAAGGGACCTCTTGTGTTGTGAATTCCGTTCTCGGGCTCCCTCCTGTGGTCGTGAATGGTACTTTGGTGAGTTCGGTCCTTGGACACCCTCTGGTGGCTTTGAGTGGAACTGCTGATCTTTGAGGTTGGCTTTCTCAGCTGCCCTCACTTATTGCTTCTGCTGGCTTCCCTATTTAACTCTGCTCAGATCGTTAGTTCATGCCAGCTGTCAATGTCTCAGTACTGGTTCAGATCTCTCTTGGATTTCTCAGATGACCTGTCTACTCCAGCAGAAGCTAAGTCTCTGCTAGTTCATTTGTTGTTCATTGGTTTTTGAATATATTTCTCAGTACATGCTATGTTTCTAGTCCAGCTTGCTATTATGATATTTCCTTGCTAGCTGGAAGCTCTGGGGGTGCAGAGCTGCACCTCCACACCGTGAGTCGGTGTGGAGGTCTTTTTGCACACTCTGCGTGGTTTTTGTAGTTTTTAATACTGACCGCATAGTTCCTTTTCCTATCCTCTGTCTATCTAGTGAAGATTCGGCCTCCTTTGCTAAAATCTGTTTCATTCCTGTGTTTGTCACTTCCCTCTTAACTCACAGTCATTATTTGTGGGGGGCTACCTTTTCCTTTGGGGAATTTCTCTGAGGCAAGGTAGGCTTCTATTTCTATCTTTAGGGGTAGTTAGCTCTTAGGCTGTGAAGAGGCGTCTAGGGAGAGTTAGGCACGCTCCACGGCTATTTCTAGTGTGTGTGATAGGATTAGGGATTGCGGTCAGTAGAGTTGCCACCTCCTCAGAGCTTGTCCCAGGTTTTCCGTTTTAACCATCAGGTCATTCCGGGTGCTCCTAACCACCAGGTCCATAACACTCTTGGGTCACCTGGTCCAATCCCCTACTCAATGCAGGATTCACTAAACCATCTCAGACAGATGTCTATCCACCCTCTGTTTGTGGACTTCCGTGGATGGAGAACTCACCACCTCTCTGGGACAGTCCATGCTCCCATGAAAAGATTAAAGGTCTCAATGGAAGTATAACAAGGCAATGTCCTATGCATTTGTCTTGCATTGGTTGTAAGATGTGCAGCACATAATAATCTTTTGGACTTTTTACCTCTGCATCGCATGGACCCATCAAAACATTAGTAATCAGGCACATGTGTGTTCTCAAATCTTTTCCTCAATCTGTGGCAAAGTTGAACATTACTTTATCTCCTTCCATACAAGACAGTTGCAATAGAAAGCCCTACAAATCACAAATATCCCCTGATTACCGCATTGGCACACTGAAAATATATCTATGTATCTGCTGCAGCCAGAGCCATAGACCGATTCGTTGGCAGAGAGGCAACATCTGATCTTTTGGAACACACATAGACTTATAATTTTTAGCTTACAAACAACAGAAGTGATGGACATCTCCAAAAAGGTGGGATTCACTTTGTGTGACCTCCCGGTGGACACAGAACAATATTGAAGAGCTCCTGCTGTAGGGAGTTGCCTTACAGCCAGACACAGATGTACATGTAAAAGGTAATAGTTGATCTCTTTGGTCACCTATGAATAACTATTTAATTTTATCAGTTTTGGCTGAATAAGGCGTAAAGGACGGATAATTTTTAGACTTTTGTGTATTTTCTATGACTTGTCTCTAATAATTGACACATTTTGGATTAGGCTTACATTTAACCAGTTTAACCATCATGAATTTACCAAGCTTTATACATTCATGAGCTCTCTCTTTTTCCAACTAATATACCACCATCGTGATCCAAGAGTTAACTCCTCACTTTATTTCTTGCCGGTTCGCTCTTCATTGGATGCCAACCTTCCAGTGGCCAAATATTTCTACAATTTTTTTTTTAATTAATCTCTACTTTACAAAAACATAAAAGAGATCGACCATTTCTTCCAGCATGAGACATTATTAAGAAATAATACCATTTTGTTCTAGATTTTTAGAGAAAACAGAATCACCAAAAGCTTATCGGCGTCTGATCCTTGTATCACGCTGATAAACAGCTGGACTGGTCATGCTGCTGAGAGCAGTTGTACGTTTGTACCAAGGAGCGCCATACACGCTCTTATTTCTGTCTGAATTAGAAAGAAATTACTCCTTTTTTTTTCAAAGCTTTTGAAGAAGTGTCTGGTGCCTTCTTTGTGCATTTACATTCTGTTTGTGTTTCGCCCCGGTTCTCTGGATACCCCAATGTCTGACGTCTCATACCGAGAATGCCTCTTTATTTTTTTACAACAATCCTAAAGCTTGATTAAGTGGGTCCAACCACCAATCACCAGAACAGACTCCATTTTTGGAACATTCACAGAAATAAACAGACTCTCGCGCCTTCGCTTCTCCATTCGCAGCCGCCGCGCATGCGCATCTCACTCTATTCGCTTTTATCAAAGTTCTGAAAACGGCAGAAGAAGCTGCTAATTCCTCCATTAGTTCCAGTGATCATGTAGCCATATCAGTTGTCACATTTGAGGGTTGCTTTTCTCCATACCTTGGGCTGCTATGTGAAGAAAACAAAAATTATAACAAAATCGAGTTGTCGAAAGTTAATTTCTGACTTTTTTGAGAAGATTCTAATAATAGAAATAAAAGTTAAAAGAATTCATAATAAATGTGAAAAGAAAACACCAATGATATGCAAAACCGTGCCAATACTAATTCTGATCATTATGTGACTTGTATCCTGCATTTGTCACCAGTGTTCCCATCTGCAGACTCTTCACTCTAATTTTCAGTTGTCTCTGAGCTACTGGATGGAGAGTAGCTGCTATAACATCTCCCATACACACAGACATGAGGGATTGCTGCTCTCCTGTCATTATTTATCACCTGTCTAGAAGCAGCAGCATTTAGGATGTTACACTGCAGTACTGAGCAGTGTAGTTGTGAATCCAGCACTGAGGTGAGAAACTCTTACTAAAGAAACAGCACAGTGTGTGTCTCTGCCTCTCTCCTCCAACCAAAACCATAAATAAGGTTTTTATTTAAATTTATAAAAAATGTGTTTGAATGCAAGGGAAAATAACATTTGCAATAAAAAAAATTAGCTATAAAAAATGCAATTATTTGGTAAAAAATATTGAAAGTTGCTGCCATTTTTTTAAGTGAAAAAATATGCAAAAATCACTAACAACCTTTTGAGCAATAAATACAAATCGAGTTCCAAGCCCTATAAAATAATTGGAGGTAAACGATGATATGTTCCCGTTAGTTCATTGTTTTTCTTTGATGAAAACTGAGCAGCAGCAAATCTATGGTAATGATATCAAGATAAGAGCTTGGAGCCCGTCCATGAGTCTGGGATGGGAATTATTATGTAACGGAACAGCGGTTGCTCATTATACAAGCGACATGGCGGCTTTTGTAGAACTGCGTATGAAAACGGTGAGGGAAATATAGGAAATGGAACATCAACACATTGGACTTAAGGTGCTAATTGTGGGTCTCCATGATTTACATGTCACATTGTCCAGTCATCCTTTAAAAAGCTGATCATGGAAGGAAATTCTGGAGAAAAATTGGGCAATAATTGGCTTAAAAAGTGCTCTCCAATGTGACAAACGTTAATATTTGGCAATGAAAAGTATCAGCCTGTTGGTTTAGCAGTTGTTGACAACTACTGAATGTTCTTGGTTTCGAGACCTTTCTTTATCTAGGACTTCTCAACGATTTAAAGAGGTTCATGACAAAAGACATTATTGGTAGGTCTTGATGTGATTCTGTAGGATTTCTAGAACGAAGAGGCCACTTTTTGTCTCTTCAAGCCTCTTCATTCCTTGACTTTGTAATCTTTGCATTCCATATCCGGTTGGAGAAACATGGTGGCTCCTTCATATTAGTATCGGTGTCTTTGTACACAAACTCCCACCAAACTCTTATTTATTAAGTTCGTCCACCAGGAGTTTCAAAAAGTTGACAAGTTAAGTCGTTCCGAGTTGTCAAAACTGCGGCTACAAGAACCCGAATCTCCCCACTTTTCAGTCGATCCGGTATTAAATACATTTTACCGTATCCAATGTTTACCCTGTTCTGCTGTTGTCCTGTAATATCAGCAATTATTTTCTGGAGTGTCTACTTCTGCATATCAATACCTTTCTTTTCTATTTGATACCCAAATAATTCTTTTTTTGTGCCTCATACCCCTAGAAAATAGTAACATATGAAGCTTTGAAACTTATCCAATATAGATGCTTACAAATAAAGTTGGGAAGATCATTTGAAATTAAAATTTGCCGATTTTGCCAAATGTTTCATGCAAAGCCTCTAGTTGGCTGGAAAATATGTCTAAAACACTTTGATGTCTACTAGGACTGTTTTGAACCCTTTTGAGCTTTTTAAAGCAAATACCAGGTAAACCAGATGCTAAGCATCAATGAGCACATTTTGTAAGGTAGACAGTTGTGTTTAAATATCTAGTTTATGGAGATTTTTGGCTTAAAAAAATGGCTAGCTTGTCTTACAATGCTTGAAGCACAATGTATGTGACACACAAGACTTGGTTTCAGGATTTTGATTTAGTAGCAAAATTAGCACTGAGAGGCTTAATACTGCCCTCCTTGTTTGGAGTGTGTGAAGCATTAAAAAAATGATCATTGAGGTGCTGTTATTGCAGTAAATCTCAGATCAATCAGTTTACAGTCACACTGACTATGCAGGTCCAGCATCTAAATGAAGAAAAATGTCCAGCTCCACCGAATCCGTGAAGATAAAATTTCTCTATTCACAAGCTTGTAACATAGAGGGTACAAACTTCAGCACGAACCATATGGGTGTGAATCTCAACGCGTTTCTGGAGACTAAGCTCATGAATAAGGGAGCTTAGTCTCCAGAAACGCGTTGAGATTCACACCCATATGGTTTGTGCTGGAGTTGTACCCTCTATGTTACAAGTTTGTGAATAGAGAAATTTTATCTTCACGGATTCGGTGGAGCTGGACATTTTTCTTCTTTTGGACCTTACACGTTTGGACACAGCGGGTCCGTGCTCCCGAAGTTCAACTAATGCATCACGGGTTTGCTGGTTTATTTCTCTTCTCCTCAAAGGCCCAGCATCTCCCTACTTAGGAGATAGCACCATACATTGCCCGCAATATATCCCCATACATTGTGCTCTCCAAAAATATCTTCATACATGCTTCTTTGATGAATACTAAACTGTTACCCCCAAAATTATGACCATTTCCATCCAATCCTTATTTTCGCACCAAAGCTACTGGCAACTGTTGGCTCCAACATTTCTTGATGTGGTAGATGCCCCGTTTGCTTCATCTTGAGATTTCAATGCGCTCAATGCATTTTTTTCATGGCCAAATGTGTATGGTTTGGGTCTGAAAAGATGGGGGGCGAGGAGCTGGAGTGGTGACTATATAGGTTCCTAGAAACTCATTTTAACTGACCTAAAAAAAACCATCCTAATGTCTATGGTTTGGGTCAGGAAAGGTGGTGTGCCGAGGAGGATTGTGTATTTTAGTGGGAATCTTTCACCAGGGCACTGAGTGCTGCTCTGAATAGCACATTGCCTATTTGCCGCTAGTCCAGTCTCCGCTCCCCTGTACCTTTCCTGTGCCCTGAAACAACCTCCATTCTATCATTCCCATATTGTTGTACATTGTGATAGAGAAGCATTATTCAGTTCTGCTCAGCACCCGCGAGCATTCATCCCCGCTGAATCCATGTGATGCGCTCGGCAAAGTTCTGCTGCCTATTATGTCTTTTTTTTTGTTCCTGCTTAGTATATTAGGACAATAGGAAAGTGTTTTTAGCCCCTATCCCAAGCCTAGAGGAGAATGAGCTGGATAGAGCTCAGATCCATGAAGAGCAAAGATCTGTGATGCATCTCTTAACAGGGCTTATAAAAGAGATAACAATGTACATGACTGGAGTCCTCTATAGCCGTAAGATAAGATTTACGTTTCTCCCATCTAAAGAACTAGTCTTCTGTCAGACGGAAACGCTCTTTCTTCTTCTAAGGATGATAAAACTTCAATAACCCGTCTCTTGAAGAACAATTGTCAATTGTAGATGACGTTATCAGTGGCCAAAATGGTCTTGATGTACATTCGGCGATTTATCCTTCGTTTTCTTGGATTGACGCTGTCTTAGTGTCACGATGAATACTTTTGGTCTTCTAAAACATTGTTTGTTGACCTACCAGGGGCTGGACTTGCGTGTATTGGGTTGGCATATCATATTTTGTATAAAAGATTGGTTACTCGTAAACGCCAGCGCTGTGGAGTTGGTAAGCCAAGCCTTCGACTCCTCAATTTCCCTGACTCTTGATTCCGACTCCACAGCACTGGTCACTACTGAGCATGTGCATAAAGTGCAGCACAGATTCATCTCATCTACGACTCCACAGCACTGGTCATTACTGAGCATGTGCATAAAGTGCAGCACAGATTCATCTCATCTATGACTCCACAGCACTGGTCGCTACTGAGCATGTGCATGAAGTGCAGCACAGATTCATCTCATCTACGACTCCACAGCACTGGTCGCTACTGAGCATGTACATAAAGTGCAGCACAGATTCATCTCATCTACGACTCCACAGCACTGGTCACTACTGAGCTTGTACATAAAGTGCAGCACAGATTCATCTCATCTACGACTCCACAGCACTGGTCACTACTGAGCATGTACATAAAGTGCAGCACAGATTCATCTCATCTACGACTCCACAGCACTGGTCACTACTGAGCATGTACATAAAGTGCAGCACAGATTCATCTCATCTACGACTCCACAGCACTGGTCACTACTGACCATGTACATAAAGTGCAGCACAGATTTATCTCATCTACGACTCCACAGCACTGATCACTACTGACCATGTACATAAAGTGCAGCACAGATTCATCTCATCTACGACTCCACAGCACTGGTCGCTACTGAGCATGTACATAAAGTGCAGCACAGATTCATCTCATCTACGACTCCACAGCACTGCCTTGCTACTGAGCATGTACATAAAGTGCAGCACAGATTCATCTCATCTACGACTCCACAGCACTGGTCACTACTGAGCTTGTGCATAAAGTGCAGCACAGATTCATCTCATCTACGACTCCACAGCACTGGTCGCTACTGAGCATGTACATAAAGTGCAGCACAGATTCATCTCATCTACGACTCCACAGCACTGGTCGCTACTGAGCATGTACATAAAGTGCAGCACAGATTCATCTCATCTACGACTCCACAGCACTGGTCCCTACTGAGCATGTACATAAAGTGCAGCACAGATTCATCTCATCTACGACTCCACAGCACTGGTCACTACTGAGCATGTGCATAAAGTGCAGCACAGATTCATCTCATCTACGACTCCACAGCCCTGGTCACTATTGAGCATGTACATAAAGTGCAGCACAGATTCATCGCATCTGCAACTCCACAACTGTGATAACCAGCAGAAGTTGTCACTAGACATAAGGATTCCCAGCAATGGAGTCATATGATATGCGACACATCCAGATCTAACAGTGCTCAGGCCAGTAGATGGGAAATTTCAAGCAGGAATCCCATACGACATTAACATATGGAATTGTATGACATCACAAGAACACAGATGTTCTACAGCCAGAATCTCCATATTTTGGACCGTCTTGACTCGCAGACACATACAGGGCTCAGAGTAACTTGGCAAGACAGGATATGGACTGTGTTCAGACTGCACAGGTTCTGGATCTTCGGACAGAACGGATACTGACACGGAGAGAGGGTTGGATTCGGATCCTAGAACAGCCTCCGACAGTACGGACTCTGGAACTGTAACCAGGACTGACACAGGTGTATGTCCTAGTACTGATGGAATGGTTACAGGTTTGGATTCCGCTGGTGCGACTTAAAGGTTCAAGTACCGCCGGATGCGGTTACTGCATTCATGTACCGCCGGTGTGGCTTCAGGGGTCAGGTACTGCCGGATGCGGTTTCAGGTTCAGGCCCTGGCCATATAAAGACCAGGGGTTCTGATTCAAGCTCTGGCCACACAAGGGCCAGAAGATTCAGATACAGGGGCTGGGACCTGGCAACTCGGTAGTTGCACAAACACTAATGGGAAAACATTGCTCAAGCACCTCCCTACTGGGGACTGTGCCTTTCATACTAAATGCCTCCCAGCCATTGCCTAGGGGCATTTTCACAGTATGCGCACTACCCCTTTAAGAAGAGGTGAGTGCACAGGAAGCTTGAGAGCAGGAAAGCAGTAGGCTTGGAGGTCACCGCGCAGCCGGTGGCGGTGAGTATGTCTATGTCCCTGCACAGAGGAGGCAGGGGAACCACGCAGGGACGCCAGCATTTGTTACACCCACTAATGCTTTTCACCTCCTATACACTGGGATGGAGTGACAACTGCAGCTGCATACCCCTCTTCCCCTTTTTTTTCTATTTACTGTTTTGAACCAGACATAATAGATGACTCATGATGAGCATTTGGACATTTACAGAAGACATGCTGAAAGTGGAGGATGCCTAACTCACTAGAAACCCTTGGGACCCTTGGCTCAGAGTTATTCTTCGTGCACTTTTTCATTGTGTCTTCCAATCATAATGGAAGTTATATTACTCTGATGGGTGCTGTTGCATGATTGACACCCCCAGTGTGTGGGGAACCCATTGACTTTTTCCTACAAATTTTCCATCATTTTGACTAGAACAATATCCCTACGTCCTCCATTGCAGATTCTGTCTTATAAAATATTCATGTGCACCCAAATACTCATTCACATGCACCCGTTCACACTTTGTTTTATATATAATTATCAATTCACATTCGTTCATATCAAATTCACTTATTCATACTGCTGGTTTTCATAGTTTTTTTTAGCATAATTATGAGTTTTAAACTCGTACTACAAGCTCCAATTTCTGTCTTTCCTTTTTTCCAGTATACCTAAATTATACACTTATTTATAGTGTTTATTTTATGTTTTTTACTTATTTATGTATAATTAATTGGATTAATCCAAATTTTAAGCACTTATTGTTTCCCTTATGGTGCTTGTTATCATGTGTAATTTCTGTCCGATCACCATATATGTTTCTTTTCATATATTTACACGATCTTCGATTTTGTGGCTTTTGCTGACATTTGTTACATTATTATATGTAGTATTAACACATCTTTTACACATACTTACTGGTTATTTACCTCGATATCAGACTGGCGTATTTATTTTGCACATGTCTGATACGGGAGGACTTTCCGTCACGTTCTTTGTATTTATGACATTAGCCTTGATTTCATCTGCTATGGCTTAAATATCTTAAATATGCTAGTTCGATCCCCAGATGAAGCATACAAGCGAAACACAAGTGAGCTGGATCTCGTATGTTTTTGACTATGATAGCTAGGCGTGCTTGTTTAGTCTGGAATTTTGCTTGGTCCCCTTGCTATCTGTATTATCCAGCAGTATTGCTTCACGCTTTTTACCCGGTTTCCTTTTCAGTGTTCTCACTTAATACTTCATATTTTGACTTGGGCATTTCCTCTTTTTTATCATCATGCATGGTGTGCATTTGAGGCCACTGCAATGTTTTTGGTCTCTGTCGTTATATTTTTCACTTATATGAATTTTCACATAAGAAGGGGGTACACAATAGAAACAGGAGGACGGGGCGATTGTAGTGCAGCCTTTCACCGCTAGGTGAATATTCACGGAATCCTTCTGAATCAGTCTGATGGCCGACATCGTTGGGGAAGGTCATGTTTGCCTCCAGTGATTTTTTTTTTTCTCAACGAGTTGTTCAATCTTTCGCATATGTTGTTGTTTTGTTTTTATTGTAATTACAATCAACTTTCCAAACTAATAAAAATGTGATGAAAATTTGTCAAGCCATTGTAGAAGATCACCATCATGGGCTCACTCCCATGGGCATGGAGAGTAATGAATATTCATTCTCTTTAATAGCAGGCACACGCGATCACCCAGCCGCCGGAGGAGTCAGCGGCTGTAGCAAACAGTGTGCCCACTGTTAAAGAAGATGAATATGGTAATTGAGTTGCGTCTGTTGGATCCTCGGCAATCGATTTGTAATTGAGTTGTGTCTGCTGGGAACTGATTTTAGTTGAGTTGGACCTGTTGGGTCCTCTGGAACCGATTGAGATGGGTCTGTTAGATCTTCGAAAACAGATTGTAATTGAGTTGCGTCTGTTGGATTCTCGGCAATCAATTTGTAACTGAGTTGCATGTGTTGGATCCTCGGGAACCGATTGTAATTGAGTTGGGTCCTCGAAGAACGATTGTAATTGAGTTGGATCTGTTGGGTCCTTGGGAACCAATTGTAATTGAGTTGTGTATTGCGTCCTCAAAAACCTTTTGCCATTGAGTTGGATCTGTTGGGAACTCGAGAACCTATTGTAATTGAGTTCCCTCTGTTGGGTCTTCGAGAACCGATTGTAATTGAGTTGCCTCTGTTGGGTCCTCGAGAACCGATTGTAATTCATTTGCGTGTATTGGGTCCTCGGGGTCCTATTGTAATTGAGTTGGATCTGTTGGGTCCTCGAGAACCGATTGTAATTGAGTTGCCTTTGTTGGGTCTGTAAGAGTCATGTCGGTCTGGTAGTTGGGGGCAGGTATATCTCGCCTAGATACCTGTCCTATGTGAGTTAGGCTGCTCAGTGTCTTCAGCATACTCATGGGTTAATAAGTGCAGGTTTAAAAGATGACCAGCTGGAGGAATCAGGCGTCAGCCTGGGGCACACAGAATGCCTGTCTGTGTGGGACAAACGTGAGTGAGAGCTGTGCTCATGAACTGTGTAATGTTAGCTGGGTGGGAGAAGCCCCCCCAGTTGTTAGATAGCATCGTATTTGTTTAGTTAGAGCCGGACAGGCTAAGGATTTTTATGGTTTGTTTTTGTTATAATTGCTTTCACTTTAATAAATCTGACCTACGGTCAGTCTGCTCAGAATCCTGCTGTCCGCCTCAGAGTTTAATGCACCAACCACGTGACCTTTGACCCCAGCAAAGGCGATCCCGGAGTGTTTTGTCACATTGTGGTGGAGAACGCGGGCACTCCGTGGCACAGGCGACAGTATGGAAGACGTGGTGAAAGCCCTAGTACAGTCCGCTGCCGTACAGCAGGAAGCTAATCGCTTGATGGCCGCACAGCTGAAGGAGTTGGTGGACGTGACGACTGCAGACCGCCAGCTTCTCCAACAGGTGGCGCAGCGCTTAGTGAGCATGCCTGAGGCTAACCCGGAAGCAGAGTCCAGGAGAATCCATGTGAGTCGGTACTGGCAAAAGCTGACCGCAGAAGATGACGTCGAGGCGTACCTGACAACGTTTGAGCGGACAGCGTTGAGAGAGAAGTGGCCGAAGGAACGATGGGCCGATCTAATTGCTCCGTTTCTCTCCGGTGAGGCCCAAAAAGCTTACCATGACTTGGACCCGGAAGTCGCTCAGGACTTTGAGAGGCTGAAAGCTGAGGTCCTGGCCCGGCTGGGTGTGACGACGGCTGTCCGTGCACAGAGGGTACATCAGTGGACCTATCAGCCAGATAAACCACCGCGATCGCAGATGTTCGACCTGATCTACTTGATAAAGAAATGGCTGCAACCCGAGGTACTGACAACTCCGGAGATAATCCAGCGGGTCGTTCTGGACAAGTACCTGAGAGTACTACCACCGGCGCTGAAAAAGTGGGTGAGCCAAGGAAATCCCGCGACAGCGGATCAATTGGTGGACTTGGTGGAGCGTTATTCCGTGGCGGAAGGACTTCCTGATGATACCGCTACTACCCGAACTGTACCTCCTCCTCGTGGAACCGGTAAGACTGTTCCAGGGACTGCGGGGGAAGGAAAATTGCCAAAAACTGTGGGGGAGGAACACGGGACTGCTCGCACCCCGAGATCAAGGGTGTCGGACTCTGGTTTCAATAGGGGGCCTGTTAGGTGTTTCCGTTGCCATGAGAAGGGCCATGTTTCTGCAAACTGTCCTGTTACCACTGAACCCATGCAGTGTGACGTTACGGACTCTAAGAAACGCATGTCTTTGGTTACACGGCTAGTAAGTGTGAATGCGGGTCAAAATGATACAGCGAAACACCTGTGATAATTATCTGTTGATGGGAAAAATGTTGTGGCATTACTAGACTCTGGAAGTGTGGTGACTCTGGTGAAAGCCAGTCTGGTGGCACTTCCATCTGGTCCGTCTGATAAATTTTCTGTAACGTGTGTGCATGGTGACACCTGCTCATATCCTACAGCGGCCATATGTATCTCCACTCCCTATGGGTCTGTGCAACACAAAGTGGGACTCGTTCCCGCATTGTTACATGATATAATCCTGGGCAGGGATTTTCCTCATTTCTGGCCGTTGTGGGAGAATCAGTTGCTCCTTCACGGTAGCTGTAACCGTGAATCTTCTCCCATGCTATCTGGAGGTCCCGAGCTCCTGGAGGAGACCCCACAGGAAGATGCTGCTGGGGAGATTAGTGAATCTAACCTTCAGTACCCCTTCTCAGTTATGGCGGGGGAAACTGAGGAAACTCAGCGAGAGGAGGGGGCAGGTAGCCATCCAGCCCCCTGCCTGCCAGATTTGGAAGTCCAGGTGGATGACTTCCACAGCGAGCAAATGAAAGATCCTACTCTGGCTCCGGCTAGGAAAAACGTAAAAATAATAGATGGGGTACCCGTAGAACCTGACACCAGGCTAGCATACCCGTATATGGTTCTTGAAAATGATTTGCTCTACCAGGTAGAGCAAAAAGGGGAGGACACTGTGCAACGGTTAGTGGTACCCAAACCTTATCGGCGGAAGGTACTGGACCTGGCCCACGGACATATAATGGGGGGACATCTGGGGGTGCAGAAAACCACAGAAAGGATATCCCATTGTTTTGTGTGGCCCGGCTTACATAGTGATGTGCGTAACTATTGTGAGTCCTGTCCAGAGTGCCAGATCTCCGCACCTAAAACTCGGTGCCGTAGCCCTTTGGTACCTCTCCCTGTCATTGGAGTCCCATTTGAGAGAATTGGGATGGATTTGGTTGGGCCCCTTCCCCGGTCCGCACGTGGGCACCTACATATTCTCGTCATCGTGGACTATGCCACTCGCTACCCGGAAGCCATCCCTTTACGAAACATGGCTACCAAAACGATTGCTAAAGAGTTGGTACAAGTGTTTAGTCGGGTGGGAATTCCTAAACAGATACTCACCGACCAGGGGACTCCCTTTATGTCAAGGGTAATGAAGGAGCTCTGTAGGCTCCTACAAATAGACCCATTGCGTACATCTGTCTATCGCCCTCAAACAGATGGGTTGGTTGAGCGGTTCAATAAAACCTTAAAACAAATGCTCCGGAAGGCGATAGACAAAGACGGGAAGAACTGGGATTACTTGTTACCCTATTTGCTGTTTGCCATTAGGGAAGTTCCCCAGTCTTCCACAGGATTCTCGCCTTTTGAACTATTGTACGCACATCGTCCCCGTGGTCTGTTGGACGTCGCAAAAGAAACCTGGGAAGGTCAAGTCACTCCCTTTAAAACGGTGATCGACCATGTAACACAAATGCAGGACCGTATTGCCGCGGTCATGCCCATTGTTAGGGACCATATGTTACAGGCCCAGGGAGCCCAGCGGCAAAGTTATGATAGAGGTGCTAAGGTCCGTACCTTTGTATCCGGGGATAGGGTGTTGATCCTAATCCCTACGGTGGATATGAAATTTCTGGCGAAGTGGCATGGCCCCTTTGAGGTCATGGAGAGGGTTGGTGAAGTGAACTATAAAATATACCAGTCTGGTAAAAGAAAGCCAGAACAGATTTACCATGTGAATCTGATAAAACCCTGGAAAGACCGCTCTGCCCTAGCGGTGGATATACCCCGCCCGGTTTGCGCACCTACCGTACCGGAGGTGCAGATTGCCGAGACTCTCTCGGAACGACAAAAATCTGAGGTGAAGCAGTTTTTGTTACAGAACCGACAGTTTTTCTCGGAAAAACCTGGCCAGACTAAGCTGGTGAAACATGAGATCGTCACAGAACCCGGGGTCACAGTCCATGTGAAGCCTTACCGGATTCCGGAAGCCCGCCGTGAAGCCGTCTCCCGGGAAGTGAGGGCAATGTTGGACTTAGGAGTCATTGAGGAGTCGCACAGCGCTTGGTCCAGTCCAATCGTGTTGATACCCAAGCCGGATGGCTCCATAAGATTTTGTAATGACTTTAGGAAACTGAATGCGGCTTCTAAATTTGATGCGTATCCTATGCCCTGGGTCGATGAGTTGATCAACCGGCTTGGTAAAGCCCGATACATTACGACCCTGGATCTAACAAAGGGGTACTGGCAGATCCCGCTGGCCGAGGTGGCCAGAGAAAAGACGGCATTTGCTACACCGGAAGGTCTGTTCCAGTATATCTACATGCCATTTGGACTTCACGGAGCACCAGCAACGTTCCAGAGACTGATGGATCGAGTCTTGAGGCCCCACAGGCAGTACGCTTCTGCCTACCTCGATGACATCGTAATTTACAGCATGGACTGGGGGACTCACCTCCAGAAAGTACAGGCGGTGATTAGTGTTGAGCGATACCGTCCGATACTTGAAAGTATCGGTATCGGAAAGTATCGGCCGATACCGGCAAAGTATCGGATCCAATCCGATACCGATACCCGATACCAATACAAGTCAATGGGACTCAAGTATCGGACGGTATCCCTGATGGTTCCCAGGGTCTGAAGGAGAGGAAACTCTCCTTCAGGCCCTGGGATCCATATTAATGTGTAAAAGAAAGAATTAAAATAAAAAATATTGCTATACTCACCTCTCCGACGCAGCCTGGACCTCACGGAGGGAACCGTTCTTTGCTTAAAATTCGCGCGTTTACTTCCTTCCGTGAAGTCCCGGCTTGTGATTGGTCGCGTGCCGCCCATGTGGCCGCGACGCGACCAATCACAGCAAGCCGTGACGTAATTTCAGGTCCTTCAGGATTTTAAAATTACGTTCTGGCTTGTGATTGGTCGCGTCGCGGTCACATGGGCGACGCGACCAATCACAAGCCGTGACGTCATGGGAGGCAGCGGTGGACTCCGCGTCTGATGACGGCGCTTCACAGGATATCCTCCACAGTCTCTATATAGGTCCAGCGTTTACTTAAGGCGCCACATGTACCCCGGGACAATATTGTCTCTATACGCAAGTCTCACCATAGTACGTTACTGATGAAGGTCCATATGACGGACCGAAACGTTTATTGGGTACTACAATAAATACTTCACTAAAAGCATCAAGTTGAGTGCTAGGTTTTTTTCACTATTATATGAAGGTGTGGGAGCCTACCTTAGCACCATTCTAGCAGTTCGTGCACACGCTTTTACCTTTACGTCATGGGAGGCAGGACACGCGCGCATTTTAAAATGCGCGCGTGTCCTGCCTCCCGTGACGTCCCGGCTTGTGATTGGTCGCGTCGCCCATGTGGCCGCGACGCGACCAATCACAGCAAGCCGTGACATAATTTCAGGTCCTTCAGGATTTTAAAATTACGTTCTGGCTTGTGATTGGTCGCGCGTGTCCTGCCTCCCATGACGTCACGGCTTGTGATTGGTCCAGGCTGCGTCGGAGAGGTGAGTATAGCAATATTTTTTATTTTAATTCTTTCTTTTACACATTATTACATTAATGTTGTTTCGATACCGATACCCGATACCACAAAAGTATCGGATCTCGGTATCGGAATTCCGATACCCGCAAGTATCGGCCGATACCCGATACTTGCGGTATCGGAATGCTCAACACTAGCGGTGATTGATGACCTGCGAGAAGCAGGCTTAACTGCGAACCCCAAGAAATGTCACATCGGGCTTGAAGAAGCCCGATATTTGGGCTACGTGATAGGCAGAGGAGTGATTAAGCCCCAGATCGACAAAATACAGGCTATTCAGAGCTGGCCGCAGCCAGTGAATAAGAAACAAGTTCAAGCGTTCCTGGGGATTGCCGGCTATTATCGCCGGTTCATACCCAACTTTGCAGCCATTGCCACCCCCTTGACGGATCTTACCAAAGGGAAGGATTCCGTCATGTTAAAGTGGACTTCAGCGGCCAAAGAGGCCTTCCACAGCCTGAAACGGGCTTTGTGCTCTCAGCCCGTACTAGTGACTCCCGATTTCAGCAGCGAGTTTGTGGTGCAAACTGATGCCTCTGATACTGGTATCGGAGCTGTACTTTCCCAGGTGAAGGACGGAGTGGAACACCCGGTCCTCTACCTCAGCCGGAAATTAAATGTACATGAGCAGAGGTATGCCGTGGTTGAAAAAAAGTGCCTAGCCATTAAATGGGCTCTCGACTCCCTCAAGTATTACCTGGCAGGTAGGAAGTTTAAGCTGGTCACGGACCTTGCCCCTCTCAAGTGGATGCAACTCCACAAGGACCGTAATAGTAGGGTAACTCGTTGGTTCCTTGCCCTGCAGGCCTACTCTTTCACAGTAGAGCATCGCCCAGGGGCGCAGATGGGAAACGCCGATGCGCTATCCCGAGTGCACTGTTTCGGGAGTGTCCTTGCTCGACCGGAGTGGTCTGAGCGGGGGGGGGGATATGTATGAGTCATGTCGGTCTGGTAGTTGGGGGCAGGTATATCTCGCCTAGATACCTGTCCTATGTGAGTTAGGCTGCTCAGTGTCTTCAGCATACTCATGGGTTAATAAGTGCAGGTTTAAAAGATGACCAGCTGGAGGAATCAGGCGTCAGCCTGGGGCACACAGAATGCCTGTCTGTGTGGGACAAACGTGAGTGAGAGCTGTGCTCATGAACTGTGTAACGTTAGCTGGGTGGGAGAAGCCCCCCCAGTTGTTAGATAGCATCGTATTTGTTTAGTTAGAGCCGGACAGGCTAAGGATTTATTTTTATGGTTTGTTTTTGTTATAATTGCTTTCACTTTAATAAATCTGACCTACGGTCAGTCTGCTCAGAATCCTGCTGTCCGCCTCAGAGTTTAATGCACCAACCACGTGACCTTTGACCCCAGCAAAGGCGATCCCGGAGTGTTTTGTCACAGGTCTTAGAGAACCGATTGTAATTGAGTTGCCTCTGTTGGGTCCTCGAGAATCGATTGTAATTCAGTTGCGTGTATTGGGTCCTCGAGGACCTACTGTAATTCAGTTGGATCTGTTGGGTTCTTGAGAACCGATTTGTAATTGAGTTGCCTCTGTTGGGTCCTCGAGAACTGATTGTAATTGAGTTGCCTCTGTTGGGTCCTCAGGAACCGATTGTAATTGAGTTGCCTCTGTTGGGTCCTCGAGGACCTATAGTAATGGAGTTGGATCTGTTGGGTCCTTGGGAACCGATTGTAATTGATTGGATTTGTTGAGTCCTCTTAGTTTCTGCAATGAGATTGGATACAACACTTCATTATGTAAGCATCATAAATGACAAATTTAGTAACGGTCTAGGCATCCTCAACGCCTTATGCCCTGTAGACCCTCCATGGGAATCTTGGCTCAAACTGGTTAAAAATCTTTGTGCCAGGACAGAATTTTTCAAGTACATAAGAGTATGCCTATAAGACCAAGTGATCTCCAGATCTGCCGCTGTTTTCTAACTCGCACTCATGCGTCAGTTCATGGAGATCTCGGTGTGAACACGGTCTTGAATCCTTCATTTTTCTACAGTAGAACTTGCTCGTTATCAAATCCAGGTCACTCCGACTGATGTAATATTATGTTAATGCGAGAGCAGCCGCAGCGGACACGAAGCTTTGAAGGATTCTCAGCGTGAACTCAGAATGGTTTTATAAGAAGAATATAAAAGCCAAATGTTTTGTATCTACGAGGAAATTTCATTCAATGAGACTTAGAAATAAGAACATGATGGCTGCTAGGACAAAGGACTCCTGCAGGCTGGATATGTAGACTGGTACAGCTTGTAGACGTCTCGATGCTACGTGAATGATGCACATGTGTCCTTCTCTATCTTAGAGTGGCGCCGAGATGAATGGCTTTGGAAATAAACACTGATTTCACCATACTCAATTAGAGGTGGTTTATGCTAGAGGTGATCTTATATCAGCATCCAGTGATTGTGATATAAATTGTACCCTGTAGAGGCTTTTACTAAAAAAAAAACAAAAAAAACCATTTTTCTTCTAATTTACTTATTGATGAGCTTTTGCAAAGTTATGAATCTTTGTAATATCTTCCATTATCTTATTTTTTTTTCTCTCCCAAACACCATGCTTAAAATGCTGGTTTATCTGCCATGTTTGTGCTACTTTAGTCGCTGCTTTGAACTGCAGCTCTGGCAAGAATCTGAATTCAAACACTATTTACAAACGCTGCCTCCATGTGAGCATTTCTCCTCCCCTCCTTCTTGCTCAGACAGAATGTTTGTAATATGCATTCTTGTTAAAGCTGCAGTTCAAAGCCGCATCTAAAAGGACAGTAACAAGGGCGTTAAAACAGAACTCTCACCATTTTGTTTAGGAGAGAGGGAATCAAAATAATGTAATTAAGTATATGCCAAGGATTCCTAACTTTTCTATCAATGTTTAGAGAATAATAGAAAAAAAGTTTAGGTACTCTTTAATAAAATTTGCTGAAAATATTAATGTGGAATGGGCATGTGGCTATTGTTGCTAACTTAATGCAAATTATGTTTATAGGGCATATATGGCGTCCATTGCTTTAAAAAATTCAAGCGCTGCTGCTGCTTCCTTTCCAAGCCCTGCCATGCACCAAAATAGTAGTTTCCCCCCACATATGGGGTATTAACGTACCCAGATGAAATTGCACAACAAAATTTGGAGTCCATTTTCTCATGATACCCTTGTGAAAGTAAAAAAACATTGGGGCTAAAGTAAAATTTTGGTGAAAAAAAAAAAAGTTAAATGTTCATTTTTTCCTTTCACATCCCATTAATTCATGTGAATCACCTGAAGGGTTAATTAACTTCTTGAATGTGGTTTTGAGCACCTTGAGGGGTGCAGTTTTTACAATGATGTCAGTTTTGGATATTTTCTATCATATAGGTCGCCCAAATCTACTTCAAATGTGATGATGTGGTCCTTAAAAAAAAGAGGTTTTTGTAAATGTTGTTGAAAAAAATGAGAAATCGCTGATCAACTTGAACGCTTCTAACTTTCCTAACAAAAAAAAATGATGTTTCAAAAATGATGCTGATGTAAAGTAGACATGTGGGAAATGTTATGTATCAAGTATTTCTTGTGACATATCTCTCTGATTTAAGGGCATATAAATTTAAAGTTTGAAAATTGCGAAATTTTCATTTTTTTTGGTTACATTTTCGATATCTTCACAAATAAACGCAAATCCTATTGATTAAATTTTGCCACTTAAAGCACAATATGTCACGGAAAAGCAATTTCAGAATCAGTGGGATCCATTGAAGTTTTTCAGGATTATTACCCCATAAAGTGACGCTGGTCAGATTTAAAAAAATTTGTCCTGGTCATTAAAGTGAGAATTAGCTCGGTCACTAAGAGTGGAAATAAGCAAACAAATTTAGGGCGTTGCAGAACTTTTAATTGGATGATAATTAAGCTTTTTTTTTAATATAATCTGTATTATAATGAAGCAGAGGTTTCCTTTAATGCCGCTTTTATGAAGTAGCTGTCTCTTTAAGCGGATCGGGTGCCCTGTCTGTTTTCTGACTTTTTCTTGACTAGAGAAATTGATTTTCGCAGAGATCATTAGAAAGCAGAGAGGGTCACGGAAGCTTATTGAAGCCGAGCTGTACATGAATAATTAAGAGGAGCTTGCAGGCTCAGCTTAGTGCCAAGCGCACCCAGCAAACAGGGATATTCGCTGTGCTTAAAGTACATGTACTGAATAAACACATTGATCGCAGGCGCGGAGTCAATCAATGGACTTGTCAGAACTTTCACAAACATTTTTGTCTATTGAAATCTTTGTCAGAACTTCAGTCTCTGTCTTTACCATTAAGAACATTATTTAATATCAATATCATTAAGGTGGAAGATAATAAAGATTCCAATAAATGGCAGCAAACGAAAAAATTGAAAATATGAAGAATTCATTGCCATGAAATGACTTGATTTTCAAAACGTTTTTCTTCATAGCACATTTTATGGAAAAGGTCTTATAGGGTTGTTATTGTGGTGCATCGTTATAGTTTTTACTGTAGTAGTCCATGTCACAATTCTGTTGTTGGGTATCCCGGGGCCAATGGCTCCTTCCTTGTCCCTAACGCTAAGGGCGCCCTAGCTGTCCCTTCTCCCCGGATTACTTCTGATGGTGAAGATGCCGGGGCCACGTACCTTGCTGAGCTCCAGAATCTGCCCTATATCTGTCCCCCTCTGCCATCCAAGGAAAAGGAGATTAGTAGTGTATGAAAATACAGGAACAAGACAAACAAGGGAGGATATACAGGGATAAATGAAAATTCCAATCTCACAAATGTACACTCACAGACAACAGAGTGGAACATTGGAGAGTGAAGGAAGGAAAAAACAATGAGGAGAAGATGAGGAAATGCACACACCAAATAACCAAGCAAAAGTCTATAGATAAACACTTTAAACACCTCATCAAACAACCAATAGCTCCAATTCCAGAGCCAGGCAGTGTGAAACTAACATTGCCATCCTTAATTTCCAGAGGCAAGTAGTATATATAGGAGAGAGGAGTGGCCAACACTGAACAGCTGAGACCATCAACTCAGGAAAGCACTAGAAGCTCTCACTGCTATCTGAAACCGGCTTTTTGTAATATGAAGGTGAAGTGGTTCTAATCAGTGCAGGAGTAGGAGAAATCAGATGCTGTGGTCTTCTGGCTCCTTTCTGTTGTGGTAAATCCATGACAGTCCATGTATAAAAGTTGTGCTTCATTTATTTGCATTCTTCATTCAGATTTTCAGATTAACTTAACTTGATGTCATTCTGTAATAATGTTGGAATTCTGTTTGTGATCATTCTTTCTCTACGTTTTGTTTACTGCCCCCTATGTACAAGACTATAGCTAGTATAATACTGCCCCTATGTTCAAGAATATAACTACTATATTACTGCCCCTATGTTCAAGAATATAACTACTATAATACTGCCCCTATGTACAAGAATATAACTACTATAATACTGCTCCTATGTACAAGAATATAACTACTATAATACTGCCCCTATGTACAAGAATATAACTACTATAATACTGCCCCCTATGTACAAGAATATAACTACTATAATACTGCCCCTATGTACAAGAATATAACTACTATAATACTGCCCCTATGTACAAGAATATAACTACTATAATACTGCCCCCTATGTACAAGAATATAACTACTATAATACTGCCCCTATGTACAAGAATATAACTACTGTAATACTGCTCCTATGTACAAGAATATAACTACTATAATACTGCTCCTATGTACAAGAATATAACTGCTATAATACTGCTCCTATGTACAAGAATATAACTACTATAATACTGCTCCTATGTACAAGAATATAACTACTATAATACTGCCCCCTATGTACAAGAATATAACTACTATAATACTGCCCCTATGTACAAGAATATAACTACTATAATACTGCCCCCTATGTACAAGAATATAACTACTATAATACTGCCCCTATGTACAAGAATATAACTACTATAATACTGCCCCCTATGTACAAGAATATAACTACTATAATACTGCCCCTATGTACAACAATATAACTACTATAATACTGCCCCTATGTACAAGAATATAACTACTATAATACTGCCCCCTATGTACAAGAATATAACTACTATAATACTGCCCCCTATGTATTACTTTGGATAGCAGTCATGCTTTCTGTCAGCTAATATCAGAAGCACTAGTGGACTATTGGTAGGCTATTTAGCCTAGTTATTTCCTTAGCACGTCCTCACTATATATTATCATCTCATATATGACGGTTCAGCTCAGTGCATTGCAGGTGTTGCAGCAGGATAATCATGTTTATCAGTGTACCTATACCACCTTTATAACATCTATGGACACTGGTAATTTTTTAAATGCTATAATTCATCCACTGTATATTTGGTCTTTGTGATTGTATATTTTTTTAAATAAAATTTGTTATACTTTATTATCAACCCCTATTCTGGCATGGATTTTGTGCACAATGACATTGTGAACAACGGTATATTGTTTTGACATTATTTATTGATCCACTGCCTTGCCCGTTTTGTAGGTTTATAAGAATAAAACTACTATAATACTGCCCCTATGTACAAGAATATAACTACTATAATACTGCTCCTATGTACAAGAATATAACTACTATAATACTGCTCCTATGTATAAGAATATAACTACTATAATACTGCCCCCTATGTACAAGACTATAACTGCTATAATACTGCCCCTATGTACAAGAATATAACTACTATAATACTGCCCCTATGTACAAGAATATAACTACTATAATACTGCCCCTATGTACAAGAATATAACTACTATAATACTGCTCCTATGTACAAGAATATAACTACTATAATACTGCCCCCTATGTACAAGAATATAACTACTATAATACTGCCCCTATGTACAAGAATATAACTACTATAATACTGCCCCAATATACAAGAATATAACTACTATAATACTGCCCGCACTATGTACAAGAATACTACTATAATACTGCCTCCTATGTACAAGAATATAACTACTATAATACTGCTCCTATGTACAAGAATATAACTGCTATAATACTGCCCCTATGTACAAGAATATAACTACTATAATACTGCCCCTATGTACAAGAATATAACTACTATAATACTGCCCCTATGTACAAGAATATAACTACTATAATACTGCCTCATGTACAAGAATATAACTACTATAATACTGCCCCTGTGTACAAGAATATAACTATTATAATACTGCTTCTATGTACAAGGATACAATATAACTGCTATATTAGAGTATGTAGTCTGTGCTATATTGAGGCTGATTATTAGATACTAGATGGTGGCCCGATTCTAGCGCATTGGGTATTATAGAATATGTATGTATGTATGTATGTACGTCACGCTTAGCACAGCCCGTGTAGTATATAGCACAGCCACGTAGTATGTAACACAGCCACGCAGTATATAGCCAGCCACGTAGTATACAGCACAGCCATCTAGTATATAGCAGCCACATAGTATATAGCACAGCCCACGTAACAGACAGCCACGTAGTATATAGCACAGCCACGTAGTATATAGCAGCCACATAGTATATAGCACAGCCCACATAATATATAGCACAGCCGACACAGTATATAACACAGGCCACAAAGTATATAGCAGCCAGGCAGTATATAACACAGGCCACGTAGTATATAGCAGCCAGGCAGTATATAACACAGGCCACGTAGAATATAACACAGCCCACGCAGTACATAACACTGCCCACGTAGTATATAGCAGCCAGGCAGTATATAACACAGCCCATGTAATATATAACACAGCCCACATAGTATATAACACAGGCCACGTAGTATATAGCACAGACAACGTAGTATATAACACAGGCCACATAGTATATAACACAGCCCACGCAGTATAGAACGCAGCCCACGCAGTATAGAACGCAGCCCACGCAGTATAGAACGCAGCCCACGTAGTATAGAACACAGCCCACGTAGTATATAACACTGCCCACGCAGTATAGAACGCAGCCCACGCAGTATAGAACGCAGCCCACGTAGTATAGAACGCAGCCCACGCAGTATATAACATTGCCCACGCAGTATAGAACACAGCCCACGCAGTATAGAATGCAGTCCACGCAGTATAGAACACAGCCCACGCAGTATATAACACAGCCCACGTAGTATACAGCAGTGTGGGCACCAAATCCCTGTTAAAAAAAAAAAAAATTAAAATAAAAAATAGTTATATACTCACTCTCCGGTGTCCACTGAAGCTGTCCCGATGCGCGCGATGCTGCCGCCAGCTTCCGTTCCCAGTGATGCATTGTGAAATTACCCAGATGACTTAGCGGTCTCGCGAGACCACTAAGTCATCTGGGTAATTTCGCAATGTATCACTGGGAACGGAAGCTGGCGGCAGCATCGTGCGCATCGGTGGACGCTGGAGGGTGAGAATAGCACAATTTTAAATTTTTTTTAATTTTTAACATTTTATCTTTTTACTATTGATGCTGCATAGGCAGCATTAATAGTAACAAGTTGGTCCAGGATGGGGCGACACATTGGCGCTGACTGGAGGGGAGTAGGGAGGGGCACTGACTGGAGGAGAGTAGGGAGAGGCCAATTCGCGGCCGGACTAAGCCTGTCGCTGATTGGTCGCATCCGGCCGGGCGTGACCATTCTGCGACGTGGGATTTCCGTTACAGACAGACAAACAGATGGAAGTACCCCTTAGTCAATTATAGATAGATTATATGCTGCAGCGCTGACTATGGAAAATTGCTAACATCACAACAATTGGTTACAGAGGATTTTCTTACAATACAGGAAAACATTGTAGGAAATTCATTATTTGTCATTGACTGGTCATTGAGGCACAATGACTATCAACTCAACTCTGCCACATCCGCGTAAATGAATCATAAAGCCTGAATAATGATGGTTTAACCCAGTGATGTTGCTTAAATTTGTCAGAAATCTTTAGTTTCCTTTTTAGAATGCACATTTTCTATGCATACCATACTACACAATACTCCCACAAATGAGTCATTGATTGCAAACAAGATTTGTTTGGTTTTTTTCGCACCCAAAAAAGTCATTTTTATAACAAATTTATTTAAGACCATATGTCCAAAATGAGTACACCTCAATGAAAGTCTTAGGAGCAATGCTTAAATTTAGAGTACACCCCAATGAAAGTCTTAGGAGCAATGCTTACATTTAGTGTACACCCCAATGAAAGTCTTAGGAGCAAGGCTAAAATTTAGAGTATATCCCAATGAAAGTCTTAGGAGCAATGCTTATATTTAGAGTACACCCCAATGAAAGTCTTAGGAGCAATGCTTAAATTTAGAGTATATCCCAATGAAAGTCTTAGGAGCAATGCTTATATTTAGAGTACACCCCAATGAAAGTCTTAGGAGCAAGGCTAAAATTTAGAGTACAAAATGTAACAAAAATTTGACCACAGGTACGTCTAATCATTCATTACACAGGTGTCCAGCAGACAGGCGACTATAAAAGCCCGTTACTTAACAAAGAAAACCCCTTCCCATTAAATGCTGTCAGAAATGGCACCACATGGAAGAGAAATGTCACCTGAAAAAGAATATTATTTCTTAACACAAGAAAGGTGACGGCTACAAGAAGATCAGCAAAAATGTACTTATCATTTAGATCCTGGAGCAAAAGTGACATAAAAATATAACAAAGATGGAATTTCCACCATCTCACACAGTTGTCCAGGTTGAACATGGACATTAAAACCTGAACAGAAGCATTTTCTGATAAGAAGGGAAGTAGGGTTGAAGAAAATGGAGATACAATTTTACTGCAATTAGCTAAAGAAGAAGTAGAAAGCCAAACCGGGGTGAGTTTTTCCTGTGGCACAGTACGACGTATGCAGCAGAGGAATGGCATGCATGGGTGTCGTCCACAAAGGAAGCGGTTCCTGAAGCCCATGTGCAAAAACACCCGCCTACAATTTGCAAGGGTCCATGTAGAGACTACTAGGACTCTATACTCTGGAGTGATGAGACTAAGAGAAATTTTCCCTGAACTGATGGCTTTAAAATTGTGTGGCGTCACAAACATGATTAGTGCAAAGAATAATGTCTGGTGCCTACAGTGAAACATGGTGGTGGCCATGTCCTAATGTGGGGCTTCATGACCTGCTGGTGTCGGGAGCTACATGTCAGTGATGGTATCATGAAGTCACAGATGTTCTGCTCTAGTGTGAGAGAAATCAGTGCCCTTAGTAGACACACACATTTCCAACATGACAATGATCCAAAACACACATCTGCTGCATTTCTATTACTATTCAAAGAGGGTGTACTCACTTATGCTGAACCTCTGTACAACTGGAAGATAAGCATGAAAGATGGCCAAAGGATTAGGAATGTTAAAATCCCATATACTGAATCTTTGTTACCTCTGTAATTGACACAAGGTGATGCAGAGGCTGCCCTTATACCAGATCTGGTCAAAAAGTGCTAAATCCGACCCTTTAGCTGTTCCTGTCTGGCCTGCGAACCGTTACTGCTGAAGGACTGGAAATAGTGAGAGTTGTGAGGACATCATACTTTGTGTAGGGAGCTATGGGAGTCATCATACTATGTTGGAGGCTGTGAGGACCATCATATTGTTTGGGGGACTGTGAGGTCATCATACTGTGTGGGGGATATCGTATTGTGTTGGGGACTATGAGGGAATCATACTGTGTGAGGAGCTGTGGGGTTCATCATACTATGTTGGCTGTCTGGACCATCATAATGTGTGGGAGGCTGTGAGGCCATCATACTTTGTGTGGGGAGCTGTGGGAGCCATCGTGCAACTGTAAGGACATCATAGTATGTGTGGGGAGCTAATGGGGTCATCACCACCAGGATATCATTCTGTGTGTTGGAAGCTATTGGGTCATCATACTGTAAGGACATCATACTGTATGTGGAGAGATATGGGCGGACAAAATTCTTCAAAGCTTTATTTCAAGCAGGTTAATAGTCAACGCGTTTTGAGGTCATGCAGGACCTCTTCCTCGGGACTTGTAAGATTTTGTCCTGAGGAAGAGGTCCTGCATGAACTCGAATTTCGTCCGCCGTTCATCTTTATCAGTGGCGCAGAGTTGGACACATACACCCAGTTTCACCATTATCCTCGCTCTCTGCAGCAGCTGATCCATGCTTTCACTTATTGCTTAACTGCAACAAAACAAGGTGAGCGTACCTCTCCCCACTGCACCCCATGTTTTTAACCAGTTACACTTTATTTGCGCTTTATTTGCTCTCAGATTTTCTACTTCTATCATCCTACTGTAAGAACCTCACACTGCTGTAAGGACCTCATACTGTATGCAGGTAGCTATGGGGGCCATCATACAAATGTAAGAACCTCATACTGTATGTGGGGAGCTATGAGGTCCATCATATTACTGTAAGGACATCATACTGTGTGTGGGGAGCCATCATACTAATGTAAGGACTTCATACTGTGCGAGGGGAGCGAGGAGTGTCATCATACTACTGTACTACTGTAAGAACTTCATTCTGTGAGGAGAGCTAGGGCGGCCATCATACTACTGTAAGGACCTCTTAACTGTGTGTGGGAAGCTATGGGGGCCATCATACTACTGTAAGGACATCATAATGTATGTGGGAAGCTATTGGGGCCATCATACTACTGTTAGGATCTCATCCTGTGTGTGGGGAGGTTTAGGGGCCATCATACTTCTGTAAGGACATCATACTGTGTGTGGGGAGATGTGAGCACCATCATACTAAGAACATCATATTGTGGGTGAGGAGCTAGGGGGGCCATCATACTACTGTAAAGACATCTTACTGTGGATGGGGAGCAATAGGGGCCATCATACTACTGTATGGTCCTCTTACTGTGTGTGGTGAGCTATGGGGGCCTTTATACTACTGTTAGTATATCATACTGTGTTTGGTGAGCTATGGGGGCCATCATACTACTGTAAAGACATCTTACTGTGGGTGAGGAGCAATGGGGGCCATTATACTACTAGTAGGACATCATACTGTGTGTGGTGACCTATGGAGGCCATCATACTATTAGTAGGACATCATACTGTGTGGTGAGCTATGGGGGCCATCATACTACTGTTAGGACATCATACTGTGTGTGGTGACCTATGGAGGCCATCATACTATTAGTAGGACATCATACTGTGTGTGGTGAGCTATGGGGGCCACTATACTACTAGTAGGACATCATACTGTATGTGGGAAGCTATGGGGGCCGTCATGCTACTAGTAGGACATCACACTGTATGTGGGAAGCTATGGGGGCCGTCATGCTACTAGTAGGACATCATACTGTATGTGGGAAGCTATGGGGGCCGTCATGCTACTAGTAGGACATCATACTTTATATGGTGACCTATGGGGGCCATCATACTACTAGTAGGACATCATACTGTGTGTGGTGAGCTATGGGGGCCATCATACTACTGTTAGGACATCATACTTTGTGTGGTAAGCTATGGGGGCCATTATAGTACTAGTAGGACATCATACTGTGTGTGGTGACCTATGGGGGCCATCATACTACTGTTAGGACATCATACTGTGTGTGGTAAGCTATGGGGGCCATTATACTACTAGTAGGACATCATACTGTGTGTGGTGACCTATGGGGGCCATCATACTACTGTTAGGACATCATACTGTGTGGTGAGCTATGGGGGCCATCATACTACTAGTAGGACATCATACTGTATGTGGGAAGCTATGGGGCCATCATACTACTAGTAGGACATCATACTGTATGTGGTGGCCTATGGGGGCCATCATACTACTAGTAGGACATCATACTGTGTGGTGAGCTATGGGGGCCATTATACTACTAGTAGGACATCATACTGTGTGTGGTGACCTATGGGGGCCATCATACTACTGTTAGGACATCATACTGTGTGGTGAGCTATGGGGGCCATAATACTAGTAGTAGGACATCATACTGTATGTGGGAAGCTATGGGGGCCATCATACTGCTAGTAGGACGTCATACTGTGTGGTGACCTATGGGGGCCATCATACTATTAGTAGGACATCATACTGTATGTGTGAAGCTATGGGGGCCATAATACTAGTAGTAGGACATCATACTGTATGTGGGAAGCTATGGGGGCCATCATACTACTAGTAGAACATCATACTGCATGTGGGAAGCTATGGGGGCCATAATACTAGTAGTAGGACATCATACTGTGTGTGGTGAGCTATGGGGGCCATTATACTACTGTAAGGACATCATACTGTGTGTGGTGAGCTATGGGGGCCATCATACTACTATTAGGACACCATACTGTGTGTGGTGAGCTATGGGGGCCATTATACTACTGTAAGGACAACATGCTATGTGTTGGCCACTATGGGGGCCATTTTACTATGTTGGGGCTGTGAGGACCATCATACTGTGTTGGGGGGCTCTAAGGGCATAATACTGTTTGGAGGGGCTGTGGGCTCATCATACTGTGGAGGGGGTCTGTTGATCAAGGCAGAAAGGCTGATCTTTTTGGTCAGGTGCTGGTATGTGTTATCAGTGGGGTATAGGGTGTGAGCCGCACTAGCAGGAGACCGGTGGAGTTTATTTCCTTCAGATTCATGGATGATTTTCCGCTATGATAAATGTTTCTGGAATAATCTGTGCCTCGGTGGATAAATCTGAGCTGTGTCACAATTCTTCCATGATTCTGCAGATTCGCATTGCTGACATTTCTCGGGGAAATAACGAGACTGCGGCTCCTTGTGTATGTGCTGGTGCTCCAGAGGGAATGGATGGCGGCTCCCACGCACGGCCGCCGCACTCTGTCTGTCGCCTCGACACAATTAACTCGTCTGCAAAAATGAATAAAATGAGCGAAACGCTCGGAGCGCAGGTCTGGGGTGCGGATTATTGTTACTAGTGACTGGTCTGGTAATATATACAGAGACGGTCCTATAAGGGGGGACTCCGCCACCCCTACTGTACATACGGGACTCTATAGGATTTTCTTAAAGCGGTATTCCGGTGTTAATAAGTCATATATACTTTATGTATGAAAAGTTGTATATGGGATAACTTGCTGATCCGACCCCTGAGCCCCACCAGTTCCAAAAGCCGGCGGACAGGGTATAACTTTTAATATTTGGAAAACCTCCTCAAGGATTACTCAGGATTAGGAAAAGGAAACAAGTTTTTTTTTTTTCTCCAGAAACAGTGCCACTTTTCTGAATAGGCTGCAACTGGTATTGCAACTGGAATGCAAATAGTAGTTAAACTAGAATGCTGCAATACCACGCACAGACTAAGGGAGAAGTGGCGCTGTTTCTTCTCTAGATTGTGCTTGATAATGCAACTCCAGTCCATCGAAGTGAAAGGAGCTGAACTGCAGTGCCGCACATCACCTGTGCGCAGGAGCGGCGCTGTGTTTGGTTGCAACGAGTCTTGTTTGTGTTAAATCCTGCACAATTCATCACTTTATGACAGAAAATTGGAATAGAAAAGTCACATTTTTGTGCAAGATTTTGCAACTTTTGATGTTTTTGCTTCAGTCCCGGACATTATAACAGAATAGAAGTGGGGAGAAAACGGCTCCCCCATAAATAATGACCAGGAGGAGCTCAGAGAGGGAGGGGAGAGATCCTCTAGGTGACCTAAATTGGCCAGTCCTAGACCCTGAAGCAAGGAGGGTCCCATAGCTGAGGATCTGCACTCAGTTACTAGGGAGTCTTGGGCTAGGTCTTTATTTTTGGTTGGAGGTGCACTTTATGGGGTATTTTAATACTGATCTGTCTCCAGGTTTCACAATATAAATTGCATTCATTATTGGGTAGATAGACCTGGCGAGGCTGGTGTACTTTCTTTGGAAATGCATGTCAGAATGGCTGTATAATCCTGTTTTTTGAATGTTCAAACTTAATATCCATTCACCTAGTCTGATTAACTGCACCTCAGTGTCCCTCCTCCCTGCTACTGAATCTCCGCCCACCTAGCCTGATTGACAGTTCTCAGTGTCCCTCCTCCCTGCTGCTGAATCTCCGCCCACCTAGCCTGATTGACAGTTCTCAGTGTCCCTCCTCCCTGCTGCTGAATCTCCGCCCACCTAGCCTGATTGACAGTTCTCAGTGTCCCTCCTCCCTGCTGCTGAATCTCCGCCCACCTAGCCTGATTGACAGCACCTCAATGTCCTTCCTCCCTGCTGTGGAGATCTCACACTGCTCAGTAGGCCTCATGGACGTAGACTGAATACACTTGGACTCATGAGCCCTCTCACTCTTTCCTTTTCTCCATACTATATCTGTTCTGTCCTGTTCTTATGACTGCTCTTATAGTGAAGGTATTTGCAGCCTGAGCATTTAAATATCTTTCCTTGTTCTTCCAGATCCTCTTTTATGACACTGGAGCTCGGGGATATCCTCACATCTGTGTAAAGCCTTTGGATTGTGAGCTGATCCTGGACTTCTGCCAGTCACAGCGGCGTTAGTATTCAGGTATACCATTATATGGCTGTAAAGAAATATATCTTCTTCTTCTTGTATTGCTTCCATAAATCTAAAATAAAAAATGAAGCAACTTTGCAAATAGTTTTGATGAAAAATATTTTACTGTTTTGTGTCGGCAGCTTTTTTACAGACCCATGTGTCTCTATGGTTACAGACTACAAACACACCCTCTGTAGTCTGATCCTGCAGTCATCATGCATACTTTTCGCTAACCTACATTTAGTTTATCAGCAATGCACAATATACTAAAAGGATCACTGGAGGAGAGCTTACTCATCTCCTCTCCAAAGCCCACCTCACCACCTGTGCACTCAACCCCATCACATCACACCTCGTCTCCATCCTCACCACCACTCTTATCCCAGCCCCAACCCATCTCACTAACTTCTGGTACTTTCCCTTCTGCTTTCAAACATGCCACAATCACACCAATCCTGAAGGAACCATCCCTCGACCTCTGCGTCCAGCAATCACCCCTTATTTCTGTTGTCATTCGCCTCTAAGCTTCTCGAACAGCATGTCTATGCTGAACTTCCACCTCTCATTCAACTCTACAATCTGGCTTCCTTCCCCACCATTCCACCGAAACTGCCCTGACCAAAATTACTAACAACTTACTGTCAAAGCTAACGGACAATACTCTGTACTCCTCCTTCTAGATCTGTCCTCTACTTTCCACACAGTTGACCACTGCCTCCTACTACAGATCCTTTCTTCCTTTGGTGTCAAAGACCTCGCCCTATCCTGGATCTCCTCATACCTTTCCAACCGCACATTTAGCGTCTCCCACTCCCACACTACCTCCTCATCCCACCCGCTCTCTGTTGGTGTCCATCAAGTCTCTGCCTTGGGACGCCTACTATTTTTTATCTATATCTTTGGCCTTGGACAACTTATCCCATGGCTTTCAGTACCACCTATACACTGCTAATACACAGATCTAGCTCTCTGCAGTACAGAATCCAAGGATGTCTACCAGAAATATCCTCCATTTTCTCCTCTTGCTCTCTAAAGTTCTGCTGCCTCTACTCTGCCCGATCCTTCAAATCCAAACTCTCACTGCCTCCTGCTGCCTGCAAATGAAAAATATTTCCAGAATCTGGCCTTTCCTCAACCATGAATCTACTAGAATGTTAGCGCATGTCCTCGTCATCTCCCACCTCGACTACTGCAATATCATCCCCTGTTGCCTCCCTGCTAAAATTCCTGCACCTCTCCTTCACTATGCTGTCCGACTAGTCTACCACCCCTCTGCAAATTCCTTCATGGGCTCCCAATTCCTCAACGTATAAAGATCAAACTACTAATACCTACAAAACCGTCCATAATCTGTCTCCTCCGTATATCTCTGAACTAATCTCCTGATATCACCCGACACATAATTTCTGGTCCTCCTAAGACCTCCTCGTCTCTACCATACTCATACACTCCTCACCCAATCAACTCCAAGACTTCTCCCGAGTGTCCCCCATTCTCAAGAATTCTCAAGAATTCTGTGCCCCAACACGTCTGATTATCCAACACAATTGGAACCTTCAGATGGAACTTGAAAACCCATCTCTTCAAGAAAGCTACCGCATGTAAAGACCACGCTGCCACCTCACCTACCACTGGAACTGCCACCTCACCACCACAGGAGTTGCCACCTCACCCACCACCGGAGCTGCCTCCACCCACTGCTGTAACTGCCACCTCACCCACCATGGGAGCTGCCACCTCACCACCATGGGAACTGCCACCTCACCCACCACCAGAGCTGCCTCCTCACCCACCATTGCAACTGCCACCTCACCCACCACCGGAGTGGCCACCTAACCCAGCACTGGAGCTGCCATTTGACCGACCACGGGAGCTGCCACCTGACCCACCACCGGAGCTGCCACCTCACCCACCAGCGAAGCTGCCTCCTCACCCACCACCGGAGCTGCCTCCTCACCCACCACCGGAGCTGCCACCTCACCCACCACCGGAGCTGCCTCCTCACCCACAACCATGGGAGCTGCCACCTCACCCACCACGGGAGCTGCCACCTCACCACCACGGGAGCTGCCACCTCACCCAACACATGAGCTGCCACCTCACCATCCCCGGAGCTGCCGCAACCCACTGTCTCCTTCCCCATTATCCTGTAGACTGTAAGACCCCGAAGGCAGAGTCATCTTCCCTCTATACCAGTCTGAACGTATTAGTTTATTCATCGTATTTTATATCTGTAAAAAGTTAAAGGTGAAAATAATGATCATTTTTTATTTTTCAACAATTTGGCACAAAAAAGTCAGTGAACACCACAAGACGAAAAAAGGAAAAGTGATTAGAACCCCCCCCCAAAGAAAACGCAAATGAGGAATTGCCTTAACAGACGTAGATCTGATGGATATCCCCTTTTAGTCAATGTATTATAAAACTTTTATCTGTTTATTATGTTTTTTTTTTATTTTGTTGCTGGTCTGGATGTTGTTGGATTATTACGATATCCATCTTCCATGGAGTCTGCTTCTGTGATATAAATTAGAGGGGAGCAGGGAGCCGTGACGGCCGCTTCCCCAGAACTTTAATAAGAGACGCATCTTCTGCTTTTATTACGGGTGACCGTATATAGACATTTCACAGGTCAGGGAAGTGCAAGGGAATAGAAAGCTGCAGCACGGAGGGGTTTTTTTTTTTGGTCGTTCTCTACTTCTTGTTTTATAGGTTTTACTGTAATATCACTTTGTTCTGAGATGAGATTTCTGGAATATTAGAGGATGTTTAAAGCCCCTAATCTCACACTCCCACATGGTCCAGGAAGCTGAGATATGGGGAGATGTCTGCTGAGGTCCTGGTGACAAGGAATAACATTATTTGGTGTTACCCAAGATTTCATCTGGCAGCAAAATGGGACGAGAACGTTCAATAGTTTCCCTTTTTAAGTTCCACAAACATCAGGGATCCTGCAGAGTGAATACAGATTTTCCCATTACAGAGATAAGAGATGACAGTTGGTGCTCATAAAGTTCTATGGAGAACTGTAACTGTGGTATCAAGAGAACTTGCAGCAAAATGTGTGTGTGTGTCTGCTTCTAGTTCCTCCTTTTTCCATAGAATTGTAAAAGCACCAATTGTCATCTCCTATCTCAATAATGGGAAAATGTGTCTTCATTGAATACAGATTTTCCCATTACTCTGATAGGGGATGACAGTTGGTTCTCATACAGTTCTATGGAGAACTGTTACAGTTGTTTCATGAGAACTTGCAGCACTTTGTTTAGGTCTGCCTCTCGTTCCTCCATCTTCCTCATTCCCTCTCCTTTGAACATAAGTTCTACAAATTGCAAATCACAAACTCCAAAATAAATCCAGACCCTAAAATGAATTTAGACTCCTGAATACATAGAGACCCGAGACAAACACCGAAACTAACAGACATCAGACTGAGCCTGTAAATGAATCCTATAAAGAGAATCTATCAGTAGGATCACCCCTCCTAAGCCATTTATAGACATGTAGGTCATGGGAAGCTGAATACAATGATACCTTGATGTCTGTGATCCGATGTCTAAGGGTACCGTCACACAGTGAAATTTCCATCGCTGCGACGGCACGATCCGTGACGTCGCAGCGTCGTATGAATATCGCTCCAGCGTCGTAGACTGCGGTCACACTTTGCAATCACGGCGCTGGAGCGATGCCGAAGTCCCCGGGTAACCAGGGTAAACATCGGGTTACTAAGCGCAGGGCCGCGCTTAGTAACCCGATGTTTACCCTTGTTACCAGCGTTAACGTAAAAAAACCAAACAGTACATACTTACATTCCGGTGTCTGTCCCCGGCGTTCTGCTTCTCTCCACTGTGTAAGCGCCATAGCCGGAAAGCTGAGCGGTGACGTCACCGCTGTGCTCGCTTTCCGGCCGGCAGGCGCTCACAGTGCAGAGGAGCTGAGACGCCGGAGGACAGAAACCGGAATGTGAGTATGTACTGTTTGTTTTTTTTACGTTTACGCTTGTAACCAGGGTAAACATCGGGTTACTAAGCGCGGCCCTGCGCTTAGTTACCCGATGTTTACCCTGGTTACAAGCGAACACATCGCTGGATCGCTGTCACACACAACGATCCAGCGATGTCAGCGGGTGATCAAGCGACGAAAGAAAGTTCCAAACGATCTGCTACGACGTACGATTCTCAGCAGGATCCCTGATCGCTGCTGCGTGTCAGACACTGCGATATCGTAACGATATCGCTAGAACGTCACGAATCGTACCGTCGTAGCGATGGAAATTTCACTGTGTGATGGTACCCTTATTCCAGAGAAATCCACATTTTTGTTAATATGTAAATGAGCTGTTAAGCTCTATGGGCCGGACTTAGATCTCCTCGAGACTCCGCCTCCTGAGCTTATTGTAAATCTAGGGCGTCATTACCGATGTGAGACATATAATGACTGACAGTCTGCTCTCCTGATCTACATATCTCACACTGGTAATGCCCCTTACATTTACCATAAGCTCCGAAGGCAGACTCTCAGGGAGATCTATGTCAGGCCCATAGATCTTAACAGCTCATTTACATATTATCAAAAACATGGATTTCTCTGGAATAAGACATCGGATCAAAGATATCAATGTATCATTTTATTCAGCTTCCTATAAACTACAGTACATGGCCATATTGATGGCTTAGGAGGGTTGGTCCTGCTGACAGATTCCCTTTAACCCTTTCGCAACATGTGCCGTACATGTACTGCGCATGTCGGGTCCCCTGCTTTGATGCAGGGCTCCGGCGGTGAGCCCGCATCAAAGTCGCGACATGTCAGCTGTTTTGTACAGCTGACATTTGCGCGCAATAGCGGCGGGTGAAATCGCTATTCACCCGCCGCTATTAACCTGTTAAATGCCGCTGTCAAACGCAGACAGCGGCATTTAACTACCGCATCCGGCCGTGCGGCCGGAAATGACGTCATCGCCGACCCCGTCACATGATCGGGGGTCGGCGATGCATCAGGAAGGTAACCATAGAGGTCCTTGAGACCTCTATGGTTACTGATCGCTGGTAGCTGTGAGCGCCCCCCTGTGGTCGGCGCTCACAGCACACCTGCATTTCAGCTACATAACCGCGATCTGATGATCGCTGTTATGTAGCAGAGCCGATCAGGCTGTGCCTGCTTCTAGCCTCCCATGGAGGCTATTGAAGCATGGCAAAAGTGAAAAAAAAAAGTTTTTAAAAATGTGAAAAAAATATAAAATCACCCCCCTTTCGCCCCATCCTAAATAAAAAAAAAAAAAAAAACCCTACACATATTTGGTATCGCCGCGTTCAGAATCGCCCGATCTATCAATTAAAAAAAAGCATTAACCTGATCGCTAAACAGCGTAGCGAGAAAAAAATCCGAAACGCCAGATTTACGTTTTTTTGGTCGCCGTGACATTGCGTTAAAATGCAATAACAGGCGATCAAAAGAACGTATCTGCGCCGAAATGGGATCATTAAAAACATCAGCTCGGCACGCAAAAAATAAGCCCTCACCCGACCCCAGATCACGAAAAATGGAGACGCTACGAGTATCGGAAAACAGCACTTTTTTTTTTTTTTTAAGCAAAGTTTGGAATTTTTTTTCACCACTTGGATAAAAAATAACCTAGACATGTTAGGTGTCTATGAACTCGTAATGACCTAGAGAATCATAATGGCAGGTTAGTTTTAGCATTTAGTGAACCTAGCAAAAAAGCCAAACAAAAAACAAGTGTGGGATTGCACTTTTTTTGCAATTTCACCGCACTTGGAATTCTTTTCCCGTTTTCTAGTACACGACATGGTAAAACCAATGATGTCGTTCAAAAGTACAACTCGTCCTGCAAAAAATAAGCCCTCACATGGCCATATTGACGGAAAAATAAAAAAGTTATGGCTCTGGGAAGGAGGGGAGCGAAAAACGAAAACACAAAAACGAAAAAGGGCCGCGGCATGAAGGGGTTAATATAAAATGTAACCCTCTCCCCCACCATAATGCAAGCCTGAACTATCCTTTAAAAGGAAAGTGTCATCAGAAAATGACACATTGATTTTGAAAGGCTTTTATAACAAATGTATGTTAGATAACACAGGATCCACCATTCACAATAGGTGATGTCACAGCTCACCTCCTCCTCCCGTACAATGACTCATAACACCTCTGTATACAGTAGATAACACAGGATCCACCATTCACAATAGGTGATGTCACAGCTCTCCTCCTCCTCCTGTATAATGACTGATAACAAATCTATATACAGTAGATAACACAGGATCCATGATTCACAATAGGTGATGTCACAGCTCACCTCCTCCTCCTCTATAATGACTGATAACACCTCTATATACAGGAGATAACACAGGATCCACCATTCACAATAGGTGATGTCACAGCTCACCTCCTCCTCCTGTACAATGACTGATAACTCCTCTATATATAGTAGATAACACAGGATCCACCATTCACAATAGGTGATGTCACAGCTCACCTCCTCCTCCTGTACAATGACTGATAACACCTTTATATACAGTAGATTACACAGGATCCACCATTCACAATAGGGGATGTCACAGCTCACCTCCTCCTCCTGTACAATGACTGATAACACCTTTATATACAGTAGATTACACAGGATCCACCATTCACAATAGGTGATATCACAGCTCACCTCCTCCTCCTGTACAATGACTGATAACCCCTCTATATACAGTAGATAACACAGGATCCACCATTCACAATAGGTGATGTCACAGCTCACCTCCTCCTCCTGTACAATGACTGATAACACCTTTATATACAGTAGATTACACAGGATCCACCATTCACAATAGGGGATGTCACAGCTCACCTCCTCCTCCTGTACAATGACTGATAACACCTTTATATACAGTAGATTACACAGGATCCACCATTCACAATAGGTGATATCACAGCTCACCTCCTCCTCCTGTACAATGACTGATAACCCCTCTATATACAGTAGATTACACAGGATCCACCATTCACAATAGGTGATATCACAGCTCACCTCCTCCTCCTGTACAATGACTGATAACCCCTCTATATACAGTAGATAACACAGGATCCACCATTCACAATAGGTGATGCCACAGCTCACCTCCTCCTCCTGTACAATGACTGATAACACCTCTATATACAGTAGATAACACAGGATCCACCATTCACAATAGGTGATATCACAGCTCACCTCCTCCTGTACAATGACTGATAACACCTCTATATACAGTAGATAACACAGGATCCACCATTCACAATAGGTGATGTCACAGCTCACCTCCTCCTGTACAATGACTGATAACACCTCTATATACAGTAGATAACACAGGATCCACCATTCACAATAGGTGATGTCACAGCTCACCTCCTCCTCCTGTACAATGACTGATAACACCTTTATATACAGTAGATTACACAGGATCCACCATTCACAATAGGGGATGTCACAGCTCACCTCCTCCTCCTGTACAATGACTGATAACACCTTTATATACAGTAGATTACACAGGATCCACCATTCACAATAGGTGATATCACCGCTCACCTCCTCCTCCTGTACAATGACTGATAACACCTTTATATACAGTAGATTACACAGGATCCACCATTCACAATAGGGGATGTAACAGCTCACCTCCTCCTCCTGTACAATGACTGATAACACCTTTATATACAGTAGATTACACAGGATCCACCATTCACAATAGGTGATATCACAGCTCACCTCCTCCTCCTGTACAATGACTGATAACACCTTTATATACAGTAGATTACACAGGATCCACCATTCACAATAGGTGATGTCACAGCTCACCTCCTCCTCCTGTACAATGACTGATAACACCTCTATATACAGTAGATAACACAGGATCCACCATTCACAATAGGTGATGTCACAGCTCACCTCCTCCTCCTGTACAATGACTGATAACACCTCTATATACAGTAGATAGCACCGGATCCACCATTCACAATAGGTGATGTCACAGCTCCCCTCCTCCTCCTGTATAATGACTGATAACACCTCTATATACAGTAGATAACACAGGATCCACCATTCACAATAGGTGATGTCACAGCTCACCTCCTCCTGTACAATGAATGATAACACCTCTATATACAGTAGATTACACAGGATCCACCATTCACAATATATCATGTCACAGCTCCCCTCCTCCTCCTGTACAATGACTGATAACACCTCTATATACAGTAGATAACACAGGATCCACCATTCACAATAGGTGATGTCACAGCTCACCTCCTCCTCCTGTACAATGAATGATAACACCTCTATATACAGTAGATTACACAGGATCCACCATTCACAATATATCATGTCACAGCTCACCTCCTCCTCCTGTACAATGACTGATAACACCTTTATATACAGTAGATTACACAGGATCCACCATTCACAATAGGTGATATCACAGCTCACCTCCTCCTCCTGTACAATGACTGATAACACCTTTATATACAGTAGATTACACAGGATCCACCATTCACAATAGGTAATGTCACAGCTCACCTCCTCCTCCTGTACAATGACTGATAACACCTCTATATACAGTAGATAACACAGGATCCACCATTCACAATAGGTGATGTCACAGCTCCCCTCCTCCTCCTGTATAATGACTGATAACACCTCTATATACAGTAGATAACACAGGATCCACCATTCACAATAGGTGATGTCACAGCTCACCTCCTCCTGTACAATGAATGATAACACCTCTATATACAGTAGATTACACAGGATCCACCATTCACAATATATCATGTCACAGCTCCCCTCCTCCTCCTGTACAATGACTGATAACACCTTTATATACAGTAGATTACACAGGATCCACCATTCACAATAGGTGATATCACAGCTCACCTCCTCCTCCTGTACAATGACTGATAACACCTTTATATACAGTAGATTACACAGGATCCACCATTCACAATAGGTAATGTCACAGCTCACCTCCTCCTCCTGTACAATGACTGATAACACCTCTATATACAGTAGATAACACAGGATCCACCATTCACAATAGGTGATGTCACAGCTCCCCTCCTCCTCCTGTATAATGACTGATAACACCTCTATATACAGTAGATAACACAGGATCCACCATTCACAATAGGTGATGTCACAGCTCACCTCCTCCTGTACAATGAATGATAACACCTCTATATACAGTAGATTACACAGGATCCACCATTCACAATATATCATGTCACAGCTCCCCTCCTCCTCCTGTACAATGACTGATAACACCTCTATATACAGTAGATAACACAGGATCCACCATTCACAATAGGTGATATCACAGCTCACCTCCTCATCCTGTACAATGACTGATAACACCTCTATATACAGTAGATAACACAAGATCCACCATTCACAATAGGTGATGTCACAGCTCACCTCCTCCTCCTGTACAATGACTGATAACACCTCTATATACAGTAGATTACACAGGATCCACCATTCACAATAGGTGATGTCACAGCTCACCTCCTCCTCCTGTACAATGACTGATAACCCCTCTATATACAGTAGATAACACAGGATCCACCATTCACAATAGGTGATGCCACAGCTCACCTCCTCCTCCTGTACAATGACTGATAACACCTCTATATACAGTAGATAACACAGGATCCACCATTCACAATAGGTGATGTCACAGCTCACCTCCTCCTCCTGTACAATGACTGATAACACCTTTATATACAGTAGATTACACAGGATCCACCATTCACAATAGGTGATATCACAGCTCACCTCCTCCTCCTGTACAATGACTGATAACACCTTTATATACAGTAGATTACACAGGATCCACCATTCACAATAGGTGATGTCACAGCTCACCTCCTCCTCCTGTACAATGACTGATAACACCTCTATATACAGTAGATAACACAGGATCCACCATTCACAATAGGTGATGTCACAGCTCACCTCCTCCTCCTGTACAATGACTGATAACACCTCTATATACAGTAGATAGCACCGGATCCACCATTCACAATAGGTGATGTCACAGCTCCCCTCCTCCTCCTGTATAATGACTGATAACACCTCTATATACAGTAGATAACACAGGATCCACCATTCACAATAGGTGATGTCACAGCTCACCTCCTCCTGTACAATGAATGATAACACCTCTATATACAGTAGATTACACAGGATCCACCATTCACAATATATCATGTCACAGCTCCCCTCCTCCTCCTGTACAATGACTGATAACACCTCTATATACAGTAGATTACACAGGATCCACCATTCACAATAGATGATATCACAGCTCACCTCCTCCTTTACAATGACTGATAATACCTCTATATACAGTAGATAACACAGGATCCATCATACACAATAGGTGATATCACAGCTCACCTCCTCCTCCTGTACAATGACTGATAACACCTCTATATACAGTAGATTACACAGGATCCACCATTCACAATAGATGATATCACAGCTCACCTCCTCCTGTACAATGACTGATAATACCTCTATATACAGTAGATAACACAGGATCCACCATTCACAATAGGTGATGTCACAGCTCACCTCCTCCTCCTGTACAATGACTGATAACACCTCTATATACAGTAGATAACACAGGATCCACCATTCACAATAGGTGATGTCACAGCTCACCTCCTCCTCCTGTACAATGACTGATAACACCTCTATATACAGTAGATTACACAGGATCCACCATTCACAATCACCGTTGCTATTAGACTATCATTATAAAAATATTTTCTAGTGTGGAAAAAAATTATAAACTAAAGTCAGTTAGGGCATTTAAAAGGCTAAATATAATATAATGTATAATGTTTCTATTCTCTGATATACAACTAATGGGCCTCACTGTTTCGAGTTAGAATAATTGCTCATTAGCAGTGACCCTTTTAATTTGCCATCCAGCGCTTAATTCCACGTTCGCCAGTCACAGTATGGCGATGGACAGGGGACGTCACAGGCTGGCGCCATCTTTGTGCTCTAATGTGAAGGCGTCAGATGAGGGGGCGGGGCGATAGCTGAAGGTGACCGGAAATGGTCATTAGTCGTACGCCATCTTGGGGCTCCTGTGTGAAGCCCTTGTCCCCGGCAGGCGGAGGAGTAGGCGGGGACGAGAGTGGTGTCCGCCCCCGCCGCTGCTGCAGCAGTGTGTGTCAGAGCCGGGAGCTTCAATGAGGAGGAAGCAGTGAATGGAGATGCGGCAGCGGGGACTGTAGGCCCGAGGAGCGTCCTTCCCTGTCGTGTCCCTGCCCCAGCTACAGCAGGTGAGGACCCCCAGACCAGGAAGAGGGGGCAGCAGCCTGGGACAGTGCCACCTGCTTATCAGCCACCTATGTATTCCTGCTGCTGTGTTGTCAACCCCATGTGCAAGGTGCCAGCCACTAGTTTCCCCCCTTGTGCCAGGCTGCCCGTGGCCGTCATCCCCCCTTGTGCCAAGCAGCCCGTCGCCGTCATCCCTCCCCCCTTGTGCCAGGCTGCCCGTCGCCGTCATCCCACCCTTGTGCCAGGCTGCCCGTCGCCGTCATCCCCCCCCTTGTGCCAGGCTGCCCGCCGCCGTCATCCCCCCTTGTGCCAGGCTGCCCATCGCCGTCATCCCCCCTTGTGCCAGGCTGCCCGTCGCCGTCATCCCCCCTTGTGCCAAGCAGCCCGTCGCCGCCATCCCCCCTTGTGCCAGGCTGCCCGTCGCCGCCATCCCCCCTTGTGCCAGGCTGCCCGTCGCCGTCATCCCCCCCTTGTGCCAGGCTGCCCGTCGCCGTCATCCCCCCCTTGTGCCAGGCTGCCCGTCGCCGTCATCCCCCCCTTGTGCCAGGCTGCCCGTCGCCGTCATCCCCCCCTTGTGCCAGGCTGCCCGTCGCCGTCATCCCCCCCTTGTGCCAGGCTGCCCGTCGCCGTCATCCCCCCCTTGTGCCAGGCTGCCCGTCGCCGTCATCCCCCCCTTGTGCCAGGCTGCCCGTCGCCGTCATCCCCCCCCCTTGTGCCAGGCTGCCCGTCGCCGTCATCTCACCCTTGTGCCAGGCTGCCCGTCGCCGTCATCTCACCCTTGTGCCAGGCTGCCCGTCGCCGCCATCCCACCCTTGTGCCAGGCTGCCCGTCCCCGTCATCCGACCCCTTGTGCCAGGCTGCCCGTCGCCGTCATCCCCCCCCTTGTGCCAGGCTGCCCGTCTCCGTCATCCCCCCCTTGTGCCAGGCTGCTCGCCGCCGTCATCCCTCACGCCCATGTGCCAGGCTGCCCGTCGCCGTCATCCCCCTTGTGCCAGGCTGCCCGTCGCCGTCATCCCCCTTGTGCCAGGCTGCCCGTCGCCGTTAGCCCCCACCCTCATGTGCCAGGCTGCCAGTCGTGACAGGCAGCCTGGCACATGGGGAGGGGGCGGACGGCGATGGGCAGCATGGCACAAGGAAGGTGGGCGGACGGCGACGGGAAGCCTGGCACAAAGGGGGGGTGCCGTCATCTCCCCTTGTGCCAGGCTTCCTATCTTCGTCCACCCCTCCTTTGTGCCAGGCTGCCCGTCGCTGTCCGCCCACCTTCCTTGTGCCAGGCTGCCCGTCACCGTCTGCCCCCTCCCCTTGTTCCAGGCTGCCTGTCGCCGTCCCACCTTTCCTTGTGTCAAGCTGCCCGACGCTGTCAGCCCCCGACTGCATGTCAGGCTGCCTATCTCCTTCAGGCTGCCTGTCCGCTGTCCCCCACCCCCTCTTGTTACAAGCTGCCCGTCGCTGTCTGCCCCCGACTGCATGCCAGGCTGCCCTTCGCCGTCCACCCCCCCACTTGAGCCAGGCTGCTCGTCGCTGTCCGCCCCCACCTTGTGCCAGACTGCCTGTGGCCGCCCCCCTTGTGACAAGCTGCCCGATGCTGTCTGCCCCCGACTGCATGCTAGGTTGCTTGTCGCTGTCCGCCTCTCCCCTTGTGCCAGGTTGCCTGTTGCTGTCAGCCCTCTGACTGCGCACCATGCTGTCTGTCTCCAACAGCCCCCCTATGTATTAGCATACCTCTCATTCCATCTCTGTGCCAGCGTGCCCACCACTCCACATGTGTGCCAGCCTACACAGCATTCCCTCTCTACATCTTTGCTGATTGTCACCTCACCTGTGATGACCCCTGGGTGCAGCCTGTGGTCACTGTTCTGTCGCTTCTCTGCCCATCATTCACTTCTCAGCCAGTTTACTCTTTAAATCTCTCTGTGCCAATTTGCCTCTCTTTCTATCTACAGGTCACCCAGCCTACTTACTGTTCTCCTTGTGCGCCATCCTGCACGCCGATTCTCCTTCCGTGCTCCTTCCTGCCCCGCCGGTCCTCCTTCCGTGCTCCTTCCTGCCCCGCCGGTCCTCCTTCCGTGCTCCTTCCTGCCCCGCCGGTCCTCCTTCCGTGCTCCTTCCCGCCCCGCCGGTCCTCCTTCCGTGCTCCTTCCTGCCCCGCCGGTCCTCCTTCCGTGCTCCTTCCTGCCCCGCCGGTCCTCCTTCCGTGCTCCTTCCTGCCCCGCCGGTCCTCCTTCCGTGCTCCTTCCTGCCCCGCCGGTCCTCCTTCCGTGCTCCTTCCTGCCCCGCCGGTCCTCCTTCCGTGCTCCTTCCTGCCCCGCCGGTCCTCCTTCCGTGCTCCTTCCTGCTTCGCCGGTCCTCCTTCCGTGCTCCTTCCCGCCCCGCCGGTCCTCCTTCCGTGCTCCTTCCCGCCCCGCCGGTCCTCCTTCCGTGCTCCTTCCCGCCCCGCCGGTCCTCCTTCCGTGCTCCTTCCCGCCCCGCCGGTCCTCCTTCCGTGCTCCTTCCCGCCCCGCCGGTCCTCCTTCCGTGCTCCTTCCCGCCCCGCCGGTCCTCCTTCCGTGCTCCTTCCCGCCCCGCCGGTCCTCCTTCCGTGCTCCTTCCCGCCCCGCCGGTCCTCCTTCCGTGCTCCTTCCCGCCCCGCCGGTCCTCCTTCCGTGCTCCTTCCCGCCCCGCCGGTCCTCCTTCCGTGCTCCTTCCCGCCCCGCCGGCCCTCCTTCCGTGCTCCTTCCCGCCCCGCCGGCCCTCCTTCCGTGCTCCTTCCCGCCCCGCCGGCCCTCCTTCCGTGCGCCGTCCCGCCCCGCCGGCCCTCCTTCCGTGCGCCGTCCCGCCCCGCCGGCCCTCCTTCCGTGCGCCGTCCTGCCGGCATCTTTCCCTTCTTGCCATCCAGTCCAATGTCAAAGTCCCCCCCCCCCCCCCCCCCCCCCCGCCTTGTGTGCCATCCGGACTGGTGTCATTTCCCGGATGTTGTCCTCTATGCCATCCTACCAATCATTGCTTTATCTCCGTTCAGCAGTCACCCTGATCCCGCCATGCCACCACTGGTTTTCTTCTCGGAATCCAGTGTTCCCACCTGGCCTTGCCTGTGCCTCGTGGGCATCGTGCCATGTTGCCTCTCCAGCCACTGTCTTGGCATTGTTACAATTCAGTCATTCTCTGTGGGTACAACTCTTTGTATTTTGCCTCTAGTGCCAGCTTCACCCCTCAACCCCAATGATGCCATCTCTTCTAGCCCTTGGACCTGACTGATCCCTCACTAGTCATGTATGGCGGCATCTGTCAGAGCAGGCCCTGTGCCACTTTCACCATAAATTTTCTCACAAGTTCATGCCCAGCTGCCGCTGCTTGTTGATGTGCCAACCTACTCTGACCACAACTTATCTGCCCCTTATTAGGAGGTGATCCCCCACAGAATGCCTTCTCCATCCTAAGCACCGCCATATCATACCACTCTGTGATACCGTATATTTGTGCTGAACTCTACCCTACAGTAACAGGTTCAGTGCTTGGGAAAGCTGGCGAAGTGTCGCTGATGTCACAGGTCCCGCGGGAATGGGTACCGGGCGTATTGTGCCTCCTGACTTGTGAATTTTCATAGTCATGCTGAGATACGGGAGCAGGGGATATATACTGAAGTGGGAGCTACCGTAACTGATGGTCTATATTACCGTACTGTAATACACGTGTATACATGTACACTGATACATCACTGTGTATACACCTCCTGTACATACAGTAGGAGTAGTATGATAGTAGTTATATGCTTGTACATAGGAGCAGTATTATAGTAGTTATATTCTTGTACATAGGGGCAGTATTATAGTAGTTATATTCTTGTACATAGTGGGCAGTATTATAGTAGTTATATTCTTGTACATAGGAGCAGAATTATAGTAGTTATATTTTTGTACATAGGGGCAGTATTATAGTAGTTATATTCTTGTACATAGGAGCAGTATTATAGTAGTTATATTCTTGTACATAGGAGCAGAATTATAGTAGTTATATTCTTGTACATAGGGGCAGTATTATAGTAGTTATATTCTTGTACATAGGAGCAGTATTATAGTAGTTATATTCTTGTACATAGGAGCAGAATTATAGTAGTTATATTCTTGTACATAGGGGCAGTATTATAGTAGTTATATTCTTGTACATAAGAGCAGTATTATAGTAGTTATATTCTTGTACATAGGGAGCAGTATTATAATAGTTATATTCTTGTATATAGGAGCAGTATTATAGTAGTTATATTCTTGTACATAGGGACAGCATTATAGTAGTTATATTCTTGTACATAGGGGCAGTATTATAGTAGTTATATTCTTGTACATAGGAGCAGCATTATAGTAGTTATATTCTTGTACATAGGGGGCAGTATTATAGTAGTTATATTCTTGTACATAGGGGCAGTATTATAGCAGTTATATTCTTGTACATAGGGGCAGTATTATAGTAGTTATATTCTTGTACATAGGGGCAGTATTATAGTAGTTATATTCTTGTACATAGGGGCAGTATTATAGTAGTTATATTCTTGTACATAGGAGCAGCATTATAGTAGTTATATTCTTGTACATAGGAGCAGTATTATAGCAGTTATATTCTTGTACATAGGGGCAGTATTATAGTAGTTATATTCTTGTACATAGGGGCAGTATTATAGTAGTTATATTCTTGTACATAGGAGCAGTATTACAGTAGTTATATTCCTGTACATAGGAGCAGCATTATAGTAGTTATACTCTTGTACATAGGGGCTGTATTATAGTAGTTATATTCTTGTACATAGGAGCAGTATTATAGTAGTTATATTCTTGTACATATGGGCAGTATTATAGTAGTTATATTCTTGTACATAGGAGCAGTATTATAGCAGTTATATTCTTGTACATAGGAGCAGTATTATAGTAGTTATATTCTTGTACATAGGAGCAGTATTATAGTAGTTATATTCTTGTACATAGGGGCAGTATTATAGTAGCTATATTCTTGTACATAGGGGCAGTATTATAGTAGTTATATTCTTGTACATAGGGGCAGTATTATAGTAATTATATTCTTGTACATAGGGGCAGTATTATAGTAGTTATATTCTTGTGTATAGGGCAGTATGTCTTCCTTGTTCTATGTCCCTATGCACCATCACCCCTGGTATCGTCTCCATTATCTGACATGGCATCAGTGGTGTGTCCTGGTCTGTTCCCTGGCGCTGGTTAGCAGTTTTCCCCGGTGATGCCAGGCTCGGCCACCCGCCGTGTGCTGTTGGTCTGGTCACTTAGTCTCGGCGAGGCGTCTTATTACCCGATTACATGTTGGGCAGATAATGCCAGGCTGCCGCTGTCTGAGCCTGTGCCATGAATACTAATTGGAAGCCTCGGTGTGAATGGAAGGTATGGTTACCGGCTGCTCCCCGGGCCCCGGCCGCCGCACGGTGTAGCCACAATCCTGACTCACAATCCTATGTTAGATGTAGATCGCTAATCTGCTTTGTTTAACCCTTTGTGGGTAGTGATCAGCATTATAGAGCAGGGAGGGGGGATTCAGTGAAGGACCCCTGCACTGGCTGCACATAGTCTGTGACTTATATGTGCCGGATCTGTATGAGGTGAAAGTGTTAATTATATAAAAGAGGAGCTGAGCCATTAACCCCGACCGATCCATGTTGTGTCATCCAGCTTTTCCTCCTGACATTTCCTTGCTGTCGGTGAATGGGAAAATCCGGTGCCCGAAGCGGCTCCATTACAGAGAAGAATCTGGTTCTACCGCTGACTGCAAAAATGTGTTGACCTGTTTATATAGCAGCAGCTCGTGGACGGGTCCAGATAGAAGCTGGAGGATTATTGTCACACGTTTGTCTCAACAGTATAGAAAGTTATTGAAGATCTGTTACCAAACAAATCCTATGTTGTCAATGTGGCGCCACAGATCGGGTGTGAGAGGTAGAGCGCTCCCCTTCCTCGTGCAGCATAGTCAGTGTTGAGCGCTCCTCTTCCTCATGCAGCGCTGTCGGCGTTATAGTTATTATTAAGGTTGAAGGAAGACTGTAAGTCCATCTAGTCCAACCCATAGCCTAACCTAACATGCCCTAACATGTTGATCCAGAGGAAGGCAAAAACAACCCATGTGGCAAAGAGTAACTCCACCATGGGGAAAAAAATTCCTTCCCGACTCCACATACGGCAATCAGACTAGTTCCCTGGATCAACGCCCTATCAAGGAATCTAATATATATACCTGTAATATTATACTTTTCCAGAAAGGCATCCAGTCCCCTCTTAAATTTAATTAATGAATCACTCATTACAACATCATACGGCAGAGAGTTCCATAGTCTCACTGCTCTTACAGTAAAGAATCCGCGTCTGTTATTATGCTTAAACCTTCTTTCCTCCAGACGTAGAGGATGCCCCCTTGTCCCTGTCTCAGGTCTATGATTAAAAAGATCATCAGAAAGGTCTTTGTACTGTCCCCTCATATATTTATACATTAACATAAGATCACCCCTTAGTCTTCGTTTTTCCAAACTAAACAGCCCCAATGGCGTGGAGCGCTCCGTTTCCTCGTGCAGCATAGTCGGTGTTGAGCGCTCCTCTTCCTCGTGCAGCATAGTTGGCGTGGAGCGCTCCGTTTCCTCGTGCAGCATAGTCGGTGTTGAGCGCTCCTCTTCCTCGTGCAGCATAGTTGGCGTGGAGCGCTCCTCTTCCTCGTGCAGCATAGTTGGCGTGGAGTTCTCCTCTTTCTCGTGCAGCATAGTTGGCGTGGAGTGCTCCTCTTCCTCGTGCAGCATAGTTGGCATGGAGTGCTCCTCTTCCTCGTGCAGCATAGTTGGCGTGGACCGCTCCTCTTCCTCGTGCAGCATAGTTGGCGTGGACCGCTCCTCTTCCTCGTGCAGCATAGTTGGCGTGGACCGCTCCTCTTCCTCGTGCAGCATAGTTGGCGTGGAGTGCTCCTCTTCCTCGTGCAGCATAGTTGGCGTGGAGCGCTCCTTTTCCTCGTGCCGCATAGTTGGAGTGGAGCGCTCCTCTTCCTCGTGCAGCATAGTTGGCATGGAGCGCTCCTCTTCCTCGTGCAGCATAGTTGTCGTAGAGCGCTCTTCTTCCTCATGCAGCATAGTCGGTGTTGAGTGCTCCTCTTCCTCGTGCGGCGCAGTCTGCGTGGAGCGCTCCCTTTCCTTGTGCGGCGCAGTCGGCGCGGAGCTCTCCCTGCCATTATTGATGATGGTGTCCACAGCGCCGTCTCATTCTGTTTTTGCCGTGGTGTTCCCCCGCGATCATTATCACCACCACATTATGTCACTTCTGACTCGGATCGTTTTAATTCTGCTTAGGTAAATGGATTAGTGCAGGGTCCTCGCTGGACACGGGCTCCGTGCTGCCGGACAGGGAGTGTCATTATACACACCGCAGCTGTTTCTCCTGATGTAGCAGAGCTGAGTTTGTTGCCCCCTGTTGCTTCTGCACTCTTTGTGGTTAGGTGAGAACCGCACTAGCACTGCTACATCTGACAGCGTCACCAGCAGGCTGACTACCACTGTGAGAAGTCTCCTGCCTGTCATCTTGGTTGTCAGAAATGTCTATAAACCGGAGTTATGCTGATCCGTACTCGGTGGGTTGCAGGATAACCCCCCACTTTTTTGCAGGTTTTTTAGCAGTGTTTTTCGGTTTGTGTTCTTGTGTGGCCAAGTTGTTACTGGAAGTTGCCTGAACTTGAGCGGAGGCAGAGAAGAGCGACTGAGGTTATTTTAGGTGATAAGTCATCAGATTTTGCTATGAAATGTGAGAGCAGCATTATGTAGGGGCTGAGACCCTGATTCCAGCAATGTGTCACTTACTGTGCTTCTTCCTGCAGTGTTTTTTTTTATAAAAATCACTTATCAGCAGGGGATTATCACTACAGGACTAGGTGTATTGTGCCTCCTGGTCCATCCACACCCCCCAGCACTGATTGGCAGCTTTCTGCCTATGCACAGTGTGCACAGAAGCAGCCTATTAGTGGTGTGGGGGCGGGGTTATACACAGCTAAGCATTTGAGCTCTGCTAAATCTACAGCAGAGAAAAAAGGAATGAATTTTAATCAGAACTGCAGCAAGCAGCTCAGAAAGTGACACATCGCTGGAATCAGGATCTCCCTACATTATGCTGCGCTCAGATTACATAGCAAAAACCTGATGACAGATTCCCTTTAAGGGGGTGGGAGGACTGCAGAACCAAACTTGGGTTTACTCAGATTAGAAAGACTGAGACTTAAAGGGATGATCTAATAATTGTGCAGTATGAAGAAACGGTACAGAGATCTGTATAATGATCTGTGCTTTCATCTAGGCTTTCAACAGTGACCAACGGACTTAACAGCAGTGTGGCTATGGAATATTTACTATAAGACCAGTAAGACTATGGATTCTTTACTGTAAGAGCAGTGAGACTATGGAATCTTTAATGTAAGAGCAGTGAGACTATGGATTCTTTACTGTAAGAGCAGTGAGACTATGGATTCTTTACTGTAAGAGCAGTGAGACTATGGAATCTTTACTGTAAGAGCAGTGAGACTATGGAATCTTTACTGTAAGAGCAGTGAGACTACGGAATCTTTACTGTAAGAGCAGTGAGACTATGGATTCTGTACTGTAAGAGCAGTGAGACTATGGAATCTTTACTGTAAGAGCAGTGAGACTATGGAATCTTTACTGTAAGAGCAGTGAGACTATGGATTCCTTACTGTAAGAGCAGTGAGACTATGGATTCTGTACTGTAAGAGCAGTGAGACTATGGAATCTTTACTGTAAGAGCAGTGAGACTATGGAATCTTTACTGTAAGAGCAGTGAGACTATGGATTCCTTACTGTAAGAGCAGTGAGACTATGGATTCCTTACTGTAAGAGCAGTGAGACTATGGATTCTGTACTGTAAGAGCAGTGAGACTATGGAATCTTTACTGTAAGAGCAGTGAGACTATGGAATCTTTACTGTAAGACCAGTGAGACTATGGATTCCTTACTGTAAGAGCAGTGAGACTATGGATTCCTTACTGTAAGAGCAGTGAGACTATGGATTCCTTACTGTAAGAGCAGTGAGACTATGGATTCCTTACTGTAAGAGCAGTGAGACTATGGATTCCTTACTGTAAGAGCAGTGAGACTATGGATTCCTTACTGTAAGAGCAGTGAGACTATGGATTCCTTACTGTAAGAGCAGTGAGACTATGGATTCCTTACTGTAAGAGCAGTGAGACTATGGATTCCTTACTGTAAGAGCAGTGAGACTATGGATTCTTTACTGTAAGAGCAGTGAGACTATGGATTCTTTACTGTAAGAGCAGTGAGACTATGGATTCTTTACTGTAAGAGCAGTGAGACTATGGATTCTTTACTGTAAGAGCAGTGAGACTATGGATTCTTTACTGTAAGAGCAGTGAGACTATGGATTCTTTACTGTAAGAGCAGTGAGACTATGGATTCTTTACTGTAAGAGCAGTGAGACTATGGATTCTTTACTGTAAGAGCAGTGAGACTATGGATTCTTTACTGTAAGAGCAGTGAGACTATGGATTCTTTACTGTAAGAGCAGTGAGACTATGGATTCTTTACTGTAAGAGCGGTGAGACTATGGATTCTTTACTGTAAGAGCGGTGAGACTATGGATTCCTTACTGTAAGAGCGGTGAGACTATGGATTCCTTACTGTAAGAGCGGTGAGACTATGGATTCCTTACTGTAAGAGCGGTGAGACTATGGATTCTTTACTGTAAGAGCGGTGAGACTATGGATTCTTTACTGTAAGAGCGGTGAGACTATGGATTCCTTACTGTAAGAGCGGTGAGACTATGGATTCCTTACTGTAAGAGCGGTGAGACTATGGATTCCTTACTGTAAGAGCGGTGAGACTATGGATTCTTTACTGTAAGAGCGGTGAGACTATGGATTCCTTACTGTAAGAGCGGTGAGACTATGGATTCTTTACTGTAAGAGCGGTGAGACTATGGATTCTTTACTGTAAGAGCGGTGAGACTATGGATTCTTTACTGTAAGAGCGGTGAGACTATGGATTCTTTACTGTAAGAGCGGTGAGACTATGGATTCCTTACTGTAAGAGCGGTGAGACTATGGATTCCTTACTGTAAGAGCGGTGAGACTATGGATTCTTTACTGTAAGAGCAGTGAGACTATGGATCTCTCTGCTACATGTTGCAATGGTCGATTCAAACAAATTCATGGATATCGTTATGAAAAATACAATATTTTGGATTAGGCTATGTTCACACTTTGCGGGTTTTGCCGCGGATCCGCAGCGGATTTGACACTGCAGATCCGCAGCAGTTTTCCATGCAGGGTACAGTACAATGTTACCCTATGGAAAACAAAACCCGCTGTGCACATGCTGCGGATTTCCGCGGAAAAAGCTGCGCGGCTTTTCTGCGGAAAAAAAGAAGGAGCATGTCACTTCTTGGTGCAGAATCGCAGCGATTCTGCACCCATAGAAATGCATTGATCCGCTAACTTCCCGCATGGGGCTGTGCCCACGTTGCGGGACGTTAAGCGGATAATGTGCCGATGGTACCCGGGGTGGAGGAGAGGAGACTCTCCTCCAGGCCCTGGGAACCATATTTTGGTGTAAAAAAAAGAATTAAAATAAAAAATGAAGCTATACTCACCTCTCAGCGCTGCCCGCGGTCACATGACCGTGACGTCACGAAGGTCCTTGTCGGCACAGCCGCTTGCAGCGCCGAGGAGATCGCGACGTCAGAGGGTGAGTATAAGGCCAATTTTTATTATTTTTTACATTACTATTGATGCTGCATATTGCTGCATATGCAGCATCAATAGTACAGGAGTAATCCCGCAGCGGAAACCGCGGAACAAACCACGATAAATCTGCAGGGATAACCACAGCGGTTTTGCCCTGCAGATTTATCAATTCCACTGCGGGATTAACCCGCAGAGGAACCCACAAAGTGTGAACGTGGCCTTATGGGACACATTGCCTTTTTCCTTTCAGCAGTTTCCTGAGTTGCTCTGTGTAGCGTGCGGTGTACACGTTACATTGCTGACCCCAGTACATGCGCCACTGTTGCCTTCCGGGGTTGCACTATTGATCAGTGTAACCCTTTGTGTGCTGCGGGTGATCGGGAGTGGCCCGCAGCCTCTGGCGTCCTTCCCTGGTGCAGTATATTGATAGTGATGTGTATAACGAGCAGGGGATTAATTAGGTCAGCCACGTGTTAGTGCCGCTGATACACTGCATGGGAAGAGGTCATATCAGGGCAGGAGCGGCCGGGTACTGTCTGCTGCTCCCTCTCTGTTGTGGCAGTGCCCATCCCGAGCACCGGTCATAGAGGAGGACTGGGGGGGCTGGGATTACTTATCTAAGGGTGGTCTGTAATGTAGAATTTTATTATTTTTTTTCCTGTTGTCAACATAATGTTTTCTCCTCCAGAGCTGCATTCAGAATCCGGCAGTGGATTTTGTTTGGCTGTGGCTTGGGTGCCTTTTTCTCTCTGCCGAACCATCTCACCGCATATGTGGAGTTGTGTCCAAGGACATTACTGACTTAAAGGATTAATCCCAAAAGTTATCCCATACGATCGATTGCTGAATGCTGCAATACCTGACAAAGCCACAGAGAAGTGTGGTGCTGTTCCTGGTTATTTCTGTGGTGTCCTGCTGCCTAGCATTGCGGGCTACATACCCGATACCGGTGCGACTCCCCACCATCAGGTCTGTGAACGTCCTGACACTGTAGTGTATGTGCAGGGTCCGCGGCCCCTTCTCTGGGATGTTCCCGGCCTCCTCTAACAGCTGCGGTTACATTCACTGACCGTAGCAGAAGGCAATTACTTCACTTCTCCTCCATTTTCCATGCTCCTCTGTGCGGTAACCTTTAGGGTTTTTTTGCATTCCTCTTCTGGAATTTTAATTCTCTGCTGTGTTTGTTTTTATAAATTTTGTACATCACTCATGGCAGCCGGACCTCCCCGTGCCCTGAAACACCACAGCACTGCGCCCCAACTCTGTCTACCCATCCATCCTCACCTTCTTCCTCCCTTTTTTCCTCCCTCCCTTCCTTCTTTTCCCTCCCTTCCTTCTTTTTCCTCCCTCCCTTCCTTCTTTTTCCTCCCTCCCTTCCTTCTTTTTCCTCCCTCCCTTCCTTCTTTTCCCTCCCTCCCTTCCTTCTTTTCCCTCCCTCCCTTCCTTCTTTTCCCTCCCTCCCTTCCTTCTTTTCCCTCCCTCCCTTCCTTCTTTTCCCTCCCTCCCTTCCTTCTTTTCCCTCCCTTCCTTCTTTTCCCTCCCTCCCTTCCTTCTTTTCCCTCCCTCCCTTCCTTCTTTTCCCTCCCTCCCTTCCTTCTTTTCCCTCCCTCCCTTCCTTCTTTTCCCTCCCTCCCTTCCTTCTTTTCCCTCCCTCCCTTCCTTCTTTTCCCTCCCTCCCTTCCTTCTTTTCCCTCCCTCCCTTCCTTCTTTTCCCTCCCTCCCTTCCTTCTTTTCCCTCCCTCCCTTCCTTCTTTTCCCTCCCTCCCTTCCTTCTTTTCCCTCCCTCCCTTCCTTCTTTTCCCTCCCTCCCTTCCTTCCTTCTTTCGGTGTGGGGGTAGCTTGGCTCCTCATACAGCGGTGCTGGGGTATCGGGGCTCCTCATACAGCGGTGTGGGGGGTAGCTTGGCTCGTCATACAGTCTGTCAGCTGTGTGTGAATAGCAGAGGCCTGTGCCGGGGGTGATCTCTCAGTGCCGGGGGTGATCTCTCAGTGCCGGAGGTGATCTCTCAGTGCCGGGGGTGATCTCTCAGTGCCGGGGGTGATCTCTCAGTGCCGGGGGTGATCTCTCAGTGCCGGGGGTGATCTCTCAGTGCCGGGGGTGATCTCTCAGTGCCGGGGGTGATCTCTCAGTGCCGGGGGTGATCTCTCAGTGCCGGGGGTGATCTCTCAGTGCCGGGGGTGATCTCTCAGTGCCGGGGGTGATCTCTCAGTGCCGGGGTCTCTGCTTGTGCAGGTCGGTGGCGGGCCGCAGCACGCTGATGTCTGGAGGCCGATGTTCTGCTCGCTGATGTTATTCTTTTGGGCTTTTTCGCTTCCCCGGAAAACCTCCGCTTGTCAGTCCTAGAAAGCGACAAGTGCTGAGTGCGGCCCCCCGGCCTCTGCTCTATTCTATGGAGATTTCAATGATTCTTTATTATTGAAAAGTCTCCACGATGGAAAGCACAGGTTCATCTGGGTCATCACCCAGCTTTTCACACACCCTGCACAGCCTACCTATCGGCCTTGTTTTGCAGTGCCGTGTTCTTCCTTTTGTGCCAGTCTTCACTGCAGATGTAGAATGATATTCGCCAGACATGAAAAAACTCATCATGAGCCGAGATGAAGGTAAAGGGCGCAGGAAGGGATCGCAGCGGAAACATCCATCTGATGAGAAATCATACAGAGCACAGGAGCCGGACGCCCCCGCGCTCGCTCTCTTGGGACGCCCCCGCGCTCGCTCTCTTGGGACGCCCCCGCGCTCGCTCTCTTGGGACGCCCCGGCGCTCGCTCTCTTGGGACGCCCCGGCGCTCGCTCTCTTGGGACGCCCCGGCGCTCGCTCTCTTGGGACGCCCCGGCGCTCGCTCTCTTGGGACGCCCCGGCGCTCGCTCTCTTGGGACGCCCCGGCGCTCGCTCTCTTGGGACGCCCCGGCGCTCGCTCTCTTGGGACGCCCCGGCGCTCGCTCTCTTGGGACGCCCCGGCGCTCGCTCTCTTGGGACGCCCCGGCGCTCGCTCTCTTGGGACGCCCCGGCGCTCGCTCTCTTGGGACGCCCCGGCGCTCGCTCTCTTGGGACGCCCCGGCGCTCGCTCTCTTGGGACGCCCTCGCTCTCTTGGGACGCCCCCGCTCTCTTGGGACGCCCCCGCTCTCTTGGGACGCCCCCGCTCTCTTGGGACGCCCCCGCTCTCTTGGGACGCCCCCGCTCTCTTGGGACGCCCCCGCTCTCTTGGGACGCCCCCGCTCTCTTGGGACGCCCCCGCTCTCTTGGGACGCCCCCGCGCTCGCTCTCTTGGGACGCCCCCGCGCTCGCTCTCTTGGGACGCCCCCGCGCTCGCTCTCTTGGGACGCCCCCGCGCTCGCTCTCTTGGGACGCCCCCGCGCTCGCTCTCTTGGGACGCCCCCGCGCTCTCTAGCGCCGTCCCTGCTACCGTGCGGATCCCTCTGCAGTCTCCATTACCTGTGTAGTTTTGGCACCGTCCCTGCCCAGTGACCCCGGCACAGCATGACCCCAATAGCGTTACCTTCAGAAATGTCCTTCCGGATCGGACATGAAAGGGAAAACATTAATGCATGCGCTTATTTAATTTTCCATCGCTGACGAGCTTCATCTCCTTGAAGTAGGCCTTAATGAGCAGCGAGTGCGCCGAGCTGCCCCCCGAGGACACGGCTAATTAAACACCAGAGACCCCGTGTGCTGACGAATCAGGGGCAGCCAATGGGACAGGATTTCTGTTCCCATTGAGTGAGGACTGTACTTTTTTTTTTTTTTTTTAATTTTTTTTTTTTTAACCCTCTGTGCATAAAAATTTACTTCTTTCCAAGGAAAATTGCGTCATCCTCCGCTGAAAGGGGTAACATGTTAGCGGCCCGATGGACGTCACACAGCTGTGTGTCTGGTCCGGACAATTCTCTGTGAGCAACCCCCTTTTCCCCCTTTTCTACAGACCACACCCCCTTGTCAGATAAGATGGCGAAAGTGTTTAGGAATCCTATTAGCGTTATTTTCGTAAAGCTAGAAGAATCCCCTTTAAATATGTCTGCACTTCACCTTTAAGGGCCACACGGCTGCGGTTCGTCGCTCACAGCAGGCTGCGGACTTCGTGAAGCCAGGGTCTCTGGTCTTCCTTGAGCATTTGGCTGCACGATTTCCAGAACTTGCTCAGAACTCCAGAGCAGCATTCATAGTTCAGCCGCGGTGTGCCGGCGTGGTGCTGTTTCCTGACATGTGGCCGGTTCTGCTTTGCACTGTCCCCACTGGTTATTTTGCATAGTATCCCTTTGCGTAAATGCAAATTATCGTAACCCTTTCCCTGCCGGCAGCTCCACGTTGCATTACTCTGCACAGACGTGCAGGCCGGGACACGAGCTAATTGTACGGCATTTATAGGAAGGCGTTGTGCTGGCGCTTCCTCACCCGTCGCTCCCGGCTTCCCCTTTCTACGTATGACAGTTCAGAATACGGAAGTCTCCATAGAGGAACTACAGATCCCAGCGTGCCACGCCACTTTCCAACCACTACAGCCTGCCAGGATGCCACTTGCTAATCTATATTGTCACTTCTACTGGGGGGTACAGTTTCTAGCCCCTATTTAAATGTACGATTGGTGAGGGTCTAGCTGCGGGACCCCCGCTGTGCCCCATTTACTCTATGGGAGCCGTGGGGTTACACGGTCAGTACCGCACCCGTGGGAATGAATAGAGGGGCGGTCACACTTGTGCACTTCTGCTTCACTCACACACGAGACGTTAGGACCCCCAGCGATCGTACATTTGTGTTTTGGTTATGGGGAGCCACGACCGCAGGTGGCGCACATGGCTCATGGACCCAATATTCGGGCTTACCTAGGAGAGGTGCAGGTAAGCGGCGGTGCTCACTGCAGCTCCTGATGGTGGAGTCAGGCTTGTGCGATTGTGCTTGTCATTCACATTCATCCATTAGTAACACACGGACCAGGGGAGGAGGTTGAGGCACTGGCCACACATGGACCAGGGGACAAGGTTCAGGCGCTGGCCACACATGGACCAGGGGAAGGAGGTTCAGGCGCTGGCCACACATGGACCAGGGGAAGGAGGTTCAGGCGCTGGCCACACACGCTCCAGGGGATGAGGTTCAGACACTGGCCACACACAGACCAGGGGACGAGGTTCAGGTGCTGGCCACACACGGACCAGGGGAGGAGGTTCAGGCGCTGGCCACACATGGACCAGGGGAGGTGGTTCAGGAGCTGGCCACACATGGACCAGGGGACGAGGTTCAGGCACTGGCCACACATGGACCAGGGGAGGAGGTTCAGGCGCTGGCCACACACGGATCAGGGGAGGAGGTTCAGGCGCTTGCCACACACGGATCAGGGGAGGAGGTTCAGGCGCTGGCCACACACGGACCAGGGGATGAGGTTCAGGCACTGGCCACACATGGACCAGGGGATGAGGTTTATGCACTGGCCTAAACGGACCTAGGAACGAGGTTCAGGCGCTGGCCACACACGCACCAGGGAATGAGGGTCAAGCGCTGGCCACACACAGACCAGGGGACCTAACAAACTAATGAATACACGTTGCTTGGCAGCTCCCTATTGGGGAGTTCCCACCTTTTATGTAAGGTGCCTTCCGCCTATTTGCATCTTAGCAGGTGCGCAGGCACTAGGTGCGCCACCGGGAAATGCGGCGTTCACAGAGAAACAGCAGGAGGAGGAAAGGGAACCGAGCAGGGGCGCCAGCATTGGCATTACACGGGCATCACTTTTTAACGGAATTCTCCCGCTCTGACCAAAAGAAAAGATGTAATGCTTATGTGGCCGATCCCCGCTGCTCTTGTTACTTATCCTGAGCCCTCTGGTTTTGAGTTGATACTCAGGAAATGGCATGAAATGCCCCTAACCATACCTGCCTTGTGGACAGATGGTTAAGAGGGCATGGGATCAGATAAGTGTAGGAATCAGTGTTTAAGGGAACGTCAAGGGTTAGTGTTGCTACTTTTATATTTTAACCATTCCAAGCCTTTTATTTTCTGGACAACCCCTTTAAAAGGTAATTCCCAATATTTTCCATATTCATAAAGAACGTGTGACCAACGCTCCATTCCGAGCACCATTGTTGGGTTTGCTGGAGGTTCCCCCACAATTCACATAATCGGACGGCCATTGTTGGCAAAGAGTGAAGCTGCGAAGTCCTGGACTCGTATGTGGACTGACACGTGGCTGATGTTGGGGTCCACTGGAGAGGGGGGCCCACGTCTGCTCTCCCATCTGCACTACTTTCTTACTTAGGGCAGAGGTCCTGCTACCCCTCTGATGGGAAGATGCCGGCCCATAAACCCAAAATGTCAATGTTTTGTTCACTGAGCCACTTAGCTATCACTTGGTCTCCATCATGCGGTAAAAGCATTGCCATCACCACATTGCTCCTGGATGATGGGAGAAGATGTTCTTGGAGGAGGGTTGGATCCCATTCTTTATTCATGGCCGTGTTTCTGGGGAGAAATGTGAGTGAGCCCCTCCATGGGTGAGAAGCCCCCGCACATGAATGATCTCAGGAGGCTTTACTGTTAAGACACAGGACCTTTTCTTCTCTAATCATTCTTCCAGTTGGAAGGGGCTTCATCAGAGAAAATAAATTTACCCCCCGTCCTCTGTCAGTCTGTCCTTGATGTTTTCCTTGGAGAAAAGTGTCTTCTTTGCTGCTTTTCTTGTCACAAGGCCTCCTCCAAAAGCCTTCTCCTCCCTGACACCTGCCTGCTTCCATCTCGGGGCAAGCTCTGCACTCGCGATGAACCAATCCCATAGCTAAATCCATTTTAGGAGACGGTCTTTGCACTTGCTGGACTTTTTTTTTGGTGCCTTCAAGCCTTTTTCAAAGCAATTGAACCTCATCCCTTTTAAAGTTCTTGATGATCTGATAATTAGTTGATTTAGACGCGATCTTACAAGCAGCAATGTCCTTGCCTGTGAAGCCCTTTTATGCTAAGCGATAATGACTGCACATGTTTCCTTGGAGGTAATCTGCATGACAGTGATATCTGCTGCCTTGTCCTCATTAACGCTTTCTCCCGAGCTAACCACTGAAATGATCTTACAATTACTGTTCCTAGCCATCTGGAATTAACGCAAATTGATGCTATAAAAACCGAAGCAGTAAAGCTTTGCAAGAACCAAAATTTGGGCCAGTCTGAAATCTTTTGGCCTCGACTGTAGCATGTTGGATAATTAGATGCTACGGTGTAAGGGGGCCCGTGGATCATGGCCATGGCAAGTTCAGTATGACTTTTTGCCCAGTAAATACCTAAATACCTCCAGTGTCGGCCTTGTCGTTGCTGAGAACAGACCCCTGCAGGTAAAATTTGGGAGTGGCGGGAGGAGGCCGTACAGACACAAACTGGTTCTTCCTCATAACTGGGATGACTTTCTCCAATTTCTTTGTATCCTCGGGTTATTCTGCTGGAGCTGTCATCTGGCTCCTTACTGTAAGGCGAATTACAACGTGGAGTTAAAAAAAAGAAAAAAAAAAAAAGTGTAAAAACTAAATCTGACAATAAGTTTTTTGTTTTTTTTTTACCTATTTTGCTCTGTCCGGTAGAGCAGAACTTGTGTGACGGTTTATCAACCCCTTTTCAGATATCCGCTGCAGAGAAAATGAAAAATTATAAGACCAAATTGCACCATTACAAAGTGTCTCCTGTAACCCAGGCCTTAAAGGAGATGTCCAGGATGAATAAAAAGTTTTTTTTAGTGTAGTTGTGCATCCAGCACTAGGATGACATAAAACACTAGGAAGCCACAACATGGAGGGTGTCACACAGTAGTACTAAGTGGTGTAGCTGTGAATCAAACACTAAAATTGGATAAAACATCATAAACTAACAGAATGGAGAATATACCACAGCAGTATTGAGTGATGTAGCTGTGAATCAAACACTAGGATGAGATAAAAGACCAGAAAGTGGCAGTATGGAGAGTATATACTACAGCAGTATTGAGTGGTGTAGCTGTGAATCCAGCACTAGGGTGAGATAAAACCATAAAGTAGCAGCGAAAGAATGGAGGAAATCATACAGTGGTACTGAGCGATGTACTTATGAATCCAGCACTAGAATGAGATAAAACCATTAAGTAGCAGCAGAAGAGTGGGGGATATCATACAATTGTATTGAGTGGTGTAGCTGTAAAGCCAACAATAGAAAGAGAAAAGATACCATAAAGCAGTAGTAGCATGCAGGATATCATATACTTGTATTGAGTGGTGTAGCGGTGAATCCAGCAGTAGCATGAGATAAGACACCATAAAGCCGTAGCAGCATGCAGGACATCATGAAGCAGTAGTGAACCGTGTAGCTGTGAATCCAGCACTAGCTTAAAATAAAACACCAGAATGCAGCAGCATAATCTGAGAGTGTCTCTCTGCCTCTCTCGCGCTGCTCCTCTCCTCCGTAGACTTCAACTGCTCTTTTTCCGGTTTGATATTTGGTATTTTCCTATTGGGAATGTTTTGCTTTGATGCCCCCCAGTAACGTTTCTTTTGGTTTTGTTCTTTCCAGACCCTCAGGAGCGAGCTGCCGCGCCTCGGAGCCTGGCGTACGGGCGATTCTCGGAGACGCTTGAGGAGCCTCTCATCTGCTGGTAAATATTTGCTCAGCTGTCCCCTCTTCAGAAGTGGGGCTGCGTACCGAGAACGGCAGGACGGGACTTGTCCGCCTCTACATGCTCCCGTCTCTGTATGGGGAGAAGTAAATGTACCCGATGCAGGTGACGAACGTGGAAATGTATTTAAAGGGGGTATGACTCACCCCTCCGCCCCTGTAGGAGACCCCCTAGTTAAAGGGAGTGTCCACTTTTAATAACTAAACCTTAACCATTGGAAAGCAAATAAGTTCTGCAGCTTTCCAGTGTACTTGTGGGCATCTTCCTCACCATTCTCAGTATCTCTGCCTCCTGTCAGTGAATGCAATGACTGTTTAATGTTTCCTACCATTGTATCCACTGCGGGCTGCGACTGATGCATCTGATCTGCACGGATACATTGTAGCATCTGCACAGGATAAAACTGTAGCGAACCCTCAGCTGGACTGAGCGCGTCCGTGTACTTCATGGTAACAGGCGCCAGCGGCTGCCTGTAGTTCGATCTGTGGCAGCGGTGCCTTGCGGTACTGACAATGTGCGGCACGCGGTGATCGGCAGCGATTGTGGAGAACAGCAAAGAAAACCTCCATCACGGATTCATTGTCTCTTATTACAGGGGTGTAAGGTCCCCTCCCCCGCTGCAGCTCATCCAGGCTGTGCATCCAAGCTAATGGAGTGAGATACTGTCTGCTGAGCCCGTGCACCCAAGCTTATCATGTGTCCTGTATGCTAAACTGGGGTATCTAATCCTCTCCTGTGTGATACTGTCTGCTGAGCTGTGTATCTAAGCCTATGCTATGATACTCGGGTGTATCTGAGCCTATCCTGTGATACTCTGCGGTGTATCTAAGCCTATCCTGTGTGATACTGTCTGCTGAGCTGTGTATCTAAGCCTATCTTGTGATATGAGCCTATCCTGTGATACTCTGCGGTATATCTAAACCTGTCCTGTGATACTCTGCCGTGTATCTAAGCCTGTCCTGTGATACTCTCTACGGTGTATCTAAGCCTATCCTGTGATACTCTCTATGGTGTATCTAAGCCTATCCTGTGATACTCTGCGGTGTATCTAAGCCTATCCTGTGATATCTGAGCCTATCCTGTGATACTCTGCGGTGTATCTAAGCCTATCCTGTGATACTCTGCGGTATATCTAAGCCTATCCTGTGATACTCTCTATGGTGTATCTAAGCCTATCCTGTGATACTCTGTGGTGTATCTAAGCCTATCCTGTGATATCTGAGCCTATCCTGTGATACTCTGCGGTATATCTAAGCCTATGCGGTGTTACTCTGCCGTGTATCTAAGCCTATCCTGTGATATCTGAGCCTATCCTGTGATACTCTGCGGTATATCTAAGCCTATCCTGTGATACTCTGCGGTGTATCTAAGCCTATCCTGTGATACTCTGCGGTGTATCTAAGCCTATCCTGTGATACTCTGCGGTATATCTAAGCCTATCCTGTGATACTCTCTATGGTGTATCTAAGCCTATCCTGTGATACTCTGCGGTGTATCTAAGCCTATCCTGTGATATCTGAGCCTATCCTGTGATACTCTGCGGTATATCTAAGCCTATCCTGTGATACTCTGCGGTGTATCTAAGCCTATGCGGTGTTACTCTGCCGTGTATCTAAGCCTGTCCTGTGATACTCTGCCGTGTATCTAAGCCTGTCCTGTGACTCTCTGCCGTGTATCTAAGCCTGTGCTGTGACACGCTCTACGTTGTATCTAAGCCTATGCTGTGACACTCTCTGCGGCGTATCTAAGCCTATGGTGTGACACTCTCTGCGGTGTATCTAAGCCTATGCTGTGGTACTCTGCTGTGTATCTAAGCCTATGCTGTGACACTCTCTGCTGTGTATCTAAGCCTATGCTGTGACACTCTCTGCTGTGTATCTAAGCCTATCCTGTGATACTCTCTGCGGTGTATCTAAGCCTACCCTGTGGTACTCTCTGCGGTGTATCTAAGCCTACCCTGTGGTACTCTCTACGGTGTATCTAAGCCTATACTGTGGTACTCTCTGCGGTGTATCTAAGCCTGTGCTGTGGTACTCTCCGGTGTATCTAAGCCTACCCTGTGGTACTCTCTACGGTGTATCTAAGCCTATACTGTGGTACTCTCCGCTGTGTATCTAAGCCTACCCTGTGGGTACTCTCTGCTGTGTATCTAAGCCTACCCTGTGGTACTCTCTGCTGTGTATCTTAGCCTAACCTGTGGTACTCTCTGCGGTGTATCTAAGCCTACCCTGTGGTACTCTCTGCTGTGTATCTAAGCCTACCCTGTGGTACTCTCTGCTGTGTATCTAAGCCTACCCTGTGGCACTCTCTGCGGTGTATCTAAGCCTACCCTGTGGTACTCTCTGCGGTGTATCTAAGCCTACCCTGTGGCACTCTCTGCGGTGTATCTAAGCCTACCCTGTGGCACTCTCTAGTGTATCTAAGCCTACCCTGTGGCACTCTCTGCTGTGTATCTAAGCCTACCCTGTGGTACTCTCTGCTGTGTATCTAAGCCTACCCTGTGGTACTCTCTGCGGTGTATCTAAGCCTACCCTGTGGCACTCTCTGCGGTGTATCTAAGCCTGTGCTGTGGTACTCTCTGTTGTATCTAAGCCTACCCTGTGGTACTTTCTGCGGTGTATCTAAGCCTACCCTGTGGTACTCTCTGCGGTGTATCTAAGCCTACCCTGTGGTACTCTCTGCTGTGTATCTAAGCCTACCCTGTGGCACTCTCTAGTGTATCTAAGCCTACCCTGTGGCACTCTCTGCTGTGTATCTAAGCCTACCCTGTGGTACTCTCTGCTGTGTATCTAAGCCTACCCTGTGGTACTCTCTGCTGTGTATCTAAGCCTACCCTGTGGTACTCTCTGCGGTGTATCTAAGCCTACCCTGTGGTACTCTCTGCTGTGTATCTAAGCCTACCCTGTGGTACTCTCTGCTGTGTATCTAAGCCTACCCTGTGGCACTCTCTGCGGTGTATCTAAGCCTACCCTGTGGTACTCTCTGCGGTGTATCTAAGCCTACCCTGTGGTACTCTCTGCTGTGTATCTAAGCCTGTGCTGTGGTACTGTCTGGTGTATCTAAGCCTACCCTGTGGTACTCTCTGCGGTGTACCTAAGCCTACCTTGTGGTACTCTCTGCGGTGTATCTAAGCCTACCCTGTGGCACTCTCTGCGGTGTATCTAAGCCTACCCTGTGGCACTCTCTGCGGTGTATCTAAGCCTACCCTGTGGCACTCTCTGCGGTGTATCTAAGCCTACCCTGTGGTACTCTCTGCTGTGCTCCTCACCCGTCTGGTGGCCTCTGTCCTCTCCGCAGTATGCTGTGCCACCTGTGGTCTTACACTGCCCTCTGGTGTCAGTGTGCGGTACTGCACCGTGTGAATGAGATTGTTGGTGACCTGACTGTCCCACTCGCCGGCCGCCGACTGATCTGTGGCACTTGAGAGAAATGTTTTAACAAGTACAATAATTACTTAATGTAAAAGCTGGAAAAATTGACTTCAAAATCCCAAATTATCCACCAAAAATAAGAAAAAAAGTGTTGATTTTGGCGAGATGTAATAAAGATTTGCCCTATTTTAAGATTGCCTTTTTACTGTAAAGGGCACTGCTGCGTCCTGGGATATAGCGCCGTCTGATTGCAGCGCAGTCTGGCATTGTGCTGACACAGCCGCTCGCTCGAATTCTCGCTTTCTCGTACACCCATACAAATGCTGCAGGTCCATGGAGTTGTCTATTGGTGTTCTGCTGCCACCTGGTGCTCTTTATGGATTACTACAAGTTTAGAACTAGTTGCCATAATGTAAATATTGTATAAAAAAACCCTCTGCAATAAAGCTTGACTTCTGACTGATCTGGTTTCTGCTGGCAGAATTGTGAATGCTGCTGTGGAGTATAAGATACAGACATGTTAACGGAGCTCTATTCTGAGTTCTGCTCAGTCATAGGGTTTCAGCTCTTGGGGGCCTCAGCAGATGACCAAACTCCTCATCCTACTGATACCCCAATACTGAGCTGCTGCTGCCGTATGTGACCCCATTACTGCACCTGCTGTTTGGTGCAATAATGGCTCCTCTTACCACCCCACATAATAATGGCCATCACTGTGCCCCTTATATAGTAATAATGTTTATTTTGTGACATCAAAGCAGCCCCCACACTCTTTAATGGTCCCCACGTTACCTCCCACACTGCAAAAATGCCCCCACTCTGTATAATAGCTCCTACATTGTATATAAGCCCCCAAACTGTGTGATCGTCCCCACAGTAGCCGTCAAACTATATAATGTCCCCCGCATTAGCTCCCATACTGTATAATGACCCCGCATTAGCTCCCATACTATATAACGACCCCTACATAATCTCACATACTGTATAATGGCCCCTTCATTAGTTCCCATACTGTATAACGACCCCCGCATTGACTCCCATACTGTATAATGACCCCCCGCATTAGGTCCCACACTGTATAATGGCCCGCATTATCTCCCACTCTGTATAATGGCCCCCGCATTAGCTCCCATACTGTATAATGGCCCCCGCATTAGCTCCCATACTGTATAATGGCCCCCACATTAGCTCCCATACTGTATAATGGCCCCTGCATTAGCTCCCATACTGTATAATGGCCCCCGCATTAGCTCCCATACTGTATAATGACCCCCTGCATTAGGTCCCACACTGTATAATGGCCCCGCATTAGCTCCCTCACTGTATAATGGCCCCCGCATTAGCTCCCTCACTGTATAATGGCCCCCGCATTAGCTCCCTCACTGTATAATGGCCCCCGCATTAGCTCCCATACTGTATAATGGCCCCCGCATTAGCTCCCATACTGTATAATGGCCCCCGCATTAGCTCCCATACTGTATAATGGCCCCCGCATTAGCTCCCATACTGTATAATGGCCCCCGCATTAGCTCCCATACTGTATAATGGCCCCTGCATTAGGTCCCACACTGTATAATGGCCCCGCATTAGCTCCCTCACTGTATAATGGCCCCCGCATTAGCTCCCTCACTGTATAATGGCCCCCCATTAGCTCCCATACTGTATAATGGCCCCTGCATTAGGTCCCACACTGTATAATGGCCCCGCATTAGCTCCCTCACTGTATAATGGCCCCCGCATTAGCTCCCTCACTGTATAATGGCCCCCCATTAGCTCCCATACTGTATAATGGCCCCCGCATTAGCTCCCATACTGTATAATGGCCCCCGCATTAGCTCCCATACTGTATAATGGCCCCCGCATTAGCTCCCATACTGTATAAGGGCCCCCTGCATTAGTTCCCATACTGTATAATGGCCCCCGCATTAGCTCCCATACTGTATAATGGCCCCCGCATTAGCTCCCATACTGTATAATGGCCCCCGCATTAGCTCCCATACTGTATAATGGCCCCCGCATTAGCTCCCATACTGTATAAGGGCCCCCGCATTAGTTCCCATACTGTATAAGGGCCCCCGCATTAGTTCCCATACTGTATAAGGGCCCCCGCATTAGCTCCCATACTGTATAATGACCCCGCATTAGCTCCCACACTGTATAATGACCCCCGCATTAGCTCCCATACTGTATAATGACCCAGCATTAGCTCCCATACTATATAACGACCCCTACATGATCTCACATACTGTATAACGGCCCCTTCATTAGTTCCCATACTGTATAACGACCCCCGCATTAACTCCCATACTGTATAATGACCCCCCGCATTAGGTCCCACTCTGTATAATGGCCCCCGCATTAGCTCCCATACTGTATAATGGCCCCCGCATTAGCTCCCATACTGTATAATGGCCCCCGCATTAGCTCCCATACTGTATAATGGCCCCCACATTAGCTCCCATACTGTATAATGGCCCCGCATTAGCTCCCATACTGTATAATGGCCCCCGCATTAGCTCCCATACTGTATAATGGCCCCCGCATTAGCTCCCATACTGTATAATGGCCCCCGCATTAGCTCCCATACTGTATAACGACCCCCACATTAGTTCCCATACTGTATAACGACCCCCTGCATTAGGTCCCACACTGTATAATGACCCCCTGCATTAGGTCCCACACTGTATAATGGCCCCGCATTAGCTCCCATACTGTATAATGGCCCCCGCATTAGCTCCCATACTGTATAATAGCCCCCGCATTAGCTCCCATCTATATATATAATTGTCTAAGGGTTTTTCCGTCTGTCTGTCTGTCTGTCCTGGAAATCCCGCGTCTCTGATTGGTCGAGGCCGCCAGGCCTCGACCAATCAACGACGGGCATAGTCTGCCGCGAATTCTGGAATCATCATTGTCCATATACTACGGGGACATGCATATTCTAGAATACCCGATGTGTTAGAATCGGGCCACAATCTAGTACTGTATAATGGCCCCCGCATTAGCTCACATACTGTATAAGGGCCCCTGCATTAGTTCCCACACTGTATAATGACCCCGCATTAGCTCCCACACTGTATAATGGCCCCCGCATTAGCTCCCATACTGTATAATGACCCCACATTAGCTCCCATACTGTATAATGACCCCCGCATTAGCTCCCACACTGTATAATGACCCCCGCATTAGCTCCCACACTGTATAATGACCCCGCATTAGCTCCCACACTGTATAATGACCCCCGCATTAGCTCTCATACTGTATAATGACCCCGCATTAGCTCCCATACTGTATAATGACCCCGCATTAGCTCCCACACTGTATAATGACCCCGCATTAGCTCCCACACTGTATAATGACCCCGCATTAGCTCCCACCCTGTATAATGACCCCGCATTAGCCCCCACACTGTGTATTGACCCCGCATTAGCTCCCATAAGACCCCCGCATTAGCTCCCACACTGTAAAATGACCCCGCATTAGCTCCCACACTGTATAATGACCCCGCATTAGCTCCCACACTGTGTATTGACCCCGCATTAGCTCCCATAAGAACCCCGCATTAGCTCCCACACTGTATAATGACCCCGCATTAGCTCCCACAATGTATAATGACCCCCGCATTAGCTCCCACACTGTATAATGACCCCGCATTAGCTCCCACAATGTATAATGACCCCGCATTAGCTCCCACAATGTATAATGACCCCGCATTAGCTCCCACACTGTGTAATGGCCCCCGCATTAGCTCCCACACTGTATAATGACCCCACATTAGCTCCCATACTGTATAATGACCCCCGCATTAGCTCCCACACTGTATAATGACCCCGCATTAGCTCCCACACTGTATAATGACCCCCGCATTAGCTCCCACACTGTATAATGACCCCGCATTAGCTCCCACACTGTATTGACCCCGCATTAGCTCCCATAAGACCCCCGCATTAGCTCCCACACTGTATAATGACCCCGCATTAGCTCCCACAATGTATAATGACCCCGCATTAGCTCCCACACTGTATAATGGCCCCCGCATTAGCTCCCATACTGTATAATGGCCCCCGCATTAGCTCCCATACTGTATAATGACCCCACATTAGCTCCCATACTGTATAATGACCCCCGCATTAGCTCCCACACTGTATAATGACCCCACATTAGCTCCCACACTGTATAATGACCCCCGCATTAGCTCTCATACTGTATAATGACCCCGCATTAGCTCCCACACTGTATAATGACCCCACATTAGCTCCCACACTGTATAATGACCCCGCATTAGCTCCCACACTGTATAATGACCCCGCATTAGCTCCCACACTGTATAATGACCCCGCATTAGCTCCCACACTGTATAATGACCCCGCATTAGCTCCCATACTGTATAAGGGCCCCCGCATTAGCTCCCATACTGTATAAGGGCCCCCGCATTAGCTCCCATACTGTATAAGGGCCCCCGCATTAGCTCCCATACTGTATAAGGGCCCCCGCATTAGCTCCCATACTGTATAAGGGCCTCTGCATTAGTTCCCATACTGTATAATGACCCCCTGCATTAGGTCCCACACTGTATAATGGCCCCGCATTAGCTCCCATACTGTATAATGACCCCGCATTAGCTCCCACACTGTATAATGACCCCGCATTAGCTCCCACATTGTATAATGACCCCCGCATTAGCTCACATGCCTTTGGTTCAGGGCTCTGTCCCTGTCTGTGGGCTGTAACCTGCACAGCCCTGTTTTATGGCAAGAACTGATTATCATCAGCTAGTAGCTGTGTATAGAGGCCAGTATATGGGCACAGCTCTCTGAATGTATCCAGGTGACCCTAAAAGGAATACTCATGTCTGGACAAGACCCTGAAAAGGAACTGGAAAAAGAGGGAATCAGAAGAAGGACAGGAGGTAGAATATTACACATGTAAAGTAGAAAGTGCACCCCCTGGTACGTCTTCTCTCTTTTTTTGCTATGGGGGTCTTGTTGCCCAGACTGAGTTCACGTTCGGGGGCCGGCACCCATATATGATTCTCGGTACACACCTGCTGGCTATGTGTATTGGCTTCTATTTAGCTTTTTATTATATTCATTCATCCTCAACTTTCTGGGGATTTTTTGTTTATAGAAGGTTTTATGCTGCAGTTTTCATGCCCTCCTATGTACAGCACCATCCTGTGTCTTCATGTACTCCTATGTACAGCACCAGCCTGTGTCCTCATGCACTCCTATGTACAGCACATCCTGTGTCCTCATGCGCTCCTATGTACAGCACCATCCTGTGTCCTCATGCGCTCCTATGTACAGCACCATCCTGTGTCCTCATGCTCCTATGTACAGCACCATCCTGTGTCTTCATGTACTCCTATGTACAGCACCAGCCTGTGTCCTCATGCACTCCTATGTACAGCACATCCTGTGTCCTCATGCGCTCCTATGTACAGCACCAGCCTGTGTCCTCATGCGCTCCTATGTACAGCACCATCCTGTGTCCTCATGCTCCTATGTACAGCACCATCCTGTGTCTTCATGTACTCCTATGTACAGCACCAGCCTGTGTCCTCATGCACTCCTATGTACAGCACATCCTGTGTCCTCATGCGCTCCTATGTACAGCACCATCCTGTGTCCTCATGCGCTCCTATGTACAGCACCATCCTGTGTCCTCATGCTCTTCTATGTACAGCACCATCCTGTGTCCACATGCGCTCCTATGTACAGCACCATCCTGTGTCCTCATGCGCTCCTATGTGCAGCACCATCCTGTGTCCTCATGCGCTCCTATGTACAGCACCATCCTGTGTCCTCATGCTCCTATGTACAGCACCATCCTGTCCACATGCGCTCCTATGTACAGCACCATCCTGTGTCCTCATGCTCTCCTATGTACAGCACCATCCTGTGTCCACATGCGCTCCTATGTACAGCACCATCCTGTGTCCTCATGCGCTCCTATGTGCAGCACCATCCTGTGTCCTCATGCGCTCCTATGTACAGCACCATCCTGTGTCCTCATGCTCTCCTATGTACAGCACCATCCTGTGTCCACATGCGCTCCTATGTACAGCACCATCATGTGTCCACATGCCCTCCTATGTATAGCACCATCCTGTGTCCTGTCCTTCTCATCTCTGGCAGGAAGGTGCTCTGCGTGGTGATGTCTCTGCTGCAGGCACAGCCACAGAGGTCCAGTGCTGGCAGTCAGCGTCCAGTGGGGGCATCTGCTCATGTGCTCCCGGTCTACAGAGCAGCAGAGCAGACGATGATAGTGCAGGGAAATGTGGTAATGGCGGCAGTAGCTCAGGGTTGGGCCCCTCGGAGTGCGGGGCCCAGGCGTCCGTCCCCTGTACCCCTTCTGGTAGCTACACTTCTGTTTCTGCTTGTTACCACCATCATATTTTTCTGTCTTAAAGCTGACGTCGTGTTTTGTGTTTTGCAGGTTGGGAGCCGATATATCAACTACAACACTGGGAGTAAGTGAGCGACCCGTCCATCTACAATCTGTGTGCTGTGTATATATCCTTGTGTGAGGAGTGCGACCACCGCTGCCCACCGCCGACCACCTCTGCCCACAACCATAGTGCGGGTCATATACAGAATAATCTACAGAAATACTCCAGAGCTGCACTCATTATTTTACTTCTGGTTATTAGAAATGGTCATCAGGTGTGTTAGTAAATAATGTCTCATGTGAAGACTTCACTTTCCAGAATAAACCAACAGGAAATTAAATACAGGATGATTTCAGCTCTGAAGTATGCATTTCATTAATATAATTCACACGATCAGTAATGTAATGTATGTACGCAGTGACTGCACCAGCAGAATAGTGAGTGCAGCTCTGGGGTATAATACAGGATGTAACTCAGGATCAGTAATGTATTAGTGACTGCACCAGCAGAATAGTGAGTGCAGCTCTGGGGTATAATACAGGATGTAACTCAGGATCAGTAATGTATTGTATGTACACAGTGACTGCACCAGCGGAATAGTGAGTGCAGCTCTTGAGGATAATACAGGATGTAACTCAGGATCAGTAATGTATTGTATGTACACAGTGACTGCACCAGCGGAATAGTGAGTGCAGCTCTGGGGTATGATACAGGCTGTAACTCAGGATCAGTACAGGATCAGTAATGTAATGTATGTACACAGTGACTGCACCAGCAGAATAGTGAGTGCAGCTCTGGGGTATAATACAGGATGTAACTGAGGATCAGTAATGTAATGTATGTACACAGTGACTGCACCAGCAGAATAGTGAGTGCAGCTCTGGGGTATAATACAGGATGTAACTCAGGATCAGTAATGTAATGTATGTACACAGTGACTGCACCAGCGGAATAGTGAGTGCAGCTCTGGGGTATAATACAGGATGTAACTCAGGATCAGTAATGTAATGTATGTACACAGTGACTGCACCAGCAGAATAGTGAGTGCAGCTCTGGAGTATAATACAGGATGTAACTCAGGATCAGTAATGTAATGTATGTACACAGTGACTGCACCAGCAGAATAGTGAGTGCAGCTCTGGGGTATAATACAGGATGTAACTCAGGATCAGTAATGTAATGTATGTACACAGTGACTGCACCAGCAGAATAGTGAGTGCAGCTCTGGGGTATAATACAGGCTGTAACTCAGGATCAGTACAGGATCAGTAATGTAATGTATGTACACAGTGACTGCACCAGCAGAATAGTGAGTGCAGCTCTGGGATATAATACAGGATGTAACTCAGGATCAGTAATGTAATGTATGTACACAGTGACTGCACCGGCAGAATAGTGAGTGCAGCTCTGGAGTATAATCGAGGCTATAACTCCGGGTCATACAGGATCAGTAATGTGATGTATTTTCTGTAGATTACGGCCATATATATGAGGTCGGTGGTGGGCAGCATACACGGTGTCTCTGGGCTTTCACATGACACCTCTTATACAGATATTTTGCCGGTGGGTTGTGTGTGATGTTGCAGTCCTTCCTATGGTGCATACAATGTCAGACACATGATAGGGACTTCTTGTGGTGCAGCAGACCCCGGTATCTTCCTGGATGGCTCCTGTCACCAGTGAGATCAGCGCTCGCTGTGTTTTAGCAGTTTTTTGTGAAGCGGTCGCAGACTGGATACAAATGTCTCATCCAGAGAATCCTCTGTGTAATCATGTGCAGAGCAGCGCTCTCTCCTGTGCTGATGCTGTGTTACATTGTGTCAGTCTGCGGAGCTGTACTTCTCACACAGGATTTATTATTGTAGCAAACCCACAGCTCTATGAAGGATTCTTTAAATAAATAAATAAATAAACGAATTATAATGTTTCCATTCGCTGTCAGCAGATGTGTGGAGATCAGGTGAGCTCAGCTTCGGATGCAATGTTTTTTTTTTTTTTTAAGTTGTCATGGAGTTTCAGGTTTATTTCAGGGGTCCCCTGTTCAGGACCTTCTTCTAATAATTACGTGGAGGATCCGAATGATAAATGCATGGCACAATTCCTCTTTGAAACTACGATAAGTTTTTCCCTCTTGGAAATGGGCCAAAAAAGTTATGGAATGATTAGTAATTTTCCGTGCGTATTTGCTGTGCGTTTTTTTTCTGCAGCATGTCAATTCTTTGTGCATTTCTGCAGCGTTTTTTACCCATTGACTTCAATTGAGTCAGTCAAATCCGCAGCAAAAACGTAGGTGTAAAAATGTTTGCGGATTTGCTGAGGCTTTTTTTTGCATTTTTACCGGCTTCCTATGGTGTTTCCCACGCTGTCATCTGAACACAGATGAGAGAGGAAGTATCACCTGCCAGTGCTCACAGTTATAAAATAACTACATACACGTTCAACTAAAAATAAAAAAACACATTATACTCACCTAACACCAAATCCCCGAAGCCCTCGTCTCCTAGAAAAAATGTAAAATAATAAACCAACATATACTCACCTGTCCGCCGTAGTCCATGTAATCTCTCACGTGTAGAACAGTCACATCTGGAGATGTGGCCGCACTACCTGGCCGCCGGCGATACACTGTCTGAAGGTAGTCGCTCCTGCAGTGTATCACTGAGCTGCCGTGAGCGAGGTAACCGGAGTTCATCAGCTCCAGTGCTCTCACGGCACCGCTGCTGCATGAGAACTCTCTCACGGCAGCTCAGTGATACACTGACAGGAGGTAATCACTCCCGCAGTGTATCGCCGGCTGTCTGTGAGCAGTCATATCAATGACTGCTCTCACAGTGATCAGGATCATCATTTGACATTATGGATTATCTTCTCTACAGACAGATGAGGAATATTGTGGTTTATATTTTATTTTTGTTGCAGGAGACGTTGGCTTTGGGGGATTAGGCGTTCGCTGAGTGTGTGCTTTGTTTTTTCTTTTAAACTGCTCTGCCCCGTTAGTCTCTGTCCTCAGAAGCTGACAAACTAATCTGTCAATCACAGTCCCATTATATAGAAAAGCGATCCGCTTAATAATGTGGGAGGGAGCTCACACATTACTTCATTATTGCTCTACACCACCGGGGATCATTACATTACTCCATTACTGCTCTACACCACCAGGGATCATTACATTACTCCATTACTGCTCTACACCACCAGGGATCATTACGTTACTCCATTACTGCTCTACACCACCAGGGATCATTACATTACTCCATTACTGCTCTACACCACCAGGGACCATTACATTACTCCATTACTGCTCTACACCACCAGGGATCATTACATTACTCCATTACTGCTCTACATCACCAGGGATCATTACATTACTCCATTACTGCTTTATACCACCAGGGATCATTACATTACTCCATTACTGCTCTACACCACCAGGGATCATTACATTACTCCATTACTGCTCTACACCACCAGGGATCATTACATTACTCCTTTACTGCTCTACACCACCAGGGGTCATTACATTACTCCATTACTGCTCTACACCACCAGGGGTCATTACATTACTCCATTACTGCTCTACACCACCAGGGATCATTACATTACTCCATTACTGCTCTACACCACCAGGGGTCATTACATTACTCCATTACTGCTCTACACCACCAGGGGTCATTACATTACTCCATTACTGCTCTACACCACCAGGGATCATTACATTACTCCATTACTGCTCTACACCACCATGGATCATTACGTTACTCCATTACTGCTCTACACCACCAGGGATCATTACATTACTCCATTACTGCTCTACACCACCATGGATCATTACGTTACTCCATTACTGCTCTACACCACCAGGGATCATTACATTACTCCATTACTGCTCTACACCACCAGGGATCATTACATTACTCCATTACTGCTCTTCACCACCAGGGATCATTACATTACTCCATTACTGCTCTACACCACCAGGGATCATTACATTACTCCATTACTGCTCTACACCACCAGGGATCATTACATTACTCCATTACTGCTATATGTCACCAGGGATCATTACATTACTCCATTACTGCTATATATCACCAGGGATCATTACATTACTCCATTACTGCTCTACTCCACCAGGGATCATTACATTACTCCATTACTGCTATATGTCACCAGGGATCATTACATTACTCCATTACTGCTATATATCACCAGGGATCATTACATGACTCCATTACTGCTCTACACCACCAGGGATCATTACATTACTCCATTACTGCTCTACTCCACCAGGGATCATTATATTACTCCATTACTGCTCTACACCACCAGGGATCATTACATTACTCCATTACTGCTCTACACCACCAGGGATCATTACATTACTCCATTACTGCTCTACTCCACCAGGGATCATTACATTACTCCATTACTGCTATATGTCACCAGGGGTCATTACATTACTCCATTACTGCTCTACTCCACCAGGGATCATTACATTACTCCATTACTGCTCTACACCACCAGGGGTCATTACATTACTCCATTACTGCTCTACACCACCAGGGGTCATTACATTACTCCATTACTGCTCTACACCACCAGGGATCGTTACATTACTCCATTACTGCTCTACACCACCAGGGATCATTACATTACTCCATTACTGCTCTACACCACCAGGGATCATTACATTACTCCATTACTGCTCTATACCACCAGGGATCATTACATTACTCCATTACTGCTCTACACCACCAGGGATCGTTACATTACTCCATTACTGCTCTACACCACCAGGGATCATTACATTACTCCATTACTGCTCTACATCACCAGGGATCATTACATTACTCCATTACTGCTCTACACCACCAGGGATCATTACATTACTCCATTACTGCTCTACACCACCAGGGATCATTACATTACTCCATTACTGCTCTACACCACCAGGGGTCATTACATTACTCCATTACTGCTCTACACCACCAGGGATCATTACATTACTGCATTACTGCCCTACACCACCAGGGACCATTACATTACTCCATTACTGCTCTACACCACCAGGGATCATTACATTACTCCATTACTGCTCTACATCACCAGGGATCATTACATTACTCCATTACTGCTCTACACCACCAGGGATCATTACATTACTCCATTACTGCTCTACACCACCAGGGGTCATTACATTACTCCATTACTGCTCTACACCACCAGGGATCATTACATTACTCCATTACTGCTCTACACCACCAGGGATCATTACATTACTCCATTACTGCTCTACACCACCAGGGGTCATTACATTACTCCATTACTGCTCTACACCACCAGGGATCATTACATTACTGCATTACTGCCCTACACCACCAGGGATCATTACATTACTCCATTACTGCTCTACACCACCAGGGACCATTACATTACTCCATTACTGCTCTACACCACCAGGGGTCATTACATTACTCCATTACTGCTATATGTCACCAGGGATCATTACGTTACTCCATTACTGCTCTACACCACCAGGGATCATTACATTACTCCATTACTGCTCTACACCACCAGGGATCATTACATTACTCCATTACTGCTCTACACCACCAGGGATCATTACATTACTCCATTACTGCTCTACACCACCAGGGATCATTACATTACTCCATTACTGCTCTACACCACCAGGGGTCATTACATTACTCTATTACTGCTATATGTCACCAGGGATCATTACGTTACTCCATTACTGCTCTACACCACCAGGGATCATTACATTACTCCATTACTGCTCTACACCACCGGGGATCATTACATTACTCCATTACTGCTCTACACCACCAGGGATCATTGCATTACTGCTCTACACCACCAGGGATCATTACATTACTCCATTACTGCTCTACACCACCAGGGATCATTACATTACTCCATTACTGCTCTACACCACCAGGGATCATTACATTACTCCATTACTGCTCTACACCACCAGGGATCATTACATTACTCTATTCCTGCTCTACACCACCAGGGATCATTACATTACTCCATTACTCCTCTACACCACCAGGGATCATTACATTACTCCATTACTCCTCTACACCACCGGGGATCATTACATTACTCCATTACTGCTCTACACCACCAGGGATCATTACATTACTCCATTACTGCCCTACACCACCAGGGATCATTACATTACTCCATTACTGCTCTACACCACCGGGGATCATTACATTACTGCTCTACACCACCAGGGGTCATTACATTACTCCATTACTGCTTTATACCACCAGGGATCATTACATTACTCCATTACTGCCCTACATCACCAGGGATCATTACATTACTCCATTACTGCTCTACACCACCAGGGATCATTACATTACTCCATTACTGCTCTACACCACCAGGGATCATTACATTACTCCATTACTGCCCTACACCACCAGGGATCATTACATTACTCCATTACTGCTCTACACCACCAGGGATCATTACATTACTCCATTACTGCTCTACACCACCAGGGATCATTACATTACTGCATTACTGCTCTACACCACCAGGGGTCATTACATTACTCCATTACTGCCCTACACCACCAGGGATCATTACATTACTCCTTTACTGCTTTACACCACCAGGGATCATTACATTACTCCATTACTGCTCTACACCACCAGGGATCATTACATTACTCCATTACTGCTCTACACCACCAGGGGTCATTACATTACTCCATTACTGCCCTACACCACCAGGGATCATTACGTTACTCCGTTACTGCTCTACACCACCAGGGATCAATACATTACTCCATTACTGCTCTACACCACCAGGGATCATTACATTACTCCATTACTGCTATATATCACCAGGGATCATTATATTACTCCATTACTGCTCTACACCACCAGGGATCATTACATTACTCCATTACTGCCCTACACCACCAGGGATCATTACATTACTGCATTACTGCTCTACACCACCAGGGATCATTACATTACTCCATTACTGCTCTACACCACCAGGGATCATTACATTACTCCATTACTGCTCTACACCACCAGGGATCATTACATTACTCCATTACTGCTCTACACCACCAGGGATCATTACATTACTCCATTACTGCTCTACACCACCAGGGATCATTACATTACTCCATTACTGCTCTACACCACCAGGGGTCATTACATTACTGCATTACTGCTCTACACCACCAGGGATCATTACATTACTCCATTACTGCTCTACACCACCAGGGATCATTACATTACTCCATTACTGCTCTACACCACCAGGGATCATTACATTACTCCATTACTGCTCTTCACCACCAGGGATCATTACATTACTCCATTACTGCTCTACACCACCAGGGATCATTACATTACTCCATTACTGCTCTACACCACCAGGGATCATTACATTACTCCATTACTGCTTTACACCACCAGGGATCATTACATTACTCCATTACTGCTCTACACCACCAGGGATCATTACATTACTCCATTACTGCTCTACACCACCGGGGATCATTACATTACTCCATTACTGCTCTACACCACCAGGGATCATTACATTACTCCATTACTGCCCTACACCACCAGGGATCATTACATTACTCCATTACTGCTCTACACCACCAGGGATCGTTACATTACTCCATTACTGCTCTACACCACCAGGGATCATTACATTACTCCATTACTGCCCTACACCACCAGGGATCATTACATTACTCCATTACTGCTCTACACCACCAGGGATCATTACATTACTCCATTACTGCTCTACACCACCAGGGATCATTACATTACTCCATTACTGCTATACACCACCAGGGATCATTACATTACTCCATTACTGCTCTACACCACCAGGGGTCATTACATTACTCCATTACTGCTCTACACCACCAGGGATCATTACATTACTCCATTACTGCTCTACACCACCAGGGATCATTACATTACTCCATTACTGCCCTACACCACCAGGGATCATTACATTACTCCATTACTGCTCTACACCACCAGGGACCATTACATTACTCCATTACTGCTCTACACCACCAGGGATCATTACATTACTCCATTACTGCTCTACACCACCAGGGACCATTACATTACTGCTCTACACCACCAGGGATCATTACATTACTCCATTACTGCTCTACACCACCAGGGATCATTACATTACTCCATTACTGCTCTACACCACCAGGGATCATTACATTACTCCATTACTGCTCTACACCACCAGGGATCGTTACATTACTGCATTACTGCTCTACACCACCAGGGATCATTACATTACTCCATTACTGCTCTACACCACCAGGGATCATTACATTACTCCATTACTGCTCTACACCACCAGGGGTCATTACATTACTCCATTACTGCTCTACACCACCAGGGGTCATTACATTACTCCATTACTGCTCTACACCACCAGGGATCATTACATTACTCCATTACTGCTCTACACCACCAGGGGTCATTACATTACTCCATTACTGCTCTACACCACCAGGGATCATTACATTACTCCATTACTGCTCTACACCACCAGGGATCATTACATTACTCCATTACTGCTCTACACCACCAGGGATCATTACATTACTCCATTACTGCTATATATCACCAGGGATCATTATATTACTGCATTACTGCCCTACACCACCAGGGATCATTACATTACTCCATTACTGCTCTACACCACCAGGGATCATTACATTACTCCATTACTGCTCTACACCACCAGGGATCATTACATTACTCCATTACTGCTCTACACCACCAGGGATCATTACATTACTCCATTACTGCCCTACACCACCAGAGATCATTACGTTACTCCATTACTGCTCTACACCACTAGGGATCATTACATTACTCCATTACTGCTCTACACCACCAGGGATCATTACATTACTCCATTACTGCTCTTCACCACCAGGGATCATTACATTACTCAATTACTGCTCTACACCACCAGGGATCATTACATTACTCCATTACTGCTCTACACCACCAGGGATCATTACATTACTCCAGTACTGCTCTACACCACCAGGGATCATTACATTACTCCATTACTGCTCTACACCACTAGGGATCATTACATTACTCCATTACTGCTCTTCACCACCAGGGATCATTACATTACTCCATTACTGCTCTACACCACCAGGGATCATTACATTACTCCATTACTGCTCTACACCACCAGGGATCATTACATTACTCCATTACTGCCCTACACCACCAGGGATCATTACATTACTCCATTACTGCTCTACACCACCAGGGATCATTACATTACTCCATTACTGCTCTACACCACCAGGGATCATTACATTACTCCATTACTGCTCTACACCACCAGGGATCATTACATTACTCCATTACTGCTATACACCACCAGGGATCATTACATTACTCCATTACTGCTCTACACCACCAGGGATCATTACATTACTCCATTACTGCTCTACACCACCAGGGGTCATTACATTACTCCATTACTGCCCTACACCACCAGGGATCATTACATTACTCCTTTACTGCTTTACACCACCAGGGATCATTACATTACTCCATTACTGCTCTACACCACCAGGGATCATTACATTACTCCATTACTGCTCTACACCACCAGGGATCATTACATTACTCCATTACTGCTCTACACCACCAGGGATCATTACATTACTCCATTACTGCCCTACACCACCAGGGGTCATTACATTACTCCATTACTGCCCTACACCACCAGGGATCATTACGTTACTCCGTTACTGCTCTACACCACCAGGGATCAATACATTACTCCATTACTGCTCTACACCACCAGGGATCATTACATTACTCCATTACTGCTCTACACCACCAGGGATCATTACATTACTCCATTACTGCTCTACACCACCAGGGATCATTACATTACTCCATTACTGCTCTACACCACCAGGGATCATTACATTACTCCATTACTGCTCTACACCACCAGGGATCATTACATTACTCCATTACTGCTTTACACCACCGGGGATCATTACATTACTCCATTACTGCTCTACACCACCAGGGATCATTACATTACTCCATTACTGCTCTACACCACCAGGGATCATTACATTACTCCATTACTGCTATATATCACCAGGGATCATTACATTACTCCATTACTGCTATATATCACCAGGGATCATTATATTACTCCATTACTGCTCTACACCACCAGGGATCATTACATTACTCCATTACTGCTCTACACCACCAGGGATCATTACATTACTCCATTACTGCTATATATCACCAGGGATCATTATATTACTCCATTACTGCTCTACACCACCAGGGATCATTACATTACTCCATTACTGCCCTACACCACCAGGGATCATTACATTACTGCATTACTGCTCTACACCACCAGGGATCATTACATTACTCCATTACTGCTCTACACCACCAGGGACCATTACATTACTGCTCTACACCACCAGGGATCATTACATTACTCCATTACTGCTCTACACCACCAGGGATCATTACATTACTCCATTACTGCTCTACACCACCAGGGATCATTACATTACTCCATTACTGCTCTACACCACCAGGGATCATTACATTACTCCATTACTGCTCTACACCACCAGGGATCATTACATTACTCCATTACTGCTCTTCACCACCAGGGATCATTACATTACTCCATTACTGCTCTACACCACCAGGGATCATTACATTACTCCATTACTGCTCTACACCACCAGGGATCATTACATTACTCCATTACTGCTCTACACCACCAGGGATCATTACATTACTCCATTACTGCTCTACACCACCAGGGATCATTACATTACTCCATTACTGCTCTACACCACCAGGGATCATTACATTACTCCATTACTGCTCTACACCACCAGGGATCATTACATTACTCCATTACTGCCCTACACCACCAGAGATCATTACGTTACTCCATTACTGCTCTACACCACCAGGGATCATTACATTACTCCATTACTGCTCTACACCACCAGGGATCATTACATTACTCCATTACTGCTCTACACCACCAGGGATCATTACATTACTCCATTACTGCTCTTCACCACCAGGGATCATTACATTACTCCATTACTGCTCTACACCACCAGGGATCATTACATTACTCCATTACTGCTCTACACCACCAGGGATCATTACATTACTCCAGTACTGCTCTACACCACCAGGGATCATTACATTACTCCATTACTGCTCTACACCACTAGGGATCATTACATTACTCCATTACTGCTCTTCACCACCAGGGATCATTACATTACTCCATTACTGCTCTACACCACCAGGGATCATTACATTACTCCATTACTGCTCTACACCACCAGGGATCATTACATTACTCCATTACTGCTCTACACCACCAGGGATCATTACATTACTCCATTACTGCCCTACACCACCAGGGATCATTACATTACTCCATTACTGCTCTACACCACCAGGGATCATTACATTACTCCATTACTGCTCTACACCACCAGGGATCATTACATTACTCCATTACTGCTCTACACCACCAGGGATCATTACATTACTCCATTACTGCTCTACACCACCAGGGGTCATTACATTACTCCATTACTGCCCTACACCACCAGGGATCATTACATTACTCCTTTACTGCTTTACACCACCAGGGATCATTACATTACTCCATTACTGCTCTACACCACCAGGGATCATTACATTACTCCATTACTGCTCTACACCACCAGGGATCATTACATTACTCCATTACTGCTCTACACCACCAGGGGTCATTACATTACTCCATTACTGCCCTACACCACCAGGGATCATTACGTTACTCCGTTACTGCTCTACACCACCAGGGATCAATACATTACTCCATTACTGCTCTACACCACCAGGGATCATTACATTACTCCATTACTGCTATATATCACCAGGGATCATTATATTACTCCATTACTGCTCTACACCACCAGGGATCATTACATTACTCCATTACTGCTCTACACCACCAGGGATCATTACATTACTCCATTACTGCTATATATCACCAGGGATCATTATATTACTCCATTACTGCTCTACACCACCAGGGATCATTACATTACTCCATTACTGCCCTACACCACCAGGGATCATTACATTACTGCATTACTGCTCTACACCACCAGGGATCATTACATTACTCCATTACTGCTCTACACCACCAGGGATCATTACATTACTCCATTACTGCTCTACACCACCAGGGATCATTACATTACTCCATTACTGCCCTACACCACCAGGGATCATTACATTACTGCATTACTGCTCTACACCACCAGGGATCATTACATTACTCCATTACTGCTCTACACCACCAGGGATCATTACATTACTCCATTACTGCCCTACACCACCGGGGATCATTACATTACTCCATTACTGCTCTACACCACCAGGGATCATTACATTACTCCATTACTGCTCTACACCACCAGGGATCGTTACATTACTCCATTACTGCTCTACACCACCAGGGATCATTACATTACTCCATTACTGCTCTACACCACCAGGGATCATTACATTACTCCATTACTGCCCTACACCACCGGGGATCATTACATTACTCCATTACTGCTCTACACCACCAGGGATCATTACATTACTCCATTACTGCTCTACACCACCAGGGATCATTACATTACTCCATTACTGCCCTACACCACCGGGGATCATTACATTACTCCATTACTGCTCTACACCACCAGGGATCATTACATTACTGCATTACTGCCCTACACCACCAGGGATCATTACATTACTCCATTACTGCTCTACACCACCAGGGATCATTACATTACTCCATTACTGCTCTACACCACCAGGGATCATTACATTACTCCATTACTGCTCTACACCACCAGGGATCATTACATTACTCCATTACTGCTCTACACCACCAGGGATCATTACATTACTCCATTACTGCTCTACACCACCAGGGATCATTACATTACTCCATTACTGCTCTACACCACCAGGGATCATTACATTACTCCATTACTGCTCTACATCACCAGGGATCATTACATTACTCCATTACTGCTCTACACCACCAGGGATCATTACATTACTCCATTACTGCTCTTCACCACCAGGGATCATTACATTACTCCATTACTGCTCTACACCACCAGGGGTCATTACATTACTGCATTACTGCTCTACACCACCAGGGATCATTACATTACTCCATTACTGCTCTACACCACCAGGGATCATTACATTACTCCATTACTGCTCTACACCACCAGGGATCATTACATTACTCCATTACTGCTCTTCACCACCAGGGATCATTACATTACTCCATTACTGCTCTACACCACCAGGGATCATTACATTACTCCATTACTGCTCTACACCACCAGGGATCATTACATTACTCCATTACTGCTCTACACCACCAGGGATCATTACATTACTCCATTACTGCTTTACACCTCCGGGGATCATTACATTACTCCATTACTGCTCTACACCACCAGGGATCATTACATTACTGCATTACTGCTCTACACCACCAGGGATCATTACATTACTCCATTACTGCTCTACACCACCAGGGATCATTACATTACTCCATTACTGCTCTACACCACCAGGGATCATTACATTACTGCATTACTGCTCTACACCACCAGGGATCATTACATTACTCCATTACTGCTCTACACCACCAGGGACCATTACATTACTCCATTACTGCTCTACACCACCAGGGGTCATTACATTACTCCATTACTGCTCTTCACCACCAGGGATCATTACATTACTCCATTACTGCTATATATCACCAGGGACCATTACATTACTCCATTACTGCTCTACACCACCAGAGATCATTACATTACTCCATTACTGCTCTACACCACCAGGGATCATTACATTACTCCATTACTGCCCTACACCACCAGGGATCATTACATTACTCCATTACTGCTCTACACCACCAGGGATCGTTACATTACTCCATTACTGCCCTACACCACCAGGGATCATTACATTACTCCATTACTGCTCTACACCACCAGGGATCATTACATTACTCCATTACTGCTCTACGCCACCAGGGATCATTACATTACTCCATTACTGCTATACACCACCAGGGATCATTACATTACTCCATTACTGCTCTACACCACCAGGGATCATTACATTACTCCATTACTGCTCTACACCACCAGGGATCATTACATTACTCCATTACTGCTCTACACCACCAGGGATCATTACATTACTCCATTACTGCTCTTCACCACCAGGGATCATTACATTACTCCATTACTGCTCTACACCACCAGGGATCATTACATTACTCCATTACTGCTCTACACCACCAGGGATCATTACATTACTCCATTACTGCTCTACACCACCAGGGATCATTACATTACTCCATTACTGCTCTACACCACCAGGGATCATTACATTACTCCATTACTGCTCTACACCACCAGGGATCATTACATTACTCCATTACTGCTCTACACCACCAGGGATCATTACATTACTCCATTACTGCTCTACACCACCAGGGGTCATTACATTACTCCATTACTGCTATATATCACCAGGGATCATTATATTACTGCATTACTGCCCTACACCACCAGGGATCATTACATTACTCCATTACTGCTCTACACCACCAGGGATCATTACATTACTCCATTACTGCTATATATCACCAGGGATCATTATATTACTGCATTACTGCCCTACACCACCAGGGATCATTACATTACTCCATTACTGCTCTACACCACCAGGGGTCATTACATTACTCCATTACTGCCCTACACCACCAGGGATCATTACATTACTCCATTACTGCTCTACACCACCAGGGATCATTACATTACTCCATTACTGCTCTACACCACCAGGGATCATTACATTACTCCATTACTGCTCTACACCACCAGGGACCATTACATTACTCCATTACTGCCCTACACCACCAGGGATCATTACATTACTCCATTACTGCTCTACACCACCAGGGATCATTACATTACTCCATTACTGCTCTTCACCACCAGGGATCATTACATTACTCCATTACTGCTCTACACCACCAGGGATCATTACATTACTCCATTACTGCTCTACACCACCAGGGATCATTACATTACTCCATTACTGCTCTACACCACCAGGGATCATTACATTACTGCATTACTGCTATATATCACCAGGGATCATTATATTACTGCATTACTGCCCTACACCACCAGGGATCATTACATTACTCCATTACTGCTCTACACCACCAGGGGTCATTACATTACTCCATTACTGCCCTACACCACCAGGGATCATTACATTACTCCATTACTGCCCTACACCACCAGGGATCATTACATTACTCCATTACTGCTCTACACCACCAGGGATCATTACATTACTCCATTACTGCTCTACACCACTAGGGATCATTACATTACTCCATTACTGCCCTACACCACCAGGGATCATTACATTACTCCATTACTGCTATATGTCACCAGGGATCATTACATTACTCCATTACTGCTCTACACCACCAGAGATCATTACATTACTCCATTACTGCTCTACACCACCAGGGGTCATTACATTACTCCATTACTGCCCTACACCACCAGGGATCATTACATTACTCCATTACTGCTCTACACCACCAGGGATCATTACATTACTCCATTACTGCTCTACACCACCAGGGGTCATTACATTACTCCATTACTGCTCTACACCACCAGGGGTCATTACATTACTCCATTACTGCTCTACACCACCAGGGATCATTACATTACTCCATTACTGCTCTACACCACCAGGGGTCATTACATTACTCCATTACTGCTCTACACCACCAGGGATCATTACATTACTCCATTACTGCTTTACACCACCGGGGATCATTACATTACTCCATTACTGCTCTACACCACCAGGGATCATTACATTACTCCATTACTGCTCTACACCACCAGGGATCATTACATTACTCCATTACTCCTCTACACCACCAGGGATCATTACATTACGCCATTACTGCCCTACACCACCAGGTATCATTACATTACTCCATTACTGCTCTACACCACCAGGTATCATTACATTACTCCATTACTGCTCTACACCACCAGGGATCATTACATTACTCCATTACTGCTCTACATCACCAGGGATCATTACATTACTCCATTACTGCTCTACACCACCAGGGATCATTACATTACTCCATTACTGCTCTACACCACCAGGGATCATTACATTACTCCATTACTGCCCTACACCACCAGGGATCATTACATTACTCCATTACTGCTCTACACCACCAGGGATCATTACATTACTCCATTACTGCTCTACACCACCAGGGGTCATTACATTACTCCATTACTGCTTTATACCACCAGGGATCATTACATTACTCCATTACTGCTCTACACCACCAGGGATCATTACATTACTCCATTACTGCTCTACACCACCAGGGATCATTACATTACTCCATTACTGCTCTACACCACCAGGGATCATTACATTACTCCATTACTGCTCTACACCACCAGGGATCATTACATTACTCCATTACTGCTCTACATCACCAGGGATCATTACATTACTCCATTACTCCTCTACACCACCAGGGATCATTACATTACTCCATTACTGCTCTATACCACCAGGGACCATTACATTACTCCATTACTGCTCTACACCACCAGGGATCATTACATTACTCCATTACTGCTCTACACCACCAGGGATCATTACATTACTCCATTACTGCTCTACACCACCAGGGATCATTACATTACTGCATTACTGCTCTACACCACCAGGGATCATTACATTACTGCATTACTGCTCTACACCACCAGGGATCATTACGTTACTCCGTTACTGCTATATATCACCAGGGATCATTACATTACTCCATTACTGCTCTACACCACCAGGGATCATTACATTACTCCATTACTGCTCTTCACCACCAGGGGTCATTACATTACTCCATTACTGCTCTACACCACCAGGGGTCATTACATTACTCCATTACTGCTCTTCACCACCAGGGATCATTACATTACTCCATTACTGCTCTACACCACCAGGGATCATTACATTACTCCAGTACTGCTCTACACCACCAGGGATCATTACATTACTCCATTACTGCTCTACACCACCAGGGATCATTACATTACTCCAGTACTGCTCTACACCACCAGGGATCATTACATTACTCCATTACTGCTCTACACCACCAGGGATCATTACATTACTCCATTACTGCTCTACACCACCAGGGATCATTACATTACTCCATTACTGCTCTACACCACCAGGGATCATTACATTACTCCATTACTGCTCTACACCACCAGGGGTCATTACATTACTCCATTACTGCCCTACACCACCAGGGATCATTACATTACTCCATTACTGCTCTACACCACCAGGGATCATTACATTACTCCATTACTGCTCTACACCACCAGGGATCATTACATTACTCCATTACTGCCCTACACCACCAGGGATCATTACATTACTCCATTACTGCTCTACACCACCAGGGACCATTACATTACTCCATTACTGCTCTACACCACCAGGGACCATTACATTACTCCATTACTGCTCTACACCACCAGGGATCATTACATTACTCCATTACTGCTCTACACCACCAGGGATCATTACATTACTCCATTACTGCTCTACACCACCAGGGATCATTACATTACTCCATTACTGCTCTACATCACCAGGGATCATTACATTACTCCATTACTGCTCTACACCACCAGGGATCATTACATTACTGCATTACTGCTCTACACCACCAGGGATCATTACGTTACTCCGTTACTGCTATATATCACCAGGGATCATTACATTACTCCATTACTGCTCTACACCACCAGGGATCATTACATTACTCCATTACTGCTCTTCACCACCAGGGGTCATTACATTACTCCATTACTGCTCTACACCACCAGGGGTCATTACATTACTCCATTACTGCTCTTCACCACCAGGGATCATTACATTACTCCATTACTGCTCTACACCACCAGGGATCATTACATTACTCCAGTACTGCTCTACACCACCAGGGATCATTACATTACTCCATTACTGCTCTACACCACCAGGGATCATTACATTACTCCATTACTGCTCTACACCACCAGGGATCATTACATTACTCCATTACTGCCCTACACCACCAGGGATCATTACATTACTCCATTACTGCTCTACACCACCAGGGATCATTACATTACTCCATTACTGCTCTACACCACCAGGGATCATTACATTACTCCATTACTGCTCTACACCACCAGGGATCATTACATTACTCCATTACTGCTCTACACCACCAGGGGTCATTACATTACTCCATTACTGCCCTACACCACCAGGGATCATTACATTACTCCATTACTGCTCTACACCACCAGGGATCATTACATTACTCCATTACTGCTCTACACCACCAGGGATCATTACATTACTCCATTACTGCCCTACACCACCAGGGATCATTACATTACTCCATTACTGCTCTACACCACCAGGGACCATTACATTACTCCATTACTGCTCTACACCACCAGGGACCATTACATTACTCCATTACTGCTCTACACCACCAGGGATCATTACATTACTCCATTACTGCTCTACACCACCAGGGATCATTACATTACTCCATTACTGCTCTACACCACCAGGGACCATTACATTACTCCATTACTGCTCTACACCACCAGGGACCATTACATTACTCCATTACTGCTCTACACCACCAGGGATCATTACATTACTCCATTACTGCTCTACACCACCAGGGATCATTACATTATTTCTTTACTTCCTTAAAATGATAAGGATCTTTCTTTACAGGAAAGAGCGAGTCCCATCTTGTTCCTTTATCACGTCTCCGCACAGTTTCCCATGACTGTATGTTAGACCTGTGTTCCACCATTGGGACCCTCATCCATCTCCAATACCGGACCCCGCTGCACTCTGTACTCAATAGAGTAGTAGTCAGAATTACCGTAGAAATGAATTTCCGACCGCCTCTCCTTACGTAATGATGTGCCTCACCGCTCTGTTTTAGATAGATACTGGTCCCATTGGAAGGCTATGCCATAAATCAATAAACGTATAAGGCTATGTTCACACGATCCTTTTTTCACTGCGGATTTTTCAGGTCCTTTTTTGGAAAAATCCGCAGTGAAAACCGCGGTGCTTTTCTCTGCGGTTTTTTGTCCTTTTTCTCCTGCGGATTCCACTGCGGGTTTCCAACTGCAGTTTCCTATTGGTGCTGCTGGAAACCCGCAGCGGAATCCGCAGAAAGAATTGACATGGTACTTCTTTTTTTCCGCAGAAAATCCGTGCAGATTTTCCTGGGGAAAAAAGGATCGTCGGCACAGCGGGTTTGTTTTCCATTGGGTTACATTGTACTGTAACCTACATGGAAAAAGGATGCGGATCCGCAGCAAAAACCGCACCGTGTGAACATACCCTAAGGCTGGAATTCCTCTTTTACCACTTCCTTGGTCAATACCACCAGGAAACCTTACATTAATTCACCTTGGGGTTTTTTCTCTCTAGGCCTCCAGGGTTTTCTTTATTTAACCTGTTTACTACCCTAGACCACCAGGGAGCCTTAGGGTATATGCACACTTTGCGGATTCTGCTGCGGATCTTTCCTCAGCAGATTTGATGAAATCCGCAGTGCAAAAAGTACTGCGGATTTATAGTGTTTTTTTTTTTGTGCGGTTTCCACTGCGGTTTTAGACACCTGCGGGTTTTTAACATGGAGCAGGTGCCAAACCGCTGCGGATTCCGCACAAAGAACTGACATGCTGCGGAATGAAAACCACTGCGTTTCCACGCGTTTTTTTCCGCAGCATGTGCACAGCGTTTTTTGTTTTCCATAGGTTAACATTGTACTGTACACCACATGGAAAACTGCTGCGGACCCGCAGCGTCCAAAAACGCTGCGGATCCGCAGCAAAAACCGCAAAGTGTGCCCATAGCCTAACATTTACCACTTTACTGCCCTAGCACGTCAGGGGTCCTTACATTAATCCCTGTAACGCCCTAGTCCACCAGGATCTTTACATCAACTTCTTTACTGCCTTAGACCACCAAAAGTTCTTACCTTAACCCCATTAATACTCTTGACAACCAGGGATCCTGTTTACCTCTGTACTGCCTGAGACCACAGGGGATCCGTACAGTAACCGTTTTATTGTCACTGATGAACAAGGTTACTTGCATAAACTCCATTTTTTGCTCATCACAAGGGGGTCCTTACATTAAGTTTTTTACTGCTCCATACCACCAGGGATCTTTACATTAACCGTTATTACTGTAGACCATCAGGGGGTCCTTACATTCTTAAATTAATCCCTTTACTGCTCTAGACCATCAGAGATCCTTAAATTAACCCCTATCACCAGTCCGTACCACCATTTATTACGCTAGACCGTTATAGATGCTTTCATTAATGCTTTTATTCCTCTGAACAACCAGGGGTCATTACTTTAACTTTTTGTCATCATTTTAGATCACCAGGGGTTCTTCCATTAATCTCTCTACTTCTCTAGACCACCAGAGAGCTTTAAATTAACCTCTTCACTACTCCTAGACTTCATAGGTCCTTACATTACTTGTATTAGACCACCAGGTCCTTACATTAACCCCTTAACTACTCTAGACCACCAAGGGTCCTTACATTAACCACTTCACTGCTCCAGATCACCAGTGCTCCATAGATTCACCCCTTCACTGCTCTACACCACCAGGGCTCCTTACATTAACCACTTCACTTCTGACCACCAGTGCTCCATAGGTTAACCCCTTCACTGCTCTAGACCACCAGGGCTACTTACATTAACCGCTTCACTGCTCCAGGCCACCAGAATTCTGCTCCTGGGCTCCTTACGTTAACCCTTCCATTGCTCTAGACCACCAGGGCTCCTTATAATAGTACCAGTATGTTTTGATGTATAGTTTTAATAAGTAAAAATGATGATACATTGCCTTTACATCAGCAGAGCATACAGCCGCAGTGTCCAGCGTCCTTTAGTCTGCAATGTCTGTTACACCGTTCACACGTGCCGCCTTCTCTTTTCTCGCCACTAGATGTCAGCGTTCCTCCACCACCGTTCTCATGGGGGCTTCATCCGCCGTCTGGTGGCATGTCGCTCCCCCGTGGGACCCAGCACAGATGGGATTGCCATAGCTGTATCAGTTTTACACCTTTTCTACACAGCGTACAATGAATCCTCTCCAAAGACCACCTCCTTGTGCAGACCACCCCTTTATGAAGACCAGATGCACGCGTACCAATTATTTTAATTCTATTATGCCTAAAACACTGGACTATTAAGATTTTGGGAGGGGTGACGGTGCACCATCTTGGGGTGCGGAGGGGCTCTGCTGCCCCCATAAGCATCATGCAGCCTCTAGTTAACCACTTGCTCCCTGCACGTCTCATCGGCTCGTTGCCTTTGCGGACCCTCCGGCCGCCAGGGCTCAGTTTCCCCTCTTGTTATGGTATTTCACGCCCAGTTGACCCCCGGGCATCTCTCTTCATGGCGGTGCAGTCCCCCCCTCCGGTATCACGCTGGGATGTTGGCAGCGTGAAGGGCATGCGTGCAAGGCTTGTTTTCCGATGATGTATCTGCTTTCCGCCTGTCCGGTCCTGACATGGAGCCCGTCGTCATCCATCCCCATGAGGCTGCGGCGGGGCTTGTGATGCTAATAGGACGCGGCGGGCCGCACGTCTTACTCCGGAGAACTAGGTCAAGTTTATCATGGTGTCCTTGAATGGCGGCGGGTCACGTTCCCACAACCAGCTACTCTCTGCTGAAGAAGACCCCCGACTGACCCCAGACCCCCAACATACTAAAGGTCATCTGGTGCCTATTTCATCCCTCCCCTGATATTCATTCTTAAAGGGGGTATTTATGGCATCACTTTATGGTCAGTGGGGGTCTGGTCTGATTTATTTACTGCATAGCGCCCCCCTCGGCCACCAGGCTCTCCAGGGAACTGCAGTATAAACCTACCCCAGTGCTGCCTCCACCAATCATAAAGCGATGGCTTATCGCCGTTACTTTTTAGATTAGAAGACCCCCTCTAAAAAGCTGTTAAAGGGGTATTCCCTTTTTTAAAAAATAAGTTACGCAGTCTTATCAAACCGTTCCAGTTTCTTTGAAAGTCAAAATGTCGGCCGTGACTGCACCGAATACCCCACAAGCTCAGCTCCATTTCTCCTTGCTTCCTTTCAGTGAATGGAAATCTACGAGTAACTAACTCCTGTAACTAACAGTTGCAGGATTTGCTGCAGTTCTATCCAGTGTGGACAGTGCCTGGACTGACACATTGTAGCAAATAATCAGAACAGGAGAGATTAGTGCAGCAGATTAGATCTCTATCTCTGTTGGGTAAATGGTGCAATTGTTTTTTTCCACCACTAGAGGGAGCATGGGTTTACTGTTCAGTTCAATGGGAGCTGTAAAGTTCTGTATGCAGTGAGCTCCCCCTAGTGGTGACCGCGGGCAGCGCCTTAAGAATTGTTTGCTAATACAATTTATTTTAATTTTTTTTTTTAACCAGAAGTTCCAGTTTGCATGTGTACCCCTACCAGTAATAAGGCACCAGCCTTCACTGACCTATTAACCCATTCTTATATAACCACGCAGCCACGCTGTAGTGACGGGAGATGTTATCAGGAGGCGGCTCTGGCAGGTGTCCTAATATACTGCCAGTGTGAATATTGGGGGGATGGCAGGTGCTATAACAGTACATGGTAACATCAAAGCCCCCCTGTATGTGCTGCAGTTCTCACGGGGCTGGTATTTTTATAACATCCACTTTTTTTTTTTTAAAGTCTTCCTCGTTCACAGAGAAACGAGTCCACATTTTGGTGTAAAAAGTCAATTGTCCCCTTCTCCCAGGTGCCAGATTATCGAAAGGTGCATTTCCAATATATTTAATCTGTGGAGTGTTCGGGGAAAAAAAAATCTGGAAACCATCAACAAGCAGGCGATGCTGCAGCTGACCCATCTCATTATTTATCAGCACATGGCCACTAGGGGGCAGGCTGCCGGGCATACCCAAAAAGGCATTGTACAGACATGGCAGGAATAGGAGATCAGTCAAGAGCAGCCTGCTGATGGTTTCCATGTAATTAGAACAGTCATCACAAAAAATACCCAGTGAACCTCCAAACTATTGTGCCAAGAGTTCACGGTATCTTTTGCCTGTTCACCGTGCACAGATTGTTGGGATTATTACCATGGATGGGATTTCCTCCATTGTTCTGGGTCACCCCCCTACAGTGGTTGCTTGTGTAACCAGGACATGTTTTAGAACCATGGACGCCAAACTGTGGTTCTCCATCTGATGCAAAGCAGAGCGCCCCCCGCCTTCACAAGCCACAAACTGCACTTATAGCGCCGGCTGCAGTTAGTTGTGGCGCCGGCTGCAATGAGAAAAGCTGAAATATCCCATGGTCATAAGTCTTCAGCCCCTGTGCTCAGTCTTGAGTAGAAGCACCTTTTGAGCTAGTACAGCCATGAGTGTTCTTGGGAATGATGCAACAAGGTTTTCCCCCCTGGATTTGGGGATCCTCGGCCATTCTTCCTTGCAGATCCTCTCCAGTTCCGTCAGGTTGGATGGTGAACGTTGGTGGACGCCATTTTCAGGTCTCTCCAGAGATGCTCAATTGGGTTTAGGTCAGGTCTCTGGCTGGGCCAGTCAAGAATGGTCACAGAGTTGTTCTGAAGCCACTCCTTTGTTATTTTAGCTGTGCTCTTAGGGTCATTGTCTTGTTGGAAGGTGAACCTTAGGCCAAGTCTGAGGCCCAGAGCACTCTGGAAGAGGTTTTCATCCAGGATATCTCTGTACTTGGCCACATTCATGTTTCCATCAATGACAACCAGTCGTCCTGTCCCTGCAGCTGATAAACACCCCCATAGCATGATGCTGCCACCACCATGTTTCACTGTTGGGATTGTATTGGGCAGGTGATGAGCAGTGCCTGGTTTTCTCCACACATACCGCTTAGAATTATCACCAAAAAGGTCTATCTTCGTCTCATCAGACCAGAGAATCTTATTTCTCATAGTCTGCGAGTCCTTCATGTGTTCTTTAGCAAACTCTATGCGGCTTTCATATGTCTTGCACTGAGGAGAGGCTTCCGTCAGGCCACTCTGCCATAAAGGCCTGACTGGTGGAGGGCTGCAGTGATAGTTGACTTTGTGGAACTTTCTCCCATCTCCCTACTGCATCTCTGGAGCTCAGCCACAGTGATCTTGGGGTTCTTCTTTACCTCTCTCACCAAGGCTCTTCTCCCACGATTGCTCAGTTTGGCTGGATGGCCAGGTCTAGGAAGACTTCTGGTGGTCCGAAACTTCTTCTATTTAAGGATTATGGAGGCCACTGTGCTGTTAGGAACCTTGAGTGCTGCAGAAATTCTCTTGTAACCTTGGCCAGATCTGTGCCTTGCCACAATTCTGTCTCTGAGCTCCTTGGCCAGTTCCTTTGACCTCATGATTCTCATTTGGTCTGACATGCACTGTGAGCTGTGAGGTCTTATATAGACAGGTGTGCGCCTTTCCAAATCAAGTCCTATCAGCTTAATTAAACACAGCTGGACTCCAATGAAGGAGTAGAACCATCTCAAGGAGGATCACAAGGAAATGGACAGCATGTGACTTAAATATGAGTGTCTGAGCAAAGGGACTGAAGACTTATGACCATGTGATATTTCAGTTTTTCCTTTTTAATAAATTTGCAAAAAATTCTACATTTCTGTTTTTTCAGTCAAGATGGGGTGCAGAGTGTACATTAATGAGAAAAAAATGAACTTTTTTTGAGTTTACCAAATGGCTGCAATGAGACAAAGAGTGAAAAATGTAAAGGGGTCTGAATACTTTCCGTTTCCACTCTAGATATGAAATGTGCATCCATGGTTAATGTTTTTTTTTTTATGCATCGGGAACACTAGGTGTGAACACTGCCTTAGTCGTCCAGGGGGCTCGGGCATCTGGATCCATGACTTCTGCTGTTCCTGTGTCACATATTGTGTAATGTCTCTTTCTTCTTCCTGAGGACACGATTAGCCCAGACTCCTCCAGGGAGCTACAAGCCTTGGTCTCCATCCACGTGCACTCACTCACGTAGGAAACCACAGGAGGAGGAAGCTGTAACTGACACCCGGCTTTCATGTCTCTCTGTTACTGGAAATGAATGACACTGCCATTTTTTATTTTTAGGTTTGGCTGGCATGGGTAATCTCATTAAGGTGCTAACCAGAGACTTAGACCACAATGCCGCTCATTTTTTCTTGGATTTTGAAAGTAAGTCTCACAGCCGCTTCCTCCACAGCTGGGGCCGGTAACCCACTGGGGTTCTCTCATTATTCACCACCCGGTGGGAACTGTTGTAGGTTACAAAACCCACCACCCAAAAAAAGAAAGAGGGTGCATGACATGATGTCGCTGTCAGGGAGGACATTTACATCATCCAAAAGACCAAGGATGGGCCAACGCAATGTGACCGACCCTTTGGAGTTGGTGGACACATCTCCATTGCTTGACGACCCTTGGTTAGGTTTTTATTTTTTTCCGAGGCCATCGAGGGTCCTTTGTGATCAATTCCCTTCTGTATTAATACAGGCGTGTAGTCAGCAGTGATGCCCCCAGTGTCTTTTAGGCTTGGGCCACCATTCCTCACCCGTATAAGAAGATTACGTTGCCCATTGTGCCATCCGATGAGGTTCTGGTGGCCTTGCACCCTCCCGTAAGGAGGTTAGAAGACCAGGCGACACCACTGCTGACCTGCCAAGGAACTAATGGGTGAAAATCTCTGTGATGTCCTCAGTGTCTATGCTCCTCAGGTTCTCCAGGGAGCGGACGGCCGCCACGTGTGCCAAGCCTCGTCCTCCTCTTCCATAATCATTTTCTCCTTGTGTATATCGGGTGTTCTGTCTGATGGAGACATGCTTTGTCTTTTCTCATTCTTGTCTCGACAGGTATCTTAACATGGGGAACCTTCTTAAAGTTTTGACATGCACAGATCTTGAGCAGGGGCCAAATTTTTTCCTTGATTTTGAAAGTGAGAATATGATTTTATATATCTACTTCTCTCTGCCTGCCGTAGACTGCGTCTGTCTGTCCGTCTGCACTCGGTGTCTGTCCGTCTGCACTCGGTGTCTGTCCGTCTGCACTCGGTGTCTGTCCGCTCCTACATGTCTGTCTGGCTATGGAGACCAAGAAATCTTCCACTGGATAGAACCAGCTAATGGTGTACAAAAAATAGCACCGTGACTTCATCAGCAGAATAGTGAGTGCAGCTCTGGAGTATAATACAGGATGTAACTCAGGATCAGTAATGTAATGTATGTACATAGTGACTGCACCAGCAGAATAGTGAGTGCAGCTCTGGGGTATAATACAGGATGTAACTCAGGATCAGTAATGTATGTACACAGTGACTGCACCAGCAGAATAGTGATTGCAGCTCTGGAGTATAATACAGGATGTTACTCAGGATCAGTAATGTAATGTATGTACACAGTGACTGCACCAGCAGAATAGTGAGTGCAGCTCTGGGGTATAATACAGGATGTAACTCAGGATCAGTAATGTAATGTATGTACACAGTGACTGCACCAGCAGAATAGTGAGTGCAGCTCTGGGGTATAATACAGGATGTAACTCAGGATCAGTAATGTAATGTATGTACACAGTGACTGCACCAGCAGAATAGTGAGTGCAGCTCTGGAGTATCATACAGGATGTGACTCAGGATCAGTAATGTATGTACACAGTGACTGCATTAGCAGAATAGTGAGTGCAGCTCTGGAGTATAATACAGGATGTAACTCAGGATCACTACAGGATCAGTAATGTAATGTATGTACACAGTGACTGCACCAGCAGAATAGTGAGTGCAGCTCTGGAGTATAATACAGGATGTAACTCGGGATCAGTAATGTATGTATTGTACACAGTGACTGCACCAGCAGAATAGTGAGTGCAGCTCTGGAGTATAATACAGGATCAGTAATGTAATGTATGTACACAGTGACTGCACCAGCAGAATAGTGAGTGCAGCTCTGGAGTTGTGTAGTGATAGCTCTTAGCAGAGTTGGCCTTGACAACCATAATTGTGATGCATTTTAGTGTCCAGTTTTTTGCTGTAATACCGGGGTATTGCAATTATATTACGGTCTACAAGCGTGGCGAAAAGTTTTGAGACTGACACAAATTTTGGTATTCGTTCTGTTTACTGCTGCAGTTTTTATAGTTGTAATTTGCGTAAACTTTTAGATTGTGACGAGCGATCAGATGAATGTCAAAAAGTGCAGTCACTCCTTTCCATGAAAATTAACTTACTGTGATCACTAAAGCCCCATTCTAAGAGAGAGGTTCAGTGGCTGAGAAGGCGACTGCAGGGTTCCCGAGAAAGTCCAGCAAGTGCCAGGACGTCTCCTAAATAAAGAGGATTAATGGCACCAGTGCAGAGCTTGCTCCAAGATGGCAGCAGGCAGTGAGGAGAAGGATTTTTGGTGGCGGCCTGGTGACAACAAGGGCAGCAAAGAAACCACTTCTCTCCACAAAAAAAACCCCATCAAGGACAGACTGACATTGTGCAGGGATCGGACTTTCTCTAATGAAGCCTGAGAACATGACCATATATACAGAAAAGGATCCTCATCTCCTCCAAAGGCAACGTCTTCAATCCAGGAGCAATCTGGTGATGATACTTTTTCCAGCACAATAGAGACACGGTCGCATTGCAAAAGTGATAACTAAGTGGCTCAGTGGGCAAAACAATGGCATTATTGGCCAGGAAACTTCCCATTGACAACCTGTGGTCAATCCTCAAAAATCAGAGGACAAATAAAAACCCAGAAATTGTGATAAACTCCAAGCACTGATGAGACGCGAACTGGCGGCCATCAATCATGATCTGCTTAGAAAATGATATCCAGCTGTCGGGGCGAAACTGCAGAAATAAGGGCGCTGGAAATATTGAGACTTTACAGAAACTTCAAGCGTTTCCCAATAAGAATGTATAAACTTCTGATAATTGTAACCATGGAAATATCCAACCAAAAGATCGAAAAAGCAAACTTTTGTATAAGTCTCAAAACTTTTGGCCATGACTGTATGTGAACACTGACTCGCTCAAGCTATATAAAGTTATCAGTTTTACTCCTTCTTTATAGGCGGCGTTTGCAGTTTCATTGGATATTTTAGGTTAAAAGTTGGTTCCATGAAACAGCGGCATGTAAAAGTTTGGGCACTCCTGGTCAAAGTTACTGTTATTGTGAACAGTTGTGTTCTCTAAAAGGCCCAAAGTTACAGATGACACATTTCCTTTGTATTTAGGCAATAAAAAATATATATATTTCCATTGTTTACATTGTAAAAATTACAAAAAGGAAAATGGGCTCATGGAAAAGTTTGGGCATCAATGGAGACAGGGCCTGGAGTCAGCACCCAGGTAAGTGCGCAGGCGGGGACACCGGCACGCTATGGGGGCCCGGCCCATAATACTGCATGGAGCAATATATGGGGTCCATTATTCTGTATGGAGCATTATATGGGGCTCATTATACTGCATGGAGCATTATATGGGGCTGGGCTCATTATTCTGTATGGAGCATTATATGGGGTCCATTATTCTGTATGGAGCATTATATGGAGTCCATTATTCTGTATGGAATATTATATGGGGTCCATTATTCTGTATGGACCATTATATGGGGTCCATTATACTGTATGGAGCATTATATGGGGTCCATTATTCTGTATGGAGCATTATATGGGGTCCATTATTCTGTATGGAACATTATATGGGGTCCATTATTCTGTATGGACCATTATATGGGGCCCATTATACTGTATGGAGGACTGTACTGTCTGGTTTCTGAGCTATTGATATCACTCATGTAATGTAAGAAGTGAAATCTTTGGCATTGTACTATACCTGTATTTCTCTGCTGTATCTGTTCATCATGAATAGTGGTATGTGTTAAAGGGACCCACTGAGACTCTTTTGCCCGGGGACCATGAAAACCTAGAGCTGGCCCTGATTGGAGATTTGTGTTTTCAGATAACTTTGACCAAAGTTTCAGACCTTAGTTAGCCTGTTAGGGTTATGGCGTGTTCACGATCATTGTCAGAAAAGGCCAGGTGATGCAAATTTCCCAGCATTATAAACACCCAGCCTCCTCTAACCTTGTGCCACGTACCGCAGCCATGAGTTCTTCTAAGCAGTTGCTGAGCACTCTGAAAATGAAAATGGTGGAGGCCCAGAAAGCAGAAGAAGACTACAAGAAGATAGCAAAGCGTATTCAAGTTGCCTTTTCCTCAGTTCAAAATGTAATTAAGAAATGGTAGTTATCAGGAACAGTGGAGGTCAAGATAAGGTCTGGAAGACCAAGCAAAATTTCAGTGAGATCTACTCGTAGGATTGCTAGAAAGGAAAATCAGAACCCTTTCTTGACTGCAAGAGAACTTCGGAAAGATTTAGCAAACTCTGGAGTTGTGGCTCATTGTTATACTGTAAAGGGACACCTGCACAAATATGTCGTTCGTGGAAGAGTCATCAGAAGAAAACCTCTCCTGCATCCTCACCATAAATTCAGCATCAGAAGCCTGATGCATTTTGGAAACAAGTCCTGTGGACTGATGAGGTTAAAATAGAGCTCTTTGGCCACAATGATAATGTATTGAGGTATGTGTGGAGAAAAAAGGGCGCAGAATTTCAGGAAAGAACATCTCTCCAACCATTAAGTATGGGGATGGATCAGTCATGCTTTGGGGTTGTGTTGTATACAATTGGCATGGGTAATATTTCACGGGTACAGAGAAGAATGGATTCAATGAAATTTAAACAAATTCTTGATACAAACATAACGCCATCTGTAAAAAAGCTGAAAGTGAGAAGAGGATGGCTTCTACAAATGGATAATTGTCCTAAACACATGTCAAAATCCACAATCGACAACCTCAAAAGGTGCAAGCTGAAGGTTTTGCAATGGCCCTCACAGTCCCCTGATCTGAACATCATTGAAAATCTGTGGCTAGACCTCAAAATAGCAGAGGAAGTAAGACAACCCAGGAATCTCACAGAACTGGAGGAATTCTCCAAGGAAGAATGGATGAAATTCCTTGGCTACAAAAAGCATTTACAAGCTTTGATACCTGCAAAAGGGGTTTTTACTAGGTACTAACCATGCAGGGTGCCCAGACTTTTGCATCAACCCATTTTCCTTTTTGTAATTTTTAAAATGTAAAAGATGAAAATGTGTGTGTGTATATATACAGTTGTGCTTAAAATTTACATACCCCGGCAGAATTTTGCTTTCTTGGGCTTTTTTCAGAGAATATGAATGAGAACACCAAAGCTTTTTCTCCACTCACGGTTAGTGGTTGGAGTGAAGCCATTTATTGTCAAACTAGTGTATTTTCTCTTTTTAAATCATATTGACACCCCAAAATATCCAAATGACCCTGATCAAAAGTTCACATACCCCATTTCTTAATACCGTGTATTGCCCCCTCTAACATCAATGACAGCTTGAAGTCTTTTGTGGCAATTGTGGATGAGGTTCTTTATTTTCTCACATGGCCACTCTTCATGGTAAAAAGCCTCCAGTTCCTGTAAATTTCTGGGCTATCTAGCATGAACTGAGTGCTTGAGATCTCCCCAGAGAGGCTCAATGATAATGAAGTCAGGAGACTGAGATGGCCACTCCAGAACCTTCAGTTTATTCTGCTGTAGCCAATTGCAGGTCGACTTGGCCTTGTGTTTTGGATCGTTGTCATGTTGGAACGTCCAAGTACGTCCCATGCGCAGCTTCCGGGCTGATGAGTGCAGAATTGCCTCCAGTATTTGCTGATAACGTGCTGCATTCATCTTTCCTTCAACTTTGACCAAGCTTCTTGTGCCTTTGGAGTTCACACATCCCCAAAACATCAGCGATCCACCTCCGTGCTTCACAGTAGGAATGGTGTTCCTTTCATCATAGGCCTTGTTGACCTCTCTCCAAATGTAACATTTATGGTTGTGGCCAGAAAGTTCAATTTTTGTCTCATCACTCCAAATTACCTTGTCCCAGAAGTTTTGAGGCTTGTCTTTGTGCTGTTTTGCATACTGTAGTCGAGATACTTTGTGGCATTTGAGCAGTAATGGCTTTCTTCTGGCGACTCGACCATGCAGCCCATTTTTCTTCAAGTGCCTCCTTATTGTGCATCTTGAAACAGCCACACCGCTAGTTTTCAGAGAGTCCTGTATTTCAGCTGATGTTATTTGTGAGTTTTTCTTTGCATCCTGAACAATTTTCCTGGCAGTTGTGGATGACATTTTTGTTCGTTTACCTGACCTTGGTTTTGTTTCTACAGAGCCCCTGATTTTCCATTTGTTAATCACAGTGTGAACGCTGCTGACTGGCATTATCAAGTCCTTGGATATCTTTGTGCATCCCTTTCCTGTTTTATACAGTTCAACTACCTTTTCCTGTAGATCTGTTGATAATTCTTTTGCTTTCCCCATGACTCACAATCCAGAAACATCAGTGGCTGGATGAAAGATGCAAGAGTCTGTCTGGATCCCAGAAACTCCCTCAGCTTTTATGCACACACACACTGATTACAAGCAAACGGGTCACAGGTGAGGATGTTACCTTTAGTAGCCATTCAGCCCCATTTGTGTCAACTTCTGTGCATGTTATCAGGCCAAAATCACCAGGGTAGGTGAACTTTTGATCAGAGTCATGTGGATGTTTTGGGTTGTCATTATGATTTAAAAAGAGAAAACACAGTAGATTGACAATAAATGGCTTCACCCAACCACTAACTATGAGTGGAGAAGAAGTTTTGGTGTTATCATTCATATTCTCTGAAAAAAAGCCGAGAATGCAAAAATTCTGCCAGGGTATGTAAACTTTTGAGCACAAGTATATATGTTTTGCCTAAAATACAAAGGAAATGTGTCATCTGTAACTTTAGGCTTTTTTGAGATACGGTAAGTTTATCTTCAACTTGCTTAACTGTTCAGCATAACAGTAACTTTGACCAGGGGTGCACAAACCTTTACATGCCACTGTACCTAATTTCTTCTGTTTTGAAAACCTCCGCTTGCTTTCAATGAATGGAAACATTCAGGATTTACACCTAAAGTACAAACCCCTATGTAGACCGGTGCTGGATTACAGTGTATCATGAAGATATTCTGCTCACCGTGACCCGACAGTCTACTGCTTTCATGGCATGCTGAGAGTTGTAGTCCCCCCAGCTAGATAGCACGGGATTGTAGACCTCTGATGTAGCCATAGTGTCAGTGGAAGATTTCTACAGTCCTCCAAAAACAAAGTCTATGGTAAAGATGTTGCAAGTTTACGTCCAGTGTTCGGCATGGCTGCTGTTACCTCCTAGTGCCTGCAGGGGGTGCTGACTCCATGTTAGCGCACTTCTTGTAGACTCAGTGGTTTGGTGCCGATCACTGATTAGATGGATGGATTTGAGTTCTGTAATTGGCTTTTTGGGGCTTCCCTTGTTTTTCCTCCTCTGTTTCTTTGCAGTAGTTTTCCCCCTCTCCCAGTGAATTAAGGGAATTAGAATACCCCTTTAAGTCCTATCTTGTTAGGAAAAAAGGCCGTCTTGCGTTCAGCATGCTCAGCCGTGATCTTATGGATGGCACTACAGACGTTGTATCCTCGGCTGCTCCTTGAATGGATGATTACCACGACCGTGGACATAAAGCCGCCACCTTCCGTTCAGATTGGAACACCAGTCGTGGAGGAGGCTGTAGTTTTCCCCCCTTTTTCCTATCTAAATTCTGCCTAATCTTGTTAAACCATGTTACTGTCCCTTTAAATAATAAAATATGATGGCGGATAAACTTGGGAAGCCCTTTGCTTGTCGCATTGTGTCTCGTCTCTTGTGTGTGCGTCCACCTGCAACTCCTCGTTCTATGGGGCAATGTGAGAGCGCTTATTTCTTCCTCCATCCTGTCCTTATTCGCTCTTTTTTTCCACCTCTTTCTATTATATTTTATTCCTTTTTTCTCCCTTTTATCTCTATGGGATTTTGGTATTGTACTTTTATTTTAGACAGTTGTGAATCAAGACTTGTTTTCCCCGTATGTGATTGATGCTGCATTTATAAAATGAAGAATCCTGACTACTTCTGGTAGAAATCTGCCCTCTGACAATCAATGTTATATCATACTCATCTGTAGTCAAATAGGACACATCAGGAATGTAATAAAGCAGTGTACTCTGTATACAGAGCAGCAGTCATGTATGTAGCAGCCTGTACTCTGTATACAGAGCAGCAGTCATGTATGTAGCAGCCTGTACTCTGTATACAGAGCAGCAGTCATGTATGTAGCAGCCTGTACTCTGTATACAGAGCAGCAGTCATGTATGTAGCAGCCTGTACTCTGTATACAGAGCAGCAGTCATGTATGTAGCAGCCTGTACTCTGTATACAGAGCAGCAGTCATGTATGTAGCAGCCTGTACTCTGTATACAGAGCAGCAGTCATGTATGTAGCAGCCTGTAATCTGTATACAGAGCAGCAGTCATGTATGTAGCAGCCTGTCCTCTGTATACAGAGCAGCAGTCATGTATGTAGCAGCCTGTACTCTGTATACAGAGCAGCAGTCATGTATGTAGCAGCCTGTACTCTGTATACAGAGCAGCAGTCATGTATGTAGCAGCCTGTAATCTGTATACAGAGCAGCAGTCATGTATGTAGCAGCCTGTACTCTGTATACGGAGCAGCAGTCATCTATGCAGCAGCCTGTAATCTGTATACAGAGCAGCAGTCATGTATGTAGCAGCCTGTACTCTGTATACAGAGCAGCAGTCATGTATGTAGCAGCCTGTACTCTGTATACAGAGCAGCAGTCATGTATGCAGCAGCCTGTAATCTGTATACAGAGCAGCAGTCTTGTATGTAGCAGCCTGTACTCTGTATACAGAGCAGCAGTCATGTATGTAGCAGCCTGTACTCTGTATACAGAGCAGCAGTCATGTATGTAGCAGCCTGTACTCTGTATACAGAGCAGCAGTCATGTATGTAGCAGCCTGTACTCTGTATACAGAGCAGCAGTCATGTATGTAGCAGCCTGTACTCTGTATACAGAGCAGCAGTCATGTATGTAGCAGCCTGTCCTCTGTATACAGAGCAGCAGTCATGTATGTAGCAGCCTGTACTCTGTATACAGAGCAGCAGTCATGTATGTAGCAGCCTGTACTCTGTATACAGAGCAGCAGTCATGTATGTAGCAGCCTGTCCTCTGTATACAGAGCAGCAGTCATGTATGTAGCAGCCTGTACTCTGTATACAGAGCAGCAGTCATGTATGTAGCAGCCTGTAATCTGTATACAGAGCAGCAGTCATGTATGTAGCAGCCTGTACTCTGTATACGGAGCAGCAGTCATCTATGCAGCAGCCTGTACTCTGTATACAGAGCAGCAGTCATGTATGTAGCAGCCTGTACTCTGTATACGGAGCAGCAGTCATCTATGCAGCAGCCTGTAATCTGTATACAGAGCAGCAGTCATGTATGTAGCAGCCTGTACTCTGTATACGGAGCAGCAGTCATCTATGCAGCAGCCTGTACTCTGTATACAGAGCAGCAGTCATGTATGTAGCAGCCTGTACTCTGTATACAGAGCAGCAGTCATGTATGTAGCAGCCTGTACTCTGTATACAGAGCAGCAGTCATGTATGTAGCAGCCTGTAATCTGTATACGGAGCAGCAGTCATGTATGTAGCAGCCTGTACTCTGTATACGGAGCAGCAGTCATCTATGCAGCAGCTTGTACTCTGTATACAGAGCAGCAGTCATGTATGTAGCAGCCTGTACTCTGTATACAGAGCAGCAGTCATGTATGTAGCAGCCTGTACTCTGTATACAGAGCAGCAGTCATGTATGCAGCAGCCTGTAATCTGTATACAGAGCAGCAGTCATGTATGTAGCAGCCTGTACTCTGTATACAGAGCAGCAGTCATGTATGTAGCAGCCTGTACTCTGTATACAGAGCAGCAGTCATGTATGTAGCAGCCTGTACTCTGTATACAGAGCAGCAGTCATGTATGTAGCAGCCTGTACTCTGTATACAGAGCAGCAGTCATGTATGTAGCAGCCTGTACTCTGTATACAGAGCAGCAGTCATGTATGTAGCAGCCTGTACTCTGTATACAGAGCAGCAGTCATGTATGTAGCAGCCTGTCCTCTGTATACAGAGCAGCAGTCATGTATGTAGCAGCCTGTACTCTGTATACAGAGCAGCAGTCATGTATGTAGCAGCCTGTAATCTGTATACAGAGCAGCAGTCATGTATGTAGCAGCCTGTACTCTGTATACGGAGCAGCAGTCATCTATGCAGCAGCCTGTACTCTGTATACGGAGCAGCAGTCCTGTATGTAGCAGCCTGTACTCTGTATACAGAGCAGCAGTCATGTATGTAGCAGCCTGTAATCTGTATACAGAGCAGCAGTCATGTATGTAGCAGCCTGTCCTCTGTATACAGAGCAGCAGTCATCTATGCAGCAGCCTGTACTCTGTATACAGAGCAGCAGTCATGTATGTAGCAGCCTGTACTCTGTATACAGAGCAGCAGTCATCTATGCAGCAGCCTGTACTCTGTATACAGAGCAGCAGTCATGTATGTAGCAGCCTGTATTCTGTATACAGAGCAGCAGTCATGTATGTAGCAGCCTGTATTCTGTATACAGAGCAGCAGTCATGTATGTAGCAGCCTGTATTCTGTATACAGAGCAGCAGTCATGTATGTAGCAGCCTGTATTCTGTATACAGAGCAGCAGTCATGTATGTAGCAGCCTGTACTCTGTATACAGTGCGGCAGACACTTGTTATCTTGTGTGAAGCAGAAGTCGCATTTACAGCACCATGTGTGCTGCATACAGTTAAACACACATGTGGCAGCCTGTAATCTGCATGCAAAAGAACAGACACATGTGGCAGCCTGTAATCTGCATACAGAAGAGCAGACACGCGTGTCACGAGTGTACATACCCACATGTGGCAGCCTGTATTCTGCATACAGTGTACATAACCACATGTGGCAGCCTGTATTCTGCATACAGTGTACATAACCACATGTGGCAGCCTGTATTGCTCATACAGTGTACATACCCACATGTGGCAGCCTGTATTCCTCATACAGTGAACATACCCACATGTGGCAGCCTGTATTCCTCATACAGTGTACATACCCACATGTGGCAGCCTGTATTTCTCATACAGTGTACATGCCCACATGTGGCAGCCTGTATTCCTCATACAGTGTACATACGCACATGTGGCAGCCTGTATTCCTCATACAGTGTACATACCCACATGTGGCAGCCTGTATTGCTCATACAGTGTACATACGCACATGTGGCAGCCTGTATTGCTCATACAGTGTACATACGCACATGTGGCAGCCTGTATTCCTCATACAGTGTACATACCCACATGTAGCAGCCTGTATTGCTCATACAGTGTACATACGCACATGTGGCAGCCTGTATTCCTCATACAGTGTACATACGCACATGTGGCAACCTGTATTCCTCATACAGTGTACATATCCACATGTGGCAGCCTGTATTCCTCATACAGTGTACATACGCACATGTGGCAGCCTGTATTCCTCATACAGTGTACATACGCACATGTGGCAGCCTGTATTCCTCATACAGTGTACATACGCACATGTGGCAACCTGTATTCCTCATACAGTGTACATATCCACATGTGGCAGCCTGTATTCCTCATACAGTGTACATACCCACATGTGGCAGCCTGTATTCCTCATACAGTGTACATACCCACATGTGGCAGCCTGTATTCCTCATACAGTGAACATACCCACATGTGGCAGCCTGTATTCCTCATACAGTGTACATATCCACATGTGGCAGCCTGTATTCCTCATACAGTGTACATACGCACATGTGGCAGCCTGTACTCTTCATACAGTGTACATACGCACATGTGGCAGCCTGTATTCCTCATACAGTGTACATACGCACATGTGGCAACCTGTATTCCTCATACAGTGTACATATCCACATGTGGCAGCCTGTATTCCTCATACAGTGTACATACCCACATGTGGCAGCCTGTATTCCTCATACAGTGAACATACCCACATGTGGCAGCCTGTATTCCTCATACAGTGTACATATCCACATGTGGCAGCCTGTATTCCTCATACAGTGTACATACGCACATGTGGCAGCCTGTATTCCTCATACAGTGTACATACGCACATGTGGCAGCCTGTATTCCTCATACAGTGTACATACGCACATGTGGCAGCCTGTATTCCTCATACAGTGTACATACGCACATGTGGCAACCTGTATTCCTCATACAGTGTACATATCCACATGTGGCAGCCTGTATTCCTCATACAGTGTACATACGCACATGTGGCAGCCTGTATTCCTCCTACAGTGTACATACGCACATGTGGCAGCCTGTATTCCTCATACAGTGTACATACGCACATGTGGCAACCTGTATTCCTCATACAGTGTACATATCCACATGTGGCAGCCTGTATTCCTCATACAGTGTACATACCCACATGTGGCAGCCTGTATTCCTCATACAGTGTACATACCCACATGTGGCAGCCTGTATTCCTCATACAGTGAACATACCCACATGTGGCAGCCTGTATTCCTCATACAGTGTACATATCCACATGTGGCAGCCTGTATTCCTCATACAGTGTACATACGCACATGTGGCAGCCTGTATTCCTCATACAGTGTACATACGCACATGTGGCAGCCTGTATTCCTCATACAGTGTACATACGCACATTTGGCAGCCTGTATTCCTCATACAGTGTACATACCCACATGTAGCAGCCTGTATTGCTCATATTGTATTTACCCACATATGGCAGCCTGTATTCCTCATACAGTGTACATACGCACATGTGGCAACCTGTATTCCTCATACAGTGTACATATCCACATGTGGCAGCCTGTATTCCTCATACAGTGTACATACGCACATGTGGCAGCCTGTATTCCTCATACAGTGTACATACCCACATGTGGCAGCCTGTATTCCTCATACAGTGAACATACCCACATGTGGCAGCCTGTATACCTCATACAGTGTACATACCCACATGTGGCAGCCTGTATTCCTCATACAGTGAACATACCCACATGTGGCAGCCTGTATACCTCATACAGTGTACATACCCACATGTGGCAGCCTGTATTCCTCATACAGTGAACATACCCACATGTGGCAGCCTGTATTCCTCATACAGTGTACATACGCACATGTGGCAGCCTGTATTCCTCACACAGTGTACATACCCACATGTGGCAGCCTGTATTCCTCATACAGTGTACATACACACATGTGGCAGCCTGTGTTCTGCATACAGTGTACATACCCACATGTGGCAGCCTGTGTTCTGCATACAGTATACATACCCACATGTGGCAGCCTGTGTTCCTCACACAGTGTACATACCCACATGTGGCAGCCTGTATTCCTCATACAGTGTACATACCCACATGTGGCAGCCTGTATACCTCATACAGTGTACATACCCACATGTGGCAGCCTGTATACCTCATACAGTGTACATACCCACATGTGGCAGCCTGTGTTCTGCATACAGTGTACATACCCACATGTGGCAGCCTGTATTCCTCATACAGTGAACATACCCACATGTGGCAGCCTGTATTCCTCATACAGTGTACATATCCACATGTGGCAGCCTGTATTCCTCATACAGTGTACATACGCACATGTGGCAGCCTGTATTCCTCATACAGTGTACATACGCACATGTGGCAGCCTGTATTCCTCTTACAGTGTACATACGCACATGTGGCAGCCTGTATTCCTCATACAGTGTACATACGCACATGTGGCAGCCTGTATTCCTCATACAGTGTACATATGCACATGTGGCAGCCTGTGTTCCTCATACAGTGTACATACCCACATGTGGCAGCCTGTATTCCTCATACAGTGTACATACGCACATGTGGCAGCCTGTATTCCTCATACAGTGTACATACGCACATGTGGCAGCCTGTATTGCTCGTACAGTGTACATACCCACATGTGGCAGCCTGTATTCCTCATACAGTGTACATACGCACATGTGGCAGCCTGTATTCCTCATACAGTGTACATACCCACATGTGGCAGCCTGTATTCCTCATACAGTGTACATATCCACATGTGGCAGCCTGTATTCCTCATACAGTGTACATACGCACATGTGGCAGCCTGTATTCCTCATACAGTGTACATACGCACATGTGGCAGCCTGTATTCCTCATACAGTGTACATACGCACATGTGGCAGCCTGTATTCCTCATACAGTGTACATACGCACATGTGGCAGCCTGTATTCCTCATACAGTGTACATATGCACATGTGGCAGCCTGTGTTCCTCATACAGTGTACATACGCACATGTGGCAGCCTGTATTCCTCATACAGTGTACATATGCACATGTGGCAGCCTGTATTCCTCATACAGTGTACATACCCACATGTGGCAGCCTGTATTCCTCATACAGTGTACATACCCACATGTGGCAGCCTGTATTCCTCATACAGTGTACATATGCACATGTGGCAGCCTGTGTTCCTCATACAGTGTACATATGCACATGTGGCAGCCTGTATTCCTCATACAGTGTACATACGCACATGTGGCAGCCTGTATTCCTCATACAGTGTACATATGCACATGTGGCAGCCTGTGTTCCTCATACAGTGTACATACCCACATGTGGCAGCCGGTATTTCTCATACAGTGTACATGCCCACATGTGGCAGCCTGTATTCTGCATACAGAAGAGCAGACTTGCTTATGACAGCCTGTGTTCCGCCTCTGATGGGAGCGCAGTTATACTATTCTGATGCTCTTTGCTGGACCTTTTGGCTTGGCATTTGCCGCCATTCTTACCGGGGTAGAACAAGTCTTGATTATGTGACTGATCTGACACTGATGGGCATCGCGCGGTGCATGACGAGGGCTGATGACCAGTGGCTCCTGACTGTACCATCTTACCCGCTTCTGTCCTCCGCACAGCAGTCTTCTGCAGCTTACAAATTCCCCCCTCATCCCTTTAAGCGATGGCCTCTCAATTCTAGTCAGCGTCTATTAAGCATTTTACATCTGTGAACACAAAGGACCTACACGTCACATATCACTGGGTGGGCATTAGCCACATGCGAGGGTCACAGGGACGGACCCTTACTAATAGAATTATGCGTAGACCCTCGTAGCCCGGACCACTGAGCAGAATCATTCATGTGTCCATCTCATTGCTCACCATGGCTCTCACGTGGAGAATTACCACTCCGTTCCCAGTAATTCACGATAGAAGTAATTATACAGATTGTCCACTGGGGGCACTAATGGGTAGATAGTGCTAAAATGTCGTCTATGTAAGGGCCCCTCAGTGATAGTATTGGTATGGGTGTCATAGGGACGCCCTACAGTGTCACAGCATAGCCTGTGTAGAGGCTCATAAGGAGGTATTAGAGCATGGACTGTGTAAGGGACTGTTATAGGGACCCCGGAGGATAGTCTGGTTAGGAACTCCCAAGTAGTTAGTATTAGAATATGGACTATATAAGGGACTGTTTTAGGGACCATAGAGGATAGCCTACTTAGGAACTCCTGAGTCGATAATATTAGAATATGGACTATATAAGGGACTGTTATAGGGACCTCGGAGGATAGCCTGCTTAAGAACTCATGTGTAGATAGTATAAGAATATGGACTATATAAGGGACTGTTATAGGGACCCCGGAGGATAGCCTGCTTAGGAACTCGTGTGTAGATAGTATAAGAATATGGACTATATAAGGGACTGTTATAGGGACCCCAGAGGATAGCCTGCTTAGGAACTCATGTGTAGATAGTATAAGAATATGGACTATATAAGGGACTGTTATAGGGACCCCGGAGGATAGCCTGCTTAGGAACTCATGTGTACATACAGGTCCTTCTCAAAAAATTAGCATATAGTGTTAAATTTCATTATTTACCATAATGTAATGATTACAATTAAACTTTCATATATTATAGATTCATTATCCACCAACTGAAATTTGTCAGGTCTTTTATTGTTTTAATACTGATGATTTTGGCATACAACTCCTGATAACCCAAAAAAGCTGTCTCAATAAATTAGCATATCAAGAAAAGGTTCTCTAAATGACCTATTACCCTAATCTTCTGAATCAACTAATTAACTCTAAACACATGCAAAAGATACCTGAGGCTTTTAAAAACTCCCTGCCTGGTTCATTACTCAAAACCCCCATCATGGGTAAGACTAGCGACCTGACAGATGTCAAGAAGGCCATCATTGACACCCTCAAGCAAGAGGGTAAGACCCAGAAAGAAATTTCTCAACAAATAGGCTGTTCCCAGAGTGCTGTATCAAGGCACCTCAATGGTAAGTCTGTTGGAAGGAAACAATGTGGCAGAAAACGCTGTACAACGAGAAGAGGTGACCGGACCCTGAGGAAGATTGTGGAGAAGGACCGATTCCAGACCTTGGGGAACCTGAGGAAGCAGTGGACTGAGTCTGGTGTGGAAACATCCAGAGCCACCGTGCACAGGCGTGTGCAGGAAATGGGCTACAGGTGCCGCATTCCCCAGGTAAACAGCGGCAGAAGTGCCTGACCTGGGCTACAGAGAAGCAGCACTGGACTGTTGCTAAGTGGTCCCAAGTACTTTTTTCTGATGAAAGCAAATTTTGCATGTCATTCGGAAATCAAGGTGCCAGAGTCTGGAGGAAGACTGGGGAGAAGGAAATGCCAAAATGCCTGAAGTCCAGTGTCAAGTACCCACAGTCAGTGATGGTGTGGGGTGCCATGTCAGCTGCTGGTGTTGGTCCACTGTGTTTCATCAAGGGCAGGGTCAATGCAGCTAGCTATCAGGAGATTTTGGAGCACTTCATGCTTCCATCGGCTGAAATGCTTTATGGAGATGAAGATTTCATTTTTCAGCACGACCTGGCACCTGCTCACAGTGCCAAAACCACTGGTAAATGGTTTACTGACCATGGTATTACTGTGCTCAATTGGCCTGCCAACTCTCCTGACCTGAACCCCATAGAGAATCTGTGGGATATTGTGAAGAGAAAGTTGAGAGACGCAAGACCCAACACTCTGGATGAGCTTAAGGCCGCTATTGAAGCATCCTGGGCCTCCATAACATCTCAGCAGTGTCACAGGCTGATTGCCTCCATGCCACGCCGCATTGAAGCAGTCATTTCTGCCAAAGGATTCCCGACCAAGTATTGAGTACATAACTGAACATTATTATTTGATGGTTTTTTTGTTTGTTATTAAAAAACACTTTTATTTGATTGGACGGTTGAAATATGCTAATTTATTGAGACAGGTTTTTTGGGTTATCAGGAGTTGTAGGCCAAAATCATCAGTATTAAAACAATAAAAGACCTGACAAATTTCAGTTGGTGGATAATGAATCTATAATATATGAAAGTTTAATTGTAATCATTACATTATGGTAAATAATGAAATTTAACACTTTATGCTAATTTTTTGAGAAGGACCTGTAGTATAAGAATATGGACTATATAAGGGACTGTTATAGGGACCATAGAGGATAGCCTACTTAGGAACTCCTGAGTCGATAATATTAGAATATGGACTATATAAGGGACTGTTATAGGGACCCCCGAGGATAGCCTGCTTAGGAACTCATGTGTAGATAGTATAAGAATATGGACTATATAAGGGACTGTTATAGGGACCCCGGAGGATAGCCTGCTTAGGAACTCTAGAGTAGATGGTATTAGAGCATGGACTGTGTAAGGGACTGTTATAGGGACCCCAGAGGATAGCCTTGATAGGAACCCATAAGTAGATAATATTAGAGCATAGACTGTGTAAGGGACTGTTATAGGGACCCCAGAGGATAGCCTTGATAGGAACCCATAAGTAGATAATATTAGAGCATGGACTGTGTAAGGGACTGTTATAGGGACCCCGGAGGATAGTCTGGTTAGGAACTCCCAAGTAGTTAGTATTAGAATATGGACTATATAAGGGACTGTTTTAGGGACCATAGAGGATAGCCTACTTAGGAACTCCTGAGTCGATAATATTAGAATATGGACTATATAAGGGACTGTTATAGGGACCTCGGAGGATAGCCTGCTTAAGAACTCATGTGTAGATAGTATAAGAATATGGACTATATAAGGGACTGTTATAGGGACCCCGGAGGATAGCCTGCTTAGGAACTCGTGTGTAGATAGTATAAGAATATGGACTATATAAGGGACTGTTATAGGGAACCCGGAGGATAGCCTGCTTAAGAACTCATGTGTAGATAGTATAAGAATATGGACTATATAAGGGACTGTTATAGGGACCCCGGAGGATAGCCTGCTTAGGAACTCGTGTGTAGATACTATTAGAATATGGACCATATAAGGGACTGTTACAGGGACCCCGGAGGATAGCCTGCTTAGAAACTCCAGAGTAGATAGTATTAGAACAAGGACTGTTATGAGGACCCCTAGGACGCAATATGAGAGCATATCCTGGTTGGGAATTCATAATGTAATATTGTTGAAGTGACTTTAGGACATACTGGGACAGATTTACTACCTCTGTCCACTACTGAGACATGACGGTCTAAGGGTAAGTTCACACAGGGCGTTTTTGCTGCTTTTTTTTCTGCAGCAAAACCTGATCTTCTTGGCAGGAAAGAAGCTGCGTGAAAAACGCAGGTTTAGGTGCGTTTCTTTGTTGCGTATTTAGTGCGGTTTTTTGGTGCATTTTTTTTCTCTTTGTCCACGCTAATGTCTTTGGATTTTCAGCAGCTAATTATGATACCTGCGTTTTTGCTGCGTTTTTCTCAACACCCATTCAAGTCAATGGGTGAAAAAACGCAGCAAAAACAGGGAAAGAAGTGACATGCTCTATGTCCAAAAAAACGCAGCAAAGCACAAAATACTGATCACACAAAAACCAATGTGTGAGCATGAGATTTCTGAAATGTCATAGGCTTTGCTGGTACTGTAAAAGCAGCTGAAAATTAGCATAAAAAAAGGCAGCAAAAACTCCCTGTGTGAACTCACCGTAAGACTGCACCAAGTTTATCACATTGGTTTCCTCTGGATGATAAATTGGTGAATTTCTGTCTCATTTTACATGAAAATTGTGGTAAATGTTATCACATTGAAGCCCCGTCCCGCCTTCTCAGCCACAGCCCCGTTCCTGTACGCCGGGCTCCTCTAGGGCTGTATCTTTGCTGATTGACACCTAAAAAGTCAAAACAACATTATGCCCCCAAATGTGTGTACACCTTGGTAAATCTGCGCCAGTATGTGCCAGACTCCACGGGTTCAGTGTAGGGATGGACTGTACCTAGTGATGGACTGTAGATTATACAGCATAGCCAGTGTAGGGACAGACGAGCAGGCAGGACTGGCGTAGGAGTGTAGCAGGGACCCGAGGGGCAGGGGCCAGCGCAGGGACCCGAGGGGCAGGGGCCAGCGCAGGGACCCGAGGGGCAGGGGCCAGCGCAGGGACCCGAGGGGCAGGGGCCAGCGCAGGGACCCGAGGGGCAGGGGCCAGCGCAGGGACCCGAGGGGCAGGGGCCAGCGCAGGGACCCGAGGGGCAGGGGCCAGCGCAGGGACCCGAGGGGCAGGGGCCAGCGCAGGGACCAGCGCAGGGACCCGAGCAGCTGGGGCAGGGACCCGAGGGGCAGGGACCCGAGGGGCAGGGGCCAGCGCAGGGACCCGAGCGGCCGGGGTAGGGACCCGAGTCCTTCCTAAAAGCTTTCTAGCCCTTTAGAAGATTGGGGTAGAGTTTTCGTTCATGGCCCAAAGATGGACGTAGCCTTTTAGGGTCCATTCCAGTATTGTGACCGGGGTCATCCCCAAAATGAAGTCCTACCCACACAACCTAAAGGGTTGTCCACCTTGAATCTCCCTTTTATGTGGCAGTTATAGCAGGGGCTGCCTTTTTATTGGGACCCACCTCTATTAAGGGCACCTCTTTTTCCGGAGGGTCTTCAGTGCTCCCACATTTCAGGGTGCCCATTGGTAACTATTGGCTCCATGTGATGCTTGCTGGACAAATACCCAGCAGATGGACATGACGCATGAGGACCTTTCTTATGGAAATGGCGGGTCCAATGTGGACAATCCCTTTAAGTAGTAATCAGTGTGCAGAAGTAATGAAGTTCCCGTCAGGGTTGCCTGCTTCTCCTTCTCCCCATTGTTGCCCCTGTTGTCGGGGATCCTGATATCGATGGTAACAGTCGTTATGATTTCATGCCGTCTAGATGCTCAACCTACAGAATCCGAGAAAGATATTTATAATCAGGTGAATGTAGTATTAAAGGACGCGGAAGGAATCCTGGATGATCTACAGTCGTACCGCGGAGCAGGGCTGGAGATCAGAGAGGTAAATGGCTCATTTCTCATATTTTATTTTGACTCATTTATTTAGTATTACTTTTACGGTTGTGTTGTATTTTATATTCTAGTCCAGGGGTGGGCAATTCATTTTCCCAAGTGGCAACATAATAGACCCTTACTGTTGTAGAGGTCAAACCAACTGATTTACCCAGCAGGTGTTTGCTATGTAATCTGAGAACAGCATGATGTAGGGGCTGAGAGCCTGATTCCAGAAATGTGTCACTTACCGGACTGCTTGATGTCGTTTTGATAAAATCCCTGTTTTATCTGCTGCAGATCTAACAGAGCTCAGAGTGCTGAGCAGTGTATAGCCCCACCCACAACACCGGCAAATTTCTGTATCACTCCGCCCACACCACTGATTGGCAGATTTCGGTGTATAGCCCCACCCACAACAGTGGCAAATTTCTGTGTATAACTCTGCCCACATCACTGATTGGCAGATTTCGGTGTATAGCCCCACCCACACCACTAGCAGCTTTCTGTGTACATTGACAGAAAACTGCTAATTAGTGGTGGGGGTGTGGTTGGACTAGGAGGCACCTAGTCCTGTAGTGATAATCTCCTGATGATAAAACACTGATTTGATCAAAACAGCAAAACACAGCCTAATAAGTGACACATCACTGGAATCGGGGTCTCTGCCCCTACATCATGCTGCTATCGGATTACTTGGCAAAAACTGCTGACAGATTCCTGTGTATTACAATTTCATATTTGTATCAGTTAATATTGAGCAGAATTATGTACGTTGAGCAGCAGCTACTGCTAACACATATTACCATAGGACACGTGACCTGTGCAGTCTCAGATGCGTCAGAAACTCCACCATCGTGCGACGGCTGCCGATGGGTTGGCATGACAGATCCGTGCCTGTCACTGTAGATCTCCTATAGACGCCTGTCTTCATAGCAGTTAATAATTTCTGCTACACAGCGATCGTATGATCACAGCTTCAAGTCTCTTAAGGAGACTATTGAAGCCAGTAAAAAGTGTTTAAAAAAAAAAAAAAAAGTTTTAAAAAATATAAAAGTTCAAATCGCCCCCCTTTTGCCCCATTGAAAATAAACAATAAAAAATACACATATTTGGTATAGCTGCATTCAGAAACCTGCACACAGTATGATGTACCCACAGCCTACTTAGATGCATTATAATGCCTCCACTGCCCTCCTCCCATGGGAAATATGTATGTATGATGGGACAAGGAGGAGATGAGAGGAGCTACCCACACACAGTATGATGTCCCCACCGTCCCCCACACACAGTATGATGTCCCCACCGTCCCCCACACACAGTATGATGTCCCCACAGTCCCCCACACACAGTATGATGTCCCCACAGTCCCCCACACACAGTATGATGTCCCCACAGTCCCCCACACACAGTATGATGTCCCCACAGTCCCCCACACACAGTATGATGTCCCCACAGTCCCCCACACACAGTATGATGTCCCCACAGTCCCCCACACACCGTATGGTGCCCTCACACAGTATGATGTTCCCACAGCCTCCTGAGATACATTATGATGCCTCCACTGCCCTCCTCCCGTAGCATGATGTCACAAAAGTCCCCCACACAGTATAATGTCTGCACAGTCCTCCACACTCAGTATGATGTCCCTACAGTCTCTCACACAGTGTGATGTCCCCACAGTCCCCCACACACAGTATGATGTCCCCACAGTCCCCCACACAGAGTATGATGCCCTGACACAGTATGATTCCACAGTCTTCCCCACACAGTATGATGCCCTCATATGATTCCCCTAATTCCCTCTCATAGTATGATGTCCCCCATACACAGTATGATGTCCCCACAGTCCCCCATACACAGTATGATGTCCCCACAGTCCCCCATACACAGTATGATGTCCCCACAGTCCCCCCCCCCTGCACACTGTATGATGCCCTCACAAAGTATGATGTCCCCACAGCCTCCTGACATACATTTTGATGCCTCCACTGCCATGCTTCCATAGTATGATGTGCCCTCTGTCCCCCAGACACAGCATGATGCCCTCACATAGTATGATGTCCCCCGCACGCAGTATAAAGCCCTCAAATAGTATGATGTCCCCAAATCCCCTCACATAGTATTATAGCCCCCAGAAGTACTGACTGATAATTAAAAGACAAAATACAACTACCCCCCTCCCGCCATTCCCTCTGATGTGCTGCTCCGCTGTGTACGGAGTCTCCACACAGGCATCGTGTTCTTGTAATGTCATCAGGACCGCTGAGACTCCGTCACACAACAGGATAAATGGTGACCTGTGGAGCCGGCGGCCCCCGGTGTGTCTGTGTTCTGAGGGTGCCATCACTGGTGACATGTCGGGTGGCCGCATGGTGCTGAAGACCACTGTGTCTGACCCTGTGGCTATTCCTATGTGGGCCGCACTGTGCCCGGATCTCATCTAGTCCCATCCAGCAGGGCAGTAACTGTCTTACTGTCGGCCTGTGACTTCCTATGCATCGGGGGACATTTCCCCTCAGTTTTGCATGCGGTGTGGGAGAACGTAAAACGTAATGGTGGCCAATACCCCCCGTACTATGACTCTCTGATATACTGCTCATCGCCTTGTGTATGTCCTCTGTTCTGCAGGCCATACAGCATGCTACTGATGAGAAGCTACAGGAGAAAGCCTGGGGGGCCGTGGTGCCGCTAGTCGGAAAACTAAAAAAGTTTTATGAATTTTCTCAAAGACTAGGTACGTTGACTGTGTAAGGGGGGACTCCCACGGCCAGCGTTTTCCATAAATCCCGGAGTCTCGAGGGAATATTGAGTGTTACGCGGGTTTGGCCGGACTCACTCTTGGTATCTGTGCCTTATACCGTTGTGTGATGTCTTACAGTAGTTTTCGGTTGTGTGTTTAGAGGCGGCATTACGGGGGCTCCTGGGGGCCCTCACCAGCACTCCCTACTCCCCAACACAGCACCTGGAGCGAGAGCAGGCTCTTGCCAAACAGTTTGCCGAAATCCTTCACTTCACTCTCCGTTTTGATGAGCTTAAGGTAAAATATCTGATATTTAATATTCAGCTGATGCGAAAAAGACGATTTGCATAAATGTGCCTGACCGACGACGAGGGGAGCTCCGCAATCAGTCCTCATTTATTAATACATTAGTTTTTTGGACCTATAACCTTTTGATTTTACGATCAACCGTTTTTTGATATGTAATCTCAGAACATCATGATGTAGGGGCAGAGACCCTGATTCCAGCAATGTATCAATTACTGGGCTGCTTGCTGCAGTTTTGATAAAATACCTATTGTCTCTGCTGCAGATCTAGCAGAGCTCTGGAGTGCCGATGCTCTGGAGTGGCGATGCTCTGGAATGCCAGGCCCTGAATAAGCCCGCCCACACCAATGGTATCTGCATAGGCAGAAAGCTGCTAATCAGTGGTGAGGGCCGTGGCTGGACTCACTGGCAGCAGGCCAAGTAGTCTTCTAGTGATCAAATCACTGTTTTATCTGCAGGAAATTATCAAAACTACAGCAAGCAGCCCAGAAAATGACACCTCTCCGGAATCAGGGTCTCTGCCCCTACATCATGTTCCTCTCAGACTAAGCAGTATGAAGAATGCTGTGCTCCACTGCTAGTAAGACCAAGATACCGGGGGCTGAGCAATGGCCATAAACCCACTCGAGGGGCCGCCTGTTTCCACCCTACGTTGTCGTCCCCGCACTGTGCCAGCCGCCATGCCGCCATCTTGTTTGTCATTCTTTCCCGTGTGCTATAGTTATCGTGTATTGTGCTCATTTCATGATTGATGTCCCTTTTTCTTCTTTCTAGATGACAAATCCCGCTATACAGAACGATTTCAGCTATTACAGGCGAACCCTGAGCCGCATGCGGATTAACAATGTCCCGGTACGCTGTGCGCGGGCCGTCCTTCTAGTAGACGCCGCCGCCATCACTGCTACACTTCTCTTCTCCTGCACACGACCGTATTACGGCTTCATGCGACCTCCTGCTGGCACCGTGATGTAATATGGCAAAAAAAAAGTGGAGAACGCCTTTAATATTTGCTTTTTTTTTTTGGCTAAAAGACTAGTGATGAGCGAGCGTGCTGGGATAAGGTGTTATCTGGGCATGCTCAGGTCCTGCAGCTGCATGTGTTGTGTCTGTTCAAAAACCTGTTTGTTAACCAATCCCTACATGTGTTGCGGCTATTGAACAGCTGCGGGGACTCGAAAATATTATTCGAGCATGCTGAAGTCACTCGATTAGCACCCGAGCATGCTCAGAAAACACCTTATCCCAACACATTCGCACATCACTGTTAGACATGTTAAAGGATTGCTCCGCTTCTTTTTCATTTTTTTTTTTAACCAAAAGGTTGGGAACCCCTTTAATATTTACATTATTTATAAAATACAAAAAAAAAGTGCAGAGCCTCCCTATACTCTTGGCATATCCTGCAATGTTTTTTCTTCTTCTTTCTTTTATCTTTAATATATATATATATATACCATTAAGCAAATGTTTTTTTCTCTTCTAAATCTGTATCAAAAATAGTTTTTTAAGAAAAAAGAAAAGGATATGCCAAAAGTTATAAGGGGTCCTTCACTTTTTTTTTTTTTCGCCAATAATGCAAGTATTAAAGGGGTTCTCCACCTTTAGGTTAAAAGAAGAAAAAAGTGGAGAAATCCATTTAATATTTAAGTCAAAAATCAAATATTAAAACAATTATTCTTTTTATTTTTTCTTCTATAGCCTGGTCAACAGTTGTTTAAAAAAAAAAACAAAAAAAAACTGTGCTTCAAATTTACTTAATTTGTAGTTTAAAAAATTAATATTTTTTTTGCTTTACATTTTTTTGTGTTCTGGTTTTTTGTTTTTTTTTTATAAAGGTTTTAAGTTTGGTAGGAGCCTGTAAATACCTTTTTATTTTTTTTTAAATATTTTGCATTTATTATTTTTATGATCATCCTAATTATTTTTTTTTCTCTTGTACGACATTTTATCTATTTTTTGTTTTTTTGTGTTTTTTTATTGGTCATCATCTCATCTTTTTTCATTATTTTTATTCCTTTTTTCATTTTTTTATTTTCTGCATTGAGGATTGTTAGCATTTAATTCCCCCTTGCTCACAACCACTGCATGGTGCTGGTTTTCTTTTTTTTTTTTTTTTGTGCCACAATTATCACAAAATTATGGCATAAAATGCTAAAAGTTTGAAATGTGTGTTTATATGTTTTTTTTTTCTGACTTTGGTTAATCAGTGATTCTCAGTTTGATGATTATTCATTAGGGGACCAGATGTCTCCAGTAATGACCTTTCCATCCCCCGGATTCAGTGCAGGTCTCCGATGTAGCCCCTTCTTGTTCAGGGCGCGGTAATGAGTCGGTATTTAGGAGTAATGTGATGAATCTCGGGGATATACATGATGTTTATTCCTCTTCCACACTTCTAATTCTAGGCAGAGGGAGAAAACGAAGTAAATAATGAACTGGCCAATAGGATGTCACTATTCTACGCTGAGGCCACGCCCATGCTCAAAACGTTAAGCGATGCCACAACTAAGTTTGTATCGGAGGTAAGAGAAGAGGCCTAGGGCATTTTCTGGTTTCCAGGTTCCTATGCAGAGCTCATAGAATGGTGAAATTAACTTTGTCATCTCTGTCGTCTCCTATGCAGAGCGCAGCAGCCAGTGACAAAACTCATCTCGACTGCTGCGCTCTGCATAGTCAGCAACAGAGGTTACAAATGTTGCACTGAGCTCTGCCAAAGTTCCTATCCTTTCCTCTTGCTTGTAATTTTGTGGAAGTAGAGACAGAGACCCGGTGGTGGGGTGGGGGTGCTGTCCTAAATCCAAAAAACTAAAAATGGTCCACCAGTACGACAAAAACAAAAAAAACACCAACATTATATTACTACTTTAAGGGTCCAATTCATGAACGTGTTTTTGCCAGAATACTGTTATAAAACGCCTTCATATAGCGCAATATTTTTGAGCAACATGAAGTTCCGCAATAGTTTTGAAACTTTTTTCGTTTGTATGCCAGTTCCGCCAAAGTGGGCGTAGTTGGTAGCAGTGTGGCACGTGACAACTCAATCATCGAAGGGTGTGGTGTAATTTGCGTAAGAAATGTTACTCTAATTTTTGACTGAAGAGAGCAACATTTTTGGTGGAGGCGCTCACCAGTTGTAAGGGTTAGGGCTTGGCTTAGGGCTTGGGTTTAGGCTTTGGTTATGGATTGGGTTAAGGTTTGGGTTAGAGTGTGGGTTAGGGCTTGGGTTAGGACTTGGGTTAGGGTTGGGGTTTGGGTTATGGCTTGGGGAAGGTCTACGGTTAGGGCTTAGGTTAGAGCTTGAGTTGGGGTTTGGGTTATGGCTTGGGTTAGAGCGTGGGTTAGGGCTTGGGTTAGGACTTGGGTTAGGGCTAGGGTTGGGGTTTGAGTTATGGCTTGGGTAAGGGCTACGGTTAGGGCTTGGGTTAGAGCTTGAGTTGGGGTTTGGGTTATGGCTTGGGTTAGAGCTTGAGTTGGGGTTTGGGTTATGGATTGGGTTAGAGCGTGGGTTAGGGCTTGGGTTAGAGCGTGGATTAGGGCTTGGGTTATGGATTGGGTTAGAGCGTGGGTTAGGGCTTGGGTTAGAGCGTGGGTTAGGGCTTGTGTTAGAGTGTGGATTAGGGCTTGGGTTATAGCTTGGGTTAGGGCTACGGTTAGGTCTAGTCTTAGGGTTAAGGTTAGATTTCGGGTTATGGCTAGGAATATGGTAATGGTTAAGGTAAGATTTTGGACTTAGGACTAGGGTTAGGTTTAGGGTTAGGTCAAGGATAATAAAAATAACTACATGCAAAAACCCTTGAAAAATTTTATGTAAACTTAAAAAGTTAAAAATAAATATAACTAGTATAGCTGCTTTAAAAAAATGTTAAATTAGATTTGAGCAAAAAGCAGGAAATTAAACGATCAAAGGTCAGGAGACCCCATTCTCCCCTTAAAACACCTATAAGGTTGCCCTATTGGGACATCAACATGGCGAGATAATTTCTTATGATCACATTTTATGTGTTTACATTTTTTTGCATCAGTTTAATTATTTTTTTTTCTTGCATTGGATTTTCTACTTTTCTTCCCCATTCAAAGAACAAGAACCTACCTATAGAAAATACCACTGATTGTCTAAGCACCATGGCCAGTGTGTGTCGGGTAATGCTGGAAACTCCGTAAGTTCTTAATATTTTTTAAATTTTTCTTTAGTGTTTTTTTCTATTGTATTATATGTACTATTAGTTAATTAACCTCTTCAGGACCTATGACGTATACATAAGTCATCGGTCATGTCCCTGCATCCATGTGGACTCTGGTGCTGAGGCCACATGTTTTCCTGCACATGCCAATTCATTTCATCAGCTGACATGTGCCCCTAACAGCCGCGGGTGGATTCATGATCCACCCACAACTGTTAACATGTTAAATGGCGCTGTCAATGTCTGACATTGACATTTAACATGGCCGTGCTGAAAGTGTGTCACTAACCCCGCCCATCTGCGCCCCTGTCACATGATTGCGGGGTACCGATGAGTTGGCATGACAACCCAGGGTCTGCAGGAGACCCATGTGGTTGTCATTGCCGCTCTGTTATGAGCGCCGCCCAGGTCTCGCCCAGCGCCGAGGTCTGCCGCAGAGGTGATTGGATGATCGCAGCTTTAAGTCTCCTAAAGAGACTATTGAAGCAAGCAAAAAGTGTAAAAAAAAAAATGTTTTAAAAGTTATAAAAAAAAAATATAAAAATCAGTAAATGGCGTAAGGGGGAAAAAATCAAAACCCTGGAATTATGTTACATTTTTTTTGGTCGCCACAGCATTACAATAAAATGCAATAATGGGCGATCAAAAGATCATATCTACCCCCAAAATGGTATCGATAAAATCGTCAGCTCGGCGCGTAAAAAATAAGACCACACCCAACCCCAGATCAACCTACGGGTCTCGGAAAATGACGCTTTTTAAAAAAAAATTTATACAAAAAACTGGATTTTTTTTTTCACCGCTTAAATAATAACAATCCTAGACATGTTTGGTATCTACGAACTCGTAATGAGCTGGAGAATCATAATGGCAGGTCAGTTTTAGCATTTGGTGAACATAGTAAACAAATTTTTTTAAAAATTGTGAAATTTAACTTTTTTTTTTTTGCAATTTCACTGCTTTTTTTAATTTTAGCCCCAAATACATACATTGAAGTAAAAAAAATAAAGTTCCCAAAGGTGGACAGCTCCTTTAAAGAAACTATACAGTAAGCTCCTAAGATTCTCCATAGTTGTGACAGCAGGAAAATCCTTTTTTATTATTTAAAGCAGACCTGTCACCAGGTCCGAAGTGACGACTAATTAACTCTTATTTAATTCCCATTGTTCCCCTGAGTTTAACATTTTTTTTTTTTTTTTAATTCTTCGCACGGATCCAGAGATATGGGCCTTTTTAGTTAGACCATAAGGTCTTTAGGAGGGGGCGGAGCATGCTAGACACGCCCCTGTAGAATTTTGTCAGACACACCCCCTAGTAAAGGGCAGTAAAATCCGCACTGCATGAGTAAAAGACCCATATCTCTGGAACCGTATGGCGGATTTTAAAAAAACAAAAAGCGGAATACTCAACGGGAGCAGCGGAAATAAAACAAGCGCAAAAATCGGCCATTTTTGACTTGGTGAAAGGCTCCCTTTAAATGTGTCTGTATGAGAAAAAAATGAAGCTATAACCGTTCTAAAAAAAAATATTTTAATTACATGGAGATTCACTTGAGAGATGTGAATGCGTCAATATATTGTGATCTTACGGTAATAATCTGGTGAAATATTCAACATTGCGCTTCTCTCACTCATTGCAGAGAATACAGGAGTCGGTTTACAAATGAAGAGACCGTGTCCTTTTGTCTGAGAGTGATGGTGGGAGTCATCATCCTGTACGACCACGTGCATCCCGTGGGAGCCTTCGCCAAAATGTCAAAGATTGATGTATGTTTGTTCTCTTTGAATATTAAAGAGCGGCGCGTCCTCGCCGGCATCAGGAAGTGCATTAGCACCGCAGGTCCGCGCGCTGTGTCCATTAGCACAACACCGAGTCAGCAGGAAAGTTCTCAAAGACGCGCTGGTGTCAAGAGACCTGATCAAAAATGACAGACTAAGCCGGCGCTCTGGCGGGGCACACAGACTGCCGGCTCAGGGTCACCCCCTCCGTGACCGCGGCTACTGAACACTTTTAGGAAATGCTGATCTGAAATTGAAGGTTTGATGATAAGAAAGCCAGGACAGCACATTTTTATTTTTTAAAAATACTTTTCAAGCTGCTCTGGAAGAAAAAAAAATCTTTAATCACAACCTCCATTATCACATCAGTCGGCCCTGAACTTATCACCCTAGACACCAACTCTCACCCTGTGTCTTATTTATTCACACAATATATTGTTCAGGTCAGGTTGTTATACTAAATGTTCTTATTTTTTTTAATTTTTAATAATACAGTTTAGTTTTTACAATTTTTCTATATATTTATATCTATCTATATTATGTATCTACAGTTATATGAAAAAGTTTGGGCACCCCTATTAATCTTAAGCTTAATGTTTTATAAAAATTGTTTTTTTTGCAACAGCTATTTCAGTTTCATATATCTAATAACTGTTGGACACAGTAATGTTTCTGCCTTGAAATGAGGTTTATTGTACTAACAGAAAATTTGCGGCAAAAAAACGTATTGCTGTCTATGTGAACGCATGCGTTTTTAAGCACATGCGTTTGGTTGCGTTTTAAACGCATGCGTTTCAGTAGAAAAAAAACAAGAATACACACTGATAAGCCACCCCCCACCATCAAGGTGATAAAGGGATCCAAACCCTAACCCTACCCCTAACCCTAACCCTAGGGATCCTAACCCTAAGGCCGGGGACACACACAACGTATAAAAAAACAGTCCGTTTTTCACGGACGAGAATCGCACAAATGTTTCAAAAACAGTCATCCGTGTGCAGTGCGAGGATGCGATTTCCTCGCATCAAATGATCCGTGTGACATCCGTATGCCTAGATTTTCTCGCAGGCTTGCAAAACCGACATCTAATGGATTTATGGGCTCAAATGTTCGTTAAAACATATATACAGTATAATATATATATATATATATATATATATATATATATATATATATATATATATACAGGTCCTTCTCAAAAAATTAGCATATAGTGTTAAATTTCATTATTTACCATAATGTAATGATTACAATTAAACTTTCGTATATTATAGATTCATTATCCACCAACTGAAATTTGTCAGGTCTTTTATTGTTTTAATACTGATGATTTTGGCCTACAACTCCTGATAACCCAAAAAACCTGTCTCAATAAATTAGCATATCAAGAAAAGGTTCTCTAAACGACCTATTACCCTAATCTTCTGAATCAACTAATTAACTCTAAACACATGCAAAAGATACCTGAGGCTTTTAAAAACTCCCTGCCTGGTTCATTACTCAAAACCCCCATCATGGGTAAGACTAGCGACCTGACAGATGTCAAGAAGGCCATCATTGACACCCTCAAGCAAGAGGGTAAGACCCAGAAAGAAATTTCTCAACAAATAGGCTGTTCCCAGAGTGCTGTATCAAGGCACCTCAATGGTAAGTCTGTTGGAAGGAAACAATGTGGCAGAAAACGCTGTACAACGAGAAGAGGTGACCGGACCCTGAGGAAGATTGTGGAGAAGGACCGATTCCAGACTTTGGGGAACCTGAGGAAGCAGTGGACTGAGTCTGGTGTGGAAACATCCAGAGCCACCGTGCACAGGCGTGTGCAGGAAATGGGCTACAGGTGCCGCATTCCCCAGGTAAAGCCACTTTTGAACCATAAACAGCGGCAGAAGCGCCTGACCTGGGCTACAGAGAAGCAGCACTGGACTGTTGCTAAGTGGTCCCAAGTACTTTTTTCTGATGAAAGCAAATTTTGCATGTCATTCGGAAATCAAGGTGCCAGAGTCTGGAGGAAGACTGGGGAGAAGGAAATGCCAAAATGCCTGAAGTCCAGTGTCAAGTACCCACAGTCAGTGATGGTGTGGGGTGCCATGTCAGCTGCTGGTGTTGGTCCACTGTGTTTCATCAAGGGCAGGGTCAATGCAGCTAGCTATCAGGAGATTTTGGAGCACTTCATGCTTCCATCGGCTGAAATGCTTTATGGAGATGAAGATTTCATTTTTCAGCACGACCTGGCACCTGCTCACAGTGCCAAAACCACTGGTAAATGGTTTACTGACCATGGTATTACTGTGCTCAATTGGCCTGCCAACTCTCCTGACCTGAACCCCATAGAGAATCTGTGGGATATTGTGAAGAGAAAGTTGAGAGACGCAAGACCCAACACTCTGGATGAGCTTAAGGCCGCTATTGAAGCATCCTGGGCCTCCATAACATCTCAGCAGTGTCACAAGCTGATTGCCACCATGCCACGCCGCATTGAAGCAGTCATTTCTGACAAAGGATTCCCGACCAAGTATTGAGTGCATAACTGAACATTATTATTTGATGGTTTTTTTGTTTGTTATTAAAAAACACTTTTATTTGATTGGTCGGGTGAAATATGCTAATTTATTGAGACAGGTTTTTTGGGTTATCAGGAGTTGTATGCCAAAATCATCAGTATTAAAACAATAAAAGACCTGACAAATTTCAGTTGGGGGATAATGAATCTATAATATATGAAAGTTTAATTGTAATCATTACATTATGGTAAATAATGAAATTTAACACTATATGCTAATTTTTTGAGAAGGACCTGTATATATATATATATATATATATATATATATATATATATATATATATATATATATATAATTCAGCGCGAGATATGTGAAAAGTCGGTAATTCAATTGTCGGCTTTTCATTTCTCCTTCCGAAACCCGACAGGATATGAGACATGATTACATACAGTAAACCATCTCATATCCCCTTTTTTTTGCATATTCCACACTACTAATGTTAGTAGTGTGTATGTGCAAAATTTGGGCGCTGTAGCTTCTAAAATAAAGGGTTAAATGACGGAAAAAATTGACGTGGGCTCCCGCGCAATTTTCTCCGCCAGAGTGGTAAAGCCAGTGACTGAGGGCAGATATTAATAGCCTAGAGAGGGTCCAGGGTTATTGGCCCCCCCTGGCTACAAACATCTGCCCCCAGCCACCCCAGAAAAGGCACATCTGTAAGATGCGCCTATTCTGGCACTTGGCCTCTCTCTTCCCACTCCCGTGTAGCAGTGGGATATGGGGTAATGAAGGGTTAATGTCACCTTGCTATTGTAAGGTGACATTAAGCCAGGTTAATGGAGAGGCGTCAATTATGACACCTATCCATTATTAATCCAATAGTACGAAATGGTTACTAAAACACACACATTATTACAAAGTCCTTTATTGAAATAAAGACACAGGGTGTTGTAATATTTTATTATTCTCTTAATCCAGCTGAAGACCCTCGTTCTGTAACAAAGTAAAAATAAAAAATCAACAATATCTCATACCTTCCGATGATCTGTCACGTCCCACGAAGTAAATTCATCTGAAGGGGTTAAATCATTTTACAGCCAGGAGCTGTGCTAAAGCATTGCTCGTGGTTGTAAAGCCCCGGGAATGAATGGATTGCAGGGTGATCTGTAGTTACCTTGAGTTGCGGTGAGGCGCCCTCTGCTGGATCTCCTCATATGAACTCGAGTGTGGGAACTTTTCCAAGGCTCCAGTTCATGAGGACATCCAGCAGAGGGCACATTGCATTGGCGAGTCTCGGCCGAGATACGCTGACAATCGCAGCATGCTGCGATTTCACTCGGATCCTGAATACGGCGGAGAAAATATCGGATAATGGGAGCTGCACCACAGATTAACATTGGGCCGAGTGCTATGCGATTTTTTTTATCGCATAGCACTCGTCCGTATTACGGTCTAGTGTGACCCCGGCCTAACTCTAACCCTAGGGATCCTACCCCTAACCCCAACCCTAGCTATTTCTGTTTATAGTGGGTTTTCTAGATGATTTTGATGATTGGCAGCTGTCACACACTTCTCAGCATGCGTTTCAAAAACGCAAACGCAGGAAAAAACGCATGTAAACGCGTCAAAACGCCGCTTTTTTTTTACCGCATGAGAAAACGCATGCGTCTAAAAAACGCAGCGATTGCACGCGTTTACATGCGTTTTTTTCACCACCAGCGTTTGCGTTTTAAACACTGCGTTTTTAAAGGCAAATGTGAAACTAGCCTAAGAGGGACTGTGCAGCATGCGTTTTATGTCAGCCCTTTTATAATGGGGTATTGATAACCATCACTTTATAGGGAATGTACCTTTAAAATGTAACCTCGCCCTCTTTAAGTGACTGGACTGTGGAGGGGGAGGGTCATATTTAAAGGGATTGTCCAGGATTTTTTTTAACCCTTAGAACAGTGACACTACATAGCAGGCAAGTCAATGAGACTGAGCTGTAATACCAGACACAGCCACGGACAAAGGTGGCGCTGTTTTGGCATCGGAAGACTATTTTTGCTATGATTGTTTTACTTTCAGGTCGTCATGCATGTATGGCAATAAACGGACGTTGGGGTACTAGGGCCGTACTGTATTAACCCCGCTGTTATTTTCTGGTTTCAGATGAAAGGCTGCATTAAAGTCCTCAAAGAACAGTCCCCCAACAGTGTAGAAGGTCTCCTAAACGCTCTCAGGTACGGACTTCCCAGCAGCGACCCCACCCGCCTGAAGGAGTCAGGATTTGGTCACTGATTTCCATAGGGCGAGTTGTGAGTTATAGCGCCAGCCGCCTGTGACCGTCTCATTTCCCAGCACTCTGTGGGAGGCGCTGCAGTCTCCTGACTGTCTCATTTGTTTTTTCCCAACACCACCTCCGCTCTAGATGTGAAGCATCTGCTTACTGAAGAACTCAGAGGTAATGGAGCGTGGATCCATAGCGGAGAACACAGACCGAGCACAAAAGCTTATTTACAGCTTGTCAGCACCGCCACTACCGGCCCGTGTAGCCATTGTTAACCATTTCTTATATTGTTCTTTCATCATCATATCGTATTAAGGACCAACATTCTGTGCTGAAACATTCCCGAACAGATCCTCATATCTTTACAGCCGCCTGAGCTGAGATTTCTGAGCCGACATAATCCTCTGCAGTAACATCGTGTGCTGCCACTAGAGGGAGCTAATATGCAATGTATAACCATAGCAGTCTGCTCCTGAGCGCCATCTAGTGGCCAGATAAGTTTTATCTTAGAGAAGTGGCCACCCTATTAATGCAAGCACAGAGGTGGAGAGCCGCCTCTTATTATATGGGTAATGTGACTGCACCAGCAGAATAGTGAGTGCAGCTCGGGAGTATAATACAGGAGGTAACTGAGGATCAGTAATGTATGTACACCGTGACTGCACCAGCAGAATAGTGAGTGCAGCTCGGGAGTATAATACAGGAGGTAACTGAGGATCAGTAATGTATGTACACAGTGACTGCACCAGCAGAATAGTGAGTGCAGCTCGGGAGTATAATACAGGATGTAACTCGGGATCAGTAATGTAATGTATGTACACAGTGACTGCACCAGCAGAATAGTGAGTGCAGCTCTGGGGTATAATACAGGATGTAACTCAGGATCAGTAATGTAATGTATGTACACAGTGACTGCACCAGCAGAATAGTGAGTGCAGCTCGGGAGTATAATACAGGATGTAACTCAGGATCAGTAATGTAATGTATGTACACAGTGACTGCACCAGCAGAATAGTGAGTGCAGCTCTGGGGTATAATACAGGATATAACTCAGGATCAGTAATGTAATGTATGTACACAGTGACTGCACCAGCAGAATAGTGAGTGCAGCTCGGGAGTATAATACAGGATGTAACTCCGGATCAGTAATGTAATGTATGTACACAGTGACTGCACCAGCAGAATAGTGAGTGCAGCTCTGGAGTATAATACAGGATGTAACTCAGGATCAGTAATGTATGTACACAGTGACTGCACCAGCAGAATAGTGAGTGCAGCTCTGGAGTATAATACAGGATGTAACTCAGGATCAGTAATGTAATGTATGTACACAGTGACTGCACCAGCAGAATAGTGAGTGCAGCTCTGGGGTATAATACAGGATGTAACTCAGGATCAGTAATGTATGTACACAGTGACTGCACCAGCAGAATAGTGAGTGCAGCTCTGGAGTATAATACAGGATGTAACTCAGGATCAGTAATGTAATGTAATGTATGTACACAGTGACTGCACCAGCAGAATAGTGAGTGCAGCTCTGAGGTATAGTACAGGATGTAACTCTGGATCAGTAATGTAATGTATGTACACAGTGACTGCACCAGCAGAATAGTGAGTGCAGCTCTGGGGTATAATACAGGATGTAACTCAGGATCAGTAATGTAATGTATGTACACAGTGACTGCACCAGCAGAATAGTGAGTGCAGCTCTGGAGTATAATACAGGAGGTAACTTAGGATCAGTAATGTATGTACACAGTGACTGCACCAGCAGAATAGTGTGTGCAGCTCTGGGGTATAATACAGGATGTAACTCGGGATCAGTAATGTAATGTATGTATACAGTGACTGCACCAGCAGAATAGTGAGTGCAGCTCTGGAGTATAATACAGGATGTAACTCGGGATCAGTAATGTAATGTATGTATACAGTGACTGCACCAGCAGAATAGTGAGTGCAGCTCTGGGGTATAATACAGGATGTAACTCGGGATCAGTAATGTAATGTATGTATACAGTGACTGCACCAGCAGAATAGTGAGTGCAGCTCTGGAGTATAATACAGGATGTAACTCAGGATCAGTAATGTATGTACACAGTGACTGCACCAGCAGAATAGGGAGTGCAGCTCTGGGGTATAATACAGGATGTCACTCAGGATCAGTAATGTAATGTATGTACACAGTGACTGCACCAGCAGAATAGTGAGTGCAGCTCGGCAGTATAATACAGGATGTAACTCAGGATCAGTAATGTAATGTAATGTATGTACACCGTGACTGCACCAGCAGAATAGTGAGTGCAGCTCTGGGGTATAATACAGGATGTAACTCAGGATCAGTAATGTAATGTATGTACACAGTGACTGCACCAGCAGAATAGTGAGTGCAGCTCTGGGGTATAATACAGGATGTAACTCAGGATCAGTAATGTAATGTGTGTACACAGTGACTGCACCAGCAGAATAGTGAGTGCAGCTCTGGAGTATAATACAGGATGTAACTCAGGATCAGTAATGTAATGTATGTACACAGTGACTGCACCAGCAGAATAGTGAGTGTAGCTCTGGGGTATAATACAGGATGTAACTCAGGATCAGTAATGTAATGTATGTGCACAGTGACTGCACCAGCAGAATAGTGAGTGCAGCTCTGGGGTATAATACAGAATGTAACTCAGGATCAGTAATGTAATGTATGTACACAGTGACTGCACCAGCAGAATAGTGAGTGCAGCTCTGGATTATAATACAGGCTGTAACTCAGGATCAGTAATGTAATGCATGTACACAGTGACTGCACCAGCAGAATAGTGAGTGCAGCTCTGGGGTATAATACAGGATGTAACTCAGGATCAGTAATGTAATGTATGTACACAGTGAGTGCACCAGCAGAATAGTGAGTGCAGCTCTGGAGTATACTACAGGATGTAACTCAGGATCAGTAATGTAATGTATGTACACAGTGACTGCACCAGCACAATAGTGAGTGCAGCTCTGGGGTATAATACGGGATGTAACTCAGGATCAGTAATGTAATGTATGTACACAGTGAGTGCACCAGCAGAATAGTGAGTGCAGCTCTGGAGTATAATACAGGATGTAACTCCGGATCAGTAATGTAAGGTATGTACACAGTGACTGCACCAGCAGAATAGTGAGTGCAGCTCTGGAGTATAATACAGGATGTAACTCAGGATCAGTAATGTAATGTATGTACATGTACACAGTGAGTGCACCAGCAGAATAGTGAGTGCAGCTCTGGAGTATAGTACAGGCTGTAACTCAGGATCAGTAATGTAATGCATGTACACAGTGACTGCACCAGCAGAATAGTGAGTGCAGCTCTGGATTATAATACAGGCTGTAACTCCGGATCAGTAATGTAATGCATGTACACAGTGACTGCACCAGCAGAATAGTGAGTGCAGCTCTGGGGTATAATACAGGATGTAACTCAGGATCAGTAATGTAATGTATGTACACAGTGAGTGCACCAGCAGAATAGTGAGTGCAGCTCTGGAGTATAGTACAGGATGTAACTCAGGATCAGTAATGTAATGTATGTACACAGTGACTGCACCAGCAGAATAGTGAGTGCGGCTCTGGGGTATAATATGGGATGTAACTCAGGATCAGTAATGTAATGTTTGTACACAGTGAGTGCACCAGCAGAATAGTGAGTGCAGCTCTGGAGTATAATACAGGATGTAACTCAGGATCAGTAATGTAATGTATGTACACAGTGACTGCACCAGCAGAATAGTGAGTGTAGCTCTGGGGTATAATACAGGATGTAACTCAGGATCAGTAATGTAATGTATGTACACAGTGACTGCACCAGCAGAATAGTGAGTGCAGCTCTGGAGTATAATACAGGATGTAACTCAGGATCAGTAATGTAATGTATGTACACAGTGACTGCACCAGCAGAATAGTGAGTGCAGCTCTGGGGTATAATACAGGATGTAACTCAGGATCAGTAATGTAATGTATGTACACAGTGACTGCACCAGCAGAATAGTGAGTGCAGCTCTGGGGTATAATACAGGATGTAACTCAGGATCAGTAATGTAATGTATGTACACAGTGACTGCACCAGCAGAATAGTGAGTGCAGCTCTGGGGTATAATACAGGATGTAACTCAGGATCAGTAATGTAATGTGTGTACACAGTGACTGCACCAGCAGAATAGTGAGTGCAGCTCTGGAGTATAATACAGGATGTAACTCAGGATCAGTAATGTAATGTATGTACACAGTGACTGCACCAGCAGAATAGTGAGTGTAGCTCTGGGGTATAATACAGGATGTAACTCAGGATCAGTAATGTAATGTATGTACACAGTGACTGCACCAGCAGAATAGTGAGTGCAGCTCTGGGGTATAATACAGAATGTAACTCAGGATCAGTAATGTAATGTATGTACACAGTGACTGCACCAGCAGAATAGTGAGTGCAGCTCTGGATTATAATACAGGCTGTAACTCAGGATCAGTAATGTAATGCATGTACACAGTGACTGCACCAGCAGAATAGTGAGTGCAGCTCTGGGGTATAATACAGGATGTAACTCAGGATCAGTAATGTAATGTATGTACACAGTGAGTGCACCAGCAGAATAGTGAGTGCAGCTCTGGAGTATACTACAGGATGTAACTCAGGATCAGTAATGTAATGTATGTACACAGTGACTGCACCAGCACAATAGTGAGTGCAGCTCTGGGGTATAATACGGGATGTAACTCAGGATCAGTAATGTAATGTATGTACACAGTGAGTGCACCAGCAGAATAGTGAGTGCAGCTCTGGAGTATAATACAGGATGTAACTCCGGATCAGTAATGTAAGGTATGTACACAGTGACTGCACCAGCAGAATAGTGAGTGCAGCTCTGGAGTATAATACAGGATGTAACTCAGGATCAGTAATGTAATGTATGTACATGTACACAGTGAGTGCACCAGCAGAATAGTGAGTGCAGCTCTGGAGTTTAGTACAGGCTGTAACTCAGGATCAGTAATGTAATGCATGTACACAGTGACTGCACCAGCAGAATAGTGAGTGCAGCTCTGGATTATAATACAGGCTGTAACTCCGGATCAGTAATGTAATGCATGTACACAGTGACTGCACCAGCAGAATAGTGAGTGCAGCTCTGGGGTATAATACAGGATGTAACTCAGGATCAGTAATGTAATGTATGTACACAGTGAGTGCACCAGCAGAATAGTGAGTGCAGCTCTGGAGTATAGTACAGGATGTAACTCAGGATCAGTAATGTAATGTATGTACACAGTGACTGCACCAGCAGAATAGTGAGTGCGGCTCTGGGGTATAATATGGGATGTAACTCAGGATCAGTAATGTAATGTTTGTACACAGTGAGTGCACCAGCAGAATAGTGAGTGCAGCTCTGGAGTATAATACAGGATGTAACTCAGGATCAGTAATGTAATGTATGTACACAGTGACTGCACCAGCAGAATAGTGAGTGTAGCTCTGGGGTATAATACAGGATGTAACTCAGGATCAGTAATGTAATGTATGTACACAGTGACTGCACCAGCAGAATAGTGAGTGCAGCTCTGGAGTATAATACAGGATGTAACTCAGGATCAGTAATGTAATGTATGTACACAGTGACTGCACCAGCAGAATAGTGAGTGCAGCTCTGGGGTATAATACAGGATGTAACTTGTGATCACCCTCTGCTTTCCCCAGGTACACAACGAAACATTTGAATGATGAGACTACCTCGAAGCAAATCAAGGCAATGCTGCAATAACAGTGCCGTCGGTGCATATCTGCTGTGGACACAAGACAGTATTCTGCAATGACTGAGACTTTACAGGATTTCAGTGATTGCAATGACTATTTCTGCCTGGCTTCCTCTCTCTACTGTTTTATTTCCTCACTCCGGTTCTCTATCACTTTCCCTTTCTTAAACTTTTTTTTTTTTTTAAACTGTGTTCTTGTTCTTAAGTAAGCTCTGACGTCGTCTTATTTTTTTTGTGCCAAAATCAATGGGATTGAAGCCTGGGAAGGCGGTGTAAACAGTTTTACAATGGCCGTTTCAGTGGCAGCTATTTATGCATCGCATTCGATATTTTTTTTTTCCCCCTGAATGTGGGGAAAATTCTGTGACTTGAACTAAATATTTTTAAACTTTATTTTATTTCCCCCCCATCCCAGAAAATATACTAATATTTAATATTGCTTAAACTGCATGGCGGATCGGCCTTTTTCTGCTGTAAAAAAAAAAAAAAAAATTATATATAAACATACAACTGGATTTTTTTTTTTCATTTTCAGCTTTTTTTTTTTTTCTCCATGTGCAGCCAAGAATTAAAAAAAAAAAAGAGCGAATGTGTTTAAATTAACTGTTGTAAAAAAAAAAAAAAAAAAAGAAAAAAATATGTTGGTACCCAGCACAATGATTTTTTTGACCTTGAGGAAAAAAAAAGAAAATGTTTTTAGGTTGCATTTTGACTAATTTTTGTAAGGACGTATGTTGTATGTTTAATCTTTGATGACTAACATAAAATAATGTGATGTGTGCGTAACAGAATTACGTATGCATGTTTATGTCCAACGGATGGCTGTTAAGAAAATAAAAGTCGGCTTTCATTTTTCTAAAATAAGGCTTTGTACTGATCATTTGATTTATATTACTTTTTGATATATATACAGTGGGTACGGAAAGTATTCAGACCCCTTTAAATTTTTTACTCTTTGTTTCATTGCAGCAATTTGGTAAATTCAAAAATGTTCATTTTTTTCTCATTAATGTGCACTCTGCCCCCATCTTGACTGAACAAAACAGAAATGTAGAAATTGTTGCAAATTTATTACAAATGAAAAACTGAATTATCACATGGTCATAAGTCTTTAGACCCTTTGCTCAGTATTGAGTAGAAGCCCCTTCTGAGCTAGTACAGCCATGAGTCTTCTTGGGAATGATGCAACAAGTTTTTCACCCCTGGATTTGGGGATCCTCGGCCATTCTTCCTAGCAGATCCTCTCCTGTTCCGTCAGGTTGGATGGTGAACGTTGGTGGACGCCATTTTCAGGTCTCTCCAGAGATGCTCAGTTGGGTTTAGGTCAGGGCTCTGGCTGGGCCGGTCAGGAATGGTCACAGAGTTGTTCTGAAGCCACTCCTTTGTTATTTTAGGTGCGTGCTTAGGGTCATTGTCTTGTTGGAAGGTGAACCTTCGGCCAAGTCTGAGGTCCAGAGCACTCTGGAAGAGGTTTTCATCCAGGATATCTCTGTACTTGGCCGAATTCAGGCTTCCTTCAGTGACAACCAGTTGTCCCGTCCCTGCAGCTGAAAAACACCCCAATAGCATGATGCTGCCACCACGTTTCACTGTTGGGATTGTAGTTTGCAGGTGATGAGCAGTGCCTGGTTTTCCCCACACATGCCGCTTAGAATTATAACCAAAAAGGTCTATCTTCATCTCTTCAGACCAGAGAATCTTATTTCTTATAGTCTGGGAGTCCTTCATGTGTTTTTTTTTTTATAGGTGACGTTGTGAAAATTTCTCCCAACTACCTACTGCATCTCTGGAGCTCAGCCACAGTGATCTTGGGGTTCTTTACCTCTCTCACCAAGGCTCTTCTCCCACGATTGCTCAGTTTGGCTGGATGGCCAGGTCTAGGAAGACTTCTGGTGGTCCCAAACTTCTTCTATTTAAGGATTATGGAGGCCACTGTGCTCTTAGGAACCTTGAGTGCTGCAGAAATTATTTTGTAACCTTGGCCAGATCTGTGCCTTGCCACAATTCTGTCTCTGAGCTTCTTGGCCAGTTCCTTTGACCTCATGATTCTCATTTGGTCTGACATGCACTGTGAGCTGTGAGGTCTTATATAGACAGGTGTGCGCCTTTCCAAATCAAGTCCTATCAATTTAATTACACACAGCAGGACTCCAATGAAGGAGTAGAACCATCTCAAGGAGGATCACAAGGAAATGGACAGCATGTGACTTACATATGAGTGTGTGAGCAAAGGGCCTGAATACTTAAGACTAATTGATATTTCAGGTTTTCTTTTTTTTATTAAATTTGCAAAAAATTCTACATTTCTGATTTTTTTTCTAGTCAAGATGGGGTGCAGAGTGTACATCAACGAGAATTTTGTTAACTTTTCTTTTGCTGGTTCCTCCTCCTCTCACCTTCTGCTTACTGTTGGGGTTCCTCAAGGATCAGTCCCACTCCTCTTCTCTTTGTATACTGCCCCTATTGGACAAACAATCAGTAGAGTTGGGTTCCAGTACCATCTCTATGCTGACGATACCCAATTATACACCTCTTCTCCTGTTATCATGCCAACCTTTTTAGAAAACACCAGTGATTGTCTTACCGCTGTCTCCAACATCATGTCCTCCCTCTATCTGAACCTGAACTCCTCGTGTTCTCTCCCTCTACTAACCTACCTTTGCCTGACATTGCTATCTCCGTGTGCGGTTCCACCATTACTCCAAAGCAACATGCCCGCTGCCTTGGGGTCATCCTTGATTCCGAGCTTTCATTCACCCCCCACATCCGATCACTGGCTCGCTGTTCTTATCTGCATCTCAAAAACATTTCTAGAATTCGCCCTTTTCTTACTTTCGACTCTGCAAAAACTCTTAGGGTACTGTCACACATTGGCACTTTTGTCGCTACGACGGTACGATCCGTGACGTCCCAGCGATATCCATACGATATCGCTGTGTCTGACACGCAGCAGCGATCAGGGACCCTGCTGAGAATCGTACGTCGTAGCAGATCGTTTGGAACTTTCTTTCGTCGCTGGATCTCCCTCTGTCATCGCTGGATCGTTGTGTGTGACAGCGATCCAGCGATGCGTTCGCTTGTAACCAGGGTAAACATCGGGTTACTAAGCGCAGGGCCGCGCTTAGTAACCCGATGTTTACCGTGGTTACCAGCGTAAAAGTAAAAAAAAACAAACAGTACATACTCACATTCCGGTGTCCTTCAGGTCCCTTGCTGTCTGCTTCCCGCTCTGACTGACTGCCGGCCGGAGCAGAGCACAGCGGTGACGTCACCGCTGTGATCTGCTTTCACTTTACGGCGGCACTCAATCAGAGCGGGAAGCAGACGGCAAGGGACCTGAAGGACACCGGAATGTGAGTATGTACGTTTTTTTTTTTTTTTACTTTTACGCTGGTAACCAGGGTAAACATCGGGTTACTAAGTGCGGCCCTGCGCTTAGTAACCCGATGTTTACCTTGGTTACCCGGGACCTCGGCATCGTTGGTCGCTGGAGAGCGGTCTGTGTGACAGCTCTCCAGCGACCACACAACGACTTTCCAACGATCACGGCCAGGTCGTATCGCTGGTCGTGATCGTTGGAAAGTTGCACTGTGTGACAGTACCCTTACTGTTTCACTTATTCATTCTCGTCTGGACTATTGTAACTCTCTACTAATCGGCCTCCCTCTTACCAAACTCTCCCCGCTCCAATCTGTTCTGAATGCTGCTGCCAGGATCATATTCCTCACCAACCGTTACACCGATGCCTCTACCTTGTGCCAGTTATTACACTGGCTACCCATCCACTCCAGAATCCAGTACAAAACTACTACCCTCATCCACAAAGCACTCCTTGGCTCAGCACCACCCTACATCTCCTCTCTGGTCTCAGTCTACCACCCTACCCGTGCCCTCCGCTCCGCTAATGACCTCAGGTTAGCATCCTCAATAATCAGAACCTCCCACTCCCGTCTCCAAGACTTTACACGTGCTGCGCCGATTCTTTGGAATGCACTACCCAGGTTAATACGATTAATCCCCAATCCCCACAGTTTTAAGCGTGCCCTAAAAACGCATTTGTTCAGACTGGCCTACCGCCTCAACGCACTAACCTAACCATCCCTGTGTGGCCCATTCAAAAAACTTAAATCATAACCAGTTCCTCGTATCATGTTCTCATACACTTTATGCAGTTAATAGCCCTCTGTGTCTGTACTGTTACATACTTAGGCAGTTAACTGGTTCATGCAGCTTTACATGAACACCCGAGCCTTACACTATGGCTGGTCCAAATAACTAAAGCAATTGTTACCATCCACCTCTCGTGTCTCCCCTTTTCCTCATAGTTTGTAAGCTTGCGAGCAGCAGGGCCCTCATTCCTCCTGGTATCTGTTTTGAACTGTGATTTCTGTTATGCTGTAATGTCTATTGTCTGTACAAGTCCCCTCTATAAGTTGTAAAGTGCTGCGGTATATGTTGGCGCTATATAAATAAAAATTATTATTATTTACCAAATGGCTGCAATGAAACAGTTAAAAATTTAAAGGGGTCTGAATACTTTCCGTGTCCACTGTATATTTTTTTGGGACTATTACATTCTATTTTTACTAAATTATGTAAATTTACCGATACAGACAATTAATGTCATATCCACAGATCTTATGTTAGAAGAGGCCCTGGTGGAATTGGGTAAACCACTAGACCACCAGTGTTTAAAAAAACAAAAAAATATTTTCTTCCTTCTACTACCAGGTTTTGGTTTTCATTTATATCAAAGAATACCAAGAATTACCCCACACTTATACTCTAGATCAGGCCTGTGCAAAATATGGCCCGTGGGTCGCATACGTCCAAGCGATGTTGTGTGGTCTGCTGTGCTGTCCGGAAACATATATTCTTTCAGACTCAAATACATTTGGACACTGCATTGCCAAGACCTAGACAGAGCAGCGCGCGTCGGGGAGCCGACATACAGCAGCGTGATGAGGTCAGCACAGCGGTGACATCATCATACTGTTGCCGGGGCTGCACAAGCTGAAGAGATGTTGGGCTGGTAAATGCTCCATAGAGGAGCTGAAGAAATGTGATTTTATTTTAGATGAGTGGTCCAGGCGGAGGGCACATAAATGGGGAAACAGAGGACATTATTTGGCAATTGGCAGATTGTGAAAGGGTGCATAGTATAGCAAGGGGCTGTGGGGCAATATGTAGAGGGGCATTGTGGTTGTTTTGTTATATATACGATCTGAGAGAGGCAGTCTGGGTGTATATTACGGAGAGGTACAGTGTAGGGGTATGTTATAGAGGGGCAGTGTGGGGGATTTATTATGGACTGGGACAATGTGGGGGGTTTATTATGGAGAGGGGCTGTGAGGGTGAACATTATGGAGAGGGGCAGTATGGGGGTATGTTATAAAGAGAGGCAATGTGGGCGTATATTATGGAGACGGGGCAGTTTTGGAGTATATAATAGAGGGGCAGTGTTGGGGTATATTATGGACAGAGGCAATGTGGGGGTTTTATTATGGATGGGGTTATATTATGTAGAAGAGCAATATTGGGGTTTATTATGGAGAGGGGCAGTGTAAGGGTATATTATGGAGAGTGGTTGTGTGGGGGTATATTATAGAGAGAGTCAGTGTGGGGATATTATAGAGGGGCAGTTTGGGGGGATATTTTGTGCAAGAAGCACAGTGAGGAGTAATCATTATTCAGGGGTGTAGTATAGGAGATATTTATGGGGCAGTATTTAAGGGCTCCGTATCGGGAAGTGCTGCTGAAGAGAGAGAACAGGGAATTCTGCAGATACGAGCTTTGGGCATGAAATCTCATCATGGTGTTTGGATAAAATGGAGAAGAGAAAAGGACCGACTTCAGTGAGAACAGAAGTTGCCTATAAAGTACTTGTATGAAAATATGTGATACTGCCTGCGTCTAATGTACTAACGGTTGTTCTGGTGATGTATTCATGTAATTATCCCTTTACATTTTTATGTGGCCCTTGGGATTGGTTCAGTATATCAATGTGGCCCTTGGACCGAAAAATGTTGTGCCCCCTGCTGTAGATCATCAGGTAGCACTTATATCCTAGACCAGGGGTGAGAAATTAATTTTCTGAGGGGCCACATGAGACACTGTGACTGTTGTGGAGGGCCGAACCAATAGGCTGAAATTAATTCATCTGTTTAATATTAACATATTAATTACCGTATATTAATAATTGTATCACTTAATATTGAGCAGAATTATGTATGCTGACATCCCTTACATACTGCATAAGCCCCCATATAGCCTCCTGTATGCAGATTGAGCCCTCACATAGCCTCCTATATGCAGTATAAGACCCCACATAGCCTCCTATATGCAGTATGAGCTCCCACATTGCCTCCTCTATACACTGTCCACACGTTGCCACCTCTATACAGTATATACCCCAACATTGCTTCCTATATACAGTATGAGCCCCACATAGCCTCCTATGTACTGTATGAGCCCATACATGACCACCTATATACAATATTAGCCCCCACATAGCCTCCTAACTGCATTATGAGCACTCCCATAGCCTCCTATATACAGCATGAGCCCCAACATAGCCTCCTATATACAGTGTAACCCCACATAGCCTACTAAATGCAGTGTGAGCACTCACATAGCCTCCTACATACAATATGAGCCCCAACATAGCCTCCTATATACATCATGAGCCCCCACTTAGCCTACATGCTGTATGAGCCCCTACATAGCCTCCTATAAGCAGTATGAGCCCTCATATTGCCTCCAATATACAGTATGAGACCCCATATAGCCTCCTATAAACAGTATGTGCCTCCACATGGCCTCCTATATGCAGTTTGAGTCTCTACATGGCCTATATGCAGTATGAGTGCCCACATAGTTTCCTATATGCAGTATAAGTCTCCACATGGCCTGTATACAGGATGAGCCCCCAACATTGCCTCTTATATACATTGAGCCCCTACATTGCCATCTATATACTGTATGCCCCCACATAGCTACTTATATACAGTATGAGTCCCTACATGGGACCTATGTATAGTATGAGCCCCCACATGACTGCCTATATACAGTATGAGCCACCACATAGACTCATATACAATGAGCCCTCACGTAGCCTCCTATATACAGTATGAGCCCCACATGGGTCCTATGTATAGTATGAGCCCCACATGTCCTCCTATATATGGTATGATCCCCCCACATAGCCTTTTGTATACAGTATGAGCCCCACATAGCCTCCTATATACAGTATGTGCCCTCACATACACATGAAAAAAACTATACCACATGTACTCGCCTCGCTCCAGTTACCCCGTTGGTCTGCTCTCTCTGATCCACTAACTGTCCGCAGTGCACAGCTGACGCGATGTAATGTCATCACGTCTGCTGTTTCACACGGTGTTTGGTGGAAGATGGAGTCACCAGTGTATTCACCACAGATATCCTGAGGATGCATAGAGTGGTAACAGCTGGCAGCCACGGTTGGGCGGGCCATGGGGCGGCCCGTAGGCCGCTGTTTCAACTCTTCAGCTGTCTTGGTCTGCGGGCCGGACTGGAAAAGTCAGAGGGCTGGATGTGGTCACAGTTTGCCCACGTCTGCCCTAGACCCACCAGCCTTTACTTTTACTCTAAACCAATAGGTATTAGCCCTCACTCATTCCCTCGATCACCAGGTTTTAGTCTTCGTTTTGTACCCTAGACGAGAGGTCCCCAACCGCCGGTCCGCGGACCAGGACCGGGCCGTTGGGGTTTTTCAGCCGGTCCGTGGCGCCCCTGTTCAGCGGTCACGTGGGACCGCTCATTAGAGAAATGAATAGGCGGCTCCACCTCCCATAGGGGCGGAGCCGCATAATTCATTTCTCTAATCAGCGGTGCCGGTGACCGCTGACAGAGGAAGAGGCTGCGGCACCGAAGACCAGCTGTCCGGGGGAAGGAGCGGGACGCCGGGAGCAGGTAAGTATGACATATTCACCTGTCCTCGTTCCACACGCCGGGCGCTGTCTCCATCTTCCCGGCGTCTCTCCGCACTGACTGTTCAGGCAGAGGGCGCGATGACGCATATAGTGTGCGCGCCGCCCTCTGCCTGATCAGTCAGTGCGGAGAGACGCCGGGAAGATGGCGCCGAGAAGCTGCAAGCAAGACAGGTGAGTATGTGTTTTATTATTTTTATTGCAGCAGCAGCAGCACAGCTATGGGGCAATAATGGACGGTGCAGAGCACTATATGGCACAGCTATGGGGCAATAATGGTGCAGAGCACTATATGGCACAGCTATGGGGCAATAACGGTGCAGAGCACTATATGGCACAGCTATGGGGCAATAACGGTGCAGAGCACTATATGGCACAGCTATGGGGCAATAATGGTGCAGAGCACGGTATGGCACAGCTATGGGGCAATAATGGTGCAGAGCACTGTATGGCACAGCTATGGGGCAATGGTGCAGAGCACTATATGGCACAGCTATGGGGCAATTATGAACGGTGCAGAGCACTATATGGCACAGCTATGGGGCAATTATGAACGGTGCAGAGCACTGTATGGCACAGCTATGGGGCAATAATAAACGGTGCAGAGCACTGTATGGCACAGCTATGGGGCAATAATGGTGCAGAGCACTGTATGGCACAGCTATGGGGCAATGGTGCAGAGCACTATATGGCACAGCTATGGGGCAATTATGAACGGTGCAGAGCACTGTATGGCACAGCTATGGGGCAATAATAAACGGTGCAGAGCACTGTATGGCACAGCTATGGGGCAATAATAAACGGTGCAGAGCACTGTATGGCACAGCTATGGGGCAATAATGGTGCAGAGCACTATATGGCACAGCTATGGGGCAATAATGGTGCAGAGCACCAGGGAAACAAGCATGGTGCTCCCACTCATTCTGAACCTATGGTAAGTTGAATCACATTCTCATTATAAATGTCATAATTATATGATAAGTATGCACTAAGCTCCATCCCTCCATAACCCCACCCCCATATGACCAAAGCCCCGCCCCTGCCCCACCCCCACCGGGCCATGGAAAACTGGTCTTGCTTAAAGCCGGTCCCTGGTGCAAAAAAGGTTGGGGACCTCTGCCCTAGACCTAAACAATTTGAAATATTAGAGAAAGATAACACAAGTAAACACAAAATGCAGTTTATAAATGAAGGTCTTTATTATTAAGGAAAAAAGAAATTCAAACCTACAGGGCCCTGTGTGAAAAAGTGATTGTTCCCCTTCCTTTACAACATAAATTAACTGTGGTTTATCACATCTTTGGGAAGCTGAGATACAATTCCCTAGCCACACCCATGACTGATTACTGCCACACCTATTCTCAATCAAGAAATCACTTAAATAGGAGCTGCCTCACCAGGTGAAGTAGACCAAATATCCTCAAAAGCTAACCATCATACCTCGATCCAAAGAAATTTTGGAACAAATGAGAAACAACGTAATTGAGATTTATCAGCCTTGAAAAGGTTATAAAACCATTTCTAAATATTTTGGTCTCCAGAAAACCAGAGTGAGAGCCATTAGTCAAATGGTGGAAACATGGAACAGTGGTGAAACTTCCCAGGAAATAGCGGGCCGACCAAAATTACCCCAAGAATGTAGCAACAACTCATCCAAGATGTCACAAAAGACTCCACAACAACATCCAAAGAACTGCAGGCCTCACTTGCCTCAGTTAAGATGCGTGTTCATGACACCATAAGAAAGAGATAGGGCAAAAATGACCTGCCTAGCAGAGTATCAAGACGAAAACCACTGCTGAGCAATAGTAACATAAAGACTTGTCTCATTTTTGACAGAAAAAACCTTGATGATCTCCAAGAGTTTTGGGAGAATACTCTGTGGACTGATGAGACAAAAGTTGAACTTTTTGGCAGGTGTACGTCTCAATACATCTGGCGTAGAAGTAATGCAGCATTTCAGAAAAGGAACATCATACCAACAGTAAACTATGGTGGTGGTAATGTGATGATCTGGGTCTGTTTTGCTGCTTTAAGACTTGGAAGATTTGCTGTGGTAAATGGAACAATGAATTCTGCTGTGTATCAAAAAAATCCTGAAGAACAATGTCTGGCCATCTATTTGTGATCTCAAGCTGAGCACACTTATGCAGCAGGACATTGATCCAAAACACACCAGTAAGTCCACCTCTGAGTGGCTTAAGAAACACAAAATTAAGACTTAGGAGTGGCCTAGTCAAAGTCCTGACCTTAATCCGATTGAGATGCTATGGCATGACCTTAAAAAAGGCAGCTCATGCTTGGAAACCCCCAACGTGGCTGAATTATAAGCAGGTTGCGGGATGCAGTGATGGACAGCAGGCAGACCAAGGGGTTTAATAAACAGTAGTTACTCCTCTCAGGGAGATATGTGCACAAGGAGCAAGGTTATACCTAATACATAGAGAACTAATAGGGGGGAAGGTTTTTTAACGAACAGGGGAGAATAATACAAATAATACTCTTAACACTTTGGGCATCAGCCACGGGTGTGCTTCTGCCCGTGACTGAGGACATATAGATTACGTGACAAAAAAATATAGGATCTGTCACAGTTCTGTGAAAACAATGGGAGAAACTTCCCTGCCGTCAACTGTGTCCTCCTGTGGTCCTGATGATGGCGGTGTCCTATGACAGTGTCCTCTGGTGGTCCTGGTGGTGGTGATGTCCTCTGGTGAACCTGGCGATGGAGGTGATAGTCTATGGTATTATCATGGGCGCTGGCCCCAACAGATGAAGGGAGGAAGGAGGAATAGTCTCTTCCCTCAGCGGTGAGAGTCCCTACACAGCCAGACCTTGTGACACTGTCCAGACACTATAATGGCCAACTTGGTCCCTACCGATGAGCGCCTGTATCCCGTACACAAACCTTGCCTTTCACGGTCAGTACTCCCGGCCGGGGCGGTCATGTCAGCGGCGTCAGCTGAGTCAGCAGTCTCTTAAAGGTCCGCGATGTAAGTGGGGACAGCGGTGTTAGTGAGGACAGCGTTATCTGTGGTGTCTCAGTGGGTCCCCGTTGGTTGTTTCCTTTCGTCCCCGGCTCAGGTCAGCGCTGCCCCGTCGCCTCACAGCTGATCTACTCTGACATGACTCTCTCGCGCGTGCCGTCCCGCCCGAACTGCTTGAATTTCTGCACGTGCATTATCTTCTTAGCCATGCCCCCTTCTCTCGAGCACACGGACACCCCAAGCTCTCCCCCCCTGTATCCTAGATGACAGACTTGACGGTTCTTGACCCGTTACGGATGAGGCAAACCTGGTTAGTTTCTCCCCCTTACAGAATTACAACAATTCTGTAATTATAAGTGGCCAAAATTCCTGCAGAGGGTTGTAGGGGACTCCTTACCAGTCACTGCAAACGTTTGATTGCAGTTGTTGCTGCTAGGGGCGGCCCAACCAGTTATTGGGTTTAGGGGACAATCACTTTTTCACACCGGTCCCTGTAGGTTTGGATTTCTTTTTTCCTTAATAATAAAGATCATTTATAAATGGTATTTTGTGATTACTTGTGTTATCTTTGTCTAATATTTACATTTGTTTGGTGATCTGAAACATTTTAAGTGTGACAAACATGCAAAAGAATAGGAAATCAGGAAGGGGGATTTTTTCACGCAACTGTATCTCACAGCATTGTATAACAGCTTCGCTCTCGGCACACCCCCCTCCAGCCCAGCATTGGCATCTGGACACAGCTGGCATTCTCCGCTGCATACATTTATTTCAGGCTCCGCTGTATATATAAATCTGCAGCTGTTTTTTTTTTTATTATATCACGGATCTATTAATACATTTTGGGTGGTAAAAATACTTGGAAAAACCACCCGGTTGGTGCCTGGCACCTGCAGAACATGTCACACACCTGGACTGCACATTGTGGTAAAGCAGATTACGGTCTGGGGTAACGCACCTGTAGAGATATGAATGGAGGCCCAGACTGTGAGAAGATGTATAGACACTTCTATAATAGATGGTGCTGATAAAAGTGAGAAATGAAGATGGATCTAATTTTATTTTTCCTAGAAACAACCCCATGTTTGTCCATAGGTTGTCTGCCCAGCTCTGCTCCATCCGCCATCTCTGGCCAGCTCTGCTCCGTCCGCCAGCTCTGCTCCGTCCTCCGTCTCTGGCCAGCTCTGCTCCGTCCGCCATCTCTGGCCAGCTCTGCTCCGTCCGCCATCTCTGGCCAGCTCTGCTCTGTCCGCCATCTCTGGCCAGCTCTGCTCCGTCCGCCATCTCTGGCCAGCTCTGCTCCATCAGTCATCTCTGGCCAGCTCTGCTCCATCAGTCATCTCTGGCCAGCTTTGCTCCTTCCGCCATCTCTGGCCAGCTCTGCTCCATCCGCCATCTCTGGCCAGCTCTGCTCCATCAGCCACCTCTGGCCAGCTCTGCTCCATCAGCCACCTCTGGCCAGCTCTGCTCCATCAGCCACCTCTGGCCAGCTCTGCTCCATCAGCCACCTCTGGCCAGCTCTGCTCCATCAGCCACCTCTGGCCAGCTCTGCTCCATCAGCCACCTCTGGCCAGCTCTGCTCCATCAGCCACCTCTGGCCAGCTCTGCTCCATCAGCCACCTCTGGCCAGCTCTGCTCCATCAGCCACCTCTGGCCAGCTCTGCTCCATCAGCCACCTTTGGCCAGCTCTGCTCCATCAGCCATCTCTGGCCAGCTCTGCTCCATCAGTCATCTTTGTTCCATCAGCCATCTCTGTCCAGCTCGGCTCCATCAGCCATCTTTGCCCATCTCTGACCCATCAGCCATCTCTGATGGCATTAATAATGGAGGTACTATAAATGGGCACTATAGGTGCATGTTTCCTGGAGGCACTATGGAGAGGTGATAGCCCTGTAAATAGGGGTGCTGTAAATAAGGGCACTGTAATAGCATTTCTAACAGACACTAAATATGGGGGGAACTTTGGAGTATAATTAATGGAAGCGAACTATTGCAGCGCCACCGTAAGTAGAGAAGTATGTTAATGGGAGCAAAGTAGTATTTATAATGGGGGTAGTTTGGTGGCCCTGTAATTGTCTGGTGGCACGATTAAAGCAAAAATCAGACAATTGGAGCAGTGTTTAAAGTTATATCTCTCTCACTTTTGACCGAGTTCTAACTTTAATATTAGATGATTGTATCACCCATTCTGGTTATTTAAAGGGGTTGTCCTGGATTTAATAAAATTGACTATTTTTTTTCCCCATAAACAGCGCCCCTCTTGATCATAGGCGGCATTTGGTATTGCAACTCAGCGTACATAATAATAATAATACAACTCCTCATTAGGTAAAATACTGACAGTTTGGCGAACTTCATGTAGTCTCCAGCAGATGGCAGCCTAGCTCCATTCCTATTGATGGCGCCTATTGCAGCGGGTTTCATCATGCGCTGTGTATGTAACATCAGCTGCTGCCTCCACAAGGTCAGCCTGACAGTGAAAAGCGCAGAAAAAAAAAACTCCATTGTTCCAGGCAGCCTAGAATAGAAATTGGTCATTTTTGTTCCGTTCTGATTTTTTATGTAACCAGAATTTTTTTTTTATACAAACCGGACACTAGCGCCGAGCTGCACTGGGTCCCAATATATTCTTACTTTTATGTGTCCACCCTGTGACATCTAAGTAGCATCCAGCATTGCCTGCCCTTGTCACACCTGTGCTTAATGTTCATCTTATTATAGCACAGAAGATATAAAAATCACAGCAGCACAGAGTATTTCAGTAAATGAAAATTATGCTCCTAGGGCTCTTGAAATTCAGAAACACATGCACAATGTGGACCTCAACGTGACGTCTGGGATGTAAATACTCTGTGTGTGATTTTCATTGTTCTTATTGCAAGGTGCACATTGTAGATTCAGACTGAAGGCAGCAAAACTTGGAGGGAAAATGTACAGAAGCAAGGAGTAAAGAAAAACAAAGGAAACAAACCAGAATATGTATTACACCTTAGATGCCTCTTGGTGCCCCCCTCTAACTATAACGACAGCGTTATACCCCCTCAGCCTTCTCTCCAGCGGATCCATCAGATCGGCACCTGTAATGGCTGTCATCAGCCCCAGTGGTGCTGAGCGCTCGCTGGCTCCTTTGCCTCCACTTTGTGTCCAATTCATCTCAAACCGTCTCCATTGGGTTGAGGTTGGGTGATCGTGGAGGCGATGTCATCTGATGCGCCTTCCATCCCTCTCCCTCTTGGTGACATCATCCTTGCATTTCCTGGAGGTTTTTAGGCTATTGCAACGCAACACGGAGTACGAAACCAGACATCATGGACGTTGCTGCAGAGCACTACGTTAGCCATGCATGGTTGTGACCTAAATTTAGACTGAATCACTTACAGTGTCACCAGAAAATCGCCCACACAACATCACACCACCTCCTCCATTCTTCACAGTGGGCACCACACATGTAGAAACTGAGGCTGTTAAATTTGATGAACTTATCCTCTGCAGCAGTGGTAATTTGTGGTTTTCGTTTCCTGGGACGGTCCTCGTGAAAGCCAGTTTCATCATCGTGACTGATGGTTTTCATGACAGCACTTGAGGGATACCTTTTGAGGTTCTATCAATTTTCCGGATTGACTGACCTTCACGTCTTAAAATAACGATGGGCTAATGTTTCTCTTACTTGAGTGGTTCTTGCCATATTCTGGCTTAGACCAGTTGTAGAATAGGGCTCAGCACTGTATGGGACCGTGTACCAACTCTGCCTCTGTAAAACACACCTGATGGTCGCAAACACTTTCTGAAGGCTGGCAATTTCTCACAATCCCCTATCAGTATGTCTCTGAGATGAGAGAGGAAATCGGAGCATCCGGAGGAAACCCACGTAAAAACGGGGAGAACATACAAACTCCTTGCACTTGGTCTCTTTGGTGGGATTTGAACTCAGGACCCCAGCGCTGCAAGGCTGCAGTGCTAACCACTGAGTCAAAATATCGATTATATAAGATCAGTATGTACTACAGACGTGGTATATGGTAGTTTTCACTATATAGAATATATTAAATAGAATTTGTACCTGCTATAAAGGATCTGTACACATAGTATAGGATGTGTTATGTATACACCTGGGAGATCTGTTTACAATATAGAGGTTCTGCATATATTATATATGATCTGTACATGATATAAAGGTTCTGTATACACAGTAATAGTCTCCTTTATGCCTCCACACAGTAATAGTGCCCCTTTGTATCTTCACAAGGTAAAAGTGGCATGCCTATGCCTTTACACACGAATAGTGTCCACCTTGCGCCCCTACATCGTATCAGTGCCCCCTTTGTGCTCCCACGTTATAATAGTGACCCCTTGTTCTTTCATACAACAGTTCCCTCTTTTTTCCCATCACATATTAAGTGTCCCCTCTGTGCCTCTACACAGTAATAGTGCCCTCTTTATGCCGCCATACCTTGATAAGGCTCCTTGTAATAGCACCCACTATATGCCTCCACACTGAGTATATCAGAATAGTGCCCCCTCTATATTGAATAGTGCCCCCATGTGTCTTCACATGGTAATAAAGCTCTGTGCCTTTACATAATAGTGCCCAATTTGTACCTGCACACAGTAATAGTGTCCCCTTTATGCCACCATATCTTGATGAGGCTCCCTTTGTGACTCTACGCTGTAAAAGCGCCCACTTTATGTGTCACGGGTGTGTCAGATGCTACAGATTAGTCGCTCTGCATCTTACTGCAGAAGGTCTCTGCGTTTGGCATTGCAGACGCCTTCTTAATTATTATGGCAACCTCCCTCTGGCTCTAATTGACACACCTGGACCTGGGTGTTTATAGACTCCCAGTGTACTTCAGACAGTAATCATATTTTCCATTGTGAAGGCTTGGTGCTATAGCAGCTGGCTAATTTCCTCTCTGGTGTTGTTGGAGGACATTTGGGGTTACCTCTCTGAGTCTGCTGAAACTAAGTTCCTTCCCCTTGTTTGTCTCCCTTTTTTTCTTTAGTGTACAGTGGGGACTGACCAGTGTTCATCCCCCTTCCCTATTCAGGGCTAAGGCTACTTTCACACTAGCGTCGGGAACAACCCGTCGCCGTGCGTCGGGCCGACGTTCCCGACGCTAGCGTGGTCTCCGCCGCACAACGGGGGCAGCGGATGCATTTTTCCCACGCATCCGCTGCCCCATTGTGAGGTGCGGGGAAGTGCGGGGAGGTGGGGGCGGAGTTCCGGCCGCGCATGCGCGGTCGGAAAAAGCGGACCGTCGGGAGCAAAAAACGTTACATGTAACGTTTTTTTCTCCCGACGGTCCGCTACCACACGCCCAAGCGTCGCAAAACGGACGCACCGTTTGGCAATGCGTCGCTAATGTTAGTCTATGACGAAAAAACGTATCCAGCAAGAACTTTTGCTGGATGCGTAGTTTCGGCAAAACGACGCATTTGCGACGTATTGCAGTTAACGCTAGTGTGAAAGTAGCCTTAGATCTAGGAATATACAGGGCTTAGGTTCCTGCTCGGCGATTGGTGTGGAACCAATATAGGGACAGTAGGGGAGGCAGGGTGCTATTAGATCTGCACAAGTGCTGACTGCGCAATTCAGCTGACACCCAAATCTATCTGCTAAGATCTGATCGCCCTCCAACTGCAGCAGATAACCCCTTATATGCCACTGTCCATTATGACCGTGGCATTCAAGAGGTTGGAAATGGCAGATTTGCTTTTCGACCCCATGGGTTTCCTCCTCCACATTATTTCGAGGTGCCAATGGCATGGTCTGGTCAAGTCCAAATAAAAAATGTAAAAAAAAATAAATTAGAGTTCATCTCACCCTCCAAACTTTTACCGAAATATATAAAAAAAAAATTATCAATTCTGAAATTGCTTCTTGCGCAACTGTTACGAACTAATAAAATATCACAATATTTATTCCCAGTCGGAGAAAAAAAAATCAAAATGGCAGAAATTCAGTTTTTGGGGTTCACTTTACCTCCTAAAATTTATTTTAAAAAAATAGAATAGAAAGAATTAAAAAAAGACAAAACTTCAGCTTGGACTGCGAAAAAGAAATACAAGCCCCGATACAACTATTGAATAAAAAATGAAAAAACGTATAAAAAATGAAAAAACGTATAGGTCTTGAAAGGGTAAGAGGAAAATCGGAAGCGAAGACTGGTTGTCTCCAGAACTTCATGGTCTCCATAACTTCATGACCTCCATAGGTGGGGGGGGCTCATGTAGGTTCTGGGTCACAAATGTGGAACCAAATTTTGGCAATTTGGCCCTTTGTGTCGAAAGATATTTATAGTTTTAAAAAACCCCTTGACAAATCCCATAAGATGAAGTTTACACCTGGTGCTCGGGGCTTGTTCTCTGCAGCCTGACATGAGGGCAGGCTTGTGTAACGGACTCTCTGTGGATGGTGGACCCCTGCGGTCTGCGATAGTGGGGAGTGTTACCACACACGTCTTCTCTGTAATAACGTTCACTTCTCATTATCGCCTAATTCCAGCTAATCTGCCCATGTTACATAAATGTTCTGCCGGAGGAAGAAGAACCCGCAAGGGCGGCCATAAATCACCTGTCACACACTCGGCCCCCTGCAGGAATGTCGTTGGCCACATCCAACTGAAAGTGTCAATTATATAATAGGACGGTGCAGAAGTGACAGGAAACCATAGAGCGAAGTTACATCATTCACAGCAAAGCTCGGAAGCCGCAATGACAGAGGATTCACAATGAAGATGTGTGTTTCCTCCACATAAAAACATCACCGCTCACCTGACGGGACTTCTACTAGTCTCATATTCTCATTCATAATTACACGGTTTATGATTAGACGGGAACTCACTATATGCAGTGTACAACATTAATGTAGTTATATTCTTATACATAGGAGCGGTATTATAGTAGTTATATTCCTGTACATAGGAGCAGTATTATAGTAGTTATATTCTTGTACATAGGAGCAGTATTATAGTAGTTATATTCTTGTACATAGGGGCAGTATTATAGTAGTTATATTCTTGTACATAGGAGCAGTATTACAGTAGTTATATTCTTGTACATAGGAGCAGTATTATAGTAGTTATATTCTTGTACATAGGAGCAGTATTATAGTAGTTATATTCTTGTACATAGGAGCAGTATTACAGTAGTTATATTCTTGTACATAGGAGCAGTATTATAGTAGTTATATTCTTGTATATAGGGGGCAGTATTATAGTAGTTATATTCTTGTACATAGGAGCAGTATTATAGTAGTTATATTCTTGTACATAGGGGCAGTATTATAGTAGTTATATTCTTATACATAGGAGCGGTATTATAGTAGTTATATTCTTGTATATAGGGGGCAGTATTATAGTAGTTATATTCTTGTACATAGGAGCAGTATTATAGTAGTTATATTCTTATACATAGGAGCAGTATTATAGTAGTTATATTCTTATACATAGGGCGCAGTATTATAGTAGTTATATTCTTGTACATAGGAGCAGTATTATAATAGTTATATTCTTATACATAGGGGCAGTATTATAGTAGTTATATTCTTGTAGATAGGGACAGTATTATAGTAGTGATATTCTTGTACATAGGGGCAGTATTATAGTAGTTATATTCTTGTACATAGGAGCAGTATTATAGTAGTTATATTCTTATACATAGGAGCAGTATTATAGTAGTTATATTCTTATACATAGGGCGCAGTATTATAGTAGTTATATTCTTGTACATAGGAGCAGTATTATAGTAGTTATATTCTTGTACATAGGAGCAGTATTATAGTAGTTATATTCTTGTACATAGGAGCAGTATTATAGTAGTTATATTCTTGTACATAGGAGCAGTATTATAGTAGTTATATTCTTGTACATAGGAGCAGTATTATAGTAGTTATATTCTTGTACATAGGAGCAGTATTATAGTAGTTATATTCTTATACATAGGGGGCAGTATTATAGTAGTTATATTCTTGTACATAGGGGCAGTATTATAGTAGTTATATTCTTGTACATAGGGGCAGTATTATAGTAGTTATATTCTTGTACATAGGGGCAGTATTATAGTAGTTATATTCTTGTAGATAGGGACAGTATTATAGTAGTGATATTCTTGTACATAGGGGCAGTATTATAGTAGTTATATTCTTGTACATAGGAGCAGTATTATAGTATGAAGAAAAAATCCAACATGTTCTCTCCATTGGGAGAGTGTTTCTTTTTGTAGTCTCTAAAACATTTTTTGCACGATAACATTTTGATAAGTTTTTTATGAATATCCCCCTCTGGATTTTTCCTTTGTTCCATTTCCCTGATGCACTGTAACTTCCAAGTGATCTGCATATCGGTGAGCTGATTTCAGTGATTTTTTTCTCACTTTCTTTTAGCATGACAGTAGTTATATATTTTTTTTGCATAGCGATGTCAGTATGATCAGAGGTTTACTTGCTTATGTTTTTGAAAGACAAATAGAGATTTTGGGGCAACGGCATCATTGGATGGTTTTTTCCTCTGGACCTGGGAAAAATAGGTGACAAACTATGTATCCGATATAATAGTGGCTATATTGGTTTTACTCAAGATTTCCTATTTTTATTTGGGGGCTTTTTTATTGGTTGGATTACTTATGATCACATAGACGTGACATTGTCCTCATTGATGAATGGCAATTTATTATTTTTAACATTGACCCAACGTGGCGCAGAACCTGCCGTGTTTGTCGTCTTCTGACCTCCAGGGCTGTGTGTGAGAATGAAGATTTGATTTTCCCACTTGTTAGGACCGTGACAGCAGCTGCTCCTCCATGTCACTGGGCTCCTGTCATCATTACTATCTGCACGTGTTCCCATCTCCCGCCCTTTGCCATTGCTGCTCCTTGATTCCCACAAATATATGATTTAGTGTAGAAAGCGTGTGGAGAGTGAGCTGTCGGGGATTCCTGTTACCCCGTTGACCCTTTAATCCTTTGCTTTCTTAAAGATTAAGTTCCCTGCAGGAAATGAAGTGGAACACAAAGTTATTATAAAGAGCAAATATGCCTCTTCGGTGATAGATAATAAATAGGTTGATGATACATATATTAGAGATAAAGAAAAAAGAGCGAAAAAGCAGCAACAGGCAAACAGCGTACCTGGGGGCCGTGCCACCAAGGCACCAAACCTCAGTCTAGAGGATAGAAAATGGAGGCAGCACACCAGTTAAAGGTGAAAAAAAGCGCTATTTAATATTCCAAAGTGGCGACATTTCGGCTCAGGAATGTAAGTAAGATGTGATTGCTCATGTGCTGATAGCGTGGCGCTCCCGTTAATAACAACGGTGAGGAAACACATGAGTTGGAAACCTAACCTAAAAATACCTATAATAGATAGATAGATGATAGATTAATAGATAGATAGATAGATAGATAGATAGATAGATAATATATTGATAATAGATAGAAGATAGATAATTATAGATGCATATTAGATTGATAGATAATAGAGAATTTCATCCATAAGACATGCCGGCAACTTCCCTGGTGCCTGGAACCAAGGCCTCATCAAACGCCTCCATAAGAGTGGGGACAGGTACGACCCCCTCCAACCACAGAGGCATATGTGTCAGCATCAACCTGGGAAATTGTTCACCGGCATCCTGAGCTTCCTCACCGAGCACAACGTTCTCAGAAACAGCCAAATAGGGTTCATGCCAAACCACCGCACCATTGACCACATCTACACCCCGCACAGCCTCATTCAGAGCCACGTCCACAACATGAAGCATGGACAGAATATGCCTCTTTCGTGGCATTTAGAAAGACCTCTGAACTTCCAAAACTATTCCTGAAACTGCTTGAGAGCAGAACAGGAAAAAAAAAAACCTCTGACGTCATAAAAAAAAAAAGTTCCTATACCGAGAACTGCTGCAGCATGAGGCTTATTTCAAGCAGAGTTGTGGAGTCAGACATTGCTGCAGTCCACCATCTAAATCAATGATTGACCACTGCTTTGGATCTTATCCGGCACCAGGTCTCTCCCTTTATGACGCCAAGGTAAAATTTCTGCTGTAGGCAGATGACCTACCGCTGTTGTCACCAACTGAGAAAGGCCTCCAAGATAACCTGCAAATCTTGCAAAAAGTCACCTCCACATGGGCAATACTGATCAACCCAAAGAAAACCAACATCATGGTGTCCAGAGGAGAAAGCCAAAATAGACCCAGCATCATTCACTTGTGCCAAATAACTGGGCACTTACAGGGACCAGACAAATCACCTACCTGGGCCTGGAAATCCATCAATCAGGCAGCTTCAAACAAGTCATAGAGACGCTCAAAGACAAGACCTGCAGAACCTTCTTTGCCATCCAAAGGGTCTCGCTAAAACCCGTTCATTCCATCATCGCCACACTGGGATGGCAGGAAAGACTGGGGCCATCACACATACCCACACTAGTCGAGGTAGGATTCAAGCTCAACATAAGTATTGCATCTGGAATTCTGTAAGTCCCCTCTACAGGTTTCTCAAAGCCCCTCCAACAGTGCCTGTTGGGCTGAACTGGGCAAATTCTCTCTACACCTGGTAGTTCAGGAAAGGGAACTGTCATCCTGGGCTCACCTACATAGGAGCAGTGCGAGTGCTTAACACATAATGCCGTGCTCGATGTGGGTGGTCAAAGCAAACCAGGACTCAAAGAACAGCTCAACCAAATCAGGCCCCCCTGAATCAGCTCACCCAAATAACGACTCCCCAACACAGCTCACCCTAGCCAGGGCCCACTGTATCAATTAACCACCTGCCTATGTGTTGTTTTTTTTAGTTTGGGGAGGTCCCAAAACATTGGGAATGGCAAATAGAACGAACTAACTGCAGTAGAGTATCACAATGGCTGGGTGCAGCTGGTTGACTAGTCAGCCATAGGTACGGACAAGTCCTTTGGGATCCACGCCTGGTTCATTTTAATGAATGTGAGCTTCCCCATATTGGCTGTGGACAGGTGGATGCACCTGTCTGTGATCACACCCCCTGCCTTGCTAAATACACGTTCGGACAGTACACTTGCCCCAAGGCAGTTCAGCACCTGTAAAGTGTAAAAGGCAAGCTTAGGCCATGTGTCCAATTTGGAGACCCTGAAGTTGTTTGGCAGACACATCACTCAGTACGTGGAGACGTGTGGACATTTACTCTTCCACCATGTTGTCGAAACGCTGCCTACTGCTAATATGGACCATATGAGATGGTGGTGGCATATGATTTGGCATGCTGACGAAGGTTTTCCATATTTCGGCCATGCTAACTGTCCCTCCGAAGATGGTGCCGGTACACCAGCGGCATTGGAGACTTGTTCCTCTGCTTCCACTGAGCCCTTGTTATCTACTGGGTACTTGTTTTCCCTCATTTTCCAATGACGCTCCAGTGACGTTGTCCTTGTAGCGGGGATCCAACAGGGTGGCCACCCAGTAATCAGAACAGGTAGCAATCCTGGCAACCTGGCGGTCGTTGCGCAGGCACAACAGAATGTATTGGCTCATGAGTGCCAGGCTGTCCAGAGGCAACGATAAGCTGTCCTCGATGGGAGGTGGATCGTCTGTGTCCTTTGTATACCCCAGCCACGCTCCAGTGATGCCCGAGAGCTGCTTTGAGTGCCACCCTGCTGTGAACATGGCTCCTTCTCCTCATCCTCCAAAACTGTCCCCTTGCTGGTCAGTTGTGAGCAGGAACCGACCCTCCGATCCATGTGTAGACAATGGGGCTGATAATGGTGTGATTGGTCCCTGCTTCTCCTCTTTCTCCTCTGCCACCAGCTTATTCATCATCGCTTGAAGCGTTTTTTTCATGGAGGCATAGATGTGGGATAATATCGCTGATGATGGCGTCATCAGTGTTAGCCATGTCCGTGGAGTACTCGAAGCAGCGCAACACGGCACACACGTCCCGCATGGTGGCCAAATAATTGGTGGTGAAGTGGTGTCATTCCGCAGAGCAACTCACCCGTGCGTGCTGCAGCTAAAACTCCACTATTGCCTGCTGCTGCTCGCAGTGTCTCCATCATATGCAAAGTGGAGCTCTACCTTGTTGGTACATCGCATATGAGGCGGTGAGCAGGAAGGCAGAAGTGACGCTGCAGTGCAGACAGGCGAGCAGCACCAGGATGAGAAAGCTGAAAGCGCGCACAGACATCCTGCACTTTCTGCAGCAGCTCTGACATCTCAGTAATTTTTCAGGAAGTTCTGCACCACCAAATTCAGCATATGTACAAGGCAAGGGATTTGCATCAATCCAGCTAGGCCCAGAGCTGCTACGAGGTTTTGGCTGTTATCGCACATCACCAGGCTGGGCTTGAGGTTCACCAGCACAACACAACAGCCACGTGTCGATCTGTTTTATCCCATCCACAGCTCCTGTGCAGTATGGGATTAGTTTCAGGACAGTCGGCTATCATTTCACCAAGGCTGTGCAGAAGTTGGGGATGCAGGTGTTAAGCTGAACAGATGAGGAGGTGGTGGAGGAGCGGAGTAGGAGGAGGAGGCAACATGGTCAGAGAAACATCCAACAATCCTCAGTGGTGGTTAGGCCATATGCTAAAATGCTTTCTGCTTCAGGCCCCGCTGCCACTACATTTACCCTGTGGGCAGTTAGGGAGATGTAACGTCCCTGGTTGTGCTCACTGGTCCACGTATCGGTGGTTATATGGTACTTGCCACTGATGGCATTGCGCAGAGCACACCTGATATTGTCAGCACCATGTTCATGCAGGGCAGGAATGGCCCTCCTGGAAAAGTAGTGACGGCTGGGAACCACCTACTGTGAGACAGCCACCTACATCAGTTTTTTTAAACTGTCTGTCTCCACCAGCCAGAATGGCGGCATTTCTAAGACCAGTAATTTTGAAATGCTGTCATTCAGGAGCAGGGCTCATGGGTGGATAGGGGGTACTTCCTCTTTCTCACCAGTGTTTTGGGGCTGGGAAGCTGAATGCTTCTATGGGATGGTGTGGAGATGATCAGTGACATTGCTAGTGGTGGTGGTGTCACATCCTCTCTTTGCGGGGAGCCAGATGCCCTGTTGATGGTGAGCAGGAGGAAGAGGCAGAGACCGCAGCAGAAGAGGGAGCAGGAGGAGGCTCAGGTCTGTCATGGTTTTTGATTTGTGCACTCAACTGCACCTCCTGCTTGGAATTCAGATGCCTTGTCATACAGGTGTTGCTCAGGTTCAGAACATTTATACCTCTCTTCAGGCTCTGAAGGCACAGCGTGCAAGCGACCAGTGTCTTGTTGTCAGCACATTGCCTGAAGAAATGCCATGCCAGAGAGCTCCTTTGAGTTGCCTTTAGTGTGCTCAGTACATTGGCGCAGTGGGCAGTAGCAGCCGATGCACTAGCTAGGGGCCGGTCACTGTGCTTTTGCACCCTGATCCCTCTTTTGCTGTGCAACTGGGACAGCGTGACTACTTCCTCTTCCTCGGAACTGCCCACATCACTCGGATGTTCTTGGCTCCATGTGGGGGCTAGGACCTCACCACCCCCGCATCATCTTCTACTCAGTCCTCACCCCTGCCACACTGCAGAAAGCGCAGCAGTTGGCACTTGAGTTTCGTCATCATCATCAGAGATGTGCTGCGGTTGTCCATGAACCGTTTGCACAATCCCACCCACGTACTCATCCTCAAACAGAACAAGTGGTTGGACATCAGTGCACTAAGCCTCTTCTTGGGCAGGGCCAGTTGGATGGGCCACGGAACCACAGACAGCAGAGTCATCAAAAAGCAGAAGTGCCTGCGGCATGTCTTGGGGCTCAGACTGCTTGCCTGAATTGCAAGGGGTTGAGGTGGAAGTCAGATGCCGATGGTTCGCAGGTGCCAACTCTACGCTTTCAGCAAGAGACCAAGCGGAAGACAATGTGATGGAACTGGAGACACTCTCAACCATCCAATTTAAAACCACAAAGATCAACCACGTTCTCGCCCTGCAGCAGCTACACCAATACCCCTGAAGCACCATGTCCATGTTCCCTATTTGATGCTCTCCTCATTCTTTGCACCCCAAAAAAGTGTAAATTATTACACGGCCTGTTTCTAGTGTAGCCCCAATGAGTCTGTTTTCAGAGTACTCTCCACAAAAAAACACAAAAACAGTGTTGCCTACCTCTTCCTCAGCCTCTTCCACCTACACCGCCACGTCCACGTCCTTCACCACTCGGCCCTCTGCTCCCTGTTTTAATATTATTTATTTTTTTTTATTCTATATTACTTTAAATCATTTCTCTATCCATATTTGTTTGCAGGGCGATTGTCCTGCTTTTACCCTCATTTTGCAGCCTCCTAGCCCTGACTATTTTACAGCACTGAAGTTCGGGTCCCCATTGACTTCTATGGGGTTCAGGTTAGAGTTGTGGTACCCTAACTGAACTTTGGACTGCAGTTCGGTCGAACCTCACGAATCCGAACATCCACAGGTCTGCTCATCCCTACATGCAACATATAAGAGCACATTCACACTGTGGCACTTAACAGACAAAACCTAACATAAAAACAAAATGTGCCCATACCCTGTAGTAAGTAAATAGTAATAGTACTTATAAAATAAATGTCATGGGGTACTTAGTAAACACTGTTTTGGATTAGAGAAAGTGTAAAAGCCATCCCACTGTGACAAGGTGTACCCAGTCTGGCTGGTCCTAACCTCTAGTATTAAAAATTTACCCTGTGTCAGACAACCTCAATATAGATGGGCCAGAGCAGGACAGGGGCCTGACTGGTTAGACACCTGCCCATGGAAGCTATATAAAAGAAATGCAAGCTCAAAAAATGGAGCCACACTCCTTTTTGTACAAAGTACAAAAAAGTACAGCAAGACCAAAGAAATGAGCCGGAGCTTAAGTTGGTATATGTGCAATGTTTAAGAGAAAAAAAAGGTTAAAAACTAAAGTAATGGTCATTTTTGACTCTGCACAAATTCATGCATCCCATATGCTATTTTGTAGAATTACGGTACTTAAAAATGAGAATGAATACCATGAGCCAAAAAAGGAAAAGCAACTTAAGAAACCCATAAACGATGAGTCAGATTTCACCATCTGTGGCCATCGAATCCGGCCGGCATAGATTGGTCTACAATACAACACATCTATATCTGATCTATATATATTATACAGTATAGATAAATGATAGATTGTTTATTGCAGATCGTAAAGGTAATAAAATATTTATAGCTACATTTCCCTTCTTTTTAAGCAACTTTTGGATGTGGAGTTTCAGTGTTTTCCTCCTTTTAGTTCTGACCATAGATTAGATGCTTTGGTGATAGATCAGGACAGAGGCCGGGATGGGCGGTGAATGGTGAGGATGCTGATCACAATGCTACCTTGGTAGGAGGGCTGACCTGCGCCTTCACGGCCCTTCAACTCCAAGACCTAATCCCCCATAATGACCAGTGATTGTGAGGTCCTTTGTGCGAGAGATAAAAGCGCCGGCTCCCCCTTTCTCTACTCACTTCACTCTTATCCTTTTAACATGCGTTCCCATGCTAAAACTGAATGCCAGCTCATATAGAGGGGGTATAGGCTGCCGATTACTAGTATGGGCTGGCGCCTGCCCTTCATATTTCCAGATTGTAGTTTACGATGCGATGGAATTGTATTGTTACACATGGATTCTGTGAAAGTCGCAGACCTGGAGTTGCTATTTGTGGGATTCTATTTTGATGCATATTAATGGCTCTATAAGCAGTCCTATGTAAAATCAGGTAATATAGTTAGATAGATGGAATGATAAAAGAGGCTTTTTGAAGGGGTGGAGTGTGAATATTGTTTATTATTCAGTGGACAGATTGTTTGCCACATTTCAGAAGAAAAGCATAGGACTTTTTATTTTTTTTATTCAGGAAGCACATCATGACCTTTTTCTTTATTCAGAAGCAGTCTGGGCAATTTTTCTTTTTTTTCAGGAAGCCCTCAGTGGGGATTTAGTGTATTCAGAGGACACAGTATTGGCCACTATTTTATTCAGGTGGCAGCATTATATTTAGCGTCGTACACTGTGTAGAACTATAATCAGGGGGAACAGCATAGGGATGTGCTGCAAAACTGAGAAGGTATAGTTGGAATAGATGGGTCAGGAGAAGTCGTCACGAAGGTCTGGGCCAGATGGAAAAGAAAAGTTGCTTTGTTCTTGTACTGTACTTTTTGGTTCTTTGCTTTTTCTCATTATGTTTGGTTTGGTGCTGTATTTATGTTATCAGCATAGTTCTGGTGCTGTATTCATTTTGTTATCTTGATGTCACGGTTCCTGCGCAGGCGTACTGATTTGCCCTGTTGAGTACTGCAGTGCGCAGGCGCTGGGCCTCTTTGAGCTTTTCCGGCGCCTGCGCACTGCAGTACTCAACAGGGCAAATCAGTACGCCTGCGCAGGAACCGTGACAGAAGCAAGGAAGAGGATGTCATCGCATGAAGATGGGAGGCCCCGGACCCCGACATTAGACGCCCATCGGACCCGGACCGCCCCTGGGTGAGTATTATCTAACTTGTTTTTCTCATCTTTCAGGTTACATCGGGGGCTTATCTACAGCAATACAGAATGCTGTACATATGCCCCTAATGGCGATGGCCGCAGCTTATATGCGAAAAATGAGGTGACACATTCCCTTTAAATATGAGTGTCTGGGCAAAGGGTCTGCATACTTATGACCATGTGATATTTAAGTTTTTTGTTTTTATTAAATTTGCAAAAATTCCTACATTTCTGTTTTTTTCAGTCAAGATGGGGTGCAGAGTGTACATTAATGAGAAAAAAAATGAACTTTTTTGAATTTACCAAATGGCTGCAATGAAACAAAGAGTGAAAAATGTAAAGGGGTCTGAATATTTTCCGCACCTACTGTATGCTTGCTTGTATATTTATGGAATAAGCATGGTTCAAGTACATTGGTTTTGAATTTATATCTGTACATTAAAGTTTTGTACTTAGGGAAGCTGGGAAATTTATGAAGGTAAAGACCGATATGAAACGGACAGGTAAATATGAGGTTAGTATGAGATTACCGGAGCTTTTGGTGCCTACATATTAAGTCAGTTTGCTTCTGGTGCTATGTATCAGCTTGGTTTTGGTACTGTAGCTGTGCTTTGGACTTTTGCCTTTGTGGTGAGCTGGGAGATAGATAAGTGATAGATCTGCAGTAGAGACACTATGAAATATGCATTAGAGGCTACGCAGGGACAGATATATGGAGAGACCGAGAGATAAATTCATAGATTGATGCAATTGTTCGTCCCATTATATGGCTGTGGTGCAGATGGCAGCACGTGTGTCGCACTATTCATTGAGCTTCACTTCTTCTTTCCCATCCTTCTGAAACCTGTCACCTTTTGGTTGATTGATGATGGATGTGAGTGATGCGGCATCTTTTCTTGCACCCGTAGCTGAGTAGCTCACACCCAGACCCAAAATTAGATCAATTTCCCCAACCCCCAGAGAGTGGCACAGAAGCTTTCAGTTTTGAATGCACTTTCATGATCATTTCCATGTCTCTGGGGTGACTTAGTGTCTCGGGTCATCTAGGTGATCGATCATTCTCCATATTATTCCTTTGTTATGGGTTTGTCACTCTTTTAATAGAAAATGTAATGTTTGCTCTATATTCAGATGTAGTAGGGTTGACCTTGTCACTTAATGGCCCTACAATGCATTGAGGTCACCTTCAGTCCTATGGGAAACCAGAGGTTACACAATGCGATATCACCATGAGTGGTTCTGGTGGATCCATCCAACACCTTGGTCTCCTGCCGTACTTGGTATTGGGCAATAGAAAACTCATTTATGGTCATAAAAGTTGGAAAATATTAATGTAAAATCTCCAGGAACTAGATAGATAGATATAGATAGATAAATAGATATTGGTGATGCTCGGGTGCTCATAGCTCGAATCAAGCAAATAGTAATGCTCGGTAGATCTTTTCGAGTAACGAGCATAATGGAAGTCAATGAAATGAGGTCCCCCTATTTTTGATAACCAGCTAAGGCAAAGTAGACAGATGCGGGCTGATTTTATCAGGCTGGGGAGAGCCATGGTTATTGACCCCTTTGTAGACTAAAAATATCAGCCCTCAGCCACCCCAGAACCTGGCACATCACAATAGATGCTCCATATCTATCTTATCTACACAGAAAAACCTGACCAGCACCTCCTAAGTGTGAGCAGGTGCAAGCTGCAAAAGCTGCATTATATAGAAAAATGCAGCCATCGCAGATTGTACTTGTCCATCGCAGATTGTACTTGTTTACACTAAGGCTATGTTCACACGCTGCGGTTTTTGCTGCGGATCCGCAGCGGATTTGCAGCTGCGGATCCGCAGCCGGTTTCCATGCAGGGTACAGTACAATGTTACCCTATGGAAAACAAAAACCGCTGTGCCCACTTTGCTTTTTTCCACTAGAAAATCAGCGCGGATTGTCTGCGGAAAAAAAGAAGTAGCATGTCAATTCTTTCTGCGGATTCCGCAGCGGTTTTCCACCTGCACCAATAGGAAACTGCAGTTGGAAACCCGCAGTGGAATCCGCAGAAGAAACCGCACAAAAACCCGCAGGGAAAACTGCAGCGCCCCCACTGCCGCAGGGCCGAGGGGTACCCGGTACCGGGCCTCTGAGTCTCTGTTCTGGGGTTGTCACGGTGGCTAGACCCGGTCCGTGACCCTGCTGAGGGGCACCCAATGATAGGTGTGCGGGATGGTGATGATGTTGTAGTGGTGCGGTGTATGTTGCAGTAAATAACGAGGACACCAGGTTGCAGTCTCTTTACCTCTTTACTGAAGGCTTCAGGGTCCTCAATCCGGAATACGGTTCACCGGGCTGCGCAAGCCTGGTCGGTCCGATGGCACATCCAGAGTTCCCTTTGCAGGTGGAAATCTGTGCCTACCTGCTAGCGCTTGTGTGTTGTAGTCCTTCCCTGCTGAGCACCACGGGATAGTCCTCACAACTGTTGTGTCTGTTTCTCGTGTTCCCTCACAACTCGATTCTGATGTTCTCCCTCTACGTCCCCCAGATCTTATGGTTAGGACGCACCCGTATGACGGGGAGGCTCGGAGCTCTTCCGGGACTCTAGCGTCGCCCCACTCCTGTTGTTACCCCCCTGTGTCTTCCTAGGTCAATTGGGTGAGACAGCCCACCTATAACTGACTGTCCTGCCGTAGGTTCGAAGTTTGGCTTGGAGCTCTATACTTCCTCGGCGTTCCGGCCACCGGTTATGCGCCTCAATAGGATGTTGCCTCGTCTTACAGCATGACTCCTACTGGTATTCTCCTTGTTGCGTTGATCTCGTTTCTCACTCAGCACAATATACCTCGCTTCTTGTCCTTTCTTAGGGTACCACCGCTATATCGTGCAGGCGCGGTCCCGTAACGTTCTCTCTGGTTGCTAGGCCTCTGTCAGGATCCCACCCCTGACAGGGACCCCTCTGAATCTTCCCCTACAACACCCTCTGCCACAAGGTGTTGCCTGGTTCCAACCCAGTCAGCTTTCTCTCTAACTTCCTGCCTAACCCCCAGTTTTACCAGATTGTGAGGAGTGGCCTAATACATAGAACCCTTAGCTCCCCCTGGAGGCCAGACTGTGAAATGTATTGGTGTCTGTGATACCTGGTCAGATGAACTCCTTCAGTGCCATCAGACGTACCATAGCCCCCCTTAGTGGCGGAGCTACAGTACTGCAACGACCAGGACTCTGGGGCGCTGCACTCCCCCCCGGTTAAATCCAGTACTCCTGGACTGGGAAGAAAACAACAATACATGTCAGCAAAAAGACATACAATTTTGAAATTGCAAGTACAAGTAAACTTTTTAACAGAGCTTCCCTTTATGGGAGGTGAGGACACTTGAACGTTACAAACATGGTTAAATATTTTAAATAACTTTTCTTACCCAACCGGGTATTCTACTAAGTGCAAATTTTCGAACAATAATTTAACTTTGCCTTTAAGGACGTACTTGCTAAATCCACTAAAGACCCTCTTATAAAACATTATAATGCTAATCAACTTTTATGCATTCTCCTTCTTTACATCGGCAGGACCGCCTGTCCTAACTGCTCCAGACCTACTGCCTCTCCTTTCGGTCACAGGACCGCCCCTTTCTGCCCGGGCCTACTGTCTTTCTACTACTATACACAGTATAGAACATATCATCCATCTTTCAGTTCAGGATTACTGAGCCATCTCTGTATGGCTCCTAAGAGGACTCACCACTAACCCCTACGGGTTCACTTCCTGTCCTCATTTTCTAGCACATTATTAAACATTTTCTATTAAATAAAACATTAAACTTCCTTCATTACTTTCTTACTGACATGTATGCAGGACGCTATGTCTACCCCTACGGGTCTGCTGCATCTTTCTTCTAGCTTTCACCTTTACAGGACTTTATTTCAGAGCACATTACCAACATTTCTTACAGTCAACTAGTTAGTTACATTTAACTTCTTCTTTCAAGACATTATTGCCATTTAACCATCTCAAGGCAACACTGTTCATAAGTGCAATATGTGAACATTCCTTTTAAGAGGGAACCAAGTCTCTATGAGGTAGTGCAACTTTTCAAGCTGCAAGTCTGTTTGCAGTAAGGACTCCGGTGCTGGTTCCAAGACCAGTGTCTTCGCAAAGAGTCCTTTCCTTGTATAAAACCAGTAGAGAGCACCTTTAAGAAGGTGCAAACTATGTACAAAAAGTTTGTAATCATGCATTGTTCATGATTCAGCAGTTCTTTCAATGATGAATAAACAGGAGACAAAAACAAAAAGCAGAAGAAGGGATCCCGGGTAAACAAAGGGATCCCTTTAAGAGTTAACCCTAAACGGGTATAAAGCGGCAAAAAGCAGGGAAACAAACAGTTAACTATTTACATATCCATGGCATCGAGGTTTACTCTCGCTCTGGCGGCCGTAGCTCCGCATAGACCTCGCTCGGCACGGTGATCGGCGAGATCGGAGCCTTTAAGAAGTGCCCCATACCCATGGCCCGATCCCAGGGTGTAAAGCGCCGGAGTCTATAGGTCCCAGGGAGAGGGGGTACCGCGACGGGGCCTATCAGCAGGTCCTCTGCTGGCGGGGCAGGGTCATTCTTCATACCTGCTTCAGATGCGGTCCCTCCGGTGCCGATCTGCTCCGTCTCCGCTGGGGTCTGGAATGCTAGTTGCAGGGCCTTGCGCTGCGGCGTTGTCATCTCCGTTTGCAGCATCTCGCTTTCCGGCAGAGCCTTGCTTTCTGGCTTCGGAGTGCTGGAACTTCTTTCTTGCTCCGGACCAGACGAGGCTGCCGACAGACGTCTGGTGAGGCTCCCGATGAAGGTCTTCTTCCACCCGGCCTCAGTGCTCAGCTGCGTCCGCAGGAGTTGGTTGCTGAGCTCATCCACTCCGGCCGGCAGGAAGTCAGTATCAGCGGTGGAGGCCTGGTCACGGTGTCCCTCCGGGTAGCTGGGGGAGTCCTCTGCTCCGACCCCACGCTCCGGTTCCGGGCAGCTCGCCATGGCGTCCTCCACGTGGTTCGCTTCTTCTTCCTCGTCCTTTTCCCGCTCTCTCCTTCGTGGGCGGTTTCGTTTCCTCTGCCTCCGCCCACCATTGAGAATCAGGAGGCGGATCTCGGCTGCTGACGGACACGTCCTCACGGTGCAGAAATACTTAGACTGGGCGGCCATTGTCTTTCGCGCTCTTCAGCTTGTTTACGCCCACTTCCACGCCCCTCTTCTTCTCCTGCGCTCTCCTCAGCGTTGTAATGGCGGCAGTTTTGGCAGGAACTTCTGGCGGCAAGTGGCAATACACAGTCTTTGCAATAAGTCACAGTCCAAGCACAACAAATCACAGTTCCAAGGCACACATGACCTGATTCTTCAGGCTTAAATAGATCCTGTTCGTGACGCCAAAATTGCAGCGCCCCCACTGCCACAGGGCCGAGGGGTACCCGGTACCGGGCCTCTGAGTCTCTGTTCTGGGATTGTCACGGTGGCTAGACCCGGTCCGTGACCCTGCTGAGGGGCGCCCAATGATAGGTGTGCGGGATGGTGATGATGTTGTAGTGGTGCGGTGCAGGTTGCAGTAAATAACGAGGACACCAGGTTGCAGTCTCTTTACCTCTATACTGAAGGCTTCAGGGTCCTCAATCCGGAATACGGTTCACCGGGCTGCGCAAGCCTGGTCGGTCCGATGGCACCTCCAGAGTTCCCTTTGCAGGTGGAAATCTGTGCCTACCTGCTAGCGCTTGTGTGTTGTAGTCCTTCCCTGCTGAGCACCACGGGATAGTCCTCACAACTGTTGTGTCTGTTTCTGAAGTTCCCTCACAACTCGATTCTGATGTTCTTCTTCGTCCCCCCAGATGATATGGCTAGGACGCACCCGTATGACGGGTAGGCTCGGAGCTCTTCCAGGACTCTAGCGTCGCCCCACTCCTGTTGTTAACCCCCTGTGTCTTCCTAGGTCAATTGGGTGAGACAGCCCGCCTATAACTGACTGTCCTGCCGTAGGTTCGAAGTTTGGCTTGGAGCTCTATACTTCCTCGGCGTTCCGGCCACCGGTTATGCGCCTCAATAGGATGTTGCCTCGTCTTACAGCACGACTCCTACTGGTATTCTCCTTGTTGCGTTGATCTCGTTTCTCACTCAGCACAATATACCTCGCTTCTTGTCCTTTCTTAGGGTACCGCCGGTATATCGTGCAGGCGCGGTCCCGTAACGTTCTCTCTGGTTGCTAGGCCTCTGTCAGGATCCCACCCCTGACAGGGACCCCTCTGAATCTTCCCCTACAACACCCTCTGCCACAAGGTGTTGCCTGGTTCCAACCCAGTCAGCTTTCTCTCTAACTTCCTGCCTAACCCCCAGTTTTACCAGATTGTGAGGAGTGGCCTAATAAATAGAACCCTTAGCTCCCCCTGGAGGCCAGACTGTGAAATGTATTGGTGTCTGTGATACCTGGTCAGATGAACTCCTTCAGTGCCATCAGACGTACCATAGCCCCCCTTAGTGGCGGAGCTACAGTACTGCAACGACCAGGACTCTGGGGCGCTGCAAAACCACCGCGGTTTTCAACTGCGGGTTTTCCAAACCCGCAGCTGAAAAATCCGCAGCAAAAAAAGGATAGTGTGAACAAGCCCTTAGGAGGTGCTGGTCAGGTTTGTGACTGCCTCCAGCCTGACTCTGCACTCCTCCCATTGACCAGCAGGTGATTTTCATCAGTTCTACTTGCCCATTTGAATTGTAGGCTCATGGCCCGAGAGAGACAAGTTTGTCCATTTAACTGTAGGTTGATAGCCCAAGAGAGGCATGTACACTAGAACAGGGACCCATCAGAGAGAGGTCACCATTGCCATGGTTGATGGACAAACATAAATTGCCAGTTTATGCGCTAAGAACTTTCATTTTTGTAGGTTCATCTTACTGAGGAGTAACACAGTCTAGATTTAATGTTTTTAGTGTTTTCACATAGCTTGGCTTATGCAGAGGTTGCTGTGTTTTCTTTTTCTGTCTGTCTATCTATCCATCCCTCTATCTCTTTAACTAAGCCTTTATTTCATTTTTTTCAACTACCTTTAAACAGCATTCATTGCAGGTGAAAATCGCAATAAAAAAGCGGTAAAAACGCAGCATGTGCACACATCTGGGAGATTTTAAGTTACCGGAGTTCACAGCCTCCAGATATCCCTGCAGCAGGGAACTCCAGTAACCTTAAAGTTTCCCTTAAAGGCTCTCTTAGGGTTTCTCGACCTCATAGCTGCCAGGAGATCCAGTGGCTGTGAACTCTGGTAACTTTAAGAGTCTTCATAGGCTGTTACACCAGCACACACCCCTGGATCTCGCAGTGCTCTGCGATTGCCGGCAATGTCTGTGACCAGCGGTGACTTCAGTAAGGTTACTGTTGTGAATTTGCTTTTTGCTCCCTCTAGTGGTTACTAGTTTTTTGACTCTGGTTTTTCTGTCATTCCTTTTATCCGCACCTGGGTCGTTAGTTAGGGGTGTTGCTATATAAGCTCCCTGGACCTTCAGTTCAATGCCTGGCAACGTAGTTATCAGAGCTAGTCTGCTGTGCTCTTGTCTACTGATCCTGGTTCCAGTTATATCAGCTAAGTCTGCCTTTTGCTTTTTGCTATTTGTTTTGGTTTTGTATTTTTGTCCAGCTTGTTCCAAATCTATATCCTGACCTTTGCTGGAAGCTCTAGGGGGCTGGTGTTCTCCCCCCGGACCGTTAGACGGTTCGGGGGTTCTTGAATTTCCAGTGTGGATTTTGATAGGGTTTTTGTTGACCATATAAGTTACCTTTCTTTATTCTGCTATCAGTAAGCTGGCCTCTCTGTGCTAAACCTGATTCATTTCTGTGTTTGTCATTTCCTCTTACCTCACCGTCATTATTTGTGGGGGGCTTCTATCCAGCTTTGGGGTCCCCTTCTCTGGAGGCAAGAAAGGTCTTTGTTTTCCTCTACTAGGGGTAGCTAGATTCTCCGGCTGGCGCGTGTCATCTAGAATCAACGTAGGAATGATCCCCGGCTACTTCTAGTGTTGGCGTTAGGAGTAGATATATGGTCAACCCAGTTACCACTGCCCTATGAGCTGGATTTTTGTATTCTGCAGACTCCCACGTTCCTCTGAGACCCTCGCCATTGGGGTCATAACAGTTTGCCAGGCCAGTATTAAATGTTTAATGCATTGCAGAAGAGGGATTATAAGAAAGAAGATTCTGAGTTTTTTTTTTTTTTTCTTCTTTCCCTTTACCTCAGAGTGGCTATGCTTGCTGCAGACATGAATGTCCAGACCTTGATTACAAGTGTGGACCAGCTGGCTACTCGTGTGCAGGGCATACAAGACTATGTTATCAGAAATCCTAGGTCAGAACCTAAAATACCGATTCCTGAACTGTTTTCCGGAGACAGGTTTAAGTTTAGGAATTTCGTGAATAATTGTAAATTGTTTTTGTCCCTGAGACCCTGTTCATCAGGAGATTCTGCTCAGCAAGTAAAAATTGTGATTTCGTTCTTACGGGGCGACCCTCAGGATTGGGCTTTTTCGCTGGCGCCAGGAGATCCGGCATTGGCTGATATTGATGCGTTTTTTCTGGCGCTCGGTTTACTTTATGAGGAACCCAATCTTGAGATTCAGGCAGAAAAGGCCTTGCTGGCTATGTCTCAGGGGCAGGACGAGGCTGAAGTGTATTGCCAAAAATTTCGGAAATGGTCCGTGCTGACACATTGGAACGAGTGTGCACTGGCCGCTAATTTTAGAAATGGCCTTTCTGAAGCCATTAAGAATGTTATGGTGGGTTTTCCCATTCCCACAGGTCTGAATGATACTATGGCACTGGCTATTCAAATTGACCGGCGGTTGCGGGAGCGCAAAACCGCAAATTCCCTCATGGTGTTGTCTGAACAGACACCTAATTCGGTGCAATGTGATAGAAAAACCGCAAATTCCCTCATGGTGTTGTCTGAACAGACACCTGATTTAATGCAATGTGATAGAATCCTGACTAGAAATGAGCGGAAAATTCATAGACGCCGGAATGGCTTGTGCTACTACTGTGGTGATTCTACACATGTTATCTCAGCATGCTCTAAACGTATAGCTAAGGTTGTTAGTCCTGTCACCGTTGGTAATTTGCAACCTAAATTTATTCTGTCTGTAACTTTGATTTGCTCACTGTCATCTTATCCTGTCATGGCGTTTGTAGATTCAGGTGCTGCCCTGAGTCTCATGGATCTGTCATTTGCTAAGCGCTGTGGTTTTACTCTTGAACCATTAGAAAATCCTATTCCTCTTAGGGGTATTGATGCTACACCATTGGCAGCAAATAAACCGCAGTATTGGACACAGGTTACCATGTGCATGACTCCTGAACACCGCGAGGTGATACGTTTCCTGGTTTTACATAAAATGCATGATTTGGTTGTTTTAGGGCTGCCATGGTTACAGACCCATAATCCAGTCCTGGACTGGAAGGCTATGTCAGTCTCAAGTTGGGGCTGTCGTGGTATTCATGGGGATTCCCTGCCTGTGTCTATTGCTTCTTCTACGCCTTCGGAAGTTCCGGAGTATTTGTCTGATTATCAGGATGTCTTCAGTGAGTCTGAGTCCAGTGCACTGCCTCCTCATAGGGACTGTGACTGTGCTATAGATTTGATCCCAGGCAGTAAATTTCCTAAGGGAAGACTGTTTAATCTGTCGGTACCTGAACATACCGCTATGCGTTCATATATCAAGGAGTCTCTGGAGAAAGGACATATTCGTCCGTCTTCTTCCCCTCTTGGTGCGGGATTCTTTTTTGTGGCAAAAAAGGACGGATCTTTGAGACCTTGTATTGATTATCGGCTTTTAAATAAGATCACTGTCAAATTTCAGTATCCTTTACCGCTGTTGTCTGACTTGTTTGCCCGGATTAAGGGTGCCAAGTGGTTCACCAAGATAGACCTTCGTGGTGCGTACAACCTTGTGCGCATTAAGCAAGGTGATGAATGGAAAACCGCATTCAATACGCCCGAGGGTCATTTTGAGTACTTGGTGATGCCTTTTGGGCTCTCCAATGCGCCTTCAGTTTTTCAGTCCTTTATGCATGACATTTTCCGGAAGTATCTGGATAAATTTTTGATTGTTTATCTGGATGATATTTTGGTTTTTTCTGATAATTGGGATTCGCATGTGGAGCAGGTCAGGTTGGTCTTTAAAATTTTGCGTGAAAATTCTTTGTTTGTCAAGGGCTCAAAGTGTCTCTTTGGTGTACAGAAGGTTCCCTTTTTGGGGTTCATTTTTTCCCCTTCTGCTGTGGAGATGGACCCAGTCAAGGTCCGAGCTATTCTTGATTGGACTCAGCCCTCGTCAGTTAAGAGTCTTCAGAAGTTCTTGGGCTTCGCTAACTTCTACCGTCGTTTTATTGCTAATTTTTCTAGCATTGTGAAACCTTTGACGGATATGACCAAGAAGGGCTCCGATGTAGCTAACTGGGCTCCTGCTGCCGTGGAGGCTTTCCAGGAGTTGAAACGCCGGTTTACTTCGGCGCCTGTTTTGTGCCAGCCTGACGTCTCACTTCCCTTTCAGGTTGAGGTGGATGCTTCGGAGATTGGGGCAGGGGCCGTTTTGTCGCAGAGGGGCCCTGGTTGCTCTGTTATGAAACCTTGTGCCTTTTTCTCTAGGAAGTTTTCGCCTGCCGAGCGAAATTATGATGTGGGCAATCGGGAGTTGTTGGCCATGAAATGGGCATTTGAGGAGTGGCGTCATTGGCTCGAGGGTGCTAAGCATCGTGTGGTGGTCTTGACTGATCACAAAAATCTGATGTATCTCGAGTCTGCTAAACGCCTTAATCCGAGACAGGCCCGCTGGTCATTGTTTTTCTCCCGCTTTGATTTTGTTGTCTCGTATTTACCAGGTTCAAAGAATGTGAAGGCCGATGCTCTTTCTAGGAGCTTTGTGCCTGATGCTCCTGGAGTCGCTGATCCTGTTGGTATTCTTAAAGATGGAGTTATCTTGTCAGCTATTTCTCCGGATCTGCGACGTGTGTTGCAGAGATTTCAGGCTGATAGGCCTGAGTCTTGTCCACCTGACAGACTGTTTGTCCCGGATAAGTGGACCGGCAGAGTCATTTCCGAGGTTCATTCCTCGGTGTTGGCAGGTCACCCGGGAATTTTTGGCACCAGAGATCTGGTGGCCAGATCCTTTTGGTGGCCTTCCTTGTCAAGGGATGTGCGGTCATTTGTGCAGTCCTGTGGGACTTGTGCTCGAGCTAAGCCTTGCTGTTCTCGTGCCAGCGGTTTGCTCTTGCCCTTGCCTGTCCCGAAGAGACCTTGGACACATATCTCCATGGATTTCATTTCTGATCTTCCGCTATCTCAGGGCATGTCCGTTATCTGGGTGATATGTGATCGCTTCTCCAAGATGGTCCATTTGGTTCCTTTGCCTAAGCTGCCTTCCTCTTCCGATCTGGTTCCTGTGTTTTTCCAGAACGTGGTTCGTTTGCACGGCATCCCTGAGAATATTGTGTCAGACAGAGGATCCCAGTTCGTTTCCAGGTTCTGGCGATCCTTTTGTAGTAGGATGGGCATTGATTTGTCGTTTTCGTCTGCTTTCCACCCTCAGACTAATGGACAGACGGAGCGAACCAATCAGACTTTGGAGGCTTATTTGAGGTGTTTTGTCTCTGCTGATCAGGACGATTGGGTGACATTCTTGCCGTTGGCTGAGTTTGCCCTTAATAATCGGGCTAGTTCCGCCACCTTGGTTTCGCCTTTTTTCTGCAACTCTGGTTTCCATCCTCGCTTTTCTTCGGGTCATGTGGAGCCTTCTGACTGTCCTGGGGTGGATTCTGTGGTGGATAGGTTGCAGCAGATCTGGAATCATGTGGTGGACAACTTGAAGTTGTCACAGGAGAAGGCTCAGCGCTTTGCCAACCGCCGCCGCGGTGTGGGTCCCCGACTACGCGTTGGGGATTTGGTATGGCTTTCTTCCCGCTTTGTTCCTATGAAGGTCTCCTCTCCCAAATTTAAACCTCGTTTTATTGGGCCTTACAAGATATTGGAAATCCTTAATCCTGTATCTTTTCGTCTGGATCTTCCTGTGTCGTTTGCTATTCACAATGTATTTCATAGGTCCTTGTTGCGGCGGTACATTGTGCCTGTAGTTCCTTCTGCTGAGCCTCCTGCTCCGGTGTTGGTTGAGGGCGAGTTGGAGTACGTGGTGGAGAAGATCTTGGATTCTCGCCTCTCCAGGCGGAGGCTTCAGTACCTGGTCAAGTGGAAGGGCTATGGTCAGGAGGATAATTCCTGGGTGGTCGCCTCTGATGTTCATGCGGCCGATTTAGTTCGTGCCTTTCATGCCGCTCATCCTGATCGCCCTGGTGGTCGTGGTGAGGGTTCGGTGACCCCTCACTAAGGGGGGGGTACTGTTGTGAATTTGCTTTTTGCTCCCTCTAGTGGTTACTAGTTTTTTGACTCTGGTTTTTCTGTCATTCCTTTTATCCGCACCTGGGTCGTTAGTTAGGGGTGTTGCTATATAAGCTCCCTGGACCTTCAGTTCAATGCCTGGCAACGTAGTTATCAGAGCTAGTCTGCTGTGCTCTTGTCTACTGATCCTGGTTCCAGTTATATCAGCTAAGTCTGCCTTTTGCTTTTTGCTATTTGTTTTGGTTTTGTATTTTTGTCCAGCTTGTTCCAAATCTATATCCTGACCTTTGCTGGAAGCTCTAGGGGGCTGGTGTTCTCCCCCCGGACCGTTAGACGGTTCGGGGGTTCTTGAATTTCCAGTGTGGATTTTGATAGGGTTTTTGTTGACCATATAAGTTACCTTTCTTTATTCTGCTATCAGTAAGCGGGCCTCTCTGTGCTAAACCTGATTCATTTCTGTGTTTGTCATTTCCTCTTACCTCACCGTCATTATTTGTGGGGGGCTTCTATCCAGCTTTGGGGTCCCCTTCTCTGGAGGCAAGAAAGGTCTTTGTTTTCCTCTACTAGGGGTAGCTAGATTCTCCGGCTGGCGCGTGTCATCTAGAATCAACGTAGGAATGATCCCCGGCTACTTCTAGTGTTGGCGTTAGGAGTAGATATATGGTCAACCCAGTTACCACTGCCCTATGAGCTGGATTTTTGTATTCTGCAGACTCCCACGTTCCTCTGAGACCCTCGCCATTGGGGTCATAACAGGTTACCATCGGTTACAGATGCTGTTTCCTTTGCCATCACACAGCATCTGTGACCAGCGGTAACCTTCCTGACGTCACCGCTGCCAGCTCTTGCGCTACCCTCAGCATGAGAACCAGCAGCAGCTGCTACAGCACATCAAGCTTTGTTCTGAGAACGAGGCTTTATACGCTGCTGACATTACAGCGGTGATCGTGGTGACGTGGACTACCCCAGACGTGCGCGGGACCCTTACTTTCCAATAAATGCGTGAATGAGGGGAATTGTCAGGGGACGTCTTATAGACACCTTTTTTGTGTGTTTTTTTTTTTTCTTAAATCAAGCAAAAAAGGCAGCACACTGCAGCGCTAACACATGCAAACATGAAACACGGAAATTGAACTGCATTACTGCACTAGAAATATGAAAAATGAGAGCGTTTAGCGCATAAAAAAGGCCAATTTTATGTGTACCTGGTAGCCACTTTACGGCTGCCTTTTTTGCTTGACTGTATAAGAGTTGGTGACTCAAAGGTTCAGCACCTGTTCACACTTAATCTATGTTTGGATGTGACGGTCAGTTTTTTCAAATTTTTTTTTTTTTTTAAATAACTAATCTGCCAGTTGTAAATGCTTAATAAATATTCACTGCTTTCCCCACCCATTGCTCGGCGCCCAGAATTGGGTGGGGGAAGCAGTGAATATTCCTTTTATCCTCTGATTTCAGAGGTCAGTGTGCAGAGCATCGGGTCCCAGGTCTTGGATAGACCCGATGACATGAGATGCGTCCGGCCAACCACAGTAATGCCAGTAGCCAACATGGCTACTGCAATATTGGGTATAGCAGGCAATCCTCACATGTTGATTGGCTGTCTAATAGCCTTGAAACATGCGGTACAGGAATTCGAGCATTGTGCTAGAGCACCCCCATGCTAGGCCGAGAAACAAGCGTGCCCGAGCACCATAATGCTTGATGGAGTAACTAGCAGTGCCGAGCACCCTAATGCTCGATGGGGTAACTAGCAGTGCCGAGCACCCTAATGCTCGATGGAGTAACTAGCAGTGCCGAGCACCCTAATGCTCGATGGAGTAACTAGCAGTGCTGAGCACCCTAATGCTCGATGGGGTAACTAGCAGTGCCGAGCACCCTAATGCTCGATGGAGTAACTAGCAGTGCCGAGCACCCTAATGCTCGATGGAGTAACTAGCAGTGCCGAGCGCCCTAATGCTCGATGGAGTAACTAGCAGTGCCGAGCACCCTAATGCTCGATGGAGTAACTAGCAGTGCCGAGCGCCCTAATGCTCGATGGAGTAACTAGCAGTGCCGAGCACCCTAATGCTCGATGGAGTAACTAGCAGTGCCGAGGACCCTAATGCTCGATGGAGTAACTAGCAGTGCCGAGCACCCTAATGCTCGATGGAGTAACTAGCAGTGCCGAGCACCCTAATGCTCGATGGAGTAACTAGCAGTGCCGAGCACCCTAATGCTCGATGGAGTAATTAGCAGTGCCGAGCACCCTAATGCTCGATGGAGTAACTAGCAGTGCCGAGCGCCCTAATGCTCGATGGAGTAACTAGCACTGCCGAGCGCCCTAATGCTCGATGGAGTAACTAGCAGTGCCGAGCGCCCTAATGCTCGATGGAGTAACTAGCAGTGCCGAGCGCCCTAATGCTCGATGGAGTAACCAGCAGTGCCGAGCGCCCTAATGCTCGATGGAGTAACTAGCAGTGCCGAGCGCCCTAATGCTCGATGGAGTAGCTATCAGTGCCGAGCACCCTAATGCTCGATGGAGTAACTAGCAGTGCTGAGCACCCTAATGCTCGATGGAATAACCAGCAGTGCCGAGCACCCTAATGCTCGATGGAGTAACTAGCAGTGCCGAGCACCCTAATGCTCGATGGAGTAACTAGCAGTGCCGAACGCCCTAATGCTCGATGGAGTAGCTATCAGTGCCGAGCACCCTAATGCTCGATGGAGTGACTAGCAGTGCCGAGCACCCTAATGCTCGATGGAGTAACTAGCAGTGCCGAGCGCCCTAATACTCGATGGAGTAGCTATCAGTGCCGAGCACCCTAATGCTCGATGGAGTAACTAGCAGTGCCGAGCGCCCTAATGCTCGATGGAGTAACTAGCAGTGCCGAGCGCCCTAATGCTCGATGGAGTAACTAGCACTGCCGAGCGCCCTAATGCTCGATGGAGTAACTAGCAGTGCCGAGCACCCTAATGCTCGATGGAGTAACCAGCAGTGCCGAGCGCCCTAATGCTCGATGGAGTAACTAGCAGTGCTGAGCACCATAATGCTCGATGGAGTAACTAGCAGTGCCGAGCACCCTAATGCTCGATGGAGTAACTAGCAGTGCCGAGCACCCTAATGCTCGATGGAGTAACTAGCAGTGCCGAGCACCCTAATGCTCGATGGAGTAATTAGCAGTGCCGAGCACCCTAATGCTCGATGGAGTAGCTATCAGTGCCGAGCACCCTAATGCTCGATGGAGTAACTAGCAGTGCTGAGCACCCTAATGCTCGATGGAATAACCAGCAGTGCCGAGCACCCTAATGCTCGATGGAGTAACTAGCAGTGCCGAGCACCCTAATGCTCGATGGAGTAACTAGCAGTGCCGAACGCCCTAATGCTCGATGGAGTAGCTATCAGTGCCGAGCACCCTAATGCTCGATGGAGTGACTAGCAGTGCCGAGCACCCTAATGCTCGATGGAGTAACTAGCAGTGCCGAGCGCCCTAATACTCGATGGAGTAGCTATCAGTGCCGAGCACCCTAATGCTCGATGGAGTAACTAGCAGTGCCGAGCGCCCTAATGCTCGATGGAGTAACTAGCAGTGCCGAGCGCCCTAATGCTCGATGGAGTAACTAGCACTGCCGAGCGCCCTAATGCTCGATGGAGTAACTAGCAGTGCCGAGCACCCTAATGCTCGATGGAGTAACTAGCAGTGCCGAGCACCCTAATGCTCGATGGAGTAACTAGCAGTGCTGAGTGCCCTAATGCTTGATGGAGTAACTAGCAGTGCCGAGCACCCTAATGCTCGATGGTGTAACTAGCAGTGCCGAGCGCCCTAATGCTCGATGGAGTAGCTATCAGTGCCGAGCACCCTAATGCTCGATGGAGTGACTAGCAGTGCCGAGCACCCTAATGCTCGATGGAATAACCAGCAGTGCTGAGCACCCTAATGCTCGATGGAGTAGCTATCAGTGCCGAGCACCCTAATGCTCGATGGGGTAACTAGCAGTGCCGAGCACCCTAATGCTCGATGGAGTAACTAGCAGTGCCGAGCACCCTAATGCTCGATGGAGTAACTAGCAGTGCTGAGCACCCTAATGCTCGATGGAGTAACTAGCAGTGCCGAGCGCCCTAATGCTCGATGGAGTAACTAGCAGTGCCGAGCACCCTAATGCTCGATGGAGTAACTAGCAGTGCCGAGCGCCCTAATGCTCGATGGAGTAACTAGCAGTGCCGAGGACCCTAATGCTCGATGGAGTAACTAGCAGTGCCGAGCACCCTAATGCTCGATGGAGTAACTAGCAGTGCCGAGCACCCTAATGCTCGATGGAGTAACTAGCAGTGCCGAGCGCCCTAATGCTCGATGGAGTAACTAGCAGTGCTGAGCACCATAATGCTCGATGGAGTAACTAGCAGTGCCGAGCACCCTAATGCTCGATGGAGTAACTAGCAGTGCCGAGCACCCTAATGCTCGATGGAGTAACTAGCAGTGCCGAGCACCCTAATGCTCGATGGAGTAATTAGCAGTGCCGAGCACCCTAATGCTCGATGGAGTAGCTATCAGTGCCGAGCACCCTAATGCTCGATGGAGTAACTAGCAGTGCTGAGCACCCTAATGCTCGATGGAATAACCAGCAGTGCCGAGCACCCTAATGCTCGATGGAGTAACTAGCAGTGCCGAGCACCCTAATGCTCGATGGAGTAACTAGCAGTGCCGAACGCCCTAATGCTCGATGGAGTAGCTATCAGTGCCGAGCACCCTAATGCTCGATGGAGTGACTAGCAGTGCCGAGCGCCCTAATGCTCGATGGAGTAGCTATCAGTGCCGAGCACCCTAATGCTCGATGGAGTAACTAGCAGTGCCGAGCGCCCTAATACTCGATGGAGTAGCTATCAGTGCCGAGCACCCTAATGCTCGATGGAGTAACTAGCAGTGCCGAGCGCCCTAATGCTCGATGGAGTAACTAGCAGTGCCGAGCGCCCTAATACTCGATGGAGTAACTAGCACTGCCGAGCGCCCTAATGCTCGATGGAGTAACTAGCAGTGCCGAGCACCCTAATGCTCGATGGAGTAACCAGCAGTGCCGAGCGCCCTAATGCTCGATGGAGTAACTAGCAGTGCTGAGCACCATAATGCTCGATGGAGTAACTAGCAGTGCCGAGCGCCCTAATGCTCGATGGAGTAACTAGCAGTGCCGAGCGCCCTAATGCTCGATGGAGTAACTAGCAGTGCCGAGCACCCTAATGCTCGATGGAGTAACCAGCAGTGCCGAGCGCCCTAATGCTCGATGGAGTAACTAGCAGTGCTGAGCACCATAATGCTCGATGGAGTAACTAGCAGTGCCGAGCACCCTAATGCTCGATGGAGTAACTAGCAGTGCCGAGCACCCTAATGCTCGATGGAGTAACTAGCAGTGCCGAGCACCCTAATGCTCGATGGAGTAATTAGCAGTGCCGAGCACCCTAATGCTCGATGGAGTAGCTATCAGTGCCGAGCACCCTAATGCTCGATGGAGTAACTAGCAGTGCTGAGCACCCTAATGCTCGATGGAATAACCAGCAGTGCCGAGCACCCTAATGCTCGATGGAGTAACTAGCAGTGCCGAGCACCCTAATGCTCGATGGAGTAACTAGCAGTGCCGAACGCCCTAATGCTCGATGGAGTAGCTATCAGTGCCGAGCACCCTAATGCTCGATGGAGTGACTAGCAGTGCCGAGCACCCTAATGCTCGATGGAGTAACTAGCAGTGCCGAGCGCCCTAATACTCGATGGAGTAGCTATCAGTGCCGACCACCCTAATGCTCGATGGAGTAACTAGCAGTGCCAAGCGCCCTAATGCTCGATGGAGTAACTAGCAGTGCCGAGCGCCCTAATGCTCGATGGAGTAACTAGCACTGCCGAGCGCCCTAATGCTCGATGGAGTAACTAGCAGTGCCGAGCACCCTAATGCTCGATGGAGTAACTAGCAGTGCTGAGTGCCCTAATGCTTGATGGAGTAACTAGCAGTGCCGAGCACCCTAATGCTCGATGGTGTAACTAGCAGTGCCGAGCGCCCTAATGCTCGATGGAGTAGCTATCAGTGCCGAGCACCCTAATGCTCGATGGAGTGACTAGCAGTGCCGAGCACCCTAATGCTCGATGGAATAACCAGCAGTGCTGAGCACCCTAATGCTCGATGGAGTAACCAGCAGTGCCGAGCACCCTAATGCTCGATGGAGTAACTAGCAGTGCCGAGCGCCCTAATGCTCGATGGAGTAACCAGCAGTGCCGAGCACCCTAATGCTCGATGGAATCACTAGTAGTGCCGAGCACCCTAATGCTCGATGGAGTAACTAGCAGTGCCGAGCGCCCTAATGCTCGATGGAGTAACTAGCAGTGCCGAGCACCCTAATGCTCGATGGAGTAACTAGCAGTGCCGAGCGCCCTAATGCTCGATGGAGTAACTAGCAGTGCCGAGCGCCCTAATGCTCGATGGAGTAACTAGCAGTGCCGAGCGCCCTAATGCTCGATGGAGTAACCAGCAGTGCCGAGCACCCTAATGCTCGATGGAATCACTAGTAGTGCTGAGCACCCTAATGCTCGATGGAGTAACCAGCAGTGCCGAGCACCCTAATGCTCGATGGAGTAACCAGCAGTGCTGAGCGCCCTAATACTCGATGGAGTAACCAGCAGTGCTGAGCGCCCTAATGCTCGATGGAGTAACCAGCAGTTCCGAGCACCCTAATGATCGATGGAGTAACTAGCAGTGCCGAGCGCCCTAATGCTCGATGGAGTAACTAGCAGTGCCGAGCACCCTAATGCTCGATGGAGTAACTAGCAGTGCCGAGCACCCTAATGCTCGATGGAGAAACCAGCAGTGCTGAGGGCCCTAATACTCGATGGAGTAACTAGCAGTGCTGAGCGCCCCAATGCTCGATGGAGTAACCAGCAGTGCCGAGCGCCCTAATGCTCGATGGAGTAACTAGCAGTGCCGAGCACCCTAATGCTCGATGGAGTAACTAGCAGTGCCGAGCACCCTAATGCTCGATGGAGAAACCAGCAGTGCTGAGGGCCCTAATACTCGATGGAGTAACTAGCAGTGCTGAGCACCCTAATGCTCGATGGAGTAACCAGCAGTGCCAAGCACCCTAATACTCGATGGAGTAACCAGCAGTGCCGAGCACCCTAATGCTCGATGGAATCACTAGTAGTGCCGAGCACCCTAATGCTCGATGGAGTAACCAGCAGTGCTGAGCGCCCTAATGCTCGATGGAGTAACCAGCAGTGCCGAGCGCCCTAATGCTCGATGGAGTAACTAGCAGTGCCAAGCACCCTAATGCTCGATGGAGTAACTATCAGTGCCGAGCGCCCTAATGCTCGATGGAGTAACCAGCAGTGCCGAACGCCCTAATGCTCGATGGAGTAACCAGCAGTGCCGAGCACCCTAATACTCGATGGAGTAACTAGCAGTGCCAAGCACCCTAATACTCGATGGAGTAACCAGCAGTGCCGAGCGCCCTAATGCTCGATGGAGTAACTAGCAGTGCCGAGCGCCCTAATGCTCGATGGAGTAACTAGCAGTGCCAAGCGTCCTAATGCTCGATGGAGTAACTAGCAGTGCCGAGCGCACTAATGCTCGATGGAGTAACTAGCAGTGCCGAGCGCCCTAATGCTCGATGGAGTAACTAGCAGTGCCGAGCGCCCTAATGCTCGATGGAGTAACTAGCAGTGCAGAGCGCCCTAATGCTCAATGGAGTAACTTGCAGTGCCGAGCGCCCTAATGCTCGATGGAGTAACGAGCAGTGCCGAGCACCCTAATGCTCGATGGAGTAACTAGCAGTGCCGAGCGCCCTAATGCTCGATGGAGTAACCAGCAGTGCCGAGCACCCTAATGCTCGATGGAATCACTAGTAGTGCTGAGCACCCTAATGCTCGATGGAGTAACCAGCAGTGCCGAGCACCCTAATGCTCGATGGAGTAACCAGCAGTGCTGAGCGCCGTAATGCTCGATGGAGTAACCAGCAGTGCTGAGCGCCCTAATGCTCGATGGAGTAACCAGCAGTGCCGAGCACCCTAATACTCGATGGAGTAACTAGCAGTGCCAAGCACCCTAATACTCGATGGAGTAACCAGCAGTGCCTAGCGCCCTAATGCACGATGGAGTAACCAGCAGTGCTGAGCACTCTAATGCTTGATGGAGTAACCAGCAGTGCCGAGCACCCTAATGCTCGAAGGAGTAACTAGCAGTGCCGAGCACCCTAATACTCGATGGAGTAACTAGCAGTGCCGAGCACCCTAATACTCGATGGAGTAACCAGCAGTGCCGAGCACCTAATGCTTGATGGAGTAAACAGCAGTGCCGAGCACTCTAATGCTTGATGGAGTAACTAGCAGTGCCGAGCGCCCTAATGCTCGATGGAGTAACTAGCAGTGCCGAGCACCCTAATGCTCGATGCAGTAACTAGCAGTGCCGAGGACCCTAATGCTCGATGGAGTAACTAGCAGTGCCGAGCGCCCTAATGCTCGATGGAGTAACCAGCAGTGCCGAGCACTCTAATGCTCGATGGAGTAACTAGCAGTGCCGAGCGCCCTAATGCTCGATGGAGTAACAAGCAGTGCCGAGCGCCCTAATGCTTGATGGAGTAACTAGCAGTGCCGAGCACCCTAATGCTCGATGGAATCACTAGCAGTGCCGAGCACCCTAATGCTCGATGGAGTATTTAGCAGTGCCGAGCACCCTAATGCTCGATGGAGTAACTAGCAGTGCCGAGCGCCCTAATGCTCGATGGAGTAACTAGCAGTGCCGAGCGCCCTAATGCTCGATGGAGTAACCAGCAGTGCCGAGCGCCCTAATGCTCGATGGAGTAACTAGCAGTGCCGAGCGCCCTAATGCTCGATGGAGTAACTAGCAGTGCCGAGCGCCCTAATGCTCGATGGAATCACTAGCAGTGCCGAGCACCCCAATGCTCGATGGAGTAACTAGCAGTGCCGAGCGCCCTAATGTTTGATGGAGTAACTAGCAGTGCCGAGCACTTTAATGCTCAATGGAGTTACTAGCAGTGCCGAGCGCCCTAATGCTCGATGGAGTAACCAGCAGTGCCGAGCGCCCTAATGCTCGATGGAGTAACTAGCAGTGCCGAGCGCCCTAATGCTCGATGGAATCACTAGCAGTGCCGAGCGCCCTAATGCTCGATGGAGTAACTAGCAGTGCCGAGCGCCCTAATGCTCGATGGAGTAACTAGCAGTGCCGAGCGTCCTAATGCTCGATGGAGTAACTAGCAGTGCCGAGCGCCCTAATGCTCGATGGAGTAACTAGCAGTGCCGAGCGCCCTAATGCTCGATGGAGTAACTAGCAGTGCCGAGCGCCCTAATGCTCGATGGAGTAACTAGCAGTGCAGAGCGCCCTAATGCTCAATGGAGTAACTTGCAGTGCCGAGCGCCCTAATGCTCTATGGAGTAACTAGCAGTGCCGAGCGCCCTAATGCTCGATGGAGTAACTAGCAGTGCCGAGGACCCTAATGCTCGATGGAGTAACTAGCAGTGCCGAGCGCCCTAATGTTTGATGGAGTAACTAGCAGTGCCGAGCGCCCTAATGCTCGATGGAGTAACTAGCAGTGCCGAGCGCCCTAATGCTCGATGGAATCACTAGCAGTGCCGAGCACCCCAATGCTCGATGGAGTAACTAGCAGTGCCGAGCGCCCTAATGTTTGATGGAGTAACTAGCAGTGCCGAGCACTTTAATGCTCGATGGAGTAACTAGCAGTGCCGAGCGCCCTAATGCTCGATGGAGTAACTAGCAGTGCCGAGCGCCCTAATGCTCGATGGAGTAACTAGCAGTGCCGAGCGCCCTAATGCTCGATGGAATCACTAGCAGTGCCGAGCGCCCTAATGCTCGATGGAGTAACTAGCAGTGCCGAGCGCCCTAATGCTCGATGGAGTAACTAGCAGTGCCGAGCGTCCTAATGCTCGATGGAGTAACTAGCAGTGCCGAGCGCCCTAATGCTCGATGGAGTAACTAGCAGTGCCGAGCGCCCTAATGCTCGATGGAGTAACTAGCAGTGCCGAGCGCCCTAATGCTCGATGGAGTAACTAGCAGTGCCGAGCGCCCTAATGCTCGATGGAGTAACTAGCAGTGCCGAGCGCCCTAATGCTCGATGGAGTAACTAGCAGTGCCGAGCGCCCTAATGCTCGATGGAGTATTTAGCAGTGCCGAGCACCCTAATGCTCGATGGAGTAACTAGCAGTGCCGAGCGCCCTAATGCTCGATGGAGTAACTAGCAGTGCCGAGCGCCCTAATGCTCGATGGAGTAACCAGCAGTGCCGAGCGCCCTAATGCTCGATGGAGTAACTAGCAGTGCCGAGCGCCCTAATGCTCGATGGAGTAACTAGCAGTGCCGAGCGCCCTAATGCTCGATGGAATCACTAGCAGTGCCGAGCACCCCAATGCTCGATGGAGTAACTAGCAGTGCCGAGCGCCCTAATGTTTGATGGAGTAACTAGCAGTGCCGAGCACTTTAATGCTCAATGGAGTTACTAGCAGTGCCGAGCGCCCTAATGCTCGATGGAGTAACCAGCAGTGCCGAGTGCCCTAATGCTCGATGGAGTAACTAGCAGTGCCGAGCGCCCTAATGCTCGATGGAATCATTAGCAGTGCCGAGCGCCCTAATGCTCGATGGAGTAACTAGCAGTGCCGAGCGCCCTAATGCTCGATGGAGTAACTAGCAGTGCCGAGCGTCATAATGCTCGATGGAGTAACTAGCACTGCCGAGCGCCCTAATGCTCGATGGAGTAACTAGCAGTGCCGAGCGCCCTAATGCTCGATGGAGTAACTAGCAGTGCCGAGCGCCCTAATGCTCGATGGAGTAACTAGCAGTGCAGAGCGCCCTAATGCTCAATGGAGTAACTTGCAGTGCCGAGCGCCCTAATGCTCTATGGAGTAACTAGCAGTGCCGAGCGCCCTAATGCTCGATGGAGTAACTAGCAGTGCCGAGGACCCTAATGCTCGATGGAGTAACTAGCAGTGCCGAGCGCCCTAATGTTTGATGGAGTAACTAGCAGTGCCGAGCGCCCTAATGCTCGATGGAGTAACTAGCAGTGCCGAGCGCCCTAATGCTCGATGGAATCACTAGCAGTGCCGAGCACCCCAATGCTCGATGGAGTAACTAGCAGTGCCGAGCGCCCTAATGTTTGATGGAGTAACTAGCAGTGCCGAGCACTTTAATGCTCGATGGAGTAACTAGCAGTGCCGAGCGCCCTAATGCTCGATGGAGTAACCAGCAGTGCCGAGCGCCCTAATGCTCGATGGAGTAACTAGCAGTGCCGAGCGCCCTAATGCTCGATGGAATCACTAGCAGTGCCGAGCGCCCTAATGCTCGATGGAGTAACTAGCAGTGCCGAGCGCCCTAATGCTCGATGGAGTAACTAGCAGTGCCGAGCGTCCTAATGCTCGATGGAGTAACTAGCAGTGCCGAGCGCCCTAATGCTCGATGGAGTAACTAGCAGTGCCGAGCGCCCTAATGCTCGATGGAGTAACTAGCAGTGCCGAGCGCCCTAATGCTCGATGGAGTAACTAGCAGTGCCGAGCGCCCTAATGCTCGATGGAGTAACTAGCAGTGCCGAGCGCCCTAATGCTCGATGGAGTAACTAGCAGTGCAGAGCGCCCTAATGCTCAATGGAGTAACTTGCAGTGCCGAGCGCCCTAATGCTCGATGGAGTAACTAGCAGTGCCGAGCGCCCTAATGCTCGATGGAGTAACTAGCAGTGCCGAGCGCCCTAATGCTCGATGGAGTAACTAGCAGTGCCGAGGACCCTAATGCTCGATGGAGTAATTAGCAGTGCCGAGCGCCCTAATGCTCGATGGAGTAACTAGCAGTGCCGAGCACCCTAATGCTCGATGGAGTAACTAGCAGTGCCGAGCACCCTAATGCTCGATGGAGTAACTAGCAGTGCCGAGCGCCCTAATGCTCGATGGAGTAACCAGCAGTGCCGAGCACCCTAATGCTCGATGGAGTAACCAGCAGTGCCGAGCACCCTAATGCTCGATGGAGTAACCAGCAGTGCCGAGCACCCTAATGCTCGATGGAGTAGCTATCAGTGCCGAGGACCCTAATGCTCGATGGAGTAACTAGCAGTGCCGAGCGCCCTAATGCTCGATGGAGTAACTAGCAGTGCCGAGCACCCTAATGCTCGATGGAGTAACTAGCAGTGCCGAGCGCCCTAATGCTCGATGGAGTAACTAGCAGTGCCGAGCGCCCTAATGTTTGATGGAATCACTAGCAGTGCCGAGCACCCCAATGCTCGATGGAGTAACTAGCAGTGCCGAGCGCCCTAATGTTTGATGGAGTAACTAGCAGTGCCGAGCACTTTAATGCTCGATGGAGTAACTAGCAGTGCCGAGCGCCCTAATGCTCGATGGAGTAACCAGCAGTGCCGAGCGCCCTAATGCTCGATGGAGTAACTAGCAGTGCCGAGCGCCCTAATGCTCGATGGAATCACTAGCAGTGCCGAGCGCCCTAATGCTCGATGGAGTAACTAGCAGTGCCGAGCGTCCTAATGCTCGATGGAGTAACTAGCAGTGCCGAGCGCCCTAATGCTCGATGGAGTAACTAGCAGTGCCGAGCGCCCTAATGCTCGATGGAGTAACTAGCAGTGCCGAGCGCCCTAATGCTCGATGGAGTAACTAGCAGTGCAGAGCGCCCTAATGCTCAATGGAGTAACTAGCAGTGCCGAGCGCCCTAATGCTCGATGGAGTAACTAGCAGTGCCGAGCACCCTAATGCTCGATGGAGTAACTAGCAGTGCCGAGGACCCTAATGCTCGATGGAGTAACTAGCAGTGCCGAGCGCCCTAATGCTCGATGGAGTAACTAGCAGTGCCGAGCACCCTAATGCTCGATGGAGTAACTAGCAGTGCCGAGCGCCCTAATGCTCGATGGAGTAACTAGCAGTGCCGAGCGCCCTAATGTTTGATGGAGTAACTAGCAGTGCCGAGCGCCCTAATGCTCGATGGAGTAACTAGCAGTGCCGAGCGCCCTAATGCTCGATGGAATCACTAGCAGTGCCGAGCACCCCAATGCTCGATGGAGTAACTAGCAGTGCCGAGCGCCCTAATGTTTGATGGAGTAACTAGCAGTGCCGAGCGCCCTAATGCTCGATGGAGTAACTAGCAGTGCAGAGCACCCTAATGCTCAATGGAGTAACTAGCAGTGCCGAGCGCCCTAATGCTCGATGGAATCACTAGCAGTGCCGAGCGCCCTAATGCTCGATGGAGTAACAAGCAGTGCCGAGCGCCCTAATGCTCGATGGAGTAACTAGCAGTGCCGAGCGCCCTAATGCTCGATGGAGTAACAAGCAGTGCCGAGCGCCCTAATGCTCGATGGAATCACTAGCAGTGTCGAGCACCCTTGCTCATCACTAATTGATACAAAAGAGTACAGCAGCACACTGTGTGCACCAAGATACCTGCAAACATTCATGATATCAAATGTAAATTGCATTACTGAAATATAGCGCACAAATTGGAAAAGTTATTTTGTAAATATTTTGTTGAACACAGTGTGCTGCTGCACTCTATGGTTGGTCTATCCAAATAACCATCCATCCATCTATCTAATCATCCATCCATCTATCTAATCATCCATCTATCCATCCAACCAACCATTTATCCATCCATCCATCCAACCATCCTCCCATCATTCCATCCAAACATCATTCATCCATTTATCCAACCATCCATCCATGTATACATCCATATATCCAACCATCAGTCCACATTCGTTTATCCAACCATCCATCCATCCACCCATCCATCCATCCTCTCATCAATCCATCCATCCATCTAAACATCCATCCATCCATGTATCCATCCTCCCATCTATCCATCCGTCCATCCTTTCATCAATCCATTCAACCATCCATCCATCCTCCCATCCATCCATTTATCCAACCAAACATTCATCCATCCATCCATCCAACCATCAGTCCACATCCATTCATTCATTCATCCAACCATCCATCCAGCCATCATCCATATATCTCAAAGATAAGCAAATTTATTTGAGTGAAATGTAATTTTCGAATGAAAAAAAACTTGTATTCTCCAGCATTTGTATGTTTTGCAATTCACTCCATGCGAATAAAGCAATATGGCCGCCTGCTGCAGCATGTATTTTGCTAAACTATAGAGGACTGTCAAAAAGTGTGAAAAAGCTAAACAAAACCCCTCAACATTTACCTTCCAGCGTCCCATCCTTCGTGCCTTTTTTTTGCCTTCCCCGGTCACGCGCATGTTCTTTGATCTTCTTCCCTCTGGTCCCGGACTTCCATCTCGGCCAGGTCTTTGACGTCTTAGCACGTGATGACATATGCTGCTGCCGTGTCATGGCGGCATATGTCATCACCGAAGTGCGTCCCGAAGGGCACTGACAGGGCTTAAGGCAACGCACGTCGTAACGTTGTGACATCATGATGTGCGCTGTAAAGGCGCGGTGTGCAGTGACGGGAGAGACCTGGTCGAGCTGGAAGTTCTGGCCCAGAGTGAAGAAGGTTGAAGACGATGTGGAAAAGACGTGCAAAGGTGAAAGGATGTGGTGGAGAGGACCAGACTCTGAGGGCACTGCGACCATGATAAGCAAGTCGCCAGATGTCCAACCGTGTTGGATTTTTTAAAAACTTGCTTGTCATGGTCGCAGTGCCCTCATGATCAGACTGCGACCCTAATCACCATTGATCCAATGGTTTTTCATAGCGCTGCAGATGGACTGAATTTTCTTGTGTACAATGAAAAAAAGTGAGTTAAAATGACATATCCAGCTCTGGTACATCTTCAGCACGCTGCCGCTTCACATCCCATCCAAATCACAGTGATAAAGTGCAGCCGAGTCCAAATTCAGCCTTTGCATGCCATAGGTGCGTGCCTACTAATTATGGCCGGAGCGCGTTCTCACATATGTCCTGTAATTTAACTGTCTGTCCGTGCTCCAAGCAGAGCAGAGGTCACAGCGCGCTGCGCAGCCGAGCTTCCCCCTATACCGAGGCTTCTACTATTCCCATCTCCACCCACTCTGCTCGCTTATACCTCCTAATAGGAAAATAATTCAGAATTATTGGAAGTATATAGAGTTTACCTGTTAGAGAAAGGACTTTCCGATAGGAAATCGTTCTGCCCCCTCAAGAAAAGGCTACTCCTTCAATGGGGTTATTGACCCCCGCTGAGTCCTCTGCATGAGACCACCCTAAATATATACAGACCCTCAACCACATTCACTAAACTGATATAAAACCTCAGACCAGACCTTCAAAAGTAATATAGACCCCAGACCAGACCCTCTACATAAATACAGACCCCAAACCAGACTCTTAAAAATAATACAGACCCCTTTAATTAATGCAGACTGTGAATCAGACAAATATGAAGACTAGACCCCCAAATCTAATCCAGACTCAGGACTAAACCCTTAAAAGTTTTGTAGACCCCAGAACAGACTTTCTAAAAACTGCAGACCCCCAGACCAGACCCTCAAATGTAATATAGACTCCAGGCCAAACTCCTCAAACAAATCCAAATGCCAGACGAGACCCCCCAAATTATTACAGACCCCAGACCAGATGCCCAAAACTAATACAGACCCGAAAAGTAACTTAGACTCCAGGCCAGATCCAAATAAATGCTCCCTAAAAAATAGACCCCCCAAATAAAAAGATAGCCATTAAAGTAATAAAGTCCCCAGACCAGACCCCCAAAATAATTTAGACCTCAGATCGATTCTCTGTACAAATGTGACCCCCTGATGTGCCCCCCATGATAAAGAAGGATCAGGCACCCTAAAATAATACAGATTTCGAATCGGCCTCCCCGAAACCTCCGGACGAAACCATTAATAGCTATGACACCCTGGTCTTTGCTGGTGCTCCCCTCTCTGATATTCCCTGTGGGGTCTTCTGTGCTACCATGCAGACAATACCCGGACCCCTGCCCAAATATCAGTGCCTAGGAGGAGTAATGAGGAGCATTGGGGCTAGGGCAGCACAAAGAATAAGTGGGGTACTCTGAGTTTTGGGGGCTCTTCCTGGAGTCCGGGCTCCCAGGAGTATGGCACCTTTAGGCCCCCTATAGCTGCACCCCTGCCAGTCCGGGCTGTATATAGTAATGTGCCATCACTCTTTTTCTGCTTCGTCATTATCATGGTGCGTTGCCCCCCTGAGAGAGAGGAAGGGGGTCTAATGTAGAAATAATCCTGTTCCACCCATTCAGTTAACGAATAGAGGATGTGGTTTGTCATTTTTCGGTGCAGATCCCTTTATCCATCAGTGCGTTCTGAGAAATGAAGCTGAAGATGTGCCCCCTCCCTCCTGGGATCCTCAGCCGCAATTCCCCTCTGAAAATGAAAAAAAAAAAGTAAAAACCGTCCTTCACCCCCTTCCTCCAAAAAAAGAAAAAAAAATTGGTGCAGCTGCTGAGAGAACAGGCACCAATTGATTGTTGTCACATTCTGAGTGCGGAGGAAAATGCAGAGAGAATGTAATCCAGCTGCCGATGTCCTGTGTCTGCCGGAGAGTAGAGCGCCCATTATGTAGCGGGTCAGATCCTCCATCTATAGAAATGTGGCACAATGGCCGATTGTGTGGCCTGGACGCGAGAACTGGGGCTTATGTATAAGGGTATGGGCTCTGCAATGTGCCCAGGGGTTATGTAAGGCCGGACCCTATACATGGAGGACAATTATCATGTCTGCTCTCTATTCTGGGGAAGTCAAATCATTGTCCTCCAATCCGGTATCTACTGATTTGGTATCTCAGTCCCTGGTGTCTGGTGATTTGGTATCTCAGTCCTGTATCTAGTGATTTGGTATCTCAGTCCCTGGTGTCTGGTGATTTGGTATCTCAGTCCCTGGTGTCTGGTGATTTGGTATCTCAGTCCCTGGTGTCTGGTGATTTCGTATCTCAGTCCTGTATCTAGTGATTTGGTATCTCAGTCCCTGGTATCTGATGATTTGGTATCTCAGTCCCTGGTATCTGGTGATTTGGTATCTCAGTCCATGGTATCTAGTGATTTGGTATCTCAGTCCCTGGTATCTAGTGATTTGGTATCTCAGTCCCTGGTATCTGGTGATTTGGTATCTCAGTCCCTGGTGTCTGGTGATTTCGTATCTCAGTCCTGTATCTAGTGATTTGGTATCTCAGTCCCTGGTATCTGATGATTTGGTATCTCAGTCCCTGGTTGTCTGGTGATTTGGTATCTCAGTCCCTGATTGTCTGGTGATTTCGTATCTCAGTCCTGTATCTAGTGATTTGGTATCTCAGTCCCTGGTATCTGGTGATTTGGTATCTCAGTCCCTGGTATTTAGTAATTTGGCATCTCAGCCCCTGGTATCTAGTGATTTGGTATCTCAGTCCCTGGTGTCTGGTGATTTGGTATCTCAGTCCCTGGTTGTCTGGTGATTTCGTATCTCAGTCCTGTATCTAGTGATTTGGTATCTCAGTCCCTGGTATCTGATGATTTGGTATCTCAGCCCATGGTATTTAGTAATTTGGTATCTCAGCCCCTGGTATCTAGTGATTTGGTATCTCAGTCCCTGGTGTCTTGTGATTTGGTATCTCAGTCCCTGTATCTAGTGATTTGGTATCTCAGCCCCTGGTGTCTAGTGATTTGGTATCTCAGTCCGTGGTGTCTGGTGATTTGGTATCTCAGTCCATGGTATCTAGTGATTTGGTATCTCAGTCCCTGGTACCTGGTGATTTGGTATCTCAGTCCATGGTATCTAGTGATTTGGTATCTCAGTCTCTGGTATCTAGTGATTTGGTATCTCAGTCCCTGTTATCTGGTGATTTGGTATCTCAGTCCCTGGTGTCTGGTGATTTCGTATCTCAGTCCTGTATCTAGTGATTTGGTATCTCAGTCCCTGGTATCTGATGATTTGGTATCTCAGTCCCTGGTTGTCTGGTGATTTGGTATCTCAGTCCCTGGTTGTCTGGTGATTTCGTATCTCAGTCCTGTATCTAGTGATTTGGTATCTCAGTCCCTGGTATCTGATGATTTGGTATCTCAGCCCATGGTATTTAGTAATTTGGCATCTCAGCCCCTGGTATCTATTGATTTGGTATCTCAGTCCCTGGTGTCTGGTGATTTGGTATCTCAGTCCCTGGTTGTCTGGTGATTTCGTATCTCAGTCCTGTATCTAGTGATTTGGTATCTCAGTCCCTGGTGTCTGATGATTTGGTATCTCAGCCCATGGTATTTAGTAATTTGGTATCTCAACCCCTGGTATCTAGTGATTTGGTATCTCAGTCCCTGGTGTCTGGTCATTTAGTACCTCAGTCCCTGGTATCTGGTGATTTGGTATCTCAGTCCCTGGTGTCTGGTAATTTGGTATCTCAGTCCCTGGTATCTGGTCATTTAGTACATCAGTCCCTGGTGTCTGGTGATTTGGTATCAGTCCCTGGTGTCTTGTAATTTGGTATCTCAGTCCCTGTATCTAGTGATTTGGTATCTCAGCCCCTGGTGTCTAGTGATTTGGTATCTCAGTCCCTGGTGTCTGGTGATTTGGTATCTCAGTCCCTGGTGTCTGGTAATTTGGTATCTCAGTCCCTGGTGTCTAGTGATTTGGTATCTCAGTCCCTGGTATCTGGTGATTTGGTATCTCAGTCCCTGGTGTCTTGTGATTTGGTATCTCAGCCCCTGGTGTCTGGTGATTTGGTATCTCAGTCCCTGGTGTCTTGTGATTTGGTATCTCAGTCCCTGTATCTAGTGATTTGGTATCTCAGTCACTGGTATCTGGTGATTTGGTATCTCAGTCCCTGGTGTCTGGTGATTTGGTATCTCAGTCCCTGGTGTCTGGTGATTTGGTATCTCAGTCCCTGGTGTCTGGTGATTTGGTATCTCAGTCCCTGGTGTCTGGTGATTTGGTATCTCAGTCTCTGGTGTCTTGTGATTTGGTACCTCAGTCCCTGGTGTCTTGTGATTTGGTATCTCAGTCCCTGGTGTCTGGTGATTTGGTATCTCAGTCCCTGGTGTCTTGTGATTTGGTATCTCAGCCCCTGGTGTCTGGTGATTTGGTATCTCAGTCCCTGGTGTCTTGTGATTTGGTATCTCAGTCCCTGTATCTAGTGATTTGGTATCTCAGTCACTGGTATCTGGTGATTTGGTATCTCAGTCCCTGGTGTCTGGTGATTTGGTATCTCAGTCCCTGGTGTCTGGTGATTTGGTATCTCAGTCTCTGGTGTCTTGTGATTTGGTACCTCAGTCCCTGGTGTCTTGTGATTTGGTATCTCAGTCCCTGGTGTCTGGTGATTTGGTATCTCAGTCCCTGGTGTCTTGTGATTTGGTATCTCAGTCCCTGTATCTAGTGATTTGGTATCTCAGTCACTGGTATCTGGTGATTTGGTATCTCAGTCCCTGGTGTCTGGTGATTTGGTATCTCAGTCTCTGGTGTCTTGTGATTTGGTATCTCAGTCCCTGTATCTAGTGATTTGGTATCTCAGCCCATGGTATCTAGTGATTTGGTATCTCAGTCCCTGGTATCTGGTGATTTGGTATCCCAATCCGTGGTATTTAATGGTTAATGCCCCACAGCCTGATCTCCAGTAGTTGGTTGCTTCACTTATTAGACCTAATAGTTCAGAACCCTGGCCTCTCACGTTTGATATCTGACTCCTTTTTTTTTTGTCGGATTGGTGCACAATTGTCAGTGTCTCGTTTTTTGTAAAACAAGTTTCTCCTGAGGCCCAAATGCCAACTACCATTTGCCATTTTTAATACAAATGTCTTCATATGTGCCAGTGATGTTTTGGGCCCTCTTGGCCACCAGGACCCTGGTGTGACTGATTCTTCCGTACCCCTTTTAGCAATGCCACCGCATAAGAACCTCTGCCTGATGGAATATTGAGACACTGGCTGATGGCTTACAGCCCTCATCTCTGGTGTCTGGTGGTTGGAGTTACAACTCCTGTTCGCTCTCTTCTCTGGTGCCTGGTGGATGGAGTTACAGCTGCTGCTTGGTCTTGTCTCTGGTGTCTGGTGGTTGGAGGTACAGCTCCTGCTCGCTCTTGTCTCTGGTGCCTAGTGGTTGGAGGTACAGCTCTTGATCTCTATCTCGTCTCTGGTGGTTGGAGTTACAGCTCCTGCTCGCTCTTGTCTCTGGTGCCTAGTGGTTGGAGTTACAGCTCCTGGTCTCTATCTCATCTCTGGTGGTTGGAGTTACAGCTCTTGCTCGCTCTTGTCTCTGGTGCCTAGTGGTTGGAGTTACGGCTCCTTATCTCTATCTCGTGTCTGGTGGTTGGAGTTACAGCACCTGCTTGCTGTCATCTCTGCTGTCTGGTGTTTGGAGTAACAGCTCCTGCTCGCTCATGTCTCTGGTGTGTTATGGTTCGCGTTACAACTCCTGCTTGCTCTCTTCTCTGGTGTCTAGTTGTTGGAGTTACAGTTCCTGCTCTCTCATGTCTATTGGCTGGAGTTACAGCTCCTGCTTGCTCTTGTCTCTGGTGTCTGGTGGTTGGAGTTACAGCTCCTGCTCTCTCTTGTCTCTGGTGTCTGGTAGTTGGAGTTACAGCTCCTGCTCGCTCTCATCTCTGGTGTCTGGTGGTTGGAGTGACAGCTTCTGCTCGCTCTCGTGTCTGGTGGTTGGAGTATCAGTTCCTGCTTGCTCATGTCTCTGGTGTCTTATGGTTGGAGTTACAGCTCCTGCTCGCTCTCATCTCTGGTGTCTGGTGGTTGGAGTGACAGCTTCTGCTCGCTCTCGTGTCTGGTGGTTGGAGTATCAGTTCCTGCTTGCTCATGTCTCTGGTGTCTTATGGTTGGAGTGACAGCTCCTGCTTGCTCTTGTCTTTAGTGTCTTATGCTTGGAGTTACAGCTCCTGCTCTCTCTCATCTCTGGTGTCTGTTGGTTGGATTGACATCTCCCACTCGCTTTTTCTCTGGTGTCTGGAGGTTGAAGTTACAGCTCCCGCTTGTTCTCGTCTCTGGGGTTTGGTGGTTGGAGTTCCTGTTTGCTCTCGTGTCTGTTTGTTGGATTTACAGCTCCTGCTCACTCTCTTCTCTGGTATCTATTGGTTTGTGTTACAGCTACTGCTCATTCTCGTCTTTGGTGTTCGGTGGTTGGTGTTACAGCTCCTGCTCGCTCTCGTCTCTGGTGTCTGGTGGTTGGAGTTACAGCACCTGCTTGCTGTCATCTCTGCTGTCTGGTGTTTGGAGTAACAGCTCCTGCTCGCTCATGTCTCTGGTGTGTTATGGTTCGCGTTACAGCTTCTGCTTGCTCTCTTCTCTGGTGTCTAGTTGTTGGAGTTAAGCTCCTGCTCTCTCGTGTCTATTGGCTGGAGTTACAGCTCCTGCTCTCTCGTGTCTATTGGCTGGAGTTACAGCTCCTTCTCGCTCTTGTCTCTGGTGTCTGGTAGTTGGAATTACAGCTCCTGCTCGCTCTTGTCTCTGGTGTCTGGTGGTTGGAGTTACAGCTCCTGCTCGCTCTTGTCTCTGGTGTCTGGTAGTTGGAGTTACAGCTGCTGCTCGCTCTTGTCTTTGGTGTCCGGTGGCTGGAACTACTACTCCTGCTCACTCTTATCTCTGTTGTCTGGTGGTTGGATTTACAGCTCCTGCTTGCTCTCATCTCTAGTGTCTGTTGATGAATTGACATCTCCTACTCGCTCTTTTCTAAGATGTCTGGTGGTTGGAGTTACAGCTCATGCTTGCTCTTGTCGGTTGTGGTTGGAATTACAGCTACTTCTCGCTTTTATCTTTGGTGTCTGGTGGTTGGAGTTACAATTCCTGCTTTTTCTCTTCTCTGGAAGTTGAAGTTACAGCTCCTACTCTCTTTTGTTGCAGGTGTCTGGCGATTGGAGTTACAGCTCCTGCTTGCTCTCATCTCTGATGCCTGTTGGTTGGATTGACAAATCTCACTTGCTCTTTTCTCTGGTGTGTTGTGGTAGAAGTTGCAGCTCCAGACCAGGCTGGAGCGAGCCGCCCCACCCCCTCCCCAGGGCGGCGTACGTGGAAGCCACCATGACAGGGGGTTTGGAGCAGGAAGAAAGGGGAGTGGGGTTCGCTCTTAGGGGAGGGTTGATTCTGGCCAGAGAGGGTATGGGGTGAGTGGATGGGAGGAGCGGATCACTTCCCGCACTGAGGACCTGTGAGCAGGACGGGTACGACAGCGCTTACCTCATGGCCTCCATAGACCACGTGCTGGCGGAGCTGCGGGCGGCGTCGGCGTCTCAGCCTCCAGGCTGGTTGGAGGCTCAAGTGTCCGGCATCCTCGGCGGCAGCAGTGGCTGCAGCGGTGCAGATCCCCCGGCGGCCGGGCCTGGTGAGCGGCGGTCCAGGCGAGTGCGGCCCCCAGAGCGCCTATCCCCCGACCTCACCCCGGCCCCCAGCGGCGGCGCAGGAGCCCCTCACGGGACCCTCCAGGCCGCGCGCCTGCTCAGAAGTGCCCCAGCAGGCCGCGGTCTGGGAGGAATCCACCAGCCGCGCTGGGGCCCGCGGCGACAGTTGGGCCTTCTCCCCATCACTCCGGGGGGCGGGTCCTTCGCGCGCCAAACCCACCAATGGCCGGAGCGATGTTACGGCGGGCCGCTGTGGTGATGACCAGGCCAGGCGGCCTGCTTCCTGCGGCACCTTGAGATGGCGGGGGAACATCCCAGCGGCGGCGGGCAGCGTCCCTGATCCTGCGGGGCAGCTGGACACGGCCAGGGAGCACAATTCCCCTCATGCACCAGCGGCCGGGCCTGCATCTTTCCGGGTGGCGGCGACAGACGACAGTGCTTCCTACGGCGGGTCCGGGTCCGGGCCTTCAGGACACCAGGCGGCCCCCTCGGTTGCCGCAGTTACCACGGTCCCCTCTGCAGGGGTCGGGTCGGCTGGAGCCACATTGCGGAGTGAAATTCACGTCCGGGAGGGCCTAAGGACGGCTTCAGGATCGGGAGACAGCTGGACGACATCGGCATCTGCGGCTGGGGGGATCACAGTGCCCCTGCGCCTGGTGAGAACTCATCTGTGTATCGTTTGTCCCTGGCGTTTTCGACGCCAACTGTGATTTCTGTAGATCGGGATGGGGGTTCTGTAGAGCGGGGTGATGGAGCCGGTACACGGGTGGTTGGGAGTGGTGAAGGGGTGGGGGAGTTGTTGTCGGGTGTACGAGAGCTGTTGTCACGGTTGGGCAGCAGCAGGTCAGGACTGTCCCCTTTGTCAGCTTGGGCCGGATCGTCCGATGCGGGGTTGGCATTGCCCGGCAGCAGTGTTACAGAGCAGGGCAAGTCGGCTGAGCCGGTATTGGTATCCGTGCAGACCGAAAAAGAGAAAGAAGGGGGCATTCGGCTGGATGATAAGGCACGCGGTGAGGCATATGTTTGCTTTGAAGGGCCATTGGGGGCGCACTTGAAGAAGGAGGTGCGTGATAAGATTTGGAAAGACGAGTACGTTGAGATATTCTCGCTTTTGCCGTTGGAAAAATTTAACCTTGATAAGAGTAAGAAGGAGGATAGTAAAAAGGAGGATGAGGAAAAGCGGCGATGGCGCCTTATTCCTCAGACTTTTGTGAATTGGCTTCAGGCATTCGCAATTTTGGCGAGTGTTATTGGTGAGAAGGCTCCCGAGAATTGCTCCTCCTTGTTCTGTTATATGGATTCTATAGGTGAGGCACATAGGGCCTATGGAGGTCAAGCGTGGTTAAGGTACGACGAGCAGTTTCGGCAGCGGAAGGCAGTTCGTCCTGCGATCCGGTGGGATCAGAAGGACATTGGTTTGTGGTTGCGCGTGATGGCGCCAACGAAGTTTGGTCACTCCTTTCAAAGCGGGACCGGAACTTCCGGCCAAGGCACTTCGCAAGGTTCCTCTTCAGGAACCGGGGGTCAATCGGGACAATCTGGCGTTCAGAAGCATGGTGTGTGCTGGCTGTTTAGCGAGGGCCAGTGTAAGTTCGGAGCAACTTGTAAGTTCAAGCACTTATGCTCGCACTGCAACGGCGCTTCCCACGGAGCTTCCAAATGTTTCAAGAAAAAAGGGAAGCCGGAGGGTAATTCCAAAGGGGGTGATGCCGGTGAGGTTGGACGCGATGGCCCCCTATCTAAATAGGTTCCCGATAGGGAGAGGGCTGAGTTGCTCCGGGCCGGTTTTAGCATTGGTTTTTGCATACCTGCTCCGGCTTTTGTGGTACCACCGAGTTTGAAGAACCTTAGATTGGCTGAGTTGCACGCATCGGTCGTGTCGGAAAAGTTAAGCAAAGAGGTTGCTTCAGGTAGGATGTCTGGACCTTTTCCCGTTCCTCCTGTGGATGACTTGGTGGTGTCACCTTTGGGCGTGGTTCCCAAGAAGGAGCCTAATAAATTTAGGCTCATTCAGCATCTGTCTTACCCAAAAGGGAGGTCCGTGAATGACGGGATTGATCCAGAGCTTTGTTCGGTGGTTTGCACGTCGTTTGATGAGGCAGCCAGGTGGGTGCGCAGTTGTGGTAAGGGGGCGTTGTTGGCTAAGACCGATATTGAGTCGGCCTTTCGTTTATTGCCGGTTCACCCCGATAGCATGAGGTTGTTAGGCTGTTATTGGGACGGTGGGTTTTATGTTGACCAATGTTTGCCGATGGGTTGTTCGCTGTCGTGCGCTTATTTTGAGGCCTTCAGTTCTTTTTTGGAGTGGGCGGTGCGGGATGTGTCCGATTTGGATTCGGTGATCCATTATCTGGACGATTTCTTGTGCATAGGCCCCGATCAGTCTCAATGTTGTGAGGTCTTGTTGAGGACGGTGGTTTGGGTTGCTGAGCGTTTTGGGGTCCGGCTGGCACCGGGCAAGACCGAAGGTCCGTGCACGAGTCTGTCTTTTTTGGGTATTGTCATCGATTCCGTGAAGTGGGAGTTTAGGTTGCCGGTTGACAAGGTGCTAGGCTTGAGAGACGAGGTGGCCCGAGCTAGACGTTTGAACGTTTAACGTTGAACGTTTGAACGTTTAACGTTTAACGTTGAACGTTTTGACGTTTAAATATAGGTACACAGGCCGCATGCCGGCCGCATGCAGAAGTAGGCGGAGCTAGCGGCAGAGGGCGGGGCTTCACGGAGGAAGTCCGCAGCCCTCTGCAGCTGCTCCAAACGCAAGTGTGAAACCGGCCTAAGACAGATCAGATGGGACAAGGTAAAAAGGTGGTTTTGGGCGCTGTTCCAGGTTCCGTTATGTGTCCTGTCCGTTGCTGGCAGGATTTTGATAGGCTTCACCCGCGTGGGGATGGGCCTTTGTTACGTCATGAGGACGGGTCTTTTCTCTCTAAATATCAGTTTGTAGCGGTTTTTCGGCAGTCTTTAGAGGCCATCGGTGTGGATTCTTCCAGGTTCGCCTCACATTCTTTTCGGATCGGGGCCACTACGGAGGCAGCGCGGAATGGATTGGCTCCTGCGGTGGTACAGAGGATAGTGTGGTGGGAGTCCGGCCATTATCGGAGTTATGTGAGGCCTTGAGAGGCTGGGGACTGTTCGGTCATTTTACTCGTTGTTGGCGCATGTTTAAGTCGTTTATGTTTTTCAGGTTCATCCTCGCTGTTGGTGTGGATTGTCGGCGGCCACTCCTATGTGTACTGGTGCGCAAAGCGGGCGGACGTCCGACAGGATGGAAGACAGCTCGGCTTTTCCAGGGACTTGGCCGTCATCAGGTGGTTGGGGTTTCGGGGCTTAGGTTGGAACGGAGTCCTGCAGGAAGTACACAATGGCGTTCGATTGGACAGGCCTCCTGATATTTTGGTTTTACACGTTGTGGGAAATAACTTGGGAGTTCGCCCTTGTCGTGAGTTGATCCGGGACATTAAACATGACTTGTTAAGGTTATGGGTTTGCTTTTGGGAAATTTCCATTGTGTGGTCGGAGATTGTTCCACGGAAATCCTGGAGGCACGCTAGGTCGATGGAGAGGATTAATAAGGCCCGCATCAAGGTGAATCGGGCCGTGTCTGGTTTTGTTGTGCGGAACGGGGGCCTGGCAGTGCGTCATTTCGAGTTGGAACGTGGGGGTGACCAATTTCTTTTGGGTGATGGCATTCATCTGAACGCGGTGGGCATTGATTTGTGGGCACTGGGGCTGCAGTCTGGAATTGAACGAGCCATAGCGGTTAAGGTTGGTGGGGTCTCGGGTACTTGAGGGGGTCAAGTATCCTCGTGGTGGCGGGGGGAGGGGTCCTTGGAGTTGGAGCTAAATTGGCCTGAGGGTCCGTCGGGATACGGATTCTCCAGTTGGTATACGTTTTGGTTGCGGGTCGGGTGATTTGGGGGAATCTTGGTAATGGTGGGCCAGATTCCTAAGTTGAAAGTAGACAATTGGTAACCCTTCGGGGTATTTTGGTGCTCTCGAGCCTGTGGGGTAACGGCTGAGAGTAATCTACGGTTAGTCTCTTGTCCACTTGTTTATACTATGGTTAACACCAGACTTTTAGCTTCAATGACCCCTTCCCAGTTTATGTTACGGTTATATGTTTTGTTTGTTTATAATAAAGGCTGCTGTGGCCAATTATATCCAACTTGAGACTCATGTCGTTATTCGGGATTGGGAAGGTAAAGGGGTCGGAGACCCTTGGGGAGGCACTTATTCACGGTAGTCGACAATACCAATGTCAAGACCAGGCTGGAGCGAGCCTCCCCACCCCCTCCCCCGGGCGGCATACGTGGAAGCCGCCATGACAGGGGGTTTGGAGCAGCAAGAAAGGGGCGTGGGGTTCGCTCTTAGGGGAGGGTTGATTCTGGCCAGAGAGGGTATGGGGTGAGTGGAGGGGAGGAGCTGATCACTTCCCGCTCTGAGGACCTGTGAGCAGTACTGCCCACCCACCCTTTACGTTTGTGTGTTTGATAATTTTAGTTGGTTCGCTGTTTTTGGGTCATAGTGGCTGTAGGAGGGGGAAGGGGTCCTTGGAGTTGGTGCTAAATTGGCCTGGGGGGTCCGTCGGGATACGGATTCTCCAGTTGGTATAAGTTTTGGTTGCGGGTCTGGTGATTTGGGGGAATCTTGGTAATGGTGGGCCAGATTCCTAAGTTGGAAGTGGACAATTGGTAACCCTTCGGGGTATTTTGGTGCTCTCGAGCCTGTGGGGTAACGGCTGAGAGTAATCTACGGTTGGTCTCTTGTCCACTTGTTTATACTATGGTTAACACCAGACTTTTAGCTTCAAGGACCCCTTCCCAATTTATGTTACGGTTATATGTTTTGTTTGTTTATAATAAAGGCCGCTGTGGCCAATTATATCCAACTTGAGACTCATGTCGTTATCCGGGATTGGGAAGGTAAAGGGGTTGGAGACCCTTGGGGAGGCACTTATTCACGGTAGTCGACAATACTAATGTCATGCTTGCTCTCGTCTCTGGTGTCTGGTGGTTGGCTTTACAGCTCCTGCTCGCTCTCTTCTCTGGTGGTTGGATGAACAGCTCCTGCTCGCTCTTGTCTCTGCTGTCTGATGGTTGGAGTTACAGCTCCTGCTAGCTTTCATCTCTGGTGTCTGTTGGTTGGATTGAAAGCTCCCACTCGCTCTTTTGTCTGATGTCTGATGGCTTAAGTTACAGCTCCTGCTCACTCTTATCTTTGGTGTCTGGTATTTGGAGTTACAGCTGCTGCTTTCTCTTGTCTCTGGTGTCCGGTGGTTGGAACTACAGCTTCTGCTTGCTCATGTCTCTGGTGTCTGGTGGTTGGAGTTACAGCTCCTGCTCACTCTCGTGTCTGGTGGTTGGAGTTACAGCTTCTGCTCGCTCTCGTGTTTGGTCCTTGGAGTTACAGCTCCTGCTCGCTCTCATCTCTGGTGTCTGGTGGTTGGAGTGACAGCTTCTGCTCGCTCTCGTGTCTGGTGGTTGGAGTATCAGTTCCTGCTTGCTCATGTCTCTGGTGTCTTATGGTTGGAGTGACAGCTCCTGCTTGCTTTTGTCTCTGGTGTCTTATGCTTGGAGTTACAGCTGTTGCTCTCTCTCATCTCTGGTGTTGTGAATTTGGATTCTGGGCTCCCCCGGTGGCTACTGGTGGAATTGAACTTGTGACATCATCTTCCCTGTTCACCTGTTCTGATTAGATCTGGGTGTCGCTATATAACCTGGCTTCTCTGTTAGATGCTTGCCGGTCAACAATGTTATCAGAAGCCTCTCTGTGCTTGTTCCTGCTCCCAGACATCTACTAGATAAGTTGGACATTCGTCCATGTTTTGTTTTTGTATTTTGGTTCCAGTTCACAGCTGCAGTTTCGTTACTGTGTCTGGAAAGCTCTTGTTGATCAAGAATTGCCACTCTGGTATTATGAGTTAATGCCAGAGTCCTAAAGTAATTTCTGGATGTGTTTTGTTAGGGTTTTCTACTGACCATGAAAGTATGCTTTCTGTCTTCTGCTATCTAGAAAGCGGACCTCAAATTTGCTAAAACTATTTTCCTGCTGCGTTTGTTGTTTCATCTCATATCACCGCCAATATATGTGGGGGGCTTCTGTCTCCTTTTGGGCATTTCTCTAGAGGTGAGTCAGGTCTTATATTTCCCTCTGCTAGCATTATTTAGTTCTCCGGCCGGCGCTGGGCATATAGGGAAAAAAAGTAGGACATGCTACCTGGCTACTTCTAGATGATGCGGTAGGTTTAGTTCATGGTCAGTACAGTTACATCTTCCAAGAGCTTGTTCCTATAGAGGCTTATGCTAGTTCTCTGGCCATGGAGATCATGACAGTTTGACCGGCCCACTAAAGGGTTAAAATCCTTGGCTGAGAAAGGAGAGAAATAAGAAGTCTGCTGAGAGTTTTTTTTTTTTTTTTTCCTCTGTGCTCTTAATTGGATCACTTGCCAGTCTGTCTATGCTGCAGTCTTTCTTTTTTTTTCTCTCTCCTTATAATCTTTGAATGGCTTTGTGTTCACCTGTTAATAATGGATCTTCAGAGTGTAACTGCAGGTTTGAATAATCTCACCACGAAAGTACAAAATTTGCAAGATTTTATTATTCATGCTCCGGTATCTGAGCCGAGAATTCCTTTGCCGGAATTCTTCTCAGGGAATAGATCTAGCTTTCAGAATTTTAGAAATAATTGTAAGCTATTTTTGTCCCTGAAATCTCGTTCTGCTGGAGACTCTGCACAGCAGGTTGGGATTGTGATTTCCTTGCTCCGCGGCGACCCTCAAGACTGGGCTTTTGCATTGGCACCAGGGGATCCTGCGTTGCGCAATGTGGATGCGTTTTTTTTGGCCTTGGGCTTGCTGTATGAGGAACCTCATTTGGAACTTCAGGCAGAAAAAACTTTGATGTCCCTATCGCAGGGGCAAGATGAAGCTGAAATTTACTGCCAAAGATTCCGTAAATGGTCTGTGCTTACTCAGTGGAATGAGTGTGCCTTGGCGGCTACTTTCAGAGAGGGTCTCTCTGATGCCATTAAGGATGTTATGGTGGGGTTCCCTGTGCCTGCGGGTCTGAATGAGTCCATGACAATGGCTATTCAGATCGATAGGCGTTTGCGGGAGCGCAAACCTGTGCACCATCTGGCGGTGTCCACTGAGAAGACGCCAGAAAGCATGCAGTGTGATAGAATTCTGTCCAGAAGCGAGCGGCAGAATTTTAGACGGAAAAATGGGTTGTGTTTCTATTGTGGGGATTCTACTCATGTTATATCAGCGTGCTCTAAGCGTACTAAAAAGCTTGATAAATCCGTTTCCATTGGCACTTTACAGTCTAAATTTATTTTGTCTGTGACCCTGATTTGCTCTTTGTCATCTATTACTACTGACGCCTATATCGACTCTGGCGCCGCTTTGAGTCTTATGGATTGGTCCTTTGCCAATCGTTGTGGGTATGATTTAGAGCCTTTGGAAACTCTTATTCCTCTGAAGGGGATTGACTCCACCCCATTGGCTAATAATAAACCACAATACTGGACACAAGTGACTATGTGTATTAATCCGGATCACCAGGAGACTATTCGTTTTCTAGTGCTGTATAATCTACATGAGGATTTGGTGCTGGGATTGCCATGGCTGCAGTCTCACAACCCAGTCCTTGACTGGAGAGCTATGTCTGTGTTGAGCTGGGGATGTAAGGGGACTCATGGGGACGTACCTTTGGTGTCCATTTCATCATCTATTCCCTCTGAAATCCCTGAGTTCCTGTCTGATTATCGTGACGTCTTTGAAGAACCCAAGCTGGGTTCACTACCTCCGCACCGTGAGTGCGATTGTGCTATAGATTTAATTCCGGGTAGTAAATACCCAAAGGGTCGTTTATTTAATCTGTCTGTGCCTGAACATACTGCTATGCGAGAATATATAAAGGAGTCCTTGGAAAAGGGACATATTCGTCCATCGTCATCTCCCTTAGGAGCCGGTTTTTTCTTTGTGTCAAAAAAAGACGGCTCTTTGAGACCATGTATTGATTATCGGCTTTTGAATAAAATCACGGTTAAATATCAATACCCATTGCCGTTGCTGACTGATTTGTTTGCTCGCATAAAGGGGGCCAAGTGGTTCTCTAAGATTGATCTCCGTGGGGCGTATAATTTGGTGCGGATCAGGCAGGGGGATGAGTGGAAAACCGCATTTAATACGCCCGAGGGCCACTTTGAGTATTTGGTGATGCCTTTTGGTCTTTCTAATGCCCCTTCAGTCTTCCAGTCCTTTATGCATGATATTTTCCGCGATTTTTTGGATAAATTTATGATAGTGTATCTGGATGATATTCTGATTTTTTCGGATGACTGGGACTCTCATGTCCGGCAAGTTAAGAGGGTTTTTCAGGTTTTGCGGTCTAATTCTCTGTGTGTCAAGGGTTCTAAGTGCGTTTTTGGGGTTCAGAGAATTTCCTTTTTGGGATATATTTTTTCTCCCTCTTCCATTGAGATGGATCCTGTCAAGGTTCAAGCTATTTGTGATTGGACGCAGCCCTCTTCTCTTAAAAGTCTTCAGAAATTTTTGGGCTTTGCCAACTTTTATCGTCGATTTATTTCTGGTTTTTCGGATGTCGTTAAGCCATTGACCGATTTGACTAGACAGGGTGCTGATGTTGCTAATTGGTCCCCTGATGCTGTGGAGGCCTTTCAGGAGCTTAAGCGCCGTTTTTCTTCTGCCCCTGTGTTGCGTCAGCCTGATGTGACTCTTCCTTTTCAGGTTGAGGTCGACGCTTCTGAGATCGGAGCTGGGGCAGTGTTGTCGCAGAAAAGTTCTGACTGCGCCGTGATGAGGCCTTGTGCCTTCTTTTCCCGTAAATTTTCGCCCGCTGAGCGGAATTATGATGTTGGGAATCGGGAGCTTTTGGCCATGAAGTGGGCGTTTGAGGAGTGGCGCCATTGGCTCGAGGGGGCCAGACATCAGGTGGTGGTATTGACTGACCACAAAAATTTGATTTATCTTGAGACCGCCAGGCGCCTGAATCCTAGACAGGCGCGCTGGTCATTATTTTTTTCTCGGTTTAATTTTGTGGTATCGTACCTACCAGGTTCTAAGAATGTTAAGGCGGATGCCCTTTCTAGGAGTTTTGAGCCTGATTCACCTGGCAACTCTGACCCCACAGGTATTCTTAAGGAGGGAGTTATCTTGTCAGCTGTTTCTCCAGACCTGCGGCGGGCCTTGCAGGAGTTTCAGGCGGATAGACCGGATCGTTGTCCGCCTGATAGGCTGTTTGTTCCTGATGATTGGACCAGTAAAGTCATCTCTGAGGTGCATTCTTCTGCGTTGGCAGGTCATCCTGGAATTTTTGGTACCAGGGATTTGGTGGCAAGATCCTTCTGGTGGCCTTCCCTGTCACGAGATGTGCGAGGCTTTGTGCAGTCTTGTGACGTTTGTGCTCGGGCCAAGCCTTGTTGTTCTCGGGCTAGTGGATTATTGTTGCCCTTGCCTATTCCTAAGAGGCCTTGGACACACATCTCGATGGATTTTATTTCAGATCTGCCTGTTTCTCAGAAGATGTCTGTCATCTGGGTGGTGTGTGACCGTTTTTCTAAGATGGTTCATTTGGTTCCCCTGCCCAAATTGCCTTCTTCTTCCGAGTTGGTGCCCCTGTTTTTTCAAAATGTTGTTCGTTTGCATGGTATTCCTGAGAATATCGTTTCTGACAGAGGAACCCAATTTGTGTCTAGATTTTGGCGGGCATTTTGTGCTAGGATGGGCATAGATTTGTCTTTTTCGTCTGCTTTTCACCCTCAGACTAATGGCCAGACCGAGCGGACTAATCAGACCCTGGAGACATATCTGAGGTGTTTTGTGTCTGCTGACCAGGATGATTGGGTTGCTTTTTTGCCATTGGCGGAGTTCGCCCTCAATAATCGGGCCAGCTCTGCCACCTTGGTTTCCCCGTTTTTCTGTAATTCGGGGTTCCATCCTCGATTTTCCTCCGGTCAGATGGAATCCTCGGATTGTCCTGGAGTGGATGCGGTGGTGGAGAGATTGCATCATATCTGGGGGCAGGTGATGGACAATTTAAAGTTGTCCCAGGAGAAGACTCAGCTTTTTGCCAACCGTCACCGTCGTGTTGGTCCTCGGCTTTGTGTTGGAGATTTGGTGTGGTTGTCTTCTCGTTTTGTCCCTATGAGGGTCTCATCTCCTAAGTTTAAGCCTCGGTTCATCGGTCCGTATAAAATATTGGAGATTCTTAACCCTGTTTCCTTCCGTTTGGACCTCCCTGCATCCTTTTCTATTCATAACGTTTTTCATCGGTCGTTATTGCGCAGGTATGAGGCACCGGTTGTGCCTTCCGTTGAGCCTCCTGCTCCGGTGTTGGTTGAGGGTGAGTTGGAGTACGTTGTGGAAAAAATCCTAGACTCCCGTGTTTCCAGACGGAGACTCCAGTATCTGGTCAAGTGGAAGGGATACGGCCAGGAGGATAATTCTTGGGTCACTGCATCTGATGTTCATGCCTCTGATCTGGTTCGTGCCTTTCATAGGGCCCATCCTGATCGCCCTGGTGGTTCTGGTGAGGGTTCGGTGCCCCCTCCTTGAGGGGGGGGTACTGTTGTGAATTTGGATTCTGGGCTCCCCCGGTGGCTACTGGTGGAATTGAACTTGTGACATCATCTTCCCTGTTCACCTGTTCTGATTAGATCTGGGTGTCGCTATATAACCTGGCTTCTCTGTTAGATGCTTGCCGGTCAACAATGTTATCAGAAGCCTCTCTGTGCTTGTTCCTGCTCCCAGACATCTACTAGATAAGTTGGACATTCGTCCATGTTTTGTTTTTGTATTTTGGTTCCAGTTCACAGCTGCAGTTTCGTTACTGTGTCTGGAAAGCTCTTGTTGATCAGGAATTGCCACTCTGGTATTATGAGTTAATGCCAGAGTCCTAAAGTAATTTCTGGATGTGTTTTGTTAGGGTTTTCTACTGACCATGAAAGTATGCTTTCTGTCTTCTGCTATCTAGAAAGCGGACCTCAAATTTGCTAAAACTATTTTCCTGCTGCGTTTGTTGTTTCATCTCATATCACCGCCAATATATGTGGGGGGCTTCTGTCTCCTTTTGGGCATTTCTCTAGAGGTGAGTCAGGTCTTATATTTCCCTCTGCTAGCATTATTTAGTTCTCCGGCCGGCGCTGGGCATATAGGGAAAAAAAGTAGGACATGCTACCTGGCTACTTCTAGATGATGCGGTAGGTTTAGTTCATGGTCAGTACAGTTACATCTTCCAAGAGCTTGTTCCTATAGAGGCTTATGCTAGTTCTCTGGCCATGGAGATCATGACACTCTGGTGTCTGTTGGTTGGATTGACATCTCCCACTCGCTTTTTTCTCTGGTGTCTGAAGGTTGAAGTTACAGCTCCCGCTTGTTCTCGTCTCTGGGGTTTGGTGGTTGGAGTTACAGCCCCTGTTTGCTCTTGTGTCTGTTAGTTGGATTTACAGCTCCTGCTCACTCTCTTCTCTGGTGTCTATTGGTTGGTGTTACAGCTACTGCTCGTTCTCGTCTTTGGTGTTCGGTGGCTGGAGTTACAGCTCCTGCTTGTTCTCGTGTCTGGTGGTTGGAGTTACAGCTCCTTCTTGCCCTCTTCTCTGGTGTCTGGTGGTTGGCTTTACAACTACTGCTCGCTCTTGTCTCTGGTGTCTGGAAGTTGGACTTACAACTCCTGTTTGCTCTCTTCTCTGGTGGTTGGATTAACAGCTCCTGCTCGCTCTTGTCTCTGCTGTCTGATGGTTGGAGTTACAGCTCCTGCTCGCTTTTGTCTCTGGTGTCTGGTGGTTGGAGTTACAGCTTCTGCTCAGTCTCAGGTTTCCCTGCATAGTAGAAGTCAGACATGTTCCCATAATTGATAAGTTGTAATGAATATCTGATCCTCTTCATAAAAAGCTATGGAGCATCTGCTTAGTCATTTACCTTCCTACTCCCGGGAAAGTTATTCTTAGTTATGGTGAAGTCATACTAGGAAGAGGGATGAGGAATCTACTGTGTCTGCTGAGCGTGAAAGCAGAGCCGATCACTGGATATGTGCAAGCTGAGAAGGACACGGTGCACACAGCAAGCCAGATTCATAGAAATGAGGCGCGGACATCCAAGTGGACGCCATGTAAATCTGAAACCTGACCTGTAGAATGAAGCTGGGAATGAAACGCACAGTGTCAAGGAGCGCGGGCTTTATTAATAAGACACATGTCTCATCACGGTTTCAGATTTTGACAAATCTTCTAGTCCTGAATGGATGCAGTGGATGCTGCAAAGCTGATTTTGTCATTTACCTCCTTAAGGGCAGACAATCTAGACTGTGAATCATGAAAATCTATAAATGATGATATGGTAGAAGTCCTATGTAAAATTGTTCTCACTTCACAAAAAATTGTTAAAAAATAATTTGTGCTGAAAAATACAACATAGCTACCTAGGGCTGGTTTATTTTACAGCTCTGGTTTATAATCTTATAGCTCTGGATTTTTATATAAAAACTCTGGCCTATTATCTAATTTCCCTGGCCTGTTATCTAAAGGCTCTAGCCTATTGTCTCATACTTCTGGATTATCTCATAGCTCTGGCCCATTATTTCGTAATTCTGGCTTGTTATTTCGTAATCGTAGCTCCTTCCTATGATTTCATTTCTATGGACTATTATGTCGCAGCTCTGGTCTATCAGTTTATATCTTGGGATAATTATGTCATAGCTTTGCTTGTTATTTAATTGCTCTGGCCTATTATGTTTGGATTATGGTACCATAGCTCTGGCCTATTATCTCATTGTTCTGACCTATTATCTCGCAGATCTGACCTACTGTGTCAAAGTTCTGGCATATTATCCCATTGTTCTGGATTATGTCATAGCTTTGGCCAATTATAGCTCTGGATTATTATGTCATAACTCTAGCCTATTATCTTAAAATTTTGGCCTGTTATTTAATTGCTCTGGATTATTATGTCATTGCTTTGGCCTACTATGTCATAACTCTGGATTATTATGTCATAGTCCTTGGCTATTATTTTAGAGCAGTGGCATATTGCCTCATAGATCTGGATTATTATATCATTGCTCTGACTTATTATGTCAAAATTCTGAATTACTATGCCATAGCTCTGGCCTATTATCACATAGCTCTTGCCTATCATCTCATTGTTCTGCCCTATTATCTCATTTATATGGGCTATTATCTCATAATTCTGCATAACAATCTCATAGCTCAGGATTATGATCTCATTGCTCTGGTTTATTTTTTCATAAATCTGGATTATTAACTCGTAGCTCTGACTTATTATCTCATAGTTCAACACTTATTTTAGATGATATATCAGAGATGCACAGGTGCTGAGATATTGAGGTGCTACTGGTTCATCAACTTTTTAACTTTTAGAAAATGTAGCACTAAATGAGACTTTATTATATCAGTGCACTGGTTGATTATATAGTAGCTTAACAACTAAGCAATGGCAGGTTATATCAGAACATGCATCTCAGAAATAACACATTATGTCAGAGCTCTGATTTTATATAGCAGAGGTCTAGAAGTTGGGGCACTGATTTATTATCCCAGAAGGCAAAAAAATAGTTCTGTGGTATGCTATATTAGCCTATATAAGTCACAAAGCTAAGATTTTGTATCAAATGACAAAAGATCAATAGGTATTTTAACAATTTTAGGTAAATGAGTCCGAGAGATGAAATATTAAATCAGGGCACTGAGTTATTATCTCACAGAACAATATCTCAGTAACATAAAAGTTGTAAAGGTCAGTGAAATAATAAATCAGATGACAGTTGTATTATGTCATAACTCAATACTTGGCATAGTGCAGTAAAATCTCTCCTATGATATCATGGCACTGACTTATTGTCTCACACCCCTATAACTCTTAATTGTAAGCTAACATGTCAAGGCTAAATGAGAAACTGAGATACTATATCATACCGCTGGCTTATTATTTCATAGCTATAATCATCATTATAAGGCAGAATCTCTGCGACATGACATTAGGGCACTCACTTATTATCTCATACTTCCATAAATCAGCATTATGAGATATTATGTCAAATATGTCACAGATCTAAGATATAATTGGACACTAACTTTTTATATCATAGCTATGTTCAGAATTATAAGCTCACATCTCAAAAATATAATATAAAAATTTGGCTCTGACTTATTATCTCACTCATCTATAACTTAGCACTGTGAGATGGTACGTCAGAAATACGGGTGTTGCAAAACTAAAATATTCTATCATACTTAATGACTTATTATTTCATAGCTATATAATATCTGAGATATGATACCAGGGCACTGACTTATTATCTCAGGAATGTGAGATGAAAAATAAGAGTCAAAGTAAAATGAATCGGATCACTGATAAATCTATGTACTCATTATCTATCTTCACCAGGCTGCTGTCTCTGGAGGATTTACTACTATATTTTACAGGGTAATTAGTGCTCTACGCCCTCGTTAGTGTGTTCTGCCATACTGTGCTAATCCTCCATTAGTGACTGTCCTATGGGAAATATTTTTTTTCTCTTTCCATATCATTTGACTTTGCATTCACTTTTTTTTCTTATCCCTGCGAGTTTTCCGACATGCACCTCGCTCCTCCACAAGGTGTTGATTTGCAAGCAGGTCCATATCTTTGTAGATTCAATGATCACTCAGACAGATGTCCTTTTGAAACTGATATATTTACTCTTGAGCTTTATGTTTCCACTTGTACAGATCACTCCATACTTTCTCTCGTTACACTCGTTTGCATGGACATTTTATGGGAGCGCTAGATTACGCAAGATGGTGACAGGACCACTGGATGGAGTACACACTATGACAACTGCATCAGCAGCTGACGTTAACCTATACTCCTGTATTAAAGGTCAATGGGGGATCTATCCCGGAACTATAGAAAGTTGAGGTTCATTGTTCTCAGGACAACTTCTGCTGATGGACTGAACGACTGGACAGAATGTATCAAATGCTGAACGTCTCGGAATGACATGAAGGATCACAAGCCTTATGAAAGACAAATGTCACATCAACAGGATACAGTGTAACAACTGCAAGGTTGTGATATATGTAGACATTAAGCAAGGGATTTTTTAGAGCTGAGATCCTACAGGCAGGATCTTTCAAAGTCAAACACAGGAATGGATCAATGGTTCGTAAAAGAAGAAAGAGGTTCAAGAAAAGATTGGTAATTCTCTCCTGGATAGAAGTCAGAATCCATCCCTGATCTATTAGACAACTTAATCTCATTTGATAGATAATTCAATAAATAAACAATCTTCAGATCTCTTTATCTGTAAATTATTTTGTCTTCTCACTGCCTGTTGTCAAGTGTAATCCATCTCTAAAAGCAAAGATGCCAAGATGGATTACAGGAAGTGGGGCAGGTCTTTATCTCTCTACAGAAAATGGAGGCAGGTCTTTGTCTCAACAGGATGTGACGGCAGGTCTTTATCTACGGAAAGTGCAGGCATGTTTTTGACTCTCTACAGAAAGTAGAGGTAGGTCTTTTTTTTGTACAGGAAGTGGAGGTAGGTCTTTGTCTCTCTACAGGAAGTGGGGTGGTTCTTTGTCTTTCAACAGTAAGAGGGGGTGGTTCTTTGTCTCTACAGCAAGTGGGGGTGGTTCTTTGTCTCTCTACAGGAACTGGAAGCAGGTCTTTGTCTCTGTACAGGAAGTGGATTTGGGTTTTTGTCTCTCTCCAGGAAGTGGCAGTCTTTTTTTTGTACAGGAAGTGAAGGCAGGTCTTTGTCTCTCTACAGGAAGTCGGGGTGGGTCTTTATCTCTCTACAGGGAGTGGGGTGGTTCTTTGTCTTTCTACAGGAAAAGGGGGTGGTTCTTTATCTCTACAGGAAGTGGGGATGGGTCTTTGTCTCTCTACTGGAAGTGAAGGCAGGTCTTTGTCTCTACAGGAAGTGGTGGTGGTTCTTTGTCTCTCTACAGGAAGTGGGGGTGGGTCTTTGTCTCTCTACAGGAAGTGGATTCAGGTTTTTGTCTCTGTCCAGGAAGTGGCGGTGGTTCTTTGTCTCTCTACAGGAAGTGGGGTGGTTCTTTGTCTTTCTACAGGAAGAGGGGGTGGTTCTTTGTTTTTACAGGAAGTGGGGATGGGTCTTTGTCTCTCTACAGGAACTGGAAGCAGGTATTTGTCTCTACAGGAAGTGGATGTGGGTTTTTGTCTCTCTCCAGGAAGTGGCAGTCTTTTCTTTGTACAGGAAGTGAAGGCAGGTCTTTGTCTCTCTATAAGAAGTGGGAGTGAATCTTTGTCTCTACAGGAATTGGAGGCAAGTCTTTGTCTGTCTACAGGAAGTGGATTCAGGTTTTTGTCTCTCTCCAGGAAGTGGCGGTGGTTCTTTGTCTCTCTCCAGGAAGTGGCGGTGGTTCTTTGTCTCTCTACAGGAAGTGGCGGTGGTTCTTTGTCTCTCTACAGGAAGTGGGGGTGGTTCTTTGTCTCTCTACAGGAACTGGAAGCAGGTCTTTGTCTCTGTACAGGAAGTGGATTTGGGTTTTTGTCTCTCTCCAGGAAGTGGCAGTCTTTTTTTTGTACAGGAAGTGAAGGCAGGTCTTTGTCTCTCTACAGGAAGTCGGGGTGGGTCTTTATCTCTCTACAGGGAGTGGGGTGGTTCTTTGTCTTTCTACAGGAAAAGGGGGTGGTTCTTTATCTCTACAGGAAGTGGGGATGGGTCTTTGTCTCTCTACTGGAAGTGAAGGCAGGTCTTTGTCTCTACAGGAAGTGGTGGTGGTTCTTTGTCTCTCTACAGGAAGTGGGGGTGGGTCTTTGTCTCTCTACAGGAAGTGGATTCAGGTTTTTGTCTCTGTCCAGGAAGTGGCGGTGGTTCTTTGTCTCTCTACAGGAAGTGGGGTGGTTCTTTGTCTTTCTACAGGAAGAGGGGGTGGTTCTTTTTTTTTACAGGAAGTGGGGATGGGTCTTTGTCTCTCTACAGGAACTGGAAGCAGGTATTTGTCTCTACAGGAAGTGGATGTGGGTTTTTGTCTCTCTCCAGGAAGTGGCAGTCTTTTCTTTGTACAGGAAGTGAAGGCAGGTCTTTGTCTCTCTATAAGAAGTGGGAGTGAATCTTTGTCTCTACAGGAATTGGAGGCAAGTCTTTGTCTGTCTACAGGAAGTGGATTCAGGTTTTTGTCTCTCTCCAGGAAGTGGCGGTGGTTCTTTGTCTCTCTCCAGGATGTGGCGGTGGTTCTTTGTCTCTCTACAGGAACTGGAAGCAGGTCTTTGTCTCTCTACAGGAAGTGGATTCAGGTTTTTGTCTCTGTCCAGGAAGTGGCGGTGGTTCTTTGTCTCTCTACAGGAAGTGGCGGTGGTTCTTTGTCTCTCTACAGAAAATGGAGGCAGGTCTTTGTCTCTACAGGATGAGACGGCATGTCTTTATCTATGGAAAGTGCAGGCATGTTTTTGACTCCACAGAAAGTAGAGGTAGGTCTTTTCTTTGCACAGGAAGTGGAGGTGGGTCTTTGTCGCTCTACAGGAAGTGGGGTGGTTCTTTGTCTTTCTACAGGAAGAGGGGGTGGTTCTTTGTCTTTACAGGAAGTGGGGATGGGTCTTTGTCTCTCTACAGGAACTGGAAGCAGGTATTTGTCTCTATAGGAAGTGGATGTGGGTTTTTGTCTCTCTCCAGGAAGTGGCAGTCTTTTCTTTGTACAAGAAGTGAAGGCAGGTCTTTGTCTCTCTATAAGAAGTGGGGGTGAATCTTTGTCTCTACAGGAATTGGAGGCAAGTCTTTGTCTCTCTACAGGAAGTGGGGGTGGGTCTTTGTCTCTCTACAGGAAGTGGATTCAGGTTTTTGTCTCTCTCCAGGAACTGGCGGTGGTTCTTTGTCTCTCTCCAGGAAGTGGCGGTGGTTCTTTGTCTCTCTACAGGAACTGGAAGCAGGTCTTTGTCTCTCTACAGGAAGTGGATTCAGGTTTTTGTCTCTGTCCAGGAAGTGGCGGTGGTTCTTTGTCTCTCTACAGAAAGTGGGGTGGTTCTTTCTCTCTACAGGAAGTGGGGGTGGGTCTTTGTCTCTCTACAGGAAGTGGAGGCAGGTCTTAGTCTCTATAGGAAGTGGAGGCAGGTTTGTGTCTCTCTACTGGAAGTGGGGGTGGTTCTTTGTCTCTCTACAGAAAGTGATGGTGGTTCTTTGTCTCTCCGCAGGAAGTGGGGTGGTTTTTTTTCTCTCTACAGGAAGTGGAGGCAGGTCTTTGTCTCTCTCCAGGAAGTGGCGGTGGTTCTTTGTCTCTCTACAGGAAGTGGGGATGGGTCTTTGTCTCTCTACAGGAAGTGGGGGTGGTTCTTTGTCTCTCTACTGGAAGTGGGGGTGGTTCTTTGTCTCTCTACAGAAAGTGATGGTGGTTCTTTGTCTCTCTATAGGAAGTGGGGGTGGGTTTTTGTCTCTCTACAGGAAGTGGAGGCAGGTCTTTGTCTCTCTACAGGAAGTGATGGTGGTTCTTTGTCTCTCTACAGGAAGTGAGGGTGGGTCTTTGTATAGGAATTGGTGTGGGTATTTGTCTTTCTACAGGAGGGAGGACAAGGCTTTGTCTCTCTGCTTCTTTTCTGTCTGTCAAATTGCATTTAGGCAGACATCAGAGGCTGGGTTCATGACAGGCAAGTCATTGGGCGATATCATGCTTAGAACTGAGAAAAAGAAAGCAAAGAATTAGTGGGAACTTTTAGAATCTCATTGAAAAGGCAATTAGTGTTTTTGAAAGGACCAGGCAATAGAGATGAGCAAACCTAAACTAAAAAGTTCATACTGGACAGTCAGTAACACAGAACACAGTCTTCTCCCGGAAGTCCATTGCAATGTTCGGAGTTGCGGAAGAAGTTTGGGAGGAGAGAGAGAGAATTTTCCAGCTCAGAAGTTTGGGTCCCCATTGCTTTCAATAGGATTTGGGTTCTGTATCAAGTGGAGATACAGTTCTGGTACCCGAACCGAACTTCTTCAATGAGTCCGCTCATCTTTTCCAGGCACAATTAAAAATCCAAATTCAGAATAACAAAAAGTAAGTGCTAATCTAAATGTAGCTCAAGATCTCACCTAAAAAGTCTACAACGCATCTCCCCCCCCCAAAAAAAAAATACAAAAAAACCCCTAAAACTTTATATAGCTATAAAAAAAATTTTGTTTGGTCCTTATAGCCAAAATTGGGTTAGACCTGAAGAGGTTAAATATTTTGTTAGCATCAATACTGCTTAAAGTAATCTGTGTTTGGGGCAGACATTTCCCGTGCCCAGACAGCAGGGGGCACTCTCGCCTCACTGGAGAAGCCACGGGTATGCTCGCGATATGATTGATGATAAATAAATGTATTTCGGAAACTCCGACGTTTTCTTATATAAAATCTGGTGGAATGTCCTCAGGATCAATGATAAGTTCAGAAAAAAAATCCCTCTGCACTTAATCAGCGACAGATTCCGGTTTCCTCTGACTTAGGAGAAATCCTGACTGATATTTGTTACCTTAATTAGTTTTCTTGTGCTGAAGAACAATCAATAGATAGTTGTTAGGACGAGCCGCAGTGGAGTCGTTGAACTTAACGCTTCCATAGAATTGTATTTTTAGTGGAATATGTGAAAAACAGGTGATTTTCATTTTTTTACTATGTTACTAATGGAACCTGTGTGAGATGGCAGGGATCACCACTTCTAGATCAAGGGATCATATGTGAAGAATCTGGCATTAAGAGTCCAGTTTCCCTCCAGCGCCTCCAGAGGGAAAAAGAAGAATTACACATGGTCCATTCATATCAATGGGATATGTGTGCAGTGCAGGAAAGGACAGGTCCTCCAGGGAGAGAGATGCTCTTTGTAACCCCACTCTGGCCAAGAAATTAGGATCCTGAACAGGAGACCCCCTCGATTAACCCAGACTTTATGGGTTTCAATATTAATGACAGTTTTCGTAAGTATCCCTTATATGGTCTATAGAACTGGTATCTACCACTTTATGGTCATTGTATGGCGGTAATATGAATTTTTATGACAGTGTTTCTTTTTTCTTACAGTTTAGTGCTTTTCAGTCACTTCATTGTAGAAAGCGTATAGTGATATTAATGGTAATATTGGTCTTTGAACATTGTTTTTTGTTCAGTGTAAGTATTATTTATTCACCATATAGAGGTCATGGTTTGGTGGCCTAATATATTGGTATTATTAGTAATAACTGATAACTTAATGCTGGATTCCTATGCAACATCTGTGACTGGCCTCCACCTGCCTATTATGATACTGGCACAAACCTCTGGCCAGTACTATAAACTACATAATAGTTATGGGGTACTGTTACAAATGTTATACTGGGACCCAGCAGTAGTGAACATAAAATTTTGGGGCCCCAAAATACCCCCTAAGACACACTAGATGGCTCACATTGAATTACCCAATAGTAAATTCTCTCTCATATAGTGTGATATTCCCACAGTGCGACAAAAACAATATGATATCTCACAATATCCCCTTACAAAGTGTAAAGTTCTCACAGTGCCCCCAACTCAGTATGATTGCCTAAAGTGCCACCAAGACAGTATGATGTCCCAACTCAGTATGATGGCCTACAGTGCCACCAACACAGTATAATGCCCCCAACTCAGTATGATGGCCTACAGTGCCACCAACACAGTATGATGCCCCCAACTGAGTATGATGGCCTACAGTCCCACCAACACAGTATGATGCCCCCGACTCAGTATGATGGCCTACAGTGCCACCAACACAGTATGATGGCCTACAGGGTCACCAACTCAGTATGATGGCCTACAGTGCTACCAACACAGTATGATGCCCCCAACTCAGTATGATGGCCTACAGGACCACCAACAAAGTATGATGGCCCCAACTCAATATCATGGCCTATAGTGCCATCAGTATGATGCCTCCAACTGAGTATCATGGCCTGCAGTGCCACCAACTCAGTATGATGCGCTCAATTCAGTGTCATGGCCTACAGTTTCACCAACTCAGTATGATGCCAACAACTCTGTGTTATGGTCTACAGTGCCACCAACACAGTATGATGGCCCCAACTCAGTATCATGGCCTACAGTGTCACCAACTCAGTATGATGCCTCCACCTGAGTATCATGGCCTGCAGTGCCACCAACACAGTATGATGCCCCCAACTCAGTATGATGCCTCCACCTGAGTATCATGGTCTACAGTGCCACCAACACAGTATGATGCCCCCAACTCAGTATGATGGCCTACAGTCCCACCAACACAGTATGATGCCCCCAACTCAGTATCATGGCCTGCAGTGCCACCAACACAGTATAATGCCCCCACTCAGTATGATGACCTACAGTGCCACCAACACAGTATGATGCCCCCAGCTCAGTATGATGGCCTACAGTGCCCCCTTCTCAAAATGATGTACCCAACACAGTATGTTGTCCCCACAGAGCCCCCTAACACAGTATGCTGAATTTACAGGGATCCCCACACAGAGTATGATACCCCACATATTCCTATGAGGCCTCAACGTGCCTCCAACACAGTGCTGACTGAAAAAATTCTAAAAAATAAATTGTTGTCTCTCCCTGTTCCCCTGACGAGCAGCTCCTGTGTGTTCTGTGGGTGGCTTCGCGCAGCAGGCAATATCTAGTAATGTCACTGCGCCTGCTGTGCCAAGAGGTAGACGCACAGGCTGAATGTTGGAGCATTCCAATCAAGTTGCCGGTAAAGTGGCATTGATATCGAGATGTTGGGCAGGTGATTTTGCTCTTTGTCAATGAAGCCTCCAACTTATGGACCCCACAGTGGCTGCATTGTCTGCTGATACTAACACTACGCTACAAGGACCCAGAAGCTATAACACACCAGAACCCCCCAAAAAAAACAAAAACTCAACCTAAGCTGAGGCACAGTCCCGATGACAAAAACTCATGAATCATTTTTTTTAGCAACCATCTTCCTTCTTCTACAGGAAACGTTGTTGTTATCAATTTAATAGTCACAGACTCTAAACGGAAAGCAATTAATTAATTGGAGACAGAAACCATTGAAACAACGCCGCAGGGTTACGTAACGCGACTTCATACGGTTGAACACAAGGGCCGAGAAGTGGAAAAAAAGTGCAAAAAAAGTGTAAAAATGAACTTCACCGTGTGGTTTTTGTCATGTTTTGTTCTAAGAAATAATATTACGACAGAATGTGGTCAGTAACAGACTCCTCCAATCTCTCCCAGCACCTTTACATTGTGGTTTAGGTTACAGTTCGACCAACCTTATCCTATAACTCAGCCACAAAGTCTCACATGAGGCAAAGACACATAACACAATTCCAACTGCAGCTTGCTCCCGTCAGATAAAACTCCTTGCAAGAGATGTTTCGTAATGGAATTTCTTTCCTAAGAAATGACTGAACTTCACTTTGGTCACTGGTTTGTAAATATGTCGAATGGTGGACACATACTATGAAAGTGAGAGCTGAGGTTGTCATTTCCAGGGGTCTTGCTAGGAGGTGCTGATGAGACGTGCGCCTGGGTGCTGAAGTAGAACCAGCTACTCTGCCTTGGTCATTATATATGAAAAAGATTGTCCTTGGCTTCTAAAAAAGTTAACATTAAAAAAAAGTTTTAAAAATAAAATAAAAATTTAACGGTTTCTATAATGTTGCAGAAGTTGGTTTAAATGGGTTGTCCATTCTCAAACACCCTGGAGGACCTATCCGATCACAAACCATTGATTTTGAAGGCCATTGTGTAATACCTATTTTATCCTGCGGAGGCACTGTAGAAAGAATGAACACTTAGTGAATCCTCTGCTGAGGATTCTAGGTGCGGAACCATTATGATGGTCTTTTTGTCAAAAGATTCTTCAAAAAAGTAGTGATTGAACACCCCCCCACACACACACATACGCATTTCCGTTATTATTTTTGTGGTAAAAATGTCCTGGCAGTATGATTCTTGTGGTAACTACGATTACAACGATACCAAACTTGTAAAGTTGTTTTACATATTAATAAAATATAAGATTTTAGAACGATTGAAAACAAATATAATTATAAAATTAATTTCTGAGACTCATAAACATTTTTACTTTTTTTTGTCAGCTGGGTGAGGGCTAGTGTTTTTTAAGATGACAATTTTATTGATACCACTTGGTTTAGATATGACATTTTGATCTCTTTTTATTGCATTTTTTTGTGTGGGGGGGAGGGTGCGCAACAACTGACAACCGACTCTCAGTTTAACCAATGTTTATAATGATTTTATGGATTTTTTTTTGTGGAAAAAGGAGGGTTATTTCAATTTTATAGTGTTTTTATATATTTAAAATTTTATTCTTTTTACTTTATTTTTTTTATTCCCCCCTAGGGGACTAGATCTTGCAATCGCTTATATTATATACTGCATTACCACAGTATCGTGTGTAAATAGTAAAATTGTGGTTCTCCTATGAAGCTTCCGACTGCCATAACAACCCATCCGTATTCTATGACCGCGTTGCAGGAAGGCAATTGGAGCCGTTTCTCTCTTACTTGCCTCGATCGGAGATTGATAGCAGTATTTAAAAAAATTAGCAATCAGAGCAAACTCTGGTCGCTGCTGTTAAAGGCAGATGCTGGCTGTATAACACAGCCAGCATCTGCCTTTTACAGTGCAGGCTCAGCTCCTGAGCCCGCTCCATACACCTGTGGTGAGTCTGACCACATGCCAAAATTTACGTTATGTGGTCATTATCAAATTAAATGGAAAATAGTGTTGTGACACCAATGTGGTTATGTTATATGACTTCGTGACTCGATCATCCACAGGACCTCTTTGGTTTTGGAGCCTGAGGAAGCCCCAAATCTTCTCTGTCACACGATAGTTGGGGCCTCTGTCACAGATTTTAGTCTTCACGTTACACCTCTGATTGTACCACCCAATTTTTCCATAGATTCTCGTACAGAATCAGAAAAGATGGGTGATGGAGTCTCACCATTGTTTCTGGTGACCACAAAACCATTTTGTCCCTAAGACATCAGGATTGTTTTGTCCTCAGGGGCATAAGATTGGATAAAACTGGTGTGAATAAGAATCTGCCCGCTATTGACTTCTTAGATCAGATCATGTGGTTCCATGTTGACGTCTCATTGTTCAGGGCCCATAGGGATCTTTATTTCCCTCATCCAAGTCCCATCATGGCAGAAGCTACCTTTGGAGGTCTTCTCATAAAGATTGTGATGGGAGATCCTCCCAGTGATCACAGCTGTTATCCAGCTCTGTTCCTTACAGAAGACCCCCATCTATCCTATGTGGAAAGACAACTCTAATTGTGTCTCAATACAAAATGGGCATAATCACTCCCACTTCGTCCCACCTACTTTGTGAAATGTATAATTCTGCTGTCTTTGAATCATGTGGACATTGTCCAGAGAATGGGTACTACCACATGGCTTTCTCCTTCACTTCTGTCCGGTGAGACACACCGGTTGCTAAGGACATACTTCTAGGCAACCGTAGTCTTACATGAGATTTTCAGATGATGCATCCTCAGAATCCAATCAGTATAAATACACATGACAACGTTCATGTTGTGTGCCGCGACTACCCCATAGACTGGAACCCTGGGTTTGGCCAAGTGTACATGTTTTTCAATAGAAAGAGGGGTGTGAGCAGACAAAACAATTAGGGTTTTACGTCTAGGATTCCAGATCCCGTGGAAAGTAGGGAGACCCCATGGGCAGTTCAAGTTTGGTTTAATGTCTATGGGGGCCTTAATATTTATGACCTGTCCTTAGGATAGGTTATCAATATCAGATCGGTGGGTGTCCTAAACCCAAATCCCACCAATCAGTTGTTACTAGGCTCAGGGAAGTAAGCAACTCCATACAGTAGTAATGGTCAATCTTGGGTAATGCAGGTCAGATAGTGGATATTTATGACCTCTCGTCAGAATAGGGCATCAATATCAAAGTCCTGGAAAACCCCTTTAAGGTTCTCAACTCGATATCGAAGTGGGTCTTAGCTGAGGCCAAAGAATGCGTAGTGTTAGGAGAACTAAGCTTTCTTCTCGCTTATTGACTCAGACTAAAATATGATTTCATTGTATGAAGTGTGGTGCAGTGACGAATGGTACAGCCAGGGGGTGCTGCGTGTGCACTTCAAGATGCACTTGGAGGCATAATTGTGATGAGACAAAGTCCGGCAGAATTGTAGATGGCCGGTATGTGTGTCGCAGAGGAGGACACTCTGCGCTGTCAGTCTGAAGTTGTGTTGTGGTCTGGGACCTGTAGTCCCACATGTAAATGTGTAGTTCTAATGGGAGACTGGCAGGGCTAGTTATGAGAGATGGGCGGGTCAAACTAGCCACACACCCACACTCCCACACAGGGGAGTGGTTACAGGTATGTAATGTGACCAGGGTGTGTGTCACATGGTCTCTGAGTGTGGACCTGAATGGTCTGTGCAGGAAGGTCCTGGAGAGCCCATGTGTTGGGAGTGCCATCTCCCTGAAGAGCACATGGTGGGGCTTTGGACCTGGCACATGCCAGTACGTGAAACGGTCTGATAACCGTGGGTAATGCTGACCGGGGTCAGTGAGAACGTCTGTAGGATACCTCTGGAAGCGAGGTATCCGAGAACCTGTGCGGCACCAACAGGTAACGGAAAGGGATCCGTGTTATGCTGACCGGGGTCAGAGGAGAGAGACATTGTGTATGGGGCACCTCTGAGGCCAATAGGTGTCCAGGAACCTGTGGAGGTCGCCAACAGGTAACGGACGAGGTCCGTGTGTCATGCTGACCTGGCAGTCAGTGACGGACTGTGGTGAAGTTGAATATGTACAGATGGTGTTCAAGCTGTTACCAAGTTCGTGAGGATGTGGTTTATGCTGATCTGAAATAAACCTAAGAGACTGTGTTTTATAAGAAATCCGTGCCTGAGTGCGTTAATCCCGTGCCAAGCGAGTGTCCCCCAAGACACGTAGTGGGTGAAACGCTACAGAAGGTTTTTAATGTTTAGCCACAAAACCTATCATCTTGTGGCGACCATCTGATAACGACGTTGTGAGGAGCTGGCCTTGCTTTAAAGACATGTTCTAAAGTCGATCTTATTGTTGTGTTTTTTAGAGATTTACTTGTTCATCAGTTCAGCCTCAGGAATCAATGTTTCCATTCAGTGACAGTAAGCAGAGGAAGATGTGCCAGCTGAATCTTATGCATACATAAGGCCAGACACAAGATTGGTAATCAGGTAAATCAATCATTCCATTACTCTCGTTAGTGTCTCAGGGGTCTCAAGCCACTGTCCTCCCAGTCAGTAGTCCATTGTGTGGATGGGGATATTAGACCAGGTGGAGCCGTCACCACTGGAGGTCTGACATGCAGTCCCAGGTGATGGAGCTCGGCCTGAGGAAAATACGTCCACCAATTCAGAGTTAGCTTTGGAGGGTGTTTCCCGAGGGCTAGGCTCAATTCCGGGGGGCAGCCTGTGATTTTTAGGATGCTGACGAGGAGAAGGAGGAGTTGTTTCTAGCTGGAGTGGGATACACGTGCAACAGTCGTGATATCCGTCGTCTGGAGGAACATAGGCTTTGACTGTAGACTATACCGGCAGGGAGATACGAAAAGCTGTGGGCCAATCCGAAGTTGGGAGACAGTGGATATCACCTGGTACAGGGGCAGTGGAACTACAGATCCCGGGTTGGGATCTTGTGGACTGAGTGCGGTGTATTTTGGCCACCTATCTGGAGTTGCTGGTTTAACTGCAATTCCTGATTAAAAAAGACATGTAAAGCCTAAACAATACTACCATAAAGTGCACAAAATAGTTGACCCGATATAACTGAATAACAAAGCCATACAAAGCCTATACAATACAGCCATACAATGCACAAGTTAGTTAAATTCTGAAATAACAATGCTATAAAGTGCCTAAATAATACCATACAGTGCATAAAATATTTCAACCACAATACCCAAACAATGTCTAAACAATGCAGCCACATAGTGTTCAAAATAGTTCATCCACAATACCGAAATAAAAAAGTAATGAAAACTCTAAACAATATGGCCATATACAGTCACGGCCAAAAGTGTTGGTACCCTTGAAATTGTTTCAGAAAATGAAATATTTTTCCCATAAAATTATTGCAATTAAACACATTTTGTTATACACATGTTTATTTCCTTCATGTGCATTGGAATAACACAAAAATAGAAAAAAAATCAAATTAGACTTCATTTCACACAAAACCCCTAAAGATGGGCAGGGCAAAATTGTTGCCACTTTTCCAAAATAGTGGGTAAACAACTTGGTTTCAAACATGTGATGTTTGTTCAAACTCACTTGTGGCAAGTAACAGTTGTGAGCAATATGAAAATCACACCAGAAACTAGATAAAAAGGAGAGATACTAAGCATGGAGAGCAGAAAGAGGAGAAGGAACTGTCTGAGGACTTGAGAACCAAAATTCTTGAAAAATATCAACATTCTCAAGGTTACAAGTCCATCTACAGAGATCTTGATGTTCCTTTGTCAATCGTGTGCAACATAATCAAGAAGTTTACAATCCGTGGCACTGTACCTATTCTCCCTGGACAAGGACAGCAGAGAAAAATGGATGAAAGGTTGCAATATTGGATAGTCCGGATGGAGGATAAGCAGCCCCAATCAAGTTCGAAAGAAATTCAATCTGTCCTGCAGGCTCAGGGTGCATCAGTGTCAGGGAGACCTATCTGTCAACAGTTGAATTAAATTAAATGTTATGGCAGGAGACCCAGGAGGACACCTCTGCTGACAGACATAAAAAAGCTAGGCTGCAGCTTGCCAAAATGTACTTGAGTAAGCCAAAATCCTTCTGGAAAAGCATCTTGTGGAGAGATGAGACCAAGATAGGGCGTTTTGCTAAAGCACATCATTCTACTGTTTACCAAAATGGAATAAGGCCTTCAAATAAAATAATAGAGTACCTACAGTCAAATATGGTGGAGGTTCAAATATGTTTGGGGTTGTTTTGCTGCCTTTAGCATTGGGTACTTTCAGTGTGTGCAAGGCACCTTGATATCTGAAGATTACCAAAGAATTTTAGGTCACAATGTAGTGCCCAGTTACAGAAAACTGGGTTTATGTCCTAGGTCATGTGTCTTCCAACAGGACAGTCATCCCAAACATGCTTCAAGAAGCACCCAGAAATGGATGGAAACAAAGCGCCGGAGAGAGTCTGGATCTAAATCCCATTGATCACCTGTGGGGAGATCTTAAAATTTATTTTGGGAGAAGGCGCCTTCAAATATGAGAGACCTGGAGCAGTTTACAAAAGAAGGATGGTCAAAAAATCCAGTTCAGAGGTGTAAGAAGCTTGTTGATTGTTGTAGGAAGCGATTGATTGCAGTTATTTATTCTAAAGGGTGCAACCAAATATTATATTGAGGGCGCCAACAGTTTTGTCCGGCCTATTTTTGGAGTTTTGTGTGAAATTATGTCCAATTTGCCTTTTTTTCTCTGTTTTTTTTGTCTTGTTCCAATACACACAAAGGAAATAAACGTGTGTATAACAGAACATGTGTAATAGCAATAATTGTCTGGGAGAAATACTTCAGTTTCTGGAACTATTTCAAGGGTGCCAACACTTTCGGCCATGACTGTAGTCCACAAAATAGTTCAACCGAGATACCTGAATAACAAAGCCATATAAAGCCTAAACAGTACTGGTATACGATGCACAAATAGTTCAGCTGCAATACAAAGTAACAAGTATAAAGCATAAATAATACTGCCATACAGTGCACAAAATAGTTAAAGTAGTCAAATAACAGAGCTACATAGTGCCAAAATAATACTTAATACTGCCATACACTGCCAGGATAAGTGCTTCCAGTCTTGTAGTTGCTGTGACACCAATCATGGGGGTGATAGACGCCCATCAGTGGTTGAGACCCCAAGGCATTTGCCCTATTATTCGGCCCTGCAGGGGATATATCAATTGGCAATATTGAAAACAGTCAAAAATGTCTGGACGCACATAAAAGAAATTCTTCCTTTATATATATAAAAAAAATATCAATTTCTGCCCGTTTTCCTGTCTGTGCATTAGCATGATGGGAGGCAGCAGACTGGCGTCAGCACCGCGCGGAGGATAATTTGTAGAGGATGTGAATAGGTGAATGGATTAAAATCTCTCGCTTATATTGTAACTGCACATGAAAGTTCTCAGAAGGTCGGATCGGAATTCCTAATGGAAATCATAATAACATTTCATACCTCGTCACATGACTTCCTGGAGAATATTTTCCATGGGTGAATTCAGGACTCGGGTGTTATGATGAAACCCCGGTGGAAAGTCACGATGACTTAGGATTTCCAACTGGGGCAGGAGAAGATTCTAAAAGTTGTGTTTTCTATATTACATGTTGCAAATGCAAATTAGTTCAGAATTTTCTTTGCTTGTATTTTAGTGACAATGATTTCTATTCTCTAGTAACAGCCAGAACTTCATTCGAAACATCTTCATCATGGGGTTATTATTGATGGAGGCCCCAAGGCAAGAATCTTACCTGACCCACTATCATGGTCAAATAAAGGATGGGCATCCAATTCTACTAAAGCCTACGGTAGACACCGGGGTATAGAAAGACAGAAACAGGGGAATGCAAAAGAAAGAGCTAGGCAAATTATATTGCCATACAATACCCAAATATCAAAGATATATACTGCCTAAACAATGTCGCCATACAGTGCACAAAATAGTTCAACCACAATGCCAAAAACAACAAAAACATAATGCCTAAATAATACTGCTATATAATGGACAAAATAGTTAAACAACAATGCAAAAACATTTAATGCCTAAATAATACTGCCATACAGTGGACAAAATAGTTCAACCGCAATATCAAAAACATATAATGCCTATATAATACTGCCATACAGTGGACAGAATAGTTCAACCACAATACCTAAATAGTAAATAGGAAGGGGATTTAGTCCTGGATTATAGTTTGGCCTATTATATAGGACTGGTGGGGAATTGACCCAAAGGAATGTGTAAACGTTGTGCTGGGGTAGTAAAGCCCCATTCCTGGTGACCACGGTAGAAAAATCAGGAAAAGAGGAAAAATATAAAATCACATGGATGGCGTGTTTTGAGCCGTATGGGGAGTTTATCATAGCCTATTATCCGGGCATTCCTATTTTGATACTTTGGATCCAGGAGTTATACTCAATCTTGGGTGAGCTGACAAGTATATAATTTTTCTTTTGTTGATCCATAGTCTAGTTTTTGCCTATGGTCTCGAGCCGATTCTGTAAACTACACTTGCAATCGTGCATCTACGCTCTGGTTCATGCCGCCTGTGGTTTGGGCAGCATGAATCGCCTGACAATTTCCCTTTAATCTTTTATTCTAGGTCACATTTGCACGAGTGAACAGATAGATGAAGCAATGGAAAGGTTTCTAAAGCCCAATTTCCACATCAACAAAATCAGAATATTGCTCTCCTAAGACATTTCTCAGACTGTTTGCCTTCCGGATACAGAAAATCCAGTCTGTAAAAAGTAGTGTTGAAGATTTGAAAGTCCAAGAGTAGATAGCTCGGTACTAAATTGTGGAGTCCGTCACACCATAAAGTGTCATCAAATTGATGGATTGCCTTTCTTGGATTGACTCCTTTATGACCATCTTCTCTTCATTGCTGAGATGTGGAGATGTTATTACTTCTCATGAACTGGGCCAAGAAGAGATACCAGTGTACATCCTACACCTATGGTGGCCAGCGCATTGTTAATAAGGTTCTCCAAGAGGTCACAAAGTCAAAAACGAGAAGAAGAAGATTTCTTGTTGTCTTTTGCCTCCGATCACTGAAGGTCAAACCGTTCTCAGAAAATTCACCAGACTGGTTTCGCAAACGTCATCAATGGTAATAGACCCCCCAATTGTTGAGTGTAACATTTGGATCTTGTCTTCAATGGTGGTATGCTAGGTCTTTAAAAAATAAAAGAAGGGGGCTAAATAGAGGGCTGAAGACCTGGATACAGACCACCACCAAATCCACGCATGTTACTATTTTTGATAATTCTCATTTCTGCCATTTTTTGGAGACATGACAACTTTTTTTTTAAACATTATTTATGGTCTTGACTTCTTTAACACATCCTGGTGACAACGTCATTATGGATTCCTAGCCCAATATGCTTCATTTTTATCTTAAAGAGTCCATCGCGAGACCAGAGATGTTTAGTCGGAATGTGGCAGGAAGAACTGTATGTGGCGGCACTTTAGAATTCTGACGGCGCACTGTGAAGATTCACAGGTCTGCAGTCTTACAGAGTGACTACAGAATTGTAAGCCCCAAGCCTGGACAACGCTTTTTAATCCATGGGTTCATTCCCCACATCCTTTTGTAGAAACTGTGGAGAAAGGATCACTACCTAGGTTCCACACCATAAAAATATCGGGCGTCCATGATGCCATCTTGAGCAGCTTTCCCCCGAAGGTTCTATAGAAGAAACATGGTCTGCTTCTATACCTTTTTAGTAATTAGGGAAGCAGATACTTTTTTTAATATGCTGTTGTCCAATCTAACTGACATTCTGCTTATCTTTACACTGAAGCATATTTTTTTGAATGAATGTCGAAACTTGTCACTTTTGACTTCATTTTTTTTCAAGCCAGTGTACGGTAATTTCCTCCGAGGTTTTCTACTCATCATAACCGGATATATATTTCCCATTTTGGCTCTAAAAAAGGAAGTTACAATTGTGAACACAAAGTACAGTTTTAAAATGAAGAAGTTTCACTAAAAAAAAAAAAAATCAGCCAAACTTCGAAAAGAAAAATGCATTGGAAAGAATAAATGGTTAATTATGATTTCACAAGAAGACGTTCGAAAAAGAACATAGTGTTATTCCAGATGAATATATATTGGAAAGGTTGTTGTTTTCTTTTTGGAAAATTGCATAAATCAGAATCATGAAATATTTAGTCATTTCAGAAAAACTTGAGAAAGTAAAAACACACGAGAAAATTGAGTCTGAAGACTATGATCATATAACTAAAGGCTAGCTACATGGGTTGTCTGGAGTGGATCACCCCTTATCAAAGTCTAGTGTTATGGTCGCTCCCTTCTGCTGTTTCCACCCCCCTGTCCTCGGATGTGCTCCACATACCTGTATTCCACTCACTTCCTGATGGCACCTCTAGTGCTGACTCCTAGTCTCCTAAAGGTACAACACGCATCCATCATCTTCCCCAACCAATGTTCAGCTGGCGAAGCAACCTTACCCATCACTCATTGTTGACTATCCAATTTCTGACTTGTATCCTGACCTCATGACCCATCTGATGCCTGCCTGAACATTTTTATGAGTGATCGTCACCTGCTGCGATCTCGTCCCATTCTACCACTGTTCAAGGTTCTGTCTTGTGCGTTGCTGGTCGGACACCAGGGCTAGAGCTGGAAATCATAGAGCTCTATAGACTGAGAACCTCAATGTGCACAATGAGTGTTCAATGTTCATCATTACTCAAAGCGTCTATTTTGCCACAGATAGCCACTGAGATGACCCACCTCCCTTGTCTGTTGTGGAGCAAACATTAGGCCAGCGGTGCAGCTCCAGTCCATGACTATTCAATTCTATCTGTTCCTAGGCTTGGACAGTGCGGGAGGGAGACCCTGCTTGGTCAAGTTCCCCAACTTTCAGCTAGGACTACCCTTCTACCTTGATGAATTGTTGTGCATGGAAAAGCATACTATCAGTATTTACTACCATAACTATCAAAAAGTCCTGATTTTTCCAGTTTGTGTGGACTTGGACTAGAACTTTTGTGCTTGCTGGTTGGTCCAGGAACCACTTTTCCATGGTTGCAGAGTCACTTGATGGGCACTTTGCATGTTATTAACTCAAGGAATGTTGGGGTCATTGAAAGGTCCTTGAAAAGTAGGAATCTACTGGTCCTTCAGACTCATAAAAGTGGGGAACAGTTCCCTGCAAAAGGACAGGTAGCATAAAGTCAGGGAAGACTAATGGTGAGGATGGCCACCTCGGAGACCCACAGTGGAATGGCAGCCTATAGTCACTCTGATGCTAACCAACCTGGAGATCCTGCAACCCATTTAAGAACAGCAATGATATATAAGCTAATAGTTTGTTGAAATGTGACATCTGTGCCTTCTTCAGGAGACCCTCTTACAATAAGGTCCTCCTTCAGAAACCCTAAAGACCAGCTATCACCTGCAAAAGGTAGTGGAACATGCCAACTTTTGGAATGAATAACCAAGTGTTAATTACTTGGACATGGTGGGCCGCCAAGTTTGAGGGCTCCTCTTTGATAATTCCTCTCTGCATTGGCTTATAGATGGGGGTCTGGAGGGAGGTACCATAAGTGCATAATAAAAGGTCCAAAATAATAGAAAGTCACTAACTCCAAAGGTATTAAAGAGTATCCCAGTGATAACCGGAAAATGGAGGAGACCCTGGTTCTGCATCCTGACCTCTCGTGAACCACTTTGAGGATCATACGATCTGCAAACTGGGCAATGCCATCATTGGTTGTTTATGGATCCCTTTAAAATGCATGAAAAGAGTAGGAAGATGCATTTTGAAATAATTCTAATAATTATTATTTACCTCCAGGTAACGGAAGAACGCCCCAACTGTAAACCTGGATTATTTCACGCCCTTACCGTTATTTACCACAGTACAGTTCGATAGCCAGGAGATAAAAAGAACCACAGCAAACGTCTCCTTTGCGCTGCCCCTATCTGCCTGTATTAGCTTCCACAAAGAAAGCCGCAGAGTAAATATTCCGGGTCATTTCAGGCAATGCATGTGACAGGTTGCTTTGTAATAACTACTCGGTTGTAACAGATTAATTAAAAGGGAAGGTTACGGGCTGTGTACATTATGTGTATACATCGCTCCCTACGCCGCTCGTCCTGAGAACGTTGCTCTCCAAATAAACACAGCTGCGTCCTCAGCCCGGGACCCCGAGATCTGAGATGATCCTTAAGAGGCACAATAATAATAGAATGGGATGAGAGATCTTGATCTTCTACATCTTGGAAGATACTATTCAATTACACCTGGGATAAAACGTTGTCGCATAACACAAATATGTCAAATGTTGATCATTAGACACTTTTTTTGTACACCATCTACTGGTTTCCTTACTTTGCGCCACTTTTTTTCTCCAAAATTTTGTCCAATTTGGAGCAGGATGTCCAGTAGTAGCCTCACCTATTTTTTCACTATTGCAAAAGGAGCTGTAAAAACTGTCTAAAACACTAGTAAATGTGCCCCGATATTCTCACTGCACAGATTAAAGAAGTTCACGAGATTTTCTTTTCTCCAGAAACAAGTAAAATACCAGTCATAGCCCATGAATAAAAGTAGTGTTGTTCCAGCACAAAAAACAAACAAACAAAAAACTTCCTATTTTTGTAAAGAAAAACAAGAAAAAAAAACAGACCAGTCTTTTTCTCATCTCCTACAATCCCTAAAGAATGGAAAATAACTCTGGACCTAACTGGATACATTTCTGCCAATATTTTCCATTTCCCTAATATAATGTATCATTTACAAGCATGGGTGTTATTCACCTTATGGGCAGGCTCCAGCATCTAGATGCCACCTGAGTATTCATGTATTTGGTATTTATGCTGTTACTTAGTGGTTGTCTTAAATTTGCTACAATGCTGGGCTCTGCTACATTGCCAAAGTGAGTGTGCTGATTTACTCAGCTCTGCTACGTCGCTAGGCTCTGCTATAGCACCACAAAAAGAGTTCCGACCTCCTCAACTCTGCTACATTGGCTTGGTCTCCTACATCACTACAGTGAGTCTCCTGACCTACTCTCTAGTAAGATCATACTCACAAGCCTTATAGGCAGGCTCCGGCTTCTAAATGCCACCTGAGTATTCACGTATTTGGTATTTATGCCACTACTTGGTGGTTGTCTTAAATTTGCTACAATGCTGGGCTCTGCTACATCGCCAAAGCAAGTCTCCTAATTTACTCAGCTCTGCTACATCGCTAGGCTCTGCTATATCGCCACAATAAGAATCCTGACTTCCTCATCTCTGCTACATTGATTTGGTCTGCTACATCACGGCAGTGAGTCTCCCTGATTTACTCAGCTCTGCTACATCGCTAGGCTCTGCTATATTACCACAGCTCTGCTACATCGCTAGGCTCTGCTATATTACCACAAAAAGAGTCCTCATCTCTGCTACTTTGGTTTGGTCTCCTACATCACCACAATGAGTCTCCTGACCTACTCTCTAGTAACATCATACTCACAAGCCTTATGGGCAGGCTGCAGCATCTAGATGCCACCTGAGTATTCACGTATTTGGTATTTATGCCACTACTTGGTGGTTGTCTTTAATTTGCTACAATGTTGGGCTCTGCTACATCACCAAAGCAAGTGTCCTGATTTTCTCAGCTCTGCTACATCGCTAGGCTCTTCTATATTACCTCAATAAGAGTCCTTATCTCTGCTATGTTGGTTTGGTCTCCTACATCAGTACAGTGAGTCTCCTGAACTACTCTCTAGTAACATCATACTCACAAGCCTTATAGGCAGGCTCCGGCTTCTAAATGCCACCTGAGTATTCACGTATTTGGTATTTATGCCACTACTTGGTGGTTGTGTTAATTTTGCTACAATGCTGGGTTCTGCTACATCGCCAAAGTCTCCCTGATTTACTCAGCGCTGCTACATCACTATGCTCTGCTATGTTACCACAATAAGAGTCCTCATCTCTGCTACATTGGTTTGGTCTGCTACATGACTACAGTGAGTCTCCTGACCTACTCTACTGTGCGACAGTACTGGGTTCTGCTCCATCGCTCAACTCACATATTCACATTAAGCCACCTGACAGACTGCTGCATCGCTTGGCTCTGCTACCTTGCTGAACTCATTCCTCTACTGAGCCTCCCTGCTTTGCTACATTACCAACCTACTTTGCCGTGCTGCTAACTAGACTATGTCTCTCTATGCTGAATCTTCAGCTTCCTTGTGAACAACTACTGAACGTCTCCGATTGCCCAGTTTCTACAGCCTCCATTGTTCCAACCAGACTGCCCTACTGCACCAACATCATCTCCCGGTGCCGCATTACAACCACTCATATGGACCAAAGTCTTCAAGGATCCAACTCACCAGGTGGGACAATAAGCCATGTGAAGAAGACTTTTCCTAAAGGAACACAAACTCTAAAGCCTCATCAGACCTCTGTTCGTTAGACTTCATTTTGGGTTCCGAAAGTTGGGCCGCCCAATTGGAAGTCCATGAAGATTCCTACCCTCCATGTTCATTACTTTGTGGCACAGTGTTGAACCTCTAGATACATTAACAAAACATTGTTATGAGTGATATCACCCGCTCTTCTCTTCTGCACCCAGCAGCGATAGGTGCACAGGTCCTTATAATGGCCAACATAGGAATACTAGTGGCCCAAATCTACCACCTTGGCTACAAAAGAGTTAACCCATTGTTGGTAAGTAATGGCCGGTCTATGCATTATGTTCTACAGCCAATACCTGATGCTGACGGGCGATTGGACCCATTTCAAAGGAGCAATCAGCTTTTTCTGCTGAAGCCCACAGTCTGAAATCCAAGCCTACGGCGGAGGCGGAGGTAGCGCACCGAGTCGAGCTGGAAAGGGTAATAGAAGCGGCTGATGCAAATAGAACCAGACAATATAAGAGGCTTTGGATTGACATGAAAATATCCCAAACTGAACAGAAGTCTAAATATGGTCTGAGGTTCTAAATGAGGAATGAGCGGGGCAGACGGGGGCCGAGGGATCCTTGGCGGCTGCCAATTTCTTCTATTCTTTTTTTTCTTGTCTCTTTCTCAAGGAAAATGTATAGCAGTTCTCCCTAAGTTTCTTGGCCGCCGCTCCAGGTTACATAATTCTATATGTATCTCGTTCTGTTCTCTGAAAATTACACACAGCAATAGCTCTGACTGGAATCGCTGCCTTGTAATTTGGAAGCGAGTTATGCGCTGACGAATAACGTAGGGAATTGCAGAATAACAACCGACTGCAGAGATCAAATAAAATGAGGCTGTCAGTATGTGCCGCGGCTTTCGTCAATTACCGCCATTAGCGAAATACATCACAGTCTTTTAGAAAGGAAACTCAAATTTGCAGCAATAAATATTTCTACCTCTAGGTGGTGCTGTAAAATCCTGTGCAGCCATTGATGTGATGATTGTGCGGTCTGTGGCCATGCCTTCCCTTAACAGCACGCCACCTGGTCAGGCAGGGTACTGCAATGGTACATTTTATTTCACTTAGAGTAAGAATCTGAGCAAATGATTAGTAACATAAAGCATCTATGGTCATGTAACATAACAGTAATTTTATCACTTTGGCCATACAAATGCAAGTTACTAAGTTTTATTTTATGGTATAGATTCTTAACACTACTTCTGGGGCATCACTTCCTTCTCTGCAGGTACTGTCTGAGGCAGCTCTTCACAGACTTCCTTCTCTACAGCTAATGGCCGAGGCAGCTCCTCCCAGACTTTGTTCTCTGCATCTTTTGGCTGAGGCAGCTCCCCAGTCTTCCTTCTCTGCAGCTATTGGCTGAGGCAGCTCCTCCCAGAATTCCTTCTATGCAGCTATTGGCTGAAGCAGCTCCTTACACACTTCCCTCTCTGCAGCTATTGGCTGAGACAGCTTCTCAGTCTTTCATCTCAGCAGCAATTGGCTAAGGCAGCTTGTCACAGACTTCCTTCTCTGCAGTTATAGGCTGAGTTAGCTCCTCAGTTTTCCATCTCTGCAGCTGTTGGCTGATTCAGCTCTTCACAGACCTCCTTCTCTGCAGCTATTGGCTAAGGTAGCTCCTCAGTCTTCCTTCTTTGCAGCTATTGGCTGAGGTAGCTCTTCACAGACCTCCTTCTCTGCAGCTATTGGCTAAGGTAGCTCCTCAGTCTTCCTTCTTTGCAGCTATTGGCTGAGGTAGCTCCTCACAGACCTCCTTCTCTGCAGCTATTGGCTAAGGTAGCTCCTCAGTCTTCCTTCTTTGCAGCTATTGGCTGAGGTAGCTCCTCACAGACCTCCTTCTCTGCAGCTATTGGCTAAGGTAGCTCCTCAGTCTTCCTTCTTTGCAGCTATTGGCTGAGGTAGCTCCTCACAGACCTCCTCTGCAGCTATTGGCTAAGGTAGCTCCTCAGTATTCCTTCTTTGCAGCTATTGGCTGAGGTAGCTCCTCACAGACTTCATTTTCTGCATCTATTGGCTGAAGCAGCTCCTCACTTCCAATAAAAAGAACATCAGCAAATTCTATAAAAAAAAAAATATAGAAAAATCACTGCCTACATTAGTCCGCTGCTGATCTAGCACAGAAGCTCTGGCGGTTACCAGCTTATTAGTCCTTTTTGTTTTCATGAAGTCCAAAAATCCCTTTAATAGGAACAGCATTACTGATCCTAGTTATATATCACTAACAGATCCCACTTTTAATAAGGAAAGAAAGGAGATGAGAAATGTCTTCTATAAGACCAGGGGCTTCCCAGGATTAGGGAAAACATAGATCATAGATGCTTGTTTCAAAAACAGCGCCACCCCTGATCACAGGTTGTGCATGGTACTGCAGCTCAGTTCTATTAACTTCAATGAGGCTGAGTTGTAATACCAGACACATCCCATGATCAGGGGTGGCGCTGTTTTTGAAAGAAAGCAGCCATGTTATTCCAATCCTAGACAAAACCCTGTAATATAAAATAAAATATAGGTGTTAATATATACATAAGGAAGGGACATTTAAAAAAAATATTTTTGACATGTCTAAAAAAAAAAGCAAATAATGAATGAAACAAGTGCATGTACAAATAATTTATTATACTCTTGAATATGTGCAAAATATATGTTCGTCAATGTCTGATAATGATTATCTTCCAATGGAATGTTCAAATGTTTAAAAATTAAAAGAAAAAGAAAATTATGATCACAAACATTTTGCAACAATATTATGGTGAAAACTTAAGTTTTTATTTGCAGTTTTATGGAAATCCTCTTGGTGGCGTCCTCTCCCTATTTTAAAATATTTTTAGCATGTACGGTACAGTATTTTAATGAGCTTATCATGAGTAATTTTCCTGAGCGACCATAACGCATCATTAACACCGTGATAAAACACGGCGAGCACAAAACAGATCTGTCCAGTTCAATTTCTCCAATAAAGCTGCATCTCAATAAGCAGAACTCGGGTTAGTAGTTTGATTTGTGCATCTAGTATAAAATTTCCCAGAGTAAAAAAATGTCCTTACTTCCATATTTAAAGAAATATTCCACCTGGAAAGTATTAAACATTTGAATGCATAAATTGGATGGTCTGACAAAGGCAACCCCTTTTGCAATTACAGTCTAGTTTTAAATAAGCAGCTGGATCTTACTTAAGAAGCTCCTCATGGGCGGGACTTGTTGAGGTTCATTGTAGTGATTTCCATTTATGGTGTCAATCTTATAGAGTATATGGAAGAAAAAGCTTTTGTCTTAGTGAATCAATGACCTTTAACGTGCATTAAAGAAAATCAAAGGCCCCCTTTAGTATATTTGAATATATCCTATCCTAGCCATGTCTACATCTTCCACCAGAACAGCTACGTTTTTCTTTGCCGGAAAAGGACAATTACTCTAAATATATGTATTTATTGAATTACATGGTGCAATCTGACTTTAAAAAAGGAAGAAAAAGAGTGTAAAAGTAACCAAATCATTTGTATGATGACCTATTAAAAGCTAAAATAGAGGACAAAATTTTACAAATTGGCTGATTAAAAACCAATATGAACTCAGGAAAAGTGAAACCCGCCCCCGCTTGCATAAAGAGAAGAAAATGTTGTTGTTTTTTTTAATAAAAACTAGCTGGAGCTAAGTAAAGGACATATGTATTGGTGTAAATATTGTCATATGGCATAGGGTCTGAATGAGCCCATATGGTAGTTATATCCTTGTACATAGGAGCAGTATTATAGTAGTTGTATTCTTGTACATAGGAGCAGTATTATAATAGTTATATTCTTGTACATAGAGGCAGTATTATAGTAGTTATATTCTTGTACATAGGGGGCAGTATTATAATAGTTATATTCTTGTACATAGGTGCAGTATTATAGTAGTTATATTCTTGTACATAGGGGGCAGTATTATAGTAGTTATATTCTTGTACATAGGAGTAGTATTATAGTAGTTATATTCTTGTACATAGGGGCAGTATTATAGTAGTTATATTCTTGTACATAGGGGCAGTATTATAGTAGTTATATTCTTGTATATAGGGACATATTATAGTAGTTATATTCTTGTATATAGGGACATATTATAGTAGTTATATTCTTGTACATAGGGGGAAGTATTATAGTAGTTATATTCTTGTACATAGGGGCAGTATTATAGTAGTTATATTCTTGTACATAGGGGCAGTATTATAGTAGTTATATTCTTGTACATAGGGGGAAGTATTATAGTAGTTATATTCTTGTACATAGGGGCAGTATTATAGTAGTTATATTCTTGTACATAGGGGCAGTATTATAATAGTTATATTCTTGTACATAGGGGCAGTATTATAATAGTTATATTCTTGTACATAGGTGCAGTATTATAGTAGTTATATTCTTGTACATAGGGGGCAGTATTATAGTAGTTATATTCTTGTACATAGGAGTAGTATTATAGTAGTTATATTCTTGTACATAGGGGCAGTATTATAGTAGTTATATTCTTGTACATAGGGGCAGTATTATAGTAGTTATATTATTGTACATAGGAGTAGTATTATAGTAGTTATATTCTTGTACATAGGGGCAGTATTATAGTAGTTATATTCTTGTATATAGGAGTAGTATTATAGTAGTTATATTATTGTACATAGGGGCAGTATTATAGTAGTTATATTCTTGTACATAGGGGCAGTATTATAGTAGTTATATTCTTGTATATAGGGACATATTATAGTAGTTATATTCTTGTACATAGGGGGAAGTATTATAGTAGTTATATTCTTGCACATAGGGGCAGTATTATAGTAGTTATATTCTTGTACATAGGGGCAGTATTATAGTAGTTATATTCTTGTACATAGGAGCGGTATTATAGTAGTTATAGTCTTGTACATGGAGGCAGTATTATAGTAGTTATTTTCTTGTGCATAAGGCAGTATTATAGTAGTTATATTCTTGCACATGGGGGTCGTATTATAGTAGTTATATTCTTGTACATAGGAGCAGTATTATAGTAGATATATTCTTGTACATAGGGGACAGTATTATAGTAGTTATATTCTTGTACATAGGAGCAGTATTATAGTAGTTATATTCTTGTACATAGGAGCAGTATTATAGTAGTTGTATTCTTGTACATAGGAGCAGTATTATAATAGTTATATTCTTGTACATAGGGGCAGTATTATAATAGTTATATTCTTGTACATAGGGGCAGTATTATAGTAGATATGTTCTTGTATATAGGGACATATTATAGTAGTTATATTCTTGTACATAGGGGGAAGTATTATAGTAGTTATATTCTTGTACATAGGGGCAGTATTATAGTAGTTATATTCTTGTACATAGGAGTAGTATTATAGTAGTTATATTCTTGTACATAGGGGCAGTATTATAGTAGTTATATTCTTGTACATAGGGGCAGTATTATAGTAGTTATATTATTGTACATAGGAGTAGTATTATAGTAGTTATATTCTTGTACATAGGGGCAGTATTATAGTAGTTATATTCTTGTATATAGGAGTAGTATTATAGTAGTTATATTATTGAACATAGGGGCAGTATTATAGTAGTTATATTCTTGTACATAGGGGCAGTATTATAGTAGTTATATTCTTGTATATAGGGACATATTATAGTAGTTATATTCTTGTACATAGGGGGAAGTATTATAGTAGTTATATTCTTGCACATAGGGGAAGTATTATAGTAGTTATATTCTTGTACATAGGGGCAGTATTATAGTAGTTATATTCTTGTACATAGGAGCGGTATTATAGTAGTTATAGTCTTGTACATGGAGGCAGTATTATAGTAGTTATTTTCTTGTGCATAAGGCAGTATTATAGTAGTTATATTCTTGCACATGGGGGTCGTATTATAGTAGTTATATTCTTGTACATAGGAGCAGTATTATAGTAGATATATTCTTGTACATAGGGGACAGTATTATAGTAGTTATATTCTTGTACATAGGAGCAGTATTATAGTAGTTATATTCTTGTACATAGGAGCAGTATTATAGTAGTTGTATTCTTGTACATAGGAGCAGTATTATAATAGTTATATTCTTGTACATAGGGGCAGTATTATAATAGTTATATTCTTGTACATAGGGGCAGTATTATAGTAGATATGTTCTTGTATATAGGGACATATTATAGTAGTTATATTCTTGTACATAGGGGGAAGTATTATAGTAGTTATATTCTTGTACATAGGGGCAGTATTATAGTAGTTATATTCTTGTACATAGGGGCAGTATTATAATAGTTATATTCTTGTACATAGGGGCAGTATTATAATAGTTATATTCTTGTACATAGGTGCAGTATTATAGTAGTTATATTCTTGTACATAGGGGGCAGTATTATAGTAGTTATATTCTTGTACATAGGAGTAGTATTATAGTAGTTATATTATTGTACATAGGGGCAGTATTATAGTAGTTATATTCTTGTACATAGGGGCAGTATTATAGTAGTTATATTCTTGTATATAGGGACATATTATAGTAGTTATATTCTTGTACATAGGGGGAAGTATTATAGTAGTTATATTCTTGCACATAGGGGCAGTATTATAGTAGTTATATTCTTGTACATAGGGGCAGTATTATAGTAGTTATATTCTTGTACATAGGAGCGGTATTATAGTAGTTATAGTCTTGTACATGGAGGCAGTATTATAGTAGTTATATTCTTGTACATAGGGGCAGTATTATAGTAGTTATATTCTTGTATATAGGGGCAGTATTATAGTAGTTATATTCTTTTACATAGGGGCAGTATTATAGTACTTATATTCTTGTACATAGGGGGCAGTGTTATAGTACTTATATTCTTGCATATAGGGGGCAGTATTTAAAGTAGTTTTATTTTTTGTGCAAAGATATTAGTTATATAATTCAGGAATATGTACTGTATGATAAATATTATTATCAGTCCTTTCTGGAATTGCCCTTTAAATGTAGGATTAACATAAATTGACCTGATGATCCATGACACAATCATTATGAATGACTATGTTAAAGAGCGTGTTCAGTTACATTCACCAAAGTCTGTGAAAGTGTAGACTATAAACCACAGCAATGTCAGTAGGCAGCGGCCTATGTGAAGATAAGTGTGCAGTTTTATAAACCTTTGCTACAAGCTGGTGCCAATTAGGGAGCCTTCCCGTGTTACTGGTGGCGGCAGGAGAGGTTTCTGCAGCGCTGCATACTTGTGGTATGTTTATATATACTGTCCACCGACACTGTCTCAGCTTCCTCTAGCAAGAGTGTTTTTGTTCTTTTCTGACCAAGGCTGTGCGGTTAAGCTACACTTTACTTACATCGGCTGCATACCTCCATAACAACAAGTGCTACTGTATCATTGTGGTTAGCACATTCTTGGTGGCATAAATACTTGGACGTTTACAAGAAGTTTCCACATTTAAATGAACATTAATGTATGAAGACTTGAAGAGTCAATATATTGTGCTGCTTAATGGATCTTCCATTATTCCGAGCCTCCGACACATCATCACCATCAGTTTATCCATCCGGCATCTATAGTCTTCGAGGTCCTCATAACGAAGAAACTTATATTACTATGGAAATCTTCACTCTTTATAGAATAACTTGTGGCCTCAGTTAATTGTCTTTCAAAGTTAACAAACAGAATTGGAGGGTCGAAAACTGAGCTCACAATGACGTGAAAATAACCGGACATTTTTTAAAACATTCCACATTTTTTTATTACCTCCCATCAATTGTGAAATAACCGACCGACCAAGCCTGAATGGCAGCTGGTACTGAGAAGCATGAGATGCAGAGGAGGGACATTAATCAGCTGTCAATCAGGCTAAGTGGGTGGAGATTCGGCAGCAGCAGGGAGGAGGGACAATGCGGTCACACTGGCTAAGTGGGTAGATATTGAGCAGCAGCAGGGAGGAGGGACACTGTGGAACTGTCAAACTGGCTAAGTGGGTAGATATTGAGCAGCAGCAAGGAGGAGGGACACTGGGGAAGTGTCAGACTGGATAAGTGGTTAGATATCATGCAGCAGCAGGGAGGTGGGACAATGAGGAACTGTCAAACTGGATAAGTGGGTAGATATCATGCAGCAGGGAGGAGGGTCACGGAGGAACTGTCAAACTGGCTAAGTGAGTAGATATTGAGCAGCAGCAGGGAGGAGGGAAACTGGGGAACAGGCAAACTGGCTAAGTGAGTAGATCTTGAGCAGTAGTAGGGAGGAGGGACACTGAGGAACTGTCAAACTGGCTAAGTGAGTAGATATTGAGCAGCAGCAAGGAGGAGGGTCACTGAGGAACTGTCAAACTGGCTAAGTGGGTAGATATTGAGCAGCAGCAAGGAGGAGGGTCACTGAGGAACTGTCAAACTGGATAAATGAGTAGACATTGAGCAGCTGCAGGGAGGAGGGACACTGCAGAACTGTCAAACGGGCTAAGTGGGTAGATATTAATCAGCAGCAGGGAGGAGGGAAACTGAGGAACAGTCAAACTGGCTAAGTGGATAAACATTGAGCAGCAGCAAGGAGGAGGGACACTTGGGAAGTGTCAGACTGGCTAAGTGGGTAGATATTGAGCAGCAGCAGGGAGGAGGGTCACTGGGGAACAGGCAAACTGGCTAAGTGAGTAGATATTGAGCAGCAGTAGGGAGGAGGGACATTGGGGAACTGTCAAATTGGCTAAGTGGGTAGATTTTGAGTAGCAGGGAGGAGGGACGCTGTGGAGCTGTCAGTCAGACTAAGTGGACTGGGATTAAGCAGCAGGAAGGAGGGTAACTGGGAAGTAATCAAACAGGGTATGTGGGTAGATATCAATCAGCAGAATGGAAGCACAATAAGGAGCTTTTCATCAGGCCAAGTTGGTGGAGATTCAGTAACAGCAGGGAGGAGGGACACTGAGGAACTATCAAACAGGCTAGCTGGGTGGATATTCAACAACAGAAATGGAGAAGGAGCACAAAGGAGCTGTCAGAATTGCTAGGTGGGCAGATGTTCAGCACCAGCGGTGCAGAACTACGCTGAGGAGCTGTTCACCAGTTGTTGTTATGATGCCTGGCAGTAGCGTTTGCCCCTTTTAGGAATTGTCCTCCTTCCCTCCATGTTACTCTGATGTAGCTCTGATATCAGTAATCCCTCCCTTCTTCCTCTTCAATCTGTATGTCAGCCATGTTAAGAAACACACGTGTCTGCCTTTCTGATCCAGAATAAGTTTGTTTTACCTATAGTAATGGTGCATGACTACAAGAATTCAGCTGGAAAATAAACCTTCTCTAGGTGTCACAAGTGACTCCTGTAATCAAGTTCAAGCTATCTGATGAAGTCACTTTGTGAGTAATGGTATATAGAGAGCCACAAACATGGTCAGTCCAGTTATGGAGTCAGAATTCTAGGTGAGTGAGGATTCTGCAGGGAGGAGGGACACTGAGGAGAAGCTGTCAATCAGGCTATGTGGGTGGAGATTCAGTAACAAAAAAATGAGGAGGGACACTAAGGAGCTGGCGGAAAGGCTGGGTGAGTGAAGATTCAGCAGTAACAGAGAGGAAGAACATTGAGCAGCTGTAAATTAGACTAGGCTAGTGGAGCAGCAGGGAAGAGGAACACTGAGAAGCTGTCACTCAGGTTAGGTGGTTGGAGATTAAGCACTAGAAATGGAGGAGGGACACTAAAGAGCTGTCAGAAAAGCTGGGTGAGTGGAGATTCAGCAGCAGCAGCAGGGAGGAGGGTCAGTGAGAAGTTGTCAATCAGGCTAACTGAACTCAAAATGCTCTTCAACTAAACAAAGGATTAAACAGCCTTTTGGCATCAATGTTCAAATTAAGTACACCATGATCATCAAGTCTAAAAGATCTTTTCAATGATGTATTTAGTTTGTATTTTTTGGAAGTACAACTTTTTTTTAAAAAGAAAAGTTAAAGTCAATTCCTGTTGTAAAACAAAAACTGCTCCTAAAAAAAAAAAATCATTGCTGTACAACGAACAATTCATCCCATGCCAATAACAGCCAATGAGGATGAGCTTAAAAAAATGTCTAAAAGTTTTATGAATGTTTCAAAAATAGTAACTGGTTGAATCAATTACTTTACAGTAGACTTCATGATTCCCGCTGCTCACTAACATTGTAAGATGGATCCGATGCCCGTCATATTTTGTGCAACAAGAATCCTGTGTCTGAGCTTAATATCATATTTCTGTCTTCACTGTAAGATGTGAATAGAATAATATTCCGGGATTCCCACTCGTAATGGACCAGTGAATATTAAGCATCACTGTCAGGTCACCTGTGACCAGTTCCCGAAGGACGTGGGAGACAATTCTGTTGAGTATTGGAGATACAATTATACATGAACTTACGGGAGTTTCCTTAATTTATGTCTGAAGCTTTATTGACCTTAAGAAGAAGAAGCTGCCAGGGAAGTTTTCTCTTTCTGGGAAGAACTATAGTTTATGACTTGTGTTTGTGTCTAGTGATGGTCAACATCTATATCTGTAAGGAAGAGCAGGTCTTGAGAATCGTATTCCCCCAAAGACATAATTTGTTGCTCATGGTATGAAGTCCCAAATCTGTAACAGAGCCACCACTTATTATGTGCCATATATTGGTTTCTTATGTGGCAGAGAGCCCTTTGGGACCTCCCTAGAACCATGTCATGGGTATAATATAGAGGGGCACAACAAGGTGTAGAGGTTTTAGATCCACCTTGGTCCTAATGGAAGCCTTAATGGCCTTACATGTGGAGGTCCTACTTCTGGGTCAAGGAGCTTCATGTTTCGCCTCTGATTACAAATAGTAAAGTTATATTTTGCAACTCTAACAGAAAGAAAAAGCCGAGACCTCCCAAAACACTTGGCAAGTTTCCGAATGCCACCAAAACCTTGAAAAGGATGCTTCCGCAGGGTCTCCTTTGTTTCTATGGTTAAAACACTATTTGTGATTCAGTTGACAAGGGGCGTGTTTTTTTTTTTTCGTGGAGGGCGAGTTATAACCAGATTAGAGACGCCAATTTTGGCCAAGATTGTGGCACAAAAAATTGTCTAAAGGTACATCGCCAAGAGGTGGTGTAAACTTAGTTAAAAGTGAATAAAGATGCGCCAAATTCGTCATCCACTAGGAGCCATTGGGATAAATTTGACACATTTTTATACCCCACGTGCTTTTTAAATATTGGTAAATCTGTCCCATGTTGTTCGATAATTCCACCGTTTTTTGTGCATTGACTTTAATTCCAAGCAATGGGGTAAAGTTCCTCTTTTAACTGATTTGAGGAAAGGGAGTTAAACATGGTTCTATGAAAAAGAATGAAAAAAAAAATCACAGTAAAACCCTCCAAAAATATATAGAATGGGATGTAGAATGTTTTTACAACAGGTTCTCCTTAACAATGAGGAGAGCGGCTACTAACCTCGCATTTTATCAGTGTCTGCTCAGAAGAGCTAATAAAGAGAGCAAATTAGCCTTATAAATGTATTTAGTGTGCCCGTGAGACGGAAGCGTGTCCGCATTTAGTAATTTAATTTATAGAGCATCACAAAGTGAGAAAATGAGGTTGTGGAAATGATCAGAGCATTGACATTTAGTGTTTAATCTTGAATTACTATGTCAGCAGGCCCGGAGGTTGAAGTATTGATTCCACTAGGGGATGGCGTGAGCATCCAAACAAGGCTGGAGGAGATGTCTGAGATGATGAGAAACTCAGCTTCGAAGAGAACTTTAGACGTTTCACATGTGAGCACAGAACAGCCTCGTGACCAAGAGATCGAGATCTGGGGTGCACATTTTAACACAATCAGGGGTCCCAATAAAACATAAAGCGGTATAGAGTATATTCATCTGAGACACATTGAGTGCAAATGCCCAAAATATCAGATAATCAAGGTTCCATTTCTGGAAATTCCACTGTTCTGGAGAATGGTGCGTCCCCACCATGGATGGTGGTGGCTTTGCCTAAGTTTGGTTCTCTTCATTGTAGCTTTCGAAAGTTACAGATACAACAATTTCACATCCATAATAACCATGATGGAGAAAGACACAGCCATGCTCAACCATCTCTTCTTCTAGGTGGTACTGAACGAGGCCAAAAAGTGTGGCTTTGCGGGCTACTTCAAAGAAGCATGGAGGGTAATAATGCCTCAAACATGGCAGGGTTTTAGCTAGGAGCTTTCTAGTGGAGAACTATCTGCAAGTCTTCTCTATTTAGATACATGGCGAGGGCAGAAAATGGAAAGATTGCGTTTGGTAAAGGAAGGCTTTGACCTTTGGGATTAATGGAGAATGAACTCTGTTAGCCATTTGCTTTTCTTCTCCACCATCTGTGCAAATTTACCAAATATGAGTGGAGGGTATGGCCCTGGAGCTCGTACTCATACCATTATTCAATAGAGGATGAGAATGGACCGAAGTTGAAGGAGCAGTAAAGAAGAGCAACATCGGCATGTTCCCAATGGAAGCCTAATTTGAAGTTGTGGACCTTTCTTCATCAATCCATCTCCAAACTTGGTCTGACAAGTGCCAGAATAACAAGTGCCAAAGGAAAATAAAACTCTGAGATGTGGATCTCCTTTTTCATCACTCCATCTTTTCATATAGGGTGGGATATAGTGCTATGGACAAGTGCCAGAAAGAAGCCACATTCTGAATTGTGGACACCTTTCTTCATTGCCTCATCTCTGCGCCTAGGTGGGGACATATTGTTGAATGGACAAGGGCCAAAAATGATCCCAAATCTAAGTTGGTGACTATTTTTTTAATTCCTCCATCTCTACAATTTGTGGTGACGGGATGGTGGGATATTGACGGGTGTCAAAAGTAAGCCAAATTCTGAATTGTAGACTATATTTTTTATTACCCCATCTATGCGATCAGTGGTGCTTCGGATGCCTATAAAGGGATGGGTGGGGAGAATAGGAAAATATGGTGTCACGGACACGTGCCACATTCTGAATTGTGTACTCCTTTTTCAATACTCCCATCTTTACACCTAGGTGGGGTCACATGGTGCTAAAAGTAAGTGAACAAGTGCCAGAAGTAAACCCAGATATGAGTTGTGGGTTCCCGCATATTCCCACACATTTAGAGTGGCATGGATAAGTACCAAAGGAAGGTGAATTCTGAATAGTAGTAGGTCCTAAGTCTACTACCAACATTAGAAGTGAAATAGTCTCGTCTTGCCCTTATCTAATTGCTCTTTATTCTCCTCGACTGATCTCCACATTGTTTCTAACACAAGAACGTTATTTCTGGTGGTTTTCCTCCTATGGTGTGACGTGACCTGTTGTAATCCGTCTCTTTGGCAGTGAACTTTATCTGAATTGCGTTTAGTTTTTTTCTTTTCTTTGTTGGCACCATAAACAAGTTTCCCAAAAGTTTTGAGTAAGTCTGACTGTTAAATACCTCTTACGTTATGAAGACTTTTTTTTTAATGGACCAAACCTTAGCTAATACCAAGGATATGACCTAATGATGACTGTTCAGATTGTATTTGAACAGAATTCTGAGGGTATAATATTTTAAAAAGAATTAAAAAAATAAAAAATCTCAGAACAAAAAATAAAGTTAGAAAAAGCTAAATGGCTACTTTGATGATTTTTTTTGTATTTAAAGGGTTGTCCATCCACTTATATTTTTATTGATTTATTTATCTATTTTTTAAATACTTTGAAATGATACAAAAAAATTAATACTCATCTTTGAGATTCCGCAAAATCCTCATCCTGACATTCCACAGGTCTCCATGCCGGTCTTTGTACTAACTTCTTGGTCTGGATAGACATGTGACACCTGCAGCCAATCACTGGTCACAGAGTTAGCCAACACATCACTGATAAAGCCAATAATTGGCTACTTCAGTCACATGTTTGTATGGCCAAGCAGGAGGTACTGGTCAGGGAACCCATGAAGAATTGTAATAGAAGCAGGCGAGATTAATGGTTTACATATGGATGACTATTTAAAGCATTCTGAGAGATTTTTCTTAATTGTTAAAGAAGTTGAAAATTCCCTTTAATTTTAAGTCATGTAATCATCATGGACCCCATAGGCCTAGCCCATTGTACTGAGCCTGAAGATCTTGTTTGCATGGACTCCATCAATCTCAAACTACGAATTTCTGGTGATCTACCATCGGGGCATGGGTTGACTGGTTACAAAGGTTGATGTTGCACCTGGGACACTGTAGTTTGAAAGGTTCCAAAGTCCCCCTTTGGGTCATAAAAAAAGTATACAACTTCCCTACAGCTCCCCCACAGGTGATATGAAGCACTACACTGTGTTAATTGAAATCAATGGACTGGCTACATATTAAATGGACATACTGGGTCCTCCAGAGTAAGCCTCAGCAAAAAAATATATATATTTTTAAATTGTACGTAAAAGTATAGAGATAAACTTACTTTCTTGTAAGTCTTTCCCTTTTTCTGGGATGATTTCATTTTTTTTCGAATAGTTACCATATGGAACTGGTAATTGCAACTGGTCCTCTGAGAAGTTATGGCTTTAATTATAAGACAGTTTTAATATAAACTTCATTAAAGTTCATTTCTACCATAAATGTATTATTTACACTTGATATTAATAGAAAACAATAGAAATAATGTAATTTAATCTTCAAGCTTTCTATGTTAAAAAAAAAAGAAAAAAACGCCAGACCAGCTTCTTAGAGGAACTGGTGGAAAATTCTTAAAATTGCTACAATATTTCAGATGCAAATAATGATTATTCTGTAAATTTAAATACACTTAATCGGATCAATTTTTCTCCACATGAGCAGAATTCACTTACTGTGGAGCTAGAAATATAGCAAATCCAGTGTCTTCATGTCAACTGGAATGACTTAAAGGGAACCTGACACATCATCCACACGAAGCAGGGAAGAGCGGTAATTGTAACAAAAGGATCACAAACCAGAGACGCCCATCAGCCTGGACCACCCCGTTGGTAAGTATAACAGAAGGTCTTTTTTGGGATCTGCAGACTGAGCTGGGGACTTTTTTACAGCATTCTGCTGTAAAAGATAAAGGCCCTAATGGTGGCGGCTGTATTTTATATGCGGAAAACCTGGTAACAGATCTCCTTTAAGTACTTTTAAAATTGGGTGCTACCTTTTTTCATGTTTATTAATCTGGCTTTGATTTTTTTGGGACACTCTCTATTGATAATGGGAATAGGAATAATAGACAACCGGAATAATTGCAGGGTTTTTAATAAAGTAGATGCATCATCATTATTTCATAGACAATGCAAGTAAATACTAAAAGAGACATGTCAGGAGAGCTGAGAAGCTCGATTTAGCGAATAATTGCACAACCCCCCCCAACTGATCCCATCCAGAATGCTTTCCTTTTCCACCTGGTGTTCAGAGTGTATTGCAATGTGCATGTGTTACACGAACGCCGCTAGGTTCAGAAAAGGGTGGAACAAGTCTCATGAATTCTTTGGAACTTTGGGGGAACCGTTACTCAGGGCGACCATGTACTGCAGCTTCCTCAGGCACAAGGTGGATCCACTTGCTCACTCAGATACAATTGATAGACTCCTCATGAACAGATAAACAGTGTAGCTGCTAACAGTACAGCTGCTTCTTAGAGGCACATTGACTAACAGTCTCTTTTGATAGCACAGATCAAGGCTCTTTACAAAAGCACAGCATTCCACAGCATTCCTACTAGCACAGTGTAATGGAGGAGGGAGGGAGGGTTTGCTGAGGGAGATGATCTCAGTGACACAATTTCTTCCAATAACTATCTTCCTGCTCCTGATAGACATTCTCCACTAGCAGTACAGGGGGTTAGCCCAACTCCACTCTGTAATGGAATCCTGTGTCCCTATAGTTCACTTGCCTAAACTCTTGGGAGAGAGAGATCATACACCACTCATCCCTTTCCCTGCTGCCACAATCCCCTGGGGCTCTGTTAACCACTCCCTGTCTCCTGTGACTGTGTTAACCCCTCTGGATGCTTTTAAAGCAACAGCAGTTAGCACTAGTTCTGCATGTCACACATGTCCATCTAGTGAGCTCAGTGCTGCTAGTCACACATGCTCAGTCACTCCTCATAGTCAGGTGTCTACATAGTAAGTCCCAGTTCACTGCAGATCAGCCAATAGAATTGGCTTTTTGACTGCTTGTTAGGAAAGGAGCCGAACCTCTGCAAAAGCGTGGTAGTAAAACTTATGCACAGAAAATAAAAAGGGAATACAGTTTCATCTGCCAGATGGGGAAGGAGACTGATTCTGTTACAACTTGGCAGCATAGATGAGCAGTAGCACCAATATAGACCCATGAGAGCAAAAAATTATGAAAAAGTATTTTATAGTAGGTTAAAAGGAAATATGCATCAATTAATGTATTATTTGAAGTCGGTACTGAGGTTATAAAACTCCTTTAAGACAATCAGCTTGACCAAAGAAGAGCCAAATATCAGAGCACATCATGACTCCTCCGGATGCATTTTCCAAACATTTAATTCCAAATCCTTCTAAATAATTGCCCTGAACCTCTTCGTAGTGTAACGGAAAAGAATTGTGAGCGGCTATAATTTTAGTTAAGATCCAAGTGGGAGCTAAATTGAAAAAAATCAGTGGGAACGTGAGTGATGTTTTCTGACATCACAGAGATCAAAACAAAGTCCAGCTGTTTTATCTATCGGGTTCCCCTTGGCCTTCTCGGTTTACAGAAGTGAGAACGTAGGGCACTGAAATGTGAAATCAGATAACCAAAGGGAGGAAGAAGTGCAGACAAATTAGTGAAGAAAAGGATAAAACGAAGCTGCCACCCAAAATGTAAACTCTGAAAATCATTTGACCAGATCAGAAGATGCCATTGTGTAAATTATACTGACCCCGATTTACATTCCGCGACTGCTGAACCTGCAAAGAATGAAACATGGCTCTAGTATTCCAGGGAAGGTCGGATTTCCACCAATAAATAATTATATGGGGCCTTAAGAGCTATGGAAGAATGGACTTTTCTTAAAATGTTCTTAAATGCTACATCTGTAGCAGGGGTGTAGCTTTTAGGAGGGCAAGTTCTCCTAGGTCAAATAAAGACTCCAGTGTTATAAATGACACATCTTAGATAGGGGACCTGTTACACGTTTTGCTTTGGGGCCCAAATTACTTCTCTGGTTGGTAGGAGTATTTCAGTGAAAGATGGGACCGGGTGCTGTGTCCTTCTCCTTATGTTGTTTATTGTGCATCGGGATGCAGTAGCAAACTGCCACAATCCTATGATGTTAGTTCGGTTGGCAGGATGCTGCCTGATTATTCAGATAGATGCTGCTACCAACGAATACTTCCCTGCATTGGATTAACCCTGCTCTGCTTTGAACTCAGTTCTGCTATATTGCTAAGTTAGCTTTGCCATACCACCGCCAACTCTTTATTGGACACTCTGACAAACTATGCTCTGCACAGTGTTTATTCTAGGACATGATCAGATATCAAAATCAAACATCAGAATAATGTCAGTTTGATGCTAAATACCCCATCTAATAACTTACTTTGATATGTGACGTTGACATCTGACTGACATCTCAATCTGATATCTGACTTTGACATCTGACTCTGATATCTGACTTTGACATCTAACTCTGACATCTGACTTAGACATCTAACTCTGACATCTGACTTTGACACTTGACTCTGACATCTGATTTTGGCATCTGACTCTGAAATCTGACTTTGATATGTGGTTCTGACATCTGACTTTGGCATCTGACTCTGATATCTGACTTTGACATCTGACTTTGGCATCTGACTCTGAAATCTGACTTTGATATGTGACTCTGACACCTGACTCTGACTTTCGCACCTGACTTTGACATCTCAATCTGATATCTGACTTTGTCATCTGACTCTGGCATCTGACTGACATCTCAATCGGATATCTGACTTTGACATTTGACTCTGGCATCTGACTTTGACATCTGAATCTGATATCTGACTTTGACATCTGACTCTGACATCTGACTTTGATATGTGGTTCTGACATCTGACTTTAGCATCTGACTTTGACATCTCCATCTGATATCTGACTTTGGCATCTGACTTTGATATCTGAATTTGACATCTGACTTTGGCATCTGACTCTGACATCTGGCTTTAGCATCTGACTCTGAAATCTGACTTTGATATGTGACTCTGACTTCTGACTCTGACTTTCGCATCTGACTTTGACATTTCAATCTGATATCTGACTTTGTCATCTGACTCTGGCATCTGACTTTGACATCTGACTCTGGCATCTGACTGACATCTCAATCGGATATCTGACTTTGACATTTGACTCTGGCATCTGACTTTGACATTTGACTCTGGCATCTGACTTTGACATCTGAATCTGATATCTGACTTTGACATCTGACTTTGGCATCTGACTCTGACACCTAACTTATTGTTTGCTTATATATTACTAACTAAATATCTAATAAAAAATAATAAACTTTCAGCTTAATGGTAAGGCATCTGTGTCGCACATAGTTAATTAAAAATAAATAAATTAAAAGTTAACTGTCCGCTACTGGGACATGAATCTACAAAATACTCTGTTTAGAAGCCAGCACACTTACCATTGAGATATACAGTAAGTCGCAAAAAGATGGGCCTCTATTTGGTTATGTGATATCCAGTGCAAACATGTGTCTGAAACTCATTGGGACTTTCACACAGACCTCCTCTAAGCCAAATTCAAATGATGTTTGACTTTGATATCTGACTTTCCTCACACGTCAGAATGAAAATCAGATGGAAGTTCTGACACCATAAATATTTGCATGGTTAATCTCATAAACCAAGAAAAACTACCAGCTACTATCACTTGAGCTTATGGCTGAATGGTAAAGCTTCAGCCTTAAGGAGAGAAGCTTCAGAGTTCAAATCACTACAGAAGAAAAATTAAACTTTACTTTTTAAATTAGGGTGTCTTGACATCCTTCTGATTTTCATTCTGATGTGTGAAGAAATTCTGATATCAAATTAAAATGTCAAAGTCACATGTCAGATGTCAGATATCAGACTCCGCTATCAAAATCAGAAGTCAAAGTCACATGACATATCAAAGTCAGATGTCAAATAGAAAGAGAGATGACAAATGACCTTGGATGGATGTATGCAGAATTATAGACCAAATGGGGAAAACCCCATGTGGTGAAAAAGAAAGTCAGCTGTCAACATCAGATATCAAAGTCAGTTATCAGACAGGGTATTTAATCTCAAACTGACATTATTCTGATGTTTGACTTTGATATCTGATCATGTCCTAAAATGAACACTGTTGTTCTGCTATATTGTTGAGTCAATCCTAGTTTACTGTGGACAAAACATGGGATGTGGATGTCATCAGGAAGCTAGCGCTGCAATCACTTCCCACATCTACTATCATCACCCTGAAATGTGACATCATCAGTGACATTCGATTAAGGGGCTAGGCTATTCTGACTTATGCTCAGTAGGCTTTCCAAGCTCACCCTTTTAATGCAAAATTGTCAGTATGCTCCCTCACCAGCTTGTCACTTCACTTTAGAGCCATCAAAGAACATACTGGTAATTCACATTGAAAAAGAAAGAACATGGTGAGCCGAAAAAACATAGAGCATGAATCGGAATTGATAACTGGTGCACGCTTAGATCAAGAGGACTAGTATAGCCCCTTAAATGGATGTCACTGATGATGTCACGTTTCAACGCAGTGTTGGCAGTTGTAGGGCGTGACTGCAGCACCGGCCGCCTAATGATGTCCCACATCAGGGTAGAAACAGAAGCAGGGGTGAGTGACAGCAGCATCGGCCTCCTGACGACTCAATGAGAATCCCTACTGCATGTTGGGAACTCAAACAAAATGTCATTGGAAGTGGAAAAATAACAAAGTAAGTTATAGTACCGAGGGAACAGTTGGGAATTTTTAATTGATGCACATTACAAAAGTAGTTTGTTTTTTTAAATTAAATAATTAGATATTGAGAATTAGTTCACTGTTAGGTTTGGAACAACCCCTTTATGATAGTGGAAGCTTTAACAATCGTCCATAGGCCTGTGACAATACACTCAGAGCTGGGAATAAAGAAGACGTGAAGAGTAGACCCTTAGAAGGAGAACTGAAGAGGAAGAAGATTAGTCTTAAAAATGATAGACCCAAGCGTTATCAAAACAAAGAGGTGTATTGTCCACGGTACAGTAAATTCTTCATGTAAGCTATAGGGAAAATCAAGGTATATAAAACCTAGGAGAGAAAAGTAGATGGCATTGACTTTCCAGAAAAAGGATGAAGACCCAAAGAGGACAGTCCTAAATAGGATTGCCATCCGTAGGATTGATTCCTGTTGTGGAAGAAGTGGTGCACATGTGCGATCACCAGTCGATTCAATTCTATGATAATGTTATGTTATTTCGCACACATAGCCATCCATCCTCTAAACTTTTGTTTTCCTCTACATGGGTCAGCAATTCTCTTAAGAATGACCTTTCTGCATGAGTGTCCATTGAGCGATATCTGGCTTTTTTAGGAGGAAATATTCACCGGTCTGGTGGTAGGACCGCATTCCAGTAAACTTTGTATGGCCAGATAAATATAATAGTAGCCACTTGTCAGGAGTGGATCGCAGAGGTTACACAATGAGCCTGTCACCAGTTAGAACTGTTGACTGTTCCCCTAACAGAGATAAGGAAGAGACGATAACTCAACCCAACAAATAAATGTGTTTTACTAAAGATCAAAGCGACCAATTAGTAGTGACAGGTCCTGATGATAAACTTACACATGTTATGAAAGTGCGTTCCCGAACACCTTGGGAGATAACGTACAACATACAAAATGCCAGTCCAGGACATTTCCTACAAAAATCCTTGGGAAATATAACAAGTGCACCTCCTATCTGAGAGAACTAAGACAGAGTAGAAGGTTTCGTCACTGCGGTCCAGACACTGAGACCCCCACTGAAGGGCAGAATGAAGGGGCTGCTGTGATCTGCTGGGTGCCATTTAACTTGTCAGTAGAGCCTAAGGGGCATCACAACCAATAAAAAGCATTGTTTGGCCGATAATTCGTCTGACAGCTATCTATCGTAAACCCCCATGCACCGGAGTACTTACTCTGCCGAGCACTCTGTGTTCTCTACAAGAAAGCCTTTGCTTATCACACTAAGAATAAACTACTACTACTACTACTACTACTCCAACATTATCTGTCATGGGAGAGTCGGGAGACGACTATACACATTAGACTGTTGGCCAAGCTTGGCGGAAATTAGTCTAATGTGCATGGGGGCCTTAAGAACGACCTTGTCATGGCTCTGTTGTCGGGTGTCACCAGGACCAGGGGCTCCTTCCCTGTCCCTAATGTTAAAGGGTCTCCTAGCTCACCCTGCTCCACGGAATACTTCTGATGGTGAAGACACTGGGGCCACGTACCTTGTCTTAGCTCCTGAATCCGTCCTCAGTCTGTACCCTTCCCCCTCCCAGTGAAGAGGGGAGTAGTAGTGTACTGTAATACACCAACTAGACTAACAATATGAACAGGGGTAACAAAAAATACCAAACATACAAAAAAGTGCAGTGGAGGATGGGGTTGAACCAGAGCAGGAGAGGAAAGGGAATTATCACACACTCAAAACCTAGCAACAGTCACACATAAATCCAAACACCTTATCCAATAAAAAACTCCAGCCATGCAGCGAAAGCTAGCTCTGACAATGAGTACAAGCCAGGGCCCTGATTATATAGGAGATGGGAGTTGCTAACAGAACACAGCTGAGCCTAAACTTAGAAATGCTTCTAGGAGCTACGAACTGAGTCGATTAACCCCTGCACTGCTAAAAGAAATTTATGCCATTTAATATGTAGGTGAAGTGCTACTAATCAGTGCAGGAGTAGGAGAAATCAGACGTTGTGGTCTTCTGGCTCCATGGTGAACCCATGACAGACCAAAGACCTGCAACTCTCTAAAATGTAGCCAAGAGTGTCTACAACCTCATCATTTGATAGTTCGGTTCAATCTCTAGCCATTTCGACTTGATGGATGAACAATGTGTAGGAACATCCATCTTGTGCAAGTCTAGATAGGTCCACCAGGGTCTTCTCAGCCATTATCTTGATTGTATCAAACCATAGGGCTGTTGGTCTTCTTCTCCTTGTTCCTTCTATTCTTCCAACGTTGATGTCCTTCTCCAGTGATGGCTCTCTTGCCATGATGTGTCCAAAGTAGGAAAGTCGTAGCTTGGTGATCCTTGCTTTGAGTGACATCTCTGGCTTGATTTCTTCCAAAATTGATTTATTTATTTTCTTGCCATCTGTGGTATTGATAACATCCTTTTCCAGCACCACATTTCGAAGGCTTCGATTCTTACACCTTCGATATCACTCATTCAGTCGACAACTATTTCTCCAACCCAAGTGAGGACAAAATGGTTGGGCGCGTTGAAATATCACATGGTCCATCCTTCCTTTCCATGACATCTGTGATCAGAGGAGAATCGAGACACCCATTATATGGTTGACTGCTTAGCAGGTGAGGACGACTTTCATCTATTGTAGGGATGTCCAATCCACTAGTATCTTAGTGACCTTGTTGTATTAAAGGGGTTCTCCAGGGCATTATCCCTATGGTCTATTCTAACTGTGCCCATACACCTCAGACCACAGTTGGCCGATCGTCTCATAAGACTGACAGTTATCTTTCCCAACCTCCCACTTAGCCAAGCCTTTGTGTGTTAATGGGGAGAGTCAATGTCAGACATGTCTGGTGGCAGTTTACCTTCATCATTTGTTGGTAGAGAGAGAGTCAGTAGGCCGTCATATACAATGGTGGTCAGAACATCCCAGCAAGAGGGTCAATCTGTATGTAGATCTTTAGAATAGGCCATCAATACATTATCGGTGGGGTCTGACTCTTAGCAGCCCAATATTCATGTTTGCATTCTGTACACCAGCACAGCACCACTCATATAGTTGTGGCTGTGCCTGGTACTGCAGCATAGTCCCATTTACAAGGACATAGTGCAGTGATAGACAGAGAGGCCATTGTAGAAATCTTACTGAATGCATAATAATGCATAAACATAGTAAGTGAAAGTGGATCCATACGGTGGACGTTTCCCCAACATTCGTACCACTGACCAGTCAATGTGGCTTTGTATTTGTCAGCAGGAATGCTGCTCGGATTGATTTACAAGCTGTGACATGACGGCAAGTGTCAGACTGAAGCACATAGCCAGGGGCATATATGAACCTGACCGGTCAAATGCAAAAATGATCACACAAGGGTTAAAGGTCACTACTGACAATTCCAAAAATTCCACCCATGCCCTTTTTTTATACTCTACTGCCGGAGGATATATACAATGTGTTAGTGTCAAAGGCAAAATAACTTTCAGCTTTTAATTTTTCAGAGTTGAATAATTTTGCAATATATCTTTATAGTGTTTGTCTAACACAGAGATTTTACAAATGCCCTGCATAGCTATAAAATTTTATTATAATGTTGCGGTACCTGCAGCCACCAATAGGGGGAGTCTACTGAAGATGGGAGTGGAATAAGTCTGTCTTCGGTGAGCTCCCTCTAGTGGTGGCTTCACGTAAACTGTATTTTAATTTTTATGTCTGTGTTAAGTATAGCGAAGGGTTTGGAGCAGACTATCTGAAAAATAGAGCTCTGACCCCGGTAAAGACTATCAAATTAAACAGCTCATGATGTTGAAATCTATAAAAAATCACATGCTGTTAAATATTTGAAATATGTGCATGTCATTGATACGTGTTAGGAAATGTTACTGACTGGGGTCCAAGAGCAGAGGTCTAGATACCCTCACTCCCCATTAAGATGAAAGAATTGGTCAATGAAGAGAGAAGGTCTTTGCATATGTCTCCTCCTCCATCCCCTTTCCTTGACCTTTTAGGGTCTTTTCTATGTAATCTGAGAGCAGCATGATATAGGGACAGAGAACCTGATTCTGCTGATGTGTTCCTTGCTGGTCTGCATGCTGTAATTTTGATACAAATCCTGTTTTCAGTGCTGCAGCTGTAGCAGTGCTCAGAATGCTGAGCTCCGTATAACCCCGCCCACAACACTGATTGGCAGTTTTCTGTGTACAATGTATATTTACTGCTGCTAATCAGTGCTGGGGGCATGGTTGGACCAGGAGGCACAAAACACCTAGTCCTGTAGTGATAATCTCCTGCTGATAAACCACTGATTTTATTGAAACAGCAAAACACAGTCAAGTAAGTGACACATCACTAGAATCCGGATCTCTGGCCTTACATCATGTTGCTCTCAGATCTACTGAAGATTAGAATTTATTACCTATCCACAGGTTAGGTGTTAACTTGCCGATGAGTGGGGATTAGAGTGCTGGGATCCTGACTGATACCTTTAACGGGGCTCAGCACTGTTTGTATGAATGAAGAGGTGGCCGGACATGTGCTCCACAACTCCATTCAGTCTCTATGGGACTGCCGGAGATAGTTGATTGCAGCACTTGGCTATATCTGGCATAGAGAATGACTATAGTTATAGTGCATATCTGGCCACCTCGAACACGGGACAATGCAGAGTCCAGTTCTCGAAATCAGTGAGAGCCCAATAACTTATCACCCATCTACCCTTTTGACAGACGCTGCAAGGCTCAACCCCCTTGTTCGCTAGGACAGTTCCTTCGGGGGCTTGAATCATGTACAGGTTCTCACCATACAAATAGTAAAGTGGATGGGACTAATCAGGACTGGACCCTCTCCCGGAAAGCTCTATAGCCCATGGTCTTCTCCTGTCGAACTTGTCAACATGATGGTTGGTAATAAGTGGATGTTTAAGAACTTGCCCACTCTTGGGACAGAATGGCCACTGTTGGGTTTACATACATCTGACGCCTTTTCTGGCCATTTCGCTAACCCCTTCGCCTTGCATTTGAGATCCTTGTCTGTGAATCCCACCAATATAGGTGATTCTACATAAATCCAGATGGACTTTTAGCTGCGGTCCCTTAATTTTTTGCCTTGAGATAAGTGGTTTTAATGGAGTTTCATGGCCATTGCTTTCTTGAAACATATATAACATGCCGTCTTGGCTGAGCCAAATGGACGGATTTCGCTAGACATAATCTCACATGTGATTTCTTCATTGGCTTCTCGAATCTTACATATATGACAAGTCTGGAAAGATAAACCCTGCAGGTCCTACAACTAATGATGATGATGCTCCTACATTCCTGAAAATGAAGGAATTTGCTTATTCTTTTTACAGATGAGTTGCAACTTCTCAGAACCCAAATGTCTAAGAGAAGTCTTATCAGTCAGGAGTCGCTCCCCGCCTGGGGCCAGTTGTTCAGAAATATCAGCAGACAAGAAGCACTCAAACATGTGGGGGCTTTTACAATGTCTTCTGTAGGCTCTTTCTCCGGCTCCAGCTGAGGTTCGGCCTGACAGATGATTTAGACATTTCGGGAACAGCTGACAGGATGGAGCTTACAGCTGTTGAGCTCCTCGTGAACTTCAACAGTTCCTTCTTCTAGTCGACCAGAGGAGACCTTTTGTTTCCTACTAAATAGAGGTCATTGTGAAGTTTAATGAGAGTGATACCACTTCCAATTCCTGAGGGAAACCGAGCAATTAAAACCTAAATGTGAAACTTCACGAGTAACGTCTTAATGATTTCTCATGTTCCTTCAAACAACCCAAGTTGTTTTGTTGGTACATTCTTAAAGTCCATGGGGAATACAATGTAGTTCTTACCACTTGATGGGTGATTCCTTGGAGATCTGTAGAGCCTAAGCCATATGTAGATTTCTTTAGATATTCTTGTGGGTTTATGAAAGTTTGGTATTGCGTAATATGCTGAATATCGGGTACTTTTAGGTAGGTATGTGGGATAGCGGTACTATGTATCTGTACATCATAGTGGTATATACTGTATGTTATAATACATTTTTGGTAGGGGATCATATTTAAGGTATAATTGTTATTTTTTCAAAGTTTTTTATATATTACAGTTGCTTCATAGTGTTTCTGATCGATGGGGGTCCTGAGACCTCCACCAATCGATCAAAACATCGCTTTGAAATCTGAAATTCATACATGAGCTGCACACACCGAGCGATGTATCTGCTCAACAGTTTGTGTGCAAAGCTCATGTGGGGTTTTGACTTTTCGTTGGTGGTCTCAGGACCCAGATCCCCACTAATCAGTAACACTTTTCAGCACCTATATTATATAAAAACTTTTAGAAAATTGACTTGACAATTTAACTAAGTTCCCACTAAATAAATGTGGATAGGTGGATAAATGTATGATCATTTGGAGTCCTGGAATATTGGAAGCCACACTGATCCCGACAACGGTTGTCCCAAAGTCAATGCTGTGAATAGAGCTCTGGCGCCCGAGCGATCATGCATTGATCACCTATCCACACGAGAAGTGGGAAAACCTCTCTAAGCTCTGGGTAGGTGTGTGTGTAAGGCGGTGAGGGGTGCCACGCTAAATCTTTGCCTCTGGTCACTGTGCCCATAGAATGCAATTTTCATGGTTGATCTGTTGTGTTGGACAAATATGTGGACCAGTGTCCGGATCTTAGGACTGTCTTCTGTCTTGATGGTTCAACTTCTTGCACCCTTGTTTGACACAAGTTGGGGGCTGATGTGGTGAAAACTGATGTCTACTTATGGCGGGCTTTTCAGTCCCCTTACAGGGCAGACTCCTTCTTATGCACCCTATACACTCCTGGTTTGGATGGTGAGGAGAAACCAAACAGAGGTCCATGAACATCACATATCTCTTCATCTACATTGTAACCCTACCCAAGACGATATTTTATTGATGCCTACAACTCACCGAATCCCAATAATACAATGTTTATGGTTTCGTTGATCTTTTGTGACGGGGAAGATATGCATCAGGACTGTCTTACTAGATTTTGGATAATTCTTAGTAAAGACTTGAGATTGGAATCAGGAGTCACCAAACTGACATCCATTAGCGTCAAGCAGCTCTTCAGCTGGACAGCGACCACCCTGACGTTCTATATTGTTGATGCTCAAGTCCAATACTGGTCTACATTACATTATTAATTGAAGCCCAATGACAAGTAATTGAAAAATGATGTCAGGCTATACCTCCCATACTCCGACTGGTATGGAAAATCAATAATGTATTGGAAAAGTGTAGGTTCCATTAATCTATTAGCAAAAGAACATACATTTCACTCTCCCTGGGGTGGATCGTCATACTTCAAATAACAGAGATGAGTGAAGGCATGTATGTGCGGCCACGCTGATGTCATGATCACACCACTGGTCGTAATGCACCACCGCAACCCTCAGAGGTACAAATACATATTCCGAAACAAAATTAGCCAGGAACAACTAAAAGTGACCAATTTGCTAATGCAGGATCCCAGCTGTAGATCATTAACTGCCTGTGTCAGCAAGACAAACTTCATATGTTCAAACAGGGTAGTGCAAATGGTTCAGATTTTACTATAAGTTATATTTTATGTCCTGTTTACAGAGGCTGAAATATTACCTGTATAGGGTAGTATAATAGCAGTAATAATGACAATCATGACAATCATAGGGGGCAGTATTATAGTAGCTATATTCTAGTATATAGGAGCAGTATTATAGTAGTTATATTCTTGTACATAGGAGCAGTATTATAGTAGTTATATTCTTGTACATAGGGGCTGTATTATAGTAGCTATATTCTAGTATATAGGAGCAGTATTATAGTAGTTATATTCTAGTATATAGGAACAGTATTATAGTATTTATATTCTTGTATATATTGGCAGTATTATAGTGGTTATATTCTTGTACATAGGGGCAGTATTATAGTGGTTATATTCTTGTACATAGGAGCAGTATTATAGTAGTTATATTCTTGTACATAGGAGCAGTATTATAGTAGTTATATTCTTGTATATATTGGCAGTATTATAGTAGTTATATTCTTGTACATAGGGGCAGTATTATAGTAGTTATATTCTTGTACATAGGGGCAGTATTATAGTAGTTATATTCTAGTACATAGGAGCAGTATTATAGTAGTTATATTCTTGTATATAGGAGCAGTATTATAGTAGTTATATTCTTGTACATAGGGGCAGTATTATAGTAGTTATATTCTTGTACATAGGAGCAGTATTATAGTAGTTATATTCTTGTACATAGGAGCAGTATTATAGTAGTTATATTCTTGTACACAGGATCAGTATTATAGTAGTTATATTCTTGTACATAGGAGCAGTATTATAGTAGTTATATTCTTGTACATAGGAGCAGTATTATAGTAGTTATATTCTTGTACATAGGAGCAGTATTATAGTAGTTATATTCTTGTACATAGGAGCAGTATTACAGTAGTTATATTCTTGTACATAGGAGTAGTATTATAGTAGTTATATTCTTGTACATAGGGGCAGTATTATAGTAGTTATATTCTTGTACATAGGAGCAGTATTATAGTAGTTATATTCTTGTACATAGGAGCAGTATTATAGTAGTTATATTCTTGTACATAGGAGTAGTATTATAGTAGTTATATTCTTGTACATAGGGGCAGTATTATAGTAGTTATATTCTTGTACATAGGAGCAGTATTATAGTAGTTATATTCTTGTACATAGGGGCAGTATTATAGTAGTTATATTCTTGTACATAGGGGCAGTGTTATAGTAGTTATATTCTTGTACATAGGAGCAGTATTATAGTAGTAATATTCTTCTACATAGGGGAGGTATTATAGTAGTTATATTCTTGTACATAGGAGCAGTATTATAGTAGTTATATTCTTGTACATAGGGGCAGTATTATAGTAGTTATATTCTTGTACATAGGGGCAGTATTATAGTAGTTATATTCTTCTACATAGGAGCAGTATTATAGTAGTTATATTCTTCTACATAGGAGAGGTATTATAGTAGTTATATTCTTGTATATAGGGGTAGTATTATAGTAGTTATATTCTTGTACATAGGAGCAGTATTATAGTGGTTATATTCTTGTACATAGGAGCAGTATTATAGTAGTTATATTCTTGTACATAGGGGCAGTATTATAGTAGTTATATTCTTGTACATAGGGGCAGTATTATAGTAGTTATATTCTTGTACATAGGGGCAGTATTATAGTAGTTATATTCTTGTACATAGGAGCAGTATTATAGTAGTAATATTCTTCTACATAGGGGAGGTATTATAGTAGTTATATTCTTGTACATAGGAGCAGTATTATAGTAGTAATATTCTTCTACATAGGGGAGGTATTATAGTAGTTATATTCTTATACATAAGAGCAGTAGGATAGTAGTTATATTCTTGTATATATGGGCAGTATTATAGCAGTTATATTCTTGTACATAGGGGCAGTATTATAGCAGTTATATTCTTGTACATGGGGCAGTATTATAGTAGTTGTATTCTTGTACATAGGAGCAGTATTATAGTAGCTATATTCTTGTACATAGGGGGAGTATTACAGTAGTTATATTCTTGTACATAGAGCAGTATTATAGGAGCTATATTCTTGTACATAGGGGCAGTATTATAGAAGTTATATTCTTGTATTTAGGAGCAGTATTATAGTAGTTATATCCTTGTACATAGAGGCAGTATTATAGTAGTTATATCTTGTACATAGGGGCAGTATTATAGTAGTTATATTCTTGCACATAGCAGCAGTATTATATTAGTTATATTCTTGTACATAGGGGCAGTATTATAGTAGTTATATTCTTGTACATAGGGAGCAGTATTATAGTAGTTATATTCTTGTACATGGGGCAGTATTATAATAGTTATATTCTTGTACATAGGGGCAGTATTATAGTAGTTATATTCTTGTACATAGGGGTAGTATTATAGTAGTTATATTCTTGTACATAGGGGCAGTATTATAGTAGTTATATTCTTGTACATAGGGAGCAGTATTATAGTAGTTATATTCTTGTACATAGGAGTAGTATTATAGTAGTTATATTCTTGTACATAGGGGCAGTATTATAGTAGTTATATTCTTGTACATAGGAGCAGTATTATAGTAGTTATATTCTTGTACATAGGAACAGTATTATAGTAGTTATATTCTTGTACATAGGGGGCAGTATTATAGTAGTTATATTCTTGTACATAGGGGCAGTATTATAGTAGTTATATTCTTGTACATAGGGGACAGTATTATAGTAGTTATATTCTTGTACATAGGGGCAGTATTATAGTAGTTATATTCTTGTACATAGGGGCAGTATTATAGTAGTTATATTCTTGTACATAGGAGCAGTATTATAGTAGTAATATTCTTCTACATAGGGGAGGTATTATAGTAGTTATATTCTTGTACATAGGAGCAGTATTATAGTAGTTATATTCTTGTACATAGGGGCAGTATTATAGTAGTTATATTCTTGTACATAGGGGCAGTATTATAGTAGTTATATTCTTCTACATAGGAGCAGTATTATAGTAGTTATATTCTTCTACATAGGAGAGGTATTATAGTAGTTATATTCTTGTATATAGGGGTAGTATTATAGTAGTTATATTCTTGTACACAGGAGCAGTATTATAGTAGTTATATTCTTCTACATAGGAGAGGTATTATAGTAGTTATATTCTTGTATATAGGGGTAGTATTATAGTAGTTATATTCTTGTACATAGGAGCAGTATTATAGTGGTTATATTCTTGTACATAGGAGCAGTATTATAGTAGTTATATTCTTGTACATAGGGGCAGTATTATAGTAGTTATATTCTTGTACATAGGGGCAGTATTATAGTAGTTATATTCTTGTACATAGGGGCAGTATTATAGTAGTTATATTCTTGTACATAGGAGCAGTATTATAGTAGTAATATTCTTCTACATAGGGGAGGTATTATAGTAGTTATATTCTTGTACATAGGAGCAGTATTATAGTAGTTATATTCTTGTACATAGGGGCAGTATTATAGTAGTTATATTCTTGTACATAGGGGCAGTATTATAGTAGTTATATTCTTGTACATAGGGGCAGTATTATAGTAGTTATATTCTTCTACATAGGAGCAGTATTATAGTAGTTATATTCTTCTACATAGGAGAGGTATTATAGTAGTTATATTCTTGTATATAGGGGTAGTATTATAGTAGTTATATTCTTGTACACAGGAGCAGTATTATAGTAGTTATATTCTTGTACATAAGAGCAGTAGGATAGTAGTTATATTCTTGTATATATGGGCAGTATTATAGCAGTTATATTCTTGTACATAGGGGCAGTATTATAGCAGTTATATTCTTGTACATGGGGCAGTATTATAGTAGTTGTATTCTTGTACATAGGAGCAGTATTATAGTAGCTATATTCTTGTACATAGGGGGAGTATTACAGTAGTTATATTCTTGTACATAGAGCAGTATTATAGGAGCTATATTCTTGTACATAGGGGCAGTATTATAGAAGTTATATTCTTGTATTTAGGAGCAGTATTATAGTAGTTATATCCTTGTACATAGAGGCAGTATTATAGTAGTTATATCTTGTACATAGGGGCAGTATTATAGTAGTTATATTCTTGCACATAGCAGCAGTATTATATTAGTTATATTCTTGTACATAGGGGCAGTATTATAGTAGTTATATTCTTGTACATAGGGAGCAGTATTATAGTAGTTATATTCTTGTACATGGGGCAGTATTATAATAGTTATATTCTTGTACATAGGGGCAGTATTATAGTAGTTATATTCTTGTACATAGGGGTAGTATTATAGTAGTTATATTCTTGTACATAGGGGCAGTATTATAGTAGTTATATTCTTGTACATAGGGAGCAGTATTATAGTAGTTATATTCTTGCACAAAGGAGCAATATTATAGTAGTTATATTCTTGTATATAGGGGCAGTATTATAGTAGTTATATCCTGTACATAGGAGCAGTATTATAGTAGTTATATTCTTGTACATAGGAGCAGTATTATAGTAGTTATATTCTTGTATATAGGGGCAGTATTATAGTAGGTATATTCTTGTACATGGGAGCAGTATTATAGTAGTTATATTCTTGTACATAGGAGCAGTATTATAGTAGTTATATTCTTGTACATAGGGGCAGTATTATAGTAGTTATATTCTTGTATATAGGGGCAGTATTATAGTAGTTATATTCTTGTACATGGGAGCAGTATTATAGTAGCTATAGCCTTGTACATATGGGCAGTATTATAGTAGTTATATTCTTGTACATAGGGGCAGTATTATATAAGATATATGTACCCCACAAAATATTTATGGATGGTCATGTAGTATATTTCGACATTGTCCTAATCTTTACCTCAATAGTGACTTAGGACTTTTTTTGTTTTTGGATACTCCACAGCTTGGACAAGGGCTTGCCTCATTAGTTGTTCATTATGAACCTTGCTAAAATCCAAAACCAAATTCAAATTATCCCAAAAAATCAAAATGTTGTTAATTAAACATGGCAGTAATCTCATCAACCTAATTCATCTGTAGGTACAGAAACTCGATGTCTCTACAAGAGATGGCATTTATTGAGCCACTTTGACTACGGTCCATCCTAATGTTGCATAATGAGCATCCCGGCATGGTTTGGTGACATACCGCTGTCCTCGATGAGCAATGATGAGGGTCAAAAGTCACATGACACCGTGTGAAGCTAACACTAAAAAAGACACAATTACCCTATGATGTACTATACAACCTTTCTTATAGTTTGTATCTGACTTTCACAATGATTTACGCCTAATGCATACTTGTCAAGTAATGAGAAGAATCATCAGACAGATCCTCCGAAATTCAGGGATGTATACGTGCATACAAAGTGTGCGGCCCAAAATTTTCATCATATGCCGCCATATATATATATATAGAGCGCTCACGCAACCGCATGGATTTTACGGTAATTCCAAGTAAGTGCACTTGACACCTTTTATCGTACCCTAAACTAAATACACCCAAGAACAGACCCCCCCAAAAGATTCTATAAACATATGTAGACCCCCATGTGCCACCAATTTTGACCCGGACCCCCTAAACACAGATCGCGTGCCAGGCTGCCAAAAACATACAGTATACATACCCCAGACCAGATCCCTATTCAACCAATACGGACCCCAGGTCTGACCCCCCAAATTGATAAAAACCCATTCCAGACCCCCTATTAAAGAAACACAGATCTCCCTGTCCAAGGGCTTTGTCCCTACTCAGTTTGCACTGATTGGACGTCAGACATATTTGTAATGTCCGACCTTCTGAATGGGTAGGTAGAAATATTAAGGGGAATATCTCGCCACGTTCCACGTGTATAAATGACGGCCCGTCATGATGGTGACATGCATGAAATAATTGACTTAAGGCCGATTTACTCTGCAGATAGAATATCATCCACCCTTATGCCGATGTTGACGTGACAGCTCTATTAGTTTAATCTTTCACCAGTTTCTCTCCAGGGAAAAGTATCAGATGTGTTTTGGCTTTTAACTGAGAAGTCACCGGAGGCCGCGGCAGGTCGCGGTGATAACGCAGATAGCTCCCACCTGTCTTGGAGAAGGTGGGCTACACCCTCCGAGCAGCTGGACCTCTCTTGTCATCGCAGTCGATTACTGGTAGCACGTGAGGGTTCATGTGCCCGTACCACACTCATCATGGCCGAGGGTCTCGCCACTTACTTGAGTGCGGTTTGTGGCTATTATGTCTGCTTGAAAGCTGAAGTATGGGCTACAGTAGAATGAGAGCGGATCGACGAAATCTACTTATCAACATCTCGTGATATGGAGAATGGATTGGATTCATGTGTTTGTAAAATTTCTAATGAGTGCGACTCGCTGCATTGGTTTCTTTTTTTTAGAGGTGCAGCAGAGCTACATTTGCCAATGAGTGCGACTCGGTTTATTGGATTTATACTTTTAAAGAGGTAGTAGAGCTAAGTTTGCCAGTGAGTGTGACTCGGTGGATTGGATTTATTTTTTTTAAAGAGGCAGCAGAGCTAAGTTTGCTAATGAGTGCGACTCGGTTTATTGGATTTATACTTGTAAAGAGGTAGTAGAGCTATGTTTGCCAGTGAGTATGACTCGGTGGATTGGATTTTTTTTTAGAGAGGTAGTAGAGCTAAGTTTGCCAGTGAGTGTGACTCAGTGGACTGGATTTATTTTTTTTAAAGAGGCAGAAGAGCTAAGTTTGCTAACGAGTGCAACTCGGGGGATTGGATTTATTTTTTTAAAGAGATAGCAGAGCCAAGTTTGCCAGTGAGTGCGATTCGTAGATTGAATTCATTTATTTTACATTTTTAAGATAAATCAGAGCTAAGTTTGCCAATTAGTCCAACTTATTTTATGTTTTTTTTGGGGGGGAGTGGGGTAATTAGGTTTTCAGACTGGCTAAATTTGTTGCAAACTCTCAATTGTGAAAAGTGTTAAATCAATCAAGTTAACCCATGGATGAACAAAACAACATTCACAATCACTGGCAGCAAACAGAGATCTTGAAAATGATGAGAAATTCGGGCGCAAAGTAGAAATAATCTGTTCATTTTAACTGAAATCAAGGTTTAATTACATGAATCCATCAATTCTGATCATTAAGTGAATTATGTTCAAAATAAACAGTAAAATTGCAAATTCAGCTCTGCGACATCGCTATCGTTTCTCAATACGTGGTCTTGAGGTGATACTTCTGAGATGGTTGGAAAAGAGAAAATTCTCCATTTCATCTGTGACAATCAGGTATTAGTAGACTGGTTACTGCCATCACTAAGGTCAGTACTAGTGATGAGCGAACGTGCTGGGAAAAGGTATTATCTGAGCATGCTCGGGTGCATGCTCGAGTGTCTTCGGTGAGCTTGAAAAATATTTTTGAGTTCCCGCGGCTGCATGTCTCGTGGCTGTCTCTCCTTCTGCTTGCCTTATCTTTGAGTTTCTGATTGGCCATGAACTTTGAGATGCTGCACAGCTCATATACACACAGACATTAGAGATAAGAGAGCAGGTCAGAGGTCAGAGTCATTCCATTCCAGTCTGCGACAGTTCACGACATTGCCCCTGTAACGTGCAGCTCTGTGCTCGCTAATATCATCACAAGTCACTGTCCCCCCCAAGATCAACATACTCCTCCTCTGAAATACTCATTGCTGATTGTGGTGCCTTCATTTATATAACAATTCTTGGTTTACCCCCCTACATCTCTCCATTTATCTGCATTAAAAGGAACCTGTTAATAGGATCAACCCTCCTAAGAAAAGCGTGGAATAAGATGTCAGATTGCAGATATCAAGGTATCATTGTATTCAACTTTCTAGAACCTATGTGTCCATATAGACGGCTTAGGAGGGTTTCTAGGACCTACGTGTCCATGTAGACGGCTTAGGAGGGTTTCTAGAACCTACGTGTCCATATAGACGGCTTAGGAGGGTTTCTAGAACCTACGTGTCCATATAGACGGCTTAGGAGGGTTTCTAGAACCTACGTGTCCATATAGACGGCTTAGGAGGGTTTCTAGAACCTACGTGTCCATGTAGACGGCTTAGGAGGGTTTCTAGAACCTACGTGTCCATATAGACGGCTTAGGAGGGTTTCTAGAATCTACGTGTCCATGTAGACGGCTTAGGAGGGTTTATAGAACCTACGTGTCCATATAGACGGCTTAGGAGAGTTTCTAGAACCTACGTGTCCATGTAGACGGCTTGGGAGGGTTTCTAGAACCTACATGTCCATATCATGTGTAGACAAGTCACTGCCGTACACAACATCAGCATACTCCTCTGCTGCTGCTGTCACCATGGCTATAATCGGACTGCCCGAAGTGTTTAGTACACGCACACTTAATGTTAGTGCAGCCCTATCCTCTCTAACATGAATAGACAAGTCACTGCTTGCTGCAAGTTCAATCTCCTCTACCTCTGCTGCTATTAAAAATCCATATTGATGAAAAGTAGGAGTCTCCAAACTGTGGCCAAAATATAACTTGCAATTAGGGGCGTGCTGGGTATTGTAGTTCCATCTTCAACATAGCTATGTGTCAGATCACTAATCTACCCCTGTTGGACAAATATCAGGCAGAACCTAAAAGTAACCTAAAATAAAAGACGTAACAGGAGGATCGTTATCATTTCCGACACGCAGACGCCATCGAATGTGACACGATTAATCCCATCTTTATTTAAGCAGTCATTTTCCGAATGCGGAGAGAGGAGACATAATGTACAATAATATTAACCCCCGGCACAAATTAATTGCAGCAATAAAATGAAAGCAGCGGTGACTGTCCGCAGATCGACGGGATTAACATGAAAAACAAATTAGGGTTAAACAGATGGACTGATTGACGTCACCGAGGTTCAGCTGCTCCTGGAGATCTTCGAGCGGTGACTCAACGTGACGGCACCAAACACAAGCATCACCGCGACCTCCTCCTAACGGAGCAGATACAAGGAGGCATGACTGTATAATTTTCCAGAATATGAAGATGACTAAGATGTAAATAATAATAGTTATTTATCAGTTTTATCTATTTCCGGTGAAGCTGGATGACAACCTGCATAAATTCCATAAGGAATACTTGACTTTGCCCCAAAATAGCGCCACACCTGTCCACTGGTTGTGTTTGGTATTACAGCTTATCTTCATGGAAATGAATGGAATGAACTGAACTGCAGTACCGCACACAACTATTTCACAGGGGTGGCGCTGTTTTTGGAAGAAATCTGTCTTTTTAAGGAAAGTGAGATGGACACAATCAGTGTTTGGCATGGAAGATGCAGTGATTTTTGAGCTATTCTGTCCAAGGGGGACATGCATGGTACACGGTAGATGGGGGGACTCTGTTACACATTTGGGTCGGTGAGAGGGAGGGATTTCGACTCCAAACAAGACTTTAAAACTTCATTATTGCACAGTTCAGCCTTTACTGAGATTTAGTTGCTCCTCAGGGGCGGACCAAGCCCGACCAAGTCCGCCCCTGAGGAGCAACTGAATCTCCTAAAGGCAGAACCGTGCAATAATGAAGCTTTAAAGCCTTGTTTGGTGTCGAAGTCCCTCCCTCTCTCCCACCCAACTTTGGTAAATTTCCGGGAATGATTTTCAGCAAAGTTTCTCTTAAATTTCCAGTTCAGATGTACAATAAAATTCAAGGATAATGAATTTTGATGGATTTTATGTATTTCAAGTCTTTTAGCTCCACCCTTTTGTCAGATATATGACCTAGATAGCTGAACATTATTTCAGCAATTTTTACCCGAGTTCCCAAAATGCACTTCACTTCTGATCACTTATGAGGGTCTCACCGCTAGGAATCCCACCAATACCGAGAACAGGGCTCTGGAGTGTCCCTTTTCAATGAAGGCCTCGAAAGCGCACCGCTGCTCCGTTCTCTGCGTCTGCAAACTCTATGTAGCCATGACCGGTGCAGAATTTGTGCACTAAGATCGACGCGATTACTTTCCCTTTAAATGCACCCCCCATGCATTGAATAGACCCCCATACTCTGCTGCTTGCCATGAATGCACCACATGGAGGCTGCTGCTCAATGCTGCGACGCGCGCTCCTCAGCAGATCCCCATAATTGCATTATGCCATTACTGATGGACTCTTACAAGGAGCATTGTACCCGGGGAGAGGGGACAACAATGGGGGCATTGAGACGTGCGAAAAATTCCAAATCGCTGTAACAGGAAAATCCATCAACTAGGAAGGACTCTGGCTCCATACCGGCCCGTAACACCCAGTTATGTTGACTCGAAGTCAATACCGCAGGATTCCCTGAAATCACCTTCACTTGCCCCCGGGCTGCTCGACAGCACAGATTCCTACAATGTATCACCTCTGTGTTCTACAACACTACAACATTCAGTTTTTACACCCAGAATCAACTCTCGTTAGCGCCCCTTGTGGAGATCCAGCAGTAGTGCGTCCTGGGAAAAAAAAAAAAGTATGCAGATTAGCTACCCTTCTAGAAGGAAAGAAACAGTTGAGAGATTTACGTATCTGGAGTAGTTTAGTTATACCTATAGGAGGGATCAAGATGGCATTAGCTGATGTAACCCAGCTTTCCCAGATTCCAGCTTCGAGGTAAATCTGACTAGTAATACATTCCATGCATGCAAGTATGCTGAGGCTTGGTAAAGTTGGGTTACCCTCCGCTATGGGAACTACTGCTTTGGCTATATTGGTAGTCACTCAGCTTTCCTAGATATTTTGAGTATGCAATAATGCAACAATGTTTCCCATGGGTGCAAATCTCTGCATTGTTTGGATCACTAGCCATTCAGGAATTAAAATGTATGCCATTCAGTATTTCCTTATAAAATAAAGGTGGATATTATGTACTAATATTTCGTGTGCACACAAATCTCTGCATAACCAAGTAAGCCTTGCCATTCTGGAATCTGGTAAAGTTGGGTTACAGCTCCATGTCGTAACTGTTGTGGTTATATCATAATCACTCAGCTTTTCCAGATATCTCGTTTTACAATAATGCATGGCATTTGCAAAATTTTCTGCATATAAGGTAATGTTTGTCATCATGGAAATGGAAAAGTTGGGTTACAGCTCCTGGAGAAGTTTTTTTTTGTTGATTTGTCACTCAGCTTTTCTAGACACCTCATTTTGCATTGATGTATCACATTTGCAAAAATTCATAATTCAAGGTAGTCTTGTGATTCAGGAATCTGGAAAATTTGGGGTATTAGCTTATTGTAGGCTACCCAGCTCTCCAAGATTCCAGAAAAGCAAAGCTGGAAATTTTGCAGAAATACATCTCATGCAAACACCTAACACATTAGTCTTGCCATACTGAAATTTTGTAAAGTTGGGATACAGCTACGTTTTCATTGGCTCTATTCGTAGTCACTCAGCTTTCCCACAAGCTTATAATTAATGCATGTCAATAATGCATCCTCTGTATTAAAATTTCGGCCTTCTTGGATCAATTACCATTCAGTATCTTTGGAAAGTTTGGTGAAAGGACCCAATTGGATGTATTATGGTGTCTATATCGTTTGTCACCCAGCTTTTTATATGTTCCAGAATAGCAACGTTGCCTAGCACTGCAATCCCAAGGATATTAATCTTTGCTTAAATCAGGTCTCTTGCCATTCAAGATTCTTGGAAAGTTAGTTGACAGTGTATTGTGGGATCAGTGACTTAAATACTTGTCACCCAGCTTTTCCATGTTCCAGAATAGCAACGTTGCGTAGCACTGCACAATACCAAGGGTATAAATCGTTGCTTAACTCAGGTCTCTTGCCATTCAGGATTCTGGGAAAGTTGGGTGACAGTGTTTTGTGGGATCAGTGACTTAAATATTTGTCACCCAGCTTTTCCATGTTCCAGAATAGCAAAGTTGCCGAGCACAGCATTCCAAAGGGTATAAACTTTGCATAAATCAGGCCTCTTGCCATTCAGGATTCTAGGACAGCTGGGTGACAGTGTCTTCGTTGGATCAGTGACTTAAATACTTGTCACCCAGCTTTTCCATGTTCCAGAATAGCAATGTTGCCGAGCACAGCATTCCAAAGGGTATAAACTTTGCATAAATCAGGTCTCTTGCCATTCTGGATTCTAGGAAAGTTGGGTGACAGTGTCTTGTAGGATCAGTGACTTAAATACTTGTCACCCAGCTTTTCCATGTTCCAGAATAGCAACGTTGCCGAGCACAGCATTCCAAAGGGTATAAACTTTGCATAAATCAGGTCTCTTGCCATTCTGGATTCTAGGAAAGTTGGGTGACAGTGTCTTGTAGGATCAGTGACTTAAATACTTGTCACCCAGCTTTTCCATGTTCCAGAATAGCAACGTTGCCGAGCACAGCATTCCGAAGGGTATAAACTTTGCATAAATCAGGTCTCTTGCCATTCAGGATTCTAGGACAGTTGTGTGACAGTGTCTTGTGGGATCAGTGACTAAAATACTTGTCACCCAGCTTTCCCGGTTAAAACTAAAACCTGCTAAATATCATTTCTAAAGCCTGAGAATTCCCTCCTGATGGTTAAATGTATATTTTAAGTGAAAGCTTTAGGGCGTTACGATTTGCTGCCTGTACGGATTCGTGCGGCCATCGATCATGATGTGACATATTTTCAGTGGGCTTTGTAATGGCCGAGGAAACTTCTATATATAATCATGAACGTCCTCAAATGCCCCGATCCTGGGTTCATAAATATGGAAACTCAACAATAGGTTAAGTGTGATCACAAATGTATGCAGCCTGAATCCTAAACAAGGTCCACGTACCCGAGGAGGACAAAGCATGAAATACGGCCTTTGTATTTATACACCCAAGACACATTCAAAATACTTGAAGGAGTCACACAGGGGCGTAAGTGGGGCTGACTGTGCCGATTCAATTCTTAATAATATCTCTTTAATGTTCTGTTTATCTGATGCACGGCTCCAAATCCCCTGAATATATTTGGAATGAAATAATACAATTGTGGTTTCCTGTAGTCACCACTAGAGGGCGCTCAGGAGCCTACTGTATACTGCGCTATTATTGAGTTCAATGTATAAACTGTATACAGTAAGCTCCTTGGCTCCCCCTACTGGTGGATAAAAGCAGACAGAATTTTCTCATTAAAGCGTACCTGTAATTTCACGTGACTTTTCATAATACGTTACCATGTGTGCTTTTACCTTTTACATTGTGAATAACACTATTTTTGTCCACTATATAATTTGTATCGTGCATTTTTCACCAGTTTTCTCCACTGCAGGCTCTATTTCTAATTTTCAGTTCTGGTAGAGACTAGAAGCTATGTGGGTAGAGACTAGCTAGTGGGTAGAGACTAGCTGCTATGTGGGTAGAGACTAGCTGCTATGATGTTTCCCATAAACAGCAAGCACATACATGAGAGATTCCTGCTCTTCTGTCTCTATGCAGCACACTTTTAGAAGCAGCAGCATGGAGAATATCATATAATAGTACTGATCAGTGTAGCTGTGAATCCAGCACTGGGGGTAAAAGCAGCATGGACGATATCATACAATAGTACTGGTCAGTGTAGCTGTGAATCCAGCACTGGGGTAAAAGCAGCAGCATTGAGGACATTACAGAACAGTTTTAAGCAGATCTGAGGGAAGATGAAACACTTGCTATAAAGCTGCAGCATGGAGGTAATTATAGAACAGCACTGAGCAGTGTAAATGTAATTCCAGCTCTATGATAAAATAGATGACTTGTTGGAAAGATTCACCATGAAAACCAATATAAAACAGTATTGATTGTTGTAGCTGTGAATTGAACATTTGGGAGAGATAAATACATACTGGAAAACAGCAGCGTACAGGATGTTAGAGAACAGTTTTGCGCAGTGTAATGGTGAATTCAAAACTGAGATAAGATAGAACATTCACTAAAAAGCTACAGCATGGAGGACATTATAGAACAGTACTGAACAGTGTAATTGTGAATCCAGCTCTGGGATAACATAAAACACTTGCTAGAAAGTAGTAGCATGGTGGAGGACATTAATAAAAAAACAGTACTGACCATTGTATCTGTGAATCCAGCATTGGGTGGATAAAAAACACTTTCTCAAAAGTAGCAGCATGAAAGATATTATAAAAAAGTGCTGAGCAGTGTAGCTGTGAATCCGGCCCTTGGGTCAGATACAACACTTATAAAAAAGTATGCCAGCATGTGTCTGTTATCTTTCTTACAATTTATACAGTAACTATAAACTATATAAAAAGTTTTAAAAAAACTGCATTTCTGCCAAAATCAATGTAAATTAAACATTAACATATTTGGACCAAAACTTGTCACCTACATAAAGTATCACATACTGGTATGCTGAAAAAATAAAAGTAGAAAAGTTATAACTTCTGGAATGCAAAGAGGAAGAAGGAACAAAATAATTGATGTTCTCATGGATAAAAGGGTTAAAGGAAAATTTGCCTTCTAAACTGAATGAGTAAAATCCGCATATCCGTATTACACGCTCAGTATTTTGGGTAAATGCTTTGATGTAGCCATTTTTTTACACTAAATTCAGAATTCTACTAATTTCCTTCCCAGACCAGAGAGATGATAGTTTGATGGTTCCTCATTTTTAGGTCACATATCTAATAGCAAAGTTAGAATAAACTGTCTTCTGTTTCCAATGGCAACCTGCAGAATTTGGAATGCAACTTCGAAACAAACGAAAGAGGTCAAAAACAATACAGTAAGAAACGTGTAAATGTTCTCAGGTTTTTATATCTAACATGAAATGTCATTTTGAGGACTCACATGTTAAAGGGGTCATCTACACTTACATAACCATTCTAGAGTGATTCCTTTAATTCATTATTTCCCAATGTGATGTCACATGTATGACTTATAGAGGGCATCTGTGGCTGATAAATGGGTATTGGTGGCTAATGGTTGGGCGTCCATGGTTGTTGGTGCATCTGTGATAGGTAGGTGGGCATCAGTGGCAGATAAGGGGCTTCTATTACTGGCAGTGGAGCAACTGTGGATGAAAGAGGACCATCGGTAGCTAATGGGTGGGCATCAATTGTTGACGGGGGCATTTGTGGCAGATAGGTGGGCATCAATAACTAACAGGGGGCATCTGTAGTTGACAGATGGGGAACAGTGAATTATGGTGGCATCAGTGGCTCATGGAGGAACGTTTGTGGCTCATAACAGAGTATCAGAAGTCAGTGTGGCTGACCACCTATTACAGTGGGGCAACTGAGTGTGACGGAGGGGCTTCTGTGGTGGACAGGGGCACCCATGGCTGTCCTGAAGGCATCGTACCTTACAGGAGGGCATCTGTAGTTTGGTTTTTCAGCAGAATGGACATTGCGGCTGACGAAGAAAGCCACAGTTGGATTTTTGCCTTCCTGTGTTTCTGTAATATGTTCTCGTCATTTTCCCGTCACAGCCCAACCAATGAGCAATTTCACATCCACTTATCATAGCGCCACCGTGTGATGAATCCCGTTACTGCAGCTGGATGACGCCACCATGGCTGATGATATGTAACACCAATGCGGCTCATTCAGTTGTTTTCTTTCACAAAGCGTCTAAGCCGATCTCATTGTACTCACTTGGCTGAACTTCTCCGGCTCGGCTGGAGGGGGGGAAGCCTTTCCCCACAATTTATTTTGAAGCAAATTCCTTTGATGTCACAGCTGTCTTAAGTAAAATCATTTCCTCTATCCACAATGGATGCCTGATGCAATTCTGGCAAAATCCAACTTTTTTTTTTTTAATGTTTTTGAACCTTGTCCAAATGCAATGTTTAATGTGAGTGTTTGGCTTGGCTCGAATCGGGTCAAGTCATCTGTAGTTTGTTTCACTGGAAAACCATCTTTTGCAAATAGTTCATTCCATCTGTATTCTCTTTCGGCTTTTGTGGTCTGTACTCCACCCATTTCCTAAGGTACTAAATCACTCTCCGAGTCTTGTCCTAGGCGCAAGGATCCTGCTGTCTGATTAGGTGACCCCAGTCTGAGACTTCTCACCCTGCTGATTAGATCGGCCAAATATCCCAAACCCCAAGTGTCTTCTTGGCTGCAGTCGCATAGGAAGCAAGGCCGCTGGGTTGCTCGGCCAAGGATCTGGTCTCATGGACGTTGTCTGGATCCTTGTGTGGGGTGGTAATATTATATGGTGACCATTAGAGGATGTGTTATTTATTGGCTGTTAATAAGCAGCTCTAGGCTGGTATTGCTCACACCGCTAATGGTGGACTTATTAATAGGCAAACCCGATAATGATGGTATAATAGATGGAAACAACTGGAACTGGAACTATGAATGAGAACATGTGGGTTTGGTACTATCGATTGGCAATAAGGCTGGCACTAATATTAAGAACTACTAGGTGTTACACATCTGCCCCAGGTCTGGACTCTGCTACCTACACCCTGGTCCACTAAACTTTCTTGTACGTCTCGTCAGGCTTTGCAAGTAGCCCAGTGTGCTCCCATGTGTTGAACTTTCTAGTCATATATTAAGCCTCCCAAGACACTCCACCTGGGTGTTGGTATTAAAACTTAATTTATCTGAGCACAGCTACCTGTCCACGTGCTGTCTCTGCTATTTGTCTGCGGTCACCTTGACATCTCCGGGATGCTTGCGGCATCCAGTCCTTCAGTTACCTGTCTGCATGTGGCCTTCACTACCTCTGCAAGCTGTCTATGGTCTTCCGGACGTCTCTTGTCTGCCTGCGGCTTCCAGTTCCTCTCCAGGACATCTTCTGTCTACTTGTAGCATTTAGTCCCTCAGCTACGTGTCGGCCTATAGATTCCAAGTTGTCTCCTATCCAACTATGGCTTCTAGTGCCTCTGCTACTTGTCTGTGGTCTCCATGACATCTCTGGGCTTCCTGCAGCTTTCAGTACATCTGTTAATGGTCTCCTGTCTGTTATCTGTGTCCTGCGTGACTCACCTGTCTGCTGCACTGATGCCCTTGGCCAGTGTGCCCAGCCGGACCTTGGACTTAGAGGATCTACCTGACTTTGTGAGCCACTTTGACACTAGGGCTAGTGCTAGTGCTATGTATTGGTACTAATAAGGCTGGCACTATAAACGGTAACTATTGGGGCTGGCCATGTTGATTGTTGTTACTAAAGCTGGCACTGTTAATAGAAATTGATAGGGCTGATTGGTACTACTCAGGCTGGCACTGTTAATGGGAATTGCTAGTGCTGGTGCTATTAGTACTACTAAGGATAGCATACATGCAGGCTTGGACTGGCCCACAGGAGAACAGGAGAATGGGAGTTATAGGGCTGATAGTGTTAGTAAGTCCTAGTAGGGATAGGATTGCTAATGAGCAGTACAAAATGCTTATACTATAACCTAACAATACTGAGGCTGCCATTACTTATTAGCACTAGAATTAATGGAACTATTATTGGACACTGCAAATTCTGGCACTGTTAAGACTTACACAATAATAAAAGGGCCCTACTAGGGGTTGGAACAAAATGTATTACTTCCATTTAAGAATCCCACTTTTTGTTTTCACATTCATTATATGGGATAAATATTTTGATATTTTATTAGTTAAGTTATCAAAGAGGTAGAAAATTAAAGAAAAATTAAAATCCATAAAGACATCTCCAGAGAGGGGACATATCACCCTCACATTGAATATATGGGATTAATTATAACTAGGCATGTGAGAAACTAATTATAACTGGGGAAGTGAGAGAGAGCTGACACTTCAACCTCCACTGAAATAGGACCTCCTGCAGAGACCAGGCAATTACAACAGGAGATTTGCTTTGAGAACCAGACACCAAGGCTAGGATTCGTATATTCAGAGGCAGATAAGTACACTTCTGAGGCAAGAGCTTCCTCTGTTCAATGAATTGGTTGCAAACTTTTTGGAGCCAGTGGTCAGTGGTGAATATTGTGATTTGCATCATTCCGATATTTATGGGAGATATATTTTCAGCGTTGTAGCAAGGGGACGAACATAATGCATTCACTCACGTCACCGTAAGACCATTCTAACGACTCCAACTTAATGGATGGATCAGATGGATGATGCTATCCATGCCGTGTTTCATCTCTATAGAAAGGTTAAACTGTGAGAGGAAACATGACAATGATATCTCCCGCCTGGGACCTCCAGGGGTGAAGATATCCTGGAAGTTGGGGATCTCCTAACATCTACAATACCTAGCACATCCCACAACCAACCCCATATGAGCTCACCAAGGGGAGGGATGTGGGGGTAACCCTGATCTACAAACAAATCTGAGTTTGGGTTTCTGTCATTGCTCATTTATGGAAGACACAGTTCTCTGTGAGAGTGCCCCATTTTCCTAATCGGAGAGCTTCCCTCCATAAAGATAAGAGCCATTCCTTCAAAATTAGGTCAAGTACTTCTCTTTTGTTATCCTTTATTATTTTATGCAATGGAATAATTGTTTTATTTGTTGAGTGACTGCTAAGATGGCAGCTGTGGAGAATAGTCCAGTGGTTTTTTTTTTCACCGCTGCCCCCAGTCATATATTCACCCTCAGTTTTGTGAGTGCAGCTTCTGACTGGTCAGAAATAAGAAGCCACATCACAAGCTCTCAATGCGAGCCTATACGAGCCGCAACAAGGGTCTCATAGACTTACATTGATTAGTGACCCACGGCCCTCTCCGAGAAACGCTGGAGCAGGCGGCAGGTCACAAACTGCAGGAGACAGATGGGAGCGGGGGGGGGGGGGGGGGTGAACACCGATGAAAACGTCAGAGGGTGATCATCAGACAGGGGGTTGGGAGCTTGGATTTTAAGCGCCACTCCAGCTGTGACATAAATAAAAATGCTGAAGTGGTGCTTTATATTGAGTGACTGGAGGATGGGGTGGAGGACATTACATTATAATCAAATGTGGGAGCAATAGGTGCACTTTAAAGGTGGTTTGAGGACAGTGGCTAATAATTTTATTTTTAACTTAATTTTTTTTCAACAGCCTGTTTACACTCACAGGTTATCATGCTCTCTCACGATTATTATTCAATGTAAATGCAACTTTACTTCTAGAGAGATGGGAGCAAAACTATGTTATTATGCATTGTGCCGTCTCTTAGTATACAGTGTCTCTTGTTATGTATAACACTGTCTCTTATTACATGGCGCCCCTTTTGTTTTGCATACCATTGTCCCATTTTACATAGGATTCACTCATTACGTATAATGCCATCCCTTATTACATAGGATTCACTCTTGTTACGTATAATGCCATCCCTTATTACATAGGATTCACTCTTGTTACGTATAATGCCATCCCTTATTACATAGCATCCCCTCTTGTTATGCATAGTTTTGTCCCTTACATCGCATTCTCTCGTTAAATTTAGCACCATCCATTATTACAGAGCATCCTCTCTTGTTATGTATGGTACCATCCCTAATTACATAGCATTCCCTCTTGTTATGCATAGTGTAGTTCCTTATTACATAGTATCTTCTATTGTTATGTATAGTGATGTCCCTTATTGCATAATGTTCTTTCTTGCTTTGTAGAGTGCCATCCCTTATTATATAGCAACCCCTCAATATGTATAGTGTTGTCCCTTATTAGATATCATCCTCTCTTGTTATATATCACATCATCCTTTTTACATAGCATCCTTTTATTATATAGCGCCGTTCCTTATTGCATAGCATCCTCTATTGTTTGTATATCTCTGTATATAAAGGAAAAACTTTGGCAATAGCAGCATTTGTGAAATGTGCTTCGCGTGCTTGGTGGGTAAGCCTATTACTATTCTTTTTCTACTATTACCAGTAGCCCTTGTACTTTATGTGACTTCCTTTTGAGGGAATCTTATTATTGCACATTCTTACTAACCACTATGATACTTTTATTACGCACATATACTATTTTCATATGCTGTCTTTTTGTGATTGCCATTTTCTTATGGCAGTATCCCTGTTGACTCACTCATCATTATGTCTGTTGTGTTGGATATATTTATGCTTTTTAACTAACACTTAATAAAATCTAATTTTTCCCCTTTTGCATTGAGAATTGGGGACTATACATGGACTCTGTGCCATTTGTAATATGAAGAGTTTTTGAGTTTGTCGGCTTCAGAATAAGTTTTGACTGCAGCTCTCTGTATTTTGGAACATGGTAATTGCCGTGAATACCGGCTTTAGCTTATGTCATGCCGCAGTCACATTGGGTTTTATTAGTTCGATATGTTGTTTAGTAACATTTGGTTACTAGATCTTACAAGAGGCCGTAATCTGCGGTGTAAGCGGCTGGCAATGCTTTTCTGACCACAGCTATGTATCTGCTACTGCTGTGTCATTCGTCTTTTCAGCCTTTATATCCGTCTGAGTAACAATTTAGGCTGCTCTTTTGATATTTTCTATATTTCTATATTTTTATTGTATTTATATTTTAAAGGAATGAAATGAAGATTTCTTTATTTTTTACTAAAATGATTCATATGTTTTGGTTTTGAATTGGTTCTGATTTTTCTTTACCTTTTTACCAAAATTGGTTTCGGGTTCTGTCTTGTTGGACAAAATTTAAGGGACATAATACCTAAAAAAATCGAATAACTTAGTAGTCACCCGAGTATGGCAAACAGCTATCGACACAGGATCTGTACGGTGGCAAATATGGTCTCTACCATAGACGGTGGGTACACATGAATGCACAATATCCAGTTTATTCATTTCCACTATTTCCTCTCAGCAGACACCTTTCTCCCATGATCACCAATAGGTACAGGTGGAGGCCCACCAGGGCCTAGGGGTACTCAATACCGGGTCCGGTTGTCATTAAAGGGGTAGTGTCACAGTGGCAGTGACCCGGTCCGTGGTCCGGGGCATCCAAGTTAAAGGGAAAGGACTTTAAAGGGGTTGATGAATAAAGTTTGTTCGTGACTAGTGTTGAGCGATACCGTCCGATACTTGAAAGTATCGGTATCGGAAAGTATCGGCCGATACCGGCAAAGTATCGGATCCAATCCGATACCGATACCCGATACCAATACAAGTCAATGGGACTCAGGTATCGGACGGTATTCCTGATGGTTCCCAGGGTCTGAAGGAGAGGAAACTCTCCTTCAGGCCCTGGGAACCATATTAATGTGTAAAAGAAAGAATTAAAATAAAAAATATTGCTATACTCACCTGTCCGACGCAGCCGGGACCTCAGCGAGGGAACCGGCAGCGTTGTTTGTTTAAAATTCGCGCTTTTACTTGGTTACGTGAGGTCCCGGCTTGTGATTGGTCAGGGCGGCCATGTTGCCGGGACGCGGACCAATCACAGCAAGCCGTGACGAAATTACGTCACGGCTTGCTGTGATTGGTCCTCGTCCCGGCAACATGGCAGCCATTAACCAATCACAAGCCGTGACGTCACGGGAGGCTGGACATGCGCGTATTTTGAAAAGCGCGCGTGTCCAGCCTCCAGTGACGTCCCGGCTTATGATTGGTCACGGCGCCATGTTGCCGGGACGCGGACCAATCACAGCAAGCCGTGACGAAATTACGTCACGGCTTGCTGTGATTGGTCCGCGTCCCGGCAACATGGCCGCCATTAACCAATCACAAGCCGTGACGTCACGGGAGGCTGGACACGCGCGCTTTTCAAAATACGCGCATGTCCAGCCTCCCGTGACGTCCCGGCTTGTGATTGGTTAATGGCGGCCATGTTGCCGGGACGTCACTGGAGGCTGGACACGCGCGCTTTTCAAAATACGCGCATGTCCAGCCTCCCGTGACGTCACGGCTTGTGATTGGTTAATGGCGGCCATGTTGCCGGGACGCGGACCAATCACAGCAAGCCGTGACGTAATTTCGTCACGGCTTGCTGTGATTGGTCCGCGTCCCGGCAACATGACCGCCCTGACCAATCACAAGCCGGGACTTCACGTAACCAAGTAAAAGCGCGAAATTTAAACAAACAACGCTGCCGGTTCCCTCGCTGAGGTCCCGGCTGCGTCGGACAGGTGAGTATAGCGATATTTTTTATTTTAATTCTCTTTTTTACACATTATTACATTAATGTTGTTGCGATACCCGATACCACAAAAGTATCGGATCTCGGTATCGGAAATTCCGATACAGCAAGTATCGGCCGATACCCGATACTTGCAGTATCGGAATGCTCAACACTATTCGTGACGCCACCTGTGGTACCTGGTTAGGGGTGACCAATGCTGCTTGAAGGGGTCCACTGGGGTGATATTGTGGCAGCAGGGATGGTATGGCTTCCCACAGGTGAAGCTGTGTCCCCAGGACTCCCGGTCTATTTGGCCAAGGTGGTGTGGTGCCAGAAATAATCAGAGGATACAAGATTGCAGTCTCTTTACCTGTTTACTGGTGGTTACAGCCACAGTACAGGGTACCGGTAACAGGTGTTGGTGAGGTCCGGTCGGCCTGGAAGCAATTATGGATCCCTTTCTCAGGTGAAGTTAGAAAGCCTTCCTTCTCGCGCTGTGAGGTGAGTCCCCTGCTGCTTATGGCTTCACACAAGGTCCTCTCTTTCCCTGTCCTAAGACAGTATCCGCATGGTAGGCAACGCAAGCCTTTTTACAGGGGTCTCTCAGATGACTCTGTGCTCTGTATGTTGCTGTACCTTTGGGTGTGGGTGCAGACAGATGACCTAGAATCTTCTGCACTTCGGTTCTGCTGTGGGACACACAGCCACACAGCCTCGGGCTCCCGGTGCCCGGTTCCTGTGCTTCAGCGTGGTGGGAACCCAGTCGCAGCTCTCCTCCAGCTCCTTCTCCTGTGATTCTCCCCTCTGGCACTTGTTATCAATGCAACACTCTCTGCTTCTCCTCTCTGGCCTGGAGCTGCAGCACCTACACACAGTAATAGTGCTCCCTTTGTGCCTCTACTCAGTAATAATGCCTCCCCATGGTAATTTTGCACCCTCTATGCTTCTCTATGGTAATATTGGCCCTCTGCACTCATACAAATAGTGCTCCCTTTGTGCCTCCACAGAGTAATAATGACACGTTTGTTTCCTTTCTATGGTAATTTTGCACCCTCTATGCTCCTTCTTAATATTGACCCTCTGCTCCCATACAGCGTAATAGCACCCCCTTTGTGCCTCCACACAGTAACAGCCACATGCTTGTTTCCTCCCCATAGTAATTTTGCACCCTCTATGCTCCTCCTTGGTAATAATGAAACTGAACCTCCTTTGTACCCCTACACAGTAATAATGTCCTCTCAAAATGGTAATAGTAATATGTGTTCTCAAACAGTACTCTCCCCACGTCTGCCCCATAACATTTTCACACATTCCCCAATTTGTGCCAATAAAATAACCTTAAACTGAAACTCACCTCACTCTCCACCTATGACGAGCGACCACCTCCTCCGTCCTTTTCGTCCCTGCAGTCTGCGAGCTAATGCAATGAAGTGATCATGCTGCCTGATGTCTTTCAGAGCTCAGGACCTCTAGTAGACTGCAGGTCCAAGCACTTTATCCATCCAGGCTGAGCTTAATACTTTTGGTTCTTACCTAAAAAACCCTCTGTACCCCTTTTTAGTATAATTCACCCTATCGATCCCCACCTGCATTTTCATACCGATATATTATTGCATACTGGTTTTAGCTCTTATTCCACATTTGTCTTCTTTGCTGAAAAAATTGGAGTTGGAACCATCTAGGACGTTCTTGGAGAGTTTTACCAAAGTTTCCAGAACTTTCATAAAGGCTCCTGGAAAAAAGGAAACATTTGTAAAACAGTAAAAAAAAATCTCCCTGATACCGTGGCATGACGTTGGGATGTAGTTGATGCAAATTCTGAGGCAGTGATGGGCTTGCTGGACCTCCTGGTCTTATATATGGTGGTGGAGATACTATAGTGGTGAGTTAAAAAAAACAGTCTCAGAAGGTCTTATCCAATAGAGATACATCCAAGCTATGAGCAAGGCATGAAAACTGCCCAGATTAAAAATCACAAATTTTATTGGAAATATATATATATAGTGACAAAGTCACTGGTAAGGTAATAGAGGGGAGATATGTGTCACTGCGCTTAATGGCGTCAGTGATATGAAACCAGAGTATGTTCCTCCAGCACACTACGTGTTGTGAGGGTTAAGTTAAAATTGCATAATAGGCTGGTTTCATGTGGACCTTCATAGAGCGGGTGGGAGGAGGTCCACTTTATCTCCACCTGCTGAGCTGCCAGGACATGTGATGTCATGATCATGTGGTCAGGCACATGATGGAAAGAGTCACATAGAAAGAGGAGTCTCCAGTGGTTTTGTGTCTGTTCGAGCATAGACTGAACCTCGATCTCTCCAGAGCGGGGTATCACCCGCAACCTATGAATTGTGATGCAGCGTTTTGTTTTTCTTTGTTGTTTTTCCTGTTTTAGCCGGAAAGGCTGAGTTTAATACTTAGTACCAGTAAAAAAAAAAGCGATAGCAACCACTATACATCAGATATCATGAAACACAGACCCTAAAAAAGTGGACATCAGCTAAAGAATGATGTAGAAAAGTGCATGTAATTAATATTGACCACAGATACGGACCGAGAATGCCCACCCCACCCGACGAGCGTTTTGACCCTGATGAAGCAGGTTGTGCGAAACGCATGTAGGATGCGGTGAGCATACTGGTTCCTGGTCTGTGATCAGATTATAGATCCCTGGTGAAGGAGGTCATAACCTCAGAAATGCGTTGGATGAACAGCAGGATTTTCTCTCCCTTTGCGTGAAGGAAAGCTTAAGGCTTTAGTGACATCCCAAAGCACAGGACGTCAGATTTGGGCAAACTAGTGTGAAGACAGACGTGACTGGTCGGCACGCTGTCTACACAGTCTGCGGAGGATCAAGCACTGATCTAAGATTTACCGCTTTGGGTGGATTCAGGACAGCTGAATCATCTCGTCTCGCTACCCGCGGGAGAAACCCAGGAGACCAAACCAGATCTCAGACGCTTAGAAGCATGGGTAGGCTTCCACAGCACGTGTTAATATCAGTGCATATAAGATTGTTTTTTCATTATCAGCATATTTTATCTGCACACACAGGCAAAAGTGCGCTTATATACAGCTTCATTAACATACCAGGTAGCGCTGATGCACATATAACGTTTTTCACGTGGCTTTAAATGCTATTTCTACCTTCGTATGCCGTTAGAATTATATGCATATTTATGTTGTTCTACCTCTTTTTTTTCATTGTATGGATTTCTTTTTTTTATTGTTTTCATTTGTTGTTTTATTCATATTTATTTTTCCAATAAAGATTGTGATTTTTACAGTATATTGGTCAGATTTCATGCCTCACTCATAGGTTGTGAATAATGTAACCAGTTTACGACTATCTGCAGTTTTTCATGCAGAAATTACTATTCTTTATAGTTTTATAGTATATTGAGAACAATCCCAAGAAAAAAAAATGCTAGTGACGTGTTTTTGGTGCTTATTTTATGGAAATTGTAGGATGATTGTCAAAACTAAATGTTTTCGATCACCAAACAAATTTAAATATTCAACAAAGATAACACAAGTAACCACAAAATGCAGTTTATAAATAAAGGTCTTTATTAGAAAAAGAAATCCAAACCTACAGGGCCCTATGTGAAAAAGTGATTGCCTCCTAAACCTAATCACTGGTTGGGCCACCCTTAGCAGCAACAACTGCAATCAAGCGTTTGAGATAACTGGAATTGAGTCTTTTACAACGCTCCTGGAGGAATTGTGGCCCATTCATCTTTGCAGAATTTTTGTAATTCAGCCACCTTGGAGGGTTTCTGAGCATGAACCGCCTTTTTAAGGTGATGACACAACATCTCAATTGGAAGAAGATCAGGAGATTGACTAGGCCACTCCAAAGTCTTAATTTTGTTTGCCTTAAGCCATTCAGAGGTGGACTTGCTGCTGTGTTTTGGATCATTGTCCTGCTGCATTACCCAAGTACGTTTTAGCTTTAGGTCATGGGCAGATGGCCGGACATTGTCCTTCAGGATTGTTTGGTAGAAAGCAGAATTCATGCTTCCATTTACCACAGCAAGTCTTCCAGATCCTGAAGCAGCAAAACAGCCCCAGACCATCACATTACCACCACCATATTTTACTGTTCCTTTTCTGAAATGCTGTGTTACTTCTACGCCAGATTTAATGGAACATACACCTGCCAAAAAGTTCAACTTTTGTCTCATCAGTCCAATGTGTATTTTCCCAAAAGTCGCCAGGACCACAATCAGTATATGACTACATCACTAGGGCCAACATCAGTATATGAATTCAGCACCAGAACCACCATCAGTACATGGTACCTCAATTGTAATGTCAGGTAAGACCCATATACATATATATCGCATGATCCTACAACTTCCAGTACGTCCTTAACAATAGTAAGGAGATACTGGGAGTTGTTGCTATCAGTCATCATCAGACTGCCATCCATACAGGAACAGTACTGATGAGAATTAGTCAGTGTTACAAATAAATATTTATATGCAGGTACCTTATAGATGACAGTGTTTCTGATTGGAGTCGTTTTCTTTCTTTTCTTAATCTTATGCAGACACCATGATGACTTTTCACAGCCACAGCTCATCTATGAAGACTTCCATCTTCTCCGGTCTTGTGCAGCATATCATCACACAATAACCTTAAAAATAGCATTGTAATTATATTTCTGAATAAAAATATCTGCCCTACACTGTACCCCTGAATAAATAATTGCTTCTCATTGTGCTTCCTGCACAAAATATGACCCACATAGTGTCCCTCTTATGGTTCATGCCCTCCGCACTGCCCTCTTCTTTCTATACTGGGCCCCATCTTCACACTGTCCTCTCACACTGTGTCCACCTATACTACCCAGTCTCTATACTATGCTGCATCATCATACTTCCCCTCCTCGGCATACTGTCCCCTCCTTACTGTGGTCTCACTGTCCCCGCATTCTACCCCCTCTCCATATCATCCTCTCCTTCCCACACTCACCCAGTCTCTGTTCTGTGCCACCTCACATTTGTCTCATCACATACCGTGTCCTCAAACTATACCCGTCAATAGTCTCCTGTCCAGACACATCCCCCTGCTCCCCATTCCATACTGTCCTAAAATTTCTCCTCCCCTCCCCACACCGTGTCCTCAAATTTCCCTCCCTCACTCCCCATAGTGACCTCAAATTTCCCCCCTGCTCCCCATACTGTATTCACAACATCTCTCCCAAAATTGAGTCCTCAAATTTCTTCCACCCCATTAGCTCCTTATCATGTGTTCACATAAACTCCCCCCATCGCTCTCCATACTGTGCCTGCACTCATCCCCCCATTCCTCATACTCTGTCTACATACATTCCCCCACTTTCTGTCCCCATACTGTCAGCAGTGTTATCACATGATAGCAAGGCTATGCAAAGTGGAGCTAGCAGGTTCCATTGCAGTGAAGGCGCAGCAGAGAAGAACGAGTGCAGTCAGTGTAACTTTCCTAGAAGAATGATGGCACATCTCGAGCCACGTCTGGGTGCTGAGTCAGTCTTGGGCCTAAGGTCCAAAAAAGGTATAGAGATTCATGCCTCTGTCACCCTGATGAGGAAGATGTTAGATAGGTTGACGAGTAGGATGAAGATGATGGGTCTCAGGACAGGACGGGGACAAGGACACATGGAGCACAAAAGCAAGGGAACATCACTAAACAAGACTTTGTGTTAATCTGTATACTGCAGCCATGTGTAAATGAATTGCACCGTAAAGTTGGACTGTTAACTCAAACCCAAGGTCTTCTGTCTTGTTTGTAGCTAGATCCGGTCCTATGGACGAGGAGGTATCGAGGACTCCGGAAGCAAAAGTGAGTAAGGAACGTTCTCCACGACACCACACACTCCACCCAGACTTCTGTTTAGAAGAAGGGCTGCAGAGAAAAGAGAACTCAGTTCCGGCCCACAGCAAACCGGCACTGTGTCCCTCTTCACTGCCACATCAGGCGGCCCACTTGCCCGCTGTGCCCAAGGCAAAAGCCTGCTGCCTGCCCACCCCTAGATACGCCTCTGTCGAATCTTTCATGCTCCTTAAAGATCTGCTCATCTGGACAAGATGATTTGCGGATCCATCTCGCCAGGTGAAACCTAACATCTTGTTTTTTGCATAAACCTTTAAAGTATCCAACTATTTTGAAATTCTTTTTTGGTTTTCTTTGTAAAAAAATATAGAAATTTTAGTCTCGTTAATATAGAGGTTAAGTAAATGTTAGTGAACCGTAGACGGCAATCTTTAAATCTGGAATATTTAAGAAGAAAAATCTTATCTCAGCCTGAAAGAAACATAAGATCATAGATGAATTTTCAATTATGGTAAATATATCTATAAACTGTATATCTATATCCCATACAGGAAGCGCAACAATGGGAGCAGTTAACATAAAATGACTCAGAGTCCATTATATATAAAAAACTATGCAAGCAAGTATAAAAAAACATAAAAAATGAGGAGGAAAGTGGATTCATATGGATAAAGTAAAGTTATTTTTGCTACCTGGTTAATGTAAATATTAGGACGTTAATCTATATAAAAGCTTGACCGTACAAGCCCCAAGGATCTATGGAATATTCTTCAATCTGCGATAATTCTATTATGATAAGGCTCACCGAATATTTGTACCCGTGGTTTCACTAGGCGCATACCTCCCACAGGCTCAATCCTAAATTAGCGCTCCAAGATACAGCTGTGGTTAATAACCACAAACTTTATTCATCATTTCTTACATACATTAACAAGACCTTCATGAGCACTATGGTTATAATAAGTTCCAGACCAACATCAATACACGACCCGGCTGTAGCCGATCAGCAGAGCTACCGGCGCACCAAAGGCCAGAGGATGTGGCAAAGTTACTGGATAATATAACCTTTTATTCCATTTGTGTAATAGCAGCTGATGGCTCCATCATGGGGGGTGAGGGTGGTTGGGGGGGTCCTTATTTCATGGACAGTCAGACGGACCCCCCAAAGGCACTGCAGAAACACAGACTTATTTGGGCATAACTACTGTAATACTGCTCCTATGTACAAGAACATAACTACTATAATACTGCTCCTATGTACAAGAATATAACTACTATAATACTGCCCCTATGTACAAGAATATAACTACTATAATACTGCTCCTATGTACAAGAATATAACTACTATAATACTGCTCCTATGTACAAGAATATAACTACTATAATACTGCACCTATGTACAAGAATATAACTACTATAATACTGCTCCTATGTACAAGAATATAACTACTATAATACTGCCCCTATGTACAAGAATATAACTACTATAATACTGCCCCTATGTACAAGAATATAACTACTATAATACTGCCCCTATGTACAAGAATATAACTACTGTAATACTGCTCCTATGTACAAGAATATAACTACTATAATACTGCCCCTATGTACCAGAATATAACTACTATAATACTGCCCTATGTACAAGAATATAACTACTATAATACTGCCCCCTATGTACAAGAATATAACTACTATAATACTGCCCCTATGTACAAGAATATAACTACTATAATACTGCTCCTATGTACAACAATATAACTGCTATAATTCTGCTCCTATGTACAAGAATATAACTACTATAATACTGCCCCTATGTACAAGAATATACTATAATACTGCCCCAATGTACAATAATATAACTACTATAATATGGCTCCTATGTACAAGAATATAACTACTATAATACTGCCCCTATGTACAAGAATATAACTACTATAATACGGCTCCTATGTACAAGAATATAACTACTATAATACTGCTCCTATGTACAAGAATATAACTACTATAATACTGCCCCTATGTACAAGAATATAACTACTATAATACTGCTCCTATGTACAACAATATAACTGCTATAATTCTGCTCCTATGTACAAGAATATAACTACTATAATACTGCCCCTATGTACAAGAATATAACTACTATAATACTGCCCCTATGTACAAGAATATAACTACTATAATACTGCCCCTATGTACAAGAATATAACTACTATAATACTGCCCCTATGTACAAGAATATAACTACTATAATACTGCCCCTATGTACAAGAATATAACTACTATAATACTGCCCTATGTACAAGAATACAACTACTATAATACTGCCCCCTATGTACAAGAATATAACTACTATAATACTGCTCCTATGTACAAGAATATAACTACTATAATACTGCTCCTATGTACAAGAATATAACTACTATAATACTGCCCTATGTACAAGAATACAACTACTATAATACTGCTCCTATGTACAAGAATATAACTACTATAATACTGCCCCCTATGTACAAGAATATAACTACTATAATACTGCTCCTATGTACAAGAATATAACTACTATAATACTGCCCCTATGTACAAGAATATAACTACTATAATACTGCCCTATGTACAAGAATACAACTACTATAATACTGCCCCCTATGTACAAGAATATAACTACTATAATACTGCTCCTATGTACAAGAATATAACTACTATAATACTGCTCTTGTGTACAGGATTATTTGAACATCCTACCGTTAGGAGGAGTTGGAGTTTTGCAGTGAATCTTTTTTCACCACTGAGGTAAGTTTTTCATTTTACAACGATTGTGTTGACAGTAACTTTCACATTATGTTCTTTTTTCTTTACTATAGTTGATAGAATGGCGGTAATATTTCACAAGTGATAATTTTGTGTTGTCGAGCAAGTGAATGCTCTTTGGATTTATGAGCCTCTTCATAAAAAGTGAGGAGGGAATACATGGAGCCATTACAATGTGCATGTAATTGAGAAGATGTATTTTTTTTGTGAGTCCTCATTGATTCGCCGCGCCAATTTAAGATGTGCGGCTGATTTAAGGCGATGAAACATTTATCTTGTAATTACCATGCAGGATAATGGATTAGGAATCGTTCTTGTTCGTAATGTTGGAGATTAACTCAATAATCCCATTTGTTCACTGCTTTTGCCTCTCACCCTTTATATCAGCAGTAAATCAATAGAGTTGAACGTAGCTAAGAAAAAACAACGTGTTACCAATAAACGTTGCGGAAACATCCCGGCGCTGTTGTTATTCCCGGCAATTGTAAATGGTTAATGGTAATTGTAAACTGGAATTGTTGAGATTGAGCTACATAGATTGATGAACTGGTACTGGCAGTGTTACATACTCACAGAAGTATTGGCCCGACTCGGAATTTAAAGAGATACACCACAATAATAATCCTTAACAGGCATCAGTCAATTTGTATTTTTGTGATTTTTTAAATACAAAAACTACAATATATTTTTTGCCTAAATTGCATAAGAAATGTGTCATCTTTAACTTTAGGCCGTTTAGAGATCATTTTATCTTCAGCTTGCTCAACTGTTCACAGTAACAGTAATTTTGACCAGGGGTGTCCAAACTTTTACATGCCGCCGTAAATATGTAAGGCTGGGATACCCCTTGGAAGTGAAATCTGGAGGGATTGCCCCGGTGATAGATATTTGGAAAAGGGCTCAGACAGGTATAAAAAAAAAAACAGTTATCCCATTGGTTTTCTGCTGCTCATGATGTGACTATTAGCCAGTACGCACTCTTCTTCTCGATCTGGACCCATTAGCCAATAATTGGCTGAGTGGCAATTTTTGGCCATTTTATGTGTGTCGAGATGTGAACAGGAAGGCACCCAAGGATCAAGGACGGTGTGTGTAAGGTTTTTTTTCTTATTTTAAGCCCTTTTCAAAACATTTTAACATCTTAATTATTTTAAAAAATAATTGTTATTTTACATTTTTTAAATAAAATCAATAGTACATGTGAAAATAAGAAATTTTGTAATACATCTTGATTGAAAAATCTGCTTCTTTCTCCTCTTGGGCTGATGTTTCATCCTCAAAATTCTCATTTCAGGGGTAAAACCTGTTTTCCCATTATGGAAATAGTAAATTACGGTTGGCACTTGTAAAGTTCTATGGAGAATAATGACCTGTCTTCATTGGCTATAGATTTTACCCATGGATGGAGTGTTCAGAAGGAGAAAGGAGCAGATTTCTCTGGGAAGATATATTACATAGTTGCTTATTCTCACGTGCCCAATTGATTTCTGAAATAAAAAATACGACGGTCACAATTTTAGAACCTCTTGGAACTGGCACATGGTAGGCTTGGGCCCTGTTATATATTCTTTATTAGGGCCCCTAAAAGTTGTTACACAACATTCACGTACTGGCGCTTCCCCTCTGGTTTCCAGCAGGATTAATGTCCTCCTTCGATGACAGCATTGAAGTCTTATGTTCATTTCGTGAAGATGTTGACAAGCAGTTTCTCAAATTCTTAAGACTTCCTGAGAAAAGTATTCTGCTCTAAGCCTTGTTATATAAAAAAAACGCTGAATTCTTGCAATGCCGAGTGTTAGCACCTGTTGTTCACCAGAAGATACAGCTCTCTGGAGACAGGAACGCTTAAGGAACTTGTTAAGAGGACCGTCATCTCTCCATACAGATGTAATGACCCCTAAGACAACTGCTACCCTTCGCTTCCGGGAGAAAGCTCCATATATCTCAGGAGTTATGAGCTGTGCCCTTCTTGTCAGATATAAGCCTGTACAGAATGTGGCTTCTGACAAAGTATTTTGGTGCCCTAGGCAGATGAAGACCATGACGCCCACCCCACCCGAAATCAAAGGAATGGCTCAAAGACTAAGGTAACAGGACCCCTAATGCACCTCCCTCTTCCCCTCCGATGAGTTTGGTAGTAAACTCTGATGACCGCTTCCACTAGAATTATTACTTTTTTTCACAAAAAAAGATATCTAGAGTAAGTAAAAAATGGTGTACTTTAGAGATGTGACTTAACAGGGAGTGAAATTTCAAAGTTCGATACAGAATCAATCAACTTTTGAGGACCATTTACACAATCCAGGGGGAAAAAAACAGATATTCATTCCTGACATCCTATATTTTAAATATAGAACCCAAAGATAGTTATGGAAACTAATAAAGTGTAACGTTTATCGGGGCCATTTGGTTTTAATTAAGGTGTCCAACAAATGCCCTAATGGAAAATAAACTGACCCCCATTATAAATAAAGGCATACGTCTGATGGTTTTTGCATCTGTCATGCGACAAATACAGCTTACACAAAACTGATGGTGGTTCTGGTGATATTTTCATGTAGTGATGGTTGTTCTGGTGCTGGAATCATGTAGTGATATATTCATCACCGTTACCATCATCAGTAAATGAATACGAAGCCAAAATCATCATCAGTACATAATTAGAGCACCAGAGCCTTCAATAGCACATGAATATGGCACCAGAAACATCATCAGTAAATAAATGCATCACCAGAACCACCATCAGTACATGAATGTCAATAGATCCACCATCAGTACATAAATGCATCCACAGACCCAGCAATAGTACTAGACTACGTCACCAGAACCACCATCAGTAAATTAATACATCACCAAAACCTCCATCAGTACATGAATACGTCACCAAAACCACCATAAGTACACAAATACATGACCAGAATCAAGAGTACTTGAATATAAGAACCAAGCTTAGTACAACAATCGATTGTGATATGAAGTCAGCCCCATAAACAATTGTATTGCATGAACCTACAATCATACAACTCCCAGTATGGATTTAACAATGGTATGGAGATACTGGGAGTTGTTATTAACAGCTATCATCAGACTGCCGACCATACAGGAACCACAGCACTGATGAGAATTAGTCAGCATCACAAATAGTTATATCCAGATACATTATAGATCACATCTTATAGGTCGAGATTCATTCTGCCTCCAGTCCGAGATTAAACTGATGACCTAACTGGAAAGTTCCCCTGATTTTCTGCAAGACTTATTTAAAGGGACGATTGGTAAAGTCAGGCACTGGCTCGAATCTGCTCTAATCAGCGAAATTATTGCAGCCGGATCTTATAAGATTTTTATGTGAACTGAAGCTTTTTTTCGTCCGGGGGCTCCGGTAATCATGTAATGTATGGATTGTAAATGTACATTTTATTCCTACATAAGCAGCAGAACAGACTCACAGCCCAGCGTCGCAGCATTTAATCCATAATTTGATCTGCAGTGATTCTGGTCGCTTTGCAGATGTTTAGTTGACTTGAGGTTACTTGTATTTTTTTTAGGATATGCATAAAAAATCCAGTTATATCCCCAGCAAGAGCGCCGTATATATCCCACTGGGCTTGAAGTCTGATCCATTTTCCAGTAAATTAACTTTAGATTTGGCTGACTAACAAAGTACCCAGGAGCTTCTGAACAGTCAACCACGCATGGGAGTTAACTCCTTCCACCATGGCTACATTCATGGGGATTTACTGTATAAAATACCATAAATAATCATTAAATGGGAAAATAGTTCTATATTTCATAGTGCCATTGTGTAACATTGAAGCCATTTGACCGAGTTGTCTGGATAATAATAATATTTTTCATATACCCTATTAAGAAAAAAAAAAATTGATAAAAGTATAAAAGTGTTCCTATAGTAAACAGTGGCTGTAAAGAGTGTCTATGTCACTGGAGAATCCAGCACATATACTGTATTCATCACAAGGACAAATCATTCATTTCACTTGGAATTGTGTAATACCGCACTCCTCCTTTGGTGGTGGAGCGCCCCCACACCGCCGCAGGGCCGAGGGGTACCCGGAGCCGGGCCTCTGGGATCTCAGTCCTGGGGTTGTCACGGTGGCTAGACCCGGTCCGTGGCCCTGTCCGTCAGTGGGGGACGTCCGGTGTAATAGGTGGTAGTAATGATAGCGGTGGAGCGGTGCAGTTGTGGGGTGTAAGTCGCGGTAAATAACGAGGACACCAGGTTGCAGTCTCTTTACCTCTTTACTGGAGATCTCTGAGTCCTCAGTCCGGAACACGGTTCACCAGGCTACGCAAGTCCGGCCGGTCCAATGGCACCTCCAGAGTTCTCCTCTCAGGTGGAAATCTGTGCCTTCCTTCTAGCGCTATGTGTTGTAGTCCTTCCCTGCTGTGCTTACGGAAAGTAACCCCACAACGGTTGTGTCTGTTTCTTAAGTTCCCTCACAACTCGATTTGATGTTCCTCTGCAATCCACCCCTTCCCTGTATTCAGGTTGGAATGGCACCCGTTTGTCAGGTAGGCCTGGAGTTCTTCCGGGACCCTAGAGTCGCCCCTCTCCCGCAATTGCCCCCCAAGACTTCATAGGTGATATGTGGTAGACAGCCCGCCTGAGACCGACTGTCCTGCCGCTGTTTGGAGTATGGCTTGAAGCTGTATTCTAATCCACTCCCTCGGCGTTCCGGCCACCGGTATTACGCCTCAGCAGGGTGCTGCCTCTTTCAACAAAACCCCTGCTGGTATTCTCCTTCTGCTTGATCTCGTTTCTCACTCAGCACAATCTATCTCGCTTCTAGTCCTTTCTTGAGTCCCGCCGCTTCCAGGAGCCTGCGCGGACCCGTTACGTTCTTTCAATGCCAAGCCTCTGCCAGGATCCCACCCCTGGCAGAGACCCTACAGTCTCTCCCTTCACAACACCCCCTGCCACAGGGTGTTGCTCCGTTCAATCCCGTCAGCGTTCTCTCTAACTTTCTGCCTGACCCCCAGTTTACCCACTATGGTGGGGAGTGGCCTAATGAATAGCACCCTTAGCTCCCCCCGGAGGCCCTGCTGTGAAATATATTGGTGTCTGTGATACCTGATTGGAGGAACTCCTTCGGTGCCATCGAACGTACCATGGCTCCCCTTAGCGGCGAAGCCACAGTACTGCAACGACCAGAACTCTGGGGCGCTGCACTCCCCCCTGGTTAAACACAGTACTCCGGGACTGGGAAGAAAAACAACAATACAGATTAGTAAACAGACATACAATTTTGTTGAGTGCAAAACAATAAGTATACTTGAACAGGCTTCCCTTTATGGGAGGTGAGGACACTTTTAACGTTACAAACATGGTCAACATTATAAATTACAGGCTATGCATAACTCCTGTTACCCAACCGGGTATTCTACTTAGTGCAAATTCTGGAACAATAAATTAACATTGCCTTTAAGAAACATACACTCTTAGTTTACCAAAGGCCTTCCTATAATCACATTACAGGGTAAGGTAACTTCACATTCTCCTACTTTGAACCTGCAGGACCGCCTGTCCCTATGGCACCAGACCTACTGCCTCTCCTTTCTTTTACAGGACCGCCCTGTTCATCCAGGGCCTACTGCCTTTCTCTACTATACATGGTATAGACATAACATTCCTTTCGTTTAAAGAACTCTGAGCCAGCTCTACTCGGCTCCTTTAAGGACTCACTCTCTAACCCCTACGGGTCACTCTCTGTCCTTAGTAACAAAGTAACTTTCAATGGGGACGCGGGGTTTACCTTCTATCCTCACCTTCATTATTACTTTGCTTACTTTCAACTATGCAGACCTCTATCTCTACCCCTACGGGCTCTCTGCATCTTTTCTTTCTGCAAACATTATTTAGACATTTCAACAAATTCAACACATATAACTTAGCATGTAAAACAGTTACATTTCTTTTCAAGGCATCATTATGGCATTACTGTTCTGCAACAGTATCTCTCTCAAGTTCAGTTTCTCACATCCCCTTTAAGAGGAGACCAAGTCTTTCTAAGGTAGCTCGTCTTCTCAGCCTACCAGCCCACGCAAAGGTTCCGGTATGGTATCTTCGCAAAGTGTCTTTAACTAGAACCGGTAGGAAAGGTATCTTCACAAAGTGTCTTTGGCTCAAACAAATAGGGCAAATATCTTCGCAAAGTGTCTTTGGCTAAAACCAGTAGGGAGCACCTTTAAGAAGGTGCAAACTATTTACAAGGGAAGTTCGAATCATGCACAGTCCATGATTTCTGCAGTTCTTTAAACTTGTGCAAAAATTTTAGGAAAACTCAGAACAAACACAGGGATCCCGGGTCAACAAAGGGATCCATTAACCCTGGCCGGGTTTAGCAGCAACAGGAACAAAAGACAAACAGTAACTATTTACATTTTCAGGTATCGAGGTTTATTCTTTTTCAGGCGGCTCGGGCTCCTGAACCCCGGCCACTGTAGCACGGACACCAGTGGCAAGCTCCGCAGGGACCACCTGGTCGCCTGCTGTCTGAATTTGAAGCCTAACTCTGTCGGCAAGTTCAGGAGCTGCTACAAAGCGTACAGTAGAAACAGTAACAAGATCTGGCAGCCCTGGATTGACCACAGTTGGGGCCGCAGGTGCCATTCTCTCAGACTCGCATCGCTGAACTTTCCGGGCACGCCATCCTTGTGTGTTCCAGTGGCGGGTATATGTCACCTGATCCCCCTCCCGGAGTGGTTCACCTTCTCGATCACAGCAGGGGGTCTCCACATCGTAGCCGGCAACGAAGATGCCAGTAGGTAGACCCGACTCCCAAATGGAACCCCACCCCTTCTTTGGGTGGAATGCCGCCACCGTCCCTCGCCTGACAGCATCCGTCCCATCATAGATCATTTTTTTACTCTGCAGTTCCCGTTTTTCAACTTCAGTGCGCTGCCCCCAATGCTGGAGCACGCATTGTTTGTATTGGTCCCAGGTAAGTATCGCAATAGTGAGACCTTCCATTGGAATCCCATCCTGCTCGACCCAGGGAACATCCCATCGGAACATCACCCCTCCTGGGTCCATTTCTATGGGCTCTCCCCACCTGGTTGGCAATGGTGGTAACAACTTCCCCAACGCACCGGGGGTGAGAACCGCTCGGTCGATTGTAAACGCGGGGTTACTGTTGTGGGGAGGATCGGTCGGGAGAGCAGAACCGTCCAGGGGAGTAGGGGCGCCGCCCATACCTGCGCCTGATGTGGTTCCATCGGTGCCGCTCCGGTCCGTTAACAAAGACGCTGGAATCTGCTGCAGCCCGGACCGGGGCTCCTCCAATGGGATGCTCGGATTCGGCTCCGCTGGCCGTGGTTCCTCCTCCTCTAACTCCGAGGTCGGGATTGGTGGACGTAACTCCGCTGTCGGGTCCGCAGGCTTCCGGTCCATCTCCGGTGAAGAAAGGCAGGCCTGAACCGCTTCTTTCTCGCTCAGGCACTCGCCGTTCACCATCGCTGCCTGATAGTCGGTGGCAGTGCATGCACCTAGCTCCGCCATTTCTCCGAGGTTGGGCTTCTCCGTCACCCGCTTCTCGCCGTTGCATATCAAGGGGTGTTTCTCTTCTGCTTTGGGGCAGGTCATTCCTCTGCAGCCAGAAGTGCAGGGGGCGGTAGCCATTTCTCGCGCCACACTGGGAGTCTCCGCCCATAACACGCCCTCCTTCCCCTTGGGTATAGCAATGGCGGCGCCTTTTGGCGGGAACTTTTGGCGGCTAATGGCGCAGCACAGTCTTACAATAAAGTACAGTCCAAGCACAGTAAATCACAGTCTCTAGGCACACATGACCTGATTCTTCAGGCTTAAGTAGATCCTGTTCGTGACGCCAAGTTTGGAGCGCCCCCACACCGCCGCAGGGCCGAGGGGTACCCGGAGCCGGGCCTCTGGGATCTCAGTCCTGGGGTTGTCACGGTGGCTAGACCCGGTCCGTGGCCCTGTCCGTCAGTGGGGGACGTCCGGTGTAATAGGTGGTAGTAATGATAGCGGTGGAGCGGTGCAGTTGTGGGGTGTAAGTCGCGGTAAATAACGAGGACACCAGGTTGCAGTCTCTTTACCTCTTTACTGGAGATCTCTGAGTCCTCAGTCCGGAACACGGTTCACCAGGCTACGCAAGTCCGGCCGGTCCAATGGCACCTCCAGAGTTCTCCTCTCAGGTGGAAATCTGTGCCTTCCTTCTAGCGCTATGTGTTGTAGTCCTTCCCTGCTGTGCTTACGGAAAGTAACCCCACAACGGTTGTGTCTGTTTCTTAAGTTCCCTCACAACTCGATTTGATGTTCCTCTGCAATCCACCCCTTCCCTGTATTCAGGTTGGAATGGCACCCGTTTGTCAGGTAGGCCTGGAGTTCTTCCGGGACCCTAGAGTCGCCCCTCTCCCGCAATTGCCCCCCAAGACTTCATAGGTGATATGTGGTAGACAGCCCGCCTGAGACCGACTGTCCTGCCGCTGTTTGGAGTATGGCTTGAAGCTGTATTCTAATCCACTCCCTCGGCGTTCCGGCCACCGGTATTACGCCTCAGCAGGGTGCTGCCTCTTTCAACAAAACCCCTGCTGGTATTCTCCTTCTGCTTGATCTCGTTTCTCACTCAGCACAATCTATCTCGCTTCTAGTCCTTTCTTGAGTCCCGCCGCTTCCAGGAGCCTGCGCGGACCCGTTACGTTCTTTCAATGCCAAGCCTCTGCCAGGATCCCACCCCTGGCAGAGACCCTACAGTCTCTCCCTTCACAACACCCCCTGCCACAGGGTGTTGCTCCGTTCAATCCCGTCAGCGTTCTCTCTAACTTTCTGCCTGACCCCCAGTTTACCCACTATGGTGGGGAGTGGCCTAATGAATAGCACCCTTAGCTCCCCCCGGAGGCCCTGCTGTGAAATATATTGGTGTCTGTGATACCTGATTGGAGGAACTCCTTCGGTGCCATCGAACGTACCATGGCTCCCCTTAGCGGCGAAGCCACAGTACTGCAACGACCAGAACTCTGGGGCGCTGCAGTGGCGCTATTGGGAAATTGAACACTAGGTGCAGGATTCCTCCATAGATTGCAATCAATCGCTCAGGATCCCAGCAGCAAAATACTCTGTAATTAGCTTATCTTCAAGGAACCATACCAGCAGATGGAGACCGACTGAAGCGGACAGCCCCTTTAAAGAGAATCTGTCACATAATTCTGTAATACTTCCCATCTGATGTAAACGCCGCTGTTCTCCTGAATCCGGCGATGTTTTTCTTCCGTTTCTGCGCCTCTCTGTTCCTAAGATATGGCCCCATTTTCCCTGAATGTAAATCTAGTGTTGTTAACCAAGTGGGTGTGTTGCTCAATTTTACTCTGAGGCCGTATTTCTGATGACCACGCCCAGTTGGATAAAAAAAGAATGGAGTGTATGGAGCAGGCTTATGTGGTGTATGGAGCGGGCTTATGGGGTGTATGGAGCAGGCTTATGGGGTGTATGGAGCAGGCTTATGGGGTGTATGGAGCGGGCTTATGGCGTGTATGGAGCAGGGTTATGGGGTGTATGGAGCAGGGTTATGGGGTGTATGGAGCAGGCTTATGGGGTGTATGGAGCAGGCTTATGTGGTGTATGGAGCGGGCTTATGTGGTGTATGGAGCAGGCTTATGGAGTGTATGGAGCAGGCTTATGTGGTGTATGGAGCAGGCTTATGGGGTGTATGGAGCAGGCTTATGGAGTGTATGGAGCAGGCTTATGTGGTGTATGGAGCGGGCTTATGTGGTGTATGGAGCGGGCTTATGTGGTGTATGGAGCAGGCTTATGGAGTGTATGGAGCAGGCTTATGTGGTGTATGGAGCAGGCTTATGGGGTGTATGGAGCAGGCTTATGGGGTGTATGGAGCGAGCTTATGGGGTGTATGGAGCAGGCTTATGGGGTGTATGGAGCGGGCTTATGGAGTGTATGGAGCAGGCTTATGGGGTGTATGGAGCAGGCTTATGGGGTGTATGGAGCAGGCTTATGGGGTGTGTGGAGCGGGCTTATGGAGTGTATGGAGCAGGCTTATGGGGTGTATGGAGCAGGCTTATGGGGTGTATGGAGCAGGCTTATGGGGTGTATGGAGCGGGCTTATGGGGTGTATGGAGCGGGCTTATGGGGTGTATGGAGCAAGGTTATGGGGTGTATGGAGCAGGCTTATGGGGTGAATGGAGCGGGCTTATCGGGTGTATGCAGCGGGCTTATGGGGTGTATGGAGCGGGCTTATGGAGTGTATGGAGCAGGCTTATGTGGTGTATGGAGCAGGCTTATGGAGTGTATGGAGCGGGCTTATGGGGTATATGGAGCGGGCTTATGGGGTGTATGGAGCAGGGTTATGGGGTATATGGAGCAGGCTTATGGGGTGTATGGAGCGGGCTTATGGAGTGTATGGAGCGGGCTTATGGGGTGTATGGAGCAGGCTTATGTGGTGTATGGAGCAGGCTTATGGGGTGTATGGAGTGGGCTTATGGGGTGTATGGAGGGGCTTATGGGGTGTATGGAGCGGGCTTATGGGGTGTATGGAGCAGGGTTATGGGGTATATGGAGCGGGCTTATGGGGTGTATGGAGCGGGCTTATGGGGTGTATGGAGCCGGCTTATGGGGTGTATGGAGCGGGCTGATGGGGTGTATGGAGTGGGCTTATGGGGTGTATGGAGCGGGCTTATGGGGTGTATGGAGCGGGCTTATGGAGTGTATGGAGCGGGCTTATGGGGTGTATGGAGCGGGCTTATCAGGTGTATGGAGCGGGCTTATGGGGTGTATGGAGCGGGTTTATGGGGTGTATGGAGCAGGCTTATGGGGTATATGGAGCGGTCTTATGGAGTGTATGGAGCGGGCTCATGGGGTGTAATGAGCGGGCTTATGGGGTGTATGGAGCTGGCTTATGGGGTGTATGGAGCAGGCTTATAGGGTGTATGGAGCGGGCTTATGGGGTGTATGGAGCGGGCTTATGGGGTGTATGGAGCGGGCTTATGAGGTGTATGGAGCGGGCTTATAGGGTGTATGGAGCAGGTTTATTTGATGTATGGAGCGGGCTTATGGGGTGTATTGTTATGATCCTGGTGGCAAGGATCGCAAACTGACCTGCTAAGTAACAGAAAGCCTTAGGACAAGCTCTGGGGATGTGGGAGCTATACTGACCGCAACCCTGATCCTATCAATACACACTATAGGCAGCCGTGGAGCGTTACCTAAAATCCTAGACGCCTCGTCACAGCCTGAGAAACTAGCTACCCCTAGAGAGAAAGCAAAGCCTCACTTGCCTCAGAGAAATCACCCCAAAGTTTAGACAGCCCCCCACAAATAATAACAGTGAGTTAAGGGGAAAACACAAACGTAGAAATGAAAACAGGTTTTAAGCAAATGAGGCCCGCTAACACTAAATAGTCAGAAGATAGCAAGGGATCTGTGCGGTCAGTATAAAATGCTATCAAAAATAATCCACGCAGAGATTACAAGAACCCCCACACCGACTCACGATGTGAGGGGCGCAACTCTGCACCCCAGAACTTCCAGCAAGCGAGAAAATTACATATAAGCAAGCTGGACAGAACTCATCATATACTGAGAAACATTTTTAAGGAAATAATGAGCAAACATGAACTAGCAAGACTTAGCTTCTCCAGAAGGAGACAGGTCACAAGGAAAGTCCACAGAGATCAGAACCAGTACTGAATACAACGACAGCAGGCAAAAAGTGAAGGTCCAGGTGGAGTTAAATAGAGGCCAAATGAGGCAGCTGGATTCCAGCTACAGACCCGCAGTAAGCGCTAAAGGCCACCAGAGGGAGCCCAAGAACAGAACTCACACAGTACCACTCATGACCACAGGAGGGAGCCCGAGAACGGAATTCACAACAGTGTATGGAGTGGGCTAATGGGGTGTAATGAGCGGGCTTATAGGGTGTATGGAGCAGGCTTATGGGGTGTATGGAGCAGGCTTATGGGGTTATGGAGCGGGCTTATGGGGTGTATGGAGCAGGCTTATGGGGCGTATGGAGCAGGGCTATGGGGTGTATGGAGCAGGGTTATGGGGTGTATGGAGCAGGGATATGCGGTGTATGGAGCAGGGATATGCGGTGTATGGAGCGGGCTTATGGGGTGTATGGAGCAGGGTTATGGTGTGTATGGAGCAGGGTTATGGGGTGTATGGAGCAGGGTTATGGGGTGTATGGAGCAGGGTTATGCGGTGTATGGAGCGGGCTTATGGGGTGTATGGAGCAGGCTTATGGGGCGTATGGAGCAGGGTTATGGGGTGTATGGAGCAGGGTTATGGGGTGTATGGAGCAGGGATATGCGGTGTATGGAGCGGGCTTATGGGGTGTATGGAGCAGGGTTATGGGGTGTATGGAGCAGGGTTATGCGGTGTATGGAGCGGGCTTATGGGGTGTATGGAGCAGGGTTATGGGGTGTATGGAGCAGGGTTATGCGGTGTATGGAGCGGGCTTATGGGGTGTATGGAGCAGGGTTATGGGGTGTATGGAGCAGGGTTATGGGGTGTATGGAGCGGGCTTATGGGGTGTATGGAGCAGGGTTATGGGGTGTATGGAGCGGGCTTATGGGGTGTATGGAGCAGGCTTATGAGGTGTATGGAGCAGGCTTATGGGGTGTATGGAGCGGGCTTATGGGGTGTAATGAGCAGGCTTATGGGGTGTATGGAGCGGGCTTATGGGGTGTATGGAGCGGGCTTATGGGGTGTAATGAGCAGGCTTATGGGGTGTATGGAGCAGGCTTATGGGGTGTATGGAGCAGGCTTATGGGGTGTAATGAGCAGGCTTATGGGGTGTATGGAGCAGGCTTATGGACTGTATGGAGCGGGCTTATGGGGTGTATGGAGCGGGCTTATGGGGTGTATGGAGCGGGCTTATGGGGTGTATGGAGCGGGCTTATGGGGTGTATGGAGCAGGCTTATGGAGTGTATGGAGCGGGCTTATGGGGTGTATGGAGCGGGCTTATGGGGTGTATGGAGCGGGATTATGGGGTGTAATGAGGAGGCTTATGGGGTGTATGGAGCCGGCATATGGGGTGTATGGAGCGGGCTTATGGGGTGTATGGAGCAGGCTTATGGGGTCCATTACCCACCAGGTAATGGCAGTGTGTTGCCTCCCCGCAATTGTTAACCTGTTAAATGCTGCTGTCAACCTCTGACACCAGGAATGGTGAACAAAACGAGATTTGTTTTTTTTTTTTATATAGGTATATATATATATATATATATATATATATATATATATAATAATCTTCAGCACAGGATCAAGATACTCTGAATAGAGACAGCCCATTTAAAGAGTATGTAAACTTTCAAAATAAAAAAGTATATATTTTAATGTTGCATGGAAAGTTATGAAACTTTGCAAATCATTTTATTAATGGGTTTGTATGAATACCAGGGAAAAATTGCTTGTATATGGCTTCTTACCCCGGCATTGCCCCAGTATTTGCACGCTGCAACAGTATTGATGTTAGAATGTAGTGTGTGGAGGACAGATGATGGCAGTGATGGGTCAGCCCCTGTCTCGTCCTCTGAGTGTTTTGCTTATCAGAACAATCTCCTGCAGCAACTTCTCCCCAGAGATACTGGGAAACACAGAGTTAGTGCTGACCCATCACTGCCATCATCTGTACTCCAAATGAGGACCTTCTTGTAATGCCTGCTGCAGCGCAGTAGCACACAACCTCCACCAGGGGGTGCAGGTGAAGGAAAACAGGTACACTCAGAGAAATCACAGAGCAGCAGGCAGAAGCCACTAGGTGGTGAAAGAGTCTGAAAATGCCGGGTCAACAACAGAGAGGGAACGAAGTACCAGAGGTCACAGCAATACACATGGTCAGAAACAAGCCAAAGAAGTAAGAGCCGGTCAAGAGCAGGAAAGCCAGAGGCACTAGACTAGACAGTCAAACAGGTCAGAGGGCAAGTCGAGTCAAATACCAAGTGGTCACAACACGGGGAGTGAGTACTACAACAAGCGAAGTCACAGGGGAACACAGGAAGGACACCTAGGTAAACTGACAGAGGACAAATGAGGGTATAACTGGGTCAGCTGCTCAAGCTAGAGACAGGAACTATAACTGACACTGCTTGCAGGTAACAGCGGACTGAAATAGCCAGAGAGATTCCAAAGCGAGGCAAGGAAGATTAGACCATCCCGGGGAGAGAATAATCAGAAACAAACCCCGGACTGGATCATGACACTTCTATTATCAGTGCACCAGAAGGCAGCAAATAGGATAAATCAAGAGTTTGGAAGCGACTAATATACAATTTTTTTACAGGAATGATACAAATCCCTTAATAAAGTGATTTGAAAAGTTTCATAACTGGACAAAGTTATTTAAAAAAAAAAATTACTTTCTTGTTAACTTCCCCCTTCCCAGTTCTGTGACCTCCTATCCATTAAGTACTTAGCGCCTTGTTCCCAAGTCGGACTATTTCGAGAAAGGATCAGTATGTGGGAGTCTGCTGCGCTTTGTTGCTAAATTTACCAAAAGCTCAAACTCTTAGAAACCATTTAAAAAAAATGTTCTAGAACGAGAAGTAAGCAGAATCACATGGGCAGCCCGCTGATTCAGAGTCACCTGCATCATATTATTTCCCCACAAAAAATAATTGTGTCCCTCTGCTCTGCGTATGTGTGAATACTGACCTAAAGGGTTAAAGGGAGACTCCACTGACGGGTTGTTGTAAAATATCCCATGGAATGGGACGAGGGGGTCAGATACATTTACATGGAAATATGAACATTCCTTTTAACCTATCTTCTTGTGAACTATTAATTTCACAAAACTGGTATCCTGTAATGTGAATCTCCATCTTTAATGTTACGTCCATTTCATTATATATCCTTTATCAGGAAGATGGTTTTCCAGTTTCAGAAAATCCCTGTTCCCAGGCACAGTTTTTTTTTAATTTCGCTTTACTCACCCTTCCCAGGTCCAGTGCTGAGTATCTGCTATCGGTGCCTGTAATTGTCTGCAGGGCTGCAATCAATCAGGGAGCTCATCAGCCCTTAGCGGCTCGTGTTGTCAAATCACTCAGAGCTGCTGAGCTCAGTGATTGTCTGCAGTGCTGTCAATGTAATATGCAGATAAAAACAGACACAGAGTAGCACTGGACCTGGGGAGGATGTGTAGGCCACAGTTCTAAACAAACTGCAGCCAGGGACATGGGTTTTACAAAATCATAAAACCCCCTTGAAATATTTATTTTTAAATCTGCTATCAGCAGCCACCACTAGAGGGAGCTAACGCATACTGATTATAATAAAGTTTACTGTACACCTGTCTGTAAAGGAAATAAATCCTAACTCTCCTTACTACAGTTTATGTAAAGGGGATTTTTTATTTAAAGGGAATATGTCGTTTATGCTGAAATAATCACTCAGAGAGGATCTAACATTAGTTTCTTTAGTAAAATTGTCCTTTAAGAGACTGCATCATTTTTTTCTATTACATAATATAGTATATCCATTTTAGGACATGTTTTTGTAATTCTGTTGATGCTGTAGCATACTTAAATTGTCCAGTGCCTTCACAAAGTAAGGGTAATTGCTTCTTTCATATATTTCTAAGAGATAAGAGATTGTGTGTCATGCTACGATACAAAAAGTGAGACCCTGGGTTTCGCCTTTGCAACTTCATCTGAGGCTTCCCTACAGGCTAAACGTTTTTCTGCAAAGTTTAAACTAATTGTTAATGAAACCACCAAGTGTTTTGTATTAAAAGTAAATATAACTATCAAGCTTGTCTCCTTTAACAAGAAAAATAATGCCACTATTTTCTTCAGAAAGATTCATGCAAGTGAGGGTCATGTGGTCATTAAAGAGGTAGTCACGGTGGCAGTGACCCGGTCCATGGCCCTGGACATCCAAGTTAAAGGGAAAGTCTTTAAAGGGGATGTTTTGTGAGATAAAGAATGTTTGTGACACCACATGTGGTATTCGGTCAGGGATGACCGATGCTATTTAGAATGGGGGTCCGCTGGGGGCTGATGGAATTGCAGCAGAGTTGGAATGGCTTCCCACAGGTGAAGCTTAGTCCCCAGGGCTCCCGGTGTAGTTGGTAAAGGATGATGGGTGTTAGGGTGCAGAAGGGACAGGTTTTGCAGTCTCTTTACCTTTTACTGATGCATCCACGGTCCAAGACTCAGGTTACAGGTTATCTTGGGATCGAGGCAGCCTGGAAGCGATTTGGAGTCCCCTTATCCAGGTGGAGTTGGAAGCCTTCCTTACTGCGCTGTAGTGTGCGTCCCTTGCTGCCTGAGGCTTCACACAAGGTCCTCTCTCCCCCTGTCCTATATGCAGGACAGTACCCGCATGGCTGGCAACGCGAGCCTTTTTACAGGTGTCCCTAATGGTGGCGACTCCAGGCTCTGTATGCTGCTGTGCATTCGTGTGTAGTGAGGGACAGGCGACTTGAAATCTCCTGCCCTCCAGTTTCTGCTGTGGGTCATACAGTCCCACACAGCCTCGGACTCCCGGTGTCCGGTTCCTGCGCTTCAGCTTGGAGGGAGCTCAGTCTTAGCTCCCCTCCAGCTCCTAACTTCTCCTTTGCTCCTTCTCCCCTCACACTCTCCTGCAGACTCCTCTCTGACTGACTACTCTCTGACAGACTGTCTAATTCCTCTTCCAGACAGAATATATATCTAGGGAAGCTCCCCTGAAATGGGGTCTAGAGCTCCCCCTTGTATTGTGGAGTCAGAAACTGTTCGATGTATGTGTTACCTGTTAAAGGGATCCTCCTCGCTTCCAGGCATGGCATCACCTTCCCCCAAGCAATACCACTGTGGTACCCGGAGTTCCTGGGGCGCCAAAAGTGTGGCCAGTGGTGTAGTCGGTCTACATCCATCGCCATCACAGTAATTTCAGACCACGAACCTTGATGAAAAATCTGGACCCAGAGACCCCAATTCTCATGTTCAAGTCCTGCACGAGTTGGTTCATGCTCAAAGTGAGCATTAAGACAAGCAGATGCAGGCAATTAATGTGGTGGCAACTCAACTGCGGGAATTGTCCTCATCAATTTCAACTCTGTCTCTCACCTCTACTGTGTCTGGCCATCTTTCCTCAGGACTGGCATCCTCTCCAGGGGAACTGCCTAAGACTCCAGTTTCAGGTAGAGCAGCTAAGCTCCAGCTACCACTGTCATCCTGCTACAATGAAGACCCCAAAGAGAGCAGAGGATTTATGAATCAATGCCAAAACTACTTCACGCTCCACACCCATCTTTTTACTTTGGACCAAACCAAGATAGTATTTTTGGTTTCTCTGCTGTATGGGCAAGCCCTGGCTTGGGCAAACTCCATTTGGGAATGTGGAGATCCTGAGGCCCGCAATTTAGGAAAGTTCCTGGAGATGTTCTGAGCGGTGTTTGAGGAACTAGGAGGCACCTCCTCAGGTGCCTCGTCTCTTTTGACTCTGAGACAAGGCGTGGACATTGTGACTCAACATGTTTTATGCTTCAGTACCCTAGCTGCGGAGCTGGCTTGGAATGAAGAAGCCCTGGTACCGACCTTCTGGCAGGGTCTGTCCGGTTGTTATAAGGATGAATTGACTGGCATAGATCTACTCTACTATCTTCACTGGATGCACTTATACAACTGGCTATTAGGATTGATCTCCATCTCCATGAGCAGGCTTTGGAACAAGCTCAAATACCCACTCATGTCAAAGGACCACCTAGGCTGGCTCCAACCTTAGAGTACCCATTGCTGCCGCAAGCCACACCTCCAGCTATAGAGTCAATACTGGTTCAGCAGGCCAAACTCTCTGTCCAGAGCGACAGCTAAGGTATCGAGATATGGAGTGCTTGTACTGTGGATGTAAACATGATTATGTTTGTCAGTACCCAGTGAGACCAGGAAACTCCAACACCTAGGGTAGGCCAGAGAGACCAGCCTAGGTGAGAAAGAATGATCTCCAACACTATTGATCGAGGTAACCCTGGTGTGGGGAGACTCCGGTTCCGCTGATAACTTCATCCATCAGGGTCTGGTTCTTCAACTTCAATTTCCTACACAGCAGCTTGATCATCCCCTCTCTATTGTCTTCATTGATGGACAACTCCTGACAGAATCTACCCAATGTATCACTCTGATATTGTAATTTGGAGTCCTGCATTTCAAATGGATATCATTTTATGTGGAACGCTGGCAAGGTCTGTGGGGTACTCAGTACCGGGTCCGGTCTTAAGGGGATGTGTCACGGCGGCTGCGACCTGTTCCGTGGCCCTGGCCGCCCATGTTAAGGGAATATGTGAATAAAGTTTGTGATCGTGACGCCACCTGTGGTTTTCGGTCAGAGGGGGCTGATGGTGCTTAAAGGGGTCCTCTGGGGTGATGTTATGGTAGATAAGATGGTATAACTTCCCACAGGTGAAGTTTGGTCCCCAGGGCTCCCGGTGTGTAGATGAAGATGGTGAATGGTGCAGTAAGAAATGGAGGACACAGGTTGCAGTCTCTTTACCTGGTTCACTGAAGTATTCAAGCATCCACAGTCCAGGGCACCAGATCACAGGTACAGGCAGAGTCCGGCCAGCTTAGAAGCAAGTTCAGAGTCCCCTTTACCAGGTGGAGTTAAAAGCCTTCCTACTAGTGTGGTGGTGTAGTCCCTTGCTGCCTGTGGCTTCTTGACAAGGTCTTCACTGTTCTCTCTGTCCTTCTTAAAGGGTAGGACACTAACCTGTATGATAGGTGGCTCAAGCCTTTTTACAGGGTCTCTATCACGACCCGGGCTCTATGTGCCACTGTGTCTCCAGGTGTTAGGGCGGACATGTAACGTGCAGTCCAGCTGTCCTGCCGGTTTCTGTTGTACCTCGTGGAGTCCGACACAACCCCAGTCTTCCAACTACCAGTTTCTGCGCTCTGCAGGGAGGTAGCTCAATCGCAGCTATTCTCCCCAGTTCTTACTCTCCTTTGCTTCGCTCTCCTCCACGCTCACTACAATACGTTCTTCCTTCTGTAATATCTCTATCCAGGAGCTGCAGCACCCTCTTGGCTGCATGGCCCCGCAGTCCTTTGTCTCACTTCCTTCCTTCCTCTTTCTGCCAGGAGCTGCAGACTCCCACAACTGCTCAGCTATTCTCCTTTCGTACCAACTTTGCCTAAGCTGATGTTCCTCGACAAGCTCCTCTCTGGCTTTTTCTGAATCACTGACTGACTTTGCCTCCAGACCAGAATATATATATATATATATATATATATATATATATATATATATATATATATATATATGAGCCACGCATAAGCAGGATCAGAGCTCCCCCTTCTGGCCTGGAGTGTGAACATTTGTGCTTTGTGATTACCTGACAAAAGGAATCCTTCATTGCTTCCAAGTGTGACATCACTCTCCTCCTGAAGGAAAGCAATGCCACTTTGACAACCAGGACCCTGAGTTGTCACATATGTGCTACCTAAATTCATAAACTCTATTCTTCTAGGCCTTCTATGGTCACGTTTACAAGTGCCGGTTGTTGACTGGTCCACCATCAGTGGGGGTCGTTGTGTGCTACCAACTACCTTGCCAAGGTCTTTCCCAATTTTCTGACTTTATACAAACAGCTAAATCTAATGGTCACTACTCCCTTCTGATTCTCCTGGATCTCTCTGCAGCATTCGATCATCAGCTCCTCCTCACTATGCTCCGCTTTCTCTGGCTCAAAGACACTGTTCTCTCCTGGTTCTCCTCCTATAGCTCTGACTTCTCCTTTACTATATCTTCCGCTGGCTCCTCTTCCTCTTCCCTTCCCCTTACTGTTAGGGTTCCTCAAGTTTCAGTCTCAGGCCCCCTCGTCTTTTTCTTGTATACTGCCCCTATTGGGCAAACAATCAGTAGATTGTTTTTCAGTTTCTATGCTGATGACATCCAATTATACACTGGGCTGTAAGGCAAAAAGACGGATGGCACCGCGCCAGTGCTGCTGATTCCTGTGCTGTCAATTTCATACCATACTTCAGTCTTCGCCTTGTGACCCCGGGTGCTTGTCCAGGAAAACACAGTGTAATAAACCCTCCAAAGAAAAGTAGCCAGCACTCACTGGTCTTTTGTAGAAATTCCTCTCTTTATTTGTGGTAAAAAAAAGCATGTTGGCCGGGGGAGTGAGGACGGGAGTAAGCAGAAGCTTGACATCCAGTTATACACCTCTACTCTTGACATCATGCCTGCATTATTATAAAACACCAGTGATTGCCTTTCCGCTGCCAGTAACATCATGTCCTCCCTCTATCTGAAACTGAACCTGTCAAATCCTGAACTCCTTGTGTTTCCTCCCTCCACTAACCTACCTATGCCTGACATTGCCATTTCTGTGGGTGGTTCCACCATTGCTCCTCAGCAACATGCCTGCTTTCTTGGGGTCATACTTGATTCCGATCTTTCCTTCACTCCCCACATCCGATCACTCGCCTGCTCGTGACATCTACATCTCAGAAACATTTTTAGAATTCGACTTTTTCTTACCTTTGACTCTGCGAAAACTCTTACTGTTGCTCTTATTTATTGTCATCTAGAACATTTGATGTGAGTAATTTTCTGCCCAATGATGACAAAAGTATTCTTGGAGTGAACATTGTAACTCTCTACTAATCGGCCTCCCTCTTACCAAACTGTCCCCTCTCAATCCGTCCTGAATGCAGCAGCCAGGAAAATATTCCTCGCCAGCCGGTACTTTGATGCCTCTACCCTGTGCCAGTCATTGCACTGGTTGCCCATCCAACATAGAGTTCAATATAAACTCATCATTCTCACCCACAAAGCACTCCATGCATTACGCACCACCTTACATCTCCTCCGTCGTCCCAGTCTACCACCCTTCCAGTGCCCTCCATTCTGCTAATGATCTAAGATTAACATTCTCAATAATCCAAACCTCCCATTCCCGCCTCCAAGACTTCTCACGTGCTGCTCCAAGTCTTTGGAATGCACTACCCAGGACACTTTGATTAATCCCCAATACCCACAGTTTTAAGCATGTCCTAAAAACACATTTCTTTAGACTGGCTTACCACCTCAACATATTTATCTAACTATCCCTGTCTTCCCCAAACAACATTTTCTACAAAACCAGGACCCTCGTTTCATCTGTTCACACACCTTACATGCACTTAATAGGCCTGTGTCCGTACACATACTGGTTGGTGACTGGTTCATGCAGCAATACGTGAGCACTCTGTTTATTATATTGATGGCCAAACTGTATAATACAAACAATTGTTACCATCCACCTTTCGTGTTTCCCCTATTTCCTCATAGATTGTAAGCTTGTGAGCAGCAGGGCCCTCACTCCTCCTGTATCTGTGGATTTATGTGATTATTGTTATTCTGTAATGTCTTTTATTGTCTGTACAAGTCTCCTCTAAAATGTGAAGTGCTGTAGAATATGTTGGCGCTATAGAAATAAAATTATTATTATTATTACCAGTGAACCTTTCTTCTCTGCCCACCGATTATTGAACAACTAGATGGTGGCCCGATTCTAAAGCATCGGGTATTCTAGAATGCACAGCCACGTACTATATAACACAGCCCACGTAGTATATAACACAGCCATGTAGTATATTGCACAGCCACGTAGTATATAACACAGCCCACGCAGTATATAACACAGCCCACGCAGTATATAACACAGCCACATAGTATATTGCGCAGCCCACGTAGTATGTAACACAGGCACGTAGTATATAGCACAGCCCACGCAGTATATAACACAGGCACGTAGTATATATTGCACAGGCACGTAGTATATAGCACAGCCCACGCAGTATATAACACAGCCCATGCAATATATAACACAGGCCACGTAGTATATAGCAATGTGGGCACCATGTCCCTGTTAAAAAAAAGCAATTAAAATAAAAAATAGTTACCGTATATACTCACATTCCGTCGGCCCCCGGATCCAGCCGAGGCCTTTACTGATGCTCCTCGCGACGCTCCGTTCCCAGTAATGCAATAACCCGTGATCATGTAGCGGTCTAGCGAGACCACGTGATCTCGGGGCATTGCCGCAATGCATTCTTGGACCGGGGCGCGAGGAGCGGGAAAGGCTGAGGCGGACTTCGGAAGGTGAGAATATAATGTTTTTTGTTATTATTTTTAATATTCTATGTTTTTAATATTGATGCTGCATAGGCAGCATCAATAGTAAAAAGTGAAGCTGTGTTTAATCCTGCCCCAGCCGCGACCAATCAGCGACCCAGGATTTCTGTTACAGACAGACGGAAGTTAGAAACAGACGGAAGTACCCCTTATGTAATTACAGGTCCTTCTCAAAAAATTAGCATATAGTGTTAAATTTCATTATTTACCATAATGTAATGATTACAATTAAACTTTCATATATTATAGATTCATTATCCACCAACTGAAATTTGTCAGGTCTTTTATTGTTTTAATACTGATGATTTTGGCCTACAACTCCTGATAACCCAAAAAACCTGTCTCAATAAATTAGCATATCAAGAAAAGGTTCTCTAAACGACCTATTACCCTAATCTTCTGAATCAACTAATTAACTCTAAACACATGCAAAAGATACCTGAGGCTTTTAAAAACTCCCTGCCTGGTTCATTACTCAAAACCCCCATCATGGGTAAGACTAGCGACCTGACAGATGTCAAGAAGGCCATCATTGACACCCTCAAGCAAGAGGGTAAGACCCAGAAAGAAATTTCTCAACAAATAGGCTGTTCCCAGAGTGCTGTATCAAGGCACCTCAATGGTAAGTCTGTTGGAAGGAAACAATGTGGCAGAAAACGCTGTACAACGAGAAGAGGTGACCGGACCCTGAGGAAGATTGTGGAGAAGGACCGATTCCAGACCTTGGGGAACCTGAGGAAGCAGTGGACTGAGTCTGGTGTGGAAACATCCAGAGCCACCGTGCACAGGCATGTGCAGGAAATGGGCTACAGGTGCCGCATTCCCCAGGTAAAGCCACTTTTGAACCATAAACAGCGGCAGAAGCGCCTGACCTGGGCTACAGAGAAGCAGCACTGGACTGTTGCTAAGTGGTCCCAAGTACTTTTTTCTGATGAAAGCAAATTTTGCATGTCATTCGGAAATCAAGGTGCCAGAGTCTGGAGGAAGACTGGGGAGAAGGAAATGCCAAAATGCCTGAAGTCCAGTGTCAAGTACCCAGTCAGTGATGGTGTGGGGTGCCATGTCAGCTGCTGGTGTTGGTCCACTGTGTTTCATCAAGGGCAGGGTCAATGTAGCTAGCTATCAGGAGATTTTGGAGCACTTCATGCTTCCTGGCACCTGCTCACAGTGCCAAAACCACTGGTAAATGGTTTACTGACCATGGTATTACTGTGCTCAATTGGCCTGCCAACTCTCCTGACCTGAACCCCATAGAGAATCTGTGGGATATTGTGAAGAGAAAGTTGAGAGAAGCAAGACCCAACACTCTGGATGAGCTTAAGGCCGCTATTGAAGCATCCTGGGCCTCCATAACATCTCAGCAGTGTCACAGGCTGATTGCCTCCATGCCACGCCGCATTGAAGCAGTCATTTCTGCCAAAGGATTCCCGACCAAGTATTGAGTGCATAAATGAACATTATTATTTGATGGTTTTTTTGTTTGTTATTAAAAAACACTTTTATTTGATTGGACGGTTGAAATATGCTAATTTATTGAGACAGGTTTTTTGGGTTATCAGGAGCTGTAGGCCAAAATCATCAGTATTAAAACAATAAAAGACCTGACAAATTTCAGTTGGTGGATAATGAATCTATAATATATGAAAGTTTAATTGTAATCATTACATTATGGAAAATAATGAAATTTAACACTATATGCTAATTTTTTGAGAAGGACCTGTATATATATAGATTGCAGATGTCTTTTGTGAGAAGAAAGCAGAAGTCTTCCCTCCCCATAGACCTGTAGACCTGGATTGTCCCACCGATCTTCAGTCTGGCACCTCTTTACCCTGGGGGTTTTGTCGATCTCTACCAGAGACTTCGGCCATGTCAGAGTACTTCCAAGAGAACTTAGCCAAAGAATTCATTTGTAAGTCTTCTTCTTCTAGTGCCACCTTTTTCTTCGTGACAATGAAGGATAGTTCTCTACATCCCTGTGTTAACTAACGGGGCCTTAACAAGGTCACCATAAAGCCAGTAACCTCTGCCTTTTATTTCTGAACTATTTCACAAAATCCATGGAGTAAAGATTTTCACCAAATTGGATCTATGAGGGGCTTATAACTTCATTTGTATCAGCAAGGACGGCAAATGGAAGACGGTCTTTCATGGATTTAGCCAACTTCTACAGACAATTTATTCTGCAGTTCTCGTTTTTCAATGCATCCATCTCCACCTTAACCAAGAAGGGGGCTAATTCCAGAGTCTGGCCTGAGTCGACCTTCCAGCCTTTGAAAAAGGCATTCGTGAGAGCTCCGGTGCTGCACCCTCCCAATCCCAACAAACAGTTTCTCCTGGAAGTTGATGCCTCCACTATTGCTACTGGGGCAAAACTTCTGCAAAAAACTTATGAAGAGAAGACTGTCTCCTGTGGTTTCTTCTCTAAACTGTTTTTGGCGGCTGAGTAACCACCTGTCCACTGTGCATCAGAAAAAAGTCTCCCAGGAACAAGCCTGCTGGTTTCCTTAAGTCTCTGCCGGTTACTTCTGCACACTGGCAACACATAGCCATGGATCACATTAAGGCTATTCCCCCTTCAGAGGAGTGCAACACCATCTGGGTCATGATGTACCGGTTCTCTAAGATGGCTTGCTTCATTCCTTTGGTTAGCCTTCCCTCCATTCCCAAGCTCGCTGCGCAGTTATTTCAGCACATAATTTTTCTCCATGGTTTCTCATCCACGTATCATCTCCAGGTCAATGGCCAAGTCAAAAGGATTAACCAGGTTTTTGAAAACTATCTACGCCACTTTATCTCTGCTTGTTAGAATGATTTGGTGCAGTTACTTCCATGGGCAGAGTTTTCCTACAACAACCACGTTGGGGAGTCTTCCAGAGAATCTCCATCTTCTGTTATATACTCTCAGCATCCTCAGGTGCCCTCTCCTATGACTGTTTCCACTGGGGTACCCCCAGCAGATTCTTCATACGGCAAATTTTTTCCAGATCTTGCTGCAAACTCAGGTCTTTCTGCTTCAGACTGTCTTGTGTGAAGACTCATGCAGACAAGTAGAGAACTTCTCTGCCTCATTACCAACCCAGAAATAAAGTCTGGCTATCTTGCCAGAATATTCTCTTAAAGGTACCCTCCCAAAAATTCATCCTCCAGTAACTTGGGCCATTCAAAATCTTCAAACAAGTTAATTCCAAATTCATTGCACGTCTCGTTCCCGAAACTGATGGTCTTAATTCACTACTCTAACTCTCATACTCCCACCTCTACTTATAATCTTTATTTTTTTATAATGTTTATTTTTATATAGCACTAACATATTCCGCAGCGCTTTACAGACATTATCATCGCTGTCCCCGATGGGGCTCACAATCTAAATTCCCTATCAGTATTGTTGTGAACTCTATTTTTGGGCTCCCTCTAGTGGTCACAAGCGGTACTGTGTAGTGTTGTCTTTCTGCAGGTTGGCAGCATCAGCTGGTTCGTTATCCTTGGTTGGTTTCCTATTTAGCTCACCTGGATACTCAGTTCCTTGCCTGCTAACAATGTATTCAGTGCTCTTCAGATTCCTTGTGACTACCTTGCTCCCAGTCTCTCCAAGACAAGCTAAGTTTTTGTTTGTTCATTTTTGATTATCAGCATTCATCATGTTTCTTGTCCAGCTTGCTAAAATGTGATTTCCTCGCTTGCTGGTTGCTCTAGGGGACTGAGTTTCTCCCCCCACACCGTTAGTTGGTGCGGGGGTTCTTGAAATCTCAGTGTGGATATTTTGTAAGGGTTTTTTTACTGACCGCATAGACCCCTTTTCTATTCTCTGCTATCTAGTATTAGTGGGCCTCATTTGCTGAATCTGTTTTCACCCCTGTGTATGTGCCTTGCCTTCCTCTTATCTCACTGTTATTATTTGTTGGGGACTTCTATATCTTTGGGGATTATTTCTCTGGAGGCAAGAGAGGTCTTTCTTTCTCTCTAGGGGTAGTTAGTTCCTCAGGCTGGCTCAAAACGTCTAGGATTTTTAGGCACGTTCACCGGCTACTTCTAGTGTGTTTGGATAGGTTCAGATTTGCGGTCAGTCCAGTTTGCCACCTCCCTAGAGCTTGTCCTATGTATGTTACTTAGCTGGAGTAATTTGTGATACTCAACCACTAAGGATCATAACAGTATAGCAGGCCAGAAAGTGTTTAATGCTTCGCAGAAGTGGGATAAAAAGAAGACCTGAGTACTTTTTTTTTTTTTTCTCCTCCCGCTTTTCCTTTGCTGCAGTCTGTTTAGCTTCTTTCATCCCCTTGAACTCTGGGTGGTTTTGAGCTCTGCTGCAGACATGGATGTTCAGACTCTGACTTCTTGTGTGGATCATCTTACTGCACGGGTGCAAAGTATTCAGGATTTTGTTATTCATAGCCCTATGTCAGAACCAAAGATACCCATTCCTGAGTTGTTTTCTGGAGATAGATCTAGGTTTCTAAATTTTAAGAATAATTGTAAGTTATTTCTATCTCTGAGACCTCGTTCCTCTGGTGATTCCGCTCAGCAAGTTAAAATTGTTATCTCTTTGTTGCGTGGCGACCCTCAAGATTGGGCTTTCTCTCTGGCGCCAGGAGATCCTGCATTGCTTAATGTAGATGCATTTTTTCTGGCTCTTGGACTGCTTTATGAGGAGCCTAATCTTGAGAATCAGGCAGAAAAAGCATTGCTGGCTATCTCTCAAGGTCAGGATGAAGCAGAGGTGTATTGTCAAAAATTTCGGAAATGGTCGGTGCTTACTCAATGGAATGAGTGTGCCCTGGCTGCAAAATTCAGAGAAGGTCTTTCTGAAGCCATTAAGGATGTTATGGTGGGGTTCCCCACCCCTACAAGTCTGAGTGATTCTATGGCTTTAGCCATTCAGGTTGATCGGCGTTTGCGGGAGCGCAAATCTGCTCATCCTTTGGCGGTATTTTCTGAGCAGAGACCTGAGTCTATGCAATGTGACCGAACTCTGACCAGAATTGAGCGACAAAGTCATAGACGTCAAAATGGGTTGTGCTTTTACTGTGGTGATTCTACTCATGTTATCTCAGCATGCTCTAAATGCTTAAAAAAATTCGCTAAACCTGTCACCATTGGTACTATACAGCCTAAATTTATTTTGACTGTTACTTTGATTTGTTCTTTGTCGTCCTACTCGGTTATGGCTTTTGTGGATTCGGGTGCTGCCCTGAATCTGATGGATTTGTCGTTTGCCAGGCGCTGTGGTTTTGTCCTGGAGCCTTTGGAATTTCCTATTCCTCTGAGGGGAATTGATGCTACGCCATTGGCTGAGAATAAGCCTCAGTATTGGACGCAAATGACCATGTGCATGACTCCCGTACATCAGGAGGTGATTCGCTTTCTTGTTCTGCATAATTTGCATGATGTTGTCGTTTTGGGTCTGCCATGGCTGCAGGCTCATAATCCAGTTTTAGATTGGAAAGCTATGTCTGTGTCAAGTTGGGGTTGTCAGGGAATTCATGGCGATACTCCGTTGGTGTCTATTGCTTCTTCCACTCCTTCTGAGGTCCCTGAGTTTTTGTCTGACTACCAGGATGTATTTGATGAGCCCAGGTCCAGTGCCCTGCCCCCTCATAGGGATTGTGACTGTGCTATAAATTTAATTCCTGGTAGTAAATTCCCTAAGGGACGACTTTTTAATCTGTCTGTACCAGAGCATGCCGCGATGCGGAGTTATATAAAGGAGTCTTTGGAGAAGGGACATATTCGCCCATCCTCTTCCCCTCTTGGTGCAGGATTTTTTTATGTGGCCAAGAAGGACGGTTCTTTGAGACCTTGTATAGATTATCGTCTTCTGAATAAAATCACAGTCAAATTTCAGTATCCTTTGCCACTATTGTCTGATTTGTTTGCTCGGATTAAGGGTGCCAGTTGGTTCACCAAGATAGATCTCCATGGTGCGTATAACCTTGTGCGCATTAAGCAGGGAGATGAATGGAAAACAGCATTTAATACGCCCGAAGGCCATTTTGAGTACTTAGTGATGCCTTTTGGACTCTCTAATGCTCCTTCTGTGTTTCAGTCCTTCATGCATTACATCTTCCGAGAATATCTGGATAAATTTATGATTGTTTATCTGGATGACATTTTGGTCTTTTCTGATGATTGGGAGTCCCATGTGAAGCAGGTCAGGATGGTGTTTCAGGTCCTGCGTGCTAATGCTTTATTTGTGAAGGGCTCAAAATGCCTCTTCGGAGTACAGAAGGTCTCCTTTTTGGGTTTTATTTTTTCTCCTTCTACTGTGGAGATGGACCCAGTCAAGGTCCAGGCTATTCATGACTGGACTCAGCCCACGTCTGTTAAGAGTCTTCAGAAGTTCTTGGGTTTTGCTAATTTTTACCGTCGTTTCATCGCTAATTTTTCTAGCGTGGTTAAACCTTTCACGGATTTGACCAAGAAGGGTTCTGATGTGACTAATTGATCTCCTGCGACCGTGGAGGCCTTTCGGGAGCTGAAGCACCGGTTTTCTTCAGCTCCAGTCTTATGTCAGCCAGATGTCTCTCTCCCCTTCCAGGTCGAGGTTGATGCTTCTGAGATTGGAGCAGGGGCTGTTTTGTCGCAGAGAAGCTCTGATAGCTCCGTGATGAAGCCATGTGCTTTCTTTTCAAGAAAGTTTTCGCCTGCCAAGCGGAATTATGATGTTGGTAATCGGGAGTTGTTGGCTATGAAGTGGGCATTTGAGGAGTGGCGACATTGGCTCGAAGGAGCTAAACATCGTGTGGTGGTCTTGACTGATCACAAAAATCTGATTTACCTTGAATCTGCCAAGCGCCTGAATCCTAGACAGGCTCGTTGGTCGTTGTTTTTCTCCCGTTTCAACTTTGTGGTCTCATACCTGCCTGGTTCGAAGAACGTGAAAGCTGATGCACTTTCTAGGAGTTTTGTGCCTGACTCTCCGGGAGTTTCTGAGCCGGCTGGTATTCTCAGAGAGGGAGTGATTTTGTCTGCCATTTCCCCAGATTTGCGACGAGTGCTGCAGAAATTTCAGGCGGATAGACCTGACCGTTGTCCACCAGAGAGACTGTTTGTCCCGGATAGATGGACCAGCAGAGTTATTTCCGAGGTTCATTCTTCGGTGTTGGCGGGTCATCCTGGGATTTTTGGTACCAGAGATTTGGTGGCTAGGTCCTTCTGGTGGCCTTCCTTGTCGCGGGATGTGCGTTCCTTTGTGCAGTCTTGTGGGATTTGTGCTCGGGCTAAGCCTTGCTGTTCTCGTGCCAGCGGTTTGCTTTTGCCTTTGCCTGTTCCGAAAAGGCCTTGGACGCACATTTCCATGGATTTTATTTCGGATCTTCCAGTATCTCAGAAAATGTCTGTCATCTGGGTGGTGTGTGATCGTTTTTCCAAGATGGTCCATTTGGTGCCCTTGCCTAAGTTGCCTTCTTCCTCCGATTTGGTTCCTCTATTTTTTCAGAATGTGGTTCGCTTACACGGCATTCCTGAAAATATTGTGTCTGATAGAGGATCCCAGTTTGTGTCCAGGTTTTGGCGGACTTTTTGTGCTAAGATGGGCATTGATTTGTCTTTTTCGTCGGCCTTCCATCTTCAGACTAATGGCCAAACCGAGCGAACTAATCAGACGTTGGAAACTTATTTGAGATGTTTTGTTTCTGCTGATCAGGATGATTGGGTGACTTTTTTGCCATTGGCCGAGTTTGCCCTTAATAATCGGGCTAGTTCTGCTACTTTGGTTTCGCCTTTTTTCTGCAATTCTGGTTTCCATCCTCGTTTTTCCTCTGGTCAGGTTGAGCCTTCTGACTGTCCTGGGGTGGATTCTGTGGTGGATAGGTTGCAGCAGATTTGGAACCATGTGGTGGACAATTTGAGGTTGTCACAGGAGAAGGCTCAGCGCTTTGCCAACCGCCGCCGCGGTGTGGGTCCCCGACTTCGTGTTGGGGATTTGGTGTGGCTGTCTTCTCGGTATGTTCCTATGAAGGTCTCCTCTCCTAAATTCAAGCCTCGCTTCATCGGTCCTTATAAGATCTTGGAAATCCTTAACCCGGTGTCTTTTCGTTTGGATCTCCCAGCATCGTTTGCCATTCATAATGTGTTCCATAGGTCTTTGTTTTGGAGGTATGTGGTACCTGTGGTTCCTTCTGTTGAGCCTCCTGCTCCGGTGCTGGTCGAGGGCGAATTGGAGTACGTGGTGGAGAAGATTTTGGATTCTCGTATCTCTAGACGGAGGCTTCAGTATTTGGTTAAGTGGAAGGGCTATGGTCAGGAGGATAATTCCTGGGTTGTCGCCTCTGATGTTCATGCGGCCGATTTGGTTCGTGCCTTCCACGCGGCTCATCCTGATCGCCCTGGGGGTCTTGATGAGGGTTCGGTGACCCCTCCTCAAGGGGGGGGTACTGTTGTGAACTCTATTTTTGGGCTCCCTCTAGTGGTCACAAGCGGTACTGTGTAGTGTTGTCTTTCTGCAGGTTGGCAGCATCAGCTGGTTCGTTATCCTTGGTTGGTTTCCTATTTAGCTCACCTGGATACTCAGTTCCTTGCCTGCTAACAATGTATTCAGTGCTCTTCAGATTCCTTGTGACTACCTTGCTCCCAGTCTCTCCAAGACAAGCTAAGTTTTTGTTTGTTCATTTTTGATTATCAGCATTCATCATGTTTCTTGTCCAGCTTGCTAAAATGTGATTTCCTCGCTTGCTGGTTGCTCTAGGGGACTAAGTTTCTCCCCCCACACCGTTAGTTGGTGCGGGGGTTCTTGAAATCTCAGTGTGGATATTTTGTAAGGGTTTTTTTACTGACCGCATAGACCCCTTTTCTATTCTCTGCTATCTAGTATTAGTGGGCCTCATTTGCTGAATCTGTTTTCACCCCTGTGTATGTGCCTTGCCTTCCTCTTATCTCACTGTTATTATTTGTTGGGGACTTCTATATCTTTGGGGATTATTTCTCTGGAGGCAAGAGAGGTCTTTCTTTCTCTCTAGGGGTAGTTAGTTCCTCAGGCTGGCTCGAGACGTCTAGGATTTTTAGGCACATTCACCGGCTACTTCTAGTGTGTTTGGATAGGTTCAGATTTGCGGTCAGTCCTGTTTGCCACCTCCCTAGAGCTTGTCCTATGTTTGTTACTTAGCTGGAGTAATTTGTGATCCTCAACCACTAAGGATCATAACACAGTATGTCTTTGAAATGTAGGAGGAAACCGGAGGAAACCCACGCAAATAAGGGGAGAACATACAAACTCCTTGCAGATGTTGTCCTTGCTTCTTTTCTGGAGGGTCCTTCGGATGTGTTTGAGGTTAAGGACATTCTGGAATCTAAGAAGGTGTGGGGAAAACCCTTCTATTTGGTTGATTGAAAGGGCTTTGGTCCTGAGGAGAGGTCTAGGGAGCCTGTGGAGAACATCTTTGTTCCTACCATCTTGGAAAGATGTCTCGTGTTATGATCCGGTGACCTTGGAGCCGCATGAAACTTTCTCTGGAGTCGGTGGAACCTGTACTGACCGCAAATCCTGAACTAACACCGCAACTAGAAGTAGCCGTGGGGTGTGCCTAACAAACCCTAGACACCTCGACACAGCCGGAGGACTAAATACCCCTATAGATGGAAATAGGAATGCTACCTTGCCTCAGAGCAGACCCCCAAAGGATAGGCAGCCCCCCACGAATAATGACTGTGAGTAGGAGAAGAATAGACACACGCAGGTAGAAAACAGGGTTTAGCAAAAGAGGCCACTCTAGCTAAATAGGAAAGGATAGGACAGATTACTAGGTGGTCAGTATTAAAACCCTTCCAAAAATATCCACAGCAGATAATACAAAAAGTTTCACAATCTAACTAAAGACATGGAATGTATATCTGCCACTCCAGAGAATCCAACAAGACTGAGAAAATACTGACACAATCTAAGCTGGACAAGAAAACGCAAGAATAGCACTGAATTGTGAAGCACACAGCATGTGTGCCACAGGAAAGGAAACCAGACACCTATCTTTGCTGCTTTGGCAGAAAGGCAGGAGGAACCAGGCAGAGGTCCAACACCTCCCAACAACAATTGACAACTGGCAAGGACTAATGAATGCTGCACACCTAAATACCCCAGTCAGAACTGCAATCAGCAGACACACCTGACCAGGACTGCAACCCAGGGACAACTGCATTACCACCTACTACCACCGGAGGGAACCCAAAAGCAGAATTCACAACAGTCTCCATCGGTCTGCCCAAAAAAGAAGGGAGCTGTCACGCTGGAAACCTGCAGGCTTTCTCAGTTATACTCACTGCACTCTGCAGGATTTTAACCCCTGTGTGTCCTGCAGAGTTTAACTTCCCTGGCCTATCCCTTGCCAGAAGGGAATATATTAGACAGCTCTGCCCTCCACACTGTGCCTGAACTCAGTGTTCTACTGGCAGTGCATTCCAAGTGATCCATCTAAGTGCGTGTTGTATTGCAGACCTCTGCTGCGTATTCTGAACCTGTGCTACCTGCCCTGCCCTCGAACTGTTTGACTATGTCTCTGCCTGTGCCCTCTATCCTCGTATTCCAGACTTGACCCATTGGTAGGCTGTTGTATGTCGGTGGACTGTCCTAGAGTTGCAGTTGGTGGCCTAAGCATATGCTCACCATCACTGGCTTTAGAAGTCACTTAGTTACGCCCCTTCTGGGTAAGCTTGGCCACTGGTGCAGTGGTTTCACATCCACGGGCATCAAACAGCTTCATCAGATTAGAGGGGATCTGACTCTCAAGATTCTCATTATTCTGTTGATTGACAGGACCTCTTTATTGCTTACCAGGTACAGCTCCGTACTGTTTCTAGTGGTTGCACCAGGTATTGCAGTTCATTTGAATCGGACTGAACTGCCCTAAGCTGTGAAGACTCAGCCATAACTACAGTACAGAGGAGGGCTTGAAAAAAAGTATTAAAAAGTACAATAGTATGAAAAAGTTTGGGCACCTCTGGTCAAAATGACTGTTATTACAAACTAAAGTTTCATTAGTAAGTCATATTTTAGCATGTTCTTGTCCTTTGGATGTTCTTGAATGTTTTAAATTTATGTTTAACAAAAGGTAAAATGGATTTTATATATTCCTGGTGACATTGGAGATAAGCCTCATGGTCAAATTCTCTGCTGTAATTTAAGTTAACGTAGATTATTACATTTTACAAAAAGATATATAAGCACTCATTTCCTTTTTCTTTATGAATATATAACTACACCATCTGCTAAAGGAAACCCATAAAGAAGTCTCATGGTCTGCACACAGGATTTTCTTATTATTTTAAAATCTTTGTAAGCCAAAATATATATTTATAATTGGTCTATACCTAATTTTTGACTTAGTCAACCTTGAAGACAATGAGAGCACATTACAATTTGAAGGTCCTCCTAAGTAAAAGAAGCTACTATAATACTGTCCCTATGTACAAGAATATAACTACTATAATACTGCCCCTATGTACAAGAATATAACTACTATAATACTGCCCCTATGTACAAGAATATAACTACTATAATACTGCTCCTATGTACAAGAATATAACTACTATAATACTGCTCCTATGTACAAGAATATAACTACTATAATACTGTCCCTATGTACAAGAATATAACTACTATAATACTGCCCCTATGTACAAGAATATAACTACTATAATACTGCTCCTATGTACAAGAATATAACTAGTATAATACTGCTCCTATGTACAAGAATATAACTACTATAATACTGCTCCTATGTACAAGAATATAACTACTATAATACTGCTCCTATGTACAAGAATATAACTACTATAATACTGCTCCTATGTACAAGAGTATAACTACTATAATACTGCCCCTATGTACAAGAATATAACTACTATAATACTGCTCCTATGTACAAGAATATAACTACTATAATACTGCTCCTATGTACAAGAATATAACTACTATAATACTGCTCCTATGTACAAGAGTATAACTACTATAATACTGCCCCTATGTACAAGAATGTAACTACTATAATACTGCTCCCTATATACGAGAATATAACTGCTATAATACTGCTCCTATGTACAAGAATATAACTACTATAATATTGCCCCTATGTACAGGAATATAACTGCTATAATACTGCCTCGCGAGACCGCTAAGTCTTCTGGGTCATTGCGCAATGCATCCTGGGAATGGAAGATGGCGGCAGCCGCGTGCTTATCGCCAGAGTTTCGCTGGATCCCGGCGGGTGAGTATATAACTATTTTTTATTTTATTTATTTTTTTTTAACAGGGATATGTGCCCACACTGCTAAATACTGCATGGGCTGTGTTATATACTGCGTGGCTGCTATATACTACATGGGCTGTGTTATATACTGCATGGGCTGTGTGATAATACTGCATGGGCTGTGCTATATACTATGTGCCCTGTGTTATATACTGCATGGCCTGTGTTAAATACTACGTCACCTGTGTTATATACTGCATGGGCTGTGTTATATACTGCCTGACTGCTATATACTACATGGGCACTGTTATATACTGCGTAGGCTGTGTTATATACTGCGTGGGCTGTGTTATATACTGCGTGGGCTGTGCTATATACTATGTGTCCTGTGTTATATACTGCATGGCCTGTGTTATATACTGCATGGGCTGTGCTATATACTATGTGCCCTGTGTTATATACTGCGTGGCCTGTGTTATATACTGCGTGGGCTGTGCTATATACTACGTGGCTGCTATATACTGCGTGGGCTGTGTTATATAGTACGTGGGCTGTGTTATATACTGCGTGGCCTGTATTAACGCATCGGGTATTCTACAATATGTATGTATGTATGTATATAGCAGCCACATAGTATATAGCACAGGCCACGTAGTATTTGTCTGCTATATACTACATGGCTCCTATATACTACGTGGCCTGTGCTATATACTATGTGGCTGCTATATACATACATACAGTACATACATACATACATATTCTAGAATACCCGATGCGTTAGAATCGGGCCACCATCTAGTAACTCCTATAATGCTGCTCTTATGTATGAATAGTAATTAATTACTATAGTAATTGCCTATATAAACTTATACAGGTCCTTCTCAAAAAATTAGCATATAGTGTTAAATTTCATTATTTACCATAATGTAATGATTACAATTAAACTTTCATATATTATAGATTCATTATCCACCAGCTGAAATTTGTCAGGTATTTTATTGTTTTAATACTGATGATTTTGGCCTACAACTCCTGATAACCCAAAAAACCTGTCTCAATAAATTAGCATATCAAGAAAAGGTTCTCTAAACGACCTATTACCCTAATCTTCTGAATCAAGTAATTAACTCTAAACACATGCAAAAGATACCTGAGGCTTTTAAAAACTCCCTGCCTGGTTCATTACTCAAAACCCCCATCATGGGTAAGACTAGCGACCTGACAGATGTCAAGAAGGCCATCATTGACACCCTCAAGCAAGAGGGTAAGACCCAGAAAGAAATTTCTCAACAAATAGGCTGTTCCCAGAGTGCTGTATCAAGGCACCTCAATGGTAAGTCTGTTGGAAGGAAACAATGTGGCAGAAAACGCTGTACAACGAGAAGAGGTGACCGGACTTTGAGGAAGATTGTGGAGAAGGACCGATTCCAGACCTTGGGGAACCTGAGGAAGCAGTGGACTGAGTCTGGTGTGGAAACATCCAGAGCCACCGTGCACAGGCGTGTGCAGGAAATGGGCTACAGGTGCCGCATTCCCCAGGTAAAGCCACTTTTGAACCATAAACAGCGGCAGAAGCGCCTGACCTGGGCTACAGAGAAGCAGCACTGGACTGTTGCTAAGTGGTCCCAAGTACTTTTTTCTGATGAAAGCAAATTTTGCATGTCATTCGGAAATCAAGGTGCCAGAGTCTGGAGGAAGACTGGGGAGAAGGAAATGCCAAAATGCCTGAAGTCCAGTGTCAAGTACCCAGTCAGTGATGGTGTGGGGTGCCATGTCAGCTGCTGGTGTTGGTCCACTGTGTTTCATCAAGGGCAGGGTCAATGCAGCTAGCTATCAGGAGATTTTGGAGCACTTCATGCTTCCTGGCACCTGCTCACAGTGCCAAAACCACTGGTAAATGGTTTACTGACCATGGTATTACTGTGCTCAATTGGCCTGCCAACTCTCCTGACCTGAACCCCATAGAGAATCTGTGGGATATTGTGAAGAGAAAGTTGAGAGACGCAAGACCCAACACTCTGGATGAGCTTAAGGCCGCTATTGAAGCATCCTGGGCCTCCATAACATCTCAGCAGTGTCACAGGCTGATTGCCTCCATGCCACGCCGCATTGAAGCAGTCATTTCTGCCAAAGGATTCCCGACCAAGTATTGAGTACATAACTGAACATTATTATTTGATGGTTTTTTTGTTTGTTATTAAAAAACACTTTTATTTGATTGGACGGTTGAAATATGCTAATTTATTGAGACAGGTTTTTTGGGTTATCAGGAGTTGTAGGCCAAAATCATCAGTATTAAAACAATAAAAGACCTGACAAATTTCAGGTGGTGGATAATGAATCTATAATATATGAAAGTTTAATTGTAATCATTACATTATGGTAAATAATGAAATTTAACACTATATGCTAATTTTTTGAGAAGGACCTGTATATGGATCTGAAAATGTAGGAAGAATTTAATATCTGACACATCTGACTCATTTTAGTTAACAACTACTTTGAGAGGTTTTACTATTTATTGAAGGAAGGCATAAAATGTAATGAGGAGTATTATGAGAATGGCGCTAGAGCGGAGTTGAGCTTTGAACCTTCATTTAATAAGCTAGCACCTCATTAATTTATTGGTTTGCAGGAAGCCATTGAGCCATTGAAAAAAATGTATATCCAGATGACCACCTAATTTCCCGTTACCTTCTCCATCTTTCAGGCATCAGGACGCTGTTACCAGGAAAGGAATGAGTCACTTCCTAGTGTTAATACTGAACCATTGACCATGGGATAAACAGATGAGAGGATCAGCTTTACATTTGCCTATACATTTGTATGATGGAAATAATATCCTGAGTCAGGAACTATATCTAGTAAAAAAGGCCAATATGAAAACAGATGAGATCTCCGGACTCAGAATCAAACAATTTACAGAAATTTTGGCTAATTATTTTCAATACTTCAATCCAAAAGAGGAAATTTCACATCAAGATAAGAAAGTTTCTAAACTAACTAATGAAAAGTTCCTATTTATAATTTTTAATATTTTTTTTTCTAAAATGTCTTGAGTGCGAAGCCATCAATATTTGACCGGTTGAAGTCAAAATTTTTGTGAAAGGGTTTGAGCTTCAGTACCTTGGAGGAGTCCAGGATTAAGGGGAGTCTAAAAGGTTAGATCTCCCCCCATCACATTATATCTTAAGGATAGGGCATCAATGTAATTTCTTGAAAATACCTTTCAAAGGGAAATCTGTGCACGATGATCTTCTGACATATCGTGATTTGTGTAAAAGTCAGAAGTTACATTGGTGGAATCGAGAGGTGTAACCCAATAAGAAAAAAATTGTCATATGACCTTTTGGGTGTGACTAATTGCCCTGCACCCCTTACAGTTATACTCCCCTGAAGAAATCACTTACAGTTCCAAAACTATATAAAGCACTGTAATTCCTACAGCTTTCTCAAAACTTTCCATCCATTAAATATTGTAACCTTTTTAACAGTTAGACTTTCAGATCAATGGAATTCTTCTTTGAAATTTATATAGATCACAGACTGCACATGAGTCAACAGTGTGATGCAGCAGCAAAAAAGCAAACAGTTATAGGATGTAATAAGAGAAGCATAGAGTCTAGAGCAGGGGTGTCAAACTGCTTTCCTCAAGGGTTGCAAACAGGTCATGTTTTCAGGATTTCCTTGTATTGCACAGGTGATCATTTAATCACCTGCACAGAATGATTCCAGCACCTTGTGCAATGAGAAGGAAATCTTGAAAACACGCATGGTTTGAGGCCCTCGAGGAATGCAGTTTGACACCCCTGGTCTAGAGCACGTGAAGTAATTATCCCCCTTTACTCCTCCTTGGTCAGGCCTCATCTGGAATACTGGGTCCAGTTCTGGGCACCACATTTTAAAAAAGACATTGAAAAACTGGAGCAAGTTCAGAAAAGAGTGACCAGGATGGTGAGCGGACTGCAAAGTATGTCCTACGAGGAACAGTTAAAGGATCTGGGAATGTTTAGCTTGCAAAAAAGAAGGCTAACAGGAGACTTAATAGCTGTCTACAAATATCTGAGGGGCTGTCACAGTGTAGAGGGGTCATCATTATTCTCATTTGCATATGGAAATATGAGAAGCAATGGAATGAAACTGAAAGGGAGAAGATACAGATTCGATATTAGAATAAACCTTTTGACAGTGAGGGTGATCAATGAGTGGAACAGGCTGCCACGAGAGGTGGTGAGTTCTCCTTCAATGGAAGTCTTCAAATAGAGGCTGGACAGATATCTGTGTGAGATGGTTTAGTGAATCCTGCATTAAGCAGGGGGTTGGTCATGATGACTCAGGAGGTCCCTTCCAACTCTAACATTCTAGGATTCTGTCGTATGATTCTATGAGGGACTTCCAAAATTCTCAAAACTGTGCAAACAGAACACAGGTACTTTATTTCCCATTTGCTCTAAAATTTTGTTGATGGTCTTCACTCACAGACTCCATTAAACAGTTACCTATCACAACATAAGTTTGGATTGTGCTTTCCCTAATAAAAATATTAGCAATATTGTTAAGAAACTTAGAAAAGCCGTTTGATAGTTTTTATATTATTGTCAATAGTAGTTTGTAAAAGCATACATTTTTATAGGTAGTTTTTTACTATCACTCCGGATGTTCAAAAGTAGTTAATTATTCAATATGGACACAATGATCATGTGAGAAATGTCCACCCAGCATAGGAAACATTTACATCTGTTTCCAGCCCTAGAAAAAGGGGTATTTAGGAGATATTGTATAGCCTAGATGAGAAAAAAAACAAATATAGATTTTTCCTGTTTTTCGTTGCCTCTCAGTTTGACAAATCATAAGATTAGCATTGCGAGATGACCAACTTTGAAATAAAATCATGATTTTGCCATTCTGTTTTGGGAGATCTTTAGTAAGTGGGTCTTTAACTCTTTACAGGAGGTGGAGGCAGGTCTTTATACCTCTACTGGAAATGAGGATGGGTTTTTCTCTTTCTACAGGAAATGAGGATGGGTCTTTATTTCTCTACAGGTCGTGGAGGCGGATCTTTTTCTCTCCAATGCAAGTGGAGGTGGATTTTTATCTATTTACAGAAAGTTGAGGCGGGTCTTTGCCTCTTTACAGGAAGAGGGGAAGGTCTTTGTCTCTCTACAGGAAGTAGGGGCTGGTCTTTTTCTCTCTACAGGAAGTGGGGGTGGTTCTTTGTCTCTCTGCAGGAAGTGGGGGTTGGTTTTTGCCTCTCTACAGGAAGTGGGGACGGACTTTGTCTCCTTAAATGAAGTAGAGCCAGGCCTTTTCTCTCTACAGGAAGTGGAGGTATGTCTTTGTCTCTCTACAGGAAGTAGAGCCAGGTCTTTTTCTCTCTACAGGAAGTGGGATTGGTCTTTGTCTCTCTGCAGGAAGTGGGGGATGGTCTTTGTCTCTTTACAGGAAGTGGAGGTGGATTTATGTCTTTTTATAGGAAGTTGAGTCAGGTCATTGTTTCTCTACAGGACATAGAGGTGGATCTTTGTCTCTCTACTGCAACTGAAGGTGGATCTTTGTTTTTATTGAAGTGGTGAAGGCAGGTCTTAGTCTCTCTAAAGGAAGTGGGAGCAGGTCTTTGTTTCTCTGCAGTTACTATTTTGTCTGTCAAACTGCATACAGACATAACCCTTTCAGTTCAGGGTAGGTAAGCCATTGGTCAATGGTAGGCAAAATGCATGCTGAGAAGTGAAGGAATGAAGTCCAGGCCTATATAGTGCTGGTAGAATGCTGAGAGGAACCACTCATGTAAAAAGTGTGAATTTCAGGTTATAGCACATAGATTTCTAGACATGTTAGACTGTTAAATGCACCCTAAGCAATTTTACCTTATTGTGGGGGATGAGTGCAATTATAATCTCAAACCTTTTGAGATTTGTTAGCAGTATAAGATTTAGAACTTACTAAGACATCTAGGTCTTGATTATAATTTCATTTTTGCCAGTGATGCCTAATTTTTTACTACATATATAAATGTTTCCGCCCAACTATCGAAAAAAAATTCTTCTCAAGTTGACAAGAGGGGTCAAAGGACAATGAAGAAAGATGCACAAAAATAGCCTAAAAATAAAATAATTTCCTGTGAATTGGAAATGTTCCCTTATTAGTTTTCATTTCCTCCTAGGGGTCATGTGCCTGAGGAAAATGCATTTCCTTTTTGCCTAGAGCATATTTGCCATGCGCTGTGTACATGACGCTATTCTTTACACATAGTGCCGGTCACACAGATCCAATGTAATGGCTTAAAAATACAAGATGACTTAAGAAAAATAAGCAGGGTCATTGTGTGCCGAAAAAGATGAAGTCATCTGATACACATTCTGCTGGGGAAAAAAAATGATGTAGTAAAACAGATGTTTGTCATAAGAAACAAAAGAAAAAAACAACGGAATAATACTTAGAATAGGTGCGAACATTTCCACCGGAAATAACCTCCCCAAAAAGTTTCTATAGCAACTACATCTGAGGTTAAACCACTATTTAAATGTAGAAAATTGGAGGAGTAGATAAATGTGCCCTTGACATGACCGCGTATGACTTGTATTCTCATAAGAACAATAATTTTGTGGGAAATTCACTTTTTTCCCATAAAAGCTGAAAGAAGAAAACAAAAAAAAAAAAGCAGAACAAAAAACCATGCCAAAATAGAAAAATAATCTTGTAAGAAAAATTAAATTCACACAATAAATACACAAATAAAATAATAATATACAAAATACGCAAAAAGAAAGATAAAATACCGTAAATGTCAAAAATCACAAAAAAATAAAACATAAAAATGACAATTAAGAAAAAAAAAAAAAAATCGGTTTTCGCTTAGTTTTTATTTTGGCCTGATGTGAATCAGAAAAGAAAATATGTAAATTGGCAACTGAGTGTCTTACAAATGACTCAATCAAATGCTAGGAAATTAACCGTGAAGCTCGGAGGTATAATGAGACCTCGTTAGGTAATTGTGCATGATTTTTGTTCTCAAAGTGCAGAATCAAAGTGAGAGCGCTTTTTTGGCGTAATTGCATAATGATTACAACATGGAGAGTCAAATATAGAGAATATTCAGGAGAATTAATTTGGGTTGCATTTATGGTGTCGTTATCGGCTAAATAGACAATAGAACCTTTTCTGTTGACTCCTCGTTATAAGCCATGATATGTCAGAGGCGCGGATTATATAAAGTAATCATAATCAAGATTCACACTGCAAGTGCTGTACTCCGCTCTTAACCATTACATAACTGCTAATTAGTGATTAGATGGTAGATTAGTAGATTTAATGGATTGGATTTTGATTAAATTGACGCCTTCAAGGGGTTATCCACTTTTGAAAAATGATTTTACTATACTCTATAAGTAGAATATTTATTAATATTCTTCAGGATCTATTGACCAATAAGGAGAGCAGTTACAATGAACATCTTTCGCATTGGAGGACCTGTCCTGTCCTACTTACTTACTTTCCCCTGTGGCGGCGCTAGAGGGGACATTAACAATTATGGTCAGGTTTCCCTACAGATTACAGCCGATCACCGGAGGTCCAAGGGAGGCATTGTGATTGGCTTATTATTGGGGAACACATCTAGAAAGTAGGTATTGTCCATAGTGAAGAACCTCCTAAGTGTCAAGAGTGCTTGGGAATAGAGTTGAGCGAATATGTTCGTAAAATGATAACTGAATCCAAATGTGCCATATTTGTGCCATATTCATGCCAAATTTATGTTTGATGATCGTTTCTGAACATGTTCGCTCATCTGTACTCCCATTGACTCCAATGTCATTCGGCGAATATTGCAGATACAGCAATCGTAATCCGAACCGTATATTGAACTATTCGCTCATCTCTACTTGGGAATATCTGATAGAACAAAGAGTCCTTATCAGACAAGATAAAAAAGTGAAGAATACATTCTATTCCTGTAAAACCCCTTTGGTTCCTCAGGGGCGGTTGTTTTTTAATGAATCATTAATAAGGATGCAAAATCTATGTCAGATTATTTACTCATATTTGTGCTCTCCTATTGGTGGTTGCTGGGACACAAAGCTGCATAACTGACCTCTATGACTGTGTGAAGGGAAGCTGGAGTTTTGGAACTCTCAGAAAAATGGAGCTTTGGCTGTATAAACACAAATTTTCAAATGCCGAACTAAAAGGTATGACCCAATTACGTTGCTATACCAGTTTTATTACTGTTAAGCCATTGGTCAGGGTGAACAGCACGGACTGGAGGCGATGATGCAGTGGGACTCGATTTACTGAATAGCATGGGCATACGAGAGAACCGGAATAGTCGGGCATACAGGATAGCAGATGATGCAGTGGAGCTAGAAGCTGAGCCAGATGTGTGAAAAGTAGAGTAACAGCAGAGATGTGTAGGTAAACTGGTATCTGAGTGCAGGAGTGCAGTTATCCACAGGAATTGCAGAGACATATTAGCATTCTGGTATGTTGCTTGCAGAAGTGTAATTACTAATTACACACAATAATAGCTGAGATGTATAGGCATACTGGTAACTTGCTTACAGAGAGGCGGTTACATTGAGGAATAGCAGAAATGTATAGGAAAACTGTTAACTTGCATACAGAGATGCGGTTATAGAAATGTGTAGGCAAACTGGTATCTGGCTGCAGGAGTGCAGTTATCTACAAGAATTGCAGAGACATATTAGCATTCTGGCATCTTGCTTGTAGAAGTGTAGTTACACACAATAATAGCTGAGATGTATAGGCTTACTGGTAACTTGCTTACAGAGATGTGGTTACATTGAGGGATAGCAGAAATGTATAGGAAAACTGGTAATTTGCTTGCAGAGAAGTGTTTACTCACAGGAATAGCGGAGAAACAAATGTGAACAGCATCAGGATAGCAGAAGTGAGTTTGTTAACATAACTTGCCACAGCAGAGCTGAGAGTACAGAAGCACAAAACATTGCTGGTCTGTGCTTGGAAGTAGTAGCTATTAGCTGCTTAGCAGACAAAAGTAGTTGGGAACATAGTTAGACATCTGATTGGTCAGAGTCAATAAGATGCTGAAACTAACTCCAGGAAAGCATATGGTAGCACGGTGCTAGATTTTCTAAACACTCAGGCGGTTGACGACTTTCTGTGCTGCCCTTAAATGGTCTAGGATGATTACTTGTCAGGCCACCACTGTAGGGTATGTGCACACATCCGGATTTCTTGCAGAAATTTCCTGAAGAAAACCGGAAACTTTCTGCAAGAAATCCGCATTTTTTTTTTTGCGGTTTTTTCGCGTTTTTTTCGCGGTTTTTTAGCATTCTGCAAGCGTAATTAGCTTGCAGAATGCTAAAGTTTTCCAAGCGATCTGTAGCATCGCTTGGAAAACTGACTGACAAGTTGGTCACACTTGTCAAACATACTGTTTGACAAGTGTGACCAACTTGTTACTATAGATGCTGCTTATGCAGCATCTATAGTAAAAGATAGAATGTTTAAAAATAATAAAAAAAATAAAAAATGGTTATACTCACCCAGACAATCTCCTCAGCGGCGTCCGTTCCTATAGATGCCGGTGTGGTTCAGGACCTGTGATGACGTCGCGGCCTGTGATTGGTCGCGTGAGTCACATGAGCGGTCACGCGACCAATCACAAGACAGTGACATCATCACAGGTCCTGAACCACACCATCTATAGGAACCGAAGAGAGAGCATGCACCAGAGAGGCGGGAACACTTCGGGGGCCATCAGAGGGTGAGTATAGGACTATTTTTTATTTTAATTCTTTTTTTTTTGACCAATTATATGGTGCCCAGTCCGTGGAGGAGAGTCTCCTCTCCTCCACCCTGGGTACCAACCGCACATAATCTGCTTACTTCCCGCATGGTGGGCACAGCCCCGTGCGGGAAGTAAGCAGATCAATGCACTCCTAGGTGTGCGGAATCCCCGCAATTCCGCATTTTTAATGAACATGTTGTTTTTTTTTCCGCGATGCGATTTTTTCGCAGAAAAAATCGCAACATTTGCACAAAAAATGCGGAATACCCTGTAAATAATAGGAGGCATATGTAAGCGTTTTTTTCGCGTTTTTATCACGTTTTTATAGCGAAAAAACGCGAAAAAAACGCGAAAAATCCTGAACGTGTGCACATGGCCTAACCCTGCTTGGACTTGCACAGAGGGAGTCAGCTTAGGATAAGGAAGAAAAACCCATTACTGGAGCCAGGACAGATCAGTAAACATTATCTACTGTATCTACAGGATACAATAAACATTCATAGTACACTGATCCCGATAAAAGGGCTCTCTATTACCACAATTAATTAAATGGAGCATTACTTGTGCATGTGCCCCACCACTCTGTTTATTATCTAAGATACTGATGAAGATAGCCAAGTTTAGCTCTTGACTATCACAAACTAATTGACAGTGGTTGCTCATGCGAGGCTATCTCTCCATTCAAATAATGGCATCGAAAGCCCAATTCTCAACATAAGTCTATCAACAGTCAGAGCCCAAGGAAAGTATCACCTATATGGTAGGTGGATGATAAACTGCTCATTGGTTGGGTCCAATGGGTAGTACCCCTAATACCTGGAGTCGCTAAATTAAATTGCATATTGGTGTGTACATGTGGCAATTTTCCAATTTAAATTGCACAATCTATAGCCCCATTCTTGAGATTTATGAGGCTGCTAGTGATGAGACTGCTAGCAATCAGCAATCTATGAATTATCCTATGGGCCAGTGGTAAGTTGTTTTAGCAGATTAACCCTGTTAAGTCTTATAGATATCATAAAGGAGTTCTTTATGGCACAGGTTCCTTCTCCGGTATCACACAATCAACAGAGCAAGAGAATAGTGAACAATTCCAGAACCTTTATTTAGGCAAAAACATGAAAGGTCCATATAATCCACCACACTGAGGATACAACAGTCCAGAACACTAATGCAGTTCAGTAACAGGATAAAAGTCCAACAATCCAGCACACAGAGGATACAAAATGGTCCATATGCTTCCCCTTCTCTCTGATGTGCTGTCTTCACTTCATAGTTCCAAACAAGACTGATCTGTATCTCACCTCCCCATTCACAGGTTAGGGGGGTGGGTCGCAGGGGCTCATTGTTTCAACAAGCTAGGTCAACATGTCATTAGCATATTAGCAAACAACATTATTCACTGACCCTGTGGAGAGATAACAATACAGAACTGTGGGGAGAATATCAGATGGCAAATAACAACTCAACACCATTAAAATAAGTAAAATAGAAATATACACAAAATGATACCCACATAGCATATCACACCATCACAGGTTCCAATTCATGATCCCATTGGGGTTGGCACTAGCATCACATGACTCCAGCCTTGTGTGCACAGCAGATATGGAGCAGGCTCAGGAGCTGAGCTTTCTCCATATGTGATGCCCCAGGGTCCTGGTTGTCACAGTGGCATTGCTTTCCTCACAGGGAGAGTGATGTCAGGCTCGGAAGCAAGGGAAGATCTCTTTCATCAGTTAAACTCAATGCACACAACATGTTCACACTCCAGGCCAGAAGGGGGAGCTCTAAACCTGGTTTAGGGGGAACTTCCCTAATATAGATTCAGGCTTGGAGGGAAAGTGAGTCAGTTAGTGCCAGACAGCAGACTGGAGCAGTTTGAGGCAGAGAGACGTGTATGGGGCCGTGCAGCCAGAGTTGCTGTAGCTCCAGGATTGAGAGATACCGAAGAAAGAAGAGTGTTAGTGAGCCTGCAGGATAGTAAAGCACAGTAGAGTGACATCTGGGAAGGATAGCTGCGACTGGGCTACCTCCCTGGCTGAGCTCAGACACTGGTAGCCGGAAGACCGACGTCGTGTCGGACTCTAAGAGGCACAGCAGTAACCAGCAGGACAGCTGGATTACAAATCACCTGTTCGCCTTAATACCCAGGAGGCACAGTGGCACATACGGCCCGGGTCGTGATCCTGTAAAAAGGCTCGAGCCACCTGTCATACAGGTTTGTGTCCTAACCTATATGGAGGACAGAGAGAACTGTTAGGACCTTGCTAGAAGCCATAGGCAGTAAGGGACTACAATACCACAGCGCTATAAGGAAGGCTTTCATCTCCACCTGGTAGAGGGGACTCTGAACTTGCTTCCAAGCTGGCCGGACCCTGCCTGTACCTGTGATCTGGTGCCCTGGACTGCAGCTGCCTGAAGCCTACAGTAAATCAGGTTAAGAGACTGCAAACCTGTGTCCTCCATTTTTTACTGCACCACTCACGATCCTCATCTATACACCCTGAGCCCTGGGGACCCAACTTCACCTGTGGGAAGTTATGCCATCTAGCTGCCATACCTTCACCCCAGAGGACCCATTTAAGCAGTGTCGGTTCCTAGTGACCGAATACCACAGGTGGCGTCACGAACACAAACTTTATTCACCAATCCCCTTAAAAGATTTTTCCTTTTGAGTGCCCAGGGCCACGGACCGGGTCACAGCCACTGTGACATTCCTTTTAAGTGCGACCGGACCCAGTACAGAGTACCCCACTGCCCTGGCAGGCGTTTCACATGCAGTACGGGTGCCAGATGTAGAGCAAAGTTCAAATAATTTCCCTTTTTTCCAGAACATAAAATCTAAAAAATAAGAAAATGTATACATTTAGCATCTCCCAGTGTATAACTGTCTGAACTTATAACATACTGTATAAAATATAATAAAAAAAAGGAATCTTGCACTCCTGAGTGTGCAAAAGGAAGTTAATGCTTTAGTAGAAGAGTGCCGCTCACTTGTGGCTGCTACCCATTACGGACACAGCGCTAGACTCCGCTCTTTTGTCATGACAGCAATCCGTCTGATGAAGGTCTGATTTTTAAGACCAAAACGTTACTTATTTTTGGATTACACTTCTAATAAAGCATTATCTTCCTTTTGATCACTTGAGAGTGCCAGATTCCTTTTTATTTGGAGTGGTATTCTATTCGAGAACCCACCCATGCGGAGCGATGAATTTCTTGTTCCTAGCATATAATATTCAGCCCAAATCGAAAAATTATTTTTTAAAATAGCTTTGCCTTCCAAAAAAGTGGAATGACAACAAGTGAGAAAGTCATGTGGACTCAGAAGTGGTTTCAATAAAAGCTACGACTTTTATTGTAACAAAAAAAAAAGTTATAGTTCTTGGAAAGTAGAAAAATCAGAAGTGAAGAGGACTAAAAGACTCGGCCCTGGATCTCCTCTATCCTACAAGACAACCATTGTTGGTTTGATGGACTGTCGGAAATCATTTAAGTGATTGGGTGCCCTGTACATTTTTGCATCATTACCACCTGGTTCTTTGGGGGCATAGACTTTTCTTTAGGGGTGGAACAACTTTAGATATATGATTACAAATGATACTGTCCTTAGTTGCTGAAGTAATGAATTCTGAATGTTAATGCAGCGCCCCAGAGTCCTGGTCGTTGCAGTTCTGATGCTCCGCCGCTAAGGGGGGTTATGGTACGTCTGAAGGCACTGAAGGAGTTCACCTGACCAGGTATCACAGACACCAATACACTTCACAGTCTGGCCTCCAGGGGGAGCTAAGGGTGCTATGTATTAGGCCACTCCTCACAATCTGGTAAAACTGGGGGTTGGATAGGAAGTTAGTGAGAAGCTGACTGGGTTGGAACCAGGTGCCAACATCCTGTGGCAGAGGGTGTTGCAGGGGAAGATTCAGGGGGGTCCCTGTCAGGGGTGGGATCCTGACAGAGGCCTAGCGAACAGAAAGAACGTTACAGGACCGCGCCTGCACTTCGTTGCGGCGGTACCCCAAGAAAGGACAAGAAGCGAGGTTTATTGTGCTGAGTGAGAAACGAGATCAACGCAACAAGGAGAAACACCAGTAGGAGTCGTGCTGTAAGTCGAGGCAACATCCTACTGAGGCGCGCAGCCGGTGGCCGGAACGCCGAGGAAGTATTAAGCTCCAGGCCTTACTTCAAACCTACGGCAGGACAGTCAGTTATAGGCGGGCTGTCTCACTCAAATCACCTAAGAAGACATAGGGGGCAACATTTGGAGAGGGGCGACTCTAGGGTCCCGGAAGACCTCCGAGCCTACCCGTCATACAGGTGCGTCCTAGCCATATCATCTGGGGGACGAAGCAGAACATCATAATCGAGTTGTGAGGGAACTTCAGAAACAGACACAACAGTTGTGGGGACTATCCCGTAAGCACAGCAGGGGAGGACCACAACACACAAGCGCTAGAAGGTAGGCACAGATTTCCACCTGCAAAGGGAACCCTGGAGGTGCCATCGGACCGGCCGGACTTGCGCAGCCCGGTTAACCGTATTCCAGACTGAGGATCCTGAGGCCTTCAGTAAAGAGGTAAAGAGACTGCAACCTGGTGTCTTCGTTATTTACTGCGACCTGCACCGCACCACAACATCATCACTACCCACACCTTTCATTGGGCGCCCCTCAGCAGGGTCACGGACCGGGTCTAGCCACCATGACAACCCCAGGACCGAGACTCAGAGGCCCGGTACCGGGTACCCCTCGACCCTGCGGCTGTGGGGGCGCTACAACTTGGCGTCACGAACAGGATCTACTTAAGCCTGAAGAATCAGGTCATGTGTGCCTTGGAACTGTGATTTATTGTACTTGGACTGTGACTTATTGCAAAGACTGTGGATTGCCATTTGCCGCCAAAACCAGCCGCCATTACAGCGCTGAGGAGAGCGCAGGAAGAGAAGAGGGGCGTGGAGTAGGCGTGGACCGGTTGAAGAGCGCGAAAGACAATGGCCGCCCAGTCTAAACATTTTTGCATCCTGAGGACGTGTCCGTCAGCAGCCGAGGTCCCCTCCTCATCCTCTTTGGAGGGTGGAGACCATGGAGACGGGGCCGCCCACGGAAGAGACCGCGGGAAGAAGACACTGGAGAGGAAGCAAAGATGGCGACGCCGGGAGCACCGCGTGGGGATGACCCGACCCAGCATGAGGCTGCACCACCCGGCACAGCCCCAGACGTGCCATCGTTGCAGGGACTGGCCCTTACGGAGCTACCGATGGGCAGACCCAACTGGCCGCCGTCTGAGGAGTGTGTGGCCGCAGCCAAGGCCCGGCAGATAGCATGCCGCCGGGAGGCCGACGCTCGTGTGACCGCTCGGCTGGGCCAGCCTATGGAGGTCCGCCTAACTCCGGTGTCCCCTGCTTCCTCCATCCCGGCCGCCGCAGAGTGCGAGCTGCAGGCACGGGGCCTGAGGATCCTGCCGGAGGCAGAACATCTGCGGTGCCTGATGACGGCGTGGAGAAATAGACCCCAACCTGCGGTCCAGATCGACCTGACGGAAGCTGAGGAGGTTCCCCCGTCACATTGGGGTGTGGTGGTGGTCTTCAACTCCCGGAAAGGACGGGGAGTTATACAAGAAATTGGAGAACCACTGCGGGTCCGTGTGGATCGGGAGGAGGTGGAGCCCTGCGGGGGAAGGTACGGTCGCGACCTGGAGCCTGGAGACGCGGTAACTTACACCCGGTGGAGGAGAGAGGTTGGCTGGATAGCTCGGGGCGTCCAGCGGTGCGTCGCACTGCAGGCCGCTGCCGGAACGCCGGTAGACGAGCCTCCTGCAGAGAAGGTGCCGGAACCAGCCACCGCGGAACCCCAGGGGATTCAGACCCACCGTGTCGCTACGGGTCGTATTCACCCACGAGTGAGGAGGGTGTCCCAACAAGGGATCCTATCGATACTGGGACCGGTCTTTGCTACACCATCACGACCCGTTTGCCCGGTGAGGCCCGGGAGGAGGCCGCCTCCTGCTCAGCCAGAAACTGAGTAAGCAAGAATGCTTCATTATTTGTATATAGTTAACTGTTCGTCTTTCTGTGTGTTCCTCTGCTGCTACAACCCGTCGAGGGTTAACTCTTAAAGGGATCCCTTTGTTTACCCGGGATCCCTTCTTCTGCTTTTGTTTCTCGTCTTATCATTGTTGAAAGAACTGCTGGATCATGAACACTGCATGATTACAAACTCATTGTAAATAGTTCGCACCTTCTTAAAGGTGCCCTCTACTGGTTTTACAAAAGAAAGGACTCTTTGCAAAGAAACTGTTCCTGGAAACAGCACCAGAGTCCTTACTGCATACGGACTTGCAGCTTGAGAAGTTGCACTTCCTCATAGAGACTTGCTCCCTTCTTAAAGGGGACATTCATTAGTAGCACTTAGAGTATAATGATGCTTTAAAAGGAAGTACTGATAATGCTTACATGTAAAAGTTATATGTAGTTAGCTAGTTAATTGTAAGAGATGTTTAATAATGTGTTAGAAAATGAGGACAGGAAGTGAACCCGTACGGGGTTAGTCGGTGAGTCCTCCTAGGAGCCATACAGAGATGGCTCAGTGATCTTGAACTGAGAGATGGATGATACGTTCTATACTGTGTATAGTAGCAGAAAGGCAGTAGGCCCGGGCGGAAAGGGGCGGTCCTGCAACCAAACGAGAGGCAGTAGGCCTGGGGCAGATAGACAGGCGGTCCTGCAGATGTAAAGGAGGAAAATGAAGAAAAGTTGATTAGCCTTATAGTGTTTTATAAGAGGGTCTTTAGTGGATTCAGTGTGTACGTCCTTAAAGGCAACGTTAAATTATTGTTCAAAAATTTGCACTTAGTAGAATACCCGGTTACATACATAGTTATTAAGGTTGAAGGAAGACTTTAAGTGGTTGGGTAGGAAAAGTTATTTATAGTACGTTATTTAAAGTATTTAACCATGTTTGTAACGTTCAAGTGTCCTCACCTCCCATAAAGGGAAGCTCTGTTCAAATTTGCTTATTGTTATTGCATTTCAAAATTGTATGTCTTTTTGCTGACATGTATTGTTGTTTTCTTCCCAGTCCAGGAGTACTGGATTTAACCGGGGGGGAGTGCAGCGCCCCAGAGTCCTGGTAGTTGCAGTACTGATGCTCCGCCGCTAAGGGGGGCTATGGTACATCTGATGGCACTGAAGGAGTTCACCTGACCAGGTATCACAGACACCAATACACTACACAGTCTGGCCTCCAGGGGGAGCTAAGGGTGCTATGTATTAGGCCACTCCTCACAATCTGGTAAAACTGGGGGTTGGATAGGAAGTTAGTGAGAAGCTGACTGGGTTGGAACCAGGCAACATCCTGTGGCAGAGGGTGTTGCAGGGGAAGATTCAGGGGGGTCCCTGTCAGGGGTGGGATCCTGACAGAGGCCTAGCGAACAGAAAGAACGTTACAGGACCGCGCCTGCACTTCGTTGTGGCGTTACCCCAAGAAAGGACAAGAAGCGAGGTTTATTGTGCTGAGTGAGAAACGAGATCAACGCAACAAGGAGAAACACCAGTAGGAGTCGTGCTGTAAGTCGAGGCAACATCCTACTGAGGCGCGCAGCCGGTGGCCGGAATGCCGAGGAAGTATTAAGCTCCAGGCCTTACTTCAAACCTACGGCAGGACAGTCAGTTATAGGCGGCCTGTCTCACTCAAATCACCTAAGAAGACATAGGGGGCAACATTTGGAGAGGGGCGACTCTAGGGTCCCGGAAGACCTCTGAGCCTACCCGTCATACGGGTGCGTCCTAGCCATATCATCTGGGGGACGAAGCAGAACATCATTATCGAGTTGTGAGGGAACTTCAGAAACAGACACAACAGTTGTGGGGACTATCCCGTAAGCACAGCAGGGGAGGACCACAACACACAAGCGCTAGAAGGTAGGCACAGATTTCCACCTGCAAAGGGAACCCTGGAGGTGCCATCGGACCGGCCGGACTTGCGCAGCCCGGTTAACCGTATTCCGGACTGAGGATCCTGAGGCCTTCAGTAAAGAGGTAAAGAGACTGCAACCTGGTGTCCTCATTATTTACTGCGACCTGCACCGCACCACAACATCATCACCACCCACACCTTTCATTGGGCGCCCCTCAGCAGGGTCACGGACCGGGTCTAGCCACCGTGATAACCCCAGGACCGAGACTCAGAGGCCCGGTACTGGGTACCCCTCGACCCTGCGGCCGTGGGGACGCTACATTAACACACATTATTTCTTCCCTTTGTAACCTTCTTAAAGCTCACATCTGTCATGGGAAAAAAAAAGTCCAACAAGGAATCTTGGCTCAGTGCTAAGTTACATTTTTAGATTGAGAAGTTGAGAGCCCCTGGAGGTTGACCTCTACTAGTTTTTTGAGCCAAGGTCATAAATATACAACACAAGCCAGGTGAACTTTTTGAGGGTTTTTTTGCCAAACATTTTGGCTCTGGAAATGTCCTACTGTATGTTTAACTTCCGCTCTTAATAAATAAGCAATCGTCACTCACAGAAGAGCCGAGGATGTATTCATCATTAGCCGTCTGAATGGATCTGTCATCTGTTTCATTTTTAATTACATTCGGAAACATGAAAAGTCGTCAGTGTCATTTTCTCTATTTTTGTCTCCTAGATGATGGCTCAACGTCTCGTTTTATGTTAAAGTATCCTCGGGAACGTCTTAACTGGAGTTCATCACAGATTACAGAGCCTGTTGAATGGCTGCCAATGTGACGGCTGAAAGAGATTTACACAAAGTCCTTTTCCTTCCTAGAAAGTCAAATGGGGTGAATTGTATTTGCAGATCTTATGACTTTGTGATCAGAGAAGGGGAAACATTCCACAGATTTCGAATCAAGGAATAAGCCGGATGTGACTGAGCACTTCTGAAGACACCCTGTAATTGCTAGCAGTCATGGCTTTCAGCATTTAAAGCCCTTCTTTCTCCAAGCATGCTAACCTATAACACACCATGAAGGCTGTATTCCCAAAGGCGTCATACCTAACTGGAGCCATGACTTCATTGTATCTGGATAATAAAAAAAACTGTATGGACCATACTCGTAATAAGGTCCTCAATGGTTCCGTCAAGTTTTTATTCATTTTATAAGAAAAAAGTAACTGAAAAACCAGATGGAACCTCCAATGGAAAAATTCAATGTAGAAGTGAACACGGCCTTGATTTGTAAAGAGTAACTAAAGTTTTATTTTTTTTATAATATTGTCCAGTATGGAAAGTATGAAACTTTTCAAATCACTTTATTAGGTGATTTGTTTTCATTCCTGTAGAGGCTTTCAAGCCTCTGCTTCTCCCCAGTCTATTTGTGGCCTTCAGCTACATTGATATCAGAGCACAGATGATGGCAGTAATGGGTCAGCTCATCACCAGTGTTCCCCACTGAAGGTTGCACTTATCAGAAGAATCTCTGCAAACGACTTTTCTCCAGAATTAGTTAGACACATGTGTTGAGTTAACCAGAGGTGGACACATACAGAAATTGCAAAAATTGCAAATCGGCCTTTTGCAGTCCAATAGTTATAATTATAATCTTTAATTTTATATAGCGCTAACATAATTCTTCAGCGCTTTACAGTTTGCACACATTATCATCACTGTCCCCATTGGGGCTCACAATCTAAATTCCCTATCAGTATGTCTTTGGAATGTGGGGGGAAACCGGAGTGTCCGGAGGAAACGCACACAAACACGGGGAGAACATACAAACTCCTTGCAAATCCCAGTTTTTCCCCAGTCTAATTGATATCAGAGTGTACTCATTTGAAGTACAGATGATGGCAGTGATGGGTAAGCTCCACTGGCGAAAAAGGGGCCCCAAAAGGCAAGAGGGCCAACTTCCTTGGTGGGATTTGTACTTCAAATGAGTACGCTCTGATATCAATTAGACTGTGGAAAAGCTGGGATTTGGAATATAGTTATATGCATTTTAATTTACAGAAATGAAGACAACTCCCTGAATAAAGTGATTTAAAAAGTTTTATAACTTTCTATGCCGGACAAAATTCTAAAGAAAACAATAAATGAAAGAAAAAGCCTATAAATCAAAAGGTAATTCCAACATAGATAGGAGCACACATAGAATACCTAATACATCATGTAAATGTTACTCCAATTTATTAAAAAAAACAAAACAACAAATGTATGTATCCATAATAAAATATTTGAGATACACACCTACACAATAAAAATAAAATTTAAAAGTTAATTGTAAAAACAAAGGATAATGAAATCAATGGGAGGCCGAAAAGAGATACAAAATAATAAAATTAAGATTACAATACAAAGGCTAGCCACTAGATGACAAATTACTATGAAGGAGTTACAATACCAGGTGTGTATATGTATGTATATATATATATATATATATATATATATATATATATATATGTGTAGATAGAATAAATGGCGCTATAAAAATGTATAATAATAAATATATATGTATATATATATATATCTACTATATAATTGTCTAAAGGTCACTTCCGTTTGTTCTTCTGTCTGTCTGTCTGTCGTGGATATTCATTGGTCACGGCCTCTGTCTGTCATGGAAATCCAAGTTGCTGATTGGTCATGGCGAAACGGCCACGACCAATCAGGGACGGGCACAGTCCGGTGGCAAAATGGCCGCTCCTTACTTCCCGCAGTCAGTGCCCGCTCCATAATCCCCTCCAGTCAGCGCTCACACAGGGTTAATTGCAGTGGTAACGGACCGCGTTATGCCGCGATGTAATGCACTCCGTTACCGCTGCTATTAAACCCTGTGTGACCAACTTTTTACTATTGATGCTGCCTATGCGGCATCAATAATAAAAAGATCTAATGTTAAAAATAATAAAAAAAATAAAAAATCATTATATGCTCACCGTCCGTTGCCCCCAGCATCCAAAACAGGCCTTTCCAGCTCCTCGTGACGCTCCGGTGACCGTTCTATGCATTGCGATCTCGCGAGATGATGACGTAGCGGGCTCGTGAGACCGTTACGTCATCATCTCGCAAGACCGCAATGCACTCTTGAGACCGGAGCGCGCGAGGAGCGTTGGTAAATGCTTCGCCTGGATCCGAGGGGCCAACGGAAGGTGAGTATATAACTATTTTTTATTTTAATTCTTTTTTTAAAAGGGATATGATGCCACATTGCTATATACTACGTGGGCTGTGCAATACACTAAATGGGCTGTGCAATATACTACATATTCTTAGTCGCATGTACATTTTTGTGTAAATTGCCTGATGTTTGATCCAATATATTTGTTTGATTCTTTCTATATTTAAAATAAATTAGCATTTTCAAAAATCTATTTCTGCTTAAGATATTCCACTTAGGGAGTGCGGTGGATCTAGTACATTACAATCTACTAAATGGGCTGGGCAATCTACTATGTGGGCTGTGCAATATACTACGTGGTTGTGCAATATACTACGTGGGCTGGGCAATATAGTACGTGGGTTGTGCAATATAGTACGTGGGTTGTGCAATATACTACGTGGGCTGTGCAATATACTACGTGGGCTGTGCTATATACTACGTGGGCTGTGCTATATACTACGTGGGCTGTGCTATATACTACGTGGGCTGTGCGATGTACTACGTGGGCTGTGCAATATACTACATGGGCTGTGTGATATACTGCGTGGGCTGTGCGGTATACTGCATTGGCTGTGCGATATACTACGTGGGCTGTGCGATATACTGCATGGGCTGTGCGATATACTACGTGGGCTGTGCGATATACTACATGGGCTGTGCGATATACTGCGTGGGCTGTGCGATATACTGTGTGGGCTGTGCGATATACTGCATGGGCTGTGCTATATACTGCCTGGGCTGTGCAATATACTACGTGGCCTATGCTATATACTACATGGGCTGTGCAATATACTACGTGGGCTGTGCAATATACTACGTGGGCTGTGCAATATACTACGTGGCTGTGCTATATACTACGTGGGCTGTGTTATACACTACATGGCCTGTGTTATATACTGCGTGTGTGGGCTGTTATATACTACATGGCTGTGTTATATGCTATGTGAGCTGTTGTACACTCCGTGGGCTGTGTTATATACTACGTGGCTGTGCTATATACTCCGTGGGCTGTGATATATATACTCCATGGGCTGTGTTATATACTCCGTGGGCTGTGCTATATACTACGTGGCTGTGCTATATACTACGTGGCTGTGCTATATACTACGTGGCCGGCCGCAAAGAATCAGCGACAGGCCGCATCCTGTGTATTCAATGTATTATTCTAAAATCTTCATAAATAAACTACATACATATTCTAGAATACCCGATACGTTAGAATCGGGCTACCATCTAGTATATATATATATATATATATATATATATATATACACACACACACACACACACAAAGTTTAGTAAAATGCAATTCCACAGGTTAGATATATAGAGATTCAGTGCAATGTAATGCAGAAAAATTAAAACCAACAGTGATAGAATAAAAAAAAAGATCCATTTTCATCAATCATACCCCCAAAAAATAATACTAGAATGTGTCACCATATTGGCCACAACCTTAGACCTGTAGTGAGACACAGATGCTGAGCTGATTTTTCACTGCCATCATCTGTACTACAAGTAAGTACGCTCTGATATCAATAAGACTGGGAAAATCCAGGATTTGGAGGCCACTTTTGTACATTTTTAGTTACAGGAATTAATACGATTCCTCTAATAAAGAGATTTGAAAAGTTTCAGAGCTTTCTGTCCTGGACAAAATTGTAGAGAAAAAAAAAAATAAACGGTTCATGTGCTACATCACATACATATTTAGAAAGGATTAGAGGACACAAATTTTGGTGGGAGTGCTTCTTTAAATTGAAAACAAAAAATAAAAAAAAGTAATATTACCGAAACCTAGCTCAATCAGAAGCTTCCATCAAGACCTCCCATTGGGATGTGGGTCTAAGAGTCCAGGAGAAAGAGTCTAAGCCAAGATCAGAAGTTTTATTTCTAGAAGTGTATTCAATTGTATAGATGTTTTAGAACTTGTTTAGGTTACTCTAATAGGAAACGACAAAATGTTGAACCCAACAAATGGCCTGGCTGAAGCTTTGTGTTAATGTGGACCTTTATAAAAATCAAACCATCAGATCGGTAGACATCAACAATAAGTATGGAGTCCATCACGAAGATGAAGATGATAGGTCCAGAAATGATTGTGGTGCAGGACTATCACTCACTCTGCAAAGCTGTCTATCATTGAGAACTACTGCTGAGAGCTTTTCTTTTTTGTTTTCTTTTTTTTTAATTAGGGTCTGCATTGGATAGTGGGAAGTAAAGAGGAAAGTAATTAGTGGTTGAAATTTGAGTAAGGCTCTACAGTCTTCCCGAGAACATACCAACGCTCTTCCCATGATTGCTATTTTCACCCATTTTAGCATTTTCTGAATGTTTTAGAAGATTTTCCCGGGGTGGGAATTATGCTGCATATTTGGTGGTCAAGCCTGAAAATCCAAGGATTGTTGAGTTGAATATTTTGCACGATTGGCAGTTCTCACTTTCTCCACCATATCTCCTTCAGAGACCTTTCTATGTAAAACGTGTATTCAGTATATTGTGGTCATTTACAGTTCTATACTATTACCATCTTGCACTGCCTGTTCTGACGACTATGCTACTGCTTTTGTCTTCTCTGTACTTTCACTGAATTTCTACCTTCTAAAGCAAGGATGTCAAACTCAAATACACAGAGGTCCAAAATTAGAAACTTGGGCAAAATTGCAGGCCAACGTTGATTTTTATGAAAAAAAAAATGTCAACAATCGAGGATGTTTTTCCTTATCATCAAATATAACAATGAATGTTTTCATATGGAAACAAACTTAAAGGGATTGTCCCACGAACAAAGTACATTTTAATTAACAGATCTTAGAATAAAATATTGGAATAATATAATATATAGTAATAATGATAATAATAAAAACATTGAATAATACAGATAATAAAGTATTATGCCAACAACAGTGCCCCCAAACACATTAAGATACCCCCCAGTAAATTCTTACACATGCACAGTATGATGACTCTACTGAACCCCTTCCCTCAATCCCCCAGACAAAAAAAGTGACCCCATCACAGTGTGATTCTCCAAATGTAATCCCCACACAGCCCTCCATGTAGTATAATGGCCTTAAAAAGTGCTCCATACAGTATAATGGACCTTACATAGTTCTGCATACAGTATAATGACCCCACAGTGTTTTATACAGCATAATGGCCCCAAATAGTACTACGTACAGTGTGAAGCATCCTACATAGTGCTCCATACAGTATAAAGGGCCCCACATAGTGTTCTATACAGTATAATGGTCCCCACATAGTGCTCATACAATATAATGGCCTCATATAGTGCTCCCTACAGTATAAAGGACTCCACATAGTGCACCATACAGTTTAATGGGCACCACATAGTGCAACATACAGCATATCAGGCCCCACATAGGGCTCCATACTGTATACTGGACTCACATAGTGCTCTATGCAGTATAATTGTCCCACATAATGCTCCATACCATATAATGGCTTCACATAGTACTCCTTACAGTACAATGGCCACACATAGTGCTCCATACAGTATCGTGGCCTCACATAGTCCTCCATACAGCATAATAGGCCCCCACATAGTGATCCATAGAGTGTAATGGTCCCACATAGTGCTCCATACAGTATAATGGGCACCACATAGTGCTCCATACAGTATAATGGACCCAACATAGTCATCCACAACATAGTGCTCAATACAGAATAATGGCTTTACATAGTACTCCATACAGTATCATGGCCACACATAGTGCTCCATACAGTATAATGGTGTTACATAGTACTCCATACAGTACATGTTAGGGCATGTTAGGTTAGGCTATGGGTTGAACTAGATGGACTTAAAGTCTTCCTTCAACCTTAATAACTATGTAACTATAACGGCCACACATAGTGCTCCATTTAATATCATAGCCTCACATAGTGCCCCATACAGCATAACAGGCCCCATATGGTGCTCCATACAGTATAATGGCTTCACAAAGTGCACCATACAGTATAATGGCCACACATAGTGCTCCATACAGCATTAAGGGCCCCACATAGTGCTCTATACAATATAATGGCCTCATATAGTGCTCCATACTGTATAATGGGCCCCGCATTAAAAAAACCAAAACAACTACTCGCCTCTGGCCGTTTCCCCGCTACTCCGGTCTCTTCATGGTGCCTTCAGATCATCTGCACATCTCTTTACAGAGGGCATATTTTAATGGCATGATCATGTCCGCTGCACTGAGAGATCAGATGCAGAGGGGGAATGATGGGAGAGGGAGCGCTGAGGCTTCCTTCTCCATCATTGGTTTCAACTATATTGGCATCCAGGTTGAATGTGTGATCCTGGGAGAAAATGCGATGCAGACCAAATATAAATGGAGGACCTGGCTGGTGTCGTAGGCCAAATATACTAACCCTGCATCTGAGTGCTGCTTCAGACCTGCTGCTTTCCTTTTCATCTCTCTTCCTGATTTTGTGGCTTTCAACCTGTCCTGCCTCGCTTTTTTGTCTGCCCACCAGCATAGCTTGTTGTCCGGGTTCTAATTGTTACAGCCTGCTGTACCAATACTCTTGGTCTGTGTCTCCACCCTGACCAGTGTCTCCACCCTGACCAGTGTCTCCACCCTGACCTCAGACTCCACCCTGACCAGTGACTCCACCCTGACCTGTGTCTCCACCCTAACCTGAGACTCCACCCTGACCAGTGTCTCCACCCTGACCAGTGACTCCACCCTGACCTGTGTCTCCACCCTGACCTGTGTCTCCACCCTGACCTGAGACTCCACCCTGACCAGTGACTCCACCCTGACCAGTGACTCCACCCTGACCTGAGACTCCACCCTGACCAGTGACTCCACCCTGACCTGTGACTCCACCCTGACCAGTGACTCCACCCTGACCTATGTCTCCACTCTGACCTGTGACTCCACCCTGACCTAAGTCTCCACCCTGACCTGTGACTTCATGAATCCTCCACTAAAAGTAGAGTTTATGCTTTTAATGAGTATTACATAGGTGGAGAATGCCCATTTGGTATCTGTTTCACTTATTTCTGCTTTTATTAGTTTCTTTATTTATTTTATATTTACCATTTTTATTTTATTGGATAATTTCAAAACAAAAAAAGTTTTCTTTCCAAGAGACTTGGTCTGTGGTTGATGTGAAATGTTAGAAAATCTTGGTAATTAATAGATATATTATGCCGTCGTCTCTGGAATCGCCTTCTTTTGCCTTCAGTTTATTAAGCTTGGAGCCACAGTCTCAGCTTGAGGTTAACAGCCTGCTACAATGGAGCCTGAGAGCTCTGATGTCATCACTATTATAAAGTCGCCATATTTTTTCAATTGTAATGAAGAAGAACAAACGTAAACCAGTAAGAGAAAATGGTTGTGCGTTGTATCGAAAGATCATACAGGCTTTGTTGACAATGAGTTGGCTGGTTTTATTAATTAAAATACACTTTAATATTCAAGGTATAACCAATCTGAATCAAATTCAGCAAAATCAATTGTTTGTTTCTTGCGTAAAACAAAGAGTTCAAATCAATTTCAAGAACAAATATCTGAAATGTTCTTCATTTTCAGCATCCTAATGATCCCATGCGATGGGAACCCTTAAATCAAAAAGTTATGTCATAACCTAACCATTAGAGATGAGCAAATCAGTTTGACATGAATGGAATTCAGCAAAAAATGTACAAAATTTCAAATTCTACCAAATCTGAATATATTTTTTGCTGGCTGCCATTTTGATGATTTGTAGAAGACTGATAATGGGGTAGAAAGAACAATGGCAGCTCCCCGACTGGCCCTTTTTGAGGATCCCTCCAGACACTAACTTCTCCACATCACGCAATGTCCTCTTACTCCATCTACACTTTACTCTGGGGCTCCAGGCACCAAACAGTCTTCTAATGTCACGATGCACATTGTCATTTCACAACATCAAGACATGAACTGCTTGCGACATGGTACTCCTAGACTCATAAAGGTTATGGACTTTTGAGGGTTATATACCACGCATGGCTTAACCGGAGGGCATAGTACTATATGTTAATTGCCCACACCTGAGGTCTGAGGTTAAGCAGTAACCTGAAGAACCCAGGTCATGATAGAGACCCTATAAAACGCCTCATACTGCCCACCGTGCAGACATCTGTCTCAGGACAGGAGAGGACTTTGCCAGCAAGCTACAAGCAGCAGGAACTTCGCTAGCTAGCGCAAGTAGGAAAGGCTTATGGACCTCACCTGGGAGAGAGATACCCTATTGCCTCCAAGCCAGCCGGACCACAGCTACCTCTGCATTTGGTACCCTGGACTGAGGCTGACTGCTACCATCAGTAAACCAGGTAAAGACTGCAAACTTGTGTCCTCCATTCTTTACTATACCATCCACCACACCATTTGTGCTATACACCTTGGGATCCCTGGGGACCCCTCTTCACATGTGGGAAGCGTCATCATCTTGCTGCAGTAACATCACCCCAGAGGACCCCTTTAAGCAGTGTCGGTCCCTACTGACCAAAAACCACAGGTGGTGTCACGAACACAAACTTTATTTCTAAAACCCCTTTAAAGACTTTCCGTTTAACATGGGTGCCCAGGGCCACGGACCGGGTCACCCCCACCATGACATCCCCCTGTAAGCTGACCGGTACCGAGTACCCCAGGGCCCTGGCGGGTGACTCAAGCAATAAAATAAAGATATGTAAAAGTCTATGGATGAGTAATATATTATACTGATCAATTTTTTTAGCAAGTTTTTTGAGGGATATATACCAAGGAAGTGCACCCAAGAACACATAATATTGCATGACTGAGAAATGTAACCCAGCAAAATTTAGAAACTTATTTGTTATATACCACAAAACTGTGCCCCAGAACAAGGAATAGTGTATGGGTATGAAATTTAAACAAACAAGCAACATTTTTAAATGCTTTTTTATAGTGTTATATACCACCAAACGTGTGACAGAAAGCACGTAATACTCTGTGGATGAGTAATCTAATCCAGAAATATTTTTCTACACTTTTTTGTTTTATATATCACCATAATGCAACAATAACTATGTTAAACTGTATAGATGACTCATTGATTCCATAAAAATAGTTGAACGTAAATATTTTAAAAGTGTATTTTGTGTACTTATACACTCACAAATGCTTTGCAGAAAGTGCAAAGCCAGGCAAAAATTATGAGGATGTTTATCCATATACCCCTGAAAGGCAAAAAACTGGCAGACTTCATTTAAATATTTTAAAAGTGTACTTGCTGTACTCCTACACTCATAAAGGTTTTAAACAAAGTACAAATCCAGGAACAAATTTTAAGCTGGGTATTACAGTAATCCTCCTTAGGTGTCCTCTTTTACTGCTCCTTCTTCTTGATGCTGGGGGACAGCCTCCATCTGCTTCCTGGAGCCCAGTTCCCAGCCTGGGCTGTAAGTTACCCAGTTCCAGGTAGTGCTGGAACCTCAGACATATAGAAATAAGCAACAGCCCCCTGTGTAACCTGCACCATCGGCTGCTAAGGCATAGGAGGTGGGGAACCCCAAGGGCAGTACGACCTCTCAGGAGTGGCAGTAGCCATGTCTTGAGCCTCCTCAAGGAGCCTATCCCAGGCCCGTTCATTCTTCAAGAAGGGTTCATCATGCTCCCTTCCTTCTGGGATCACACCCACTGCATACTAGCAACATTGCCCCTCCATTTTCAGGAATGTGACCTACGTTCCAGCAGTCAACTCTTGCAGTTTTCGAGGCAAGTGTACTGCCTGATGGTTGAACGAGATGTGATGAAGGGTCACAATCTACAATGGTCCCCCTTCTCCGCTGACAGTCATTAGTAACTACCACCCCCAGAATGCCTACTGTCTGTACCTTACAGGTAGAGGGCCGATAACATTTGTCCAAACCTGGTCCTGGCTTGCCTCCTTGTCTCTTCCTACTAGCAGTCTGCTCACCAGTTCCTGAATCCTGGCTCTGCCATCTGCAGTCCGCAAGAACCCCAGCAGTAAAGGACGTGGCTTGGTTTTGGGCTTTGGTGGGTCTGGGATATCGACCAGATCAGGAACACAGGCTCCTGCCACCTCTGGTGTTGCATCAGCTTGCTCTGGCTCTGATATTCCTCCTGTCACTCCCTCGGGAGTCTTGCATGCTTCTGCCATCATTGTCGCCCACTAGGGATGTTAAACCAGATGGATGACTACTTGAGTACAGTAAAAACACTTTTTTGAAGTGTTAAAAATCACAGAAATATATCCAGCCCACATAATACTGTATGGCTGAGAATTGTAACCCTACAACATTTTTAATGCTTTTTTGTAGTGTTAAATATTATCACAGAAAATTATTGCAGACCACGGAACAGTGTATGAGTGAGAAATGTAATGCAGCTATTTTTTAACTCTTTTTTTGAGTGTTAGATATTACAGAAATGTACCACAGAACATGTGAAACTGTATGGCTGAGAATCTTAATCCTGCAAAAAATTGTAACCCTTTTTTTTAAGTTTTATAGATCACAGGAAATGTACCCCAGACGACGTACTACTGTATTGGTGACAAATTTAACCCTGCAAAATTTGTAAATGTTTTTTTGAAATGCTATATGTATAAAAAAATTCTTTCAGTTCATAGTATTAGGGTAAGGAAACTTTACCCAGGGACATTTTTTTAACGATTTTGTGCAGTGTTATATAACACAAAAAAGTAACACAAATCACGTAATATTCAATGGATGAAAGTATATTACATTTTTTAACCCCAATAAAAAGCTGCAGCTATATATTTGCCGATGGACTGCACAGCCCTAATCCCTGCCTACAGACTGGATTCTGTCACTCTCCCGGCTCCTTCAACTCTCTCACACCCTAGGCTAAATGCAGATTGTATGTGATACAATAAGCAAAGCACACATTTTGCCCTTAGAAGGGATGTTAGTATGATGGCTCAGCACCAGTATCAACACTACAGGCCTCTGATTAGTTATACTGTACACACAGGCCTAGACAAGCACTCTCTCCCTCCAATACGAACTGTCACAGAGCTGTGCAATGGCATCAGTGTGCCATACCAGGTGGCACCAGTTCTTATATAAGCCTTGTTGATGTTACATGACCAGCCAATCACAGTAATGCCACAACCAAGATGGCTACGACATTACAGTGACGCGCAGGCAATCCCCACATGCTTATTGGCTGTGTAACAGGTGCCAAAAATGTGGGGTGGGGATTTGAGTTTTACATAGAGCACCGCCCATTACTCGATAAGTAACAAGCAGATTCGAGCACCATGATACTAGAGTGATAACCGAGTATCACCGAGCACGTTCACTCAAACCTAGTAATAAGCAATGAGTCAAGAAATTCAGCTCAGCATTTGTTAAAAACTTTACATCTTCCATATTTGTACAATTCTTCCATCAAAATGATGCATACAAACAATCCCCTCATCAAAGTCCCGTCGTCCAACACATTTCAAGTTCGATTAGCTCTTAGTTCTTACTCAAGAGTAAGAAACAATAGGAGTTGTATTTATTGCTCGCTAGAGATGGTGCCAATTGAATTGCAGGACCTGGTTCGTCACGGACGTCAGCACGCCATGGCTACTGGACGGGAGACCTGAAAGCCACAGACTACCTGGTGATATTTGCATCTCATCTTTTGATTTCCTGGCCGGTGCGACATCGTTTGAGAGTCACACCACAATAATATCGCATCATGCCGGCTAACCAAAAGAAGAGCCGAGAATGCTGCCAGGTTTGAGAGGGTTTTCATGGCTCCTGTCCAGGGGCCACACATTATTGACGAGGTCGATTTGCCCCAACTCTGATGTTCACATCTAGGAATTACTATGGTGTGTCTGAGTTACTTTCTGCTTCCCGACCACAGAGACATTTGCACATCCATATCCTCGAGGATCCGTAGATTACAAGTAGGACACATCTTCTGCACCGCTCTACTTGTGAGGGTCTCCTACAGTTACAGTGTGCAAACCATCTTGTCTTTCCACATCAAAACATCCCCGAGGACTCTGGCACTCGACCATCAGCACAATTGAGAACCCGCTGAGTAGAGAACTGCCGGCTTGCATCTTTTCTGCTATTTGATAGGAATGTGTGTGTGTGGGCCTCTAATTATGGTTTCCCACAAATGCCAGAATAGACAACTGAATTTCTGTAATGAAATCTGCGTGCCTATTGTGTGCCGTGCAGGGGATTTGTGCTAAAGATGCTTGTCATGTGTATTCTAGCAAGACACTGACACACACACACAGTAAATGACTTTTTTTGAATTTCTACTCAATAGCCAGGCCTTCGTTAAAGGGGTGCAGAGGTAGTAGATGACCCTGAGCATACGTGTCTGAGGTTTTTATGGGTGCAAAGCAACTTGTGCTTTCTTTACATCAAATTTTGGGACAAGGCCTCAAATGTGACGATTTGCACCAAAATAGTGCAAAGGTTAAGAAAATCAATATGTGGTGGAACGTTCACAAAGATGTCAAAAGACGCATCTAAAGTACCATCCAGCACGTTATAAGAGTTGTTTGTGCTGTCTAAAAGTAGACCGAATTTTTTTTCTTCCAGATAAATGTTAATTCACTTTACTAACAATCTTTTGTGCAAACGACGTGTTTTTCTGCTGCGGAAAATACCTGAAAAACCTATAAAAAAGGTTCAAAAGGCTAAATATATGCATGTAAAAACGACTCGTTGTGCCCATATTCAAGCTTTTGAATGTCTTTTAACCACTTCAAGTCTCTAAAAATGCCAAAAAGAAGTTACCCAGCCATTCTTCTGGTGTTTTTCGCCTGGAAGACGCAATGTACTTTGCAATACAAGTTAATGGGAAGGCTCAGATGGTGATGGGAAGACGACGGGATGAGTTTTGCTATAATTTTTGCTTAAAAATCGCTGTTATTCAATGGAGTGAAAACATGACCAGACAACGACAGCATAAAGGACGTCACAAAAAACATGGGAAAATCTACAAAGAAAAAACAACCAGCGGCCAAAGCCATAAGAAAAATATTCAGAAAACGACCAAAAAGGACGACACAAAAGACATTTCAGGACAAACAAAAACCTCCAGAGTTACCCGGAGTCTTTTTTGCTTTGTGTTTGGAGTGGAAATTGAGCAGGAAACTCTACAAAATACTCCTCATAAATGCAAAACTCCTCAAAAATTTGGACTTTGTGCACACAGAGATTTATTTTAGAAGAAAGTGAGTGGTTTTGAGGAGTTTTGCATATTTGTGAAGAATTTGGAGAGTTTCCGCTCAGTTTTTATCTCAAAACTTCTTGGAATACTCCACACTGAATTTTTTGGGGGAGAATCTTGGTTAGAATCTGCTCACAAACACTTAAAAAAAACTCAGTTTGGGCTTACCTAAGGCTTTGTGTACATGGTGTCTATTAGACTGTGGGACAGCTGTCAAGTTTTCCCAAGCTACAGTAAGGAAAATGTCATGGTTCTTTCGGCAATACCCTCAGTATAGAGCACGAGCGATTTCCCAGTGGAAGGAGCCCAAAGATTGAACATGTTGCTTCTTTTAACCGCTTCATGGTTTCCAAACCCTGAAGCGGATAAAATAAGTGAAGTTAGATGGAAAATGTGCACAGCAAGGCCGCTTTGACATTGCTGTGCACTATCTTCATTTTATCGGGCACTTTCCCTTCTCTTTTTAAGGCAGATTCTGCCTGAAAAAGACGGTGCGTGAACCAACTTTGGAGAACAAAAGGATCTGTATTCTGATGTTTAGACACGCCGAATCCATATTATCCAGACATCTTCGGTAGGGAGAGAGTTGGGGACCTTAAAATTGTGCGTGAACTTCATGAAATGTGTGAGGAACAGCGGAGAGAGGTCAGAATACCCTGCACTTCTCCAGCTTAGGAAACGGTAACACTGACAACCATGGACAAGAGTGGCACACTTTTGGGGTGGATGGATGCCCTTTTATAAACACAGATCCTTTCTTGGTAGTTATATATAGAATTACAACACTAAAATTAAAAACAAAACAATCTTTCCATGATTCAACAAATCCATCCATCCCATGGCGGGATGAGGAGGCTCTCTACAAATGACTGGTCACGTTCCTCCGTGCAGTGGAAGTGAACTCTCCAATATAATAAATCACGGGCTCGTTGTATCTCCCACTTCTATAAATGATATGGCTGTTTTCTCTGATGAAAGTGATCAAAGGCAAAAGGTTCTCTAAGCCTGAACGGCTCTGTACACAATCTCCATTCAAGCGAGCCGTTCCTCGTTTAGAGAGCAATCCAGGAACAAGGTAACAATTGTGAGATCCATCTAGTGACAGTCACGCTGAATGCCGCTGAAGAGATCTTATACCGTATGACCGTAGAGGAACCATAAAATGTCAGGCCACATCAGACAGTACAGAAAGATTGATGGATTGCACCATAGCAAACATGAGGGAGTCATGGATTCTTATTTGACGTCTCATTCAATAAAATAAATAAGTGCGTTACTCCAAAAAATTCCACTACGTGACAAATCGTGTTTGGAGGTTTATCTTGAGGACTTGAGATGGCCGCATCAGGCAAAATTCTAATTTTATCCCTGGAATTTAATGCCCCTTATTATGTTCTTGGATCTCTGCTCACCCGATCGCTCCCTCCGCTCCTCTTGTCATCCGTCCGGTTCTCACCGCATCTTTAGTTTGCCCCTGCTCATGCACAAATTCCTGGGTCTCTCATGCTGGGCCAGGTCTTCAAGCTTTGATGAGGCCGGGGTGGGTTATGCGCATGCTTGAGCAAGGACAAGGGACACGGTGTGACGTCATGATGTTGTGAACTTTCTCACGCTTGCGCAGACTCCTCTCGAGCCTCATCAAAGTTGGAAAATCTTGCCCAGCATTAGATTTTGGGCTTTTAGCTTGAGCGACTGTGATCTGAAGGTGTGGAGAGGACAGCAGGGGCCAGAGAGGTGAGCGTGGAGGGGAGTTAAGATTTACTTGAAGATTTAATCTACCTATCTCATCTAGGTATTAGTTATGATCAAGCACTAAAATACTTGAGTGCTCGGTACTCGTATTGAGCAGGTTGAACACTCAGATGGGCTCATCTTGAGTACTGAGTATAGTGGTAGTCAATGGAAAACTTAAGCATTCTTCCCGGAAGACCCTAAAACGAGGTAACGATGATGTCAGAGTATTGCGCCACTTTTACGGACTGACAATAAAATATACAAAACCGAAAATAAAATTTTGCAGGAAAAAATGTTTTGACTTGTATATAAGGCAAAATTAAAAAGAGAAAAAACCTGCCTCCTCGATCCCTTAGTAGCCGGGCCATCTCTCACCGTATTTCCCTGTCACCTATGACTACAGTAGATGACGTAGTAGAGGGAAAAATCAAACTATACTCACTGGTAGTCTCCGATAAATGTAATTTTAACATTTTACTCCCTTATCTGGGCATGTGGTGTGTGTGACATGGTCAGACACATTCTGATTCATTTATGAAAGAGAGACTCAAACTCAGAAAGCCAATGCAGTGCAAGAACTGCTAATAATTAGAAGGAAAAGGGACTCCGATACACCCTGAAATAGACATATAGGAGGGTCTCATACACATTCTGTTCAAATTATTAGGTAGTGGGACTCCTAGACTCATAATGCCTATGCACGTTAAGGCAAGGGCTAACAAAAATTAGGAGGGACTGCAATACACAGTGGAAGACAAGTAGAGGAGGGCCTCAAAGAACATTTTCTCCCATTTTTAAGGAGTGGGACTCCTAGTGTGGTAAAGCCTATGCACTAAGTGCAAGGACTGAAAAACATTTACCCCTGGGGGTATACATATATAGATTGCCCTGTCCTCTGCCTTTGACACAGTTGACCACAGCCTCCTACTACAGATCCAGTCTTTCCTCAACCCTCAATCTACTAAAATTCTTGTGCATGCCTTCATCATCTCCTGCCTTGACTACCTCCTACTGCTACATCCTCCTCTGTGGCCTACCTTCTAACACTCTTACACCTCTCCAGTCCGTCCTTAACTCTGCACTCTAACTAATTAATCTTTCTCCTTGATACTCCTCCGCTTCTCCCCTCTGCAAATCTCTTTATTGGCTCCCAATTCCCCAGTGTATCCAGTTCAAACTACTAACACTGACCTACAAAATCATACATAACATGTCTCCCCTGTATATTTCTGTGGCGCCCCTGAAGGTCCAGTCGCCACAGAGGTACTGCATCTCAGCCAGAGGTGTGGTATCCCAATTCTCTGGGAAGGAGGGGACACTGTACAGAACCCTAACATTTGCACCCAACACCAGACCTCCCCAGGCCAGAGAGGGATTAGGTAGAAGGTGTAGGTGGAGAGTGAGGAGTTGTCAGGGGAGACGGGAGGGATGAGTTGAGGATTCTGTGAGGAGAAGTGAAGCAGGACAGATGTGTGGGTCTGCAGCTCCTGTGAGTTGAAAGGAAGGAAGCTCCCAGGAAGAAAGGGTCTCAGGGGCACGGGAAGTGCATAAGCCACCCGTGGGGCCCCCATCCAGGCTGACGAGCATCAGGTTGGAGGCCCGACCAGGTTCATGGTTGCTGGCTTAGGACTTTGTGGGTGAGACGCTGGGCCGGAAAAGTGGAAACCAGCGTAGAGAGATGGCCAGGAAAGGCAAACAAAAAGTGGGGTTCTAGACAGCTTCCCCAATCTGCTGGAGAGTTTCCTGGTCCGCTCACCTGCAAGACACAACACCCCGGCTGAGGAGTAACATCTGACTGTGAGTAAAACATGAATACTTCACCTTGCTGTATCCTCACAATTCTCTCCTGCGACGCCTACCCTGCACCACCACTACCACCATCAGAACTCTACAAAACATCTTTAACTGCCCTGGGGACTACATTATACCTGTGGTGAGCAGAACCATCACGGCTGCACTACCATCACCCCAGTGGCCCCTTTAAGCAGCGTCGGCCATTCTTGGCCGAGTACCACAGGTGGGGTCACGAACATTCCCTTTATCCCCTTTCCCCTATGCAAACTTTATTCACATTTCTCCTTTTTTTAATTATTTTCATCCATCACCTTGAATTGGACGCCCAGGACCACGAACCGGGTCATTGCTGCCGTGACACATCCCCTTTAAGAACTGCGCCGACCCGGTACTGAGTACCCCACGGTCTTTGGGGGAGTTCCATTTCCAAACTAATTTCCCAATATCTTCCCTCACGTAATTCTCCCAGGACCTAGTTCTCTCCTCCACACTTATTCCTTCCTCACTCAATCACCTCCAAAATTTCTCCCGAATATCCCCCATCCACTGGAATTTTGTGCCCCAACACGTCCAATTATCCATCGCATTCGAATCCTTCAGACGGAACCTGAAAATCCATCCATTCAAGAAAGCTTACAGCCTCCAATGACCACATTGCCACCTCAACACCATTCGGAACTACTGCAACCCCCGACCTACTGTCTCCTTCCCCATCATTCTAAATAACCCTCACACACTTGCAGTCATAGAATTCCAATAAAATGAAACTTTATTAATACACAAATATAGCACATAAAGCTGTGAAACGGTTAATGGACAACAGAGGGTAATATATGCACTAGATGGCGGTACATATGCCCACAGGCTCAAGGCTACACCACTGCAACAATATCAGTGCGATATATTGGGGGCCAATGGCAAGTAATATACAGAAATCAATATCCCCAAACACCGCATCATAGTAGCACAATAGTATGAACCGGTATGTATAGTATAGCTACCTGAAATTGTCACAGCCAGGAGCCAGGAGCGCACCCGACGCGCGTTTCGGAGCACACTGCTCCTTCCTCAGGGGGTGTGAAAGATGTAGACAGTGTCACCATTTTATATCTGTACGCCGGAAATGTCCGGTGTATTCCCCAATGACGTGCTGCCTGCCGCCGACGCGGCTGCACACGGCGCCCACATCACCAGCCAGGAGGAAACACGTGGGGCCCCACGTGATCACTCACCGCATAGCCATGGGAACGCCGGGCCGCCGCATGACCTCAGCAATGCGCATGCGCGAAGCGACCGTGGCCATATTGGAATTGGGAATAACAGAGGGCAAAACAGCCCACCTACGGCCGCAGACAGGGGAGGAGACCAAAAAAGGAAAACACACACATATACCGCAGGAAGATGAAGACAGGTAATGAAAATGACAGTATACAAAATGGCAATATACAAAATTACAAATATACAAATAGAAATGCATGACATTTAAAACAGACCAAACAAACCAAAGACAATAAAACAACAATAGTACATCCATTATACATAGCTCCAAAAATAGTCCATAAATAGCAGAAAAATTCCCCAAAAATTTCTTGTATGAGCTCAATGTTGATAGAAAAAACACGTAGGTCCATCAAGAGTACCCAAACTGATCCTCCATCCTACGGACACATCCTCCAAGCATTAAAATATCTACATATAGACAAAAATATAAAAGAATTAAAATCAAGAACCTACCAAAGAAGTGCGCATCCAGGAGATGCAGAGGGAAACCCATCACAGAAAAGGAACAAAAGACATGTTCTCATTAAGCCCATTGGGACTGATGGTCTGAAGAGTCCAGATCCCCATCAGATTTCCCCATCATTCTGTAGAATGTAAGCACGCAATGGCAGGGTCCTCTTCCCTCTGAGTAAGAAGATGGACCAGACCGGAGGTACCTCTCTTACGCCGGTTCCGGAACTGTCGGGGCTGTCACCACTGTTCTCCGGGGGAAAGCTTTCGAACCCGGATCGACCTTTGCACTTGTCAGCAGGGTGCGTTACTAAGATAAAAGGTCCTGTGCATGGGAAAGAGAGGGCAGACTTGGCGGGAAGACAGAGCGCGCAGCAGGGAGAAGTAGGTGCTCCGTGCTTTGAGCATCGTGTTAGCGCAGGGCCGCACTGTAGATTCCCTGCGTCCAGGTACACCGACTGTGGACAGAGATCTGCCGGGTGCCTATTTTCTCCCGTGACTGAAAGTTCAAAACGCTCCGGGCCGGTGGTTACTGCATGCGTGCCACCTAAGACAGACCAGGTGACTTATCTAGAACTGTGTCATTTCTCACCCGCATCCTACTGCCAAGCTGAGCCACGCTCCAGCAGTGTTACAGACTGTGCTGCACCCCATACGACGAACCTTGGATCCAGGACCCCGCTTAGTATAACGAGGACTCACCGCCATCGCAGGGAACCGGACCCCCAGCTTCTTCAGGATGACACTGGAGTCATCACGCGCCAGTTGCCTAGGTGGACTGTTAAATTTAAATTAACCCTTTCATGAACAGTTGCTTTTTTTTTTTTTTTTACCTCACCCCGCACTCCTATCGTGCTAATATCACTTCCCACACCCCCCTGCTTAATCCACTACCTCCCTGTGTGGAGTATACCCCTGCTAATAAATCTGTTAACTCTTGTTCTGCCTCCTGTCCATCACTGCATCCCACAACCTGCTCACATTTGTACAAGTCTATCATTGTTAGTATGTTTATTGTAAGTTATATCTATATTTTGTATGTAACCCTTTCTCGTGTACAGCACCATGGGATCAATGGTGCTATATAAATAATGATAATAATAATAATATATGTAAGAATTGTAGAGGTAGGCATCATACACATCCTGTAAAAATGATGAAGGAGGGCATCAAACTCACCTTGGAAAATTTGAGAGTTATGGTCGCATATTGACCCTCTAAAAATTATGAGCAAGGGCCACATGACATCCCTCTAAAAATTATGAGCGAGGGCCACATGATAACCTTCTAAAATTTATAAGCGAGGGCTGCATGATGACCCTCTAAAAATTATAAGTAAAGGCCGCCTGATAACCCTCTAAAATTATGAGCGAGCGCCACATGACGACACTGTTGATATGGCGGAGGTGGACAAGAAAAAGAAGAAACCATGAAATAGAAACCCTTTTTAGGTGGGACGGGGTGCATAGGAATACACCAGAAAAAATGGAACATTTGAATTGGCTTTATGTTCCACTGCTGTCATCCGACTAAGAAGTCTGGGCCCAAGGCCTCGGCCTCTGCATGCACCATCAGCATCACATTCACTTCCTCGTCCCTTACTGTACCACCTTGCACATTTTAAATTAGTTATATAATATATGCCTGCAAATTTTAAGGTATTAATAGGGAAAATATTAGCCCTGAAAAGGCAGGCAATATTCAGATATTCATTGACTGTTAAACAGTCTCGAAACATGCGGGGCAGGGACTCAAGCATGGCGTTAAAGCACCTGCGATACTCGATCAAGCAACAAGCATACCTGAGCACCCTGATGCTCAATTGAGTATCTAGCAGTGGCGAGCACATCATGTGACAACACCGTGTTTATACTTAATTATGCCAGACGTATTATTCAGTAGGCCCAGGGACAGAAGCTATTGTTAATAGGAGCCTGAATGTTGACTCTTGTTATAGGTTGAATTGATGTTTGTTGATTTGTTGAATGCTGGCTGACTACCTATTGTAAAAGTCTCTGCAGCTTATTGTTCTATCCTTGAAGGACATAGGCGCAGGTTAATTGAACAATAGATGTTTGTTAATTTGTTGAATACCTGCTGACTACTTAGTGTATAGGTCCCTGCAGCCTGTTGGTCGGCAAACATTGAAGGACAAAATATGCAAGTTAAATGAAAATTTGAACAATGAGGGATTATCTCCAATCTCTTCACTCCAAACCAGTGGATAATCCCCTGAAGGACAGCTGTGGGTATAAAAGAGACCTTTCCCTTTCTACAGAGAGACTCCAGAGTACAGCAGCTAAGACACCATGGCTCTAACTGGAGGAATACAAATATGATCCACTGCTCATCATTGAACCTATGGAGACATTTGGAGAACTCAGACTGGGACAATTAAGTTCACATTAGTGTTCGGGGGCTTTGCAGAGGGCTGCGTAAATCCTCCGTTAAGCTCCGCCTACTTCCACATACTTCTGCATGTGTCCTGCGTACCTATCTTTAACCCCTTAATCCCATATGACATACTATCCCGTCAAGGTGACCTGGGACTTAATTCCCAGGGATGGGATAGTACATCATAGCGATCGGCCACGCTCACGGAGGGAGCGCGGTCGATCGCGGCCGGGTGTCAGCTGACTATCGCAGCTGACATCTGGCACTATGTGCCAGGAGCGGTCACGGACCGCCCCCGGCACATTAACCCTCGGTACAAGGCAATGTGCTCATCTTGTACCGAGCGTCTCCTCCCTGCAGGCCCGGATCCAAAATGGCCGCGGGGCTGCATCCGGGTCCTGTAGGGAGGTGGCTTACCAAGTGCCTGCTCAGAGCAAGCGCTGGTAAGGCTAGGTTCACATTGCGTTAGTGGGTATCCGCTAACGGAATCCGTTACATAGCGGCACTAACGCAATGTAACGGGTCCGTTAGCGCACCCATTGACAGCAATGTATGTAACGCATCCCTAACGCATGCCATTTTTGGCATGCGTTAGCGATGTGCCATTATTTTGTGACGGACCTCGAACGCTGTCTGCAGCGTTTTTGGGTCCGCTCTCGCTAGCGCAGATCGGGCATCTGCGCTAGCGCGATCGCTAAACGCAATCCCTTTTTGGACATTGTGTTAACGCAGTCCATTAGCGTATGCGCTAAACGGACTGCACTAATGCAATGTGAACCTAGCCTAAGCCAGGAGCAGTGCACGTCAGATCGCTGATCTGACATAGTGCATTGCAAAGTGTCAGATCAGTGATGTGTCACTATATAGTGATGCCCCCCCCCCCGGGGCAATGTTATAAAGTTAAAAAAAATATATATATTTAGATTTGTTAAAAAAAAAAAAAAATTCCTAAATAAAGAAAAAATATATATATATTGTTCCCATAAATAAATTCCTTTATCTAAATAAAAAAAAACAATAAAAGTACACTGCAGAACAGTATAAACACCCCTCAAAAAAAAGAAATTCATGAATAGCTGGTTTTTGGTCATACTGCCTCACAAAAATCGGAATAAAAAGCGATCAAAAAATGTCACATGCCCGAAAATGTTACCATTAAAAACATCAACTCATCCCGCAAAAAACAAGACCTCACATGACTCTGTGGACCAAAATTTGGAAAAATTATAGCTCTCAAAATGTGGTAACGCAAAAAAACATTTTTTGCTGTAAAAAGCATCTTTTAGTGTGTGACGGCTGCCAATCATAAAAATCCGCTAAAAAAGCCGCTATAAAAGTAAATCAAACCCCCCTTCATTGACCCCTTATTTAGGGAAAAATAAAAAAAATTAAAAAAAATGTATTTATTTCCATTTTCCCATTATGGTTAGGGCTAGGGCTTGTGTTTTGGATCGTTGTCATTTTGGAACATCCAAGTACGTCCTATGCGTAGCTTCCGGGCTGATTAGTGCAAATTTGCCTCCAGTATTTGCTGATAATGCGCTGCATTAATCTTTCCTTCAACTTTGACCAAGTTTCCTGTGCCTTTGTAGCTCTCACATCCCCTAAACATCAGCGAGCCACCTCCATGCTTTATAGTAGGAATGATGTCTCTTTCATCATAGACCTTGTTGACCACTCTTCAAATGTAACTTTTAAGGTTGTGGCCAAAAAGTTAAATTTTGGTCTCCTCACTCCAAATTACCTTGCTCCAGAAGTTTTGAGGCTTGTCTCTGTGCTGTTTTGTGTATTCTAGGTGAGATACTTTGTGGCATTTGAGCAGTAATGGATTTCTTCTGGAGACTCAACCATGCAGCCCATAAGTGCCTCCTTATTGTGCATCTTGAAACAGCCACACCGCTAGTTTTCAGAGAGTCCTGTATTTCAGCTGATGTTATTGGTGGGTTTTTCTTTGCATCCTGAACAATTTTCCTGGCAGTTGTGGACGACATTTTTGTTGGTCTACCTGACCGTGATTTTGTTTTTGCAGAGCCCTTGATTTTCCATTTGTTAATCACAGTTTGAATGCTGCTGACTCGCATTATCATTTCCTTTGATATCTTTTTATATCCCTTTCCTGTTTTATACAGTTCAACTACCTTTTCTCGTAGATCCATTGACAATTCTTTTGCTTTCCCCATGATTCACAATCCAGAGATGTCAGTGGCTGGATGAAAGATGCAAGAGTCTGTCTGGATCCCAGAAACTCACTCAGCTTTTATGTGCAAACACTGATTACAAGCAAACAGGTCACAGGTGAGGATGTTACCTTTAGTAGCCATTCAAACCCATTTGTTTTAATTTCTGTGCATGTTATCAGGCCAAAATCACCAGGATATGTGAACTTTTGATCAGGGTCATTTGGATGTTTTGGGTTGTCATTATGATTTAAAAAGAGAAAAACAGTAGACTGACAATAAATTATCTATCTACTATCTATCTATCTCTTTGCAGGGAGGAAGTAAAAGTTTGGAGCAATTTAAGTCGTTTTCTTGAAGATAAAAGGAATGTATTATTCACAGATGAATGAAGCTAAGAATAAACCTAGAACCTAGAACAGTACTTTTTCTTTTAGAATTTAAGCTAAAATTTACCCACTGAAATAAGTTTTACATAAGATCATTGGGGAATGATATAATCTTCAGTGTTGTGATGCCTTTGGATGGATGTGCAGAAACTGATATGTATGATTATTATTGATGGGCTCAGGCCAGATTTGCATATATGGCTGCAGCATGACCTGATTCTCCTTGTGCAGGCGGCTGTATATACCTCTGAAAAGCAAAAAAATATAAAAGACAACATAGACAACGCAAATCAGATAAATAGTAAAAGAAAATGTGAAAAATGTTTCAGCAGATAAAGGTCGGGCATTTGTCTACCTCTCTGCATAGAACATTTGTTATGTAACATTGGCAGGAGCGATCTATCAAGGGCAGAGGGGTTAATCTGTGGAGAAACTCTACGCCATTGATTCCTCATCCGGACAAAACAGCAAATCTATGTCCCGTGTCCCTCACAATCTCCGAAGTCATATGCAGTCAGCAGAAGGCAATTTCAGGAACGCATGTGATATGTAAATGATGAGCTGTGAGAGCGAGTCACTCAGAGTCTCCATGATGAATGGCATCGGGGTCCGAGCCATCAATAACGTTCACTGTGAATATTGTCCTCAAGAAATGCCATTGAAGCGAACAACAAGAAAACGGAAAAGATCCAGAATAAGATTTTACAAAAATGTAGTCACCGACCGCTTTGTGCCAAACTTAGAGCTAAAAAATAATATAAAATTAATAACACTGGAAAAAATATATATATATTATTTTTTTTAATCTACTGTGTTTATTTTTTAAAGTAGAGGTAATAGTTAAAAAATTGTAATTTCCCACGCACCTGCCATTGTAGGTGCCATATGATTTCCAAATAATTTTTCCATTCTCGAAGAAAATAGCACCATACACCATTAGTTAATACTGGTAGTTTTTTTTGCATCTAGGGTTGCTGTCCACGCGTATGGACCGTAGACAGTTGAGCAGTTTGATATGCCCTAACACTTGCCCTGCCTCTGCACCGCTATAGCTTCATGCCTATGACATTGATAAAACGGTAGAGAAGAACATGACCGCTACTTTTGCCCTGTTGCAGTGCAGTCCAGGCCCCAACAAACTCTACTTTGTGGTGCAATGATTAAGTTCTAGCACAGGGACATGTGACCTGCCCAAACAAATCACTAATTGAGACAGGTCAACACTGCGGTCAGTGATTGGCTGGATATTTATTTCTCATGTGGAAGAACCAGGTTGTAAGACCAGCGGAGGAACCCAGGAAGCACCGAAATGGGAGCTGCAGATGATCAGTAGGGTGAGTATGACTTAATAGGGTGTTCTAGGCTCAATATGAAGAATTCCCCTCTATTTCCACCACGAGTGGGCAGTCATTTGACCACAAGTATATAATTAACATCTAGTTGGCATGCGATCGCAAACATATTAATTGCACATTTGTAGCCACGTAAGCGCCCAATAGCACTGGAAATATAGGTGAATCTGGCAAAATTGACAAATTTTTCACGAGCCTGTAAAAGTCCTTTATTACTTTTTTCCATTGTCGAATTTTATCAAACTTAGTCGAATTTCGTCACTCGTAAACAACCTTTAATTGTTGACTGCCGCCCTTGAAATAGGAGTTTAGTACCTAAAGAAAGAGCCCTATAAAAGGGGCAAAAATAGTGCCCTACTGGTGCATGAGATCTGGTATTGCTCCATTCAAAAAAAAAATCTAGGCTGCAGTGCCATATTTAATCTGTGGACAAAAGTGGCACTATTTTTGGAAGACAGCAGCCGTACGTTCCTGATTTTGCCAAAAAAGACAACAACAAAAAAAAATCTACCAGAAACTCTTCTCCAAGAACGTAACCTAACCTCAAGAAGGCTCTAATTGGTTCTGACGCTCAATGGACCTCCAAGAGCAACTCCAAGTATGAGAATTTATAGAAACCTTAAATACTCTGTCTTACACACTAATGATGCCATTGTGACGGTGCACGGATCACTAAGCTTTGTCCATTCTGCTCAGTGAGGTTTCATGGGTCAGAGAAGTGTCTCTCCGATGGCTACATAAATATTGTGTGTATTATCCCTCAGTCAGGAACAACCAGGCGTGCGCTAAGATTATGTGACATGTGAATTCTCCAGAAGAGCAGGATAGGGGTGCGTATGTTTTGGATTGTCGTAAAGAATATGATCTTCACAAATGACAATAATCCTGAAAGGTATTTTGGTCCCAAAAGTTCTAATGAAATCCATGATGCACAATTTCTCCCAAAACAAAACTTTTACAGACTTATTTAGGTTCAGGAAAGGTTATGTGATGTCAACTCAGAAGACATGAAATACAAATATCATCATGGACAAAATTAAACCAAGCAAGAAAATATAAACCAATATCACTAAGATAATATAGTCTCCGGTGTACAAAAATACAGTACTATACTACTGTCCCTATGTACAAGAATATAACTACTATAATACTGCTCCCTATGTAAAAGAATATAACTACTATAATACTGCCCCCTATGTACAAGAATATAACTTCTATAATACTGCTCCTATGTACAAGAATATAACTATTATAATACTGCCCCTATGTACAAGAATATAACTACTATAATACTGCTCCTATGTACAATAATATAACTACTATAATACTGCCCCTATGTACAAGAATATAACTACTATAATACTGCTCCTATGTACAAGAATATAACTACTATAATACTGTCCCTATGTACAAGAATATAACTACTATAATACTGCTCCCTATGTAAAAGAATATAACTACTATAATACTGCCCCCTATGTACAAGAATATAACTTCTATAATACTGCTCCTATGTACAAGAATATAACTATTATAATACTGCCCCTATGTACAAGAATATAACTACTATAATACTGCCCCTATGTACAAGAATATAACTACTATAATACTGCTCCTATGTACAAGAATATAACTACTATAATACTGTCCCTATGTACAAGAATATAACTACTATAATACTGCCCCTATATACAAGAATATAACTACTATAATACTGCTCCTATGTACAAGAATATAACTACTATAATACTGCCCCTATATACAAGAATATAACTACTATAATACTGCTCCTATGTACAAGAATATAACTACTATAATACTGTCCCTATGTACAAGAATATAACTACTATAATACTGCTCCTATGTACAAGAATATAACTACTATAATACTGCCCCTATATACAAGAATATAACTACTATAATACTGCTCCTATGTACAAGAATATAACTACTATAATACTGCCCCTATATACAAGAATATAACTACTATAATACTGCTCCCATGTACAAGAATATAACTACTATAATACTGCTTCTATGTACATGAATATAACTACTATAATACTGCGCCTATGTACATGAATATAACTACTATAATACTGCCCCCTATGTACATGAATATAACTACTATAATACTGCTCCTATGTACAAGAATATAACTACTATAATACTGCTCCTATGTACAAGAATATAACTGCTATAATACCGCTCCTATGTACAAGAATATAACTACTATAATACTGCCCCTATGTACAAGAATATAACTACTATAATACTGCTCCTATGTACAATATTATAACTACTGTAATACTGCCCCTATGTACAAGAATATAACTACTATAATACTGCTCCCTATGTACAAGAATATAACTACTATAATACTGTCCCTATGTACAAGAATATAACTACTATAATACTGCTCCCTATATACAAGAATATAACTACTATAATACTGCCCCTATGTACAGGAATATAACTACTATAATACTGTCCCTATGTACAAGAATATTACTACTATAATACTGCCCCTATGTACAAGAATATAACTACTATAATACTGTCCCTATGTACAAGAATATAACTACTATAATACTGCTCCTATGTACATGAATATAACTACTATAATACTGCTCCTATGTACAAGAATATAACTACTATAATACTGCTCCCTATGTACAAGAATATAACTACTATAATACTGTCCCTATGTACAAGAATATAACTACTATAATACTGCTCCCTATATACAAGAATATAACTACTATAATACTGCCCCTATGTACAAGAATATAACTACTATAATACTGCCCCTATGTACAAGAATATAACTACTATAATACTGCTCCTATGTACAAGAATATAACTACTATAATACTGCCCCCTATATACAAGAATATAACTACTATAATACTGCCCCTATGTACAAGAATATAACTACTATAATACTGCCCCTATGTACAAGAATATAACTACTATAATACTGCTCCTATGTACAAGAATATAACTACTATAATACTGCTCCTATGTACAAGAATATAACTACTATAATACTTCCCCTTTGTACAAGAATATAACTACTATAATACTGCCCCCCCCCTATGTACAAGAATATAACTACTATAATACTGCCCCTATGTACAAGAATATAACTACTATAATTCTGCTCCTATGTACAATATTATAACTACTGTAATACTGTCCCTATGTACAAGAATATAACTACTATAATACTGCACCTATGTACAAGACTATAACTACTATAATACTGCTCCTATGTACAAGAATATAACTACTATAATACTGCCCCTATGTACAAGAATATAACTACTATAATACTGCCCCTATGTACAAGAATATAACTACTATAATACTGCACCTATGTACAAGACTATAACTACTATAATACTGCTCCTATGTACAAGAATATAACTACTATAATACTGTCCCTATGTACAAGAATATAACTACTATAATACTGCTCCTATGTACTTGAATATAACTACTATAATACTGCTCCTATGTACAAGAATATAACTACTATAATACTGCCCCTATGTACAAGAATATAACTACTATAATACTGCACCTATGTACAAGACTATAACTACTATAATACTGCTCCTATGTACAAGAATATAACTACTATAATACTGTCCCTATGTACAAGAATATAACTACTATAATACTGCTCCTATACACAAGAATATAACTACTATAATACTGCCCCCTATGTACAAGAATATAACTACTATAATACTGTCCCTATGTACAAGAATATAACTACTATAATACTGCTCCTATACACAAGAATATAACTACTATAATACTGCTCCTATGTACTTGAATATAACCACTAGATTTCTCTTTTCTGTGTCGTTTTTGATTCCATACCTGAGTTATAAATAGAGATACGATAGTCGTGTGTCTACAAATCTAATGTGTATTTATTGCGGTGGAATTTTACTTTTCATGTGTAATGATAGTTTTAGGTGTGTGGTTGGGAGAATTGAAGGCTTGGGATATAATTAGATGGAGAGGACGGCTTCAAAGCTCTTGGTCTCTGGTATTAAACATGTTTCTTTGTATATTGGATGTTATTATGTACTTAAATCAGAAATCAGAGAATTCATAGTCATGTAAAATCTAATGTGTTGTGAAGATCAAACTACACACATAGTTTGTTTCTTAAAGGGATTGTCAAGTTCTAATAAGTTTTTATTAGTGGTTAAAATCATAGAAAAATAAATAAATAGAAATATTACAAATAAAAAAGCTAGCAATAATTAACAATAAAGTAATAAATAAATTAAAACAGTAACTTTACCAAAGCAAAAATGTACAGATTTTATTAATGAACATAATGTCAAACCTCCTTTCCCCTACTTTAATATAGAGCTCGAGTTCTTTTCATTTCCTTCCCAGAATTTTTGGGATTATTTTCCAATCATTGTGTTGCTAGAACTTTTCAGTTTTTCCACATGAATGTGACCAAAATGGCCCCAAACATAATTGAATTAATTATATATATGCTGTATTTTTTAAAAATACTTACATATATTTTCGGAGGAGGGGGGCGGATTTTGGTGGGGAGGGGATTATTAGAAAAAGAAGTGATTTCCCATCCTTATATATTTTTTTAGATGGTAAATGTTATTTGGTAAACCATAACGGAATGAATCGAGCGTTACTAATATTCAGAGGATCAGTGTGATTGTAGTGATATCAACTGTAAATTATTGTAACAATTCCCTATTTTCCATTATTAACATCATAAAAAAAAATTAAAATTGTGCTGCCATATTCTGAGAACTATGACGCTTGTAATTTTACATTGAAAGAGCTGCATGGAATTGTTTTTGCAGAACACTGGTGATTTTAATTGTTTTTTTTACAGGATTTTTTTCATCACATTTTTTTAATTTAGAAAGAAGCGAATCCAGAGTTATAGCCTGAACATAACATGATGCACATAGCAGCCGCTCACATGGCCATCACCATCACAGTACAATGATAACAGAGACCAGGTCGGGATAATTCTCCAGAATGGCTTCATGCAAATTATATAAAATTTAAACACAAATTTTCCCAAAGAGGATATCAAGAAAAATTATAATAGGAAAACTCTAAATATCAATATCACACAACAAACCCTAAATTGGGATATAGAAGGCCACAAAAGGGTCAAGAGTATATTTTACCAAGATAACATTAATACAAAAAATTGCACAAAACAACATCTTATCAGAGTAGCACTACCAAAGCAGATACCATGGGAATTTTAGTAAGCCATAATTGCAATATCGTTTATGACAAAAAATAATATACATACAAAAGGATACAAATATTATGCCCCATAACCAATACAAAGTGCACTAAATACAATGAAGGAGCACTAGTCGCATTCCTACTAGTCCCATAAGGCTACTTTCACACTGATCCGTCGGTACGGGCCCATCGCAATGCGTCGGGCAGACGTACCGATTGACGCTGTGAAATACTGCAAGACGTGGGCAGCGGATGCAGTCTTACGACGCATCCGCTGCCCATTCTGCAGTCCAGGCAGGCAGTAATGTTACCTTGGTAAAATACACTCTTGTATACCCTTTTGTGGCCTTCTATATCCCAATCAGGGTTTGTTGTGTGATATATCATATCATATTCTCTACTGTATTGTACCCAAATACAGTGTCGGACTGGGGTGCCAAGGGCCCACTAGTAACATTGACGTTAGCGGCCCACTTTTCACCTGCGTACACATATTGCATGACCCCCATTCACAAATTTACCTCTATCTCTACATAATAATAAACTGAGCAGTTTGGTTAATGAATGATGAGATGCTGCTTTTTTCTGTACGGAGTAAATCATGTGAATTATGCCAAGTACTACCCATATATTGTGGTTAGGGGCCCGGTTCTGTACAGGGGCCCCCCGGGGGATTCCCCTGTTCCCCTATGGGCCAGTCCGAGCCTGCCCAAATAGAATGCATCTCCATTAACACTATACATCAAATACAAAATGTGTTCGGTACTAATTGTGTATTATACCCCAGAGCTGCACTCACTATTCTGCTGCTGTAGTCACTGTGTACATACATTACATTACTCATCCTGAGTTACATCCTGTATTATACCCCAGAACTGCACTCACTATTCTGCTGGTGCAGTCACTGTGTACATACATTACATTACTGATCCTGAGTTACATCCTGTATTATAATCCAGAGCTGCACTCACTATTATGCTGGTGCAGTCACTGTGTACATACATTACATTACTGATCCTGAGTTACATCCTGTATTATACTCCAGAGCTGCACTCACTATTCTGCTGGTGCAGTCACTGTGTACATACATTACATTACTGATCCTGAGTTACATCCTGTATTATACCCCAGAGCTGCACTCACTATTCTGCTGGTGCAGTCACTGTGTACATACATTACATTACTGATCCTGAGTTACATCCTATATTATACCCCAGAGCTGCACTCACTATTCTGCTGGTGCAGTCACTGTATACATACATTACATTACTCATCCTGAGTTACATCCTGTATTATACCCCAGAGCTGCACTCACTATTCTGCTGGTGCAGTCACTGTGTACATACATTACATTACTGATCCTGAGTTACATCCTGTATTATAATCCAGAGCTGCACTCACTATTATGCTGGTGCAGTCACTGTGTACATACATTACATTACTGATCCTGAGTTACATCCTGTATTATACCCCAGAGCTGCACTCACTATTCTGCTGGTGCAGTCACTGTGTACATACATTACATTACTGATCCTGAGTTACATCCTATATTATACTCCAGAGCTGCACTCACTATTCTGCTGGTGCAGTTACTGTGTACATACATTACTGATCCTGAGTTACCTCCTGTATTATACCCCAGAGCTGCACTCACTATTCTGCTGGTGCAGTCACTGTGTACATACATTACATTACTGATCCTGAGTTACATCCTGTATTATACTCCAGAGCTGCACTCACTATTCTGCTGGTGCAGTCACTGTGTACATACATTACATTACTGATCCTGAGTTACATCCTGTATTATACTCCAGAGCTGCACTCACTATTCTGCTGATGCAGTCACTGTGTACATACATTACATTACTGATCCTGAGTTACATCGTGTATTATACCCAAGAGCTTCATTCACTGTTCTGCTGGTGCAGTCACTGTGTACATACATTACATTACTGATCCTGAGTTACATCCTGTATTATACCCCAGAGCTGCACTCACTATTCTGCTGGTGCAGTCACTGTGTACATACATTACATTACTGATCCTGAGTTACATCCTGTATTATACCCCAGAGCTGCACTCACTATTCTGCTGGTGCAGTCACTGTGTAAATACATTACATTACTGATCCTGAGTTACATCCTGTATTATACCCCAGAGCTGCACTCACTATTCTGCTGGTGCAGTCACTGTGTAAATACATTACATTACTGATCCTGAGTTACCTCCTGTATTATACCCCAGAGCTGCACTCACTATTCTGCTGGTGCAGTCACTGTGTACATACATTACATTACTGATCCTGAGTTACATCCTGTATTATACTCCAGAGCTGCACTCACTATTCTGCTGGTGCAGTCACTGTGTACATACATTACATTACTGATCCTGAGTTACATCCTGTACTATACCCCAGAGCTGCACTCACTATTCTGCTGGTGCAGTCACTGTGTACATACATTACATTACTGATCCTGAGTTACATCCTGTATCTCTTTTATTATAAAAGTACAAAACAAAACTTACAGGCAAAGCTTACAGACAAACTCAATAACAAAACAAATTATTCACAATCCCCAAAAGTCCAATGTCCAGCAGATTTATACAAACAAAATGTTCCTCCATTTCATTAATACCCCCCAGCAAGGGAAGAGACCTCAACCTACAGGTCCTTCTCAAAAAATTAGCATATAGTGTTAAATTTCATTATTTACCATAATGTAATGATTACAATTAAACTTTCATATATTATAGATTCATTATCCACCAACTGAAATTTGTCAGGTCTTTTATTGTTTTAATACTGATGATTTTGGCCTACAACTCCTGATAACCCAAAAAACCTGTCTCAATAAATTAGCATATCAAGAAAAGGTTCTCTAAACGACCTATTACCCTAATCTTCTGAATCAACTAATTAACTCTAAACACATGCAAAAGATACCTGAGGCTTTTAAAAACTCCCTGCCTGGTTCATTACTCAAAACCCCCATCATGGGTAAGACTAGCGACCTGACAGATGTCCAGAAGGCCATCATTGACACCCTCAAGCAAGAGGGTAAGACCCAGAAAGAAATTTCTCAACAAATAGGCTGTTCCCAGAGTGCTGTATCAAGGCACCTCAATGGTAAGTCTGTTGGAAGGAAACAATGTGGCAGAAAACGCTGTACAACGAGAAGAGGTGACCGGACCCTGAGGAAGATTGTGGAGAAGGACCGATTCCAGACCTTGGGGAACCTGAGGAAGCAGTGGACTGAGTCTGGTGTGGAAACATCCAGAGCCACCGTGCACAGGCGTGTGCAGGAAATGGGCTACAGGTGCCGCATTCCCCAGGTAAAGCCACTTTTGAACCATAAACAGCGGCAGAAGCGCCTGACCTGGGCTACAGAGAAGCAGCACTGGACTGTTGCTAAGTGGTCCCAAGTACTTTTTTCTGATGAAAGCAAATTTTGCATGTCATTCGGAAATCAAGGTGCCAGAGTCTGGAGGAAGACTGGGGAGAAGGAAATGCCAAAATGCCTGAAGTCCAGTGTCAAGTACCCACAGTCAGTGATGGTGTGGGGTGCCATGTCAGCTGCTGGTGTTGGTCCACTGTGTTTCATCAAGGGCAGGGTCAATGCACCTAGCTATCAGGAGATTTTGGAGCACTTCATGCTTCCATCGGCTGAAATGCTTTATGGAGATGAAGATTTCATTTTTCAGCACGACCTGGCACCTGCTCACAGTGCCAAAACCACTGGTAAATGGTTTACTGACCATGGTATTACTGTGCTCAATTGGCCTGCCAACTCTCCTGACCTGAACCCCATAGAGAATCTGTGGGATATTGTGAAGAGAAAGTTGAGAGACGCAAGACCCAACACTCTGGATGAGCTTAAGGCCGCTATTGAAGCATCCTGGGCCTCCATAACATCTCAGCAGTGTCACAGGCTGATTGCCTCCATGCCACGCCGCATTGAAGCAGTCATTTCTGCCAAAGGATTCCCGACCAAGTATTGAGTGCATAACTGAACATTATTATTTGATGGTTTTTTTGTTTGTTATTAAAAAACACTTTTATTTGATTGGACGGGTGAAATATGCTATTTTATTGAGACAGGTTTTTTGGGTTATCAGGAGTTGTAGGCCAAAATCATCAGTATTAAAACAATAAAAGACCTGACAAATTTCAGTTGGTGGATAATGAATCTATAATATATGAAAGTTTAATTGTAATCATTACATTATGGTAAATAATGAAATTTAACACTATATGCTAATTTTTTGAGAAGGACCTGTATATCCTTTTTTTTTCCCTTCCTTTGTTCCTTTTCCCCTCATACACACATACCCATGCATTTATCCCTAGAAAAATAAATAAAAGTCGGCCATCTGCCCTAAACAAAGTAAATAGGCCTCCTGGCCGAAACTTAATCATATATTTTTATATATATTTTTATTTTATATATTTTTTTTATTTTTTTTTATTTTTTCCTCCTAAACTAAACCACCACCATTCCCCAAAGGTCCCACGAAAGTTTGTGGCCTATCACACCAGGTCCCACGAAAGTTTGTGGCCTTTCCTACACAGCAAGGTCCATAAAAGTTTATGGCCTTTTTTTTTTTCTCTTGGCATCCCGCTGGACGTCCATTCTCCAAAACCTATCCCCCCACCCCCCAAGAAACCCCCCACCCTACCTAAACTAAATCCCCCCTAAATGCATCATAGTACACATGTAACATATATATATATATATATATATATATATATATATATATATATATACAACCTTATAATAACATATACCAATACAACATAATAATAACCAGTACACACCATAATCATGACCAAAGAACAGGCCCAAGTTCAATGCTTGCAAGCCCTATACCCGGGTTACCAATTACAAAACAAAAATCTGTAAGTGAGGGTTACAGCCCACCACCAGGAACTGGAGACCATAGAGGCTCTCACCCTAATCTACCGCACATCACCCTGACCCTCACTAACAACACAAAAGAGAAAATCCTGTCCCTATAGCCCTACCAATCTCTCCCTACCTGACCCTACCTGTCCCTCACTGACCCTCACTACCAACCTAATACTAACTACCTGTACCTAAAGACTGTCCCTATCTGTCCCTCCCTGTCCCTACACATCTATCTGACCCTACAAAATAAAGATAAAAAGATAAAAAAGGCTAACTCAACCCTATCACAGGCACACAGAACCTAACTCTCCCTAGGGCACATTAAAGGAGAAACCCCTCCAAAGAAGAGAGGCCCTCCCTGCACCCAGCCTCTCAAACTCCAGCAAGCGCACTTTTGCCAGGTCACCCAGGATGTTCCTAATCACCTCTTCCCTGGGGAGGACTTTCCGCTGAGTAGACACTAGACACCGTGCATTCCACGTGTGGAACCTAGTTACTAAACTAACTAAGAAAACAGTGCCCCGATCTCGGCCACCAAGGGACCTGAATGCCCCATAGGCCCACTCCGCATAGGAAAGACCTGCCAGCCTGGGCCAGCCAATGGAAGCACCCACCCTGCTGTAGGCCTCTGTATTAAAGGGACACCAAAGCAGGAAATGCTCCATGCTTTCAAGCATACCGCCACACTCCTCGCGGGGACAATCCCGGTCATCAGAGCATCTGCACTTCAGGTTGTCCCTCACATACAGCTTCCCATGGAAGCAGCGCCAAGCCAAGTCCCAAAACTTCAAGGGGATCCGCTTAGAGTTTAATAACCCGAGCCCCACCTCCAGATCCCGGCTTGGGCAATCCCTGAGCGCCAGGGGCTTCTGAAAGTGGGTCAACAGGACCCTATTGTCAAGAAACTTTCTCAACATGGTCCTGATCTCCCACACTCCCAGACCCCACCGACGGATCACCTTCAGAACTGGGGTAGCATAAGCCGGAAGATGCCCATGAGGTGTACGAAGGTCCTTTACCTGCCCTCCTGCCTCCCATTCCTGGAAGAAAGGCCGAAACCACCCCCTACAGGAGAATACCCACAAAAGAGCCCTCTCTAACCAGAGGTTGGCGATGTTTGCCTTAAGAAAGGTGTTTACTAGAAACACCACTGGGTTGACCATACCCAACCCTCCTAGTCTCCTCGTGCGGTACGTGACCTCCCTCTTGATTAGGTTCAGCCTATTTCCCCATAATAATTGGAAAAACAGGCTGTAGACCCGTGTCCAAAGAGGCCCTGGCAAGATGCAGACGCTGCCCAAATATATTAGCAAAGGAAGCAAATAGCCCTTGGCAAGACTAACCCTTTCCCTTAGGGTCAAAGACCAACCCTTCCACTGATCCACCTTCTGGGTGGCAATCTTAAGTCTGTCCTCCCAGTTTTGCTGGGGATAGTCCCCCGGGCCGAAACTGATGCCTAATATTTTTGCTGTGGCCTGAGGCCCTGGAAGAGTGTCCGGGAGATCAAAACTTGGATCTCCCCCTCCCAGCCAGAGACTCTCACACTTGTCCCGGTTGATCATGGACCCGGATGCCACCGAGTAGCGTTCAACCTCAGACATCACCCAATCTGCCTCCTCTCTTGAGGATACAAAAAGGGAAACATCGTCAGCATACGCCACTACCCTCAAGGCGGCCTCTGGCTCCGCCTGGTCCATCCTGACTCCCACCAACGGTCCACGCTCCACCCTCCTTAAAAGGGGGTCGATCGCAAACACGTATAACAGTGGGCTCAGAGGACAGCCCTGGCGGACACCAGACCTCACCTCAAAAGGGTGTCCGACCCAACCGTTCACGAGCGGAAAAGTCTCTGCCCCATGGTATAAAACTCTCAACCAATCAACAAACCTTCCAGGCAGACCATACCTCAGAAGGACGGACCAGAGGTACTCATGGTTAACCCGGTCAAAGGCCTTCGCCTGGTCTAAGGACAGCAAGTACCCCTTCCAGTGACTTGCCCTGCCCTGCTCCACTGCCTCCCGGACACCGAGCACAGCACTAAATGTACTGCGGCCTGGAACAGAGCAGTGCTGGGCCCCCGAAAGGAGCCGGGGCGCAAACTGCACCAACCGATTAAAAAGCACCTTTGCCAGAACCTTTCGGTCCGTATTGAGAAGCGCTATGGGACGCCAATTCTCAATAAGGGACGAGTCTTTACCCTTTGACAGGATAATCAGGGCTGACTTCCTCATTGAACTGGGCAGAATGTCCGAGGAGAGGCACTCATTAAACACCTCAGTCAAGAGGGGGACCAAAGAGTCCCTAAAAGTCTTGTAGAACTCGGATGTTAAGCCATCCGGACCGGGTGACTTTTTGGGCCGGAGCCCATCAATCGCCCGTCTCACTTCCTCTTCCCTGATTGCTTCTGCCAAAACATGAAGAGAGGGGTCATCCCCTGGCTCAGGGATGGTTTCAGTCAGGAAAGCCGACATCTCATCCCGATCAGGATCCCTCCTCCCCAAGAGGTGCAAGTAGAAGGATCTGACCACCTCCAGGATCCCTGATTTGGATCTCTTCAGGGACCCCGTACTGTCAATCAGTCCTCTCACCATCTTACAATTCACTGACAACCTGCAGTTTCTGTAAGGGTCGGGCGAGCGGTACCTCCCGAAATCCCTCTCAAAAACCAAGGATGTGTGCCTATCATACTGGCACCCCTTGAGCAAGGTCTTCACCCTGGAGATTTCCTCTCGGTCCCCTCCAGTCGAGACGAGCTGCTCGAGTTTCCTCCCCAGCTCCCGATACAGGCGGTACCTGTTCAGGCCCCTGAGGCTCGAGAGCTGACGGAAGAACCTTGCGACCCTTCTTTTGAAGATCTCCCACCACTCAGACTTACTGCTACAAAGACCCAAGAGAGGTACCTGGCTCTGAAGAAATTCCTCAAAGGACTGTCTTACTTCCGCCTCTTCCAGAAGGGACAAATTCAGCTTCCATAGGCCTCTCCCCATCCAGGGGGTCTCTGTAACATTCAAAGTAAAGAAAATGAAACAGTGATCAGAGAACTCCACCTCAACAGCGGACACTGCAGAAGAGACGGCTTCCTCCTTTAAAAAAAAACTATCTATCCTAGACCTACTGCTTCCCCTAAAAAAGGTGAAACCCCCATGACCTGGGGTGTGCCGGATGTGGACATCCACCAGGCGAGCTTCGCTTACTATGCTATTCAAGGCTACGCTATCATAAGCCAGCCAGAGACAAGCGGTGGATGCCGTGTCTGGAGGTAATACCTTTCTCTCCCTCACCGGCACTAGACGGCTCACAGGTGCTACGTTCCACCTGGCGTTTTAATATCCACCACGAGCATACCTCACCTAAGTTTCTACCCCATCGGTGCCATATTGAGTTCCATATTGAGTTCCTTTTCTCTCTCACCGGTACTATACGGCTCTCAGGTGCTAAGTTCCATCTGGCGGATTAGTATCCACCACGAGCATACCTCTCCTAAGTTTCTACCTCATCGGTGCCATATTGAGTTCCTCCTTTATATTTTGGCCTAGAGCCCTCATCTCCCCACTCTATCTTGGCCTGGCCCCACGGGCCCACACTGGCACGTGACTGATGAAAGTCCAGATAGGACTGAAACGTTTCGAGTGCTACAAATAAAACGTTGTTCACGTTTACTGAAGTTGAGTGCTAGACTTCTTTTTATGGAAAAGGAATGGGGGCAGCGGCTATATGGGTGACCTAGGTCACCACACAGGTGACATCTAATGTCACCACAGGCCGCGGGGATCACCGCATTTGTGGCAGACCTTCGGTTGCCCCTGGTAAAAGATCTGGATTCTGTCCCTCCCCAGAAATGCTGAGGAGGGGATGTGGGTGACTGTACCTCCTGAAACCTTCAACTTTACCATGAAGGTCCAGCCCCCTGACCAAATGCCAAACTCATCCCTATTTTTTTTAGGGACCTCGGTGACTTCCCCATAACGGGAAAGCCACGTCATTATGTCGACCCCAGAGAGGGACTCGTTACTTGTCAGAACGGTCACCCTCTTTACATTATTTTGGCGAGACACCGCCTGCACAGCAAAGTCTCGCCAGCCGGGCTCCCCCTTTGCCAGTTCGAAATTCGACCAGAAAAGCTCCAAGCCCTCCGGCCGAACAAAACTGACATCGAAGAAGGAGGTGCCAAACGGATGAATCAGGGCAAAGATGTCCGTCGCCCTGAAGTCCATCTTCAGAAGGAGCTCCACAACCCTCGCCCTTGGCGTGCACGCTTCACTGCCCCTCCACCGAAGACGGACCACATTCTGCCTGGCCACCCCCGTGCCCGGCTGTCGGGAGGGACCAAACCATTTCCCCTTCCCTTTTATCTTGGAAGGCAGCCTGGCCGTGTCTATCCAGCCAAAAGGCCAAGTCCACCACTCTTCCCTCTACTTCGATCGTCCGTTCTCCCTTTTTGAGGGCCTCCAGGAAACGGCGCCGCAAGACGCTATCCCTGAGGTCCAGAGGCGAGGAAACCCCCTGACTAGACCCCGAGGCTCCAGCCACCACCCCTGAATAACTCAGAGAACCTGTGGCTGGGGGGGCAGATGGACCGGCCCCCTCCCCCCTTCTCCCACTACCATCAGACACCGTACTCACACTTGCCACCCTATTCACACTTGCCACCTTAGACGCACTGCCACTCGCATCCTCAACCATAGACACTTCCATACCCGCACCCTCCTCATCCACTCCATCAGTCACCCCACTCTCACTCACATGCACACTGGGGTCAATATTATTTTGCCTCACCTTTTGGGTACTTCCAGGTTTTGTTTCCCCTCTGCTACCGCCACCTACTGGTGGCATCTTCCCTGCTGGGGGGTTTGGCACACACAGCGCTTGTGTCCCTTTAAGAGTCCTGCTGCCATAGGACTTAAGCAGCACAGCCTAACTTTGCACCACAGCAGGCGCAAAGCCTCCTCCCTCACTGGCAGGTAGGAAGCCAGGTGCAGACCCGCCTCCAGCTCCATCCTGCCTTGTCACCGGAGCCCCCACCGCAGGTAAGCCCCCAGACTCAGGGGACCCCGCCAGGCAGGCGCCCTTGCTGCTGTCTGCTGCAGCTGCAGTCCCTGCTCCATTGCAGACTGCAGCTAAGTTCATTTTTTTTTCTTTTGCTTGGGAAGCCACGCCCCCAGCCTCCAGCTGCACAGCACAGCTATCCAAAGCTGCTCCTACATGGGCAGCAGGTGCTGAGGAGGCCACGCCCCCTGAGACCGGCCACAGCGGGACCCCCAGAGCCGAACCAGAGCTGGATCCACCCCCAGGAATCCCCCCGGCGGTACCAGTCCCCTGGGGCACAGCGCCCCCCACCACCACACCCTGGGCCACAAACAGCCTGGCCACAGCAACTCCAGCAGCCGGCCCCAGGCTAGGCCACTCCCCCTCAGCATCCACCAGCGGCAGTGCCCCCAATGCAGGAGACCCCTACTTCACCGCAGACCCTGCCAGGGGAGCCCCCACCATTTTCTTTTTATGAGACGGTTCTGCCGGAGCCGCAGGCCCCTCCCCCTTTACTTTACTTGGTGCCTGGGTCCCCAGAAGCGATCCAGTTTTAGCGGATCCATAAGTGGGGGACCCGGACACCCCAGCGCTCACCGCTGGAGATGCGGTCACGGCTCTCACTCTCTTGCCCACCGCTGGGCCACCTTCCACACCATGCTCCATATCAGACACATCACTACCCCCTCCGTTACCACAAACAGAGGCAGCGCCCTGCGTGTCATGGCCTGTAATCTCCCCACTCCCTCGCTGCGGACCCACAACAGAGCCCGAGCCGGGGTGGGTAGCGGGTGCCGCACAGCGGGATCGGGGGGCCCCAGAGAGGGGGACATACACATATTTCTCCACAGTAGATGTTTTCTTCTTCTTACTTTTCTTTGCCTTTCTCTTCATCCCCCTCCTGGTTGCCTCGTCCTCACAGATCTCATCCCCGACCTCAGCTGGTTAAAACGGACCGGGGACTCGATCTGCCGGATCTGCTGCATGACGAGGCAGCCCCCCTCGCTGCTACTACCACCATCCTCATCCTCCCCCTCGCTCCCGCTGTCCCCTGAAGGGCCAGAATCTGACGGGAGAGCCACCTGCTCGGGGGCTATCCCGCTATGCGACGCCTGGAGATCTCTTACCAGGCCACCAGGCGGTGGGTAGGGCGTGACCTCCTCCTCGCATTCCTCTTCCTCATCATCCTCCTCCACCACCTGGCCGGAGCTCCGTGACCCCTCCGGAGCCCCACCGGTCATGGCTCTGAACCTGTCGTCATTTTCCAACTTTTCACGGAAGGGCCCGCTGCCATCCAGGATCTCACACCTCCGGTTTTCCAGGTCTTGTATGGATTTTTTTATCTTCTTGACGGCGGCGGATAGCTCAGCCTTCTTATTGCCGGAGGCCCTGTCAGACCTCTCCTTAGCTACCCTCAACTCCCCCCAGAGGGATTTTAGCTTCCTTGAGGCGTCCTCATACTCGCAGAGGTGCGCATGGATGCGTGAACTATAGCCCACGGCGGATTCTCTAGCCGCCTTAGTACCCCAACCAAGGGGCACCGCTGAAGCACCCCTGCTCGTACTAGGCCTACCTCCGGGGGAAGGAGCCGCCGCGGCCTCAGGGGTCCTACGGGTCTTCATACTGGATCCCTTGCCTGATTCTTGGCCAGATCTTGTGGCCCTAGCTGGAGTTGGAGTCCTCCCACCCCCCGCCGGCTTGGACCGGGAGGTGGGAGCCGGGGGCCCAGCCCCGGAGGCCAGTCCCAAAATGAGCCTTCTTTCCTGGGAAGGGGGCAGACAAAAAGTCCTGGATGAAAAACTTTACCTCCCTTCCCAGGAGCTCTCTCTAGGCAGCACACAGAGCACACGGCAAGCAGGCTCCGCCTCTTCCTCTATGACACTCCAGAGCTGCACTCACTATTCTGCTGGTGCAGTCACTGTGTACATACATTACATTACTGATCCTGAGTTACATCCTGTATTATACTCAAGAGCTTCACTCACTGTTCTGCTGGTGCAGTCACTGTGTACATACATTACATTACTGATCCTGAGTTACATCCTGTATTATACCCAAGAGCTTCACTCACTGTTCTGCTGGTGCAGTCACTGTGTACATACATTACATTACTGATCCTGAGTAACATCCTGTATTATACCCCAGAGCTGCACTCACTATTCTGCTGGTGCAGTCACTGTGTACATACATTACATCACTGATCCTGAGTTACATCCTGTATTATACTCCAGAGCTGCACTCACTATTCTGCTGGTGCAGTCACTGTGTACATACGTTACATTACTGATCCTGAGTTACATCCTGTATTATACTCTAGAGCTGCACTCACTATTCTGCTGGTGCAGTCACTGTGTACATATGTAGCGCCCCCACTGCCGCAGGGCCGAGGGGTACCCGGTACCGGGCCTCTGAGTCTCTGTTCTGGGGTTGTCACGGTGGCTAGACCCGGTCCGTGACCCTGCTGAGGGGCGTACAATGAAGGTGGAGGATGGTGATGATGTCATGGTGCGGTGCAGGTCGCAGTAAATAACGAGGACACCAGGTTGCAGTCTCTTTACCTCTTTACTGAAGGCCTCAGGATCCTCAGTCCGGAATACGGATAACCGGGCTGCGCAAGTCCGGCCGGTCCGATGGCACCTCCAGAGTTCCCTTTGCAGGTGGAAATCTGTGCCTACCTTCTAGCGCTTGTGTGTTGTGGTCCTCCCCTGCTGTGCTTACGGGATAGTCCCCACAACTGTTGTGTCTGTTTCTGAAGTTCCCTCACAACTCGATTATGATGTTCTTCTTCGTCCCCCAGATGATATGGCTAGGACGCACCCGTATGACGGGTAGGCTCGGAGCTCTTCCTGGACCCTAGTGTCGCCCCTCTCCTGTTGTTGCCCCCTATGTCTTCTTAGGTGATTTGTGTGAGACAACCCGCCTATAACTGACTGTCCTGCCATAGGTTTGAAGTTAGGCCTGGAGCTCTATACTTCCTCGGCGTTCCGGCCACCGGCTGCGTGCCTCAGTAGGATGTTGCCTCGTCTTACAGCACGACTCCTACTGGTGTTTCACCTTGTTGCATTGATCTCGTTTCTCACTCAGCACAATAAACCTCGCTTCTTGTCCTTTCTTAGGGGTACCGCCGCAATGAAGTGCAGGCGCGGTCCCGTAACGTTCTCTCTGTTCGCTAGGCCTCTGTCAGGATCCCACCCCTGACAGGGACCCCCCTGAGTCTTCCCCCGCAACACCCTCTGCCACAGGATGTTGCCTGGTTCCAACCCAGTCAGCTTCTGACTAACTTCCTATCCAACCCCCAGTTTTACCAGACTGTGAGGAGTGGCCTAATACATAGCGCCCTTAGCTCCCCCTGGAGGCCAGACTGTGAAGTGTATTGGTGTCTGTGATACCTGGTCAGGTGAACTCCTTCAGTGCCATCAGACGTACCATAGCCCCCTTAGCGGCGGAGCATCAGTACTGCAACGACCAGGACTCTGGGGCGCTGCACATACATTACATTATTGATCCTGAGTTACATCCTGTATTATACCCCAGAGCTGCACTCACTATTCTGCTGGTGCAGTCACTGTGTACATACATTACATTACTGATCCTGAGTTACATCCTGTATTATACTCCAGAGCTGCACTCACAGAAACAGAATTCATTATAGTGTTGAGCTGTCAGTTCTCAGGATTCAGCGCCCTATTGTCTGGGATAATTTACTGATTGTTGGGGGACCCCTGAGTGATCAGTAAGATATTATCCTTTGTATAGTAGATATCTTTCAATTCTAGAAATCTCTAATGTTTCATTTCTGCAGTCCTAATATTTTTCATATAATATGAAATGAATATAAAAAAGTATTATTATTAATAATAATGATAATAATAATAATAATAATAGGAAACACCTCCTCCTCTTCTAGAATTGTTCTAGAAATAGTTTTCATAATATTCTTTTTTTTTTTAAATAATTTTAGTATCCTTATCGGAGTGCGTCACTGATCACATTTGTAAATAGTATTTATCAATGTGAAAGACTCCCCACAGTCACATACAGAAATCTCTCAGCAGCAGTAATTATGTGAAAGTCTTAAGCCAAACTGCGAATGAGCTTCAAAAAGAACATTCAAGGTCCTGAGAAGGTCACAGGAGATCAGGGAACGTCCATGGTCATTAGGAGACCCCACTACTATGGGATTGCAAGACTTGAACAGCTGCCGGGTTCTTCTTGCTGTCACCTTTCACCGTTCCTAATTGCTCCACTCTGTGACCCCCACTGTAGACTCCGGGGAGACTCTCAAAACCATTGATGACGGAAATTCTCAGATCAGGTACTTCGGGGTTAGAAAGGTTTCCAAAACAACATATGAAGGATATAATCAGGGCCGTTTCTTCAACAGGGCGGGCAGGGCGGCCACACGGGGCGCCGTGGGGCCGGGGGGCGCAGGAGAGGCCTCGGGCCCCGGTGGTCCCCTGCCCGCTGCTGCTGCTGTTTAAGGGCTGTCAGGGGCGCGGATGCCGCGCTCAGTGCTGAGCGCGGGCGCGCCCTGCCCGAACTCAGCTGCAAATCTGACAGCTGAGCGGTCAGATCATCGCCTCGCGTCGCCGCGCCCCCCCCCCCGCACCGCACATAATGGTTGCGGCCACCTCGGCGCCGCCACTCACCCATACCTCCCAACCGTCCCGATTTCAGCGGGACAGTCCCGCTTTGGCACCGGGGTCCCGCTGTCCCGCTTCGGGCATTTAAAATCCCGAATTTGCGGCCGCCGGTGAAGCCCCGCCCACTTCCGGGACGTAGAGAGAGCCTGTTTTTTTTTTTTTTTATATAAAAGCTGCCTCCTGACCGCCCGCGCAACACCCCCCCCCCCTCCCGCCCCCTGTGCGGCGCTGCCACGCTGAAGGAGAGAGCCTGCAGCAATCAAGAAGAAAGGTCAGCGATTCACTACCTCTGGCTGTGTGTGCACGGAGCTCCGGCTTCTGCTCTTAGCTGCTATCCCGGCAGAGAAGGAGAGACGGGGGAGGTGCCGGGATAGTGCAGAGCTGTGAGCAGGAGACTGAAGACTTCAGCAGAGAGCTGCACATGGACATCAGCCGCCCCTGCATCACAGAGGAGATTGTGTGTGTGTGATGTGTGTGATGGCTGCGTGTGTGTGTGTGTGATGGCTGGGTGTGTGTGTGTGATGGCTGTGTGTGTGTGATGGCTGCGTGTGTGTGTGTGTGATGGCTGCGTGTGTGTGATGGCTGCGTGTGTGTGTGTGATGGCTGTGTGTGTGTGATGGCTGCGTGTGTGTGTGTGTGATGGCTGCGTGTGTGTGTGTGTGATGGCTGCGTGTGTGTGTGTGATGGCTGCGTGTGTGTGTGATGGCTGCGTGTGTGTGTGTGATGGCTGCGTGTGTGTGTGTGATGGCTGCGTGTGTGTGTGATGGCTGCATGTGTGATGGCTGCGCGTGTGTGTGTGTGTGTGATGGCTGCGTGTGTGTGTGTGATGGCTGTGTGTGTGATGGCTGCGTGTGTGTGTGATGGCTGCGTGTGTGTGTGTGATGGCTGCGTGTGTGTGATGGCTGCGTGTGTGTGATGGCTGCGTGTGTGTGATGGCTGCGTGTGTGTGATGGCTGCGTGTGTGTGTGATGGCTGTGTGTGTGTGATGGCTGCGTGTGTGTGATGGCTGTGTGTGTGTGATGGCTGTGTGTGTGTGATGGCTGTGTGTGTGTGATGGCTGTGTGTGTGTGATGGCTGTGTGTGTGTGATGGCTGCGTGTGTGTGATGGCTGCGTGTGTGTGTGATGGCTGCGTGTGTGTGTGTGTGTGATGGCTGCGTGTGTGATGTCTGCGTGTGTGTGTGATGGCTGCATGTGTGTGTGATGGCTGCGTGTGTGTGTGTGTGTGATGGCTGCGTGTGTGTGTGTGATGGCTGCGTGTGTGTGTGTGTGATGGCTGCGTGTGTGTGTGTGTGATGGCTGCGTGTGTGTGTGATGGCTGCGTGTGTGATGCATTTGTGTCAAAGCTGCATGTGTTTGTGAGCTGCGTGCGTGTGAGCTGCGTGCCTGTGTGTGAGCTGCGTGCCTGTATGTCATTATACAGTATGGAGCATCATGTGTGGTCATTATACAATATGGAGCATCATGTGCGGTCATTATACAGTATGGAGCATCATGTGCGGTCATTATACAGTATGGAGCATTATGTGTGGCCATTATACAGTATGGAGCATCATGTGCGGTCATTATACAGTATGGAGCATCATGTGCGGTCATTATACAATATGGAGCATCATGTGCGGTCATTGTACAGTATGGAGCATCATGTGCGGTCATTATACAGTATGGAGCATCATGTGCGGTCATTATACAGTATGGAGCATCATGTGTGGCCATTATACAGTATGGAGCATCATGTGCGGCCATTATACAGTATGGAGCATCATGTGTGGCCATTATACAGTATGGAGCATCATGTGCGGCCATTATACAGTATGGAGCATCATGTGCGGTCATTATACAGTATGGAGCATCATGTGCGGTCATTATACAGTATGGAGCATCATGTGCGGTCATTATACAGTATGGAGCATCATGTGGGGTCATTATACAGTATGGAGCATCATGTGCGGTCATTATACAGTATGGAGCATCATGTGCGGTCATACAGTATGGAGCATCATGTGTGTTCATTATACAGTATGGAGCATCATGTGTGGCCATTATACAGTATGGAGCGTCATGTGTGTTCATTATACAGTATGGAGCATCATGTGTGGCCATTATACAGTATGGGGCACTGTGTGGCCATATTTTTTTGTTTATAATTATTGTATATGAAACAGTGTGATCGGCAGTGCTAAATGGGTGTGGTTGGGATGTGGATATGGGTGTGACTAATTATGAATGGGTGTGGTCAGAGGCGTGGCCTAAAATTTGCCGCGGCGCGCAAAGCGCGCCGCAAACTTTGTCCCTCTTTCCCATCTTCAAAAGTTGGGAGGTATGACTCACCTCCGCTCCGCGCTGGATGAACAGCGAGAATGAACAGCCAGGATGAGGCAGCTCGGCCACTCCCACACTGATAGCAGGGGCGCCGCGCTCTCGGCTGAGCACGGGCGCTCCCTGAGACAGTGATCAAAGAGCTAAGCACACACACTATCACTGTCAGACTAGGCTGCCTGGCTGTTGCCAATTTCAATGCTGGACAGGACAGGCTGCAGTCTAGTCTGACAGTGGTAGCAGTATAGCAAAAATGCCCACCCCCTGCCTATGGATTAGTCCTTCCCTTCCCAGCAGCCCCATTTAGCAGTCTGAGCGCGCTCAGACTCAGAGGGCAGAGGGCACTGACACACTGAACAGGTGAGGGGGTCTGAGGGATGGGATGGGTTGGGCTAGCCTTTTTTTTTGGATGGGGACCCCCACACCTGCCCCCCCCCCAACCACCCTTGGGGCATGCTGATTTGGCATGCCCCACAGCATGAAACCCGGGAGGGGGCCCAGCTGACTTACCTCATCTTTGGCAGTCTGGTGGCATCCTCACCCAGGCGAGAAGTGTTGGAAAGAGTTATGGCAGTAACTGTATACCTGGCAACCAATAATTTAGCTTTTCGAGGATCGTCAAATACATTGTTTACACCAAATAATGGACATTTCCTTGGGCTTATAGAGCTTCTTGGAAAATTTGAACCAGTAATGAGAGATCATTTAAAACGAATTACTTCCCAGGAAATCCATACACATTACTGTGGAAATTTAATTCAAAATGAAATTATCTGCTTGATGGCCTCTCAGGTGAAGAAATGTATTCTAGAAAAAGCCAAAAGATCTAAGTATTTTTCAATAATGTTGGACTGCACACAAGATGCAGGTCACACTGAACAGTTGTCATACACCTTAAGATTTGTTGATATAGATGATGATCACGTAGCAATAAAGGAACATTTTATTGGCTATCGTCCTGCTACTGATACATCTGGGGAAAGTCTCGCCAATCTCCTTTTAGAAGAGATTAGTAAATGTGACCTGGAATTAGAAAATGAACTGGCAGAAAAGCTGAATTATTCGGAAGCTATTAATGCTTTTGCAGCGGCTAAATCTAGAAGAGTCAGTTTCTCATAAATCTGCAACCTACAATTTTTAGGATCTGTTTCCAAAATAATTATTTACCTACAACTTTGTTCTCACCGTTAATAATTAGCATACTTGTCCCTTTTCCCCAAGTTCTATATAAGTTAAAGGCAAATTATAATTTATTAAAAAAAGGGAAGATACAAGCCTGCTCTCTATTTATTACTCAAGCCCACAAAAATAATGTTTATTATTTTCGGTGCCGGGGGGGGGGGGGGGGGGGGGAGAAATTTCCTACTCTCGCCCTGTGTCATTTTTGGGCTAGAAACTGCCCTGGATATAATCTATCATGTGCCGGGTGGAGACGTCACGACATCTTTATGATGAAGGCTAGTGTTGATTTTCCATACTCGAATCGAGCACCTTGGACTCTTGGAAGGTCTCGACTCGAGAAGCGATCATGATAGAATGAATGGTAAACTCAAGCATGTTTACGGAGTAAGAATTCATTCTCTCTCAAAAGATTCTTACAGGGATCCGAGCGTTCGAGCACCATGACATACTCGACACTGCTCGATACTCAACCGAGCACCTCCATAATTATGGTGACCACCAGGATCTTGAGATTGGTGATACCAGTCTGTTGTGTGTTCTCCTGTAAGCCTCTCAAAGTTAGGACCGTTCATCACGCTCAAGAAAGTGGTCGCTCAGATCGTGGCATTCACCAGTTTACAAAACCCACATCTTTACTCTTCATTAGGGGATTAATTATTTTAGGGGGGTCTTCTAGTTCAGTATCCTCATCTTTTGGGATGGAGATTGAGTGCAATCCTCTCTGTGGAGGATCCGTCCTGTCCTGCAGTAATAAATGTGCAATGTGTAATGCTTCCTTTCTCCTGTTGAGGCGCTGCAGGAAAAGTGAACACTTATTTGCAGGTGACTTCTTTGACTGTAGCTGAAGGTCCCGATAGGGAGACAATTCGTAATCGACCCTTTGTCAAAGAACAACCTTAAAGAGAATATGTCGGCAGGTTTTGCTATGTCATCCGAGAGCAGCATGATGTAGGGTCTGAGTTTCTGATTCTATCAATGTGATACTTACCGGGCTGTGTTTTGCTGTTTTAATATATCAGTATTTTATCAGCAGGAGATTATCACTACAGGAGAAGGTGTCTTGTGCCTTCTCGTCCAACCATGCCCCTACCACTGTTTGGAAGCTTTCTGCCTATGAACAGTGAACACAGAAAGCAGCCAATCAATGGTGTTGGTGGGGTTATACACTGTACAGCATTTCCAGCTCTGTTATATCTGCAGCAAAGAAAACTGTGATTGAGTGTTTCACAACTGCTGCCCCCAGTTAACTAAGTGATACATCTCTGGAATCAGGGTCTCTGCCCCTACATCATGTTGCTGTCAGATTACTTAGCAAAAACCTGCTGACATATTACCTATAAACTCACTCTTTATTTTAAATTCATGTTGTTTGCTCCCTATGGAAATGTTTTTTTTTTTTTTAGAGGAGTCATATACTGACCATTTATGGTGCTGTTAGTATCCATCAGATGTACTCTGTGGGGGATTCAACAATAATTTTAAGTTCATGAAAAGTGTTGCACCATTTGACTTCTATAGCCCCTTTTTTCCCTCAACATTCAACTTTGATGTGTCCTGTGGCCATAAATAAGCTAAGGCGCTCAGAATTATAGGAACAAATGTATTACAAACTCAGTCAGTGCTTGTGATGATGGAAGAGGACCAAATGCAACTAGGAGACGACTAGGTGGGGAACTGCTTGGAAGGACAGGGGAGGGCCAGCAGAATGTGAGCTGATTTGTGTTATTCTAACCTCCATCATGGCTCTCACTTGGGATTAATAGATTAGACACTAAAAAAGTGCAACTGACCCTGCTGGTTTCTGTACGAACAAGATATCCAGACACCACAATCTCTGGTGGTGTCTGCGGGTACAGAGATAGCCCTAACCAAAGAACTATTGAGAACTCAGACCTAAACTCCCTAAATGTCCATCGAGTTGCTTCACGTTCCTCCTAAAGAACCAGCGGACAGAGCAGAGTGTGAATTACCTATAAGAGGCGAAGTGTGCTGAACAAAGGAAAGATCTCAGAGTGAGTAAAGTAAACCGCAAAATATCAAACAAAGAATAAAGTAAATATAAGCAAAGCTAAACCCTGTCACCGTAATAATACAGCACAAATCAAATATACGGTAAAGTGCATTAGTGACAGTGCAAAAGAAGTAAATACCATCATAAAGTTCTTAAATAATACTGAGCTATAGTGACCAGAAAACAAACCATAACTAACAGAAATCTGCATGATACAAATAATGATACATGATATAAATAATACAGTGCAATCTGAAGGCTGGCAGTGATATTATTCCATTTATGTTCAATGCAATAAAACCTCAAAAATGCAAGTTTTGATGCTAGAGAGAGACAGAAAAACTGTTCTCATTTTATACCTACAACATAATCCTTAACCCCTTCCCGACATGTGACGGAATAGTACGTCACATGTCGGGACCCCCGCTTTGATGTGCACTCCGGCGGTGAGCGCACATCAAAGTCGCGACATGTCAGCTGTTTTTTACAGCTGACATGTGCGCGCAATAGCGGCGGGTGAAATCGCGATCACCCGCCGCTATTAACTAGTTAAATGCCGCTGTCAAACGCAGACAGCGGCATTTAACTACCGCATCCGGCCGTGCGGCCGGATATGAGCGCATCGCCGACCCCCGTCACATGATCGGGGGTCGGCGATGCTCCTCCATTGTAACCATAGAGGTCCTTGAGACCTCTATGGTTACTGATTGCCGGTGGCTGTGAGCGCCACCCTGTGGTCGGCGCTCACAGCACACCTGCAAATCTGCTGTGTAGCAGCGATCTTATGATCACTGCTGCATAGCAGAGCCGATCGGGCTGTGCCTGCTTCTAGCCTCCCATGGAGGCTATAGAAGCATGGCAAAAGTAAAAAAAAAAAAGTTTTTAAAAATGTGAAAAAAATAAAAAAAATATAAAAGTTTAAATCACCCCCCTTTCGCCCCAATCAAAATAAATCAATAAAAAAAACCCCCAACCTACACATATTTGGTATCGCCGCGTTCAGAATCGCCCAATCTATCAATAAAAAAAAAGCATTAACCTGATCGCTAAATGGCGTAATGAGAAAAAAATTCGAAACGCCAGATTTACGTTTTTTTGGTCGCCACGACATTGCATTAAAATGCAATAACGGGCGATCAAAAGAACGTATCTACACCAAAATGCTATCATTAAAAACGCCAGCTCGGCACGCAAAAAATAAGCCCTCACCCGACCCCAGATCACGAAAAATGGAGACGCTACGAGTATCGGAAAATGGCGCAATTTTGTTTTGTTTTGTTTTTTGCAAAGTTTGGAATTTTTTTTCACCACTTAGGTGAAAAATAACCTAGTCATGTTAGGTGTCTATGAACTCGTAGTGACCTGGAGAATCATAATGGCAGGTCAGTTTTAGCATTTAGTGAACCTAGCAAAATAGGCAAGCAAAAAACAAGTGTGGGATTGCACTTTTTTTGCAATTTCACTGCACTTGGAATTTTTTTCCCGTTTTCTAGTACACGACATGCTAAAACCAATGATGTCGTTCAAAAGTACAACTCGTCCCGCAAAAAATAAGCCCTCACATGGCCAAATTGACGGAAAAATAAAAAAGTTATGGCTCTGGGAAGGAGGGTAGTGAAAAACGAAAACGGAAAAACGGAAAAAGCTCCGGGGGTGAAGGGGTTAAAATAAAGAAAAATAAAGAAAAAGGTTATTGACCCTTTCTATGCTGGTTAGAAACTTGCAGCTCCATCACACAGCTGTCCCTCACCTGGTCATTTCCTCTCCCTATGAAATCTGGTCAGGCCTTCTCTTCCTTGCCAGCAAAAGCTTTGCTTCCTAGCTCTTTGGAGACGCTGTGCTGAATTGGAGATCGTTGTTGCTACTGGAGATTATTGCGTGCTGTTTTTAGGTGTATGCTTTCCTCATTGTCCTATTCCCATTTGGTTGGTACATTCCTATCCTTCCCTATATACCTCTTAACCTTTGGTGAGTGTTTTTGTGTTTGTTGCTTTCCGTTATCCTGTCTGTTTTATGTGTCTATACACTAGCATACCTGTCCCGGGCCTCCTGGGGGAGAAGGAGAAGACCGCTGAGGGAATAAAAGGAGAATAGTAAGGCTGGAGGCCCAAACCGCCTCACCTTTAGAGGTACCTTTGGGAGCAGGGATAGTTAGGGCCCTGGTCCTAGGGAACATTCAGGGTCCCTTTCCCTAATCATGAACAGTCACAGCGTGACAATTTCACAACGCAATTTATAAGCTTTCACTGTAAAAAAGTGCCACCGTATTATAATACTGCCCCTATGTATAAGAATATAACTACTATAATACTGTCCCTATGTACAAGAATATAACTACTATAATACTGCTCCTATGTACAAGAATATAACTACTATAATACTGCCCCTATGTACAAAAATATAACTACTATAATACTGCCCCCTATGTACAAGAATATAACTACTATAATACTGTCCCTATATACAAGAATATAACTACTATAATACTGCTCCTATGTACAAGAATATAACTACTATAATACTGCCCCTATATACAAGAATATAACTACTATAATACTGCTCCTATGTACAAAAATATAACTACTATAATACTGCCCCCTATGTACAAGAATATAACTACTATAATACTGTCCCTATATACAAGAATATAACTACTATAATACTGCTCCTATGTACAAAAATATAACTACTATAATACTGTCCCTATGTACAAGAATATAACTACTATAATACTGTCCCTATATACAAGAATATAACTACTATAATACTGCTCCTATGTACAAAAATATAACTACTATAATACTGCTCCTATGTACAAGAATATAACTACTATAATACTGCTCCTATGTACAAGAATATAACTACTATAATACTGCCCCCTATGTACAAGAATATAACTACTATAATACTGTCCCTATATACAAGAATATAACTACTATAATACTGCTCCTATGTACAAAAATATAACTACTATAATACTGCCCCCTATGTACAAGAATATAACTACTATAATACTGTCCCTATATACAAGAATATAACTACTATAATACTGCTCCTATGTACAAGAATATAACTACTATAATACTGCTCCTATGTACAAGAATGTAACTACTATAATACTGCCCTTTGGTACAAGAATATAACTACTATAATACTGCTACTATGTACAAGAATATAACAACTATAATACTGCTCCTATGTACAAGAATATAACAACTATAATACTGCTCCTATGTACAAGAATATAACTACTATAATACTGCTCCTATGTACAGAAATATAACTACTATAATACTGCTCCTATGTACAAGAATATAACTACTGTAATACTGCTCCTATGTACAAGAATATAACTACTATAATACTGCTCCTATGTACAAGAATATAACTACTATAATAATGCTACTATGTACAAGAATATAACAACTATAATACTGCTCCTATGTACAAGAATATAACTACTATAATACTGCTCCTATGTACAAAAATATAACTACTATAATACTGCTCCTATGTACAAGAATATAACAACTATAATACTGCTCCTATGTACAAGAATATAACTACTATAATACTGCTCCTATGTACAGAAATATAACTACTATAATACTGCTCCTATGTACAAGAATATAACTACTATAATACTGCTCCTATGTACAAGAATATAACTACTATAATACTGCTCCTATGTACAAAAATATAACTACTATAATACTGCCCCTATGTACAAGAATATAACTACTATAATACTGCTCCTATGTACAATAGTATAACTACTATAATGCTGCCCCTATGTACAAGAATATAACTACTATAATACTGCTCCTATGTACAATAGTATAACTACTATAATACTGCCCCTATGTACAGAAATATAACTACTATAATACTGCCCCTATGTACAAGAATATAACTACTATAATACTGCCCCTATGTACAAGAATATAACTACTATAATACTGCTCCTATGTACAAGAATATAACTACTATAATACCGCTCCTATGTACAAGAATATAACTACTATAATACTGCCCCTATGTACAAGAATATAACTACTATAATACTGCCCCTATGTACAAGAATATAACTACTATAATACTGCTCCTATGTACAAAAATATAACTACTATAATACTGCCCCTATGTACAAGAATATAACTACTATAATACTGCTCCTATGTACAAGAATATAACTACTATAAAACTGCACCTGTGTACAAGAATATAACTACTATAATACTGCCCCTATGTACAAGAATATAACTACTATAATACTGCCTCTATGTACAAGAATATAACTACTATAATACTGCTCCTATGTACAAGAATATAACTACTATAATACTGCCCCTATGTACAAGAATATAACTACTATAATACTGCTCCTATGTACAAGAATATAACTACTATAATACTGCCCCTATGTACAAGAATATAATTACTATAATACTGCCCCTATGTACAAGAATATAACTACTATAATACTGCTCCTATGTACAAGAATATAACTACTATAATACTGCTCCTCCTATGTACAAGAATATAACTACTATAATACTGCCCCTATGTACAAGAATATAACTACTATAATACTGCTCCTATGTACAAGAATATAACTACTATAATACTGCTCCTATGTACAAGAATATAACTACTATAATACTGCCCCTATGTACAAGAATATAATTACTATAATACTGCCCCTATGTACAAGAATATAACTACTATAATACTGCTCCTATGTACAAGAATATAACTACTATAATACTGCTCCTATGTACAAGAATATAACTACTATAATACTGCTCCTCCTATGTACAAGAATACACCTACTATAATATATAAATGTTTGTGATCTACAATTATTAAACCATTATTTTTGGCATTTATCTTGGATATCAATCATGTCTATGGATTGTGGAGAACTGAACCAAAAAAACCTTCATGTACATTAGTGAATAAATGGTGATATCCAGTGTTTTCTGACATCTAATAAAGTCAGGGTGTAGAGCATTTGTTAAATTGATTTTATTGAGTACGTGAAAAAAATTGTGGAGTCAGCTGATGATCGTCCAATGTGTATTGTATGATTTTACATACTGGAGAACACCTGTTTTTCTTATAAAAAAAAAATTAACAAATTTAATCATGGAAAAAATAATAATACACAACTACTCAAAAAATCTAGTGGGTTTGAGTTAGAGATGAGCCCATGCATTCTCAGGACCCCAGGTTAGTATTTCATGGCCTGAACCTTGCGTACCACCTCCTACCTGTTGGCATCCGTGGTTCCTTTTGATTAGCTAGCCTGGATCGGTGTCACACTGGAACACTGACGGTGTGCCAGGACAACCAATCATAAGAGAAATCGGCAATGTCGGCAGACTGGTGGTGGTTCACAGAGCTCCAACCCAATAGCCATGGAATACCTACCACCACTTCCCCATGGGGAAAGAAATTCCTGCCTTTTAAACCAGTCAGCCAAGGTAGTGAGTAGAGATGAGCCAACCCGAACTTAAAAGTTTGGGGTTCGTACCGGACAGTTAGTGTCTAGTGCTTAACGTCGAACACAAACTTCTCCCAGAAGTCCATTGCAATGTTCGGAGTTCAGGGAAAAGTCCAAGGAGAGAGATCTATATTTTCCAGTTCAAAGATTCGGGTCCTCATTGTTTTCAAAGGGGTTCGAGTTCCGGTTCAAGTTTAGGTACAGTTCTGGTACCTGAACCAAACTTTAAAATAAAGTTTAGAACCCAAACTTTCACAGGTCCTCTCAACCCTTCCACCAGAAATGGTGCAGTTGGATATTTTTGTTCATTCTAATAAAAACAAAGTAACTGAAATGTATTATATTACCTAAAAATATCGACTAAAACTTCTCTAAATTACAAAATTTACGACCTCACACAGCCACAAAATACAAAAGCTGCTAGTCTCAAAGTGAGGTGAAAGAAGAGAGAAAAAAATGTGATGACTGTATTTTACTTGCATGTGTTTTCCATTTGCAGATATTAGGATGAGCTGTGATATCGATCCTGTATGTAAATGATCAGGCATGTTCCCTAATGATACATTTTTATCATGCATTATTCAATATGAAATAATGAGCGTCACATAAAACACCATCCATCAAATTCTTTTTCCTCCTCTTATGAGGATCCATTACTCTCGAGGCTCTAGATGTTCCACACATCTGGATCGTAGTGAGATTCCACTTACGGAAATACTTTACATTCTTCTTCAATCCATTAAGTTATTGTTAAAAAAAAAAAAAGTTTAACGGTGCATTCATAGAAAGCGGAACCTAGGATGCCAAAAAAAATGCTATAACCGTAATGTGTTGTAGTATGCTGGAGGATATGAAGATTCGCTCATGCCCCAGGAAATATAAGCCTTACAGTAAAAGTGGTCCCGTAAGAAAACTTCGGAACGGAATGGCCGTAAAATTATAGTGCTGTGAGCGAATGGGGGTAATAAATATTTGATATTTAATCATTTTATGGCCGCTTGTAATTCAAAGCTTTTGAAAGATTACAATTTATACTGGGGTGAACTTCCTCGTCTTCTATGCAGAGTCCATAGAAAAAGTATACTGAACAGTTCTATCTATCATTCTACTTAATAGGGTTAATGAAAATATTCTCACGTCTACATCTTGGCAGAGATTATTTCAGCTTCTTGCTAAGTGAAGCTGCTGTATAGTAATCATTCTACTATATTAGACGACTATTTAAAAGGGAATAGTCACCAGAACAAAAGTTCAACATTTTTTGCTCTTATTCTATCTTCGATGCTCTTCTGAGTAATAGGGTTTTTGAATTTTTAATATCCGACATAGGGTTCCAGAGATATTTGCCTGTTTATTCAGTAAATTATGCAGAGCAGGCTAAAGACACGCCCACGAGGAACCCTGTGACTCATGCCCCCTTCGTAAAGGCAATAAAAATTAGCACTAAATAAGAAAAGTCATATCTGGAACCGAATGGTGGATTATAAAAAAAACTGAAGCTGAATACTCAGGGGGAGTAGTGGGAATAAAATAAGAGCACAAATGGCTACTATTGCAATAGTACACTAGTGATCTCATATTTTGGAGATGATCTGAAATACAACCCATTTTAATGAGTATTTCCACTTTAACAAAAATGCTTTTATCCATGTAAAATAATAAGCTCAGTGTGGTCACCCTCGCCGACTCCAGCATTGCTCCGATTTCTTTGTTTTGGGTAAAGTTCCCAACAAGAGTGCACATCACCACTGCAGCCAAACACTAAGCTCAGCAGATCTACCGAGATTGACGCACATACTAATGAGATCACTGATTGGCTGCAGTGGTCATAAGGTCAACGCTGAGGCCAAAACACAGAGGCTGGAGCAGCGGTGGAGTGATGATGTTGGACGTGGCAAAGTTGAGTACCTGCTCTGTAGGTTTACATGTATAAAAGTTTTAGGGCACCGCCTTTATTAAGTGGAAATCCCATTTTACGTGAGACTGAGCTAACGTTAGGACGCCAGACAACTTACTGCTGGTGGCCATTGAAGTACCAGAGGAGAAGACATGTGATTGTCTTGCCAAGTCTATGTCTCTGAGATGTCCTTCAATATTCTGCTGACTTTGCAGAGGGGAGCAATATTTCGGATAAATCCAGATATTTAGAATTGGGCATGTGCCAGGGTTTAAGTGGCAATCAACCATCAATTAAAATTGTTTTTATAGTGTGAAAATGCAGTACCAATTATGAAAAGAGCAATGGTTGAGCAAGTGCATTCATTTTCTATGGAACTAGACAGACAATGTATTCATCAATTTCTGATAGTCCCATAGAGAATGAATGGGACAGGGCGCTGCAGAGTATCAGTGGTGAGGAGGAGGTTACTTGTCTCAACAGAATGATGTTACCTCTGACAGCGACACCTTCAGTTTTTGTGAATGTTCTGCCCAGAACAGTCTGTCTGATCACGAATGACAAAGAGGGACAATTTGGGGATTTTTTTTAATTTAAAAAATGTCAAAAGTATGTTGGTATGTCATGTTATTAAATGAGTTGTTGGTTACTACAGGTCATCATCCGTTTCTATGGTGAGGTCACTTTGACATTACTAAGGTTGTGCTTGTGTTAAAGAGCATCAATGGGGTTAGATACAGTCCTAGGAGACCTTGCAATATTACACACATCTTTTCAGGATAATTGTAGGCTTTGCAGTATATTCATTTATGGCATATAGATCAGCTAATAATCTGATTTTATGAAAAATGTAATGGACGTGATGAATTTGAATTTAAAAAAAATCATTCATATCCAGTTAGCACCGGTGACTCCACCAACAATACAGATGAACATGTTGATGATTTTTGCTTGCATCTTTTCCTCTAATGGAACATTTCAGTGGTTTGTCACCATCACCCGCTGTACATGTGGATTATCTTCACAGGGTGTATATACACTTTTGTTGCCTTTTTGACTTCATCTTAATGAGAGCTGTCACAGGTAGCCTCCTGCTTGTGGTTTATCGCTCTGCTTTCTAGGTGGTTGTTGTAAGCGGGGCCCACGTTATTGTAGCAGCACGGTCTAGAAACTCATTCTGGGTCTTCCTGTTTTTGGGTGGTAATTTCCAAAGACATACTGATAGGTAATTTAGATTGTGAGCCCTATCAGGGACAGCGATTATAATGTGTGCAACTGTAAAGCGCTGCATAATATGTTAGCGCTATATAAAAATAAAGATTATTTTTATTATTTATTAATTTTGGCAGCTATCATCATGACTACTGTTCAAAACAGAACCTTATCTTCATCTGCAAAAAAAATTAGGTATGACCTATATTTTTGGTTACTTGTCAACACCAAAGTTTGCCAGCCAGTTAATATCCCACATTTCCATCTAATGGCCTTTTTTAAATAATAGCCGTCAGGGATCCCGCCGGGATCACACCAATCTGTCATGGTTCACAGGGAAGACACCTTTATCATCCCCACCGCACTCACCACTTTGTCACGAACCAGGGTTGTTTAGTTGCCCCTGGTTCCTTCTGAAGGGGATTTATCTATATCCCACTTCCCAGTTCCGCTTTGGAACTTGCAGCTCTCTGGCGCCCCCCTTACCCTCAGGTCAGTCAGGGTACTGCACATAGGGTAATTAGTCACCAGAAGAGCTGCCTGCAATGTACTGGCTATTGAGCACGCTGCAGCAAGGGTAATATAACTACTCCCACCCAGGCGGGAACAATAATTATCAACGCTGTCTCACTAAGTTATTCCTAGCCCAAAACCCAGGCACTCCCCCTGTGGTGACATCACTTAGAGGCTGACTCCTCCCCTTTACTTAGAATATGAAAACTATTTTTACGCATATCTCGCTGTATGAACCTGAAAAAAAAGACACAATGATCAGAATGTGCCCCACATTATGGAGATTCCTTTAAGTGTACACACGGAGTAAGTACCTGAACTGCCCATTTGTGGTGGAAGAGTTGTATAAACTATGCCCCCTTCAGTTCTGGACCAGTGTGCATTTAATGGAACTGGTTAAAAAAAAAAAAAAAAAAAAAAAACGTCCAGTCTTGGCAAATCTGAAACTGTTGTCAAGTATACTTGTCAAGGAACTTTTTTAATAAGTCACCCTATGCCGCTCCAGTGCCGGCTCATTGCTGTTCACTCTGGGTTTTAAAGAGGCCTCTTTCGTTGTGTGTTGTGTAGATAAAGTACAATAGTTGAGGGTGGTGGTGATAATAACACTGACTAGATACTATGTGAGGATGTGACCTGACTACCAAAAAGATAAGCATGAAGAGAAGAGTTAAGAGAACAGTTTGAGCCTTTGTCAAATTGCTGGCTTGCTTTTTCAATATGAGTAGGTCAGGCCACCATATGTGCTGAGGAAGAGTTTTAGTTCCAAGTCTAGGTGACGACTATGACTTATTTTCTTCCTGCAAAGCCTGAATTACTCAAAACATTTGGTGGGCAGCTACATGAAAGAATTCCCACACCTGAGATGACCACACATAGGGCATGCCACCACCACAACCAGAACTTTCAGGTGTTCTTGAGCCTCCTCCATCAACAGCAGTTACTTCATTACCTTCTTCCAATCTGACCAGAGAAGAAGCAGTTCTGGACTCGGAAGCTCTTTTGGCTGAACATCAGATACATTCTTTATCAATGACACCACCATCACTCTGATCTGATTCCCAGGTCCTATCCACCACCCAATTACTGTATCATCAATGACTCGAATGATAGTTGCTTCAGTGTAGGAAATGTCATGAGCTCCTTGCCCCTTCTCCTGATTTCCACCTCTAGTTTAGCCCTGATTTAGCATAGCACTGCCACTACTACTATGATTGACAGTACTGCAAAAACTACCACTAATGATACAGCTAGGTGTTCTAATCATGTTCTTCATCTCCTCCATCACCAACACATCCAAGTCCAAATGCCGACTGTTCATCTCATCCAACACAAGTCAATTCAACTATGGGTCAAAAAAGACAGAGGTGTCATTGATGGAATAGAAAGTTTGTAATCAAAAGATACTAATTGTTATGGCGGAGGAGAAGGACAATTGTGCAGAACTCTGACTCAAACTGACGGCAGCACGGTCAAGAGGTAAAATCATCCTATTGTATCTGAAGTGAGTGATGTGCCAAATATTCCATAAAGTCCTCCATAACCTACCCTCTTACTACAGCTAAACGGAGGCCACCTCTGCCGGTGATGGTTGATGTCAGTCATGGTTGTGCGCTGCTGCTACTTATAGTTCTCATTTTCTTTTTGCCAGATGCTGTTTTATGTTTTTTTCTAGTATAATTACTATTTTTTTCTTTTAAATACAATTTTTTTTCTACACTAGAATTAACTTGCCACTGTTTTCAACCAAAATTCCTCTTTTCCCAAAAAGGATTGAACAATAAATGCCATGTTCATGACACCCTCAAAAACAACAACCTCATCAGGGTATATTTGACCTGAAAAACAACAGCCTCATCAGGGTATATTTGACAAATAAAGCGAGTGTGCGATTGAAATGCAACACTATAACCACTTTGATCAATCACTGCTAGCTCTCCTATGTCTCGCTTCTTGTCAGTTGAATCTCTTTATTTTTCTCTTTTTTTCCACAGATTATATGCTAATCTGCTTCACTTCTGAGCTGTCACACACTATCTGTACAATTTTATCACATTTTTTATGGCTTTCTCTCCCTATCTCTATGGCAAAGCCATGAGCTCTGGCATCCTGTCACTATCTAGATTAAAAATGCAGTGGCTGCTACATTCCCTGCCTCTGCTTTTATAGTGGCCATAGCAGTCACTCCTTATTGGCTGTGCCATGCCATGTGACGTTACATCTACTACACATTATGGGGAAGCTTAATTGGCCGCTCTTGAGGTTCTCAAGAATGATGCAATCTTCTGCAATGTGTAAAATGGCGGTGGCCATGTTAGACAATTCTCGCACAGAGCAAATTGCAAGTGGTTTGAATTCACAAAATTCAGCAAATTCCTAAAAATTGTATTCAAGTTCAATTTGAATTTACTCGATTTACTAATCTCTAATTAATTATTATCTCCATATCTGTTGATTTAAAGAGGAACTATTCGTTTTTAAGTAGGTCTGCAGAAGTGTTCTGCATCCTTTTCACCGAGGAAGTGAAAATCTAGAGACCTCACAACCTCAATTTCCGACTCTGCACTGAGGACACGGATACATGAGCTTGAGCGCTATACAATTAGTCACTGCTTGTGGAGCAGCCTTTGTTGACACTCTTCATTCACCCCTCTGATAGTACCACAACTACAAAAAACCAAAGTGTCTCAACTTTTTTTTTTCTGTCTGGAGCTAATGAAGAACATCGGCTATTCGGCCGAAAATCTCAATTGTAGACAGTTCAATGTGATTTCTTATAGATGTCAGAGAATTTGGAAATTGTTCATTTTCTGATTTTTATATGGCAGGGAAGATTCTGAAATAAAGCCATATATACACTCACTGGCCACTTTATTAGGTACACCTGTCCAACTTCTTGTTAACACTTAATTTCTAATCAGCCAATCACATGGCGGCAACTCAGTGCATTTAGGCATGTAGACATGGTCAAGACAATCTCCTGCAGTTCAAACCGAGCATCAGTATGGGGAAGAAAGGTGATTTGAGTGCCTTTGAACGTGGCATGGTTGTTGGTGCCAGAAGGGCTGGTCTGAGTATTTCAGAAACTGCTGATCTACTGGGATTTTCACGCACAACCATCTCTAGGGTTTACAGAGAATGGTCCGAAAAAGAAAAAAAATCCAGTGAGCGGCAGTTCTGTGGGCGGAAATGCCTTGTTGATGCCAGAGGTCAGAGGAGAATGGGCAGACTGGTTCGAGCTGATAGAAAGGCAACAGTGACTCAAATCGCCACCCGTTACAACCAAGGTAGGCCTAAGAGCATCTCTGAACGCACAGTGCGTCGAACTTTGAGGCAGATGGGCTACAGCAGCAGAAGACCACACCGGGTACCACTCCTTTCAGCTAAGAACAGGAAACTGAGGCTACAATTTGTACAAGCTCATCGAAATTGGACAGTAGAAGATTGGAAAAACGTTGCTTGGTCTGATGAGTCTCGATTTCTGCTGCGACATTCGGATGGTAGGGTCAGAATTTGGCGTAAACAACATGAAAGCATGGATCCATCCTGCCTTGTATGGAGCATCTTTGGGATGTGCAGCCGACAAATCTGCGGCAACTGTGTGATGCCATCATGTCAATATGGACCAAAATCTCTGAGGAATGCTTCCAGCACCTTGTTGAATCTATGCCACGAAGAATTGAGGCAGTTCTGAAGGCAAAAGGGGGTCCAACCCGTTACTAGCATGGTGTACCTAATAAAGTGGCCGGTGAGTGTAGATTCCAATTATTAAATAAGAAGTGAAGTTAATAATGATCTTGTGAAATATACTCCAAGATTTCTTTTTATATTTTCTATGTATTTTTAGAATATATGAAAGATTCTGTAAAATGCTATTGGCTAATGTAGGAATATTAATGTGGTGAAGCTCTTTATCATCACAGCATAGTGTATATCCTTTACTAATCATATTGATAATCATACTGATCGCCGTGATCGAAACTTGATCTAACCATTAATGCATGGGCTGAACATTCAAGCTGGAGCTTGTGGTGACAATCAAGAGCGTGCATGTATAGCTGTGATAGAAAGGCAATCCTGGCACACAAATCCCACAGCCCACCCACCATAACACTCCCCACCCCGATCAGTGAATTTAACATTATTCGGTCATGCCCCTCACCACTTTCTTTAAGGAATTATTTAAAGAGTCACTTGTGACTGGCGCCAAGGTGCGTATGAGCGACCACAGCTCTATTGACATGGTGCTCTTCAGAGCTCCCTTCCTCAGGCTCATGGCGATCGGAGCAGTCAGTCAGATTTCCTGAAATTTGAAAGTCATTCCCTATCCAGAAAATAAGGGATTACTTCCAAACTTCGGATGACCCAATTAAACAGGTTTTCGAAGATTTATTTTTATTTGGCCATAGGAATATAGAAACTAATAATAAACCAATAATTATGACAATCCAGACGTTAAATGACGCCTCTATGTCAACAGGACAGGAGGAGGGTACTGTGCAGTATATATACAGGACAGGAGGAATGGTACTGTGCAGTATATATACAGGACAGGAGGAGTGGTACTGTGCAGTGTATATATACAGGACAGGAGGAGTGGTACTGTGCAGTGTATATATACAGGACAGGAGGAGTGGTACTGTGCAGTGTATATATACAGGACAGGAGGAGAGGTACTGTGCAGTGTATATATACAGGACAGGAGGAGTGGTACTGTGCAGTGTATATATACAGGACAGGAGGAGTGGTACTGTACAGTGTATATATACAGGACAGGAGGAGTGGTACTGTGCAGTATATATACAGGGCAGGAGGAGTGGTACTGTGCAGTGTATATATACAGGACAGGAGGAGTGGTACTGTGCAGTATATATACAGGACAGGAGGAGTGGTACTGTGCAGTGTATATATACAGGACAGGAGGAGGGTACTGTGCAGTGTATTGTAAGATAGCGCTTACTACGTGTCTTGGGGGACACTCACTTGACCGCGACATTCAAGCACTCAGGCACAGTTTTCCACTTAAGCAGGCAATCCAGTTTATATAAATTCAGCATACACCAGATAGCGTACAGTCCGTTTCATTGCATCCATGAAACATTATAGGACATCAGTCAGTCCATATAGCAGATACACCTCTCTGCCTTTCTTACAACCCCCTTGTCTGAAGTTACCTTCCAGGAGCTCCTGCTCCACACACTGACCTCCTGTCAGTCCTCTCTCCTGGGGAACTGCCTTACGGAGATCACTGCCCTTGTGACCAGGGCACTCCCGACAGTCCAGGCCCACTGAAGGTCAGTAGCTCCCCAACACAGCGCCGTCACTGACTCTGCACACAGACCACTCTGTAGTGTCCAGCCTGGACACATGGAACTCTGTCCACACTGGCAGACTCCCAAACACTCACTCACATGTGCCAAACACAGCTCCATTAGGTAGCCTGTAACCACACCCACAGATGAGGTAACATCACATGCACTGGTCACATGATCATGACATCACTGCAGGTCCTCAAACTCCTGCAGGCAAAAGAGGTACAGTGAGTACCCTCACCCAAAGGTGAGGTATGTGGGTAGCCAGACCCTGCCATCTCTCATAGCTACCGGCAACCCGGACCCAGGTGCACTAAATGTTATCTTCAGTGCTCATGTCCACCAAAGACAAAATACTCCGGGTTGCATCACAGGGAGCATCCATCCCTGTGACCACACCTCCCAACCATCTCGGATCCAGCGGGGCTGTTCCAATTTTGACAGTCAGCCCCGCGGTCACTGGCGTGACATTAGTAATCCCGCTCTGCAATGACGTGAGCCTCAGCCTCATCCCTCCAATTGCAGAGCAGCACACCACATATATGGCTGCTCTGTGCGCACAGGACCTGTGATGAGGTCATAGGAGGGGAGGAGACGGGTCACATGATTGGGGCCTCCGTGTATGCATGCAGGACTCTGCTGGTTGTCATGGGGCTGGATGAGGGTAAGTTTATGTGTGGGGTCAGGAGGTGTTTACAGGGTGGATGTAGCAGAGCCATGTGTATACGAGGTGTATGGAGCGGAGGCGTGTGTGTACCAGGTGTACGGAGCGGAAACGTGTGTGTACGAGGTGTACGGAGCGGAGCCGTGTGTGTGCGAGATGTACGGAGCAGAGCCGTGTGTGTACGAGATGTACAGAGAGCCGTGTGTACATGGTGTACAGAGCGGAGGCGTGTGTGTACGAGGTGTGCGGAGCAAAGCCGCATGTGCATGAGGTGTACGGAGCAGAGGCGCATGTGTACGAGGTGTATGGAGCAGAGTCGCATGTGTACGAGGTGTACGGAGCAGAGGCGCCTGTGTACGAGGTGTACGGAGCAGAGGCGCATGTGTACGAGGTGTACGGAGCAGAGGCGCATGTGTACGAGGTGTACGGAGCAGAGGCGCATGTGTACGAGGTGTACGGAGCAGAGGCGCGTGTGTACGAGGTGTATGGCGCAGAGCCGCATGTGTACAAGGTGTACGGAGCGGACACTAGCTGTGTCGGATCGGAGCAGATATTGCTCCTGGCTGTGACACTGACTGGCACAGGAGACACGGAGAGGTGTTTATCAGTGGCGTACCGGAGCTGCAGCGACGTGAGCAGTCAGCGGCATGGCGCGGCTGGATGACATCATTCAGCACCACGGGAGAGGAAGCTGCTGGCTGCTGTGAGGGAGCGCGTTGAAAGGTGTGTGTGTAGTAATGGAGAAGGCAATGATAGGGGTGTGAGGGCAATGATGGGGGTGGGGTAACCATGTGTGGCAATTATACGGTACGCAGTATCATGTGCGGCCATTATACTGTACCCAGCATCATGTGCGGCCATTATACTGTATCCAGCATCATGTGGGGCCATTATACCATACCCAGCATCATGTGGGGCCATTATACTGTACAAATCATAATGTAAGGCCATTATACAGTATGCAGCATCATGTGGGCCCATTATACTACAAGGAGCATCACATGGGGCCAGTAAACGGTACGCAGCATCATGTGGGGCCATTATACTGTACACAGCATCATGTGGGGCCATTATACAGTATGGAGCACTGTGTGGCCATTATACAGTATTGAGCATCATGTCTGTTCGTTATACAGTATAGAACATAATGTGTGGCCATTATACAGTACGGAGCATCATGTGTGGCCATTATACAGTATAGAGCATCATGTGTGGCCAATATACAGTATGGAGTATTTTTTGTGGCCATTATACAGTATTGAGCATCATGTGTGACCATTATACAGTGTAGAGCATAATGCATGGCCATTATACAGTATGGAGCATCATGTGTGGCCATTATACAGTATGGAGCAGTGTGTGGCCATTATACAGTATGGAGCATCATGTGTGGCCATTATACAGTATGGAGCATAATGTGTGGCCATTATACAGTATGGAGCATAATGTTATTATTATTATTTATTTATATAGCACCATTAATTCCATGGTGCTGTACATGAGAAGGGGTTACATCAAAATACAAATATCACTTACAGTAAACAAAACTAACAATGACAGACTGGTACAGAGGGAAGAGGACCCTGCCCTTGTGGGCTTACATTCTACAGGATTATGGAGAAGGAGACAGTAGGTCGAGGGTTGCAGTAGCTCCAATGGTGTTGAGCTGGCCGTGTGGTCTTTATAGGCTGTAAGCTTCCTTGAAGAGGTGGGTTTTCAGGTTTCTTTTGAAGGATCCAAAAACAGTGGATAACCGGACGTGTTGGGGCACTGAATTCCAGAGGATGGGTGATATTCGGGAGAAGTCTTGGAGGTGATTGAGTGAGGAGCGAATAAGCGTGGAGGAGAGGAGGAGGTCTTGGGAGGACAGGAGATTACGTGAGGGGAAGATATTCAGAGATTAGTGTGGAAATATACGGAGGAGAAAGGTTATGGATGGCTTTGTAGGTCAGTGTTAGTAATTTAAACTGGATACGCTGAGAAATTGGGAGCCAGTGAAGGGATTTGCAAAGACGTGAAGCAGGAGTGTAGCAAGGAGAGAGATTAATTAGTCGGGCAGCAGAGTTAAGGATGGACTGGAGGGGTGTGAGAGTGTTAGAAGGTAGGCCACAAAGGAGGATGTTGCAGTAGTCGAGGCGGGAGATGATTAGGGCATGCACGAGCATTTTGGTAGAGTGTGGGTTGAGGAAAGGACGGATTCTGGAAATATTTTTGAGCTGGAGGGACAGGAGGTGGCGAGATCTTGGATGTGCAGTTTGAAGGACAGGGCAGAGTCAAGGGTTACTCTGAGGCAGCGGATTTTGGGGACACGGGAAAGTGTGATTTTATTTATTTTGATAGATAGATCAGGTAGGGAATATATGCGTGATGGAGGAAAGATAATGAGTTCAGATTTGTCCACATTGAGCTTGAGGAAGCGAGAGGAGAAGAAGGAGGATATGGCTGATAGACACTCTGGGATTCTGGAGAGCAGAGAGGTGAAATCTGGGCCAGAGAGGTAGATCTGAGTGTCATCAGCATATAGATGGTACTGGAAGCCATAGGACCTTATGAGTTGTCCCAGGCCGAGTATATAGATTGAGAAGAGTAAGGGTCCTAGGACAGAGCCTTGGGGGACTCCAACAGAGAGGGGGCGAGATGAAGAGGTAGTATGGGAGTAGGAAACGCTAAATGTGCGGTTGGCAAGGTATGAGGAGATCCAAGATAGGGCAAGGTCTTTGACCCCAAAGGAAGAGAGGATCTGTAGTAGGAGGCAGTGGTCAACTGTGTGGAAGGCAGAGGACAGGTCTAGGAGGAGGAGTATAGAGAATTGTCTGTTAACTTTGGCTGTAAGTAAGTCGTTAGTAATTTTGGTCAGGGCACTCTCAGTGGAATGGTGGGGACGGAAGCCAGATTGTAGGTTGTCGAAGAGAGAGTTAGATGCAAAGTGAGAGGAAAGTTCAGCATGGACATGCTGCTCAAGGAGTTTGGAAGCAAATGGGTGCAAAGATATGGGGCGATAGTTGGACATAGCGCTTGGGTCAAGGGATGGCTTTTTGAGGATAGGTGTGATTGTGGCATGTTTGAAGGCAGAGGGGAAGGTACCAGAAGTTAGTGAAAGGTTGAAGAGATGGGTTAGGGATGGGATTAGTGTGGTGGTGAGGTTGGGGAGGAGGTGGGATGGGATGGGGTCAAGTGCACAAGTGGTGAGGTGTCATTTGGAGAGAAGATGAGCAAGCTCCCCTTCAGAGATTTTGGAGAGTGAAGTTATGGGGTTTGGGCATTGGTCTCTCATACAAAGGGGTTGTGGTGGTTGGACAACAAAGACTTGCCTTGTTTGGTCTATCTTATTTTTGAAGTGCGTGGCAATGTCCTCGGCAACGATTAGGGAACTCGGAGGGGGCAGTGGTGGGCGGAGGCGGGAGTTAAAAGTGTTGAACAACTGTTTGGGGTTGTGGGATAAGGAAGATACGAGGGTTGTGAAGTAGGCCTGTTTAGCAGAGGTGAGAGCTGATTTGAATGCCAGTGTTGCTTGTTTGAGTGCAGTGAAATCATCTTGTGAATGCATTTTCTTCCAACGCTGTTCTGCAATTCTGGATACTTGCCGAAGCTTTTTAGTGATGTTATTGTGCCATGGTTGTCTATTGGTTCGTCGCACTCTGCTATGCATGACAGGGGCAACCGTTTCAATAGCTGATGCAAGAGTGGCATTGTAGAAAGCAGTGGCAGTGTCTGTGTCGTGGAGTGAGGATATAGTGGACAGTGGTAGGATAGAGTCAGAGAGTGTGTGGGTGTCTAGGTGTGCGAGGATCCTGCATGGGTGCGCATGGTGCTGGACATGGGTGACAGGTGAGGAGGACAGGGATGAGAAAGTGAGTAGATGGTGGTCAGAGAGAGGGAGAGGGGAGGTTGTGAAGTTAGATAGGGAGCATAAACGGGTGAAGACCAGGTCTAATGTGTGTCCGTCTGTGTGGGTGGCTGATGAGGACCACTGAGTAAGTCCAAACTATGAAGTTAGGGACAGGAGTTTGGAGGCTGCTGACTGGTGGGTGTCAATGGGGATGTTGAAGTCACCCATGATGATGGTGGGAATGTCAGCAGACAAAAAGTGAAGGAGCCAGGTGGAGAATTGGTCAATAAAGGCAGTGGTCGGGCCCAGAGGTTGGTATATGATGGCCATTTGGAGGTTGTAGGGGGAGTAGAGGCGGACAGAGTGGACTTCAAAAGAGGGGAGGATAAGGGAGGGTAGAAGTGGGATTGGGTTAAAGGTACAATTGGAAGAAAGGAGAAGGCCCACTCTTCCACCGAGTTTGTTGCAGGGCGAGGAGTGTGGGTGAATTGGAGGCCACCGTAACATAGTGCAGCAGGGGAGGCTATGTCAGAGGGTGTCAGCCATGTTTCGGTGATGCCCAGAAAGAAAAGATTACGAGAGGTAAAGAGGTCATGAATCACGTGGAGTTTATTGCAGATAGAGCGGGCATTCCATAGTGATCCAGAGAGAGGGTGCAGGGGGGGGGTGTCATGGGCACAGATTTGAGGTGGGCAAGATTTGGGGTCTTTATATTGGGTTGGGAGCGATAGAAGGGGGTAGTAATAGGAGGTATGAGCTGTGGGGGCCCAGGGTTCGGAGATATGTCTCCAGCAGTGAGGAGAAGCAGAGAGAGACAGAGCAGGTGGGAGGAGAGTGGGTGGCTTGTTTTGTGTTTTATTAGGAGAGATCTGAGGTTGAGGAGCAGGTCAGAAGAGGAGGTCAGGTGGGAAGGCAGGAGGGAAGGAGAGACTATTACTTGGTTAGGGGGTGCTGGGGTTTGAGGATAGCGAAGGAGAGTGAGGAGTAAGGGAGCCAAAACTGTTATAGCGTATGTCAGCATGATAAGAATAAGTGTGGCGAAAAGGGAATTAAATTTAATGCATTTATTAACAGTGGTTAGTCTTACCTTCTGTTCACTTCTGGCTCATTTCTGGCATATTTCTGCTATCATATTTGCTGTTATCCTTTTAGAGACATCCTTCTAGAGACAGACCAAGGTCCAGACAGCATAATGTGTGGCCATTATACAGTATGGAGCATAATGTGTGGCCATTAGACAGTATGGAGCATCATGTGTGGCCATTATACAGTATGGAGCATCAGTGTGGCCATTATACTGCATGGAGCACTGTGTGGCCATTATACAGTATGGAGCATAATTTGTGGCCATTATACAGTATGGAGCATCATGTGTGGCCATTATACAGTATGGAGCATCATGTGTGGCCATTATACAGTATGGAGCACTGTGTGGTCATTATACAGTATGGAGCATAATTTGTGGCCTTTATACAGTATGGTGCACTGTGGCACTGTGGTGCAGTGTATATATACAGGACAGGAGGAGAGGTACTGTGCAGTGTATATATACAGGACAGGAGGAGTGGTACTGTGCAGTGTATATATTCAGGACAGGAGGAGAGGTACTGTGCTGTGTATATACCCTGGACAGGAGGAGTGGTACTGTGCAGTGTATATATAAAGGACAGGAGAAGTCGTACTGTGCAGTGTATATATACAGGACAGGGGGAGTGGTACTGTGCAGTGTATATATACAGGACAGGAGGAGAGGTACTGTGCAGTGTATATATACAGGACAGGAGGAGTGGTACTGTGCAGTGTATATATTCAGGACAGGAGGAGAGGTACTGTGCTGTGTATATATACAGGACAGGAGGAGAGGTACTGTGCAGTGTATATACCCTGGACAGGAGGAGTGGTACTGTGCAGTGTATATATAAAGGACAGGAGAAGTCGTACTGTGCAGTGTATATATACAGGACAGGAGGAGTGGTACTGTGCAGTGTATATATACAGGACAGGAGGAGAGGTACTGTGCAGTGTATATACAGGACAGGAGGAGTGGTACTGTGCAGTGTATATATACAGGACAGGAGGAGAGGTACTGTGCAGTGTATATATACAGGACAGGGGGAGTGGTACTGTGCAGTGTATATATACAGGACAGGAGGAGTGGTACTGTGCAGTGTATATATACAGGACAGGAGTGGTACTGAGCAGTGTATATATACAGGATAGGAGAAGTGGTGCTGTGCAGTGTATATATACAGGACAGCAGGCGTGGTACTGTGCAGTGTATATATACAGGACAGGAGGAGTGGTACTGTGCAGTGTATATATACAGGACAGGAGGAGTGGTACTGTGCAGTGTATATATACAGGACAGGAGGAGTGGTACTGTGCAGTGTATATATACAGGACAGGAGGAGTGGTACTATGCAGTGTATATATACAGGAGAAGTGGTGCTGTGCAGTGTATATATACAGGACAGGAGGAGTGGTACTGTGCAGTTTATATATACAGGACAGGAGGAGTGGTACTGTGCAGTGTATATATACAGGACAGGAGGAGTGGTACTATGCAGTGTATATATACAGGAGAAGTGGTGCTGTGCAGTGTATATATACAGGACAGAAGGAGTGGTACTATGCAGTGTATATATACAGGACAGGAGGAGTGGTACTGTGCAGTGTATATATACAGGACAGGAGGAGTGGTACTGTGCAGTGTATATATACAGGACAGGAGGAGTGGTACTGTGCAGTGTATATATACAGGACAGGAGGAGTGGTGCTGTGCAGTGTATATATACAGGAGAAGTGGTGCTGTGCAGTGTATATATACAGGACAGAAGGAGTGGTACTGTGCAGTGTATATATACAGGACAGGAGGAGTGGTACTGTGCAGTGTATATATACAGGACAGGAGGAGTGGTGCTGTGCAGTGTATATATACAGGAGGAGTGGTACTGTGCAGTGTATATATACAGGACAGGAGGAGTGGTACTGTGCAGTGTATATATACAGGACAGGAGGAGTGGTACTGTGCAGTGTATGTATACAGGACAGGAGGAGTGGTACTGTGCAGTGTATATATACAGGACAGGAGGAGTGGTACTGTGCAGTGTATGTATACAGGACAGGAGGAGTGGTGCTGTGCAGTGTATATATACAGGACAGAAGGAGTGGTACTGTACAGTGTATATATACAGGACAGAAGGAGTGGTGCTGTGCAGTGTATATATACAGGACAGAAGGAGTGGTGCTGTGCAGTGTATATATACAGGACAGGAGGAGTGGTACTGTGCAGTGTATATATACAGGACAGGAGGAGTGGTACTGTGCAGTGTATGTATACAGGACAGGAGGAGTGGTACTGTGCAGTGTATATATACAGGAGGAGTGGTACTGTGCGGTGTATATATACAGGAGGAGTGGTACTGTGCAGTGTATGTATACAGGACAGGAGGAGTGGTACTGTGCAGTGTATACACTGTATATTGGAGCAGTTGCTAGTGTGCAGAGGGCGGTAGCTCCGTCCTCTAATGAAGTCCTCTTAATGCTGCCTGGCACTTACTCTGTCAGCTGTTAAGCACCTCTGCCCTAGTGAACATGCGTGTGTGCTCACACCTTGGCTAGAATAAAAATGAAAAGGCCAGTGGCCATAAAACCCGGGACGGTAGTCCACAATATAGATCGGTGCTGCAGAAGGCCAGTCCAGGCCTGTTGGTATGTAAGTAGAGTCACTAGAGTCAAGCAGTTTTTTTTTAGTTCTTGAGAAACTCAGGTAAAGCATCACTGCAAAGATAAGGAAAAAAACAAGAAGCAACTGAAATTCTGTCTTCTATAAAACAATGTGATGGGAATGGGTGACTGCGCAAAAAGGAGATATTACAAGAATAACAGCCAGAGATGTAGAGGTGTCAGAAGAAAAGCAATTGCCACACCAAAGCATCAAAGAGGTCTACCATAAAACTTCTACTTTTAAAGAGTAACTAAAATGTATTTTATTTTAATTTTTGACAATGTTTAGAATTTTCATTATCTTGTTTTGCGTCTTCCTCTCTCAAACACCATATCACAATTGCTGTTTTATCTGCCTAATTCATGGTCCTTCAGGAGCCGTTTTGAACGGCAGCTCTCACAAGAATCGGTACTCACTATTCACAAAGAATCCTCCTGTGGGAGTGTCTCTGCTCTCCTGTCATCTCATGCTCATCTCAGACAGATGTCCGTCCAGCCTCTGTTTGAAGACTTCAATTGAAAAAGAACTCGCCATAGAATCATAGAATGTTAGAAGTTTAGAGTTGAAAGGGACCTCAAGGGTCATCGTGCCCAACCACCTGCTCAATGCAGGATTCACTAAACCATCCCAGACAGATGTCTGTCCAGCCTTTGTTATAAGACTTCCATTGGAGGAGAACTCACCACCTCTCGTGGCAGCCATTCATCACCCTCACTGTCAAAAAGTTTTTTCTAATATCTAATCTGTATCTTCTCCCTTTCAGTTTCATTCCATTGCTTCTCGTGTTTCCATGTGCAAATGAGAATAAGGATGATCCCTCTACACTGTGACAACCCTTCAGATATTTGTAGACAGCTATTAAGTCTCCTGTTAGCCTTCTCTTTTGCAAACTAAACATTCCCAGATCCTTTAACCATTCCTCTTAGGACTTACTTTGCAGTCTGCTCACCATCCTGGTGGCTTTTCTCTGATCTTGCTCCAGTTTTTCTATGTCTTTTATAAAGTGCGGTGCACATATTCTTGCTGGAGCAACAAAGCAGCTTCCAGAAAAGCATTAAATAAGGAGTTAAAACAGCCATTCTAGCATTGTGTTTTGGAGAGATGGAAGCAAAATAATGGAATGAGGAATATTTCAAAGGTTCCTAAGTTTGCAAAGGCTGAACGGTAAGTTATACAACTTAGGGATATGTTTTTGGAATTGTAGGGCAATAAAGATGATGTCTTGGCAGGATTTGGATCTAGGAGTCTAGTGTTAGGACAATAGGTCGAATCATTTACTATCCACGTTTTGCATTCCCTAGACTGAGAAGCAGAGGTGCATCTTGAAGCTTTCTGTGTCCTGTTCCAAAGTATAAAACACCTTATCTCACCAACCATGTGCCGTTTATATGACTGGCGGAGGGGCCATTCAGCTCTTTGCGGTCCAGTTATGAATGTTACTTCTGCAGTCGCTATAATTATGATGCTTAAAAAAAGGAAAAAATAAATATTCACAGTTGAAACACATTTTCTAGGCTTTATTGTCCACAGATCCTCTCTCCACAATTCTCTGCATCAGGTTTGATTTACTGAAGCAGATGACACTTTGCCGCCATTGTTTTAAGAGCATCTCATTGTGTTACATCAACTGAAGCGATGAAAGCTATAAAATAAAGAATTTTTACGGGAAAAGGGATTTGTGCTCTGCAATAAATGTAATTCATTCTAATAATCATATTATTCGGGCGCAGCACATTCTCTGGATAGATCGATGGGCGCTGGATATCCAGGAAATGTTATTTATATCTGGAAAAAAAAGGTCTATGATCATTAAAGGCTGCATTCGCTATTCGGGAAGCTTCAGGGCTGGAATCTCATGATGTTTGTTGCTCAGAAGAAGTTGCTCTGGTCAGTGAAACGTTCTAGACACATGAGGCTCAAAAACTGACTGGTTGGAAGGTTCTATTGCATTTATGTGTGTAACATTAATTGCAATGTCTTTGTAAAATTGATGCACTTAATAAACACTTTCCTCTAGACAGGTTGGAAATGGTCAAAGGTTGGAGCTTGGGCAACTAAAATCTAAGATCTCAGTGGCATATGGAAGTCTGATCAAAGGGCATCCAACCCCTCAAACTCGCCCTCGGAGAGTTGTCTTTTGTTGTCTCTGTTTTCTTGACTTTTGGTATTTTTGGCCACTATAGTCAATTTTAATTTTTCCAGCAATCAGTTGAGTTAATTCCCAATTCAACATTGTTGGCTTATCCAAGATTTTAGGTTTTGTGAGAACTGACAACTCATTAAAATAAAGGAGAAACTGTCACCTGTACAGAAAATAAGTCACCCAAAGAAAAATGAAAATAATGGCAGAGGGTGTCCTGGCAAGTGTTCAGCAGTAATGTCTAAGCATGGGAGCATTATTTTTTAATGATTGTAATCAATTTTGCAATATCGGTAAACACTGTGGAGTATGATGGTGATATATGAGGAAGTAAATGTGAACATGTGTTCTGGCCCCACACACCCAAATTCTCTCACAGCTGACAAGTATTATTCCCAGATATATTCTGAGCCATGGGTCTGATCCAGACTTTAGTCTGATCCATGTATCTTTCAAATTCCACCTTTCAAATTACAAATTTCTAATTACAATACTTTGAATTAGATTTGAATTGGACTGGAATTTGACTGTAAGGTAATGGAATATCAAACTACTACAATGTTTCGGTTTATTTTCTCTTTCACACCTATACTACACTATTTTCCCTATCTCCTGTAATCCCCCACCTAGTAAGGAACTAGTCATTTCACCCTCCATCCTCCCCAGCTATCTCACCTCCTCCTCACAGCTGTTCCTCCACATACAATCCTTTTTCTTCAGGCACACATGGCCACATCATGTCATCCTGCTCCCACTTTCTAACGCTCTCTCTGCTACTCCTCATCGCTGGTGATGTATCCCCAAATCCTGGCCCTCCTAAACACATCCCCACACTAATTTCTAACCCCCTGCCACAATCCTCTACACGTTTTCTCAACCATGATAACCCCATACTCATTCATCCAGCCCCCACTCCCCCGGTCCCCCTACCTGGAGCACTATGGAACGCACGCTCCGTCTGCAACACACTGCCATTTATCCATGACCTCTTCATCACCAACAAACTCTCCTTCCTCGGCATCACTGAAACCTGGCTGACCCCCTCTGACTCAGCCTATCCAGCTGCTCTTTCCTATGGCGGATTCCACCTCTCTCACCCCTCACCCCAGCACCAAACATGGTGGAGGAGTTGGCTTGCTCCTGTCCAACACCTGCTCCTTTACTCCAATCCCACTACCACCCTCCGCTACTCTTCCCTCATTTGAGGTGCACTCCATCTGCATTTGGCGGGCTTCCAGGGTCACTGAGCGGATATGGAAGAAATCCCACTCTGCTGAGCACTTCACATATCCTCCCTGTGTCACAACCCTCAACAGCTTTTCAACACTTTCAATTCACTACTTTGTCCCCCAGCACCTCTTCCCTCCCCTTTCATTTCTGCTGAAGAATTTGCCTCTTTCTTTAAACAGAAGATTGATATGATCAGAGAAAGCTTTGGCCCGTATCCCCCAAAAGCCCCTCTTAGCTGCTCAACCCTGTTCCTCCAAAACCAGCTTCTCCACCATATCAGATCAGCTCTCCACCCTCCTGTCAAGATCACACCTCACCACTTGAACGCTTGATCCACTCCAGTCCCACCTCATCCCTAACCTCGCCACAATCTTCATCCCTACCCCAACGCACCTCTTCAACCTCTCACTCACAACTGGTATCTTCCCCTCATCCTTCAAACATGCCAAGATCACACCCATCCTCAAAAAGCCCTCCTTCGACCCATCCTCTGTGTCTAGCTATCGCCCAATATCTCTTCTCCCTTATGCCTCAAAACTACTGGAACAGCATGTCCATCTGGAACTGTCCTCCCACCTCTCCTCCTGCTCCCTCTTTGACCGCTTATAATCTGGCTTCCAACCCCATCACTCAACTGAAACTGCCCTGACTAAAGTCACCAATGACTTACTGACCTCCAAGAGCAAGCGACACTGCTCTGTCCTCCTTCTCCTGGACCTGTCTTCTGCCTTGGACACTGTGGACCACTCCCTCCTGCTACAGATCCTCTCATCTCTTAGCATTACAGACTTGGCCCTATACTGGATCTCATCATACCTAACAGACTGAACATTGTGTCTCCCTCTCCCACACCACCTCCTCACCTCGCCCCTTATCTGTCGGTGTTCCTCAAGGCTCAGTTCTAGGACCCCTGCTCTTCTCCATCTACACCTTCAGCCTGGGACAGCTTATAGAATCCCACGGTTTGCAGTATTATCTCTATGCGGATGACACGCAGATCTACCTATCCAGACCTGACCTCACCTCCTTACTCACCAAAATCCCAAACTGTCTGCTATCTCGCCTTCTTTTCTGCTCGCTTTCTAAAACTAAACATGGACAAAACAAAATTCATCATCTTTCTCACTCTACACCTCCACCAGACCTATCCATCAATGTCAATGGCTGCTCACTTTCCCCAGTACTGCATGCTTGGTGCCTTGGGGTGATCCTCAACTCTACCCTCTCTTTCAAGCCACATATCCAAGCCCTTGCCTCCTCCTGCTGTCTCAAATTCAAAAATATTTCCCGCATCGGTGCATTCCTTGACCACGAAACCACATAAATACTAGTTCACGCCTTTATCATCTCCCGCCTTGACTACTGCAACCTCCTACTCTCTGGCCTCCCCTCTACACTCTGGCACCACTCCAATCCATCCTACATCCTGCCCGACTAATCTACCTATCTCCCCGCTATTCCCCAGCCTCTCCCCTATGCCAAGCCCTTCACTGGCTTCCTATCGTCCAGAGACTCCAGTTCAAAACCCTTACTATGACATACAAAGCCATCCACAACCAGTCTCCTCCATACATCTGTGACATGGCCTCCCAGTACCTACCTACACGCAACCTTCTATCTGCACAATATTTCCATCTCTACTCCCCTCTCATCTCTTCTTCCCACAACCGCATCCAAGACTTCTCCCGTGCTTCCCCCATACTCTGGAGCTCTCTACCCCAACACATCAGACTCTCACCTACCATAGAAACCTTCAAAAAGAACCTGAAGACTCACCACTTCCGACAAGCCTACAGCCTGCAGTGATCCTGAACCTACTGAACCGCCACACAACCAGCTCTACCCTCTCCTAGTGTATCCTCACCCATCCCCTGCAGACTGTGAGCCCTCAAGGGCAGGGTCCTCCCTCATTCTGTATCTCTTAGTACCTTGTTTTTTGCTCATGTTCATTGTATTTGTCTATATTTGCCCCCTTTTTCACATGTAAAGCTCCATGGAATAAATGGCGCTATAAAAAATGTATAATAATAATAAAAAGTAAAATAAATATCTGTGATAGAAGCTCAGATGATGCAGATGTGAACAGAGCTCTTCCAAAACCAACAGAGGTCCCAAAGTCCCCTGTGTGAATTGGGCAGTTGTGCACGTGTGACCACCTGAAATAATAATAATTTTATTTATATAGCACCAACATATTCTGCAGCATTTTACATATGCAGGAGACATGTACTAACAATAGATTCAATACAAAGCAGCACATAAATCAGCAGTTACAGGAGAAGCGAGGGTCCTGCTCAGAAGCTTCAAACCATAAAGAAATATGGGGGACACAATAGGAGAGGAAAGGTAGAAAGTGGTTGTCACTAGGGTTGAGCGACTTTCATTTTTTTAAGATCGAGTCGGGTTTTGTGAAACCCGACTTTGTCCAGAGTCGAGTCGAGTGCAGTCGGCCGATTATCGCTAAAAGTCGGGGATCGACCGAAACACGAAACCCAATGCAAGTCAATAGGGAAGCATAGTCAGCAGTGAGTGGAGGCCAGGAAAACACCTACAGTGCCCATTTTAATGCCAAAAACATCCATTCTTGTTTCTGAAGCTTGTCAATCTTAATTAACTTTATAATAATAGTTGGGCATTGGAACTTGGGGGTCATTTGGCAAAAGTTGTGGGGGGTAGGGCTGGTTCAAGGCTTTAGTGGGCCCAGGAAACGTGGACTACGTCACGGCGGTGGAGCAGGGAGAGGTAAGTATTTCAACGTTGCAAGTGCTGTGATCCTGAGCAAGCAGGGGGGGGCCACTCGTTCGCATTGGCACTGGCACAGGGCCCCTCAAAGTACAGCGGTGTGTTTGCATGGTGGGGGCGCCTCCCACCAGCAGCGACACTTTTGCGTACTCTGAGGGGCCCTGTGCCAGTGACGTCGCCAACGAGTATGCCCCCCCCACCTGATGAAGGAACCTGCACTTTCATCTGCACCTTCCTCTTTGTCCCTGTGTAAGGTGGTATAACATGCGGGAAGGGGAACCTTACTTTCAGCAGGGTCAGATTCTGGCTGTGTAGAGTGCAAGGGGAATGTAGTGGTCTAGGTCAATGTACCAGCAGACTCATCTAGCAGTGGCTGGGGAATGGGCAGGATGAGGAGGAAACAGATATAGGGCCAAAGAATAAAGTAGGCTAAATGCAGTTCAAAATTGGTAACAGGACTAAACAGGCGGCATTGCTTTGTTGAGTGGAGTAGCAAACCCAGGAGCAGCAGACACTGTTTTAAGGGCCCAAACACACTAGTAGGCCAAATGCAGTTTAATATCTGCTACTGTAGGCCAAAAGCCAGAAGGTTGAAGCTCAGCTTTATTCAGTTGAGGACAAACACCATGGAGGGGCAGACACCGTTAGTAGGGCCTAACCACCAATTTTTAAAAAAACAGCACTTAATGAGAGCCAGAAGGTGGAAGCTCAGCTTTATTCAGTTGAGGAAAAACACCAGGCAGGGGCAGACACCGTTAGTAGGGCCTAACCACCAATTTTTAAAATAACAGCACTTAATGAGAGCCAGAAGGTGGAAGCTCAGCTTTATTCAGTTGAGGAAAAACACCAGGCAGGGGCAGACACCGTTAGTAGGCCGTAACCAAAGTTGAAGGCCAAATGCAGTTTAATATCTGATACTATAGGCCGAAAGCCAGAAGGTTGAAGCTCAGCTTTATTCAGTTGAGGGCAAACACCAGGGAGGGGCAGACACCGTTAGTAGGCCCTAACCACCAAGTTTTTAAAAAACAGCACTTAATGAGAGCCAGAAGGTTGAAGCTCAGCTTTATTCAGTTGAGGACAAACACCAGGGAGGGGCAGATACCGTTAGTAGGCCGTAACCAAAGTTGAAGGCCAAATGCAGTTTAATATCTGATACTATAGGCCGAAAGCCAGAAGGTGGAAGCTCAGCTTTATACAGTGGAGAACAACACCAGGGAGCGGCAGACACCGTTAGTAGGCCGTAGCCAAAGTTGAAGGCCAAATGCAGATTAATATCTGATACTATAGGCCGAAAGCCAGAAGGTTGAAGCTCAGCTTTATTCAGTTGAGGGCAAACACCAGGGAGGGGCAGACACTGTTAGTAGGCCCTAACCACCAAGTTTTTAAAAAACAGCACTTAATGAGAGCCAGAAGGTAGAAGCTCAGCTTTATTCAGTTGAGGACAAACACCAGGCAGGGGCAGACACCGTTAGTAGGCCCTAAACACCAATTTTTAAAAAAACAGCACTTAATGAGAGCCAGAAGGTAGAAGCTCAGCTTTATTCAATTGAGGACAAACACCAGGCAGGGGCAGACACCGTTAGTAGGCCCTAAACACCAATTTTTAAAAAAACAGCACTTAATAAGAGCCAGAAGGTAGAAGCTCAGCTTTCTTCAGTTGAGGACAAACACCAGGCAGGGGCAGACACCGTTAGTAGGCCCTAAACACCAATTTTTAATTACAAAAGCACTTATTGAGAGCCTGAAGGTTGAAGCTCCGATTTAGACAGTGGAGGACAATTTGAATTATGGACTGCAGACAGACTTAGTAGGCTGTCCCCTGTGGACCATGCATCCACCACATTAACCCATTGCGCCGTAATGGACACGTAACCTTCCGTGGCCATACCTACAGGTCCATGCGTCTGTTGTCGGGTGCACCTTTGTACTCACAGATTGCCAGAGTGCATGGACAATGCGGTCTTTTACATGCTGGTGGAGGGTTGTGATGGCTTTTCTCGCAAAAGAAGTGTCGACTGGTTAGCTTGTAGCGTGGTACAGCGTAGTCCATCATGGCCTTATTAATAGTAAATAAAATATATAACTAGGCTCTATGAACTTTTAAATAGGTTCCAGGGGTACACAGGCAGCATTGGTGTGGTCAGTGGAGGAGGATTGCAAGGAGGGACCGCAGACAGGCTAACGAAGGCCTAACATAACAAAAAATAGGCTCATGGCAGTTTTAAATCGGTTACATGGATACACAGGCAGCATTGTGGTCAGCGGAGGAGGAGGATTGCAAGGAGGGACCGCAGACAGGCTAACAAAGGCCTAAAATAACAAAACAAAGGCTCAAGGCAGTTTTAAATCGGTTACATGGATACACAGGCAGCATTGTGGTCAGCGGAGGAGGAGGATTGCAAGGAGGGACCGCAGACAGGCTAACAAAGGCCTAAAATAACAAAACATAGGCTCAAGGCAGTTTTAAATCGGTTACATGGATACACAGGCAGCATTGTGGTCAGCGGAGGAGGAGGATTGCAAGGAGGGACCGCAGACAGGCTAACAAAGGCCTAAAATAACAAAAAATAGGCTCATGGCAGTTTTAAATCGGTTACATGGATACACAGGCAGCATTGTGGTCAGTGGAGGAGGATTGCAAGGAGGGACCGCAGACAGGCTAACGAAGGCCCAACATAACAAAAAATAGGCTCATGGCAGTTTTAAATCGGTTACATGGATACACAGGCAGCATTGTGGTCAGTGGAGGAGGATTGCAAGGAGGGACCGCAGACAGGCTAACGAAGGCCCAACATAACATAACATAGGCTCATGGCAGTTTTAAATCGGTTACATGGATACACAGGCAGCATTGTGGTCAGTGGAGGAGGATTGCAAGGAGGGACCGCAGACAGGCTAACGAAGGCCTAACATAACAAAACATAGGCTCAAGGCAGTTTTAAATCGGTTACATGGATACACAGGCAGCATTGTGGTCAGTGGAGGATTGCAAGGAGGGTCCTCAGACAGGCTATCAAAGGCCTAAAATAACAAAAATTAGGCTCAAGGAAGTTTTAAATCGGTTGCATGGATACACAGGCAGCATTGTGGTCAGTGGAGGAGGAGTATTGCAAGGAGGGACCGCAGACAGGCTAACGAAGGCCTAACATAACAAAACATAGGCTCATGGCAGTTTTAAATCGGTTACATGGATACACAGGCAGCTTTGTGGTCAGTGGAGGAGGATTGCAAGGAGGGACCGCAGACAGGCTAACGAAGGCCTAACATAACAAAACATAGGCTCAAGGCAGTTTTAAATCGGTTACATGGATACACAGGCAGCATTGTGGTCAGTGGAGGAGGAGGATTGCAAGGAGGGACCGCAGACAGGCTATCAAAGGCCTAAAATAACAAAAATTAGGCTCAAGGCAGTTTCAAATCGGTTGCATGGATACACAGGCAGCATTGTGGTCAGTGGAGGAGGAGTATTGCAAGGAGGGACCGCAGACAGGCTAACGAAGGCCTAACATAACAAAACATAGGCTCATGGCAGTTTTAAATCGGTTTCATGGATACACAGGCAGCATTGTGGTCAGTGGAGGAGGATTGCAAGGAGGGACCGCAGACAGGCTAATGAAGGCCCAACATAACAAAACATAGGCTCATGGCAGTTTTAAATCGGTAACATGGATACACAGGCAGCTTTGTGGTCAGTGGAGGAGGTTTGCAAGGAGTGTCTGACACAGTTAGTACTCACAAAATATAAATAGATGTTAATGTCTCGCAAAACAAAAAAAAAAAAAAGGGTGGCATACTTAGGTACAGGGGTGGGCTCATCTGCTGAGTTTCTGACATAGTAATTTGGCAGTAAATATTTAATGGTGCCAATATAGGACACTGACCCAGACTACTTTAAGTAGCATCATAGATGTCTACAAATTGGTATTGTCAGTGCCAGGCATTGAATGATGTCAGCGAATAGACTAAACATTGGTGGAGCTGTGCGAGATAATTTTGCACGTGGTAGAGCACAGTTTGAGCTGGGGGGGGAACTCTCTTGTGGCCGGCGGTAACGACCCAGGGCCCCTCATTTTACAACGGTGTGTCTGACGTTGGGTGCGCACCACCACCGCCAGAGCCACTACATTGTACTATGAGGGACCCAGTGGCAGTGCCGTCGACCAAAAGCGGGCACACCCACCTCTTCAGACAAACAGCACTGTAACGGGTGCTTGAGCCAAGTGGCGAGACCACAGCCCCGTGGGGGGAGTTTTCACATTGCGGGAGGTGTAAACATGTCGTATGCTGGACAAACAGCTGCTGCAAATTAACAGATTGGAACACTCAGTAAGACCAGTCCACAAGCAAGCACTTTTTATAGGAAAGCTAGGTGTCAGCCGGGAAAGGTGGGGCAAAATAATTTGAAATCCAGGAGTGGTTCATTTTAATGAAGGTGAGATCATGCACATTTTGGGTAGCCAGATGAGTCCTTTTTTCGGTTAATATTGAACCAGCAGCACTGAATACTCTTTCTGATAGCACACTAGCTACTGGGCAAGCAAGCTCCTGCAATGCATATTCTGCCAATTCAGGCCAGGTGTCTAATTTTGATGCCCAGTAATCAAATGGGAATGACGGTTGAGGGAGAACATCGATAAGGGCTGAAAAATAGTTAGTAACCATACTGGACAAATGTTGTCTCCTGTCACTTTGAATACATGCTGTGGAGCGCCCCCACTGCCGCAGGGCCGAGGGGTACCCGGTACCGGGCCTCAGGGTCTCTGTTCTGGGGGGTTGTCACGGTGGCTAGGCCCGGTCCGTGGCCCTGCCTGTCAGGGGGACGTCCGGTGTAGAGAGTGGTGAATGATGGTGTAGTTGTGAAGTGCCGGTCGCAGTAAATAACGAGGACACCAGGTTGCAGTCTCTTTACCTCTTTACTGAAGATCTCTGGGTCCTCAGTCCGGAATCCGGTTAACCAGGCTGCGCAAGTCCGGCCGGTCCAATGGCACCTCCAGAGTTCTCTTTGCAGGTGGAAATCTGTGCCTTCCTACTAGCGCTATGTGTTGTGGTCCTTCCCTGCTGTGCTTACGGAAAGTCCCCACAACTGTTGTGTCTGTTTCTCATGTTCCCTCACAACTCGATTAGATGATGTTCTGCTAATCCTCCGTCCCTCCCGGTGTTATGGTTGGGACGCACCCGTATGACGGGTAGGCTCGGAGCTCTTCCGGGACCCTAGAGTCGCCCCTCTCCACAAGTTGCCCCCTATGTCTTCTTAGGTGATTTAAGTGAGACAGCCCGCTTATGACTGACTGTCCTGCCGTTGGTTTGAAGTATTGCTTGGAGCTAGATATATAAATACTTCCTCGGCGTTCCGGCCGCCGGTTGTGCGCCTCAGTAGGATGTTGCCTCGGTCTTACAGCACGACTCCTACTGGTATTCTCCTTGTTGCTTTGATCTCGTTTCTCACTAAGCACAATATATCTCGCTTCTGATCCTTTCTTAGGGCACCACCGCTATGCTGAGCAGGCACGGTCCCGTGACGTTCTTCCTTGTTGCCAGGCCTCTGTCAGGGTCCCAAACCTGACAGAGACCCTACCGAATCTTCCCCCACAACACCCGCTGCCACAAGGTGTTGCTTGGTTCCAACCCAGTCAGCTTTCTCTACTAACTTCCTGCCTGACCCCCAGTTTACCCACAATGGTGAGGAGTGGCCTAATAAATAGCACCCTTAGCTCCCCCTGGAGGCCCGACTGTGAAATCTATTGGTGTATGTGATACCTGGTCAGATGAACTCCTTCAGTGCCATCAGACGTACCATAGCTCCCCTTAGCGGCAGAGCTTCAGTACTGCAACGACCAGGACTCTGGGGCGCTGCACTCCCCCCCGGTTAAATCCAGTACTCCGGGACTGGGAAGAAAACAACAATACAGGTTAGCAAACAGACATACAATTTTTGTGAGTGCAGTAACAATAAGCATATCTGAACAGAGCTTCCCTTTATGGGAGGTGAGGACACTTGAACGTTACAAACATGGTTAAATACTTTGAATAACTTAGTATAAATAACTTTTCTCACCCAACCGGGTATTCTACTTAGTGCAAATTTTGAACAATAATTCAACATTGCCTTTAAGGACGTACACTCGGCATCCACCAAAGACCTTCTTATAATCACATTATAAGGCAATTAACTTCACTCTCCTTCTTTACGTCTGCAGGACCGCCTGTCCTAACGGCTCCAGACCTACTGCCTCTCCTTTCTATGCAGGACCGCCCTGTTCAGCCCGGGCCTACTGCCCTTCCACCACTATACGCAGTATAGAACATATCATTTTTCTTTCAGTTTAGGATCAATGGGCCATCTCTATATGGATCCTAGGAGGACTCACCAACTAACCCCGTCCGGGTTCACTTTCTGTCCTCATTCTTCTATCAACATTATCAAACATTTCTTTCTTCTAAGACATTATTGCCCTCTAGCTGTCTTAAGGCAATACCATTCCTAAGTGCAACGTGTGAACATCCCCTTTAAGAGGGGACCAAGTCTTTATGAGGTAGCGCAGCTTCTTCAGCTACCAGTCCGTACACAGTAAGGACTCCGGTGCGGTATCTTCACAAAGAGTCCTTTTTCTATGTAAAACCAGTAAGGAGCACCTTTAAGAAGGTGCAAACTATTTACAAGCAGTTTGTATCATGCATCGTTCATGATTCCAGCAGTTCTTTTCAACAGGAAACAAAAAGTAGAAAAACAACCAAAAAGCAATAGGGATCCCGGGTCAACAAAGGGATCCCTTTAAGAGTTAACCCTGGACGGGTTTTAGCAGCAACATAGCAGAAAACAAACAGTTTGAAGAACTATTTACATGTTAATAAGCATCCTTGCTTATTCAGTTGCTGGTAACCCCCACCGAGGCTTTACCTGGCAGGTGGCCCTCTGCGGCCCAGGCAGGCCGGACTCCAAGTCTACTCCCAATGCCAGTTGTACCCCGTTGGTTCGGGTCTTCTGCACGACCAGGTCGTGCGCGGCAATGAGTGTCTGCGTGGGTCGATGGATGATGCTGGCGGCGGCGGAGGCCGCAGCAGCGGCTTCAGCGGCAAGCTCCTCCCCCTCGGTTCGGGAAACTGCCAGAACGGCCATACAGCGCTGCATATCCCGGGCCCACCAGCGGCTCCCCTGCAGACGCCGGCGGTATGTCACCATATCCCCCGGCCTCAGGAGGGACTTCGCTCCATCCTCACACAGGCAGGGTTCCACCTCGTCCCGGGTGATACGCACTCGCAGGGCCGTTCCAATTTCCTGGACGAAGCCTTTCCCCTCCTGAAGCAGATAGACAATCACGACACCCCACTTTGGCAGGGAGCCCTCCAGCAGCTCGCCTCGCGCCTCCCGCTCCACTTCTCACTGGAACTCCGCGATCAGGTGGTTCCGATATTCCCCTCAGGGGAAGGGCCCAAGGTCATGCCCCCCCGGTGCATTGGTGCCAGACGGCGGGGACACCGGGGCGCCACTGGTCGCAGCAGTGGCCGGGTCGTGTGCAGAGGTGAGGTGGCCTCTCCGGGGGTCGCGGCACTGGGTACCTTCACTCGCGGTAGCTCCTCTGGCGCCGCTCCCCTCTCCTGCGGAAGGCGTACGAACTGGGGGCCATTCAGGCACGGGATGCCCCATCGGCAGCTCCCAAGGATCCAAATCTTCCAACGGGGGCATATTGGAGTAGTTCTCCGGCGACGGGGGTCGGTGCGGGGCCATCCTTTTCCACAGGCCTTCACTGGTCTCCAGTTCCACCTCATCTGAGTCATAGTTTCGTTTCTTCGGTTTCCGCCCGGCATAGAAAATCAGAAGGCGGGTCTCGACTGCTGACGGACACGTCCTCAGGATGCAGAGATATTTAGACTGGGCGGCCATTGTTTTTCGCGCTCTCCAGCTTGTCTACGCCCACTTCCACGCCATTCTTCTTCTCCTGCGCTCCTCTTAGCGCTGTAATGGCGGCGGTTTCGGCGGGAACTTCTGGTGGCAAGTGGCAATACTCAGTCCTTGTTATTCAGCAATATTTTTGACTGAGCAATCTGCTCCAGACCTTACTGACTACCATTAAGACACAAATCCAGCATAGTCAACTAATAATTTAAAATATAACTTTTACTAATTTCTATTCTTCCCCAGAAGCGATACACTTAATACCCAGGGAGGCCATATGTTCCATGGGCATTTGAAGGCAGCTCTACACTTGGGTACTGCCCTTGTAAGGGCGGGAGACTCTCACAGTGGGCACGACAGGGAAGTCAGATCCCAATATTCTCCCCCCGGAATGCTCTCAATTAGGTCTTAGAAGCATAAGCGTGACCCTAGAAAAAAGACAGAAAACGGGTGAGACCAAACCTTTTTTATATGTGCACTGGTAATATTGAGCACTTTATATATGTATGTTGTCTGGTACCAATTTTAAATAGAAATTAGTAAAAGTTATATTTTAAATTATTAGTTGACTATGCTGGATTTGTGTCAATACTCAGTCCTTGTAATAAAGCACAGTCCAAGCACGATAAATCACAGTTCCAAGGCACACATGACCTGATTCTTCAAGCTTAAGTTGATCCTGTTCGTGACGCCAAAATGGAGCGCCCCCACTGCCGCAGGGCCGAGGGGTACCCGGTACCGGGCCTCAGGGTCTCTGTTCTGGGGGGTTGTCACGGTGGCTAGGCCCGGTCCGTGGCCCTGCCTGTCAGGGGGACGTCCGGTGTAGAGAGTGGTGAATGATGGTGTAGTTGTGAAGTGCCGGTCGCAGTAAATAACGAGGACACCAGGTTGCAGTCTCTTTACCTCTTTACTGAAGATCTCTGGGTCCTCAGTCCGGAATCCGGTTAACCAGGCTGCGCAAGTCCGGCCGGTCCAATGGCACCTCCAGAGTTCTCTTTGCAGGTGGAAATCTGTGCCTTCCTACTAGCGCTATGTGTTGTGGTCCTTCCCTGCTGTGCTTACGGAAAGTCCCCACAACTGTTGTGTCTGTTTCTCATGTTCCCTCACAACTCGATTAGATGATGTTCTGCTAATCCTCCGTCCCTCCCGGTGTTATGGTTGGGACGCACCCGTATGACGGGTAGGCTCGGAGCTCTTCCGGGACCCTAGAGTCGCCCCTCTCCACAAGTTGCCCCCTATGTCTTCTTAGGTGATTTAAGTGAGACAGCCCGCTTATGACTGACTGTCCTGCCGTTGGTTTGAAGTATTGCTTGGAGCTAGATATATAAATACTTCCTCGGCGTTCCGGCCGCCGGTTGTGCGGCTCAGTAGGATGTTGCCTCGGTCTTACAGCACGACTCCTACTGGTATTCTCCTTGTTGCTTTGATCTCGTTTCTCACTCAGCACAATATATCTCGCTTCTGATCCTTTCTTAGGGCACCGCCGCTATGCTGAGCAGGCACGGTCCCGTGACGTTCTTCCTTGTTGCCAGGCCTCTGTCAGGGTCCCAAACCTGACAGAGACCCTACCGAATCTTCCCCCACAACACCCGCTGCCACAAGGTGTTTCCTGGTTCCAACCCAGTCAGCTTTCTCTACTAACTTCCTGCCTGACCCCCAGTTTACCTACAATGGTGAGGAGTGGCCTAATAAATAGCACCCTTAGCTCCCCCTGGAGGCCCGACTGTGAAATCTATTGGTGTATGTGATACCTGGTCAGATGAACTCCTTCAGTGCCATCAGACGTACCATAGCTCCCCTTAGCGGCAGAGCTTCAGTACTGCAACGACCAGAACTCTGGGGCACTGCAGCTGCAGTACCTGTCCTGTCTGCGGTCATTGCGAAATCACTCCACAACCTGGTCAGAAAACCCCTCTGTCCAACGCCACTTCTGATCTGTGCACCTCTAACACCTCTGCCCTGTAGCCCCCTGCATCTTGTGTGAGAACCATCACCGGCGCTGTGTGCTGGGAATGCCTGAATCAAACGGTCTACAAGAGTAGCTTGTTTGGTTGCTAATATTTGTTCGAGGTTCTCATGTGGCATAATATTTTGCAATTTGCCTTTATAGCGAGGGTCAAGGATGCAGGCCAACCAGTAATCATCATCGCTCATCATTTTAATAATGCGTGTGTCCCTTTTGAGGATACGTAAGGCATAATCCGCCATGTGGGCCAAAGTTCCAGTTGTCAAATCTGCGGTTGTGCTGGTTGGAGGGGCAGTTACAGGCAAATCTACGTCACTTGTCTCCCTTAAAAAAACAGAACCCGGCCTTGCAACGCCACTAATTTCTGTTGGCCCAGGAGAAGCTTCCTCATTCAAAAAGTACTCATCCCCATCATCCTCCTCGTCCTCCTCCTCCTCTTCACCCGCTACCGCGTCCTCAACACGGCCCTGACCAGACAATGGCTGCCTGTCATCAAGGCTTTCCTCTTCCTCGGCTGCAGACGCCTGCTCCTTTATGTGCGTCAAACTTTGCATCAGCAGACGCATTAGGGGGATGCTCATGCTTATTATGGCGTTGTCTGCACTAACCAGCCGTGTGCATTCCTCAAAACACTGAAGGACTTGACACAGGGCTTGTAGCTTCGACCACTGCACACCTGACAACTCCATGTCTGCCATCCAACTGCCTGCCCGTATATGTGTATCCTCCCACAAAAACATAACAGCACGCCTTTGTTCACACAGTCTCTGAAGCATGTGCAGTGTGGAGTTCCACCTTGTTGCAATGTCGATGATTAGGCGATGCTGGGGAAGGTTCAAAGACCGCTGATAGTTCTGCATACGGCTGGAGTGTACGGGCGAACGGCGGATATGCGAGCAAAGTCTGCGCACTTTGAGGAGCAGGTCGGGTAACCCCGGGTAACTTTTCAGGAAGCACTGCACCACCAGGTTTAAGGTGTGAGCCAGGCAAGGAATGTGTTTCAGTTGGGAAAGGGCTATGGCAGCCATGAAATTCCTTCCGTTATCACTCACAACCTTGCCTGCCTCAAGATGTACAGTGCCCAGCCATGACTGAGTTTAATTCTACAAGAACTCGGACAGAACTTCCGCGGTGTGTCTGTTGTCGCCCAAACACTTCATTGCCAATACAGCCTGCTGACGCTTGCCACTAGCTGTCCCATAATGGCACACCTGGTGTGCAACAGTGGCAGCTGCGGATGGAGTGGATGTGCGACTGTGGTGTGTGGACGAGCTCTCGCTTCTGCATGAGGAGGAGGAAGAGGAGGAGGGGGGGCGAACGCCTACAGCCAACTCTTTCCTTGACCGTGGGCTAGGCAAAACTGTCCCAATATTGCTGTCCCCTGTGGACCCTGCATCCACCACATTCACCCAGTGTGCCATGATGGACACGTAACGTCCCTGGCCATGCCTACTGGTCCATGCATCTGTTGTCAGGTGCACCTTTGCAGTCACAGACTGCCTGAGTGCATGGACGATGCGGTCTTTAACATGCTGTTGGAGTGCTGGGATGGCTTTTCTAGAAAAGAAGTGCCGACTGGGTAGCTCGTAGCGTGGTACAGCGTAGTCCATCAGCGCTTTGAAAGCTTCGCTTTCAACTAACCGGTAGGGCATCATCTCTAATGAGATTAGTCTAGCAATGTGTGCGTTCAAACCCTGTGTACGCGGATGCGAGGATGAGTACTTCCTTTTCCTAACAAGGGTCTCATGTAAGGTGAGTTGGACTGGAGAGCTGGAGATCGTGGAACTAGCGGTGGTGCCGGTGGACATGGGTGAGTGAGAGAGGGTTGGAGATGGTATTCTTGCCGGTGCCCTACATGCAGTGTTTCCTACTGCAAACCTGGTGATTCCCTGACTGCTTTGGCCTGGCGATGAAAGCTGCACAGATACTGCAGGTGGTGCGGGAAATGGTGGGTTTACAGTGAGGGAAGGGATGTAGCGTTGCTGACTAGCTTCATTTGCCGAGGGTGCTGCAACCTTTAGGGACGTTTGGTAGTTAGTCCAGGCTTGCAAATGCATGGTGGATAAATGTCTATGCATGCAACTAGTATTTAGACTTTTAAGATTCTGACCTCTGCTTAAGGTAGTTGAACATTTTTGACAGATGACTTTGCGCTGATCATTTGGATGTTGTTTAAAAAAATGCCAGACTGCACTCTTTCTACTATCGGATAACTTTTCAGGCATTGCAGACTGAGCTTCTTTAACTGGATGGCCACGCTGTCCTCCAACTGGTTTTGGTTTTGCCACGCGTTTTTGGCCAGATACGGGCCCGGCAGATGGAACCTGTTGTGATGTTGATGCCTGCTGCGGCTCCTCCTCCTCCGCTTCTGAACTACTGCCGCCTGCACCCTGTTCCCCCAATGGCTGCCAATCGGGGTCAACAACTGGGTCATCTATGACCTCCTCTTCTATGTCGTGTGCAACTTCGTCTGTGTCACTGTGTAAGTCGGTGGTATAGCGTTCGTGACGGGGCACCATAGTCTCCGCTGGGTTTGATTCTGCCTCAGTACACTGCGAGGGCAATGTTCTGGTCTGAGTCAAAGGAACAGCATAGTAATCTGGCTGTGGCTGTGCATCTGTGCACTCCATGTCCGATTCAACTTCTAATGGGCATAGCCTGTTAACTGTTTCACTGTCTAACCCAGGAACGGTATGTGGAAAGAGCTCCATGGAGTAACCTGTTGTGTCGACTGACGCATCCTTCACTGTTGTTCTGGGTGAAGGACACAAGGAAGCGACTTGTTCCTGACCGGGAGCATCCACTGATGATGCACTGCTTTGACATTTGGCACTTTCCGAGGAGGAGGCGAAAGAGCTAGAGGCAGAGTGAGCAATGAAAGCCAATACTTGTTCCTCCTGCTCCGGCTTCAAAAGTGGTTTTCTTACTCCCAGAAAAGGTAGCGTTCGAGGCCTTGTGTAGGCAGACGACGTTTTTGGCTCAACAACTCGAGACTTAGGTGCTGTACTGCTTTTACCATGACCACCTGATGCTCCACCACCACTACCATCATTACCAGCTGACAATGACCGCCCACGGCCACGACCTCTTCCACTAGACTTCCTCATTGTTTGCAAAACGTAACCAAAGTAACGCTATTTGTTACTGTAAAACAACTTATAAGGTGAACTCAAACTTCTGTAGGATTTATATATACCTTTATAGGTGCCTGACACTGAAAGGAAAATCAGGCCCAATGTTACACACTAGGTTTTCTGTGCCCCAATAATTTGAGACAGATGGCACACACAGGACCAGCACTCAAGCAGAAATGCCAATCTTAATCTCCCACAATTTTTTTTTTTGGAAAAGGGAGAATGTACCCAAAAACAAAAAAAAGGCCAAGTATCACACAGTGGTTTTCGGTGGCACACAATGAGAGAGAGATGCCACCCACAGCAATGGCACGGAGGCAGACTTGCCAATATTTATCTCCCACTAATTATTTTTTTTGGAAAAAGGAGAATTTACCCCCCCCAAAAAATGGCCAAGTATCACACACTGGTTTTCGGTGGCACACAATGAGAGACAGATGCCACACACAGGACTGGCACGGAGGCAGACTTGCCAATATTTATCTCCCACTAATTATTTTTTTTTGAAAAGGGAGAATTTATAAAAAAAAAAAAGGCCAAGTATTACACAGTGGTTTTCGGTGGCACACAATGAAAGACAGATGCCACACACAGGACTGGCACAGAGGCAGATTTGCCAATATTTATCTCCCACTAATTTTTTTTTTTTTTTTTAAAAGGTAGAATGTACCCCCCCCCCAAAAAAAAGGCCAAGTATCACACACTGGTTTTCGGTGGCACACAATGAGAGACAGATGCCACACACAGGACTGGCACAGAGGCAGACTTGCCAATATTTATCTCCCACTAATTATTTTTTTTATAAAAGGGAGAATTTATGAAAAAAAAAAAATGGCCAAGTATCACACACTGGTTTTCGGTGGCACACAATGAGAGACAGATGCCACACACAGCAATGGCACGGAGGCAGAGTTGCCAATATTTATCTCCCTGCAGTTATCTCAGAAAAGTATGGCAGGCAGCTATAAAAAGGACTGCTGCACACAAAAGTGTGGAGAAACACACAAGATAGCTGTGCAGAAAGGAAGGAAATACAGGATTTGTGCTTTGAAAAAAGCAGTTGGTTTGCACAGCGGCGTACACACAAAGCAACGCAGCTATCAGGGTCAGGGAGCCTTCTAGGGCAGCCCAATGAGCGACAGCGCTGAGGAAAAAAAAATGTAGCTTCCACTGTCCCTGCAAACAAAAGGTGGTGTTGGACAGTGGAAATCGCTACAGCACAAGCGGTTTGTAGCTTTATGTACCCTGCCTAACGCTCTCCCTGCTTCTGACGAAGCGGCAGCAACCTCTCCCTACGCTCAGATCAGCAGCAGTAAGATGGCGGTCGGCGGGAACGCCCCTTTATAGCCCCTGTGACGCCGCAGAAAGCAAGCCAATCACTGCAATGCCCTTCTCTAAGATGGTGGGGACTGAGATCTATGTCATCACGCTGCCCACACTCTGCGTCCACCTTCATTGGCTGAGAAATGGCGCTTTTAGCGTCATTGAAACGCGACTTTGGTGCGAAAGTCGCGTACCGCATGGCCGACCCCACACAGGGATCGGGTCGGTTTCATGAGACGCCGACTTTGCCAAAAGTCGCGCGACTTATGAAAATGAACGATCCGTTTCGCTCAACCCTAGTTGTCACTAGTGATGGGCGAGCATGCTCGGCACCGCCTGATACTCGATAGAGTACTGAGCAGTGCCGAGGATTGCGTGGCACTCGAGTGCTCGGGTCCCCTGAATCTAATCCTCGCACCCCTCTGAAGTCAGGAATCCCCCTACTGGGATCGCAGGGAATCCTCTGTCAGCTGGACTCTTTGTGAGCTCTCTCTGATATACATCAACCAATCATATGTAGACAGCTTTCTACATGGGCCCTGCCACAGCAGCACAGAGGATGTCAGGAGAGCCAGCCACAGCAGCACAGAGGATGTCAGGAGAGCCAGCCACAGCAGCACAGAGGATGTCAGGAGAGCCAGCCACAGCAGCACAGAGGATGTCAGGAGACCCGGCCACAGCAGCACAGAGGATGTCAGGAGACCCAGCCACAGCAGCACAGAGGATGTCAGGAGAGCCTGCCACAGCAGCACAGAGGATGTCAGGAGACCCAGCCACAGCAGCACGGAGGATGTCAGGAGACCCAGCCACAGCAGCACAGAGGATGTCAGGAGACCCGGCCACAGCAGTACAGAGGATGTCAGGAGAGCCAGCCACAGCAGCACAGAGGATGTCAGGAGACCCAGCCACAGCAGCACAGAGGATGTCAGGAGACCCAGCCACAGCAGCACAGAGGATGTCAGGAGAGCCTGCCACAGCAGCACAGAGGATGTCAGGAGAGCCAGCCACAGCAGCACGGAGGATGTCAGGAGACCCAGCCACAGCAGCACAGAGGATGTCAGGAGACCCGGCCACAGCAGTACAGAGGATGTCAGGAGAGCCAGCCACAGCAGCACAGAGGATGTCAGGAGACCCAGCCACAGCAGCACAGAGGATGTCAGGAGAGCCAGCCACAGCAGCACAGAGGATGTCAGGAGACCCGGCCACAGCAGCACAGAGGATGTCAGGAGACCCAGCCACAGCAGCACAGAGGATGTCAGGAGAGCCTGCCACAGCAGCACAGAGGATGTCAGGAGAGCCAGCCACAGCAGCACGGAGGATGTCAGGAGACCCAGCCACAGCAGCACAGAGGATGTCAGGAGACCCGGCCACAGCAGTACAGAGGATGTCAGGAGAGCCAGCCACAGCAGCACAGAGGATGTCAGGAGAGCCAGCCACAGCAGCACAGAGGATGTCAGGAGAGCCGGCCACAGCAGTACAGAGGATGTCAGGAGAGCCAGCTACAGCAGTACAGAGGATGTCAGGAGAGCCGGCCACAGCAGCACAGAGGATGTCAGGAGACCCAGCCACAGCAGTACAGAGGATGTCAGGAGACCCAGCCACAGCAGCACAGAGGATGTCAGGAGACCCAGCCACAGCAGCACAGAGGATGTCAGGAGAGCCAGCTACAGCAGCACAGAGGATGTCAGGAGAGCCTGCCACAGCAGCACAGAGGATGTCAGGAGACCCAGCCACAGCAGCACAGAGGATGTCAGGAGAGCCAGCCACAGCAGCACAGAGGATGTCAGGAGACCCAGCCACAGCAGCACAGAGGATGTCAGGGGACCCAGCCACAGCAGCACAGATGATGTCAGGAGAGCCAGCCACAGCAGCACAGAGGATGTCAGGAGACCCAGCCACAGCAGCACAGAGGATGTCAGGAGACCCAGCCACAGCAGCACAGAGGATGTCAGGAGACCCAGCCACAGCAGCACAGAGGATGTCAGGAGACCCAGCCACAGCAGCACAGAGGATGTCAGGAGACCCAGCCACAGCAGTACAGAGGATGTCAGGGGACCCAGCCACAGCAGCACAGAGGATGTCAGGAGAGCCGGCCACAGCAGCACAGAGGCTGTCAGGAGACCCAGCCACAGCAGCACAGAGGATGTCAGGAGACCCAGCCACAGCAGCACAGAGGATGTCAGGAGAGCCAGCCACAGCAGCACAGAGGATGTCAGGGGACCCAGCCACAGCAGCACAGAGGATGTCAGGAGACCCGGCCACAGCAGCACAGAGGATGTCAGGAGACCCAGTCACAGCAGCACAGAGGATGTCAGGAGACCCAGCCACAGCAGCACGGAGGATTTCAGGAGACCCGGCCACAGTAGCACAGAGGGTGTCAGGAGACCCAGTCACAGCAGCACAGAGGATGTCAGGAGACCCAGCCACAGCAGCACAGAGGATGTCAGGAGACCCGGCCACAGTAGCACAGAGGATGTCAGGAGACCCAGCCACAGCAGCACAGAGGATGTCAGGAGACCCAGCCACAGCAGCACAGAGGATGTCAGGAGAGCCAGCTGCAGCAGCACAGAGGATGTCAGGAGACCCAGCCACAGCAGCACAGAGGATGTCAGGAGAGCCGGCCACAGCAGCACAGAGGATGTCTGGAGACCCAGCCACAGCAGCACAGAGGATGTCAGGAGACCCAGCCACAGCAGCAGGGAGGATTTCAGGAGACCCAGCTACAGCAGTACAGAGGATGTCAGGAGAGCCGGCCACAGCAGCACAGAGGATGTCAGGAGAGCCAGCCACAGCAGCACAGAGGGTGTCAGGAGACCCAGCCACAGCTGCACAGAGGATGTCAGGAGACCCAGCCACAACAGCACAGAGGATGTCTGGAGACCCAGCCACAGCAGCACAGAGGATGTCAGGAGACCCGGCCACAGCAGCACAGAGGATGTCAGGAGACCCAGTCACAGCAGCACAGAGGATGTCAGGAGACCCAGCCACAGCAGCACGGAGGATTTCAGGAGACCCAGCCACAGCAGCACAGAGGATGTCAGGAGACCCAGCCACAGTAGCACAGAGGATGTCAGGAGACCCAGCCACAGCAGCACAGAGGATGTCAGGAGAGCCAGCTGCAGCAGCACAGAGGATTTCAGGAGACCCGGCCACAGTAGCACAGAGGATGTCAGGAGACCCAGCCACAGCAGCACAGAGGATGTCAGGAGAGCCAGCTGCAGCAGCACAGAGGATGTCAGGAGACCCAGCCACAGCAGCACGGAGGATTTCAGGAGACCCAGCTACAGCAGTACAGAGGATGTCAGGAGACCCAGCCACAGCAGCACAGAGGATGTCAGGAGACCCAGCCACAGCAGCACAGAGGATGTCAGGAGACCCAGCCACAGCAGCACAGAGGATGTCAGGAGACCCAGCCACAGCAGCACAGAGGATGTCAGGAGACCCAGCCACAGCAGCACAGAGGATGTCAGGAGATCCAGTCACTGTGATTCGAGTACTGAGCACCAGGTGCATGAAGGATGTGGAGACAGATGAATTGGAGGGACCAGGTTCTGATGAAGAAAAGGGAACCTATCTAAAGATATTGGTTTTTAGAGCAAGCGTAAAAATGTTTGGGCTAGGTATTAATCGGATTGTCTATGGTATTGCATTCCGGAACGGTGGCGCAGCACGAGAGAACTCTTAGAGATTGAAGTTGTAGGTTTGTATTATGGCGGGATGTTAGTCTTGCATCAGTTGCAGAATGGAGAGCATGGGTAGGGTGATAGGCAGAGATGAGGGATGAGATATAGGGTGGTGGAGAACTGTGGAGAGTTTTGTGAGTGAGAGAGATGAGTTTGTATTGTAGTCTGTAGCGAATGGGTAATCAGTGCAGTGACTGGCACAGGATAGAGGCACTAGTGTAGCAGCTGGTCAGAAATACGACCCTGGCTGCTGCATTCAGGATGGATCGGAGAAGAGAAAGTTTGGTAAGAGGGAGAATGATTAGAAGAGAGTTGCAATAGTCCAGACGAGAATGAAGAAAAGCGATAGGGAGAGTTTTTGCAGTTGCAAAAGTCGGATTCTGGAGATGTTAAGATTCAGGTGACATGAGTCAGTGAGAGATTGTATGTAAGAAATAAAGGAAAGTTCTGTGTCAAATATAGCCCCAAGACAGCAAGCGTGCTGCTCGGGAGTTATGGTTGAATCTTAACATAAAACTTCATTAAAACTTTATCAAACACATCCATAAACTCTCTACAATGCAGTGGAGTAAACATTACCCCATAACTGGCACTACATTATTTATTTAACTATTGCTATTTTTTTTTTTTTTTAATTTCTATTTATTTTAAAGTTAACTTTTTTCTAGTTGCTTTAAAGTCCACAGCGTATATACTTCTCTCACAAATCATAGAGGAAATCATTATAGCAAATTCCACCCAACATTATACTCATAAAGTCTCGTTCTGTAATGTGTAGCTGAAGGAAATCGACAAGAGGACATTTCTTTGCAGTGAGATGTACAGTACTGGGACTCTTGAACTGAGTCCAAAGTCGTAAAGATATTATTTATGACATGGTACATGTACATGGGCTCACAGCCCAACATCGTGCAGGATGCTTGGCATTTGCCACAGAACACCAGGATTGGCAAATTCGCCACTGGCTCCCTGTGCTCTTCATAGATGAAAGCAGGTTCACACTGAGCACATGTGACAGACGTGACAGAGTCTGGAGACGCCATGGAGAGCGATCTTCTGCCTGCAACATCCTTCAGCATGACCAGTTTGGCAGTGGGTCAGTAATGGTGTGGGGTGGCATTTCTTTGGAGGGCCACACAGCCCTCCATGTGCTCACCAGAGGTAGCCTGACTGCCATTAGGTACCGAGATGAGATCCTCAGACCCTTTGTGAGACCATATGCTGGTGCGATTGGCCCTGGGTTCCTCCTAATGCAGGAGAATGCCAGACCTCATGTGGCTGGAGTGTGTCAGCAGTTCCTGCAAGATGAAGGCATTGAAGCTATGGACTGGCCCGCCCGTTCCCCAGACCTGAATCCGATTGAACACATCTGGGACATCATGTCTCACACCATCCACCAACGTCACGTTGCACCACAGACTGTCCAGGAGTTGGCGGATGCTTTAGTCTGTGAGGAGATCCCTCAGGAGACCATCTGTCGCCTCATCAGGAGCATGCCCAGGTATTGTATGGAGGTCATACAGGCACGTGGAGGCCACACACACACTACTGAGCATCATTTCCTTGTTTTGAGGCATTTCCACTGAATTGGGTCAGCCTGTAATTTTCCACTTTGATTTTGAGTATCGTTCCAAATCCAGGCCTCCATTGGTTAATACAGTTGATTTCCATTGATGATTTTTGTGTGATTTTGTTGTGAGCACATTCAACTTTGTACAGAACAAAGTAATCAATGAGAATATTTCATTCATTCAGATCTAGGATGTGTTATTTGAGTGTTCCCTTTATTTTTTTTTGAGCAGTGTATATTACTAGGACCTAAGACTGAGCTTGACTCACAGTTTGAGATTAGTTTAAGGATATCATCTGATCTTCACACTTGTATCCGGTGTTTAGGTGATCACTGTAATGGTCAATTAGCCGAGATTAGTACCAGAACTCAGAACATTTGGCTAAAAAATAACAGCTATTTAAAAAAAAAAAAATAACCCAAAACTTTTTTTGTCTTGATGTGGACTTAACTATCTTTAGTTACTGCAATATAAATCCCCGTTTTTATTTTCATAAAGTGAATATACATTTGTAGGCTTTGATATAAAGATTAAAGAGATGTGGGTATGAAGTTTTTTTTTTTTTAAAGAAAAAATCTGAATTTTCAGGCTATTTAATTCCATCAAACCCTTTCTAATTCATTAACCATAGTTGGAATGTTTTGCGATTTCAAGACATAGATTAACATATTCAACGTAAAGAAGGCCTACAAGAATCACATCCTTTCTCGAAGGATTTCTAAGACTGTTCCTCTAAATTAGCAGCTGTAGCACTAACGTATGGCTCAACCTAAGAATCTTAATGCCCCCACTATTCCTTCTAAAAACAATTACGTACCACCCACATCACAAAAGACGGACTCAAATGAATAGATCATATAACATCTTACCATTGGGCACCACTCCTAAATGATGGAACCCGAACGCTTCACTAAAGAGATCTTTTCACAATGGGATAATGGATAGCTAACATCAAACGTATGTCTCTATAACAGAGTAAGAGGCTAAAAACAGTAAATCTTTTAGGGTTTTTTTTAACTTAAATGTCTAAAAGAAAAAGAGATCCATTTTTTACTTGTACACACAAGCGCTTTCCTAAATTAAGTGCAAAATTTCAACAAGGAAACAAGGCTACTAAATAAATGTAAAAAAAAATAATTAAGAATTTATTAATAGAGATTCAATTTTGAATAAATCCCCAACAGTGTCACCAGCAAAGCCCCCCCACACCATCACACCTCCTCCTCCATGCTTCACGGTGGGAACCAGGCATGTAGAATCCTTCCGTTCACATTTTCTGCGTCGCACAAAGACACGGTGGTTGGAACCAAAGATCTCAAATTTGGACTCATCAGACCAAAGCACAGATTTCCACTGGTCTAATGTCCATTCCTTGTGTTCTTTAGCCCAAACAAGTCTCTTCTGCTTGTTGCCTGTCCTTAGCAGTGGTTTCCTAGCAGCTATTTTACCATGAAGGCCTGCTGCACAAAGTCTCCTCTTAATAGTTGTTGTAGAGATGTGTCTGCTGCTAGAACTCTGTGTGGCATTGACCTGGTCTCTAATCTGAGCTGCTGTTAACCTGCGATTTCTGAGGCTGGTGACTCGGATAAACTTGTCCTCAGAAGCAGAGGTGACTCTTGGTCTTCCTTTCCTGGGGCGGTCCTCATGTGAGCCAGTTTCTTTGTAGTGCTTGATGGTTTTTGCCACTGCACTTGGGGACACTTTCAAAGTTTGCCCAATTTTTCAGACTGACTGATCTTCATTTTTTAAAGTAATGATGGCCACTCGTTTTTCTTTACTTAGCTGCTATTTTCTTGCCATAATACAAATTCCAACAGTCTATTCAGTAGGACTATCAGCTATGTATCCACCAGACTTCTGCACAACACAACTGATGGTCCCGACACCATTTATAAGGCAAGAAATCCCACTTATTAAACCTGACAGGGCACACCTGTGAAGTGAAAACCATTCCCGGTGATTACCTCTTGAAGCTCATCAAGAGAATGCCAAGAGTGTGCAAAGCAGTCATCAAAGCAAAAGGTGGCTACTTTGAAGAACCTAGAATATAAGACATAATTTCAGTTGTTTCACACTTTTTTGTTAAGTATATAGTTCCACATGTGTTAATTCATAGTTTTGATGCCTTCAGTGTGAATGTACAATTTTCATAGTCATGAAAATACAGAAAAATCTTTAAATGAGAAGGTGTGTCCAAACTTTTGGTCTGTACTGTATGTTTGACTCTGAAGTACATAGTTTCAAAGCCGCCGGGGATCATCTACTAGTTGACTAGTCATCCATGCTGGTCCCAGCCAGCGTTTCCCGGCTCGTTCTCCTTGAGTGATGGATCTCTCCCTGCGTGCATGTACAGGGAGAGGCCTGTCAATCACTGGCTGTGGGCGGGGAGCAGCTCCTGGGGACCCACCTGTCCTTCTATTCTCCGATGTGGCTTGGTTCTCAGCTTTTAAAGTGTGTTTTTCTATGAAACAATGAAGCATTTCCGTTACATGTATCGGGTTGCATGTATTCATTGTTGGGCTAACTTTAAATGTTGCTGTCAGTTACATTTACATGATGGGGTTGTAAATGTACTTGATGTCGCTGCCATCTTGGACCTTTATAGAAGAATGTAATTTTCTTGTTATACTACAATTCCATAGTGTTGTTGTATAGAGAACAAGTGATCTAACAATCGCAGTTTCAAGTCTCCTAAAAGTTCTGAAAAAATAAAGTAAAAATTGTTGTATGAATCAAAAATTTTTATAAATATAAATGTCAACTCGCCATGCAAAAAATAACCTCTCCAACAGCTCCATTATACTAATATAATAATAATTTTTATTTATATAGCGCCAACATATTCCACAGCACTTTACATTATAGAGGGGATTTGTACAGACAATAGACATTAAAGCATAACAATACGGGTGTTCATGTAAAGCTGCATGAACCAGTTAACAACCTAAATATGTAACAGGACAGACACTGCTATTAACTGCATCAAGTGTATGAGGACATGATGCGAGGAACCTGATTATGGTTTAAGTTTTTTGAATGGGCCACACAGGGATAGTTAGGTTAGTGCGTTGAGGCGGTAGGCCAGTCTGAGCAAATGCATTTTTAGGGCACACTTAAAACTGTGGGGATTGGGGAATAATCGTATTAACCTGGGTAGTGCATTCCAAGGAATCGGCGCAGCACATGAAAAGTCTTGGAGACGGGAGTGGGAGGTTCTGATTATTGAGAAGGTTAACCTCAGGTCATTAGCTTGAGAAAGGCTCTCCATGAGCTGAAACGTCGCCATGATGGGCGACGTTTGACGTTTGAAACTTGAACACTTTTTGAACTCATTTTGCAATGGTGTGTTGCCTCTGACTTTTTGGACTCTAGATATGGGATAGATAGATAGATAGATAGATAGATAGATAGATAATAGATAGATAGATCTATTGAATCTATCTATCTATCTATCTATCGTATCTATCTATCAATATTTATCTATCGATAGCTAGATAGATATATCGATAGATAATAGATAGATACAATATATAATAGATAGATACGATAGATATAATAGATAAATACAATAGATAGATAGATAGATAATACCAAGCCCAATGTTTAGTAATAAATATAATAAAATGGTACATAAAGAGTTAGGCCGGGATCTCTCTTCCCACTCCCGAGTAGCGGTGGGATATGGGGTAATAAAGGGTTAATGTCACATTTGTAAGGTGACATTAAGCCGGCTTAGTAATGGAGAGGCGTCAATAAGATACCTACCATTACTAATACTATAGATGTTAAAGGGTTAATATTACACACACACATGCAGAATAAAGTATTTTAATGAAATAAAACACCACACAGTTTTGACCATATTTTTATTATACGCTCAATCCATGCAATGCCCTCATCTTCTGGAAAAAAAGAAAAACTCCCTGAGTCCAACGTAGTCCTTAATAACGAGTGTCCCACGATGAGTCCAGCTCTGCTACATCTGGATGCCTGACATCCAGATGAAGCAGAGCTTGTAGATGACCACCGTAGATAACTCTCCAGCGATCACCTACATTCTAGCACTCACGGTCAGCTGACCATGAGAACCAGCCTAGTGTGACCAGAGATAACCCCCGGTCACGTGCACGGCAGTTCTCGCGGTAAGCTAAGTTATCGCGAGAACTTAGCTTACCGCGAGAAGTGCAGTAGATGCGGACTTCCGGTGGCGGGACAGGTAAGCCGGCATGTGAATTAGTAGACATGCGTAGTAAGCTGCGTTAACGCAGGTACTATGCATGTAACTAATCATTAGATGTGGTTTTACCGCATCTAATGATTGTCTATGGTAAATTTACGGCGTGGTGACGCAGCGTCACCGCATTGTAAACAGACATGCTGGGTTCTGAAAAGACGCACCACATGTCCGTTTACGCGGGTCTGCCGCCTGCGTGTTTTAACGCATAGTAGAGACGGGATTTCATGAAATCCCCTCCACTATGCTGTAACATCTGGACGCTGCGTGTTTGATGCTACAGCTCTACGCAGTGTCAGACACGCAGCGTTTTCTGACCTTGGAAACACACCCTAAGAGAAACAGTAAAAGTTTTTGCAGAGTCGAAAGTAAAAGGTTGAATTCTAGAAATGTTTTTGAGGTGCAGATAAGAAGAGCGAGCCAGTGATCGGATGTGGGGGGTAACTGAAAGCTCGGAATCAAGTATGAACCCAAGGCAGTGGGCCAAGGCAGTGGGCCAAGGCAGTGGAACTACACATGGAGATGGCAGTGTCAGGCAAAGATAGGTAGAGGGAGAAAACAGGAGGAGTTCAGTTTTTGACAGGTTCAGCTTCAGATAGAGGGAGGACATGATGTTAGACACAGCGGTAAGACAATCACTGGTGTTTTCTAAAAAGGCAGGCGTGATATCAGGAGAAGAAGTGAATAATTGGGTGTCATCAGCTTAGAGATGGTACTGGAGCCCAAATCTACTGATTGTTTGTCCAACAGGGGCGGTATACAAAGAGAAGAGGAGGGGGCCTAGGACTGATCCTTGAGGAACCCCAGCAGTAAGGGGAAGGTGAGAGGAGGAGGAACCAGCAAAACATACAGTGAAGGAGCGGTCAGAGAGATAGGAGGAGAACCAGGAGAGAACGGTGTCCTTGAGGCCGATGGAGGAGAGCATAGTGAGGAGGAGCTGATGATCCACAGTGTTGAATTCTGCGGAGAGATCCAAGAGAATTAGCATGGAGTAGTGACCATTAGATTTACCTGTTAGTAGATCATTAAAGACTTTAGTGAGGGCAGTTTCAGTACAGTGTAAAGAGCAGAAACCAGATTGAAGAGGGTCTGGAAGAGAGTTATCTGAGAGATAGCGGGTAAGACGGGAGTGGACCAGGCGTTCGAGGAGTTTAGAGATGAAGGGAAGATTAGAGACAGGTCTATAGTTAGCTGCACAGTTTTGGTCAAGGGATTGTTTTTTAAGTAATGGATGTATGATGGCACGTTTAAATGAGGGAAGGATACCGGAAGAGAGAGAGAGGTTGAATATTTTTGTTAGGTGAGAGGTGACAGCAGGGGAAAGGGACTGGAGGAGATATGACGGAATGGGGTTACTGGTGCATGTGGGGGGGCGAGAAGATGCAAGGAGCCTTACTACTTCTTCTTCAGTAACTGGTTCAAAGTCAGAGAGTGAACTGGATGCAGTGGGGGAGGGAGGACAGTGCATGGTATGAAGGGATTGGTAGATAATTTCATATCAGATATGGTCAATTTTTTCTTTGAAGTAATTGGTCAGATCGTCAACGCGGAGATCCGTGGTTGGAGCCTGCTCTCGTGGGTTGAGTAGGGAATGAAAGATGTCAAAGAGAAGTTTAGGGTTGTTGGACAGTGAGGTGATGAGGGTGTTGAAATAGGTTTGTTTGGAGAGGTGAAGGGCGGAGTTGTATGTTTTAAGCAAAAACTTATAATGGATGACGTAAAATTAAAAAACTTATGGACCTTAAAAAATCTCAACAAACTTTTTATTTTATTTTATGATACAACCTCCAAATGTTTTTTCACTACTCAATAGAAATGAGCAGACCATGGAAGTTTTTGTTCTGGTACCCAACCTGAACTTTATTCCAAAGTTCTGTTCTGGTACCAGAACTGTACCTGAAGTTGAACCAGAACCCGAGACCATTGAAAACAATGGAGACCCAAAACTTTTGCCTGGGTAAGGGGGTAAAAAAAAATAAATCTATCTCTCTCTCTGCAATGGATTTCATCCAGAACTCTGAACATTGCAACGGACTTCTGGGGAAAGTCCACGTTTGGCATTTAGCATCGAACACTAAAAAGTTTGAGTTTGGTATCTCGTTATCAAACTAACCTGGAAAATTATGTTACCAGGTAATTTTTATTGCATCATAAACTCTGTAAAAATAAAATAGAAAAATCTTTTTTTTTGTCACTAATTTTTGCACTTGGATTTTTTTTCTGTTTTCCAGGACTTTATATGATAAAATGAATGGTATCTTTCAAAACCACAAGCCATCCTAAAAATATTAAAGCCCTATTACAGCCGTGTTGACGAAAAATTAAAAAAAAAGTTATTTATTTGAGAAAAAAAGGCAAAGTAAAAATGGAAATGCAAAAACAATAATTGGCAGAAATGGTTTGAAGCAGTTTCTGCCTTTACAAATAAAAAAAAAAAAATAACAATAAAAAAGAATCCACGTGTTTATTCTATTAATAATAATTTAACACGTGTATAATTTGTTAAAAAAATGTTAATTCGATATGTTTATAGAGAAGATACAAAGTTTATTTTTTAAGTAAGTGAACCCTTTTAAAGATAGTTTCTTTATTTAAAAGAAATTCCCGGGCTTTCAGATCTGAATAAGAAATGTGCTGTACATTAACAATTTTTGATGGTCCAACAAAGGCCAGTGAAGAAAGGCACAAATCTTATTCTTTTTTTTTTGGTGGCTAATCTGGTTTGTCAGCTCCCGTTCTAAGAGTGAGGCTAACATGTCTTTCCCATTGAGCCGTATAAGTGGCAATTCACCAGAATCATCGTTTCCTCCGAGGTTTTAATAGCTTCACAGAGATTCTTTCATCTCTTTCTTGACCTCCATCTTTTTCCTTTTTTCCCATCTTAAGACTTAAACAAGGAATTTGCACTCGGCCAGTGTAGCGCTGCCCGTGACCTGCGTGTCTTATGAAGAAATGCTCCTTAAGACCTTATTGATGTCTTTCATTCTCCTCCTGTGGGCCGAGTTGCTTCTTAACTGGACAGGAAGCACAGAGACCCTGCGGGAAGCCCAATTGTGTTTTTGTTTCATTAGCAACACAAAACCCTCAATGGAATTTCGACTCGTACGAGCAACTTCTTCTTATGAATATTTCTTACAAAACTGGCAGCTCAAACTGGGAATGGAATGCTCATCGGTTAAATAGGCAATCATGATAGAATTATTTATTTTTTTTGAATCCCAGAAATAAATTACTTTCATGGGTTAACATTAAATATTCTAACCCTCAATAGCAAATTTTTCTTTTTCTCTTATTACTATATTGCAATCCATTGGGAAGTACCGTAATTTAAGGTGTGTAACTTTAATATATTGCATATTTTTGAATTAATTGGATCATGGGAAAATAATGACCCCACAAAGATATTTATCACTTATAATATAATTAATAAATAATCCAAAGAGCGATTTCTGGTTATTTTACAACATAGAATCTTTAGAATTTAGAACCAGGAGTGGATGAAAAATACAGAAGTGACGTGTTCCTATTATACTTTTCCTCTGATTGTTCCACTCCTGGTTTTGGCTAACAGATACTGATGTCAAATACTGACCAAATACTTGACGTATAAACTTAGCCTTAGTCAGTGAAAAATGGATGGCATCCGAATACTGTGAAATTTTTTCATGGACCCATAGACTTACATTGCCGATTTTCATTTGACACTCAGATCAAAATTGGACGTTTTCTCATTTTGGCAAGGACCACTCAGTCCCATAAACTGTCATAGATAACTAAAAAAATTCACTCTTACGTGAAAAACTGGCATGTGAATGAGCCCTTAAATAAATGTTATCCCCTTTTTTTATTAGATTTTAATTTTCATTAAATTACATTTCTCTTTTTTGTTTAATAAAATTACTTTGAACCGTGTGTGTATGTGTGCAAAACACACAGACATGTCCATTTTTATCCAGACGCATGGCCCGCCAAACGTCTGGCACACGTGCACACGGAGAACAGTGTACACCGGCCGCCGGGGAAGTAGCGCTACTGTAAGTCACTGTTCGCCTGCGTGCCGTACTGATCGCGGCTCTCATCCATTTTCCCCTGCTCGGCCAGCGGGCAGCGTGAGCAGGGGACAATGAATGAAAGAAAAAAACGACGTGGGGTCCCCCCTATATTTTACAACCAACCCACCAAGACTCACAGGTGCGGGTTGCTATTCTCAGGCTGGTAAGGGCCATGGATATGGGCCCTCCAGCCTAAAAACAGCAGCCCGCAGCTGCCCAGAAAAGGTGCATCTATTAGATTCTGGAGCTTTGCCTGATTCTTCCCACTTGCCCTGTAGCGGTGGCAAGTGGGGTAATGAGGTGTTAATGTCACCTTCCTATTGAAAGGTGACATTAAGCTGGCTTACTAATGGAGAGGCGTCAATAAGACGCCTCTCCATTACTAATCCCATAGTTGTTAAAGGGTTAATCAAGCTCCACTCAGTAAGAAAAAAAGTATTTTAATGAAATAAAACAATATACACAGTTTTTCCATTTTTATTTGTCTGTCATTCCAAGCGAAGCCCTCGATCTCCTGTAAAAAAGTCAAAATAACAAACCAACAATATACCATACCTGTCCGGCGTCCAGTCAGTTCCACGCTGTAATCCATATCTAGGGGAATATGCAGTTTACAACCAGGAGCAGTGCTAATGTGACCACCACCAGCTGTAAACTACTGGGGAATGAATGAGAAGCAGCGAACACAGGCTCAGTAACGCGGTGACGTCACGGAGTCTGTGCTCACTGCCAGCAGGAACTCCTGTGACCTCAGGACCGTGGGAGAATGCAAGTGATGAAGTCATGGCAGTTCAAGCTCTGTCACAGTGACCTCATTACTTACATTTTCCCACAGTCCTGAGGTCACACGAGTTCATGCCGGCGAGCGATCACAGACTCAATGACGTCAGCGCTAGTTACTGAGCCTGTGCCAGCTGCATAGCGTTCATTCCTTCTCCCCTGCTCACAGGCAGAGCAGGGAAAAAGGGATGACAGCCGGTTTCAGCACCACATGCAGGTGAACAGCGCTTACTGTAGTGCTGCTTCCCGGCGGCCGTCCGTGTGGTCCTGATGCAGCACATGGGCGGCATACGGTTGCCACATGTGTGCAGTATGTAGGACACACATGGACACGTGTATCTCCGGTACCGTGTTTACCGGTACCGGAAATATCAGGGTGTCTGAAACCGGCCTAAGCATGTGCGTGAGGTTTCGCTTTTTGCATTGACGACTTGTAACTTTCAGAGGTTGCTTGTTGCATTAAAGACAACTTTCGATTACTTCTTTTTCCTTATTTTTGGTAGTTGAGGTGAAAATAAAACAGATATTCTGGCATTGTTTATGGCCTTTGGAATACAGATGCAGTCATACCCACACTGATGCTGTGTATTTTTATTGTTTTAATTTCCAAAAAATAAAAAATTAGGAAATATTTGTTTATTAATATATAGGTAATTTTTGCTTTTTCAAAATACTTTATTTGACTTTTTTTTTACACATCTCTTAACCCTTTGATTGCTTCAATATTTACCTTCATGTACACGGACAGACGGCCTCTTAGGAGCCACATTAGGTTTTGGTACATGGCATTTAAAGCCCCTGTGTCATGGGTTTATTGCAACAGAGAGGAGCCAGAAGACTGCACTATCTGATTTCTCCTACACCTGACTGATTAGAAGCAGTTCACCTTCATATTGAAGGGTGCAGGTTTCTTCTAGGAGTGGAGTGGTTAATCTGTTTCAGTTTAGAGCTCCTGGAAGGTTTCCTATGTTAAGGCTCTCAGCTGTTCAGTGTTAGCCACTTCCCTCTCCTATTTAAGCAGCCCTCTGACAATTAGGAAATGACAGAATTAGCTTCATGCTGCATGGTTATGGAGCTTGGAGGAGTTTGGTTGTTTGAGGAGTAGTTTGGTGGATTTATCTAGTGATTGTTGCTTGGCTTTGGTTGTGTGCATATCCATTTCTTCTCCTTCTTTGTTTTTTCCATTCCTTCACTTCCCGATGTATCCCTCTGTTGTTTGTGTTTGCCAATTTGAATGATCAGTATTTTCCTTTATCCCTGTATATTGCCTTGTTAGTCTGGTTGATTTATTTTCCTACAGTACTACTCTCCGCTTCCCTGTATGGGGGAGGGGAACAGACTAAGGGCGGATTTAGGAGCTCAGGAAGGTACATGGCCCCGGCATCCTCACCATCAGAAGTAATCCGGGACACAGGGATAGATAGGGTGCCCTCTTGCGCTATGGATAGGGTAGGAGCCCCTGGCCCCGGGATACCCGACAACAGAGTTGTGACCCCCTGGCTATCATGCTAACCTATCACAACCTATTTTGGACTTCCCTTTGTAAAACACTTAAGTACTATGGCCAGAATAGATTATTGCATCTGTGGTGTAAAATTTCCAGGTTTAACTGGTAGGAAAACGATGCAACAGGTAGCCACTGTTCAGTACTACCTTACCTGACATTATCCGCTTACCTGAGCATTGCTTGGAAGAAGCATTTAAAAGGTTAAAGTGTTCATCAATGAAAAAGCTGAATAGTTTCCTGAGCATCTCATGAATACCATCTTTCAGGAACTGCATAAGTAGCCATTCACTTTGAGACTCCCTTGAATTACATAATGGTGAGTTCAAGACTAAGCGTAATTTTGAGGATTGGGAAGATGCCTCCGCTAAGGGTTATATTAATTATCAGACAATCTCCCTGAGATAGATAAATCTCTAGATGTACATAGAATAAATATGATAATTTGCAAGTGACCGAAGTATCACCTGGTTATTTGAACCTAGCCTGTACAACAGAGGTGAGCAAATCTATTAAGTGTGAAAGGAAGTCACCTCGAGTTTTACAATGAATTTAGATTCACCAGAATCCACTTTTTTTTGCTATTCTCTTCAGGTGAATCCAGAAAAATGGTGGGAATTTGAATTATAGAGAGCATGGACGGAAATAAAAATCCCATACTCACCTCTTCTCAATCCTCCTTGTACATGCACCACTGCTGCTAGTCCTCCGATCAGCTCTTCTTTCTTTTGGCCAAGATTTCTATTCTTTTGGCATCATGCCTTTTCATAGTGAATGGAAATATTGTGACCACATGCAGCCAAAGGGAAGATACAAGATCGGAGGACTGGTGGTGGCTGGGTGTTTCATTCACTGAGTCTCATGTCATCGCATGGGTTGCGTCGCATATCAATGATGTACATCATGCCCCATGTGATCACACTATGGCGACATGCATTGCGCTGCATGCATGGAACCTGGAGATGGGACGACTAGCTCAAAAGTAAGTTAGATAGAAGGCAGATGATAGAAGAGCCTATAAAAGGATCAGCACTGCAGAACTGATACGAAAAGCCCGATTAAGTGAGAGGATAAGATTTTTTTTTCTAAACTCTTTGCCACAGATTTTATTCAACGCATATTGAATTTCACCTTTAAATTGAGTGAATCTGCTTTAATTGAGTTTCAGGAAATTTGCTTAAGTCTTCTTTGCACATTTAAGAGAATTGACCTTGTTTTTTTCATAGGACTCATCATTGGAGATGAGTGAACCTTGCAAGGTTCTGTTTGGTATGGTTTGTTGAATGTACCCGTACCCCATTTCATTCAATGGGAGGTAAAACACCTTAAAGGGGGACAAAAAGCTTCCCAAACAGCGCAAATTAAGGGCAGAAACCAGGAAAACTGGCATCAATTGACCCAGAGTACAAATAGTATAACTGTGCAGCATGGATACATGGGGCAGGGCCAGGGACAGAGCTTGGACCACCATTTCTAGACGAAACATTGATAAGTAACCGGTGGATGAGTGACAAGTGTAGGTCTGCAAAATTCAGACAGCATAAAGGAGACCCACCTTGGATTACAAACATTTACAAAAATTAGAGGCTGACACCAGGAAAAGTGACATCAATTAGCCCACAGTAGAAATTTGCTAATGGCACAGCAGCAGTCAGCCATTGGACATGCATGAGGTATCAGGGTCTGGGCCAACATTTAGGGTTATGAATTGAAGTTTCAATGAAGACAGGGTGAGGGCATGGTGTAAGCCTTCTTTGCTGGGAACCCTGATTTCTCATGCAACAGTTCGAACTGTGTTGACGCTGTGTGGCGGCCGTTGATTCTGTGGTTTTGTGCTGGTAGGGCGGTGCTTTCTGGAGTAATTTGTGCTCAGTCTTGCAGCATGGGTGCTGTAAGGCACCAGGCTGTCCACCTTGCCGGTGCATTGTCACTGCATTGGTGGACAACACATGCCTCCTCTCCATTAGGGTGATAAGGACCCACTAAGAGGTTTGCCATGACGTGGCAGTGGGCTTCATACAGTCTGATCAGAATGTTAAACTAAGAACCTCATTATCAGTTATATATATTTTTGCCTACCGGCATTAGATCAGTGTATGATTTTTGGGGGTGCTGTCCATTCTCTTTATCAGCATATTAATGTAAACACTGTCTGATTGTGGTGATACCTGGCTGCACAGTATGGAGCTGGTGGGGTTTCACTCTGAACTGTTGAAATGCGTGTCTCATTAAGGGAGAGGTTGAGGGCATAGTGGAGGCCCTAAAGGAGGTGGAGGAGCTAGAAGCAGTTGAGGAACTATTACATACAGAGGTTTGTCCCACAAACCTTGAGGATTCCAACACTTGTGGAGCAGCTCATTGACCACCTGCCCCCATAGCCACCAGAGTCACCCAGGGGCCCAGTCAGCGAGATGTAGCACCCCTGCCGATGTTTGCTCATCCAGGTGGTGAAATGCACCCTGGGAGACATAGATTTTTTTCAGGGTATGGGTTATGTTGTCTGTGACATGCTTGTGTAGCACAGCCACAGATTTCTTAGAGAAGTAATGGTGACTGGGCAACTGGTACTTGGAGACTGCAATGGCCATCAGCTTTCGGAAACCATCTGTATCCACCAGGCGGAAAGGCAGCATTTCAGTGGCTAGCAGATTGGAGATGGGGAGTTCAAGCTCTTAGCTTTGACATGTGTAGGAGGAAACATTATTTTACATGAGCACAACTGCGTGACTGAGGGATGGCTGCAGTGCTGACAGAGGGTGGAGTAGGGTGAACTGGACAAGCTGCTGGACTGTGAGTGAGGTGCAGGTGGATATTTTTGGTGGATTGAAAAAGATTGGTGTGCTTGGTGAAGCAAAAACAGTAGGCATCTCCACTTCTGTAACAACTGATGGGCTCTCACTCCCCCTGACTGTCGGGGGTAAACAAGTGGAGTTTCCTTGGCCAGAGACCTGTGTGAGAACACTTGGCATGGTGATGGTGATGAAGGAGGGAGAAGCAGCAGATGCGATTGATGGGACGGCCGTTGGTTGGCGAGGCCCACTAGTCCACATTTTAGCACATTCTGATTACCAGACTAAGGCAAGTTGATTATGCATGTGCTGGTTCATACATGTAGTAGTCAAATTATTGCAATTTCTGCCTCCACTGAGTCATTTTTTGCAAAGTTGTCAGACAACAGGAGTTGGGTCATCCTTTGTGGTCTCAAAAAGGTCCAGGCTAGGCAACCCTTGTCGCCCTTGCGAACTGTACACTTGTGACCATTGCTGGCCAAAGCCAGAGTTGTTGCTGAGGATGCAGTGCTTTTCGTGGGTTGCATCACTCTGTGTCTGTGCAGCAAGTCGCTACATAACCACCTCATCCACCTTCTCCTCCACCTCATCTGCTGAGCTACTCAGCTGCGTGCCTTGGGGTTCACACCAAGTGGGATCTACAACCTCATCATCATCCTCTCTGTTCTCCCACTCCTCACTCTGAGAGTCACCCTCTTCCTCTTCTTGCCCTGACATCACAGTACAGTGTGTCTCATCAGTATCATCTCCACCCCCGGTCATCTGGTAATGAGGGTCTTGATTCTGCTGGGACCCTACTTCATCCGGCCCTGGATCCAACAGAAGAAAATTTGGGGCATTGGTTTAGATGCTTTCCTCCTCTGGATTCTGTGAATCTTTGGAGCAGACCTCTGATGGCCATGGCAAAGAATGTGTGAACAGCTCTGCAGAATGGCCCATCTGTGGTTCCCCACAGTCAGATGGGCGATTGGAAAGTTGTGACTCACGGGAAACAAGGGTGAATGGGGTGCCACCTCTGAGGATTGTACTGTGTATGTTGTTAAAGTGGAGGAAGAGGAAGAGAGGCCACTTAATGCAGCGCTTCCCATCTACTGGAGCACATGTTCTTTACGGCCCTCATCTACAAGGAGTTGAGTAGCCCATCCAGTAACAGATGTTGTCAGTGGTCTTTGGATAGGAATAGACAGTGTTTGTTCAGTAGAGCTTTCAGTTATATTACCACTTAACCCACGTATACATAGAACACAAAGTCTATTAGGCTTTCCACCATAACCTTACTTTTTCCCCTCTTATGCTGTATGTACTCTTCCTATCTTTTAACCTGCTGTTTCACAACCTTAGGCCCACAGCTGTCAGTCACCAGTCAGTAAATCAACAATCACTATTTATTTTCTAAGATAGTGTGCCTAAATAACAATATTATCCCTAACATTTTTGATTTGCAAATAGGGCCTATGGATTCCTGACAGCAGCACGGTATTAGCCCAAACGATGTTGAGTAGAAAATGTGGACTCCTGCCTACACAACACTATTATCTCTAACAATTTTGATTAGCAAATGGGTCCTTCTGGATGAACCCCAATATTATGCCTAATGATTTTGATTAGCAAATAGGGCCTCCTGAGTCCTGACCTCAACGCAATTTTAGCCCAAATGATTTTGAGTTGGAAATGTGGACTCCTGCTTGCATAACACTTTTAGCACAAACCAGTGAAATGCTGGAAGGTTGATTTCACACAAGACAGGATCCTATCTAACTACAAGACAATTAACTTTCGGCAGCAGTGTCAGGAACGACCTAGCAAGCAAACAAGAGGAAAAAAGCAGCTCACCTGTTAGGCATGTGTTGTGGGGAAGCACGGATGTCGTGTAGTCGTCACGTGGAACAATGAACAAAAACAAAGGGGAAAAAAATCCAGCTTCCAAAAAATATTCCAAATTTATTGAGAGTAAAATGCAAAGTCCATTCAGATGATTCACATGATAGTGAGTAGCAGGCTACGCGTTTCGAACAATAACATGTTCTATCTCAAAGCACTCAAAGCACCTATACAGACCCCTTCCACTCATAAAACATGCCTCTCCCCGCTCATCATACAGAACCACTATCCTAGCCAAAGTCATAACAAAAGCATTAATGGAAACTAGATCATTTACCGATCTGTGACCGAATTTTGCCGACTTTGAGGAAAAATACTCCGGAATTCAAACATGAATCCGAATGTGCTACGTTCGTGCTGAATTTGAGATTGGCGAATGTTTTCTGAACAAGTTCGCTCATCTCTTCTCATCACTTTATACCACAAGACTTCTACAGTACTAATATCTTGACTATTTCAGCAGTTTGGGAGGTGTTTGCTTTTTCCAGGAGCCTCCTGGATGTTCTGGTAGCGTTGTCAAGATTGCATTTAGCAGAATATGCTTGGTTTTTGGTTTATCATCTTTAGAATCTGCAATGTTTTTCTTGATACTTCCTACCTGCTGATATGTTACTCTGTCCTTTCCAGGGTTATTAGAAATAGAGAGTAATCTCCAGAGAGTTTCCTAAAATGTCCTCTTATTGCAGACATAAGGGATATCAAGTCAACAGCAGCTAATGATTGTATGCTTGTGCGGGAAGACGAGCCTTCAGGAAGCTTGAAGGAAATCCCATAGAAATAAAGAAAGAAATAGCTAGGAAATGTCAGAAATAAGATGCTGTTGACAGATTAGAAGAGACTGATAGTTTCCAAACACAGAAATGTTCAGTTCTAACAGCAGTCACAGTGTACAACAAACCTTTATCCACAAGATGACTAAACAGAGAACAAAAAAATTAAGACAATATTCCAACAATTCATTCATTAATCTAGAAGAACAGACAAATCAATTTTGGAACAATTCAAGCCAGAGATGTCTCTCGAAGCAAGGATTACCAAGCTACGACTTGCCTACTATATAATACAAATAAAGCATTCACTAGAGAAGGACATCATGGTGGGAAGAGTAGGAGGAACAAGGCAAAGAGGAAGACCAGCAATCCGATGGCATGATACAATCAACACAACGGCAGAGAAGACCCTGAAGGACCTATGTAGGCTTGTACAAAATCGATCTTCCATCAAATTGCCATGACTCGAGATTTAGCCGAAGGCCATGAAATTAAAATCCTGTGATATTATTTAGTAAGATCACATATTATAATAAAACTGAAAAACATATAAAAAGGTCTTCGTTGGTGTGTCTCTGAAGCTCAGACATGTCCCCCTCTTTATCCTTATTGTCCTATGGTTAGCTATTAAGACAACTTCCTGCAGCAGGAGCCTCCCCCCTCTGTCCTGTTTAAAGTGGGACAAAAAATCACTAGGTACTGTGCCCTTGTCTAAAGGTTAGAGCTTCAATCAGCCTCCAGCTAAATATTGAACTGGTCAGCAATAGCATAACCACTGTGTTCTCTGCAGGATTTCTACAAAGGAACATGAATCTTGATGCCATTGATTACATCATTGGCAACTCACTGACAGATATTGTTGGCACCAACGTCAGATCTTTTGGGTCTCTTATCCCTGATCATTATAATGAAGTTGCCACAATGCTAGGCAAGCTATTGGTGCCAACAGGAGACCATCCTGGCGCTGACGCCAATTATTTCTCGAGATCTAAGGGGGGGCAGAATGGTTGGGCCTTCACCGATTGGACATTGGTAACATATCTTGGCCACATGTCTCCTTTGAACCAGCACCTTTAAAAGGAATTTCCCAACTTTGGGGGTAATATTGTAGGTTGGTATATAAGTATTATTTAAAATCTTTATACATTAGTTATATACATATTTGTATGTGTTTGTGTTTGCTTGTGCCCCCGAACTTTTAATACCCTACAAGACACTAGGACATACTAGAGATTATCGCTGTGGAGCTCCGATCATCGACTTGACAGAATGGGACTGCCTAGCACTTGCTGCCACTTTCTTTTAGTAAGGGCAACCATTTGTCTAAAACTGTCCCTGGTTTGAGGTGAGGCTTGTGTTAAGTCAACACTGCCAACGAGGTTGAGACAGGATTATGGTTTCACCTGTATAAAAGGCCATGATTTTTAAATCCTGACAATCCTTATGAGTCAAACCCAAGCAATTACATGAGATATTTGCTTCTGAAAGATGTGAGTATACATATCAGTTTTACTGAGAAAACAAGCCAGTTCTTTGAATTTCTCACCCCTTCCCCCCACGCTTCCCACAGGCCCCAGCGCTTTACACAGTTGTTTATGGCTTTATATGTATTTTTGGCAATTTTAGAGTTTTCTACTTACAAGAGACTTCTAAGAAACACAGTGCAGTTACTTTTGTGTGGTTTGCTCTGTCAATTTGACACCCACCACGACAGGCTTGACTCATCTGCAACATCAGAAAAAGACGATACTGTGAGACAAAAATAAATGTTTACTACAGGCCTAGGGCCGGCATCGCCAATGTAGACCTCTCGATTGATTCCCTTCAAAACAAGACAACTGCAGACCATTAAAATTAATAATAATCAACTTTGCTAAACTCAGGTGGAGATAGGAAGGCACTAGGAGTGAGGGAGGCTTTTAGTTTCAGGTCCATGTTATTCACTATCCACTGGACAGTAAAGGAGCAGGAGCTGGAGCCAGGGACCTGGCAGCAAATTGTGGCCGGGGGACTCTCAGATCCTCAAGAAGACTTTGACTTCTTGAAAGCAATTTAATATTTTTCTGTACCGCTTCTTCAATGTGGTGGTACAATACTTGGAACATTGTGATGGAACAAACAACTTTCTTGACCACTCTCTTATTTATAGATGAACCCAGATTTCAATGTGCCAACTTGTCACTCGCCAACCACCGCACTCAGTGAGGCTAACTCCAGTCACTTCATGGATTTTATGGTGGTTTCTGCTCACCTTCTCTCAGCTATGTGACTTTGCTGCTATCTTATTTCCCCACCAATTCCCTTGCAACTCTCAGCTGGCGACTACAGTACCCACTGCTCGGTGGGTAAAATCTCTTTTCTGGGCTTCAGATGTCAGCTCTACAACTTGATTCTCATATAATTCCTATTCCGTCTATGCTCCACCAATAAAAAAAATAAGGAACCGGACCGCCCTACCCTTACTGTACTTTATCTGCGGTACTGGTCAACTCACACCATCTCACTGACCTTCTTACTCTAAACACTCATGAGCCCCACAATTACCAGTCACTGAACTCACTAGTTGGTGTGGCATGTCATCCACATTCAGTGAACACCCTTGAAAGCCCCAAGTGAGAACAATAGACTTTTTCACTAACATAAATATTTTTAGGTCAAAAACTCAGAATATACAGTATCAACCAAGACAGAAAGCCGCTCAATTCACACATCCATCTTCAAATTAAAGGCTTAGGAGGCTACAATGAACCCACCATCTTACAGGTTACCATTTGGTTGCTCCTCACACCACCCAGACCTTTGGAACCCAACTATTTCAGTATCAAGACCTACTTTTTAGGGCCCTCTTCCTCTCAGGTTAAGCCAACACCCTTAAGGTTCAAATGTATCCTCTCTAGGCCTTGCTCTCTGATGCAACTGACCTCCTACTTCACAAATAACTGATAATCTGTTTCAGCGACGGCTTGCGCAGAACATTGCAAACCACCCTCCTCTATGGCTGGACTTCCTACACCCTGCTATTTACAAGTGGTCACAGAAATGGCTCACCATACAGTCGCTTCTGAAAGTAGTAGTTTTGCTACCTCATGACCTGGAATTTCACAGGTTTTTTGGAGGGCTGGCATCAGTTCATGTAAAGAACATGCCTACAGCTGTGAACATTTGTGACAATTACAGCTATAAATTGCTTTGGATAAGTATCTATGAAAAACTGCTCCAGCTCCTTACAAGTTAAATGGTTTCCTCTGGTGAACAGCAATTTTCAAGTCTGACTGCTGATCCTCAATTGTATTAACCCCTTTCTGACCTCGGACGGGATAGTACGTCCGAGGTCAGATCCCCCGCTTTGATGCAGGGCTCCGGCGGTGAACCCACATCAAAGCCGGGACATGTCAGCTGTTTTGAACAGCTGACATGTGCCTGCAATAGCGGCGGGTGAAATCGCGATTCACCTGCCGCTATTAACTAGTTAAATGCCGCTGTCAAACGCTGACAGTGGCATTTAACCAGCGCTTCCGGCCGGGCGGCTGGAAATGAGCGCATTGCTGACCCCGTCACATGATCGGGGGTCAGCGATACTTAGGCAGAGTAACCATAGGGGTCCTTGAGATCTCTATGGTTACTGATCGCCGGTAGCTGTGAGCGCCACCCTGTGGTCGACGCTCATAGCACACTTGCATTTCTGCTGCATAGCAGCAATCTGATGATCGCTGCTATGTAGCAGAGGCGATCGAGTTGTGCCAGCTTCTAGCCTCCCATGGAGGCTATTGAAGCATGGCAAAAGTAAAAAAAAAAGTAAAAAAAAATGTGAAAAAAATAAAAAAAATATAAAAGTTTAAATCACCCCCATTCAAAATAAATCAATTAAAAAAAAAAATCAAACCTACACATATTTCAGAATCGCCCGATCTATCAATAAAAAAGAAAGCATTAACCTGATCGCTAAACAGTGTAGCGAGAAAAAAATTAGAAACGCCAGAATTACGTTTTTTTGGTCACCACGAAATTGCATTAAAATGCAATAATGGGCGATCAAAAGAACGTATCTGCACGGAAATGGAATCATTAAAAAAGCTAGCTCGGCACACAAAAAATAAGCCCTCAACCGACCCCAGGTCATGAAAAATGGAGACGCTATGGGTATCGGAAAATGGCGCAATTTTTTTTTTTAAGCAAAGTTTGGAATTTTTTTTCACCACTTAGATAAAAAATAACCTAGTCATGTTAGGTGTCTATGAACTCGAAATGACCTGGAGAATCATAATGGCAGGTCAGTTTTAGTATTTGGTGAACCTAGCAAAAAAGCCAAACAAAAAACAAGTGTGGGATTGCACTTTTTTTGCAATTTCACCACACTTGGAATTTTTTTCCCATTTTCTAGTACACGTCATGCTAAAATCAATGACATCATTCAAAAGTACAACTTGTTTTGCAAAAAATAAGCCCTCACATGGCCATATTGACAGAAAAATAAAAAGTTATGGCTCTGGGAAGGAGGAGAGCGAAAAACGAACACGGAAAAACGGAAAATCCCAAGGTCATGAAGGGGTTAAGTTCTGGCCTTTGACTAGGTCACTCATTGTCTTGTTGGAAAGTAAACTTCAGTCCCAGTCTCAAATCACTGACAGACTGAAATAAGTTTTGCTCAAGAATATTCCTGTATTTTTCTCCATCCATTTTCTTTTCAACTAAGGGTACTGTCACACTCTGCAACTTTCCAACGATCACGACCAGCGATACGACCTGGCTGTGATCGTTGGAAAGTCGTTGTGTGGTCGCTGGGGAGCTGTCACACAGACCGCTCTCCAGCGACCAACGATGCCGAAGGCCACGGGTAACCAGGGTAAACATCGGGTTACTAAGCGCAGGGCCGCGCTTAGTAACCCGATGTTTACCCTGGTTACCATCGTAAAAGTAAAAAAAAACAAACAGTACATACTCACATTCCGGTGTCCGTCAGGTCCCTTGCAGTCTGCTTCCCGCTCTGACTGAGTGCCGCCGTAAAGTGAAAGCAGATCACAGCGGTGACGTCACCGCTGTGCTCTGCTCTTACTTTCCGGCCGGCAGTCATATCGCTGGAACGTCACGGATCGTACCATCGTAGCGACCAAAGTGCCACTGTGAGACCGTACCCTAAGACAACTTGCCCTGTCCCTGCTGCCGAAAAATATCCCCAAGAATGATGCTGCCACCACCATTTTTCACTATGGGGATGGTGTTCTTGGGGTAATGAGTTATGTTGGTTTGGTGCCAGACATAGTGGATCGCCCCCAGAGTAGGACAATGGGATACTCGGCACCGGGTCCTGCGCTGCGGGGGATATCACGGTGGCTGACCCGGTCCGTGGCCCTCAGGGGTGTCCAGTAAAAGAGTTTATATATGGGCAAGGTGCAGTAAAGAACGAGGAGACAGGTTTGCAGTTTTTTACCTTGTTTACTGAAGACTTCAGATGGTATCCTCAGCCCGGAGCGCCAGATGACAGGGCAGGCAGAGTCTGGTCGATCTGAAGGCAATTCCAGAGTCCCCTTATCCAGGTGGAAAACAGTAGCCTTCCTTCTAGCCCCTGTGTGTTGTAGTACCTCCTTGCTGAGCTTCTCGGTAAGGTCCTCACAACTCTTGTAGATGTTCTAGATGTTATTTCTTCCTCTCTGTCCCCCAGATGGTATGGATAGGACAAACCCGTATGACTGATGGCCTGAGGCTTGTTTATAGGGACCCTAGAGACGCCCCGACCCCCACAAGTTGCCACCGTGTCTTCTTAGGTATTAAAGGGAACCTGTCACCTTAATTTGGCGGGACCGGTTTTGGGTCATATGGGCGGGGTTTTTGGGTGTTTGATTCACCCTTTCCTTACCCACTGGCTGCATGGTGGCCGCAATATTGGATTGAAGTTCATTCTCTGTCCTCCGGAGTACACGCCTGCGCAAGGCAATATTGCCTTGAACTGGCGTGTACTCCGGAGGACAGAGAATGAACTTCAATCCAATTTTGCGGCCAGCATGCAGCCAGCAGGTAAGGGTGAATCAAACACCTGAAAACCCCGCCCATATGACCCAAAACCGGTCCCGCCAAATTCAGGTGACAGGTTCCCTTTAAGGTCGGGCAGCCAACTTGGAATTGACTGTCCTGCCGGTCTCTGGAGCAAGGCTTAGAGACAGTTGCTCCCTCGGTGTTCCTGGCTACCGGCTTCTGCACCTCAGAAAGGAGCAGCTTGTTCCTGGCTGATCTCCCTCTGGTATTTCTCTCCTGGGCTCTGCTTTCCTGCACACTCTCTGCAGTATGTTCTCCTTTTAGTGTCTTTTCCCAGGAGTTGCAGCACTTCATGCCAGCAGAGCTCCTCTCCTTCTGTCTGCCTGACAGGAACTGAACTCCTTTTCCATCCAGATCAGGATGTTAAAATAGGGGAGTTCACCCTAAACAGGCTTAGAGCTCCCCCTTCTGGTCTGGTGTGTGAACATGTTGCATGTGTGTGATACCTGAATGTGGTTGTCTTTCATTGCCTTCAGACATGACATCACTTCTCCCCTGAAAGGATAATGACATCACTGCAACGACCAGGACACTGGGGCGCCGCACTCCCCCCCTGTTAAATCCAATACTCCGGGACTGGGAAAAGAAGAACAACAATACATTAGCAAAAGACATACAATTTTGAAATGCTATGAACAACTTATGCAAAAGTAGTGCTTCCCTTTATGGGAGGTGAGGACACTTGAACGTTGTGAAAGTCTTGGTCATGCAAAGTTCATGACTCCCAGTTCAGTGAGTGCAAACTCGAAACAGCAAGGATCCCGGGTAAACAAAGGGATCCCTTTTAAAAGTATAATGAAAGTTTTTGAGCAATTCACTGACCATTACTCCATTGTCCATTTTAAACCTGTAACAAAGATATATATACAGACATTTTCAAACAAACAGCAGCAACCGTTAATATTTCCAAGTTTTGTAGCGAATTGGGGTTTGATTTTTGGTGCTACGTGTAGACCTCCGCAGTACAGGTGTTGCTAGTGACCTAACAGGGTGTGCTGTGCTTGCTATCGCTGGTGTAGTGCACTGTCTTTTGGCTACACTACTAGTGAGTCTAGGACTGGTATGCTGGAGCTCTCAGGACTGCTTCTACTAATTGTAGGCATGGCAGATTCACCGACAGCAGAGGGTGGACTTGCCGATTCAACTGTTGGCATGGCGTCCTCTGTTGGAGTCTGCTGTTGTTGAGTTACGGCTGGGATCGCATCGGCTGTTGGAATCTGTTGGTGCAGAGTCTCTGGATATTGCTGTCGAAGTTTCTCCTCCATCTTTGCTGATGAGACAGACCTTTGTATTGTCAAAGTTGGATGGCAGGATGGTATATGGTTCTGCTTCCCAGTGGTCGTCAAGTTTGTGTAGTCTCCTTTTCCGTTTGAGCACCTGTTCACCTGGTGACAAGGGAATTGCAGGAGCATGCTGGTGTAGTCCCTTTCTTGTTTTTGTCTGGCTTGGGCTAGACTTCTTTCCACGCATTCCTGTACTTTGCGATACCTTTGCTGTCTTTCTGTATCCCAATCTGCATCTGGCGAGGTATCTTCTGGGGTTAGGACCCCCATTTCTAGATCAACAGGTAACTTGCTGGATCTTCCTCTCATCAGGTATGCTGGGGTACAGTTGGTGGAATTCACTGGGATGTGGTTGTACATGTCTACCAATTCGGGCAACTTTGCTGGCCATAAGTTCCGTTCCTCCACAGGCAAGGACTTCAGTAAGTCGATTACCACTTGGTTCATCTTTTCGCACATCCCATTGGTTTGTGGGTGATACGGTGTCGTTCTGAACTTTTTACACCCGTATAAATTGCAGAATTCCTGGAACACTTCCGCTTCAAAGGCTGGTCCTTGATCAGTCAGTACCTTTTCCGGGTACCCGTGTGGTCTACAGAAGTACTGCTGGAAGGCTTTGGCTGCTGTCCTTGCTGTCAGATCTTTGACAGGCACAACTACCAGAAATCTAGAGTAGTGGTCCATGATGGTTAGGGTGTAGACATGGCCTGACCGGCTGGGTGTTAGCTTCACATGAACTAGCGCGACAAGTTCGAGCGGTCATTTGGTGATGATGGGCTGTAGAGGAGCCCTTTGGCTGTCACGGTCCTTCCTGCGTAGGCTACATGGGCCACACTCTCGGCACCACTTTTCGATGGCTTTCTTCATGCCAACCCAGTAGAACCTTCCACGAAGTAGACTCTCTAACTTCCTCCATCCGAAGTGTCCTACTCCATCGTGGTACGCTTCCAGAACCATTGGCGCATCTTGCTTTGGGACTACTATCTGCCATACCAACTCATGGGTGCGTGGGTCGATGCTTCTTCGGCACAGCTTACCATCGTAGATAAACAGCTTGCCTCTCCCCTTCCACAGTTGTTGCATCTCTTGTGGATCATCTGGGCCAGGGTGTGAACCTGCCTGCGTCAGGAGCTCTTTCACCAGACGGCCCGCGGGGTCACTGTACTGAGTCTCTGCCCATCCATGGTGAGGCAGGGGATTCAGCGTGGCGTCCTGCTTGCTCCTGCGCCCGTTCCTCACATGATGGGAATACTGAGTGGCCTTGGGGCGATGGAAAGCTAGCAACTCTATTTCTTCGAGTGCTTCCGAGTCTTCTCTCTCCGTTTCTGGCAAGTTGGGCATCCTGGACAATGCATCGGCATTCGCATTCTTGTGCCCTGCCCGGTACTTGATGGTGAAATCATAATTGGACAACTGGGCCATCCACCGCTGCTCCAAGGCACCAAGTTTTGCTGTGTCCCAGTGTGTCAGTGGATTGTTGTCCGTGAAGATGGTGAATTTTGCTGAGGCCAGGTAGTGCTTGAACCTCTCTGTCACTGCCCAAATGATGGCGAGGAACTCCAGCTTAAAGGAACTGTAGTTGTCAGGGTTCCTTTCAGTGGGACAAAGTTTCCTGCTGGCGTAAACAATTACCCTCTCTTTGCCTTTCTGGGCCTGGGACAATACAGCTCCCAGTCCCATGTTGCTGGCATCCGTATACAGCACAAAAGGTTGATCATATTCAGGGTAGGCCAGTACCTTTTCTCCCGTCAGCGCCAACTTCAAACAAGTGAAGGATCCCTCCAGTCCGTCGTTCCAGTCAAATGGGGTATTCTTACCCTTGGTTTTCTTGGATTGGCCCACTAACAGGTCTTGCAATGGCACGGCTTTCTTGGTGAAGTCCTTGATGAATCTTCTGTAGTAGCCTACCAACCCAAGGAACTGTCGGACTTCATGGAGGTTGCTGGGCTTCGGCCAGTCTCTGATCACAGTAACCTTGTCAGGGTCTGGGGCCACTCCTTCAGCACTCACCACATGGCCCAGGTACTGCACTTTGGGCTTTAATAGATAACATTTGGACAGATTTACCTTTAGGCCAACGTTGGACAGAGCTTCGAACACCTCTGCCAGGTGCTTCAGGTGGTCCTCATAGATTTTGGAGAAGATGATGACATCATCCAAGTACAGCAGGATGGTTTTGAAATTCTTGTGACCAAGACAGCACTCCATCATCCTCTGAAACGTTCCTGGGGCGTTGCACAGTCTGAATGGCATGTAGTTGAATTCACAGAGACCCATCGGTGTGGTGAAGGCCGTCTTTTCCTTGTCCGCCTCTGCTATGGGAACCTGCCAGTACCCACTGGTGAGATTCAAGGTAGAGAAGTAGTTAGCAGATTTTAAAGCAGCCAAGGACTCTTCTATTCTGGGCAGTGGGTATGCATCTTTATGTATAATGCGGTTTATCTGCCTATAATCAACACACATTCTCATCGTGCCATCCTTCTTCCTGACGAGGACTAATGGAGCTGCCCATGGGCTACAACAGTCTCTAACTACCCCAGCCTCCTTCATCTCTTGCAACATGTCTTTGGCACACTGATAATGAGCTGGGGGTACAGGACGGTATCTCTCTTTAATGGGTAGATGATTTCCCGTGGGGATATGATGTTGAATCCCTTTTACCTGCCCAAAATCTAGGGGGTGCTTGCTGAATACCCACTCATACTCATGAACCACCCTGTAAGCCCCTTGTTTTTGGTGCGATGGGGTAGAGTCAGTGCCCACGTGTAATTTCTGACACCAATCTTCCATTTGTCCTGTAGAGCCAATGTCCTCCGCCTGGTTGGACGGGACCAAGGGTTCTGTCGCCTGTATCACATTATTATCAACAGCAAACAATTTGGCAAGTGTGGCATATTTGGTTAGGTGGACCTCTTCCTCTCCACAGTTAAGGACACGTACTGGCACCCTCCCCTTGCGGACTTCAACCACCCCTCTGGCTGTCAGGAGGGTAGGCCTACTATCTGAATACACAGGTTCTACCAGGGCTTGATAGTCTTTACCTCTGAGGCCTATTGCTGCCCGACACCATATTAACATTTCGCTCCTGGGGGTATTGCAATGGGGATTGAATCACTCACGGTGACACAGCCAATTTCTCCACCAGTCAGTTCTACCTGCTGTCTCTGCATCAGAGCTCGGATTTCTTTCTGCAGGACACGTTGTTCACTGTAACCAGCTGTTTCTGCAACCTGCTGTAACAAGACAATAACCTCTGCAAGACAATTTTCTATGACATTAGTACCAATGGTCATCATGGGGATACATTCACGTCGGTCAATATCAACAATCACAATTCCTTGGGCCTTCAATTCTAACCGCCCCACTTTAATGGTGACCTCTCTGTACCCCACTTGTGGCAATGGCTGACCGTTACTGGCTACTATGGTGAAATCATCATCAGGGCCACGAGTAATGTTGGTGTCCTCCCAATAACGTTTATAAAGGATGTAAGGCATAGTTGTCACCTGAGAACCGGTGTCCAACAGAGCGTTCATGGGGATACTGTCGATCACAATGGGGAGAACAGGTCGTCCTCCAATGTACTTGGCTCTCCAGTTTTGCGGGCCTGGTCGTCCTACTCCTGGGGGTTGGCCCTCTGCCCCAGGGGTTGCTCGTTTAAATGACAGTACCTTGCAATGTGGCCCACCTGGTGGCAGCGGCGGCAGATAGGTCGTCCGTCCTGATGAAAGCGATCGTCGTCTCTGCCTCTGGTCGGCGGGATCCTCCTCTGTCGTCGCCAGGGAACATCCTCCGGTCTGGAAGCCAGCTTGATCTTCTCCTTGGGGGCCTCCTGTAGGGACTGCACGGTCCGGGCTAAGGCAGCAACGCTCTTGGTCAGCTCCTTCATCTGGAGGCGTAGTCCTGCAGGGGAATCGTCTTCCAGGATCTGGGCATCGGCCTCGGCAGAAACTTGAGAATCTGGCGCCACATCCTGGTGGTACGTGAGGGCTTGATGCCTAGGAAGTACTGCACGGCTGGGCTGTCACTCCTATAGCACTTGGATGGCCTTGTCTTTAAATTGCGCAAAGGTCAGGTCAGGATTCTGCATGGCCAGGAGGTGCAGTTGGGCCCTTTGGTGATTGCACAGGAGTCCCTCGATGAACCGCTCCTTTAAGAGTTTATCCTCATCTTGCATGCTGTTTGGATCATCCTGCTTGATTGCCCACAGTGCCTCCTGGAGATTAAGGGCATAGTCCCGTAAGCTATCCTGCGGCCTCTGCTTGCACCCATAGAACGTCAATTTAATTTCTGTAGTGGTGCGGGTGTCAAAGGTGGCTTTAAGCTTTGCAAAGACCTGCTGCACAGTTCTTTTATCCGCAGTGGGCCAGGACTTCACTTCTCTCAGAGCCGCTCCAAACAGTTGGCCCGTTACCATGTGAACTTTCTGAGGCTCTGTCAGGGGATAAAACTCAAGCAGGCTGCAGATCCCTTCTTTCAAGTCAGTTAATGTATGAGATTCTCCAGAGTATCACGGGAGCCAGGCTGCTCCAGGTATGTATGGCATGGAGAAGGGCATTATGGCCGCTGTAGCCGAGGCAGTGTCCGGCTGGCTGATGGAAGCGGCAAGCTCTGCGGGACCTGGCGGCGGTACAAGGCCTGCGGCTGCGCCTATTGCGGGGCCTGGAGGCGCTTCTACGTCTGCGGCTGCGACCGCCGCTACTTCCCCTCCTGGATCGGACATGGCCGCTCCTCACTCTGCTAACTTGGTGGAAGTCGGGGTTCCTCCCCGGAATCGGCACTTTGCAGCGTCTCTCCTGGCGGCTCTGCTGCACGGCGTCTCTACTTCCAGCTTTCCAGGCAGCAGCACGGCACCCGTCTTCTTGCTTCGCGCTCTTTTCGGTTGGCTCTGCCCACGAAGGTATGGCTCCTCCCCTCGCGCTCCACATGGCGCGGCAATGGGGATTTTGGCAGCAAATCGCAACACACAGTCTTTAAGCAAATCACAAATACAGTTCTTAGGCGCACATGACCCAATTTTCAGGCTTAAGTAGATCCTGTTCATGACGCCAAAATGGATCACCCCCAGAGTAGGGCAATGGGGTACTCGGCACCGGGTCCTGCGGTGCGGGGGATGTCACGGTGGCTGACCCGGTCTGTGGCCCTCAGGGGTGTCCAGTAAAAGAGTTTATATATGGGCAAGGTGCAGTAAAGAATGAGGAGACAGGTTTGCAGTCTTTTACCTTGTTTACTGAAGACTTCAGATGGTATCCTCAGCCCGGAGCGCCAGATGACAGGGCAGGCAGAGTCCGGTCGGTCTGAAGGCAATTCCAGAGTCCCCTTATCCAGGTGGAAATCAGTAGCCTTCCTTCTAGCGCCTGTGTGATGTAGTACCTCCCTGCTGAGCTTCTCGGTAAAGTCCTCACAACTCTTGTAGATGTTATAGATGTTATTTCTTCCTCTCTGTATGGTATGGATAGAACAAACCCGTATGACTGATTGCCTGAGGCTTGTTTATAGGGACCCTAGAGACGTGCCAACCCCCACAAGTTGCCACCGTGTCTTCTTAGGTATTAAGGTCGGGCAGCCAACTTGGAATTGACTGTCCTGCCGGTCTCTGGAGCAAGGCTTAGAGACAGTTGCTCCCTCGGTGTTCCTGGCTACCGGCTTCTGCGCCTCAGAAAGGAGCCGCTTGTTCCTGGCTGATCTCCCTCTGGTATTTCTCTCCTGTGCTCTGCTTTCCTGTACACTCTCTGCAGTATGTTCACCTTTTAGTGTATTTTCCCAGGAGTTGCAGCACGTCATGCCAGCAGAGCTCCTCTCCTTCTCTCTGCCTGACAGGAACTGAACTCCTTTTCCCTCCAGATCAGGATGTTAAAATAGGGGAGTTCACCCACAGGCATAGAGCTCCCCCTTCTGGTCTGGAGTGTGAACATGTTTTATGTGTGTGATACCTGAATGTGGTTGTCTTTCATTCCCCTCAGACATGACATCACTTCTCCCCTGAAAGGATAATGGCATCACTGTGATGACCAGGACACTGGGGCCCACACTAGCGTTTACCATGGTGGTCAAAAAGTTAAATTTTGGTCTCATCTGACCACAGCATCTTTCTCCATTAATTTGGGGAGTCTCCCACATGTCTTTTGGCAAACTCAAAATGAGCCTTACAATTTTTGTGTGTAAGTAAATGCTTTTTTCTAAACACTCTTCCATAAAGACCCCCTCTATGGAGTGTATGGCTTATTGTGGTCGAATGGACAGATACTCCATTCTCTACTTGGGAACTCTGCAGCTCCTTCAGGGTTATCTTTGGCCTTACTCATTGAAGCAGACAAACTGCTTCTCCCCAAAAGTCACTCAACTAAGAGGGGTAAATCTCCATCTACCCTTTTTCTGGAACGCACCATACCTCCTGGTCTCCAGCACACTGTCAATAATCAGCAGGCAAACCACTTTCAACCTCTAGTTCACCACCATTTATGATGTCCCAGTATGTTCTGACCTTCAACTCAACTTATTGCTCAATGGTGGAACAGACCTCATCCTAAAGCCCCCCACACACTTTGGCCGACAGATATCTTGCCTGACTCTCCCATACATAGGGGTGCTCGCTTTCCCAAGCTTTATTTATTTATTTTTTTAAATTTCCAGCATGGAAAGTTATGAATATCTACAAATCACTTTATTGGGGGATTTATCTTTATTTCTGTAGAACAAGTTATATAGTGGTGGCTTCTGAACCTCTGCTTTTCCCTGGTCTATTTTCCTTTAGCTGCACTGATATCAGAACATCCTCATTAGGAGTACAGATGATGGCAGTGATTTGTCAGCTCCTATCTCCTCCTCTGAGTGCTCTGCTTGTGAGAGCAAACTCTTGCAGCCGCTTGCCCCCAGAGTCATGATACAGAGGCTAAGATGTCACTGCCATTATCTGTACTCCAAATGAGTATGTTCCAATATTGATGCAGCAGAAGGCAAGAAAAATAGACTGAGGAAGAGCAGGGGTTTGGAAACTGCTTACATACAATATTTTTACAAGCAAGAAGACAAATATACTTAATAAAGTGATTTGCAACATTTCATAACTTTCCATGCTGGACAAAGTTATAAAACAAATTACAAATTAAAGTTTAGTTGTTCTTGGAAATATAACATGTTGGCTGCCTGCAGCCACCACTAGGGGGAGCTTAGGAGTTTACTGCATACAGGCATACATTGAACTCAAAACCTAAGATAGAAACAAAATGAACATATAACCTGCTGTACGTAAAAAGCAAAAGTGCATAGAAATAACATAGGGTACTTGGGAAACACTAATTAAAAAAAAAAAAAAGAATAAAGGCCATCCCACCAGTGTCAAGATGGTGTCCCGACTGGGTAGATCTTGATGCTAGTGGGATGACTTTTACACTTTTTAAAAAAAAAAAAAAAATTTAAAACAGTGTTTCCTAAGTACCCTATGTTTCTAAATGCACTATTTTGTGACTAGCCACTATGTTATATATCATATTTGTCTGTACAGGGGATCCGGAGCTCTGACCGCTTTAGGGATATATTAAGAAAATAATCCGCATCGAATTTTAGACTTAAAAGTGGCATAAAGATAAAAAGTTTGGAGTCACTTTAAGGCCATAATATGTCCTTGTCCTCCAGGAATTAGTTTATTTATGATTCCGTAACAATGGGGCTGAGTCTATTTTTTTGCTTCCATTTCGAGGTAACTGATACATCCAGACAAAGCATATTGTAACTTCCGGAATGGGAATTCGCACCGCCGCTGAGGATGTGACAATACCCCTCCATTATTAATTGCAAACACTCCTGCAGGAAATGCACGCTTGCTAGGATGACTGCGCAGAGTTCATTGACTGATATGAGCGGCGGACGATCGGGAGTGTTTGGCCGTTACCTAGTGGCGTTCCCCAAGGCCGTTGATGGGATTTCCTCTTTTGTCTTCCTTTCCTGCTTGAGTCATAAGTGTCTTCCCATATGGGGCACAAGACGTCTTTCTGGGCTGTACGGGGTGGTTATATTTTGTGCTCATGTTAATTAGCAGCACATATGTGCCATACAATAACCGTGCAACTACAAAAGTCCCAGACGGGTTGCACTTTTTGGGGGATATTTTTTTCCATGATTTGTATATACAAATTTTAAAATATTTAAATACTTTCTGTATAAAGATAAGGGTTTTCAAACTTTGTGGAAAACTTTCTTATTTACATGCATTTAATTTTGGCTAAAAATCATCTTTTGTAAATATTTTTGATGGTTAATTTTGCATTTTTTGGCACTGCCTATGGCAGGCTGCAGAAGGAGTTAACTAAGTATCGGTTGGTGAGCTCATTGGGAGAAGTTCTAACTCTTATCTGTCTTTCTATTTATCATCTCCCTGCTGATTTATGACCACAGACTACGTCAAAGTTGAATGTGCAGGGAAGCAAACAACTTGTGAAAGCCAAATGGTGCAGAATCTCTAACGATATCGAATTGAAAAAATGAATTTTAAACCTGAAATATATGGATTTGTGTAAAAAAAAATAATTACTATGGTTTGATAACCCTTTTAGGACATATTGCCATGCAGCATTAACTAATATATTTTTTTATGATTTTTTTGTGCAGAAAATCCTCTGTTCAAGCAAAGTGAATGTAAAAAATGCAGTTGTGTTCTTATGTGCAGAATTAAAGCTTTGCTGTACTAAAAAACACATTACAAACTCTGCTTCAATTTTGCAAAAAATTGCATCAAATAAACAGGAAACATATTGTCATAGAGAAAAATTAAAATCCATAAAGATATCTCCAGAGAGGGGACATGTCACCCTCACATGGAACATAAGGGAAGTGAGAAACAGCTGACACTTCAACCTTCATTGAAGTAAGGACTTCCTGCCGTGAACAGGTAATTACAACAGAGATCTACTCCACCAAGACTTGGATTAGTTTACTCAGAGGTGGAGAAGTACACTTCAGAGGCAAGATCTTCCTCTGTTCAAAGCACTGGTTCTCAGACTTTCTCAAGCCAGTGGTCAGTGATGAGAATTGGGGTTTGAATCTATCCGATATTTATGGAAGATATACTGTATTTTCGCTGTCGTAGCAAAGGGTCGAACATACCGCATTCACTCAGATCACTGTAATGCCATTCTAACCCGTCCAACTCTATATAACTCAGATGCATGATGCTATCCATGACATGTTTCATCTCTATAGAAAGGTAAAGTCGCCATAGGAAACATGAAAACAATATCTACTGCCTGGGACTTCCAGTGGCAAAGATATCCTGAGAGTTGGTATCTCATAAACGTTTAAAAGAGCTAGCAAATCCCACCACCAGCTTCCATATGAGCTCACCAAAAAAAAACAGAGTTTGGGTTTCTGGCATTGTTCATTTCTGGAAGTCACAGTTCTCTGTGAGAGTGCTCCATTATCCTATTATGAGTGCTTCCCTCAATAAAGATGAGAGCCATTCCTGCAACATCAAGTTTAGTACTTCTGTTTCATTATTCCTTTTTACCTTATATAATTGTATATACCGTATTGTTCTGTTCTCATTTCATAACATCTTTGTATATATTTTATAAACACTGCCTACCTTTCCAGATTAAATATATAAAATGTATTAGCTCTGTTCCTCTTGTTCTGCAAACTGCACCCCTGAAGTCATAAGCTATCAGTAAAGGGGTATCCAATCGGCCTGTATAAACAATTGATGGTGGCAGTTAGTAGTTTCTTTTGTTATTGTGGAGTTGGTAGTGACTAGTGTTGAGCATTCCGATGCTGCAAGTATCGGGTATCGGCCGATACTTGCTGTATCGGAATTCCGATACCGGGATTCCGATACTCTTGTGGTATCGGGTATCGGGTATCGGAACAACATTAATGTTAAAATGTGTAAAATAGAGAATTAAAATAAAAAATATCGCTATACTCACCTGTCCGACGCAGCCGGGACCTCAGCGCAGGAACCGGCAGCGTTGTTTGTTTAAAATTCCCGCTTTTACATGGTTACGCGAAGTCCCGGCTTGTGATTGGTCAGGGCGGCCATGTTGCCGGGCCGCGGACCAATCACAGCAAGCCGTGACGAAAATACGTCACGGCTTGCTGTGATTGGTCCGCGTCCCGGCAACATGGCCGCCATTAACCAATCACAAGCCGTGACGTCACGGGAGGCTGGAAACGCGCTCATTTTAAAAAGGGCGCGTGTCCAGCCTCCCGTGACGTCACGGCTTGTGATTGGTTGCGTCGCGGTCAACCAATCACAAGCCGGGAGGCTGGACACGCGCCCATTTCAAAATGAGCGCGTCCAGCCTCCCGGCTTGTGATTGGTTGATCGCGGCGCAACCAATCACAAGCCGTGACGTCACGGGAGGCTGGACACGCGCCCATTTCAAAATGAGCGCGTCCAGCCTCCCGGCTTGTGATTGGTTGATCGCGGCGCAACCAATCACAAGCCGTGACGTCACGGGAGGCTGGACACGCGCCCATTTCAAAATGAGCGCGTCCAGCCTCCCGGCTTGTGATTGGTTGATCGCGGCGCAACCAATCACAAGCCGTGACGTCACGGGAGGCTGGACACGCGCCCATTTTAAAATGAGCGCGTGTCCAGCCTCCCGTGACGTCCCGGCTTGTGATTGGTCAGGGCGGCCATATTGCCGGGACGCGGACCAATCACAGCAAGCCGTGACGTAATTTCGTCACGGCTTGCTGTGATTGGTCCGCGTCCCGGCAACATGGCCGACCTGACCAATCACAAGCCGGGAATTCACGTAACCAAGTAATAGCGCGATTTTTAAACAAACAACGCTGCCGGTTCCCTCGCTGAAGTCCCGGCTGCGTCGGACAGGTGAGTATAGCGATATTTTTTATTTTAATTCTTTCTTTTACACATTTATATGGTTCCCAGGGCCTGAAGGAGAGTTTCCTCTCCTTCAGACCCTGGGAACCATCAGGAATACCGTCCGATACCTGAGTCCCATTGACTTGTATTGGTATCGGGTATCGGTATCGGATTGGATTCCGATACTGTGACGGTATCGGCCGATACTTTCCGATACCGATACTTTCAAGTATCGGACGGTATCGCTCAACACTAGTAGTGACTATACCAATATTTATATATATTCCATGCGTTGGAATTGGAGGTATATATACCATACGCTCACTGTGAGTTCCCCAATAACCAGCCTAGTAGTGGAAGCAGCAAAGGCCTCGCCCATCATTTCTCAGTCAATTGCTTAATTGTCCTGATGATTGGAAGTAGTGGAGTTGAGTCACTTGACAACTTGGTGGAACGCAGTGGGATCTGTGGGATCTCTCCAGTGTTCTCTGTGACAAGCTGGTGGCAGATTTGGGATCTGAGTGATTCCCCATGCTGTTATCCTTAACACACATAAAAAATGAAGAAAAAGAGAAAAATGTTGTTTTGTATTTTGGTGCAGACAACTGGAAATAAAAAACTGCAGAAAAGAACACTACTTGTGAACATAGCTTTAAGTAGCGTACCAGTAACACGTCAAAACACACTAGCTGATGCGTTTCTGACTCATGACTTTTGCTATGAGAGGATTAGAAATGTTATGTCAAGAATTGGTCTGAAACTAGATCATACTTTCCAAATTTTACAGATGCGCCTCAAAAGTTTTGAAATCCCAAAGACATGCCCCTTTTTAACAGACTGCACCTCTTCCATATGCAGGTTCTGCCCCTTCCATACTCTGTCTCTTGAACACTGAATCAAGCACAAACCTTCCTGGAGTGCTGCTTTTCTGGATGTTTCACAAGGCTTCTGTTAGGCTCAACTGGTGTGGTAGGTCATCTAAGCCTCAAGTCTTGGTGGGCACACGGACCCTGGGTGTTGGTCGGCAAGCAGTAAACCACGTGGGAAACGAGGGCTTGGCAACACAGGAATCTCAGGAGCAGCAGGACAAATGAAATGGAATCCAGCAGGGATGGAAGCAAGTAAAGCACAGGTGTGTGTCTTTATGGTCCTTAAAAAGGTCTAGGGAGAAGTCAATGATCCACTCCTGGCATCTTGCAAAACCCGAAGTGGGGCACAACAGAAAGCAGTGGAACCAGGGGAAGGAAGTCGAGCTTGGGATACCAGGGATAAGTATGAAACAACTTCGCAGTAAACTGAGAGATTTGCCAAATCTTTCAGAAGTTTCTGGAGGTCTCCCCTTATTCAAAGAACCTCAGGAATGAAGTATAAATTTGACTTGCATCATTGAGAACTGAGACCATACTGTGTTAGCTGCAACAACCCATGCAACCTACATGCCATATGTAGGCATGGAAGTTATGCTCTATGGAAGGTAGTGGTGTAATTACCGCTGTGACCACAAAAATGGAGGAAAAGAGACCTTCAGTCTCAAAGTGTCTGATGCACATTTGTGTTGCCTGTGTAGAGTGAAGTAGCTTGTGGCAGAGGATAGCCCTTCTCCATGGCAGAGGATAGCCCCTCTGAGACCCTCAGTAGCATGGAAGGACGGGGTGAAGCCTGCAGTCATAATGGTCCAATTCAACTAGAAGAGATCTTTATAGTTCGAAGAAATCTTCAACCATGATTTTAGGGACATTCAACATTCAAGTGAATCTGCTTATTTTGAATTTCAGCTAGCTCTAGTCATGTCTATTCTTCAGTACCACATATTGTAGTGAAGTGCCTGATTTAGGACGCGAAGGTCATATATGGTCAAAAAAAAGACAACAAACATGTAATCTTGGGTCCAAAAAGATCACCCAATAATTGCAGTATCAACAATCTTTATTATGGCATATTTCTTTAAAAGAAAGTGTAACTAAATTAAGAGTTGTAAGACTCTACCACCTCTAGAGTTCTCTTCAAGTTTGGTTATTGTAAGATGACTACATGTTCCACAGCCTGTCCCCCCATGTTATGGTCTATGAGTCTCTGTGTCGCAGCCTACCTGGCTCAATACCTGCACCACAAGAATACACCAGACATTTGAGAATTACACTACGGGTCCAAAGTTTAGGGTCACCCAGACAATTTAGTGTTTTCCATGAAAACTCATACTTTTGTTTATCAAATGAGTTGCCAAATGAATTGAAAATCTAGTCCAGACATTGACAAGGTTTGAAAAATAGATTTTTATTTGAAATAATAATTTTCTCTTTCAAACTTTGCTTTCGTCACAGAATGCTCCTTTTGCAGCAATTCCAGCATTGCAGACCTTTGGCATTCTAGCAGTTAATTTGCTGAGGTAATGTGGAGAAATGTCACCCCATGCTTCCAGAAGCCCCTCCACAAGTTGGTTTGGCTTGATGGGCACTTTTTGCACCATACGGTCAAGCTTCTCCCACAACAGATCAATGAGGTTGAGATCTGGTGACTGCGCTGGCCACTCCATTACAGTTACAATACCAACTGCCAGCTTCTTCCCTATATAGTGCTTGCATAATTTGGAGGTGTGCTTTGGGTCATTGTCCTGTTGTAGGATGAAATTGGCTCCAGTCAAACGCTGTCCACAGGGTATGGCATGGCGTTGCAAAATGGAGTGATAGCCTTCCTTATTCAAAATCCCTTTTACCTTGTACAAATCTCCCACTTTACCAGCACCAAAACAACCCTAGACCATCACATTACCTCCACCATGCTTGACAGATGGCATCAGACACTCTTCCAGCATCTTTTCAGTTGTTCTGCGTCTCACAAATGTTCTTCTGTGTGATCCAAACCACAAACACTTTTTTCCAATCTTCCTCTGTCCAATGTCTGTGTTCTTTTGCCCATATTAATCTTTTCCTTTTATTAACCAGTCTCAGATATGACTTTTTCTTTGCCACTCTACCCTGAAGGCTAGCATCCCGGAGTCGCCTCTTCACTGTAGACTTTGACACTGGCATTTTGCATATACTATTTAATGAAGCTGCCAGTTGAGGACCTGTGAGGCGTCGATTTCTCAAACTACAGACTCTAATGTACTTGTCTTGTTGCTCAGTTGTGCAGCGGGGCCTCCCACTTCTCTTTCTACTCTGGTTAGAGCCTGTGTGTGAAGTGAGTAGTACACACCATTGTAGGAAATCTTCAGTTTCTTGGCAATTACTCGGATGGAATAGCCTTCATTTCTAAGAACAAGAATAGACTGATGAGTTTCACATGAAATTTCTTTTTTCTGGCCATTTTGAGAGTTTAATGGAACCAACAAATGTAATGCTCCAGATTCTCAACTAGCTCAAAGCAAGGTCAGGTTTATAGGTTCTCTAATCAGCCAAACTGTTTTCAGCTGTGCTAACATTCTTGCACAAGGGTTTTCAAGGGTATTCTAACCATCCATTAGCCTTCTTACACAGTCAGCAAACACAAAGAACCATAAGAACACTGGAGTGATGGTTGTTGGAAATGGGCCTCTCTACACGTATGATATTGCATTACAAACCAGACGTTTGCATCTTGAATAGTCATTTACCACATTAACAATGTATAGAGTGTGTTTCTGAGTCATTTAATGTTAGCTTCATTGGAAAAAACTGTGCTTTTCTTTAAAAAAAAAGGAAATTTCTAAGTGACCCTAAACTTTTGAATGGTAGTGTAAGGACTCCTTCTCTATAGCTCACAGTGGTGACTAAAGAACATCACAAGGCCTAGTAAGCTTTGGAAGCACTGAAGACCACTGTGAAGATGCAAGAGGACTGGAGAACTAAGTGGGCAGCTACATTTAAATACAGAGGTGATTATTATATTGTTTTATTTTTTCAACTACAGTTTGTTTGAGACTAACGGATCAGGCAAAATTCTAATTTGCCTGTTCGAGTGGCTCTTCACTGGAAGTTGATTCACAGAGAAGTTATACTCCGCAAGTTCAATGTCCCGATGATGCCAGGAGGGTTCTGCGTAAGCATGCAATGGGTCATTTTCATAGCTCAGTTTGGGGATTTAATCCGGAGACCTGTTACTGCGTGGTCGCTTTCTCTGTCTGCTGAGCTATTGCCTTTCCTTCCCTATCCAAATGCTGATGGTTTCTATTGTCTTTTTTCCCACTTCTTGGTCTTCTTCTCTCCAGAAATTTCTCATTCTCCCCTTTTGGTCTGCCCTGTCATATTGTGAGTGGAGTTTTATGTGTTCACCCTCCACTGCACTGCCTTGCTGGCTATACTTCTCAGAGAATGTATGTTCAAAAGTTCCAGTCCTTCAGCTAAGGTGTTTAACTTTGCTTGATAAACTCCAGGTGTGTTCTTGGAGTGAGTTGGTTGCTTTCCCTCCCAGCACCTTTTGCTTTTGCCACCAGGTTCCAGGCAGGTTAGACTTTTATTTTTGTCTCTCCTTAAATTTCCCCATCTACCTTATAAGAATGTGTCTAAGTTTCTCACCTTGGGTTTTTGCATCTTCCTGCACACTTTCCTCTCCTCTTGTTGGCAACCTTCCCTTTGGTTACTCAGGAGGTACAAGAAATCCCTCGATGGATTTTTAGTGAATTAGGTCCGAGCTGGTGTTTTTAGTCGTGCGGCTAGGGCTTTTCTAGTCTGTACCAGGACCAGTTGGGTGTAGGTACAGTATTTCCAATATGTGACGGTCATGACATCGTGACATCACAACGTGCACCATGACTTTGCACGTGCATTCACAGAATCATCTCATGCTTCTTCAGAGCCGGAAGTCCCAGCTCAGAGGGAGAGGCTCGGGGATTTCAGCTTGCAGCAAGGATCAGACGATGCAACGAGGACCAGATGGGTGGTGCAGAGGAGCAGAGGGATTAGAGAGGTGAAAAGTAAGGCGAGTACAAGGATTTGTATTCTTATTTTTTATCCTTTGAATAATTCACTAAAACATTTAGCTGAATCAGTGAGGAAGCAAATTGCATAAAGAATCCACATTTTAGCAAAAGTAGATTCTTGTTAAATTCTATTCCACTTGAATTTTTTTCTCTCATTGCTACTGTCTGCTCCTTAAGAATCTAGCAAAATTGAGGACTGGCTGGTCATTTTGCAGGATTCACCTGGAGTGAAAAAAATCAATCTGGATTACAACAGATTATGTTGGGTAAAAGAAGAAGCATAAATCAAATTTGGGTATGAAACCCAATTGCTGGCACTGCAATCGGTGAACATTTGATTACAATAAACCAACTTTTCCTCAATGGCTGTTTGCTCTAAAGCCATGCAGCCCAAGATCCATGCCCGTTCTGTCAAAACCTGAAGTCACATTTCACAAATTCACCGATCAGAATAAGTAATAAATGTCAGATCTCTGAGAATCTCACCACTCTGAACTGCTTATCACTAGAAAGTGATGAACCTCCCATTCCTCCTCTAACTTGATAGCTCTATCGTAATGAACGGTGGCAGCTGTAGTACCGTGGGCAGTCAATTTGCCGATGGTGACATTGGGCAGGGGATGAGGATGCAGTTCATAAGCAACAATCACTGGGGGTCCCACAGGTCAGACCCATAACCAATGTTTATTGTTTATTAACTGATGGTACATCCTAATGGTGCAAAATTAGATTTTATGACCCTTGGTAGCTTAAAACTTTGGAAATGTGGCTCTTGGATCAAAAAGTTTGTTCTCCAGCTGTAGGCATTCATAACCTACACATTACCTCCTCAAGAAACACGCCACCACTTCTGAAGCCCACCAAATAACATTGTGTTTCTTCTGTTGTGATAACATCGCACATCGAAGCAAATATCTCACTGAACAAGCAATCATAGATAATTGACAGGCAACAACAAGGATCTAAGATTGAAAAACGTCTTCAAATCTTCATCTCGGAGACTCGAATGCACTTAGGTTCTTATGTTTTACGTAGTCCATCCCCCCTGGAGATTTGGATACACAGTCCGAAATACAGATGGTGGAAAGGTTGCTGATCGAGAAATAGTCTATGGAGACATCTGGCATCTTTCAAAGCTACATGTTTGCTGTGTGTACATGCTTTTTATGTGACTATGATGTTTCCCCATATGTTGATTCCTCTTCCCGCACGGAGCCAAAACTCAAGTCTAAACAAGTATTTGATATTTCATAAAATGACTTTGGTAATATGAAGGTCCAGGACTTGACTCATAGAACTGAGGACACGATGTAAACACCGACCATCAATCACCTACGGCATCAGCTGAAGTTACTTTGTGCTAAAAGGCAGCGTTACAATCTGCTTTAGATCCTGAGTCTACCACCATATGCTGCACAAAGCTTTATTGCTTTGAAGTTCAAAACGTTCTTCTCCTTAGATATTGCTCTTATTAAGTTGCCTTATTCTACCTCCGCACTTACAGGGAAATGAAACAAGAAAAATTCAATCTTTAAAAGAACATTGGAAAATAGAGACTGTGAGAAGGCTTTCAAAAATGTGGACAAGTTTTTATAAGTTCAAGTCAACAGTTCAAGATGGTCGTAGATTAGAAAATAGAAAGCTTGTTAATAATGTTTTAGACCTATCACTTAAAATGATGCTGCAGTCTAAGAGTTCCATAGAACACCATGAACAAAGAAGAACATACCACTGAAAAAGCTCTGGTTGGTACTGCTGAATGATCGAGACTCTGTAGGACTTCCCACCGAGGACAACAATTGTAAGTAGAGATGAGTAGATTGCTTTGTGTCACCCTGGTCCATGGTTTTAATCAGTGTTCTTTGGCCATTGACTGGAGCTACATGAATTCCAGGATTGGCTTGTGCACCGCAAAGAAGAAGCCCACGCTGGGGAACCTGGAAACTCAAGAAATTCATGAAGATCCTGTTAATGTCCAGAAAGTGCTAATGTGGATCGTGGTTGCTAGAATCGATCTGCTCATCCCTCATATGCAAAGAGTTTGTATGTTCTTCCTGTGTTTGCGTGGATTTCTCCCCACACTCCAAAGAGATGAAAAAATGAATTTATATTGGAAGCCCCAATGGGGACGGTAAAGCACTGCAGAATTAATGGAAAGTAAAATGAGCAAATCGATTCTAACATAATCAGAATCATTCAAAGTTTTGGATTCCAGAAAATCCAAATTTTGGGCAAGTTAAATAATGGCCAAACACCCACAATTTTGCTTGATTTTTAAAGGCTTGAAAAAAATGAAAAACTATACTGGCCTCTGCCCCAGTTCTCAACTGGCCAGTTTCAAAGTCCAAGTCCATGTTTTTTCTCCAATCTTAAGGCAATGAATCCCAGCAAGTCCCAGCATTTTCATTGCCAAGTTTATTCCAAATTTTGACTATATTTTTGTACAATGGTCATTATTTATTACTTACACATTTTTTTATGGTCCTGTTGACTAATTTGTTTTCCGCATATGAATCGTAGACAAACCAACATAGAGCACATTGACACAGAGCACCCGGGGCAGTGAATGCTATAAATACCGTCATAGATAGTATAACATAAATCCAAGCATTGTTCTAAGGCAACAATTGTACAATTTTGTTTTTTGAAGACTTGGTCTATTAAAAAGTAATTTCCTCCAGGACGACCTAACCAGTAGACATCCCCTTCTTCTATATAAAGATCTTAAGTAGTCTAATCATATCAAAAGTTACTTCAGAGAAACTTTTTGCAAATCCAATCATGTGGTCATTTATGATAGCAGACTGGAGCCCATAACAATACCGAGCATTCATAGACAAGAAATAATTTTGAGGAAGCAATGAATCATCTTAGCCACAGCTGTCATACTGGGCCAGGAGGCCTGCATACTGGGAGATGTGATTATCGGACTGTAATGCTGTGAGGTTATTTCATAGCCTAGACTTATGTCCACTTCATGACCCAAGGAACTCAAGTTCATCCACGGGAAAGTAAAGGAGACCAGCCCAATTATTCCTTCCTGGTAAAAACATACCCTTTTTAGATTTGAAATATTATGAGAATGTGGTGAATGTATTGTATAAAGAAGAACAAAAACCCTGGGACGACAATCCACCACCTTAATTTTCAAGCGTCACTGGACAGGAAAGTATAATTATAATGTTTATTATTATTTGTATGCTTTCTTTTACAGGCCCTCCCTGGACCCTCCTTGGACCCGAACTGTAACACGGGTTTCCCATGGAAATCCGTGTTCGGGACCTTGTGTTCGGTACCGGTCTTGAACTTTACAGTTTGGGTTCACTCATCCCTAGCCTTAATACAACCATCATGATCCTGTGCACTAACTTGCCTCTTTCCCACAACATCCTCTCTGTGGATCTCACAAGGAAATCTTTCCCTCTCTTTATGACCCCTACCTACATGAGGATAGAAAAAGGGAAAAAGGGGTGCTCAACCCTTAGCGTGCGGTGCTCTTAACTAAGTTCAAAGTATATATATATAGTAGAAACTTCAGCTCTCAAAATATGTTGCAAAAGAGTTTATTGAATATAGACCCAGTGGATATCAGATATTAAATCCATAAACATTTCGGCCTGTAATTTGGCCTTTCTCAAGAAATATCTGTTTCAGAAGGAGTCACAGGGCGCAAGGTGCACTGCTCAGGGTGCCAGTGGAATGATTACACCAGGTACTGGTGATGCGGATGCAAACTTCTTTCTGTGGAAAGCACGATGTCGGCGGGGTCCACATGATACAGGTGAATGATCATTACTGATACTATACTGTTCTTGTCCTCTCCCATACTACATACACCGGTCGGCATTTTTGCCACATGATACCTTACCAATTGAGCTGACCATCTTGCTGTTATTATTAATACATCTCAACGTTTGGATATACTTTATTTTTTACATTTTTTCGCATCTATTACAACAGGTGATAACCTTTTATTTTTATTATTTTAACTAACTTTTCTCAATTTTTGTTGTGCGGTTCCAGCCTTTCCTCGGTGACCTGCAACACTTGAATTTTCCACTCATGGTATTACCTACCTCATATTATTTATCTTTACTCTCACATGTTACCTTGACTCTTTCAGCGACTCAATGATTAAGAACCAGGATGGGTTGAAATGTCTTTTTTTTTAGCTCTGGTCACGTTTTTTAGTATCATCATTGTTTTTTGCTGCCTTGAATATTGATTTTGTTAATGGAGACATATATAAAAAACTGTTTTTGCACTATGAACTCATGAATGTGGGGTGAACTTTGATTCTCCAGTACCAGGGTCTCTTCAGCACCTTCCACCAGCACCTCGTCTCGCCACGGTGTGCACACTAAACCTTATCTTATCATTGTGTATAGAAGACATCACAGCAGCTAGTCTCAAAGCCAACCCCTACTAGCTCAGAGACAACTGAAAAATGCAGAACGAGACTGCAGAGGGGAAGAATGGTCCCAACTGTAGGACACAAGTCACGTAATGGTCAGAAATAGTTTTATTCCTCAAGTACACACTCAACAGGTTTTTTCGAACCATTACATGAATTGACAGGTATGCTTCTTGTGTGTAGATCTACTTTAAATAGTCTGCATCTTGGGTACATACATTCATAAAAAGGTGATCAGAGATCAGGCGTCAAGGTCAAGTGTAAGGAATATTCAATATAAGAATATCTATTTGATCTTTATTACAGCCTAATCTACAAAGGAGCATTGTTCACTTTGATGCGAGATGCACAACCGAGTCCGGCATCTGCTCCTCACATTACTTCTGTCTAGTTATCTCTCCAACGCATGGACAAATTTACTAAACTTTTTGAAGTGGATTAAAATTGTTCTTTTAGACCTTTAGAGTTTATTATTTTACCACTGAAAACCCTTTGGGACTCTTAATACACGTCCAGCTCTTACTCTGTAACAATGCTTAATTAACACTGCGGTGGAAATGAGAACTCACTGATTGTCTCCCCCAGCAATGTGACTCCTAATTCATTGCCAGGGCTACTACTGATACAGGAAATGGTCGACCAAAGAGGAGTGTGACATTTATTATTATTATTATTATTATTATTATTATTATATTGTGTCTGAAGTAAAACAGGTCTGTTCACCATTACCTTTCTGCACATCTTATCAACGACCCTCATTCTCACAATAGAAATTCAATATATTATCATTATCACATCACAGTCAATGTACGGCCACATATAGACACGTAGAGCATAAACATCTCCCAGCAGAGTATATCCGATATGTGACCAGTGTTGTTTTAAATGACAACAGTCTAGAACTTCTACCACAAGTTCAAATGCAAATCTACTTCTGATTATTCCTCTCTTTCCCTTTCATTTCCTCTTTTCCATTTTGCTTTATTCTTATTTCCTTTTTCTACTTTTCCTTTTCTGTCCATTCCTCTTCCTCTACCCTTATCTCCACTCTTTGCGCTTCCTTTAGTAATTTGCTTTCCTCTGCTATCCACTCTTTTTCTTTCCTCTGCTGTCCACTCTTTTTCTTTCCTCTGCTGTCCACTCTTTTTCTTCTCTCTGCTGTCCACTCTTTTTCTTTCCGCTGCTGTCCACTCTTTTTCTTCCATTGCTGTCCACTCTTTTTCTTTCCTTTGCTGTCCACACTTTGTCTTTCCTTTGCTGTCCACTCTTTGTCTTTTCTCTGCTCTCCACTCTTTGTCTTTCCTTTGCTGTCCACACTTTGTCTTTCCTTTGCTGTCCACTCTTTGTCTTTTCTCTGCTGTCCACTCTTTGTCTTTCCTTTTGCTGTCCACTCTTTGTCTTTCCTCTACAGTCCACTGTTTGTCTTTTCTCTGCTGTCCACACTTTGTCTTTCCTCTGCTCTCCACTATTTGTCTTTCCTCTGCTGTCCACTCTTTCTCTTTCCTCTGCTATCCACTCTTTGTTATGATCCGGTGACCTTGGAGAAGCATGAGGCTTTCTCTGGAGAAGGTGGAACCTGTACTGACCGCAAACCCTGAACTTAACACCGCAACTAGAAGTAGCCGTGGGATGTACCTAACAATCCTAGACACCTCGACACAGCCGGAGGACTAAATACCCCTATAGATAGAAAAGGGAATACTATCTTGCCTCAGAGAAAATCCCCAAAGGATAGACAGCCCCCCACAAATATTGACTGTGAGAGGAGAGGAAAAACATACGCAGACTGAAAACAGGATTTAGCAAAGGAGGCCACTCTAGCTTAATAGAAAAGGATAGGACAGAATACTTTGCGGTCAGTATTAAAACACTAGAAAATATCAACAGCAGAAAATACAAAAACTTCACATCTAACTAAAGATATGGAAGGTATATCTGCATCTCCAGAGAATCCAACTTGACTGAATAAACCTTTACAGACCAAGCTGGACAAGACAAAACATTGAAAAGCACTGAACTGTAAGACCCACAGCATGTGGGCTGCAGAAACAAAACCAGAACTTATCTTTGCTGAATTGGCAGCAGAGCAGGAGGAACCAGACAGAGATGTGAACCCTCCAAGAACAATGGACAACTGGCAAGGACTAATGGATCCTGCACACCTAAATCCCCAGTGAGAAAGCAATAAGCAGGGACACCTGAGCAGAATTACAACCCAGGGACAACTGCATTACCACTAACAACCACCGGGGGGAACCCAAGAGCAGAATTCACAACAGTACCCCCCCCTTGAGGAGGGGTCACCGAACCCTCACCAGAGCCCCCAGGCCGAGCCAGATGAAAGGCACGGACCAAATCAGCAGCATGGACATCAGCAAAAACCCAAGAATTATCCTCCTGGCCATAACCCTTCCATTTAACAAGGTACTGAAGCTTCCGCCTCGAAAAGCGAGAATCCAAAATCTTCTCAACCACATACTCCACCTCCCCATCAACCAGCACAGGGGCCGGAGGATCAGCAGAAGGAACAACGGGCACCACATATTTCCGCAACAAGGATCTATGGAAGACATTATGGATAGCAAAAGAGGCCGGAAGGGCCAATCGAAAAGACACCGGATTAATAATCTCAGAAATCCTGTAAGGACCAATACACCGAGGCTTAAACTTAGGGGAAGAAACCTTCATAGGAACATGACGGGATGACAACCAGACCAGATCCCCAACACGAAGCCGGGAACCAACACCCCGACGACGGTTAGCGAAACGTTGAGCCTTCTCCTGAGACAACACCAAATTGTCTACCACATGAGTCCAAATCTGCTGCAACCTGTGTTGTGAATTTGCTTTTTGCTCCCTCTAGTGGTTACTAGTTTTTTGACTCTGGTTTTTCTGTCTTTCCTTTTATCCGCACCTGGGTCGTTAGTTAGGGGTGTTGCTATATAAGCTCCCTGGACCTTCAGTTCAATGCCTGGCAACGTAGTTATCAGAGCTAGTCTGCTGTGCTCTTGTCTACTGATCCTGGTTCCAGTTATATCAGCTAAGTCTGCCTTTTGCTTTTTGCTATTTGTTTTGGTTTTGTATTTTTGTCCAGCTTGTTCCAAATCTATATCCTGACCTTTGCTGGAAGCTCTAGGGGGCTGGTGTTCTCCCCCCGGACCGTTAGACGGTTCGGGGGTTCTTGAATTTCCAGTGTGGATTTTGATAGGGTTTTTGTTGACCATATAAGTTACCTTTCTTTATTCTGCTATCAGTAAGCGGGCCTCTCTGTGCTAAACCTGGTTCATTTCTGTGTTTGTCATTTCCTCTTACCTCACCGTCATTATTTGTGGGGGGCTTCTATCCAGCTTTGGGGTCCCCTTCTCTGGAGGCAAGAAAGGTCTTTGTTTTCCTCTACTAGGGGTAGCTAGATTCTCCGGCTGGCGCGTGTCATCTAGAATCAACGTAGGAATGATCCCCGGCTACTTCTAGTGTTGGCGTTAGGAGTAGATATATGGTCAACCCAGTTACCACTGCCCTATGAGCTGGATTTTTGTATTCTGCAGACTTCCACGTTCCTCTGAGACCCTCGCCATTGGGGTCATAACAGTTTGCCAGGCCAGTATTAAATGTTTAATGCATTGCAGAAGAGGGATTATAAGAAAGAAGATTCTGAGTTTTTTTTTTCTCCTTCCCCTTTACCTCAGAGTGGCTATGCTTGCTGCAGACATGAATGTCCAGACCTTGATTACAAGTGTGGACCAGCTGGCTACTCGTGTGCAGGGCATACAAGACTATGTTATCAGAAATCCTAGGTCAGAACCTAAAATACCGATTCCTGAACTGTTTTCCGGAGACAGGTTTAAGTTTAGGAATTTCGTGAATAATTGTAAATTGTTTTTGTCCCTGAGACCCTGTTCATCAGGAGATTCTGCTCAGCAAGTAAAGATTGTTATTTCGTTCTTACGGGGCGACCCTCAGGATTGGGCTTTTTCGCTGGCGCCAGGAGATCCGGCATTGGCTGATCTTGATGCGTTTTTTCTGGCGCTCGGTTTACTTTATGAGGAACCCAATCTTGAGATTCAGGCAGAAAAGGCCTTGCTGTCTATGTCTCAGGGGCAGGACGAGGCTGAAGTGTATTGCCAAAAATTTCGGAAATGGTCCGTGCTGACACATTGGAACGAGTGTGCACTGGCCGCTAATTTTAGAAATGGCCTTTCTGAAGCCATTAAGAATGTTATGGTGGGTTTTCCCATTCCCACAGGTCTGAATGATACTATGGCACTGGCTATTCAAATTGACCGGCGGTTGCGGGAGCGCAAAACCGCAAATTCCCTCATGGTGTTGTCTGAACAGACACCTAATTCGGTGCAATGTGATAGAAAAACCGCAAATTCCCTCATGGTGTTGTCTGAACAGACACCTGATTTAATGCAATGTGATAGAATCCTGACTAGAAATGAGCGGAAAATTCATAGACGCCGGAATGGCTTGTGCTACTACTGTGGTGATGCTACACATGTTATCTCAGCATGCTCTAAACGTATAGCTAAGGTTGTTAGTCCTGTCACCGTTGGTAATTTGCAACCTAAATTTATTCTGTCTGTAACTTTGATTTGCTCACTGTCATCTTATCCTGTCATGGCGTTTGTAGATTCAGGTGCTGCCCTGAGTCTCATGGATCTCTCATTTGCTAAGCGCTGTGGATTTACTCTTGAACCATTAGAAAATCCTATTCCTCTTAGGGGTATTGATGCTACACCATTGGCAGCAAATAAACCGCAGTATTGGACTCAGGTTACCATGTGCATGACTCCTGAACACCGCGAGGTGATACGTTTCCTGGTTTTACATAAAATGCATGATTTGGTCGTTTTAGGGCTGCCATGGTTACAGACCCATAATCCAGTCCTGGACTGGAAGGCTATGTCAGTCTCAAGTTGGGGCTGTCGTGGTATTCATGAGGATTCCCTGCCTGTGTCTATTGCTTCTTCTACGCCTTCGGAAGTTCCGGAGTATTTGTCTGATTATCAGGATGTCTTCAGTGAGTCTGAGTCCAGTGCACTGCCTCCTCATAGGGACTGTGACTGTGCTATAGATTTGATCCCAGGCAGTAAATTTCCTAAGGGAAGACTGTTTAATCTGTCGGTACCTGAACATACCGCTATGCGTTCATATATCAAGGAGTCTCTGGAAAAAGGACATATTCGTCCGTCTTCTTCCCCTCTTGGTGCGGGATTCTTTTTTGTGGCAAAAAAGGACGGATCTTTGAGACCTTGTATTGATTATCGGCTTTTAAATAAGATCACTGTCAAATTTCAGTATCCTTTACCGCTGTTGTCTGACTTGTTTGCCCGGATTAAGGGTGCCAAGTGGTTCACCAAGATAGACCTTCGTGGTGCGTACAACCTTGTGCGCATTAAGCAAGGTGATGAATGGAAAACCGCATTCAATACGCCCGAAGGTCATTTTGAGTACTTGGTGATGCCTTTTGGGCTCTCCAATGCGCCTTCAGTTTTTCAGTCCTTTATGCATGACATTTTCCGGAAGTATCTGGATAAATTTTTGATTGTTTATCTGGATGATATTTTGGTTTTTTCTGATAATTGGGATTCGCATGTGGAGCAGGTCAGGTTGGTCTTTAAAATTTTGCGTGAAAATTCTTTGTTTGTCAAGGGCTCAAAGTGTCTCTTTGGTGTACAGAAGGTTCCCTTTTTGGGGTTCATTTTTTCCCCTTCTGCTGTGGAGATGGACCCAGTCAAGGTCCGAGCTATTCTTGATTGGACTCAGCCCTCGTCAGTTAAGAGTCTTCAGAAGTTCTTGGGCTTCGCTAACTTCTACCGTCGTTTTATCGCTAATTTTTCTAGCATTGTGAAACCTTTGACGGATATGACCAAGAAGGGCTCCGATGTAGCTAACTGGGCTCCTGCTGCCGTGGAGGCTTTCCAGGAGTTGAAACGCCGGTTTACTTCGGCGCCTGTTTTGTGCCAGCCTGACGTCTCACTTCCCTTTCAGGTTGAGGTGGATGCTTCGGAGATTGGGGCAGGGGCCGTTTTGTCGCAGAGAGGCCCTGGTTGCTCTGTTATGAAACCTTGTGCCTTTTTCTCTAGGAAGTTTTCGCCTGCCGAGCGAAATTATGATGTGGGCAATCGGGAGTTGTTGGCCATGAAATGGGCATTTGAGGAGTGGCGTCATTGGCTCGAGGGTGCTAAGCATCGTGTGGTGGTCTTGACTGATCACAAAAATCTGATGTATCTCGAGTCTGCTAAACGCCTTAATCCGAGACAGGCCCGCTGGTCATTGTTTTTCTCCCGCTTTGATTTTGTTGTCTCGTATTTACCAGGTTCAAAGAATGTGAAGGCCGATGCTCTTTCTAGGAGCTTTGTGCCTGATGCTCCTGGAGTCGCTGATCCTGTTGGTATTCTTAAAGATGGAGTTATCTTGTCAGCTATTTCTCCGGATCTGCGACGTGTGTTGCAGAGATTTCAGGCTGATAGGCCTGAGTCTTGTCCACCTGACAGACTGTTTGTTCCGGATAAGTGGACCAGCAGAGTCATTTCCGAGGTTCATTCCTCGGTGTTGGCAGGTCACCCGGGAATTTTTGGCACCAGAGATCTGGTGGCCAGGTCCTTTTGGTGGCCTTCCTTGTCAAGAGATGTGCGGTCATTTGTGCAGTCCTGTGGGACTTGTGCTCGAGCTAAGCCTTGCTGTTCTCGTGCCAGCGGTTTGCTCTTGCCCTTGCCTGTCCCGAAGAGACCTTGGACACATATCTCCATGGATTTCATTTCTGATCTTCCGCTATCTCAGGGCATGTCCGTTATCTGGGTGATATGTGATCGCTTCTCCAAGATGGTCCATTTGGTTCCTTTGCCTAAGCTGCCTTCCTCTTCCGATCTGGTTCCTGTGTTTTTCCAGAACGTGGTTCGTTTGCACGGCATCCCTGAGAATATTGTGTCAGACAGAGGATCCCAGTTCGTTTCCAGGTTCTGGCGATCCTTTTGTAGTAGGATGGGCATTGATTTGTCGTTTTCGTCTGCTTTCCATCCTCAGACTAATGGACAGACGGAGCGAACCAATCAGACTTTGGAGGCTTATTTGAGGTGTTTTGTCTCTGCTGATCAGGACGATTGGGTGACATTCTTGCCGTTGGCTGAGTTTGCCCTTAATAATCGGGCTAGTTCCGCCACCTTGGTTTCACCTTTTTTCTGCAACTCTGGTTTCCATCCTCGCTTTTCTTCGGGTCATGTGGAGCCTTCTGACTGTCCTGGGGTGGATTCTGTGGTGGATAGGTTGCAGCAGATCTGGAATCATGTGGTGGACAACTTGAAGTTGTCACAGGAGAAGGCTCAGCGCTTTGCCAACCGCCGCCGCGGTGTGGGTCCCCGACTACGCGTTGGGGATTTGGTGTGGCTTTCTTCCCGCTTTGTTCCTATGAAGGTCTCCTCTCCCAAATTTAAACCTCGTTTTATTGGGCCTTACAAGATATTGGAAATCCTTAATCCTGTATCTTTTCGTCTGGATCTTCCTGTGTCGTTTGCTATTCACAATGTATTTCATAGGTCCTTGTTGCGGCGGTACATTGTGCCTGTAGTTCCTTCTGCTGAGCCTCCTGCTCCGGTGTTGGTTGAGGGCGAGTTGGAGTACGTGGTGGAGAAGATCTTGGATTCTCGCCTCTCCAGGCGGAGGCTTCAGTACCTGGTCAAGTGGAAGGGCTATGGTCAGGAGGATAATTCCTGGGTGGTCGCCTCTGATGTTCATGCGGCCGATTTAGTTCGTGCCTTTCATGCCGCTCATCCTGATCGCCCTGGTGGTCGTGGTGAGGGTTCGGTGACCCCTCACTAAGGGGGGGGTACTGTTGTGAATTTGCTTTTTGCTCCCTCTAGTGGTTACTAGTTTTTTGACTCTGGTTTTTCTGTCTTTCCTTTTATCCGCACCTGGGTCGTTAGTTAGGGGTGTTGCTATATAAGCTCCCTGGACCTTCAGTTCAATGCCTGGCAACGTAGTTATCAGAGCTAGTCTGCTGTGCTCTTGTCTACTGATCCTGGTTCCAGTTATATCAGCTAAGTCTGCCTTTTGCTTTTTGCTATTTGTTTTGGTTTTGTATTTTTGTCCAGCTTGTTCCAAATCTATATCCTGACCTTTGCTGGAAGCTCTAGGGGGCTGGTGTTCTCCCCCCGGACCGTTAGACGGTTCGGGGGTTCTTGAATTTCCAGTGTGGATTTTGATAGGGTTTTTGTTGACCATATAAGTTACCTTTCTTTATTCTGCTATCAGTAAGCGGGCCTCTCTGTGCTAAACCTGGTTCATTTCTGTGTTTGTCATTTCCTCTTACCTCACCGTCATTATTTGTGGGGGGCTTCTATCCAGCTTTGGGGTCCCCTTCTCTGGAGGCAAGAAAGGTCTTTGTTTTCCTCTACTAGGGGTAGCTAGATTCTCCGGCTGGCGCGTGTCATCTAGAATCAACGTAGGAATGATCCCCGGCTACTTCTAGTGTTGGCGTTAGGAGTAGATATATGGTCAACCCAGTTACCACTGCCCTATGAGCTGGATTTTTGTATTCTGCAGACTTCCACGTTCCTCTGAGACCCTCGCCATTGGGGTCATAACAAACCTGTCAACCACAGAATCCACACCAGGACAGTCAGAAGGCTCAACCTGCCCAGAAGAAAAACGAGGATGAAAACCAGAATTACAAAAAAAAGGCGAAACCAAAGTAGTCGAACTAGCCCGATTATTAAGGGCAAACTCGGCCAATGGCAAGAAAGCCACCCAATCATCCTGATCAGCAGACACAAAGCATCTCAAATAAGTCTCCAAAGTCTGATTAGTTCGCTCGGTCTGGCCATTTGTCTGAGGATGGAATGTGGAAGAAAAAGACAAATCAATGCCCAGCCTAGCACAAAAGGCTCGCCAAAACCTAGAAACAAACTGGGAACCTCTGTCGGACACAATATTCTCTGGAATACCATGCAAACGAACCACATGCTGGAAAAACAACGGAACCAAATCCGAAGAGGAAGGCAATTTAGGCAAAGGCACCAAATGAACTATCTTAGAGAACCGGTCACAAACAAACCAGATAATCGACATCTTCTGGGAAACAGGAAGATCAGAAATGAAATCCATAGAAATATGCGTCCAGGGCCTCTCAGGGACCGGCAATGGCAAAAGCAAGCCACTAGCACAGGAACAACAAGGCTTGACCCGCGCACAGGGCCGGACTGGGACCAAAAAGCAGCCCTGGCACAAATAAAAATTCACCAGCCCACATACGAGTGTTGTAGAATCAAATCGTAAAGCACTGACAGGTTGTGCTGGCTTTTTTGCTTTATTTGTTACACCAATCAAATGTGTTATACCACTTTACATATGTAACCTGCAGTGGCCATAGGGGGAATAGACATCAGATCAACACAGATGGCCTGCAGACTATTATCACACTGCAGAATATGCTAAAAAATACAGCACTGATCACACACAACACACACACACTACAGATACCACCCACACGCTACAGATACCTCACACACACTACAGATACCTCACACACGCTACAGTTACCTCACACACGCTACAGATACCTCACACACGCTACAGATACCTCACACACACTACAGATACCACACATACACACTACAGATACCTCACACACACTACAGATACCTCACACACGCTACAGATACCACACACACACGCTACAGATACCTCACACACGCTACAGATACCACACACACACACAGCAGATACCACACACACACAGCAGATACCACACACACTACAGATATCTCACACACGCTACAGATACCTCACACACACACTACAGATACCTCACACACACTACAGATACCTCACACACGCTACAGATACCTCACACACACTACAGATACCTCACACACACTACAGATACCACACATACACACTACAGATACCTCACACACACTACAGATACCACACACACAGCAGATACCACACACACGCTACAGATACCTCACACACTACAGATACCTCACACACTACAGATACCTCACACACTACAGATACCACACACACACACAGCAGATACCACACACACACACACACTATGGATACCTCACACACTACAGATACCTCACACACTACAGATACCTCACACACACACTACAGATACCTCACACACACACTACAGATACCTCACACACTACAGATACCTCACACACTACAGATACCTCACACACACACTACAGATACCTCACACACTACAGATACCTCACACACACTACAGATACCACACACACACTACAGATACCTCACACACACACTACAAATACATCACACACTACAGATACCTCACACACTACAGATACCTCACACACACACTACAGATACCTCACACACTACAGATACCTCACACACACTACAGATACCACACACACACACACTACAGATACCTCACACACTACAGATACCTCACACACACACTACAGATACCTCACACACTACAGATACCTCACACACACACACTACAGATACCTCACACACACTACAGATACCTCACACACACACTACAGATACCTCACACACTACAGATACCTCACACACACTACAGATACCACACACACACACTACAGATACCTCACACACTACAGATACCTCACACACTACAGATACCTCACACACACACTACAGATACCTCACACACTACAGATACCTCACACACTACAGATACCTCACACACACACTACAGATACCTCACACACTACAGATACCTCACACACACTACAGATACCACACACACACTACAGATACCTCACACACACACTACAAATACATCACACACTACAGATACCTCACACACTACAGATACCTCACACACACACTACAGATACCTCACACACTACAGATACCTCACACACACTACAGATACCACACACACACACTACAGATACCTCACACACTACAGATACCTCACACACACACTACAGATACCTCACACACTACAGATACCTCACACACACACTACAGATACCTCACACACACTACAGATACCTCACACACACACTACAGATACCTCACACACTACAGATACCTCACACACACTACAGATACCACACACACACACTACAGATACCTCACACACTACAGATACCTCACACACTACAGATACCTCACACACACACTACAGATACCTCACACACTACAGATACCTCACACACACACTACAGATACCTCACACACTACAGATACCTCACACACACTACAGATACCACACACACACACTACAGATACCACACACACACAGACTACAGATACCACAGGCACAGATAGATTGAAAAGTCGGCCCTTAGGAAACTTACAGCCTGGAATCAAGTCAATCGCACAATCGCAGTCCCTATGCGGTGGAAGGGCACTGGACTTGGGCTCATCGAATATATCCTGAAAATCAGACAAAAACTCTGGAATTTCAGAAGAGGAAGAAGAGGAGATTGACATCGAAGGGACGTCATTATGAACCCCCTGACAACCCCAACTAATCACAGAGATAGACTTCCAATCCAACACAGGATTATGTACCTGCAACCACGGAAAACCCAGCACGATAGCATCATGCAAATTATGCAACACCAGAAATTGACAATCTTCCTGATGGGCTGGCGCCATGCGCATGGTCACCTGTGTCAAAAACCGAGGCTTATTTTTAGCCAAGGGTGTAGCATCAATGCCCCTTAAAGGAATAGGGTTCTGCAAAGACTGCAAGGAAAAACCACAACGCCTGGCAAACTCAAAGTCCATTAGGTTAAGAGCGGCGCCTGAATCCACAAACGCCATGACAGAAACTGAAGATAATGAGCAGGTCAAGGACACAGATAACAGAAATTTAGGTTGTACAGTACTGATGGTAAATGAACTAGCGATCCTCTCTGTACGTTTAGGACAGAGCGAAATGACATGAGAAGCATCACCACAATAAAAACACAACCTATTTTGACGTCTGAATCCTTGCTGTTCCGTTTTAGACAGAATCCTATCACACTGCATTGGCTCAGGCATCTGCTCTGAGGACAACGCCACAGCACGCACAGATCTGCGCTCCCGCAAGCGCCGATCAATCTGAATGGCCAGAGACATAGAGTCACTCAGATCGACAGGTGTGGGAAACCCCACCATAACATCTTTAACGGATTCAGAAAGACCCTTTCTGAAAATTGCCGCCAAAGCATAATCATTCCATTTAGTCAACACAGACCATTTTCTAAATTTCTGACAGTACAATTCTGCCACTTCTTGACCCTGAGACAGGGCCAACAAGGTCTTCTCTGCTTGATCCACAGAATTTGGTTCATCATATAATAATCCTAGAGCCTGAAAAAAGGCGTCAATATTAAACAAGGCCGGATTCCCCGATTCCAGGGAAAATGCCCAATCCTGAGGATCGCCACGCAGCAGGGAGATGACAATTTTAACCTGCTGAATGGAATCACCAGAGGATCGAGGTTTTAGAGCAAAAAACAGTTTACAGTTGTTTTTAAAACTCAAAAATTTAGACCTGTCACCAAAAAACAAATCAGGAGTAGGAATCTTAGGCTCCAAAACCGGAGTCTGAACAATATAATCTGAAATACCCTGTACCCTAGCAGCAAGCTGGTCCACACGGGAAGCCAATCCCTGAACATCCATGCTAGCAAAAAACTCCTCGGTCACGCAGAGGTAAAGAGGGAATGAAAAACAAAGCAGACTACGGAAAAAAAAATGGCTCAACACCTTCCTTTCCTTCTTCTGAGATGCATTTAACTCATTATTGCCCAGTTGTACTGTTATGATCCGGTGACCTTGGAGAAGCATGAGGCTTTCTCTGGAGAAGGTGGAACCTGTACTGACCGCAAACCCTGAACTTAAGACCGCAACTAGAAGTAGCCGTGGGATGTACCTATCAATCCTAGACACCTCGACACAGCCGGAGGACTAAATACCCCTATAGATAGAAAAGGGAATACTATCTTGCCTCAGAGAAAATCCCCAAAGGATAGACAGCCCCTCACAAATATTGACTGTGAGAGGAGAGGAAAAACATATGCAGACTGAAAACAGGATTTAGCAAAGGAGGCCACTCTAGCTTAATAGAAAAGGATAGGACAGAATACTATGCGGTCAGTATTAAAACACTAGAAAATATCCACAGCAGAAAATACAAAAACTCCACATCTAACTAAAGATATGGAAGGTATATCTGCATCTCCAGAGAATCCAACTTGACTGAATAAACCTTTACACAGACCAAGCTGGACAAGACAAAGCATTGAAAAGCACTGAACTGTAAGACCCACAGCATGTGGGCTGCAGAAACAAAATCAGAACTTATCTTTGCTGAATTGGCAGCAGAGCAGGAGGAACCAGACAGAGATGTGAACCCTCCAAGAACAATGGACAACTGGCAAGGACTAATGGATCCTGCACACCTAAATCCCCAGTGAGAAAGCAATAAGCAGGGACACCTGAGCAGAATTACAACCCAGGGACAACTGCATTACCACTAACAACCACCGGGGGGAACCCAAGAGCAGAATTCACAACATTCTCTTTCCTCTGCTGTCCACTCTGTGTCTTTCCTCTGCTGTCCACTCTTTGTCTTTCCTCTGCTGTCCACTCTTTGTGTTTCCTCTGCTGTCCACTCTTTGTCTTTCCTTTGCTGTCCACTCTTTGTCTTTCCTCTGCTATCCACTTTTTCTTTCCTATGTTTTCCACTTTTTCTTTCCTCTACTGTCCACTATTTGTCTTTACTCTAATGTCCCTACTTTCTCTTCTCTCTGCTGTCCACTCTTTTTCTTTCCTCTGCTGTCCACTCTTTTTCTTGCCTCTGCTGTCCACTCTTTTTCTTTCCTCTACTGTCCACTCTTTTTCATTCCTCTTAGGGTATGTTCCCACAGTCAGGAACCGGTAGCGCTTTGGATGCAGCACATGTTCGCTCCGTCCAAAGCGCTGCTGGCTTTTGAACGCAGGCGATTCCTCTGTGTTCATTGAAATGTGCAGAATCACTGCGTCCCAGTACATTGGATGGGAAATTTATCTTGGGGAGATGGAGCATCTCCGCAGGGAAGCCGGGGGCAGGGGTTTTCCCTGTGCTCTTTCCTTTCCATTTCAGTGGTGTTTAAATCCATTTCAGCGATTTTCCATTCATCCATTTTCAGCTTGAGTTTCCCATTGACTTCCATTATGCTTGTGTTACTCCAAACGAGATCCCAACCATTACAATTCACTCAATTCAAGTAACGAGCAGCCGAGAACTTTAGTGCTCGCCCATCACTAAATACTGCCAATATGATTCTTGTAAAGTTATAGCTTTTTGTCATCTTGGGTATTGGATTGCATATTTTGTGGTCCACTCACTTACATAAAATTGTTCCATCTCATTGCTATGTTCACAATCTTCCATGTATCATTTACAACTGACCCCAATAAAATCCTTACATAAAGAATTTTGGTGTCACATAGTCAGCATTCCTACAATCCAAACCTCTGGGATAGATAGTCTCCTAGTTATCAAAAATTCATTGTTCCCTCAATGATTGTGAATCAACCAGTGTAAAAAATGATAAAATATGCTCAACTAAGGATTCTCCCGTCATTAGGGATGTTTTTGGTTCTAATAAGTTCCTTGTTTGACTCAGTTCTGCAGGATATTGTTCTGAATCATTACGGGTTATCTAGTTATTTTGGGTAAATTTGACTTCTTTATCTTTTTCTTGTAGGCATTCTGCACTTGTGATGGAAATGTAATTGCCAATTATCATATATTATAATTAGCATCTGATATCTTTTGGTGACTACTGTAGGGATTCACTCGCTCAGGTGCGTTGGAGGAAACAGGAGGCACGTTCTCTTTAAAAGTTCACAGGTTTATTTGCACCATAAACCATACAGCAAAACAGAAAAGAAATAGCCTTTAGCTCAGGAAAGGAAAATACGAATGTCCAGTCCTTCAAGCTCAGTCCTGTGGAGGCTTTCTCCTCCACACACACAGACTCCTGTCTGTAGTGTCCCGCCTGGACACAGGGATCTCTGTCCACCATGACAGATTCCCACACTCCCTCTGGAGACTAGTGGAGCGCCCCCACTGCCGCAGGGCCGAGGGGTACCCGGTACCGGGCCTCTGAGTCTCTGTTCTGGGGGTTGTCACGGTGGCTAGACCCGGTCCGTGACCCTGCTGAGGGGCGTCCAGTGAAAGGTGGTGGTAAATGGTGGTGAGGTAGTGGTGCTGTGCAGATCGCAGTAAATAACGAGGACACCAGGTTGCAGTCTCTTTACCTCTTTACTGAAGAATTCTGAGTCCTCAATCCGGAATACGGTTAACCAGGCTGCGCAAGTCCGGCCGGTCCGATGGCAGCTCCAGAGTTCCCTTTGCAGGTGGAAATCTGTGCCTTCCTGCTAGCGCTGTGTGTTGTGGTCCTCCCCTGCTGTGCTTACGGGATAGTCCCCACAACCGTTGTGTCTGTTTCTCGTGTTCCCTCACAACTCGATTAGATGATGTTCTGCTAATCCGTCCCTCCCTGATGTTACGGTTGGGACGCACCCGTATGACGGGTAGGCTCGGAGCTCTTCCGGGACCCTAGAGTCGCCCCTCTCCAAAGGTTGCCCCCTATGTCTTCGTAGGTGATTTAGGTGAGACAGCCCGCCTGTGACTGACTGTCCTGCCGTTGGTTTGAAGTATTGCCTGGAGCTATATAGATATACTTCCTCGGCGTTCCGGCCGCCGGTGGTGCGCCTCAGTAGGATGTTGCCTCGGTCTAACAGCACGACTCCTACTGGTATTCTCCTTCTTGCTTTGATCTCGTTTCTCACTCAGCACAATAAATCTCGCTTCTTATCCTTTCTTGGGGCACCGCCGCGATACTGGGCAGGCACGGTCCCGTAACGTTCTTTCTGGTTGCCAGGCCTCTGTCAGGATCCCACCCCTGACAGGGACCCTACCGAATCTTCCCCCACAACACCCTCTGCCACAAGGTGTTGCCTGGTTCCAACCCAGTCAGCTTTCTCCCTAACTTCCTGCCTGACCCCCAGTTTTACCAGTATGTGAGGAGTGGCCTAGTGAATAGTACCCTTAGCTCCCCCTGGAGGCCCGACTGTGAAATGTATTGGTGTATGTGATACCTGGTCAGATGAACTCCTTCAGTGCCATCAGACGTACCATAGCCCCCCTTAGCGGCAGAGCATCAGTACTGCAACGACCAGGACTCTGGGGCGCTGCACTCCCCCCCGGTTAAATCTAGTACTCCTGGACTGGGAAGAAAAACAACAATACATGTCAGCAAAAAGACATACAATTTTTGTGAGTGCAATAACAAGTAAACTTTAACAGAGCTTCCCTTTATGGGAGGTGAGGACACTTGAACGTTACAAACATGGTTAAATACTTTGAATAACTTAGTATAAATAACTTTTTTCACCCAACCGGGTATTCTACTTAGTGCAAATTTTTGAACAATAATTTAACATTGCCTTTAAGGACGTACACTCTGCATCCACTAAAGACCTTCTTATAATCACATTATAAGGCAATTAACTTCATTCTCCTTCTTTAAGTCTGCAGGACCGCCTGTCCTAACGGCTCCAGGCCTACTGCCTCTCCTTTCCATACAGGACCGCCCCTTTCCGCCCGAGCCTACTGCCTTTTCCACTACTATACACAGTATAGAACATATCATTTTTCCTTCAGTTCAAGATTACTGAGCCATCTCTATATGGCTCCTAGGAGGACTCACTAACTAACCCCGTCCGGGTTCACTTTCTGTCCTCATTCTTCCATCAACATTATCAAACATTTCTCACAATTAACTAGTTAGTTACATATAACTTCTTCATATCAGCATCATCACTTCTTCTCTCAAGACATTATTGCCATTCAAACATCTTAAGGCAACGCTGTTCATAAGTGCAACACGTGTGAACATCCCCTTTAAGAGGGGACCAAGTCTCTATAAGGTAGTGCAACTTCTCAAGCTGCAAGTCTGTTCACTGTAAGGACTCCAGTGCTGTTTCCAGGAACAGTTTCTTCGCAAAGAGTCCTTCTTTTAAGTAAAACCAGTAAAGAGCACCTTTAAGAAGGTGCAAACTATTTACAAGAAGTTTGTATCATGCATTGTTCATGATTCGGCTGTCTTTATAACTGGTGCAAAAAGTGGAAACAAAAACAAAAGCAATAGGGATCCCGGGTCAACAAAGGGATCCCTTTAAGAATAACCCTAGACGGGTTTGAGCAGCAAAAGCAGGAAAACAGTTAACTGAACTATTTACATTTAATGAATCAGTAGAGTCTTACTCTGATGCTGGCGGTGCAGGGGATGGCCTCTGGTCCCCGGCCGATGCAATGTCAGTTGGTAGCCCCGGGTCCTGTATGGAGCCCCATCCCCTCTTCGGGTGGAAGGCCAGCACAGTTCCCCGCTTTACCATGTCTTTCCTGCCATGCGCAGTCTTTCTGCATTGTATTTCTGGCGTATCAGGTTGTTCAGCCTCGTCTCGATTTTTCCAATGTTGGATTAAACATTGTTTATACTGTTCCCAAGTGAGTACAGCAAGGGTGAGGCCTTCCCCCGGAGCTCCATCCGACTCGATCCAGGGGGTGTCCCACCGCAGGATCACCCCGTCCGGGTCCACGTCTATGGGTTCCCCCATCTTGGTCGGTAGTGGAGGTACCAGCTTCCCCATCGCGTCGGGGGTGAGGACCACCCGTTCCACCGTAAAGACGCGGTTATTGTTGTTGTTGGGGTGAGGAGCGGTCGCGGGAGCGGGATCGATCAGGGGAATAGAGCCGGCCGGGGAAGTAGGGGCGCCTTCCATACCTGCGTCTGATGTGATTCCACCGATGTCGATCCGTTCCGCTGACAAGGACGCTGGAATCAGCTGCAGCCCGGACCGCGGCTCTTCCAAGGCGGCCTCCGAACATGGCTCCGCCCTCCACGGCTCCGGAGTCGGGATAGGTGGGCTCGGCTCATCCGCCGGCGGCTCCAAGGAGTTCGAGTCCTTCGGCTGCGGTGGATTCGGGTCCGTCTCCGATGGGTAAGGACAAGCCGGGACTGTTCCGCTGTCGCACGGGCACTCGCTGATCATCATCGCTGTCTGGCGTTCGGCGGCAATGCATGCACCTGGCTCCGCCATTTCTCCAAGGTCGAGCTCTCTCTTCACCTCGTTCCCGCGGTTGCAAATCAGGGGGCGGTACTCCTCTACTGCTGGACAGATCGTCATCTCGCAGCAGGAGTCGGAGGGGGCGGTCGCTGCTTTTGGCGCCGCTTTGGTAGTCCCCTCCCATGGCACGCCCTCCTTCTTCCTCTGCGCTCCCCGTGGTGCTGCAATGGCGGCGGTTTTGGCGGGAACTTTTGGCGGCGAGCAGCAGTACACAGTCTTCTCAATAAAGCACAGTCCAAGCACAGTAAATCACAGTTCCAAGGCACACATGACCTGATTCTTCAGGCTTAAGTAGATCCTGTTCGTGACGCCACAAATGGAGCGCCCCCACTGCCGCAGGGCCGAGGGGTACCCGGTACCGGGCCTCTGAGTCTCTGTTCTGGGGGTTGTCACGGTGGCTAGACCCGGTCCGTGACCCTGCTGAGGGGCGTCCAGTGAAAGGTGGTGGTAAATGGTGGTGAGGTAGTGGTGCTGTGCAGATCGCAGTAAATAACGAGGACACCAGGTTGCAGTCTCTTTACCTCTTTACTGAAGAATTCTGAGTCCTCAATCCGGAATACGGTTAACCAGGCTGCGCAAGTCCGGCCGGTCCGATGGCACCTCCAGAGTTCCCTTTGCAGGTGGAAATCTGTGCCTTCCTGCTAGCGTTGTGTGTTGCGGTCCTCCCCTGCTGTGCTTACGGGATAGTCCCCACAACCGTTGTGTCTGTTTCTCGTGTTCCCTCACAACTCGATTAGATGATGTTCTGCTAATCCGTCCCTCCCTGATGTTACGGTTGGGATGCACCCGTATGACGGGTAGGCTCGGAGCTCTTCCGGGACCCTAGAGTCGCCCCTCTCCAAAGGTTGCCCCCTATGTCTTCGTAGGTGATTTAGGTGAGACAGCCCGCCTGTGACTGACTGTCCTGCCGTTGGTTTGAAGTATTGCCTGGAGCTATATAGATATACTTCCTCGGCGTTCCGGCCGCCGGTGGTGCGCCTCAGTAGGATGTTGCCTCGGTCTAACAGCACGACTCCTACTGGTATTCTCCTTCTTGCTTTGATCTCGTTTCTCACTCAGCACAATAAATCTCGCTTCTTATCCTTTCTTGGGGCACCGCCGCGATACTGCGCAGGCACGGTCCCGTAACGTTCTTTCTGGTTGCCAGGCCTCTGTCAGGATCCCACCCCTGACAGGGACCCTACCGAATCTTCCCCCACAACACCCTCTGCCACAATGTGTTGCCTGGTTCCAACCCAGTCAGCTTTCTCCCTAACTTCCTGCCTGACCCCCAGTTTTACCAGTATGTGAGGAGTGGCCTAGTGAATAGTACCCTTAGCTCCCCCTGGAGGCCCAACTGTGAAATGTATTGGTGTATGTGATACCTGGTCAGATGAACTCCTTCAGTGCCATCAGACGTACCATAGCCCCCCTTAGCGGCAGAGCATCAGTACTGCAACGACCAGGACTCTGGGGCGCTGCACTAGCATTAGGCTTTCTTTAATAGGTCTAACCACACCCAGAACCCATCACATGATCAGACATGTGGTTGTGACCTCACCACAGGTCCTGACATACATACTGACAGCTATGGTTACATCACAGCGGTAAGCCATCTATGTGACACATATCTCCCGTCGATTAGACACCCTTTAGCCATGCTACATACCTCCCCCTCTGCCTAAAGCCGTGGGGCTTGGCACTTGTCCTTAACCGACTAGAGACCCCTCTCAGTCGTCCCTGACAGTCAAACCGTCTTTCTAAGCCAGGGCCTGTTATTGAACCCTTTTCATCTCGTCTGCTACAGGATCTCCTGCTTAGGTCACATAACCCTGAGCTGACTGAGGTATCACTGCTTCTACCTGTTTCATCAGGCCACCTTCTCCCATGGTCTTTATTGCCTGGAGAGCAATCCATCCACTTTTCTCTATGTCCTCTGTTAACTTCAGCTTGAGGACTTCCGGTCTTACGCAAACTTCTTCGCCTCTCTGGCAGCTGTTTATTAACTTTCAGTCTCTCAAGTCTCAGCTGTTCTACCTCCCTTAGGTATGCCATGCGATATTCCAGAAGCATGCGGATATTCCTAAGACTCTCTCTGGATCTGGCAACCAGGAACGGAACCATCCCATCTTCACCCATGACCTGGACCTCTTCATCAGCCGGTATCCTCAGTCTCTTCAGACCGAATTTATCCACCATCTCCTGCATCACTCTCCCAAGTTTCCCAATGACTTTCGCCACCAGACCTTTGGGTACTTGGACTGTGTCTTCCACTAAGCCCAGCTGACTAAGAGCTTTCCTTTCACGCTCCAAACATCGAACGGCTTCATCATTCTTCAAAATGATCTTCTGCTTTGTATGGAGGCAGTGTAGGTGCATATCCGTCAGGACAGCCACCTGCTTCACTGTGACTTCCCTATTCGACAGTATCACCAACTGTTTAGTCTCTGGTGCCCAGTGCACACTACATGCTTCCACTGCTTTTCTGAAGGCCTCATGCACACCTTCACCGATACAGTCTTCTTGCACCTCTTCGGGTACATCAATCACGGTCTTGAAGAGCAGGGTCTCACTCTCTTCAAAGACAGATGGCTCCCTTTTTGCCTCTGACCTTTCCACCAAGACGTCTGTCACGACCAGGTGACTCTCTTGTTCCGGTTTTGGCACAAACTCTTCCTCAGTCTTTTCTTCCGCTTGAGCATTTGCCAAGATGGGCATTGGCAACTCCTCTGCCAGGCAGCGACGTTCCTCCTCTCTCTGGAGAAGCTCCTGCTGATGCTTTTCTTGATCCATTCTGAGCACATCCATATCTTTCAATATGGCCCTATTCATGGCCTGACACGCTGATAGGTGACCTCTGAGTTCAACGACCTCCTTCTCTAGGTCACCCATTTTGTGCTCAATTGCTTGCCTCAGGACCCTTTCTTGTTCAACAATTTCTTTAAGCAGCTCTATGTTATGGTCCTGCTCTCTTTTGGCCAGCACATGTCGCACCACCAGTTCTTTAAGTAAACTTTCAAACGGGGGCTCTTGCCCACCCACACTCTCCCTCTTCAGAGTTCCACCTGTTTCTGCATCGACCTCTATGGTCTCTCCTGGGCTCTCTGTCTGTTTACTCTTAGGTAGCTCTGGACTCTTGGTAACTTCAGAGTTCTCCATCTCTTCAGCATCAGGTACTCTGGAGCCTTCATACTGAGCCACTTCAGCCTTTCCGGGTATTGCAGATATGGGACTATCACAGGTCTGTTCTAACCCCAGCCCGTCACTATTTTAGTGCTAGGGTTTGTCAAAGATAAAGTGACCTCCTCATCAAGGACAATAACGTTATTTGCACCTGACCCTGTCTCTTCCTCCTCATCTCTCTTCTCAGAGGGTGTAACTTGTCCCGCCTTTTTGCGTCCCCCGCAACGAGATGAAGATTTGTGACTTTTACTCGGCTCCTCCTTCCTGCACTCTTTTCCCTTTACGCTTGAGTCACAGTCTGAACAGGAGTCACCCCCTCTCACTCTGTCATCCTGGAACAGCAAGTCCCCACTTAAACAGGTGTCAGACCCACACTTTCTTCCAGTCACCCGGAACTCTGGACTGTCGACCTTAGGTGTCGCCATCTCCTTTTTATTCATTACACCACTCAGAATCTCTTCAGCCGCCTGTTGTAGTGGGGCTCCCTTAGGGTCATTCTGTCTCTGTTCCAAGCAATCAGACACTCCCCTGTCATGATTCTCAATGGCGAGAGAACATAGCCCAGCATATATGAGAACTAGCTCTTGGAAGATGGAAACTATACTGACCATGAACTAAACCTGCCGCACAACTAGAAGTGGCCGGGTAGCATGCCTACGTTTTTTTATCCCTAGATGCCCAGCGCCAGCCGGAGAACTACCTAATCCTAGCAGAGGAAAAGACAGTCCTGGCTCACCTCTAGAGAAATTTTCCCAAAAGGCAGACAGAGGCCCCCACATATATTGGCGGTGATTTTAGATGAAATGACAAACGTAGTATGAAAATAGGTTTAGCAAAAATCGAGGTCCGCTTACTAGATAGCAAGAAGACAGAAAGGGCACTTTCATGGTCAGCAGAAAACCCTATCAAAACACCATCCAGAAATTACTTTAAGACTCTAGCATTAACTCATAACACCAGAGTGGCAATTTCCGCTCACAAGAGCTTTCCAGACACAGTAACGAAACAGCAGCTGTGAACAGGAACAAAATGCAAAAACACACAAGGACAAAAGTCCAACTTAGCTGGGAGTTGTCTAGTAGCAGGAACATGCACAGAAAGGCTTCTGATTACATTGAAGACCGGCATGAAACTGACAGAGGAGCAAGGTTATATAGCGACTCCCACATCCTGATAGGAGCAGGTGAACAGAGGGGATGATGCACACAAGTACAATTCCACAAGTGGCCACCGGGGGAGCCCAGAATCCAATTTCACAACAGTACCCCCCCCCTCAAGGAGGGGGCACCGAACCCTCACCAGAACCACCAGGGCGATCAGGATGAGCCCTATGAAAGGCACGGACAAGATCGGAGGCATGAACATCAGAGGCAGTGACCCAAGAATTATCCTCCTGACCGTATCCCTTCCATTTGACCAGATACTGGAGTTTCCGTCTGGAAACACGAGAGTCCAAGATCTTTTCCACAACGTACTCCAACTCACCCTCAACCAACACCGGAGCAGGAGACTCAACGGAAGGCACAGCCGGTACCTCATACCTGCGCAACAATGACCGATGAAAAACATTATGAATCGAAAAGGATGCAGGGAGGTCCAAACGGAAGGACACAGGGTTAAGAATCTCCAATATCTTGTACGGGCCGATGAACCGAGGCTTAAACTTAGGAGAAGAAACCCTCATAGGGACAAAACGAGAAGACAACCACACCAAGTCCCCAACACAAAGCCGAGGACCAACACGACGACGGCGGTTGGCAAAAAGCTGAGTCTTCTCCTGGGACAACTTCAAATTGTCCACCACCTGCCCCCAAATCTGATGCAACCTCTCCACCACAGCATCCACTCCAGGACAATCCGAAGATTCCACTTGACCGGAGGAAAATCGAGGATGAAACCCCGAATTACAGAAAAACGGGGACACCAAGGTGGCAGAGCTGGCCCGATTATTGAGGGCGAACTCCGCCAAAGGCAAAAAAGCAACCCAATCATCCTGATCCGCAGACACAAAACACCTCAAATATGTCTCCAAGGTCTGATTAGTCCGCTCGGTCTGGCCATTAGTCTGAGGATGGAAAGCAGACGAAAAAGACAAATCTATGCCCATCCTAGCACAGAATGCCCGCCAAAATCTAGACACGAATTGGGTCCCTCTGTCAGAAACGATATTCTCCGGAATACCATGCAAACGAACAACATTTTGAAAAAACAGAGGAACCAACTCGGAAGAAGAAGGCAACTTAGGCAAGGGAACCAGATGGACCATCTTAGAGAAACGGTCACACACCACCCAGATGACAGACATCTTATGAGAAACAGGCAGATCCGAAATAAAATCCATCGAGATGTGCGTCCAAGGCCTCTTCGGGATAGGCAAGGGTAACAACAATCCACTAGCCCGAGAACAACAAGGCTTGGCCCGAGCACAAACGTCACAAGACTGCACAAAGCCTCGCACATCTCGTGACAGGGAAGGCCACCAGAAGGACCTTGCCACCAAATCCCTGGTACCAAAGATTCCAGGATGACCTGCCAACGCAGAAGAATGAACCTCAGAGATGACTCTACTGGTCCAATCATCAGGAACAAACAGTCTACCAGGTGGGCAACGATCAGGTCTATCCGCCTGAAACTCCTGCAAGGCCCGCCGCAGGTCTGGAGAAACGGCAGACAATATCACTCCATCTTTAAGGATACCTGTGGGCTCAGAATTACCAGGGGAGTCAGGCTCAAAACTCCTAGAAAGGGCATCCGCCTTAACATTCTTAGAACCCGGTAGGTAAGACACCACAAAATTAAACCGAGAGAAAAACAACGACCAGCGCGCCTGTCTAGGATTCAGGCGCCTGGCAGACTCAAGGTAAATTAAATTTTTGTGGTCAGTCAATACCACCACCTGATGTCTGGCCCCCTCAAGCCAGTGACGCCACTCCTCAAAAGCCCACTTCATGGCCAAAAGCTCCCGATTCCCAATATCATAATTCCGCTCGGCGGGCGAAAATTTACGGGAAAAAAAAGCACAAGGTCTCATCACGGAGCAGTCGGAACTTCTCTGCGACAACACCGCCCCAGCTCCGATTTCAGAAGCGTCGACCTCAACCTGAAAAGGAAGAGCAACATCAGGCTGACGCAACACTGGGGCGGAAGAAAAGCGGCGCTTGAGCTCCCGAAAGGCCTCCACAGCATCAGGGGACCAATCAGCAACATCAGCACCCTTCTTAGTCAAATCAGTCAATGGTTTTACAACATCAGAAAAACCAGCAATAAATCGACGATAAAAGTTAGCAAAGCCCAAAAATTTCTGAAGACTCTTAAGAGAAGAGGGTTGCGTCCAATCACCAATAGCCTGAACCTTGACAGGATCCATCTCGATGGAAGAGGGGGAAAAAATGTATCCCAAGAAGGAAATCTTTTGAACCCCAAAAACACACTTAGAACCCTTCACACACAAGGAATTAGACCGCAAAACCTGAAAAACCCTCCTGACCTGCTGGACATGAGAGTCCCAGTCATCCGAAAAAATCAGAATATCATCCAGATACACAATCATAAGTTTATCCAAATAATCGCGGAAAATGTCATGCATAAAGGACTGGAAGACTGAAGGGGCATTTGAAAGACCAAAAGGCATCACCAAATACTCAAAATGGCCCTCGGGCGTATTAAATGCGGTTTTCCACTCATCCCCCTGCTTGATTCGCACCAAATTATACGCCCCACGGAGATCAATCTTAGAGAACCACTTGGCCCCCTTTATACGAGCAAACAAATCAGTAAGCAGTGGTAACGGATATTGATATTTAACCGTGATTTTATTCAAAAGTCGATAATCAATACACGGCCTCAAAGAGCCGTCTTTCTTAGACACAAAGAAAAAACCGGCTCCTAAGGGAGATGACGAAGGACGAATATGTCCCTTTTCCAAGGACTCCTTTATATATTCTCGCATAGCCGCGTGTTCAGGCACAGACAGATTAAATAAACGACCCTTAGGGTATTTACTACCCGGGATCAAGTCTATGGCACAATCGCACTCCCGGTGCGGAGGTAGTGAACCAACCTTGGGTTCTTCAAAAACGTCACGAAAGTCAGACAAGAATTCAGGAATCTCAGAGGGAATAGATGATGAAATGGAAACCAAAGGTACGTCCCCATGAGTTCCTTTACATCCCCAGCTTAACACAGACATAGCTCTCCAGTCGAGGACTGGGTTATGAGATTGCAGCCATGGCAATCCCAGCACCAAAACATCATGTAGATTATACAGCACCAGAAAGCGAATAACCTCCTGGTGATCCGGATTAACACGCATAGTCACTTGTGTCCAGTATTGTGGTTTATTACTAGCCAATGGGGTGGAGTCAATCCCTTTCAGAGGTATCGGAGCCTCCAATGGCTCCAAATCATACCCACAGCGTTTGGCAAAGGACCAATCCATAAGACTCAAAGCAGCGCCAGAGTCGACATAGGCGTCCGCGGTAATAGATGACAAAGAACAAATCAGGGTCACAGATAGAATAAACTTAGACTGTAAAGTGCTAATTGAAACAGACTTGTCAGGCTTCTTAGTACGCTTAAAGCATGCTGATATAACATGAGTTGAATCACCACAATAGAAGCACAACCCATTTTTTCGTCTAAAATTCTGCCGCTCGCTTCTGGACAGAATTCTATCACATTGCATATTTTCTGGCGTTTTCTCAGTAGACACCGCCAAATGGTGCACAGGTTTGCGCTCCCGCAGACGCCTATCGATCTGAATAGCCATCATCATGGACTCATTCAGACTCGCAGGCACAGGGAACCCCACCATAACATCCTTAATGGCATCAGAGAGACCTTCTCTGAAAATCGCCGCCAGGGCGCACTCATTCCACTGAGTAAGCACAGACCATTTGCGGAATTTTTGGCAGTATATTTCAGCTTCATCTTGCCCCTGAGACAAGGACATCAAGGCCTTTTCCGCCTGAAGCTCTAAATGAGGTTCCTCATAAAGCAACCCCAAGGCCAGAAAAAACGCATCCACATTGAGCAACGCAGGATCCCCTGGTGCCAATGCAAAAGCCCAGTCTTGAGGGTCGCCCCGGAGCAAGGAAATTACAATCCTGACCTGCTGTGCAGGGTCTCCGGCAGAGCGAGACTTCAGGGACAAAAACAATTTGCAATTATTTTTAAAATTTTGAAAGTGAGATCTATTCCCCGAGAATAATTCAGGCAAAGGAATTCTAGGCTCAGACATAGGTGCATGAACAACAAAATCTTGCAAATTTTGTACCTTTGTGGCGAGATTATTCAAACCTGTAGCTACACTCTGAAGATCCATTTGAAACAGGTGAACACAGAGCCATTCAAGGATTAGAAGGAGAGAAAGAGAGGAAGGCTGCAGTATAGGCAGACTAGCAAGTGATTCAATTAAGAGCACACTCAGAACTAGAGGAAAAAAAAAAAAAAAAAAAAAAAAATTGTAGCAGACTTCTTTTTTCTCTCCTTTCTCAGCCAGTAATTTAACCCTTTTTTTTTGGCCGGTCAAACTGTCATGATTCTCAATGGCGAGAGAACATAGCCCAGCATATATGAGAACTAGCTCTTGGAAGATGGAAACTATACTGACCATGAACTAAACCTGCCGCACAACTAGAAGTGGCCGGGTAGCATGCCTACGTTTTTTTATCCCTAGATGCCCAGCGCCAGCCGGAGAACTACCTAATCCTAGCAGAGGAAAAGACAGTCCTGGCTCACCTCTAGAGAAATTTTCCCAAAAGGCAGACAGAGGCCCCCACATATATTGGCGGTGATTTTAGATGAAATGACAAACGTAGTATGAAAATAGGTTTAGCAAAAATCGAGGTCCGCTTACTAGATAGCAAGAAGACAGAAAGGGCACTTTCATGGTCAGCAGAAAACCCTATCAAAACACCATCCAGAAATTACTTTAAGACTCTAGCATTAACTCATAACACCAGAGTGGCAATTTCCGCTCACAAGAGCTTTCCAGACACAGTAACGAAACAGCAGCTGTGAACAGGAACAAAATGCAAAAACACACAAGGACAAAAGTCCAACTTAGCTGGGAGTTGTCTAGTAGCAGGAACATGCACAGAAAGGCTTCTGATTACATTGAAGACCGGCATGAAACTGACAGAGGAGCAAGGTTATATAGCGACTCCCACATCCTGATAGGAGCAGGTGAACAGAGGGGATGATGCACACAAGTACAATTCCACAAGTGGCCACCGGGGGAGCCCAGAATCCAATTTCACAACACTCCCCTTTCTGTTATGATCCTTAGTGGTTGAGGATCACAAATTACTCCAACTAAGTAACGAAACATAGGACAAGCTCTAGGGAGGTGGTAAACTGGACTGACCGCAAGTCTGAACCTATCCAAACACACTAGAGGTAGCCGGTGAACGTGCCTAAAATCCTAGATGTCTCGAGCCAGCCTGAGGAACTAACTACCCCTAGAGAGAAAGAAAGACCTCTCTTGCCTCCAGAGAAATAATCCCCAAAGATATAGAAGCCCCCAACAAATAATAACGGTGAGGTAAGAGGAAGGCACATACACAGGGGTGAAAGCAGATTCAGCAAATGAGGCCCACTAATACTAGATAGCAGAAAATAGAAAAGGGATCTATGCGGTCAGTAAAAAACCCTTACAAAATATCCACACTGAGATTTCAAGAACCCCCGCACCAACTAACGGTGTGGGGGGAGAAACTCAGTCCCCTAGAGCAACCAGCAAGCAAAGAAATCACATTTTAGCAAGCTGGACAAAAAAACATGATGAACGCTGATAATCAGAAAATGAACAAACAAGAACTTAGCTTGTCTTGGAGAGACTGGGAGCAAGGTAGTCACAAGGAATCTGAAGAGCACTGAATACATTGATAGCAGGCAAGGAACTGAGTATCCAGGTGAGCTAAATAGGAAACCAACCAAGGATAATGAACCAGCTGAAGCAGCCAACCTGCAGAAAGACAACACTACACAGTACCGCTTGTGACCACTAGAGGGAGCCCAAAAATAGAGTTCACAACAGTACCCCCCCCCTTGAGGAGGGGTCACCGAACCCTCATCAAGACCCACAGGGCGATCAGGATGAGCCGCGTGGAAGGCACGAACCAAATCGGACACATGAACATCAGAGGCGACAACCCAGGAATTATCCTCCTGACCATAGCCCTTCCACTTAACCAAATACTGAAGCCTCCGTCTAGAGATACGAGAATCCAAAATCTTCTCCACCACGTACTCCAATTCGCCCTCGACCAGCACCGGAGCAGGAGGCTCAACAGAAGGAACCACAGGTACCACATACCTCCGCAACAAAGACCTATGGAACACATTATGAATGGCAAACGATGCTGGGAGATCCAAACGAAAAGACACCGGGTTAAGGATTTCCAAGATCTTATAAGGACCGATGAAGCGAGGCTTGAATTTAGGAGAGGAGACCTTCATAGGAACATACCGAGAAGACAGCCACACCAAATCCCCAGCACCAAGTCGGGGACCCACACCGCGGCGGCGTTTGGCAAAGCGCTGAGCCTTCTCCTGTGACAACTTCAGATTGTCCACCACATGGTTCCAAATCTGCTGCAACCTATCCACCACAGAATCCACCCCAGGACAGTCAGACGGCTCAACCTGACCCGAGGAAAAACGAGGATGGAAACCAGAATTGCAGAAAAAAGGCGAAACCAAGGTAGCAGAACTAGCCAGATTATTAAGGGCAAACTCGGCCAATGGCAAAAAAGTCACCCAATCATCCTGATCAGCAGAAACAAAACATCTCAAATAAGTTTCCAACGTCTGATTAGTTCGCTCAGTTTGGCCATTAGTCTGAGGATGGAAGGCCGACGAAAAAGACAAATCAATGCCCATCTTAGCACAAAAAGTTCGCCAAAACCTGGACACAAACTGGGATCCTCTATCAGACACAATATTTTCAGGAATGCCGTGCAAGCGAACCACATTCTGAAAAAATAGAGAAACCAAATCGGAGGAGGAAGGTAACTTAGGCAAGGGCACCAAATAGACCATCTTGGAAAAATGATCACACACCACCCAGATGACAGACATTTTCTGAGATACTGGAAGATCCGAAATAAAATCCATGGAAATGTGCGTCCAAGGCCTTTTCGGGACAGGCAAAGGCAAAAGCAAACCGCTGGCACGAGAACAGCAAGGCTTAGCCCGAGCACAAATCCCACAAGACTGCACAAAGGAACGCACATCCCGCGACAAGGAAGGCCACCAGAAGGACCTAGCCACCAAATCTCTGGTACCAAAAATCCCAGGATGACCCGCCAACACCGAAGAATGAACCTCGGAAATAACTCTGCTGGTCCATCTATCCGGGACAAACAGTCTCTCTGGTGGACAACGGTCAGGTCTATCCGCCTGAAATTTCTGCAGCGCTCGTCGCAAATCTGGGGAAATGGCAGACAAAATCACTCCCTCTCTGAGAATACCAGCCGGCTCAGAAACTTCCGGAGAGTCAGGCACAAAACTCCTAGAAAGTGCATCAGCTTTCACGTTCTTCGAACCAGGCAGGTATGAGACCACGAAGTTGAAACGGGAGAAAAACAATGACCAACGAGCCTGTCTAGGATTCAGGCGCTTGGCAGACTCGAGGTAAATCAGATTTTTGTGATCAGTCAGGACCACCACACGATGTTTAGCTCCTTCGAGCCAATGTCGCCACTCCTCAAATGCCCACTTCATAGCCAACAACTCCCGATTACCAACATCATAATTCCGCTCGGCAGGCGAAAATTTTCTTGAAAAGAAAGCACATGGCTTCATCACAGAGCCATCAGAGCTTCTCTGCGACAAAACAGCCCCTGCTCCAATCTCAGAAGCATCAACCTCGACCTGGAAGGGGAGAGAGACATCTGGCTGACATAAGACTGGAGCTGAAGAAAATCGGTGCTTCAGCTCCCGAAAGGCCTCCACGGCCGCAGGAGACCAATTATTCACATCAGAACCCTTCTTGGTCAAATCCGTCAAAGGTTTAACCACGCTAGAAAAATTAGCGATGAAACGATGGTAAAAATTAGCAAAACCCAAGAACTTCTGAAGACTCTTAACAGACGTGGGCTGAGTCCAGTCATGAATAGCCTGGACCTTGACTGGGTCCATCTCCACAGTAGAAGGAGAAAAAATAAACCCCAAAAAAGAGACCTTCTGTACTCCGAAGAGGCATTTTGAGCCCTTCACAAATAAAGCATTAGCACGCAGGACCTGAAAAACCATCCTGACCTGCTTCACATGGGACTCCCAATCATCAGAAAAGACCAAAATGTCATCCAGATAAACAATCATAAATTTATCCAGATATTCTCGGAAGATGTCATGCATGAAGGACTGAAACACAGAAGGAGCATTAGAGAGTCCAAAATTCATCACCAAGTACTCAAAATGGCCTTCGGGCGTATTAAATGCTGTTTTCCATTCATCTCCCTGCTTAATGCGCACAAGGTTATACGCACCACGGAGATCTATCTTGGTGAACCAACTGGCACCCTTAATCCGAGCAAACAAATCAGACAATAGTGGCAAAGGATACTGAAATTTGACTGTGATTTTATTCAGAAGACGATAATCTATACAAGGTCTCAAAGAACAGTCCTTGGCCACAAAAAAAAATCCTGCACCAAGAGGGGAAGAGGATGGGCGAATATGTCCCTTCTCCAAAGACTCCTTTATATAACTCCGCATCGCGGCATGCTCTGGTATAGACAAATTGAAAAGTCGTCCCTTAGGGAATTTACTACCAGGAATTAAATTTATAGCACAGTCACAATCCCTATGAGGGGGCAGGGCACTGGACCTGGGCTCATCAAATACATCCTGGTAGTCAGATAAAAACTCAGGGACCTCAGAAGGAGTGGAAGACGCAATAGACACCAACGGAGTATCGCCATGAATTCCCTGACAACCCCAACTTGCCACAGACATAGCTTTCCAATCTAAAACTGGATTATGAGCCTGCAGCCATGGCAGACCCAAAACGACAACATCATGCAAATTATGCAGAACAAGAAGGCGAATCACCTCCTGATGTACGGGAGTCATGCACATGGTCATTTGCGTCCAATACTGAGGCTTATTCTCAGCCAATGGCGTAGCATCAATTCCCCTCAGAGGAATAGGAAATTCCAAAGGCTCCAGGACAAAACCACAGCGCCTGGCAAACGACAAATCCATCAGATTCAGGGCAGCACCCGAATCCACAAAACCCATAACCGAGTAGGACGACAAAGAACAAATCAAAGTAACAGACAAAATAAATTTAGGCTGTATAGTACCAATGGTGACAGGTTTAGCGATTTTTTTTTAAGCGTTTAGAGCATGCTGAGATAACATGAGTAGAATCACCACAGTAAAAGCACAACCCATTTTGACGTCTATGACTTTGTCGCTCAATTCTGGTCAGAGTTCGGTCACATTGCATAGACTCAGGTCTCTGTTCAGAAAATACCGCCAAAGGATGAGCAGATTTGCGCTCCCGCAAACGCCAATCAACCTGAATGGCTAAAACTATAGAATCACTCAGACTTGTAGGGGTGGGAACCCCCACCATAACATTCTTAATGGCTTCAGAAAGACCTTCTCTGAAATTTGCAGCCAGGGCACACTCATTCCATTGAGTAAGCACTGACCATTTCCGAAATTTTTGACAATACACCTCTGCTTCATCCTGACCTTGAGAGAGGGCCAGCAACGCTTTTTCTGCCTGATTCTCAAGATTAGGCTCCTCATAAAGCAGTCCTAGAGCCAGAAAAAATGCATCTACATTAAGCAATGCAGGATCTCCTGGCGCCAGAGAGAAAGCCCAATCCTGAGGGTCGCCACGCAACAAGGAGATAACAATTTTAACTTGCTGAGCGGAATCACCAGAGGAACGAGGTCTCAGAGATAGAAATAACTTACAATTATTCTTAAAATTCAGAAACCTAGATCTATCTCCAGAAAACAACTCAGGAATGGGTATCTTTGGTTCTGACATAGGGCTATGAATAACAAAATCCTGAATACTTTGCACCCGTGCAGTAAGATGATCCACACTAGAAGTCAGAGTCTGAATATTCATGTCTGCAGCTGAGCTCAAAACCACTCAGAGTTCAAGGGGATGAAAGAAGCTAGACAGACTGCAGCAAGGAAAAGCGGGAGGAAAGAAAAAAAAAATGTACTCAGGTCTTCTTTTTATCCCACTTATGCGATGCATTAAACACTTTTCGGGCCTGCTATACTGTTATGATCCTTAGTGGTTGAGGATCACAAATTACTCCAACTAAGTAACAAAACATAGGACAAGCTCTAGGGAGGTGGTAAAGTGGACTGACCGCAAATCTGAACCTATCCAAACACACTAGAGGTAGCCGGTGAACGTGCCTAAAATCCTAGACATCTCGAGCCAGCCTGAGGAACTAACTACCCCTAGAGAGAAAGAAAGACCTCTCTTGCCTCCAGAGAAATAATCCCCAAAGATATAGAAGCCCCCAACAAATAATAACGGTGAGGTAAGAGGAAGGCACATACACAGGGGTGAAAGCAGATTCAGCAAATGAGGCCCACTAATACTAGATAGCAGAAAATAGAAAAGGGATCTATGCGGTCAGTAAAAAACCCTTACAAAATATCCACACTGCGATTTCAAGAACCCCCGCACCAACTAACGGTGTGGGGGGAGAAACTCAGTCCCCTAGAGCAACCAGCAAGCAGAGAAATCACATTTTAGCAAGCTGGACAAAAAAACATGATGAACGCTGATAATCAGAAAATGAACAAACAAGAACTTAGCTTGTCTTGGAGAGACTGGGAGCAAGGTAGTCACAAGGAATCTGAAGAGCACTGAATACATTGATAGCAGGCAAGGAACTGAGTATCCAGGTGAGCTAAATAGGAAACCAACCAAGGATAACGAACCAGCTGAAGCAGCCAACCTGCAGAAAGACAACACTACACAGTACCACTTGTGACCACTAGAGGGAGCCCAAAAATAGAGTTCACAACACCTTTCCTCCCACAAGTCCCAAAACCTTTCAAAGTCCTGGCCAATTACAACAGGGAATGGCAAGTCTGAGACTACAGGTACATCAAGGCTGGCAATAACAGTGGGCGTCTCAATGATTACCCTGGACACCGGATAATCCCTAGCGACCCCATGAACGCAGTGGGCTTCCATCTTCCTTCCGGGAATCAGATAGACAGGGAGTGTGGCGCTCACCAGCGTCACCAGGCTCCCTGAGTCCAGAAGTCCAGTCACGCACACTCCATTGACTTCTACAGAACAGCTCTGTGTCATTTTGTCAGATGAAAAGTCAGTACAACATTCTGAACATGCGCTGTTCAAACACTGAACCCGGCAACAGTCCATCAGCGCATTCGCCGCCGCACCTTTTTTGGACTCCACCCCCTTTTGGGTTACCGCCCCCTTGTGGACCATTTTCTCCTTTAGGGCCACCACCCCTCTCTGGGGTACACCCTGTGGACTTCCCACAGTACTCTCAGGCCCCAGTTCGCCCAGCACACAAATGGGACTCTGGCCCTTTAAGAGTCCGCACACATTAAACCAGCAATGTCTCTTTTTTTTTTTTTTTCTCTCTCTCTCTCTTTGCAGCAACTGCAGCTACACTTTACAAGGCTCTGCACTGCCAACTTTGTGGACCCGCCGATCCACAGCAAGCCGCTTGTCACCTTCGTGGACCTGCCGATCCACAGCAAGCCGCTTGTCACCTTCGTGACCCCACCGAGCCACAGTAAATTTTGTGACCTCACCGAGCCACAGCAAGCTGACCACAGAAGGAAAAAAAAAGAGAAATACCTGGACTCGCCGGTCTACAGCAAGCACCTGCACACGTGCGTTATAGAAAAAAAACAGTCTTTCACTGACCCCAGTCAGTACAGCACACAGACTTCGGTCTGTTTCACACCTGGCTTTACAGCCCAAACAAAGTTTTTCACTGACCCTGGTCAGTATCACATGGTTTCCAGACCGTTACCTGTTGGTGGCAGCCACACAGGTTCCCGGATCCCTCTTCTCCTCAGAGGTATCCACAAACTACAGTTCTCACTGACCCCAATCAGTTTTTACTCACGGTTTTTCAAGACCGTCCAATCTTCTGGCTCAGACCAGCCAGCGCTGCAAGACGTGCTCCTGGATCTTTGCCCGCATTCTCCACCAATTGTAGGGATTCACTCGCTCGGGTGCGTTGGAGGAAACAGGAGGCACGTTCTCTTTAAAAGTTCACAGGTTTATTTGCACCATAAACCATACAGCAAAACAGAAAAGAAATAGCCTTTAGCTCAGGAAAGGAAAATACGAATGTCCAGTCCTTCAAGCTCAGTCCTGTGGAGGCTTTCTCCTCCACACACACAGACTCCTGTCTGTAGTGTCCTGCCTGGACACAAGGATCTCTGTCCACCATGACAGATTCCCACACTCCCTCTGGAGGCTAGCATTAGGCTTTCTTTAATAATAATAATAATAATAATAATCTTTATTTTTATATAGCGCTAACATATTACGCAGCGCTTTACAGTTTGCACACATTATCATCGCTGTCCCCGATTGGGCTCACAATCTAAATTCCCTATCAGTATGTCTTTGAAATGTGGGAGGAAACCGGAGTGCCCGGAGGAAACCCACGCACACACAGAGAGAACATACAAACTCTTTGCAGATATTGTCCAAGGTGGGATTAGAACCCAGGACGCCAGCGCTGCAAGGCTGCTGTGCTAACCACTGCGCCACCGTGCTAACCACACCCAGAACCCATCACATGATCAGACATGTGGTTGTGACCTCACCACAGGTCCTGACATACATACTGACAGCTATGGTTACATCACAGCGGTAAGCCATCTATTTGACACATATCTCCCGTCGATTAGACACCCTTTAGCCATGCTACACTACTTAAAGAGAAACTTTCACAAGGTAAAAACTGTCTAGTGTTTGCGCTTATTTCTTTTCCAAATGTTCCTCTTAGTTTGCCTTTTTTTGTTTATTTTGTTTCTCTGCCATATGGTCTCAGAGATATGGGCCTTTCAATTAGTTTTAAAGTCTTTACCTCGGGGTACTAAAGCAGGGCAGCCTATAAACACACCTCCAAAGAATCCTGTGAGCCACTCCCCCTCGGAACAAACCAGAAAAATTAGCACAAAATAAAAAAGGCCCATATTTCTGGAATCATATGGTGGATTAAAAAAAAACCCAAACGCTCCATACTCAGGGGAGCAGAAGAATGAAACAAGAGCAGCAACTGGTCACTTTTGACCTGGTGACAGATACCCTTTAAAGCTTCATTATAGACCACCCTATACAAGATGCGCTAATTTTTATCATTCCAGTGTGTTAAACACAACTGTTGAGATCTCTACAGGTCACATAGATTCGATCTTTGATGTCCTAAAGCCATTTGTGGATTTTTCTCAATTGTACCCAATAAAGAGTCCCTTAGGACCACAGTTAAACATAGGTTGGACTGATATGCAATGTGTAAGGGTCACTCAAGTTTTCACCATCGTCCCCTCAAAAGGAGGATTCCCAGGCTGCAGTTCCCCAAATAGTCACAGATTGGTGGTTCTCTCATAGCTTTGACATAGTCAGGAATGAGCTTAAGGTCATAACAACTGACCCAAATAAAACAGTTATATTAAGAATGTTGGAATGACATGTGCAAAAACCCTCTTCAGAGAGAAAGAGAATTTGATATCTGGTGCCATCTATTGGATGTAGCAATCCTAAAACGGAATATCGACCCTTTAACGAGCCTTGTCACATGATTTAGGAGAAGGACCCAAACCAGAAACTCCATTTTCAAACACGTTTTGCAGTATTGCCCCTCTTCAGTGCAAATTAAGTGGTCTGATTTGACTGGGTGAGAGACCTTTGACTTGGGGTCGAAGAGGGAGAGTGCCAAGTCGGCGTCTAGGCATGACGTAGCCAGCATTGCTACAAACCCCAGCTGATGGATTGGCACACAAGTAAATGAAATGTGTGTTATTAAGCTTTCAGGTTTCTTCAGAACCAAGGCAAAATATACGAAGGGTTTTAATCTCTCCTGACTTAAGCCCTTAGCTGACCTGTCCTTTCGCGCAACTACCTGCCCAGTCCTCCGCGTAACTAGTCTCCTCTGATCTGGTCTTCCATCTTCACACTGACTAAGGCTCACTCAATGTCATGAAGTGCATCGCCCAACAACTCCCACAGGTCAAAGTGAGCTACAGAGACACTGAAGAGCATTGTGAAGAGACAAGGTGTCTTGTTTCCGAAAAGTTCTCCTGGACAGTTTCTTCCTGTCTAAAAAAACTTGTGTTCCTTTGCATTGTGTAGGAGTTGTTGAGCCATGTTACTTAGAAATAGTCTGGTCGTGAGACTACCCTATACTTCTTCCAAGTCAATGCCCCCCCAAAATGGAGTAAAATACGATAAAGAAGTCTTGAAATTAAATAAAATAGTAAAAACAGTAAAAACAATCAATTGACAGAAAAATAAAACATATGGGTTTCACAAAATGACAATACACGCCAAAATGTTATTTATGTTTATTTATTGTTGGGAATTTATATTTTTATAAAATATGTAAAACATTACAAAAAAACTATAAAAATGTGTTATCTTCATAATTTTTATTATTGATCTAGGAAGGGGTAAGAAAGGTTTCCAAACAGAAAATGTGATCAATGTGTGTTTGAATTCTTGTCTCTGCTGATCTTGTGTATGCCTCTGCTTGGAAGAGTGGATGAACAGCAACAGAGCGAGAGAACATATCACACCTGAGTACTATAATATCCAAAGAGGATTTATTTGTTAGCTAAAATGCATCCAAAATTCCAAAATAAAAGAACATTTTCAAATAGATCGTCTTGTGTATACAAGTCCTATGCAGATCTATGTGTCTCCATGTTTACAGGGTTTGTGGATTCAGATTTTTCTGTAATGAGTTCTCATTCCATTGGCCAAAGAAGAGAAAGAGGAATAATGCACGACTACAGGATCTTTGTAACCTAATGTAGTAGAGTAAAAAGCTCAAAGCGAGACGTTTGGTTTTGAAAAACTAATTTTAAATGCCCTATTGAGTAATACCGAATTCGTAAACAATTTATTTACCAATTTCTGAAAATTGTTTCTCGAGAAAATGGAGGTTTCGGCACACAAAGCACCACATCCAATTTTCCAGCTGATCAGACCACATTGTGCCCCCTTGAATCAATATCTGCCCTAGACAGAAGAGGGTCCCTGTGCAAAAACAGTATGTGGGCCCTTCCTTGTGTCTTTGACAGAAGCTGCTTAATGCTTTGGAAGCGGTAGGGGCCTCCTTATCTCTTGGGCTCCTGAGTGGCAGCACAGGTTGCACCAATGGTATGTCTAACCTTGTATCTGTACATTCAACTTGGGTATCATGGCAATGAAAAAAGCTGGGGGAGTCCAGCTTTTGGTGAGTTTCCAGGAGGCTTCTAAGGAACCAAGGAAATTTGTCAACTCCTCAAGGAGTCTGGGAAATCTATATTTTTTCCGGGAGCCTCCAAAACATTGTGGACGAGATGTTAGGCATGCCCAATGGTCGGGTCGGGTAAGCCAGAAAAAGTGTCTCTCTCTTTGGAGGACCCAGCATGTTACATGGTCCAAATCATTTCAATGTTAACAGTGCAATACCTTATTTGTCCTCTGGAGGCACTGCAGGGAAACTGAAGAGTATTCCATGGAATCTAGGTAATGGCTTATGTCACCTTGTTGTTTAAAAGGGATAGAACAAAGGGGAGAACCTCTATAAATATATTATCTTCTTGTAGATGTTAGAAGTTACCATTACTAACCACATGAGGTCATTCTCTGACTAGCACTGATGGAGCAGTGACAGGAAAGGAGTCACAAGGCCATAAGGATTATCTAGAATTACACCAGTCAGCTCAATCAGTCTGGGGACCCGGAATAGCGGAGATTTCTTTTTTTTCGCGAACACCTGTCCGTCATCCATTCCATTCTTGCAGAACACTCTCGACTTGTTTTGTGTCAGTGAGTGACTTGCTGAGTATAATCGCTGACCTCATGCATTCAACATCAATTTCGGTCCCATTGCCAAGTGGCTCACTCCAGCTGGCCCCAAGTTCTCTGCACGGTAGTAAAAACGGTAATGATGACACCAGGGGGGAGATCCAGGAAATCTGACCCCGGTCTACAACATTTTCTTAAAGCAGCAACATCATCTAAAGGGTGACCTGAAAATTAACACTTGTGACCTGCCCTCCGACTGAACAGTCATGTCTTCATTTTGAAAGACGTGCTTAACCCTTGTCAACCTGACAAAAGTAGCAAAGGGCTGGGAATCATGACTTTCTGGCCTTGAAGTTTAAGCAGCTATATCATGGAGATTCTAAGACGCAATGTAATGAGTGGAGTGCACAGGGTGTATATATGGACTCTCATTTATATAGGACAGGTCACCAGAGCACCCTCAAGATAGGATGGCTAGCTTCAAAAGCTGGCACTAGAGGCTCTGATCTCAGTTTTTGCTCTTGTTCGATTCCTGCTGCTCCCCTTTTAGTTTTTTTGTTTATTTTTTAAATCTGCTATACAGTTCCAGAAATATGAGCCGCTTAATGTAGCGTTAATTTTTATGGTCTTTACAAGTAGGGTAATATTGTAGAGCATCCTAAAGACCCACCCCAGAGGATTCTGTGAGCCACGCCCACTTAGTAAAGACAATTTTAAAGAAAAAAAATTAGCAATAAATAAAGACATCCATATATCTGGAACTGTATGAAGGGTTGAAAAAATCAAACAATCTGAATACTTAGAGGAGGGCAAAAAAAACCAATACCCAAGTCATGTGGAAAGGCTCTTTAACCCCTTTATGACCTTGGACTGAGGTCATCTCCCTCAGTTTGATGCGGGCTCTGGTGCTGAGCCTGCATCTTTTCCAACACACGACACCTGATTTGATCAGCTGTCCTGTGCCTTTAACAGTTGCGGGTGGAATCGCGATCCACCCGCAGCTTCTAACATGTTGAATGTCGCTGTCAATCTCTGACAGCGGCATTTAACTCAATTTCGCTGGAAGTGTGTCATAAGACCTGCTCATCGGCGCTCCTGTCACATGATAGCAGGCACCGACTGGTTGTCAAGACAGCCAGGGGTCTGCAGAAACCCCCCGTGCTTGTAATTGTACTTTTCACGTGCTGACGTTCATAGGAGATGATATCTTCTACTTATAGCAGGGCTGTATCGCCGCTTTTAGAAACGCCCGATCTATGAAAACATAAAAAGAATTATCCCAATCAGTAAAAGGCACAACGAGAAATAAAATGCAATAATGAGCGATCAAAAGATTGTATCTATTCCAAAATGGTATCGGTAAAAACATCAGCTCGAAGCGCAAAAAAATAAGCCCTCACCAAGCCCCATATCTGGAAAACCACAGACTCTACGGCAGACCTGGGCAAGATCCGGCCCGCCTGATGATTTTAAACAGCCCGCCCCCGGCACCGCTCGACCAGACGCTTCTGAGCAGCCCATGATTAAGATGGCCGCCGGAGTGCGTTGGTCATTTGACTGCACCCTGCCATACCCACTGACTCCGCCCGCTGTCTGATGCGTTGATCATATGGGGCCCCATGTGATCTTGCGTCGGCGGTCAGGGCGACGCTGGTGGGTGGGCGGGACGGTGCTCACTGGCCGGCCCTGTACGTCATGTGCGTACGTCACTCCAGCACCGCGCGGGATGTGCTGCGGTGAAAGGTGCTGGCTGGCGGTCTCGGGTGAGTATCCACACGGTCGGGGGGAGAGGGGGTGCCTGTGTTGCTGGGGAGTTATGAACCCTGATCCTCCCATTAAAACACCCAAAACACAACAGGGAACGTACAAGTCCATGTACTACCTAATGCCGAGGTGGACACAACACAGGTATGAGGAGACACTAATCCGCAGCTGAAGCCTGTGTGTCCGTGGTCCATATCTGCTCCCAGGGATATCCAACCAAAGCAATCGTCAGAATCAGCAGAGAAACCAGCAAGCATCTGTTTCCAGAGAGCCAGGGCCCAGTCCTGTAGGAAGCATGTGTGTTCTGGGCTGGGGGTGAATGGCAGAGGTGGCATCTCTTATCTGCACTTATAAGAGATGGAGGGTAATATAGGGGACACTGCCATATAGTGCAGCCACCGGATACCCAGGGCGACACGGGGGTGCAGGATACACAGGGGTGCAGGATACACAGAGAGACAAAGGGGTGCAGGATACACAGGGTGACACAGGGGTGCAGGATACACAGGGTGACACAGGGGTGCAGGATACACATGGAGCGGCCCCCAGACACAGGACGGCGGGGTACTCTGTACCGGGTCTATCGGTTCTGAGGATGTAACGGTGGCCTGACCCGGTCCGTGGTCCTGCTAAGGGGCGCCCAATAAAAGGTGTAGAAGACGGTGTAGGTCGCAGTAAATAACAAGGACACAGGGTTGCAGTCTCTTTACCTCTTTACTGAAGGCTTCAGGATCCTCAGTCCGGAATACGGTTAACAGGGCTGGCTGAGACGGCTGGTCCGAAGGCACATCCAGAGATCCCTTTGCAGGTGGAAATCAGTAGCCTACCTTCTAGCGCCTGGGTGTTGTAGTACTTCCCTGCTGAGCACCACGGGATAGTCCTCACAACTGTCGTTCATGTTTCTGTTCTTTCTCTCTGTCCCCCAGATGGTTTGGATAGGACGCACCCGTATGACGGGGTAGGCCTGGAGTTATTTTATAGGGACCCTAGAGATGCCCCTCTCCCACAATTGCCTCCGTTGTCTTCATTAGGTGATTAAGGTGAGGCAGCCAACCTAAAGTTAACTGTCCTGTCGTTGGTTTGAAGTAATGCGTGGAGTCTTACTTCCTCGGCGTTCCGGCCACCGGCTACGCGCCTCAGTAGGATGTTGCCGATCTCGGGGCATGACTCCTACTGGTTCTATCTCCTTTGTGCTGTGATCTCGTTTCTCACTTCTCCACAATATACTTCGCTTCGTGTCCTTTCTTAAGATGCCGCCGCAATGAAGTGCAGGCACGGCTCCGTAACGATCTGTCCTGTGCTAGGCCACTGTCAGGATCCCACCCCTGACAGGGACCCCCCTGAATCTTCCCAAGCAACCTCTTCTCTCACAAGGTGTTGCCTGGGCAAAACCCAGTCAGCTTCTCCCTAACTTCCTATCCAGCCCCCAGTTTTACCAGATTGTGAGGAGTGGCCTAATACATAGAACCTTTTGCTCCCCCTGGTGGCCGGAGTGTGAAGTGTAATGTGTGACTGTGATACCTGGTCAGGTGAACTCCTTAAGTGCCATCAGACGTACCATCACTCCCCTTAGTGGCGGAGCGTCAGTACTGCAACGACCAGGACTCTGGGGCGCTGCACTCACACAGGGTGAAACGGTGCAGAATACACAGGGTGACACAGGAGTGTTGAATACACAGGGTGACACAATAATTGGGGGCTACATGGAGAATACTACTTAAAGTGGGGGATATCACATACTGGGGGGGGCAGGGCAGGGGGGATTGCTATCAGTGGGGATCACCTACAGGGGATGGCTACATTAAGGGATACTACATATTGGGTGCTACATGGGGAATACTACCTAAAATGGTGATATCACATACTGGGGAGGGGGACGGGGGGATTGCTAGAGGCACAGAGGGGCCTGATCCCTATATGCAGGGACATAGGGGCTCTATTTTCTATATGGAGGCACAGTGGGATATGAGGGCACAGATGGGGCACTTTTACTATGTAATAGAGGGGTCCTAAATACTATTTTTTCCTGCATCCACACCCCCACCTGGCCCATAGTTGACAATGTCATATACAGCGATACCAGATATGTTTATTTATTTCCATAGCTATACATGGCTGTATCCTTGTTTTCCTGGCTCTAGGGCTGCATCCATTTTCTCCAGGCAGTGGAATCCAGTGGAAAATTTGCATTTGCAAGAACCCGTACTTTCTGTAAGTTCACTCATCTCTAATCTAATGATGTAAGTATGTCTTCCATATTTTCTTTGTATTGTAAATCTTTGCATTGTTTAACATACTGTTTGTTTATGAAAAGATAGCATATGTATACTACAGTATTGGGTAAAAATGAGTTAATTGTATTAGTCCGGCCCTCTAAAACCATCCCAATTTCTCATGCGGCCCCATGGCAAAATTATTTGCCCACCCCTGCTCTACGGCAATATTTTTTTTTCTTATAAATTTTTTTTCACCACTGAAATAATAAAGAACCTAGATATGTTAGGTGTCTATGAACTCGTAATGACCTGGAGAATTATAATGGCAGCTCAGTTTTAGCATTTAATGAACACAAATTAAAAAAAAACAAAAAAAACAATTGTGGAATTGCACTCTTTTGGTAATTTCACCCCGCTTGGACGACTCATCCTGCAAGAAATAAGCCCACATACGGCCATATTGATGGAAAAATAAAAAAAGTTATGGCTCTAGGAAGGGGAGCAAAAAACTAAAGCGCAATAACGTAAAATGTCAAGGTTGTGAAGGTGTTAAAGGGTGATTTTGGATTACTTCTTCCAATAGGTGGCACTAGAGACTCTGAGATGAGGCTATGAGAAGAAAAAAAAATTCTCAGGAAATATTGCATAGTCTTTAAATCTCTATATGCCACCAGGACTGATTTCGTCAAATGATGCAAAGCTTAAAGGGGACCCATCACTAATTCATATCTCTCTGGAACCATATGATTTATATAATCAAACAAACTGAATACTCAGAGGAGCAGCGGGAATAAAATAAGAACGAAAACTGGGCACTTTTGACCTGGCGACCTTTTATCCAGCCAATTAGTTGGCAGTTTTGCACTGATGAGGGGCAACAGACCTGAAACAGCTGTTTGCAAACTGAGATCTTTTCCTTTTGCCTAAGGCCTCTTTCACACTTCGTTTGGCATCCGTCGCAATCCATCTTTTTGGGAAAAAAACGGATCCTGCAAATGTGCTCGCAGGATGTGTTTTTTTCCCATAGACTTGTATTAGCGACGGATCGCGACGGATGGCCACACGTCGCTTCCGTCGTGCAACGGATCCGTCATGTTTTGGCAGACCGTCGGCACGAAAAAACGTTCAAGTTAACTTTTTTTGTCCGTCGCGTCCGCCATTTTCTACTGCACATGCGCAGCCGGAACTCCGCCCCCTCCTCCCCGGACTTCAGAATGGGCAGCGGATGCATTGAAAAACTGCATCCGCTGCCCACGTCGTGCCACAATTTCACAACATGCGTCGGTACGTCGGCCCAACGCATAGCGATGGACCTGTACCGACGCAAGTGTGATAGAGGCCTTAAGCTCTTTAAAGGTTCGAAATAGGATTTCATGATTTCTTCCTCCAATACGTGGCACTAGAGACCATGTGCTCTTCCTCTCCATACTTTTTACGAATACGTGTTTAAAAACAATGTAATGACCAAACCTAAACATGTAAGGCTCTCCCTTGTGCTTGCCGGGAATGGGACAATATAAGGACCCTTCAGGGGTATCACTGCTTCCGAGGTATCAATACTTCCTCTTACAAGAACACAACCCAAGACTGATATTGGTCCCCTCCTGTGGATTGTAGGGACGTACGGTTTTAAAAAAAATACAGTTAAGTCCATATATATTTGGACAGAGACAACATTTTTCTAATTTTGGTTATAGACATTACCACAATGAATTTTAAACAAAACAATTCAGATGCAGTTGAAGTTCAGACTTTCAGCTTTCATTTGAGGGTATCCACATTAAAATTGGATGAAGGGTTTAGGAGTTTCAGCTCCTTAACATGTGCCACCCTGTTTTTAAACGGACCAAAAGTAATTGAACAGATTAAATAAGTTTAAATAAAATGTTCATTTCTAGTACTTGGTTGAAAACCCTTTGTTGGCAATGACTGCCTGAAGTCTTGAACTCATGGACATCACCAGACGCTGTGTTTCCTCCTTTTTGATGCTCGGCCAGGCCTTCACTGCGGTGGTTTTCAGTTGCTGTTTGTTTGTGGGCCTTTCTGTCTGAAGTTTAGTCTTTAACAAGTGAAATGCTGCTCAATTGGGTTGAGATCAGGTGACTGACTTCGCCATTCCAGAATATTCCACTTCTTAGCTTTAATATTCTCCTGGGTTGCTTTGGCTTTATGCATCGCCCCAGAGTCCTGGTCGTTGCAGTACTGGTGCTCCGCCGCTAAGGGGGGCTATGGTACGTCTGATGGCACTGAAGGAGTTTATCTGACCAGGTATCACAGACACCAATACATTTCACAGTCTGGCCTCCAGGGGGAGCTAAGGTCACTATGCATTAGGCCACTCCTCACAGTCTGGTAAAACTGGGGGTTGGATAGGAAGTTAGTTCAGAAAGCTGACTGGGTTGGAACCAGGCAACACCTTGTGGCAGAGGGTGTTGTAGGGGAAGATTCAGAGGGGTCCCTGTCAGGGGTGGGATCCTGACAGAGGCCTAGCGACCAGAGAGAATGTTACGGGACCGCGCCTGCACGATATAGCGGCGGTACCCCAAGAAAGGACAAGAAGCGAGATTTATTGTGCTGAGTGAGAAACGAGATCAACGCAACAAGGAGAATACCAGTAGGAGTCGTGCTGTAAGACGAGGCAACATCCTACTGAGGCGCGTAACTGCAGCGCCCCAGAGTCCTGGTCGTTGCAGTAATGTCGCTCTGCCACTAAGGGGAGTGATGTTACGTCTGATTGCACTAAAGGAGTTTCTCTGACCAGGTAACACTCACACTACACTTCACACTCCGGCCACCAGGGGGGGGGGGGGTTCTATCTAGTAGGCCACTCCTCACACTCTGGTAAAACTGGGGGTTGGACAGGAAGACAGAGAGAGAAGTAACTGGGAAGAGCTAGTGAGAGGACCTGTCAGGGATGGGATCCTGGCAGACTCCTAAGAGCAGAACTAACCAGTGAACAACGGGAATACAGAAAAGAGGCATTAGGACCAGAAGGAGTCGTGCTGTTAGACCGAGGCAACATCCTTCTGAGGCGCAAACAGTCGGTGGCCGGAACGCCGAGCAAGTAAGAGACTCTAAGTACTACTGCAAACCACGTCCGGACAGCCAATTATAGGTTGGCTGTTATGGTTCTCAATGGCAAGAGAACATAGCCCAGCATACATAGGAACTAGCTCTTGGAAGGATGGAAACTTAAACTGACCATGAACTAAACCTGCCGCACAACTAACAGTAGCCGGGTAGCGTAGCCTGCGTTTTATCCCTAGACGCCCAGCGCCGGCCGGAGGACTAACTAATCCTGGCAGAGGAAAATATAGTCCTGGCTCACCTCTAGAGAAATTTCCCCGAAAGGCAGACAGAGGCCCCCACATATATTGGCGGTGATTTAAGATGAAAATGACAAACGTAGTATGAAAATAGGTTTAGCAAAATCGAGGTCCGCTTACTAGATAGCAGGAAGACAGAAAGGGTACTTTCATGGTCAGCTGAAAACCCTATCAATACACCATCCTGAAATTACTTTAAGACTCTAGTATTAACTCATAACATCAGAGTGGCAATTTCAGATCACAAGAGCTTTCCAGACACAGAAACGAAACTGCAGCTGTGAACTGGAACAAAATGCAAAAAACAAACAAGGACAAAAGTCCGACTTAGCTGGAAGTTGTCTGGTAGCAGGAACATGCACAGAAAGGCTTCTGATTACAATGTTGACCGGCATGGAAGTAACAGAGGAGCAAGGTTAAATAGCGACTCCCACATCCTGATGGGAACAGGTGAACAGAGGGGATGATGCACACAAGTTCAATTCCACCAGTGGCCACCGGGGGAGCCCAAAATCCAATGTCACAACAGTACCCCCCCCTCAAGGAGGGGGCACCGAACCCTCACCAGAACCACCAGGGCGATCAGGATGAGCCCTATGAAAGGCATGGACCAGATCGGAGGCATGAACATCAGAGGCAGTCACCCAAGAATTATCCTCCTGACCGTATCCCTTCCATTTGACCAGATACTGGAGTTTCCGTCTGGAAACACGGGAGTCCAAGATTTTTTCCACAACGTACTCCAACTCGCCCTCAACCAACACCGGAGCAGGAGGCTCAACGGAAGGCACAACCGGTACCTCATACCTGCGCAACAATGACCGATGAAAAACATTATGAATAGAAAAAGATGCAGGGAGGTCCAAACGGAAGGACACAGGGTTAAGAATCTCCAATATCTTGTACGGGCCGATGAACCGAGGCTTAAACTTAGGAGAAGAAACCCTCATAGGGACAAAACGAGAAGACAACCACACCAAGTCCCCGACACAAAGCCGAGGACCAACCCGACGCCGGCGGTTGGCAAAAAGCTGAGTCTTCTCCTGGGACAACTTCAAATTGTCCACCACCTGCCCCCAAATCTGATGCAACCTCTCCACCACAGCATCCACTCCAGGACAATCCGAAGATTCCACCTGACCGGAGGAAAATCGAGGATGAAACCCCGAATTACAGAAAAAAGGAGACACCAAGGTGGCAGAGCTGGCCCGATTATTGAGGGCAAACTCCGCTAAAGGCAAAAAAGCAACCCAATCATCCTGATCTGCAGACACAAAACACCTCAAATATGTCTCCAAAGTCTGATTCGTCCGCTCGGTCTGGCCATTAGTCTGAGGATGGAAAGCAGACGAGAAAGACAAATCTATGCCCATCCTAGCACAGAATGCCCGCCAAAATCTAGACACGAATTGGGTTCCTCTGTCAGAAACGATATTCTCCGGAATACCATGCAAACGAACCACATTTTGAAAAAACAGAGGAACCAACTCGGAAGAAGAAGGCAACTTAGGCAGGGGAACCAAATGGACCATCTTAGAGAAACGGTCACACACCACCCAGATGACAGACATCTTCTGAGAAACAGGAAGATCCGAAATAAAATCCATCGAGATGTGCGTCCAAGGCCTCTTCGGGATAGGCAAGGGCAACAACAATCCACTAGCCCGAGAACAACAAGGCTTGGCCCGAGCACAAACGTCACAAGACTGCACAAAGCCTCGTACATCTCGTGACAGGGAAGGCCACCAGAAGGACCTTGCCACCAAATCCCTGGTACCAAAGATTCCAGGATGACCTGCCAACGCAGAAGAATGAACCTCAGAAATGACTTTACTGGTCCAATCATCAGGAACAAACAGTCTACCAGGTGGGCAACGATCAGGTCTATCCGCCTGAAAATCCTGCAAGGCCCGCCGCAGGTCTGGAGAAACGGCAGACAATATCACTCCATCCTTAAGGATACCTGTAGGTTCAGAATTACCAGGGGAGTCAGGCTCAAAACTCCTAGAAAGGGCATCAGCCTTAACATTCTTAGAACCCGGTAGGTATGACACCACAAAATTAAACCGAGAGAAAAACAACGACCAGCGCGCCTGTCTAGGATTCAGGCGTCTGGCGGACTCAAGATAAATTAAATTTTTGTGGTCGGTCAATACCACCACCTGATGTCTAGCCCCCTCAAGCCAATGACGCCACTCCTCAAAAGCCCACTTCATGGCCAAAAGCTCCCGATTCCCAATATCATAATTCCGCTCGGCGGGCGAAAATTTACGAGAAAAAAAAGCACAAGGTTTCATCACGGAGCAGTCAGAACTTCTTTGCGACAAAACCGCCCCAGCTCCGATTTCAGAAGCGTCGACCTCAACCTGAAAAGGAAGAGCAACATCAGGCTGACGCAACACAGGGGCGGAAGAAAAGCGGCGCTTAAGCTCCCGAAAGGCCTCCACAGCAGCAGGGGACCAATCAGCAACATCAGCACCCTTCTTAGTCAAATCAGTCAATGGTTTAACAACATCAGAAAAACCAGCAATAAATCGACGATAAAAGTTAGCAAAGCCCAAAAATTTCTGAAGACTCTTAAGAGAAGAGGGTTGCGTCCAATCACAAATAGCCCGAACCTTGACAGGATCCATCTCGATGGAAGAGGGGGAAAAAATGTATCCCAAGAAGGAAATCTTTTGAACCCCAAAAACGCACTTAGAACCCTTCACACACAAGGAATTAGACCGCAAAACCTGAAAAACCCTCCTGACCTGCTGGACATGAGAGTCCCAGTCATCTGAAAAAATCAGAATATCATCCAGATACACGATCATAAATTTATCCAAATAATCACGGAAAATGTCATGCATAAAGGACTGAAAGACTGAAGGGGCATTTGAAAGGCCAAAAGGCATCACCAAATACTCAAAGTGGCCCTCGGGCGTATTAAATGCGGTTTTCCACTCATCCCCCTGCTTAATTCGCACCAAATTATACGCCCCACGGAGATCTATCTTAGAGAACCACTTGGCCCCCTTTATGCGAGCAAACAAATCAGTCAGCAGTGGCAACGGATATTGATATTTAACCGTGATTTTATTCAAAAGCCGATAATCAATACACGGCCTCAAAGAGCCATCTTTCTTAGACACAAAGAAAAAACCGGCTCCTAAGGGAGATGACGAAGGACGAATATGTCCCTTTTCCAAGGACTCCTTTATATATTCTCGCATAGCAGCATGTTCAGGCACAGACAGATTAAATAAACGACCCTTAGGGTATTTACTACCCGGAATCAAATCTATGGCACAATCGCACTCCCGGTGCGGAGGTAATGAACCAAGCTTAGGTTCTTCAAAAACGTCACGATAGTCAGACAAGAATTCAGGAATCTCAGAGGGAATAGATGACGAAATGGAAACCAAAGGTACGTCCCCATGCATCCCCTTACATCCCCAGCTTAACACAGACATAGCGTTCCAGTCGAGGACTGGGTTATGAGATTGCAGCCATGGCAATCCAAGCACCAACACATCATGTAGATTATACAGCACAAGAAAGCGAATAATCTCCTGATGATCCGGATTAATTCGCATAGTTACTTGTGTCCAGTATTGTGGTTTATTACTAGCCAATGGGGTGGAGTCAATCCCCTTCAGAGGTATAGGAGTTTCAAGAGGCTCTAAATCATACCCACAGCGTTTGGCAAAGGACCAATCCATAAGACTCAAAGCGGCGCCAGAGTCGACATAGGCATCCGCGGTAATAGATGATAAAGAACAAATCAGGGTCACAGATAGAATAAACTTAGACTGAAAAGTGCCAATTGAAACTGACTTATCAAGCTTCTTAGTACGCTTAGAGCATGCTGATATAACATGAGTTGAATCACCACAATAAAAGCACAACCCATTTTTTCGTCTAAAATTCTGCCGTTCGCTTCTGGACAGAATTCTATCACATTGCATATTCTCTGGCGTCTTCTCAGTAGACACCGCCAAATGGTGCACAGGTTTGCGCTCCCGCAGACGTCTATCGATCTGGATAGCCATTGTCATTGACTCATTCAGACCCGCAGGCACAGGGAACCCCACCATAACATCCTTAACGGCATCAGAGAGACCCTCTCTGAAATTCGCCGCCAGGGCGCACTCATTCCACTGAGTAAGCACAGACCATTTACGGAATTTTTGGCAGTATATTTCAACTTCATCTTGCCCCTGAGATAGGGACATCAAGGCTTTTTCCGCCTGAAGCTCTAAATGAGGTTCCTCATAAAGCAACCCCAAGGCCAGAAAAAACGCATCCACATTGAGCAACGCAGGATCCCCTGGAGCCAATGCAAAAGCCCAATCTTGAGGGTCGCCCCGGAGCAAGGAAATCACAATCCTGACCTGCTGAGCAGGATCTCCAGCAGAGCGAGATTTCAGGGACAAAAACAACTTGCAATTATTTTTGAAATTTTGAAAGCAAGATCTATTCCCTGAGAAAAATTCAGGCAAAGGAATTCTAGGTTCAGATATAGGAACATGAACAACAAAATCTTGTAAATTTTGAACTTTCGTGGTGAGATTATTCAAACCTGCAGCTAAACTCTGAATATCCATTTTAAACAGGTGAACACAGAGCCATTCCAGGATTAGAAGGAGAGAGAGAGAGGAAGGCTGCAATATAGGCAGACTTGCAAGTGATTCAATTGAAAGCACACTCAGAACTGAAGGAAAAAAAAAAAAAAAATTTTCAGCAGACTTCTTTTTTCTCTCCTTTCTCTGCCAATTAATTTAACCCTTTGTGGGCCGGTCAAACTGTTATGGTTCTCAATGGCAAGAGAACATAGCCCAGCATACATAGGAACTAGCTCTTGGAAGGATGGAAACTTAAACTGACCATGAACTAAACCTGCCGCACAACTAACAGTAGCCGGGTAGCGTAGCCTGCGTTTTATCCCTAGACGCCCAGCGCCGGCCGGAGGACTAACTAATCCTGGCAGAGGAAAATATAGTCCTGGCTCACCTCTAGAGAAATTTCCCCGAAAGGCAGACAGAGGCCCCCACATATATTGGCGGTGATTTAAGATGAAAATGACAAACGTAGTATGAAAATAGGTTTAGCAAAATCGAGGTCCGCTTACTAGATAGCAGGAAGACAGAAAGGGCACTTTCATGGTCAGCTGAAAACCCTATCAATACACCATCCTGAAATTACTTTAAGACTCTAGTATTAACTCATAACATCAGAGTGGCAATTTCAGATCACAAGAGCTTTCCAGACACAGAAACGAAACTGCAGCTGTGAACTGGAACAAAATGCAAAAAACAAACAAGGACAAAAGTCCGACTTAGCTGGAAGTTGTCTGGTAGCAGGAACATGCACAGAAAGGCTTCTGATTACAATGTTGACCGGCATGGAAGTAACAGAGGAGCAAGGTTAAATAGCGACTCCCACATCCTGATGGGAACAGGTGAACAGAGGGGATGATGCACACAAGTTCAATTCCACCAGTGGCCACCGGGGGAGCCCAAAATCCAATGTCACAACAGTTGGCTGTCTCACACAAATCACCTAAGCAGACAACGGAGGCAGCTGTGGGAGAGGGGCGACTCTAGGGTCCCGGAAGAACTCCAGGCCTACCCCGTCATACGGGTGCATCCTACCATATCACCTGGGGGACGGAGAGAATGAACATCAGAGACAGACAGAATCAGTTGTGAGGACTATCCCGGGAGCTCAGCAGGGAAGGACTACAACACACAGCGCTAGAAGGTAGACACTGATTCCCACCTGTAAAGAGAACTCCTGATGTGCCTTTGGACCGGCCGGTCTCAAACAGCCCTGTTGACAGCGCTCTGGACTGAGGATTCTAAAACCTTCAGTAAAGAGGTAAAGAGACTGCAACCTGGTGTCCTCGTTATTTATTGCGACCGGCACTTCACAACTTCACCATCATTCACAACTCTTTTACCGGACATCCCCCTGACAGGCAGGGCCACGGACCGGGCTTAGCCGCCGTGACAACCCCCCAAACAGAGACTCTGAGGCCCGGTGCCGGGTACCCCTCGGCCCTGCGGCAGTGGGGGCGCTCCATTTTGGCGTCACGAACAGGATCTACTTAAGCCTGAAGAATCAGGTCATGTGTGCCTTGGAACTGTGATTTATTGTGCTTGGACTGTGTATTGCCATTTACCGCCAAAATTCGCCATTGCCGCGCACGGAGGGAGGAGCCTTAGCTTCGTGGGCGGAACCGGCCAAAAGAAGCGCGGAACGGAAAGCGCGGTAAGGCGCCAATCCCGGAAGAGGAACTCCGACTTCCAGCAGGTTAGTGGGAGGAAGGGAGAGCCATGTCCGAGTCGAGAGGAGAGGAGGTGGCAGCTGCAGCCGCAGACGCAGGGGCAGCTCCGGTCCCCGCAGCGAGCGAAGCCGCGGCCCTAATACCACCACTGGTGGCCCCGGAGCCCGCTCCCCCCATCAGCCAGGCGGACACCGCCGCTACCACAAAGGCCATAATGCCCTTCTCTATGCCATACCTGCCCGGAGCGGCCTGGCTCCCGCGATACTCTGGGGAGTCACATACATTCACTGACTTTAAAGAAGGGCTCTGCAGCCTGCTCGAGTTCTATCCCCTGACCGAGCCTCAGAAGGTTCATATGATAATTGGCCAACTCTTTGGAGCAGCTCTGAGAGAATTGAAGTCCTGGCCCGCCGCAGATAAGGGAACGGCACAGCAGATTTTTGCAAAGCTTAAAGCCACCTTCGATACCCGTACAGCTACAGAAATTAAATTGACTTTCTATGGATGCAAACAGAGACCGCAGGATAGCTTACGGGACTATGCCCTTAATCTCCAGGAGGCGATGCGGGCCATTAAGCAAAGTGACCCCGACAGCATGCAGGATGAGGATAAACTCCTGAAGGAGCGGTTCATTGAGGGGCTCCTGTGCAGTCACCAACGGGGCCAATTGTACTTCTTGGCCATGCAAAATCCAGACTTGACTTTTGCGCAATTCAAGGATAAAGCTATCCAGGCATTGCAGGAGCGACAGCCTAGCCGTGCAGCACCTCTCAGGCGCCCCGCTCTCACATACCACCAGGAGGTGGCGTCGGATGTTCCAGTCGCCGCCGAGGCCGATGCCCAGAGCCTAGAAGACGATTCCCCTGCAGGACTCCGCCTCCAGATGCAGGAGCTGACCAAGAGCGTTGCTGCCCTGGCCCGGACGGTGCAGTCCCTACAGGAGGCCCCCAAGGAGAAGATCCAGCTGGCCTCCAGACCGGAGGATGTTCCTTGGATGCGACAGAGGAGGACTCCGCCGACCAGAAGCCGGGCCGACGATCGCTTCCATCAGGATGGACGACCCATCTGCCGCCGCTGTCATCAGGTGGGCCACCTTGCAAGGTACTGTCCTTTAAACGAGCAACCCCTGGGGCAAAGGGCCTGCAGAAGGAAATCAGAGCTCTGATGCAGAGACAGCAGGTAGAGCTGACTGGTGGTGAGATTGGCCGTGTCACTGTGAGTGATTCAAACCCCATCGCGATACCCCCCAGGAGTGAAATGTTAATATGGTGTCGGGCAGCCATAGGCCTCAGGGGAAAGGACTACCAGGCCTTGGTAGAACCCGTATATTCAGACAATAGGCCTACTATTCTAACCGCCAGGGGGGTGGTTGACGTTCGCCAGGGGAGGGTGCCTGTACGTGTCCTCAATTGTGGGGAGGAAGAAGTTCACCTCACCAAGTATGCCACACTCGCCAAATTGTTCACTGTTAATAATAGTGTGATACAGACACCTGAACCCTTGGTCCCGTCAAACGTGGCAGGGGACAACGCTTCTGCAGAGCACTCGAAAGAAGGGTGTCGGGAATTGCATGTGGGCACTGATTCTACCCCATTCCATCAAAAACAGGGGGCCTACAGGGTGGTACACGAGTACGAGCAGGTATTCAGCAAACACCCCTTAGATTTCGGGCAGGTGAAAGGGATCCAACATCATATCCCCACGGGAGATCACCGACCCATAAAAGAGAGATATCGTCCTGTACCCCCAGCTCATTACCAGTGTGCCAAAGACATGTTGCGGGAAATGAAGGAGGCTGGGGTGGTGAGAGACAGCTGTAGCCCCTGGGCAGCTCCGTTAGTCCTTGTTAAAAAGAAAGATGGTACAATGAGGATGTGTGTTGATTACAGGCAGTTGAATCGCATTACACATAAGGACGCATACCCACTGCCCAGGATAGAGGAGTCTCTGGCTGCTTTAAAATCTGCTAACTATTTCTCTACCTTAGATCTCACCAGTGGGTACTGGCAGGTTCCTGTGGCGGAGGCGGACAAAGAGAAGACGGCCTTCACGACACCAATGGGTCTCTGCGAATTCAATTACATGCCCTTCGGATTGTGCAATGCACCAGGGACGTTCCAGAGGATGATGGAGTGCTGCCTGGGACACATGAACTTTGAAACCGTGCTGCTGTATTTGGATGATGTTATTGTTTTTTCTAAGACCTACGAAGACCATCTGAAGCACCTGGCCGAGGTGTTTGAAGCTCTGTCCAACTTTGGCTTAAAGGTGAAACCGTCCAAGTGTCATCTGCTGAAACCTAAAGTGCAGTACCTGGGCCATGTGGTGAGCGCTGAAGGAGTGGCCCCAGACCCAGACAAGGTCACGGTGATCAAGGACTGGCCAAAGCCCAGTGACCTCCACGAAGTCCGGCAGTTCCTCGGGCTGGTCGGCTATTACCGGAGGTTCATCAAGGACTTCACCAAGAAGGCCGCACCCTTGCAAAACCTGTTGGTGGGACAACCAAAGAAGACTAAGGGGAGGAACACCCCATTTGACTGGAATGAGGAGCTGGAGGGATCCTTTACTTGTTTGAAGTCGGCACTGACGGGTGAAGAGGTACTGGCCTACCCCGAATACGACCAACCGTTTGTGCTGTACACGGATGCCAGCAATGTGGGATTGGGAGCCGTGCTGTCCCAGGTCCAGAAAGGCAAAGAGAGGGTGATCGCTTACGCCAGCAGAAAACTCTGTCCCACGGAAAGAAACCCTGACAACTACAGTTCCTTTAAGCTGGAATTCCTTGCCATCGTCTGGGCAGTGACAGAGAGGTTTAAACACTACCTGGCCTCCGCGAAATTCACCGTCTTCACGGACAACAATCCGCTAACGCATCTGGACACTGCCAAACTCGGGGCCTTGGAACAGCGGTGGATGGCCCGGCTGTCCAACTATGATTTCACCATCAAGTACCGGGCAGGACACAAGAATGCTAATGCCGATGCCTTGTCCCGAATGCCCAATTTGCCAGAAACGGGAGAAGACCCGGAGGCACTTGAAGAGGTGGAGCTGCCTGCCTTCCATCGCCCCAAAGCCACTCAGAACTCTCATCATGTGAAGAACAGGCACAAGAACCAACCGGATGCCACGCTGAATCCCCTGCCCCATCACGGATGGGCGGAAACCCAGGATGGTGACCCCGCGGTCCGTCGGGTGAAAGAGCTCTTGACGCAGGTAGGGTTGCACCCTGGCCCAGATGATCCACAGGAGACCCAACAGCTGTGGAAGGGGAGAAGCAAATTGTTTATCCATGATGGCAAGCTGTGCTGGAGGAGCATCGACCCACGTACTCATGAATTGGTGTGGCAGATAGTGGTGCCAAGGCGAGATGCGCCCATGGTTCTGGGAGCCTACCACGATGGAGCCGGACACTTCGGATGGAGGAAGCTAGAGAGGCTACTCCGAGGGAGGTTCTATTGGATTGGCATGAAGAGAGCCATTGAGAAGTGGTGTCGGGAGTGTGGTCCATGTAGTCTACGCAGGAAGGACCGTGGTAGTCAACGGGCTCCCCTGCGGCCTATCATCACCAAACGGCCGCTCGAACTGGTCGCACTGGATCATGTGAAACTGACACCTAGCCGGTCAGGCTATATCTACGCCCTTACCATCGTAGATCACTACTCCAGATTTTTGGTGGTCGTACCTGTTAAGGATCTAACGGCTAGGACTGCCGCCAAAGCCTTCCAGCAGTACTTTTGTCGGCCCCACGGCTACCCGGAGAAGGTACTGACCGATCAGGGACCAGCATTCGAAGCAGAAGTGTTCCAAGAGTTCTGCCAACTGTACGGGTGTAAGAAGATCAGAACCACCCCATACCATCCTCAAACCAATGGGATGTGCGAAAAGATGAACCAAGTGGTGATCGACTTATTGAAGACCTTACCCGTGGAGGAACGGAACATGTGGCCGACCAAGTTGCCTGACTTGGTGGATATGTACAACCACATCCCAGTAAATTCCACCAATTGCACTCCAGCGTACCTGATGCGAGGAAGATCTAGCCAGTTACCTGTTGATCTGGACATGGGGGTCCTAGTCCCCGAAGATACCTCGTCGGATGCGGATTGGGATGCAGAGAGGCAGCGAAGGTACCGCCAAGTACAGGAGTGCGTGGAAAGAAGTCTTGCCCAGGCTAGGCAGAAACAAGAAAGGGACTACAACCAGCGTGCTCCTGCGATTCCCCTGTCCCCTGGTGAGCAAGTACTCAAGCGAAAGAGGAGACTACACAAGCTCGATGACCAATGGGAAGCGGAACCGTATACCATCCTGCCATCCGATTTCGACAACACGAAGGTCTGTCTCATCAGCAAGGACGGAGGGGAGACCTCGACAGCGATATCCAGGGATCACCTTAAGGTCTGCCCCGATAAGTTGAGAAAGAGGGACGCGGCCCCAGAAATCTCCCCACCGGTGGAAAAGGAGAAGATGATCCACACCGTCCTTGGAGACTTTCCCCAGTCCTGGACTCAGATAAATCACGCCATCGTGGTACCTGTTCTAACGTTCCCACAGCCGGACCCATCAGAAACAATGGTAGTACCCGACCATCCGGCCCCGCAACCTCAACAAGCCCTACCTGAAGATGCTGTGCCGACCGCTGAACTGGCAGATCCTCCCTCTGCTATCGGTGAGCCTGCCGTACCCACTGTTGCTAGCAGCAGCCCTGAGAGCTCTAGCCTGCCAGCGCTACCCAGACTCACTAGAAGTGTAGCCAGAAGACAGTGCACTACACCAGCGGTAGCAAGTATAGCGGGCCCTGTTAGGTCAATAGCAACCCCTGCGCTGCGAAGGTCCACGCGCAGCACTCAGAATCAAACTCCCCTCCGCTACAAAACTTGGAGGTATTAATAAGGGCTGCTATTTAGTCGAAAATGTTTGTGTACATATCTTTTGTTACAGGTTGTAAAATGGACAATAGAGTAATGGACGGTGAATTGCTCAAAAACTTTCCAAAAGGGGGACCCCTTTGTTTACCCGGGGTCCCCGCTGTTTCAATCATTGAACTGAGAGTCATAAACTGTGCATGACCTAACTTTTGCAATGTTTAAGAGTCCTCACCTCCCATAAAGGGAAGCACTGTTATGTTTAATTGTTTATGCTATTTCAAAATTTTGTGTGTTTTCTGTTAACATGTATTGTTGTTCTTGTTTTCCCAGTCCGGGAGTACTGGATTTAACCGGGGGGGAGTGCAGCGCCCCAGAGTCCTGGTCGTTGCAGTAATGTCGCTCTGCCACTAAGGGGAGTGATGTTACGTCTGATTGCACTAAAGGAGTTTCTCTGACCAGGTAACACTCACACTACACTTCACACTCCGGCCACCAGGGGGGGTGGTTCTATCTAGTAGGCCATTCCTCACACTCTGGTAAAACTGAGGGTTGGACAGGAAGACAGAGAGAGAAGTAACTGGGAAGAGCTAGTGAGAGGACCTGTCAGGGATGGGATCCTGGCAGACTCCTAAGAGCAGAACTAACCAGTGAACAACGGGAATACAGAAAAGAGGCATTAGGACCAGAAGGAGTCGTGCTGTTAGACCGAGGCAACATCCTTCTGAGGCGCAAACAGTCGGTGGCCGGAACGCCGAGCAAGTAAGAGACTCTAAGTACTACTGCAAACCACGGCCGGACAGCCAATTATAGGTTGGCTGTCTCACACAAATCACCTAAGCAGACAACGGAGGCAGCTGTGGGAGAGGGGCGACTCTAGGGTCCCGGAAGAACTCCAGGCGTACCCCGTCATACGGGTGCGTCCTACCATATCACCTGGGGGACGGAGAGAACGAACATCAGAGACAGACAGAATCAGTTGTGAGGACTATCCCGGGAGCTCCGCAGGGAAGGACTACAACACACAGCGCTAGAAGGTAGACACTGATTCCCACCTGTAAAGAGAACTCCTGATGTGCCTTTGGACCGGCCAGTCTCAAACAGCCCTGTTGACAGCGCTCTGGACTGAGGATTCTAAAACCTTCAGTAAAGAGGTAAAGAGACTGCAACCTGGTGTCCTCGTTATTTATTGCGACCGGCACTTCACAACTTCACCATCATTCACCACTCTTTTACCGGACGTCCCCCTGACAGGCAGGGCCACGGACCGGGCTTAGCCGCCGTGACAACCCCCCAAACAGAGACTCTGAGGCCCGGTGCCGGGTACCCCTCGGCCCTGCGGCAGTGGGGGCGCTCCATAACCGGTGGCCGGAACGCCGAGGAAGTATAGAGCTCCAGGCCAAACTTCAAACCTACGGCAGGACAGTCAGTTATAGGCGGGCAGTCTCACCCAATTGACCTAGGAAGACACAGGGGGGTAACAACAGGAGTGGGGCGACGCTAGAGTCCCGGAAGAGCTCCGAGCCTCCCCGTCATACGGGTGCGTCCTAACCATAAGATCTGGGGGACTTGAAAGAACATCAGAATCGAGTTGTGAGGGAACACGAGAAACAGACACAACAGTTGTGGGGACTATCCCGTAAGCACAGCAGGGGAGGACCACAACACACAAGCGCTAGAAGGTAGGCACAGATTTCCACCTGCAAAGGGAACTCTGGAGGTGCCATCGGACAGGCCGGACTTGCGCAGCCTGGTTAACCGTATTCCGGACTGAGGACCCTGAAGCCTTCAGTAAAGAGGTAAAGAGACTGCAACCTGGTGTCCTCGTTATTTACTGTGACCGGCACTGCACCGCACTACCACCATCATCCACATCTATTATTGGGCGCCCCTCAGCAGGGTCACGGACCGGGTCTAGCCACCGTGACAATCCCAGAGCTGAGACTCAGAGGCCCGGTACCGGGAACCCCTCGGCCCTGCGGCAGTGGGGGCGCTACATTTATGTTTTGGGTCATTGTCCATCTGTAGTATGAAACGACGACCAATCAGTTTTGCTGCATTTGGCTGGATCTGAGCATACAGTATATCTCTGAAGACCTCAGAATTCATTCGGCTGCTTCTGTCCTGTGTCACATCATCAATAGTGTTGATCGATACCGTCCGATACTTGAAAGTATCGGTATCGGAAAGTATCGGCCGATACCGGCAAAGTATCGGATGTCATGATTCTCAATGGCGAGAGAACATAGCCCAGCATATATGAGAACTAGCTCTTGGAAGATGGAAACTATACTGACCATGGACTAAACCTGCCGCACAACTAGAAGTGGCCGGGTAGCATGCCTACGTTTTTTTATCCCTAGATGCCCAGCGCCAGCCGGAGAACTACCTAATCCTAGCAGAGGAAAAGACAGTCCTGGCTCACCTCTAGAGAAATTTTCCCAAAAGGCAGACAGAGGCCCCCACATATATTGGCGGTGATTTAAGATGAAATGACAAACGTAGTATGAAAATAGGTTTAGCAAAATCGAGGTCCGCTTACTAGATAGCATGAAGACAGAAAGGGCACTTTCATGGTCAGCAGAAAACCCTATCAAAACACCATCCAGAAATTACTTTAAGACTCTAGCATTAACTCATAACACCAGAGTGGCAATTTCCGCTCACAAGAGCTTTCCAGACACAGTAACGAAACAGCAGCTGTGAACAGGAACAAAATGCAAAAACACACAAGGACAAAAGTCCAACTTAGCTGGGAGTTGTCTAGTAGCAGGAACATGCACAGAAAGGCTACTGATTACATTGTTGACCGGCATGAAACTGACAGAGGAGCAAGGTTATATAGCGACTCCCACATCCTGATAGGAGCAGGTGAACAGAGGGGATGATGCACACAAATTAAATTCCACAAGTGGCCACCGGGGGAGCCCAGAATCCAATTTCACAACAGTACCCCCCCCTCAAGGAGGGGGCACCGAACCCTCACCAGAACCACCAGGGCGATCAGGATGAGCCCTATGAAAGGCACGGACAAGATCGGAGGCATGAACATCAGAGGCAGTGACCCAAGAATTATCCTCCTGACCGTATCCCTTCCACTTGACCAGATACTGGAGTTTCCGTCTGGAAACACGAGAGTCCAAGATCTTTTCCACAACGTACTCCAACTCACCCTCAACCAACACCGGAGCAGGAGGCTCAACGGAAGGCACAGCTGGTACCTCATACCTGCGCAACAATGACCGATGAAAAACATTATGAATCGAAAAGGATGCAGGGAGGTCCAAATGGAAGGACACAGGGTTAAGGATCTCCAATATCTTGTACGGGCCGATGAACCGAGGCTTAAACTTAGGAGAAGAAACCCTCATAGGGACAAAACGAGAAGACAACCACACCAAGTCCCCAACACAAAGCCGAGGACCAACACGACGACGGCGGTTGGCAAAAAGCTGAGTCTTCTCCTGGGACAACTTCAAATTGTCCACCACCTGCCCCCAAATCTGATGCAACCTCTCCACCACAGCATCCACTCCAGGACAATCCGAAGATTCCACCTGACCGGAGGAAAATCGAGAATGAAACCCCGAATTACAGAAAAACGGGGACACCAAGGTGGCAGAGCTGGCCCGATTATTGAGGGCGAACTACGCCAAAGGCAAAAAAGCAACCCAATCATCCTGATCCGCAGACACAAAACACCTCAAATATGTCTCCAAGGTCTGATTAGTCCGCTCGGTCTGGCCATTAGTCTGAGGATGGAAAGCAGACGAAAAAGACAAATCTATGCCCATCCTAGCACAGAATGCTTGCCAAAATCTAGACACGAATTGGGTCCCTCTGTCAGAAACGATATTCTCCGGAATACCATGCAAACGAACAACATTTTGAAAAAACAGAGGAACCAACTCGGAAGAAGAAGGCAACTTAGGCAAGGGAACCAGATGGACCATCTTAGAGAAACGGTCACACACCACCCAGATGACAGACATCTTCTGAGAAACAGGCAGATCCGAAATAAAATCCATCGAAATGTGCGTCCAAGGCCTCTTCGGGATAGGCAAGGGTAACAACAATCCACTAGCCCGAGAACAACAAGGCTTGGCCCGAGCACAAACGTCACAAGACTGCACAAAGCCTCGCACATCTCGTGACAGGGAAGGCCACCAGAAGGACCTTGCCACCAAATCCCTGGTACCAAAGATTCCAGGATGACCTGCCAACGCAGAAGAATGAACCTCAGAGATGACTCTACTGGTCCAATCATCAGGAACAAACAGTCTACCAGGTGGGCAACGATCAGGTCTATCCGCCTGAAACTCCTGCAAGGCCCGCCGTAGGTCTGGAGAAACGGCAGACAATATCACTCCATCTTTAAGGATACCTGTGGGCTCAGAATTACCAGGGGAGTCAGGCTCAAAACTCCTAGAAAGGGCATCCGCCTTAACATTCTTAGAACCCGGTAGGTAAGACACCACAAAATTAAACCGAGAGAAAAACAACGACCAGCGCGCTTGTCTAGGATTCAGGCGCCTGGCAGACTCAAGGTAAATTAAATTTTTGTGGTCAGTCAATACCACCACCTGATGTCTGGCCCCCTCAAGCCAGTGACGCCACTCCTCAAAAGCCCACTTCATGGCCAAAAGCTCCCGATTCCCAATATCATAATTCCGCTCGGCGGGCGAAAATTTACGGGAAAAAAAAGCACAAGGTCTCATCACGGAGCAGTCGGAACTTCTCTGCGACAACACCGCCCCAGCTCCGATTTCAGAAGCGTCGACCTCAACCTGAAAAGGAAGAGCAACATCAGGCTGACGCAACACTGGGGCGGAAGAAAAGCGGCGCTTGAGCTCCCGAAAGGCCTCCACAGCATCAGGGGACCAATCAGCAACATCAGCACCCTTCTTAGTCAAATCAGTCAATGGTTTTACAACATCAGAAAAACCAGCAATAAATCGACGATAAAAGTTAGCAAAGCCCAAAAATTTCTGAAGACTCTTAAGAGAAGAGGGTTGCGTCCAATCACCAATAGCCTGAACCTTGACAGGATCCATCTCGATGGAAGAGGGGGAAAAAATGTATCCCAAGAAGGAAATCTTCTGAACCCCAAAAACACACTTAGAACCCTTCACACACAAGGAATTAGACCGCAAAACCTGAAAAACCCTCCTGACCTGCTGGACATGAGAGTCCCAGTCATCCGAAAAAATCAGAATATCATCCAGATACACAATCATAAATTTATCCAAATAATCGTGGAAAATGTCATGCATAAAGGACTGGAAGACTGAAGGGGCATTTGAAAGACCAAAAGGCATCACCAAATACTCAAAATGGCCCTCGGGCGTATTAAATGCGGTTTTCCACTCATCCCCCTGCTTGATTCGCACCAAATTATACGCCCCACGGAGATCAATCTTAGAGAACCACTTGGCCCCCTTTATACGAGCAAACAAATCAGTAAGCAGTGGTAACGGATATTGATATTTAACCGTGATTTTATTCAAAAGTCGATAATCAATACACGGCCTCAAAGAGCCGTCTTTCTTAGACACAAAGAAAAAACCGGCTCCTAAGGGAGATGACGAAGGACGAATATGTCCCTTTTCCAAGGACTCCTTTATATATTCTCGCATAGCAGCGTGTTCAGGCACAGACAGATTAAATAAACGACCCTTAGGGTATTTACTACCCGGGATCAAGTCTATGGCACAATCGCACTCCCGGTGCGGAGGTAGTGAACCAACCTTGGGTTCTTCAAAAACGTCACGAAAGTCAGACAAGAATTCAGGAATCTCAGAGGGAATAGATGATGAAATGGAAACCAAAGGTACGTCCCCATGAGTTCCTTTACATCCCCAGCTTAACACAGACATAGCTCTCCAGTCGAGGACTGGGTTATGAGATTGCAGCCATGGCAATCCCAGCACCAAAACATCATGTAGATTATACAGCACCAGAAAGCGAATAACCTCCTGGTGATCCGGATTAACACGCATAGTCACTTGTGTCCAGTATTGTGGTTTATTACTAGCCAATGGGGTGGAGTCAATCCCTTTCAGAGGTATCGGAGCCTCCAATGGCTCCAAATCATACCCACAGCGTTTGGCAAAGGACCAATCCATAAGACTCAAAGCAGCGCCAGAGTCGACATAGGCGTCCGCGGTAATAGATGACAAAGAACAAATCAGGGTCACAGATAGAATAAACTTAGACTGTAAAGTGCTAATTGAAACAGACTTGTCAGGCTTCTTAGTACGCTTAAAGCATGCTGATATAACATGAGTTGAATCACCACAATAGAAGCACAACCCATTTTTTCGTCTAAAATTCTGCCGCTCGCTTCTGGACAGAATTCTATCACATTGCATATTTTCTGGCGTTTTCTCAGTAGACACCGCAAAATGGTGCACAGGTTTGCGCTCCCGCAGACGCCTATCGATCTGAATAGCCATCGTCATGGACTCATTCAGACTCGCAGGCACAGGGAACCCCACCATAACATCCTTAATGGCATCAGAGAGACCTTTGTGGCGAGATTATTCAAACCTGTAGCTACACTCTGAAGATCCATTTGAAACAGGTGAACACAGAGCCATTCAAGGATTAGAAGGAGAGGAAGAGAGGAAGGCTGCAGTATAGGCAGACTAGCAAGTGATTCAATTAAGAGCACACTCAGAACTAGAGGGAAAAAAAAAAAAAAAAAATTGCAGCAGACTTCTTTTTTCTCTCCTTTCTCAGCCAGTAATTTAACCCTTTTTTGGGCCGGTCAAACTGTCATGATTCTCAATGGCGAGAGAACATAGCCCAGCATATATGAGAACTAGCTCTTGGAAGATGGAAACTATACTGACCATGAACTAAACCTGCCGCACAACTAGAAGTGGCCGGGTAGCATGCCTACGTTTTTTTATCCCTAGATGCCCAGCGCCAGCCGGAGAACTACCTAATCCTAGCAGAGGAAAAGACAGTCCTGGCTCACCTCTAGAGAAATTTTCCCAAAAGGCAGACAGAGGCCCCCACATATATTGGCGGTGATTTAAGATGAAATGACAAACGTAGTATGAAAATAGGTTTAGCAAAATCGAGGTCCGCTTACTAGATAGCATGAAGACAGAAAGGGCACTTTCATGGTCAGCAGAAAACCCTATCAAAACACCATCCAGAAATTACTTTAAGACTCTAGCATTAACTCATAACACCAGAGTGGCAATTTCCGCTCACAAGAGCTTTCCAGACACAGTAACGAAACAGCAGCTGTGAACAGGAACAAAATGCAAAAACACACAAGGACAAAAGTCCAACTTAGCTGGGAGTTGTCTAGTAGCAGGAACATGCACAGAAAGGCTACTGATTACATTGTTGACCGGCATGAAACTGACAGAGGAGCAAGGTTATATAGCGACTCCCACATCCTGATAGGAGCAGGTGAACAGAGGGGATGATGCACACAAATTAAATTCCACAAGTGGCCACCGGGGGAGCCCAGAATCCAATTTCACAACAATCGGATCTGATCCGATACCGATACCCGATACCAATACAAGTCAATGGGACTCAAGTATTGGAAGGTATCCCTGATGGTTCCCAGGGTCTGAAGGAGAGGAAACTCTCCTTCAGGCCCTGGGATCCAGATTAATGTGTAAAATAAAGAATTAAAATAAAAAATATTGATATACTCACCTCTCCGACGCAGCCTGGACCTTACCGCTGTGAACCGGCAGCCTTCTTTGCTTAAAATGAGCGCGTTCAGCACCTTCCATGACGTTATGGCTTCAGATTGGTCGCGTGCCGCTCATGTGACCGCCACGCGACCAATCAGAAGCCATGACGTCATCCCTCAGGTCCTAAATTCCTAGAAGGGAATTTAGGACCTGAGGGATGACGTCACGGCTTGTGATTGGTCGCGTGGCGGTCACATGAGCGGCACGCGACCAATCAGAGGTCGTGACATCATGGAAGGTGCTGAACGCGCTCATTTTAAACAAAGAAGGCTGCCGGTTACCAGCGGTGATGTCCAGGGGCCTCCGGACAGGTAAGTATATCAATATTTTTTATTTTAATTCTTTATTTTACACATTCATATGGATCCCAGGGCTTGAAGGAGAGTTTCCTCTGATTCAGACCCTGGGAACCATACACTGGAAACTTCCGATTCCGATTCCCGATACCACAAAAAGTATCGGATCTCGGTATCGGAATTCCGATACCGCAAGTATCGGCCGATACCCGATACTTGCGGTATCGGAATGCTCAACACTAATCATCAATAAACACTAGTGACCCAGTGCCACTGGCAGCCATGCATGCCCAAGCTATCACACTGCCTCCGGTTGGCTGTTGTGAAGGGGTTTCTCTTCACCATGGAGATTATTCTGCGATCATCCACCACTGTTGTCTTCCGTGGGCGCCCAGGTCTTTTTGCATTGATGAGTTCACCAGTGCTTTCTTTCTTTCTCACGATGGACCAAACTGTAGATTTTGCCACTCCTAATATTGTAGCAATTTCTCGGATGGGTTTTTTCTGTTTTCGCAGCTTAAGGATGGCTTGTTTCACCTGCATGGCGAGCTCCTTTGACCGCATGTTTACTTCACAGCAAAACCTTCCAAATGCAAGCACCACACCTCAAATCAACTCCAGGCCTTTTATCTGCTTGAGAATGACATAATGAAGGGATTGCCCACCCCTGTCCATGAAATAGCCTTGGAGTCAATTGTCCAATTACTTTTGGTCCATTTAAAAACAGGGTGGCACATGTTAAGGAGCTGAAACTCCTAAACCCTTCATCCAATTTTAATGTGGATACCCTCAAATGAAAGCTGAAAGTCTGAACTTCAACTGCATCTGAATTGTTTTGTTTAAAATTCATTGTGGTGATGTCTATAACCAAAATTAGAAAAATGTTGTCTCTGTCCAAATATATATGGACCTAACTGTATATATTTGGCCTAAACTTGTGTGATTATCACATGACGAGGACAAACATTCATCATTGGATGCACATAACGAGCACCGGTGCTTAAAGGGGTTGTCCACTGTCTTTCTTTCATTTGACAAAATGGGCTAATGGTGGTATTAAAATAAAAAGAAACACTTATGCTACCGAACCAGACCACTGCTGTTCCTCGGGACTGCTTCTTGTGTCACTGGGTCATCCACCTCCTCTTCCTTCAGGGGACATTATGTAACCACTGCAGCCAGATCCCCACTACTGATTGTCTGCAGTGGTCATATGCCATCCGAGCCCAAAGAGGGATTTTGGAGACTGTCTCTTTCGGCTCCATCAGCATTTGATATCCCATTCGGAAAGAGGAAGCAAGAAACAATCTCCTGCCAAGTTCTTTCAAAAACTGTGAGCAAGTGACTGTGAGGTGATGAGCGAACATCAAATAGTGATGGGATTTAGATTTCTCTTTTGTTAGTTCATTTTTCTAAGTCATTACAACATTCTATTAACATTGCGATTTTTCAAAGTTTAATATTCTACATTTTTTCACACCTGCCTGAGCTTTTTGCACAAAACTGTAAATAGCTGATAAACTGTATACAGTAGATAATACAGGATACACCATTAATAGTAGGTTATGTCACAGCTCACCTCCTCCTCCTCCTCCTGTACAATGATTGATAACACTTCTACATACAGTAGATAATACAGGATCCACCATTCACAATAGGTTATGTCACAGCTCACCTCCTCCTCCTTCTGTACAATGACTGATAACACCTCTATATACAGTAGATAACACAGGATCCACCATTCACAATAGGTTATGTCACAGCTCACCTCCTCCTCCTGTACAATGAGTGATAACACCTCTATATACAGGAGATAACACAGGATCCACCATTCACAGTAGGTGATGTCACAGCTCACCTCCTCCTCCTGTACAATGACTGATAATACCTCTATATACAGTGGATAACACAGGATCCACCATTCACAGTAGGTGATATCACAGCTCACCTCCTCCTCCTGTACAATGACTGATAACACCTCTATATACAGTAGATAATACAGGATCCACCATTCACAATAGGTTATGTCACAGCTCACCTCCTCCTCCTCCTGTACAATGACTGATAACACCTCTATATACAGTAGATAATACAGGATCCACCATTCACAATAGGTTATGTCACAGCTCACCTCCTCCTCCTGTACAATGAGTGATAACACCTCTATATAGAGTAGATAACACAGGATCCACCATTCACGATAGGTGATGTCACAGCTCACCTCCTCCTCCTGTACAATGACTGATAACACCTCTATATACAGTAGATAGCACAGGATCCAACCATTCACAATAGGTGATGTCATAGCTCACCTCCTCCTCCTGTACAATGACTGATAACACCTCTATATACAGTAGATAATGGAGCAGCCCCCAAACGCAGGGCAGCGGGGTACTCTATACCGGGGTACTCTATACCGGGTCTCTCTCTGTCCTGGGGATGTCACGGTGGCCTGACCCGGTCCGTGGTCCTGCTAAGGGGCGCCCAATTAAAGATGTAGGTGACGGTGCAGGTCGCAGTAAATAACGAGGACACGAGGTTGCAGTCTCTTTACCTCTATACTGAAGGCTTCGGCATCCGCAATCCAGAGCACTGCTAACAGGGCTGGCTGAGACCGGCCGGTCCGAAGGCACATCCAGAGTTCCCTTTGCAGGTGGAAATCAGTTGCCTACCTGCTAGCGCCTGGGTGTTGTAGTACTTCCCTGCTGAGCACCACGGGATAGTCCTCACAACTGTCATGTATGTTTCTGTTCTTTCTCTCTCCGTCCCCCAGATGATATGGATAGGACGCACCCGTATGACGGGGTAGGCCTGGAGTTATTTTATAGGGACCCTAGAGACGCCCCTCTCCCACATTTGCCTCCGTTGTCTTCATTAGGTGATTAAGGTGAGGCAGCCAACCTAAAGTTAACTGCCCTGCCGTAGTTCAAAGTAATGCGTAGAGCCTATTACTTCCTCTGCGTTCCGGCCGCCGGCTAAACGCCTCAGTAGGATGTTGCCGATCTCGGGGCACGACTCCTACTGGTTCTATCACCTTTGTGCTGTGATCTCGTTTCTCACTTCTCCACAATATACTTACCTTCGTGTCCTTTCTTAAGATGCCGCCGCAATGAGGTGCAGGCACGGCTCCGTAACGATCTGTCCTTTGCTAGGCCTCTGTCAGGATCCCACCCCTGACAGGGACCCCCCTGAATCTTCCCAAGTAACGCTCTCCTCTCACTAGATGTTACCTGGGCAAAACCCAGTCAGCTTCTCCCTAACTTCCTATCCAACCCCCAGTTTTACCAGAGTGTGAGGAGTGGCCTAATACATAGAACCTTTTGCTCCCCCTGGTGGCCAGAGTGTGAAGTGTAATGTGTGACTGTGATACCTGGTCAGGTGAACTCTTTTAGTGCAATCAGACGTACCATCACTCCCCTTAGCGGCAGAGCGACATTACTGCAACGACCAGGTCTCTGGGGCGCTGCACTCCCCCCCATTAAATCCAGTACTCCCGGACTTGAAAAGAAGAACAACAATACATGTTAGCAAAAGACATACAAAATTTTGAAATGCTGTAAACAAGTACATTTTAACAGTGCTTCCCTTTATGGGAGGTGAGGACACTTGAACGTTACAAACAAAAACATATTTACATGGTGCTTAAGATTTTAAATAACACTTATTAAATAACTGACTATAAATAACTATCATTACCCAGCCGGGCATTCTATCTACTATCTACTTAAGTGCAAACTTTTCCTGTACAATGAGTGATAACACCTCTATATACAGGAGATAACACAGGATCCACCATTCACAATAGGTGATATCACAGCTCACCTTCTCTGCATCCCTGGATAATGATCTTTATATAGATTATAGAGCATGCTTAGAAAACGCTCCTGTAAAAGTCAATGAGTAAGAGCCTACTGTCCATGCGGGTGCCGTATAACATATCTCAAAGTGCTGTAAACAAAAGTGTGCCATTAGCAAGTAATCCTTGGGGGTTCACGGATACCGAGAGCGGAGCTCCGGTATGTTGCACCGGGCGGGGCGGTGGCCGCCCGTGCACACTATTGATCCAATTATTGTCTATAGGACCGTGTTCCTGGAAGGTACTTAGGAGACACTGGAGCAGCAGAGATGTGTGAGGCTGGCGGTCCATGCTCAGAATGCTAGAAGGACAGAGGGTATTATCTTGCTATACAGGTTTATGGCTTGTGGAAAGTCGGCTGATCTGCATTGTGGGTTTCTTTTATTCAGAAATGTTTCAGTCCTAGTTTTCTGATTCTACAGCACAATAACTAGAAACCGTTAGGATATTTTCAGAGCAGCCGAGCTCATTTCTGGCATCCTGATACGTTGTAACAGCGTGAAATAGTGTCCTGCACTGACTCATACAATCACCAGGGACAGCACCTCTTACCCATGCGTGAAACGGTAAGATTTGCAGAATGACTAATGGCATCTTAAGATTTTCAAAGACCTAAAATGCAGAACTATCCCCTTAGTGCGATGATCTCCACCTAACCACTCTATATCCACTGCAAAACTACAATTCCCGGCTGTAGCTGCTGATTGGTGATCTCAGGGTACAACTCTACACTATATGGTGGCTCCCATCTACTATATAATTGTCTAAGGGTCACTTCCGTCTGTCTGTCCTTCCTTCTGTCTTTCTTTCTGTCACTGATATTCATTGGTCGCGGCCTCTGTCTGTCATGGAATCCAAGTCGCTGATTGGTCGTGGCAAAACGCCCACGACCATTGCCACGACCAATCAGCGACGCGCACAGTCCGGAAGAAAATGGCCGCTCCTTACTCCCCGCACTCACTGCCCGGCGCCCGCATACTCCCCTCCGGTCACCGCTCACACAGGGTTAATGCCGGCGGTAACGGACCGCGTTATGCCGCGGGTAACGCACTCCGTTACCGCCGCTATTAACCCTGTGTGACCAAGTTTTTACTATTGACGCAGCCTATGCAGCGTCAATAGTAAAAACATCTAATGTTAAAAATACTAAAAAAAATAAAAAATCATTATATACTCACCTTCCGCCGCCTTTCCCGCTCCTCGCGATGCTCCGGCCGGTCCACGCAAGCGGCACATTCCGGTGGCAAGGATGGTCTGGGAGAAGGACCTGCCATAACGTCACGGTCACGTGACCGCGACGTCATCGCACCCTGGGACCGGAAGCTGCCGCCTGCACCCCACACAGGCAACAGAACTACAACGCGCCTGCGGAAGGTGAGTATATGTTTATTTTTTATTTTTTTAACCTGTGACATACGTGGCTGGGCAATATACTACGTGACTGGCCAATATACTAAGTAGCTCTGTGCTGTATACTATGTCGCTGTGCAATATACTACGTGGCTGGGCAATATACTACGTCACTTGGCAATATACTACATCACTGGGCAATATACTACGTGGCTGGGCAATATACTACGTCACTGGGCAATACACTACGTGGCTGGGCAATATACTATGTCACTGGGCAATATACTACGTCACTGGGCAATATACTACATCACTGGGCAATATACTACGTCACTGGGCAATATACTACGTGGCTGGGCAATATACGTGACTGGGCAATATACTACGTGGCTGGGCAATATACTACGTGGCTCTGTGCTGTATACTACGTCACTGGGCAATATACTACCTCACTGGGCAATATACAACGTCACTGGGCAATATACTACGTCACTGGGCAATATACAACGTCGCTGGGCAATATACTACGTGGCTGGGCAATATACTACGTGGCTGGGCAATATACTACATCACTGGGCAATATACTACGTGGCTGGGCAATATACTACGTGACTGGGAAATATACTACATCAATGGGCAATATACTATGTCACTGGGCAATATACTACGTCACTGGGCAATATACTACGTCACTGGGCAATATACAACGTCACTGGGCAATATACTATGTGGCTGGGCAATATACTACGTGGCTGGGCAATATACAACGTCGCTGGGCAATATACTACGTCACTGGGCAATATACTATGTCACTGGGCAATATACTACGTGACTGGGCAATATACTACGTCACTGGGCAATATATTATGTCACTGGGCAATATACTATGTGGCTGGGCAATATACTACGTGGACATACATATTCTAGAATACCTGATGCGTTAGAATCGGGCCACCATCTAGTGCTGTATAATGGCTACCACACTTTGAGGGTCCCCCATAGTAGCCCCTAAAGTATATGAGAGTCCCCCTCCCCAATGGACGAGGGTCCCCTTCAATGTATTATGCAATCACAGACACACAAAAAAGTTTAAAAATAAAAAATGTCATATACCCACCCAATCCAGGATCCTGACAAGTGCCGTGGGCAGACTAATGTGTTGATGTCCCTACATTACCGCTCTCAACCGCAGCAGGATGATCCAATTTCCGAGACTCCGGGACTCTGAGCTCCCTGCTTGTGTGCCAGCATCTCGGCCACTGCATTATCCTGCCATGGCTGGGTCGTCTACTGCAGAGCTTCACTTACAGTTAAGTGTAGCTCAGCTCCGGATTGACCTCTATGAGCGTGGGGCCTGGTGCCACCGCACCCTCTGCCCTGCTGTTATCTACGCTACTGAGCTTCACTAAAGCAATCCTGGATCGCCATTAAAGTCTTTCATGATCTACCTTTACTCAAAAAGATTTACAGGAGTCAGAGTGCAGTGACTACAATACAGACCCAAAAATATGACCATGTGAAACTGACTGAAGTGGTCACTTTCTTCAGAAAATCAGCACACTACGCTCCTGCTGCTGACATTATTGTGAAGATCTGATTGGCCACATGGTTTTATGTTTCTAAGCAGAGAACTGTTAGCGCATGCAGGGAATCAGGGCTGGATAAAAGTTGGTGCAAGGTTGGACATCACCGCTGGATAAAAGTTGGTGCAAGGCTGGATATCAGCGCAGGATAAAAGATGGCGCAAGGGTGGACATCAGTGCTGGATAAAAGAAGGAGCAAGGGTGGACATCAGTGCTGGATAAAAGAAGGAGCAAGGGTGGACATCAGTGCTGGATAAAAGAAGGAGCAAGGGTGGACAACAGTGCTGGATAAAAGAAGAAGCAAGGGTGGACATCAGTGCTGGATAAAAGTTGGTGCAAGGCTGGATATCAGCGCAGGATAAAAGATGGCGCAAGGGTGGCCATCAGTGCTGGATAAAAGAAGGAGCAAGGGTGGACATCAGCACTAGATAAAAGTTGATACAAGGGTTAATATCAGCACTGGATAAAAGATGGAGCAAGGGCAGACATCAGCGCTGGATAAAAGATGGTGCAAGGATGGACATCAGCGCTGGATAAAAGAAGGAGCAAGGGTAGACATCAGCACTAGATAAAAGTTGGTACAAGGGTTAATATCAGCACTGGATAAAAGATGGAGCAAGGGTGGACATCAGTGCTGGATAAAAGAAGAAGCAAGGGTGGACATCAGCACTGGATAAAAGATGGAGAAAGGGTGGACATCAGTGCTAGATAAAAGAAGCAAGGGTGGACATCAGCACTGGATAAAAGTTGGTGCAAGGATGGACATCAGCGCTGGATAAAAGATGGAGCAAGGGTGGACATCAGTGCTGGATAAAAGAAGAAGCAAGGGTGGACATCAGCACTGGATAAAAGATGGAGAAAGGGTGGACATCAGTGCTAGATAAAAGAAGAAGCAAGGGTGGACATCAGCACTGGATAAAAGTTGGTGCAAGGATGGACATCAGCGCTGGATAAAAGATGGAGCAAGGGTGGACATCAGTGCTGGATAAAAGAAGGAGCAAGGGTGGACATCAGTGCTGGATAAAAGAAGGAGCAAGGGTGGACATCAGCACTGGATAAAAGATGGAGCAAGGGTGGACATCAGCGTTGGATAAAGGTTGGTGCAAGTGCGGACATCAGCGCTGGATAAAAGAAGAAGCAAGGGTGGACATCAGCACTGGATAAAAGATGGAGGAAGGGTGGACATCAGCACTGGATAAAAGATGGAGCAAGGGTGGACATCAGCGTTGGATAAAGGTTGGTGCAAGTGCGGACATCAGCGCTGGATAAAAGATGGTACAAGGGTGAATATCAGCACCGGATAAAAGATGGAGCAAGGATGGACATCAGCGCTGGTTAAAAGATGGAGCAAAGGTGGATATCAGTGCTGGATAAAAGATGGAGCAAGGGTGGATATCAGTGCTGGATAAAAAATGGAGCAAGGGTGGATATCAGTGCTGGATAAAAGTTTGTGTAAGGGTGGATATCAGTGCTGGATAAAAGTTTGTGTAAGGGTGGACATCAAGGCTGGATAAAAGGTGCAAGAGTGGGAATCAACGCTAGATAAGCATTGGTGCAAGGGTGAACATCGGCGCTGGTTATAAGTTGGTGCAAGGGTGGACATATCACTAGAGCAAGCTATTCAGCTGCACAGGGGTCCAAGAGGAAAGGTGGACCCCTCCGATCTCTAAAGCTGCTGCTGCCATAAACAGGTTATTGGACCCACATTCTGTTCTTGCACTGTGGTACCCTTCATCAGTATCCATTCCTATGTTGGTGGAGATCTCTGGGATTGGCCCCTCAAAAATGTATAGAGAAGTTGCCGAGCATCTGGTGACCCTGGGAAAATCTGCAGAGGCTTTTTTAGGTTTGTATCTGGATGCAGAGGATTCATGAGTCACATATTTCTTGTATATTTTAAGAAAAATATGTTGCCGCAATGGTTTATCTTAGTGACAGCTGTTCCATAGCACCAGACCTGTCCCCACTCCATCATGTTAAACTTTTGGAAAACTTTTTACATTTTCTTTTTTAAACTTTCTTGTACTTTACCCAAAGTTATTTCCATTTGCGTACAAGATTACATTTGTCTGAACGCTACCTGACAACCAACAAGATGCAAATTTGTTTCACGGGTTATTTTTCACAGTTTTGTAAGTATATGTGCTTTTTATGCAGTTTTGATCTAGTTGATTTCGATTTCAGTGTAGATTTTGATATGTTAAAAGGGAATGTGCACACTGCTTTTATAGTGGATGTGCTTCAAAATCCACATTAAAAAAAGGACGTGTGAACATAACTTTATGTGAGGTGTGGTAATAGGGAGGGTCTAATGGTACATTTCTCCAGGAATTCTTCACACACAAAAAATGCTTAAAAAAACATTTTGCTGCTATTTACACACAGAAAGTGCGCTAAAGAATTGCTATGATTCTTTTTCTACTGTGTGTTAAAAAATGTGACATTCACTATGGGTGCGTTTTCTGAAAACTTTTTTGAAAATTTTCTGAAAATTTCTTTGTTGGTGTTGGAGTAAAAACCAGGTCAAAAATCACTTTTTAAAAACCAGAACATACCCTTATAAAGTGTTTACAAATTGATATGTTTATCCCTTACTACATGTACAGATATAGCAGATATAGCAGAGCTGATTAATGATTCTTTCCCCTGACAGCGACCTTTGGGGTAGAGTTGTGACACCCCACCGATGTTCATCTGATGTGAACTGGAGCTTTAAAAAGAAAATTCATCTCGTCAGAAGATTTCATTTTTTTGCCCTTAATTTATTCCCGCTGCTCCCCCGATTATTTCATTTTTTTTCCTTCTAAATCCAGAATACGGTTCCAGAAATAGGGGTCTTTTTATTCAGGGCTCATTTGGTCATTTACTAGGAGGGGTGTAACTCACAAGATTCCTTGGGGGCGAGTCTTTAGCTCTTCTGCATAATTACCAAGCAAGCCACACCCTTTAGTAAATTACCAAGAGCAAAACAAAAGTTAAAAAATGTAAAAAGACCTTAAAACTTAGCAATGGGATCATAAGGAATAAGAAAAAGAGTAAAAACTGGACACTTTTGATTAGGTGACAGGTCTTTTTTAAGTTTTGCAACATCTGACAAAATCAGCTCTTCCACATCTGTATAGAGCAGGTAATAATAAAACTAGCCATTAAGAAAAGGGATTTTTTTAGAGAATTAACCAGTTGCACAATGGCCAATGTAAGATTGCACTAATCGGCTTGAAAAATGTCTCTGTCTCTGGGATATTGATCCCGTAGAAATGTAATCCTTCCAGTCTGCACAGACCAGAGATGAACTGTGACTGTAGAGCAGGATCTGTCAGACGCTCCGATGATTTATACCGGTGGTCGGGAGCTCAGAGCTCGGTAGTGTCGTGGTAGACAGAGTAACGGCACAATATTGGTTATCGCTAAGAAAACCGGCAATTACCAGTAGATAATAAACTGTGATGTCAGGAGGTTCAGAAGCGTATGACAAATTCACCTCTGCTTCACATACAGGGTGTAATGACACCCATAGCCAAAATACTGAACCCCAAATAGTGGGCACTTTCAGGCCATCACTGTTCTACTCTGAAACACGCACTAAACCTTCAACAAACACCAACAATGGTCCCCGATTTTCTGGAAACTATCTTGACAAATTCACTGGGTCCTGGGCTAAAAGGGGCGGGGTTTATTCAATATAAGCAGGGGCGGGTCTAAACAGTCCTACCAATAGAAATATTAGTTACCATGTAGAGGGATGGAATCAGTGGGTTGCCATGACTGCTGTGGGGTCGAATAGACTGGCAGTATAGGGATTTATTGGGATTTTCTATGACAATACTGTCTGTAGTTGGCATTGTTATGCAGAGACTGACTATGACTCATAATTATGGAGGATTTCACTATGGCTAGCAATACTGCAGGGTCCCTGACTATAGCTGACAGTGTTAAGGGGGGCCCTGAATATGGTTAGTAATCATGGACATTCTTACTAAGGTTGGCAATGTTAGAGTACAGCTGTCAATGTCTAGGCTCTTACTATGATTGGCAATGTTAGGGGAACCCTGACTATGCCAGGTAATCATGGAGGCTCTTTCTATGGTTGCCAATGTTAGTGGGTCGGGACTATGCCAGGTAATCATGGAGGCTCTAACTGTGGTTGGCAATGTTAGAGGAACCCTGACTATGCCAGGTAATCATGGAGGCTCTTACTATGGTTGGCAATGTTAGTGGGCCATGACTATGCCAGTTAATCATGGAGGCTCTTACTATGGTTGGCAATGTTAGGGGAACCCTGACTATGTCAGGTAATCATGGAGGCTCTTACTATGGTTGGCAATGATAGTGGGCCATGACTATGCCAGGTAATCATGGAGGCTCTTACTATGGTTGGCAATGTTAGTGGGCCATGACTATGCCATGTAGTCATGGAGGCTCTTACTATGGTTGGCAATGTTAGTGGGCCATGACTATGCCAGGTAATCATGGAGGCTCCTACTATGGTTGGCAATGTTAGGAGGGGCTTGATTACGGCTGGCAATCATGGAAGCTCTTACTATGACTGGCAATATTAGGGGGGCTGACTATGGACTATGGCTAGTAATCATGGAGGCTTTTACTATGGTTGGTGGGACTGATTATGGCTCCAAATTATTAGGCATGATTAAATCTTAATTTTTTGGCAGTGAATGGATTTGCTACAAATCGCAACATTACAAAGCCTCTGTATTGATGTGGTATGTACAGGTACGGATGTAAAAATTGACTGGTAAAACAGATATGCATAAAAAAAATTGTTTGCAACATCCACAGGTAGACAGTCGCAATTATATAAAACAAAGAGACAGCGCCACAATGGATGGTGAAAAAATAGGAGCTTACATTTATTCTGCCTCCTGTAGCGACGTTTCAGTCAACAGACCTTTATCAAGGTCTGTAGACCGAAACGTCGCTACAGGAGGCAGAATAAATGTAAGCTCCTATTTTTTCACCATCCATTGTGGCGCTGTCTCTTTGTTTTTTGTGGTCCTAATACTGTCCGGGATAGGCTCCCTGATTTTGGACGTGCGCCCTTGTCCGCTGAGACCTTCAATCTTTATATAAAAAGGTGCGGTTTTAACTTTCTTTTGTTTTGACTCTAGTTGCAATTATATGTCTGGATTTTGGGACATTTTCTTTTGTCTTTAAAAAAAAACAGTGATTCCCTCCTTCACAAAAAGAATTGTGCAAGAAATGCAAAAACTCAGTACAACCGCTTATGACAAGTAAGCACACCACTGATTTTAGATTTTTTTTTCCCCACGAAAACTATTGCGCCGCCTTGCTGATGCTTTCTAGTGCATTAAGAATGACGAAAAAATGTGCAATTGTAATTCAAATGCAGCAGGACAGATGCCATCATGTTATTGATCAACCAGACTGAGTGTTACGAGAAGTTCAAGGGGCTCACTGGGTGACTTGTATCCTCTGAGACTAAGGTCCAGGTGTGCACATGGGCCATAGCCATCGATGCCGCAGGTTAGTGAGTAGAGGGACTGGAACCTATAGGTACACAGGTGGAATGCTGGAAACCGCAGGCAGGCTGAGGATGTCAGAAAACTGCAGGCAAGAAGGTGGAGTGAAGGAAACCGCAGGCAGGCAGAGGATTTCCAATATGCACAAATCAAATTGTTTGAATTTACCTGGGATCTGCGAATTTAATAAAATTTGACAAAGATTTGATTTGCATGAAATGAATTTGCACATATTAAATAATTATGCAAGATTTGACTGCTGCTGCCCATGTTAGGTGGTCCTAATAATGGAGGGGGGTAATCATTGAGGTTCTGAGTATGGCTGACAATGATGGAAGGTCTGGCTGCAATGTTTAGGAGTCCTAACTATGTCTGATAATCATGGAGGTTTTGACCATGGATGGTGATATTCAGGAGGCCCAAATATGGTTGATGGAAACGGATGTTTGACTTTGGCCTGCAATGTTGGGGGGGCTTTGGCTATGAGATGACAGGTAATCATGGAGGCTCTGTTTAGAGTTGGACTTGTTAGGGGGTCTCTGACTATGTAAGGTCTGACTATGGTGGGCAACTATATTGGGTCCTGAAAGTAGCTACTAAGTGAGAGCATGTGATTGTGCATGTTCGTATGTATGTGATCGCACTCGTGTCTGTCTCCGATCCTCCCCATGATAAAGTTTGTGCACCTTTGGTCGGACTTTTCTTTCGCAGTGGAATACAATATGTTGGGACCAGTAAAGACTGCTAATGGAGTCATATCTGGGCCATTAAGATTGATTTGTCAGATGGTGTATTTATGTCAGTATTATATATAGATGCAGCTTAAATGGCTCTCGATCTATAGCATCTGCTTCTCTTGGCAGCAGACACTAGCGCGTATTTATAGCCTTTTATATTAAGCGTGTGAAGACATATGCAAATGGTAAAGGGATATTTTAGGGCACGTCCTCAGATGCATTATTGAGGGGAACTGATTTTAGAAGTTGTGGTGCAGATTCATCATGTCACTTGTAAGGTGCCAATGTTATATTACACTTTACCTAAGCATTGTCAGGTTTGGAGGAGCTGAGATTCTTCAACACTTAGCAAGGACTTTCAATTTTAAAGGTAAAGTTGGACTGGATTTATTTGCAATGGATAGATGTTACTCTGGGATGACCCTTTCTTTTGGAGATAACCATCTAGTCCCACTTAGGGTGGCACTCAACTTTTTCTTGCTTCCCTTCATTTTTGTAGGACAGAAGATCGGCCTGACCCTGTGGTCAGGTTTCTCCATTTTGTCTTATATATTTTTGATGCTTGTGGATATTAAGGTTCACAAACCCATAGGAATAAGCCCAAAGTGACGGGTGGCAAGAAAACACGAAAAAAGAGCTTCACTCATAGTTTTGGATGTACGTCGACACAGCAAGATGTTCAAAGCTAGTGTGTCCCCCACTCCATTCCTAGTAGGACAGAAAACTGGCTTGTAGGTTTTTCCAATGCCCAAATTTTTAGAAAGAAAAATAGGATAACAAAGAAAAACCAAAAGAGTACCAGATTCTTAATGCCGGATGCATGCCACAACACAATTTCACCATAAGGGTATGTTTCCACGTTCAGGAAACGCTGCGTTTTTGACGCTGCGTTTTTCCACAGCGTTAAAAACGCAGCGTCCAGATGTTACAGCATAGTGGAGGGGATTTAATGAAATCCCGACTCCACTATGCGTTAAAAAACGCATGCGTTTTTGCCGCGAAAACGCACATGCGGTGCATTTTTTCAAAACGCAGCATATTGCTACTATGAGCAAAACACGCAGGAACACCGCAGGTGACCTGCCAGTGACCTCAGGTGCAGTTTTGGTCAGGATTTTACCTGCATAAAATCCTGACCAAAGCCTGAAGCAAAACTGAACGTGGACACATACCCTTAGGGCTCATGCACACAACCGATTCTCTTGAACTAGTGCTATCCGTGGTGTTCACGTGTTCCACAGCTTTTCTATACAGAATCAGTGGCAATAATGGACATGCTATTACATTTTAAAACTTCAGCACATTCTGTTCTTTTTTTTTTTTTTTGGGGGGGGGGGGGGGTGAGCATAGTATAAAATACCCCCTTCGTATTAATTCCTTCTTTTTGCAAAAACCTTACTGAGTAATTACCTTTTTTATTTGCATCAGTCCTTGCAAGGTTATGAATCTTTGTAATGTAATGTACTACATTCTGAAAGTACTTTTTAAACTGCCTTGTTCATGCTCCTTTAGAAGCTGCCTTGAACTGCCGCTCCAGCAAGAATCTGAACTCAAACACTATTTACAAATAGTTATGGGCGAGTATACTCGTTGCTCGGGTTTTCCCAAGCACGCTCGGGTGGTCTCCGAGTATTTGCGACTGCTCGGAGATTTAGCTTTCCTCGTCGCAGCTGCATGATTTGTGACTGCTAAACAGCTTGATTACATGTGGGGATTCCCTAGCCATCAGGCAATGCCCACATGTACTCAGACTGGCTAGCAGCCGTAAATTATGCAGCTGTGTCAACAAAAACTAAATCTCTGAGCAGTCACAAATACTCGGAGACCACCCGAGCGTGCTCAGGAAAACCCAAGCAACGAGGATTCTCACCCATCACTATTTACAAACACTCTCCCTGTGCGAGCTCTGCCCCACCCACCTCTCATTCTCAGATAGGAAAGTGTTTGTAAAAAGTGTTTTGATGTCCAATAACAAATTGTATTGTGGTACCGTGTTAGCCAGAAAATCGATATGAATACTTTTCTGCCCAATGATGACAAAAGTATTCTAGGAGTGATACCTTTATTGGCTAACCAGAAAATAATATGTTTGCAGCTTTCAGAGCACAGTGGCTCCTTCTTCAGGCAAGATTACAAATAGATTAATAAGAAAAAAGCATAACATTTAGAGAATACTACAGCAGGACATTTGTTAGGGGGTGGGAAGTGTCATGAGTCCATAGATAAGCCAAGTTAATCAAATTAGGCATTTTCTTACACATGGAGAGGCATCCTGAAGAAGGAGCCACTGTGCTCTGAAAGCTTGCAAACATATTATTTTCTGGTTAACCAATAAAGGTATCACTCCTAGAATACTTTTGTCATCATTGGGCAGAAAGGTATTCATATAAATAGTGTTTTGGTAGGGTTCAAGGCAGGTGAAACAGCTATTTCCGCACAGAGCTTGGTAGAGAAGGTATAAAAATACGGTAATAAACCATATTACAAGAAAAAAATAATAATTTTGCAAAGCCTGAAGAATTATTTTTATATATATATATATATACACTCACTGGCCACTTTATTAGGTACACCTGTCCAACTTCTTGTTAACACTTAATTTCTAATCAGCCAATCACATGGCGGCAACTCAGTGCATTTAGGCATGTAGACATGGTCAAGACAATCTCCTGCAGTTCAAACCGAGCATCAGTATGGGGAAGAAAGGTGATTTGAGTGCCTTTGAACGTGGCATGGTTGTTGGTGCCAGAAGGGCTGGTCTGAGTATTTCAGAAACTGCTGATCTACTGGGATTTTCACACACAACCATCTCTAGGGTTTACAGAGATTGGTCCGAAAAAGAAAAAAAATCCAGTGAGCGGCAGTTCTGTGGGCGGAAATGCCTTGTTGATGCCAGAGGTCAGAGGAGAATGGGCAGACTGGTTCGAGCTGATAGAAAGGCAACAGTGACTCAAATCGCCACCCGTTACAACCAAGGTAGGCCTAAGAGCATCTCTGAACGCACAGTGCGTCGAACTTTGAGGCAGATGGGCTACAGCAGCAGAAGACCACACCGGGTACCACTCCTTTCAGCTAAGAACAGGAAACTGAGGCTACAATTTGTACAAGCTCATCGAAATTGGACAGTAGAAGATTGGAAAAACGTTGCTTGGTCTGATGAGTCTCGATTTCTGCTGCGACATTCGGATGGTAGGGTCAGAATTTGGCGTAAACAACATGAAAGCATGGATCCATCCTGCCTTGTATGGAGCATCTTTGGGATGTGCAGCCGACAAATCTGCGGCAACTGTGTGATGCCATCATGTCAATATGGACCAAAATCTCTGAGGAATGCTTCCAGCACCTTGTTGAATCTATGCCACGAAGAATTGAGGCAGTTCTGAAGGCAAAAGGGGTCCAACCCGTTACTAGCATGGTGTACCTAATAAAGTGGCCGGTGAGTGTATATATATATATATATATATATATATATATATATATATATATATATATATATATATATATATATATATATATATATATATATATATATATAATTATTATTATTATTATTATTTATTGTTATAGCGCCATTTATTCCATGGCGCTTTACAAGTGAGGAGGGGTATACATAATAAAAACAAGTACAATAATCTTGAACAATACAAGTCATAACTGGTACAGTAGGAGAGAGGACCCTGCCCGCGAAGGCTCACAATCTACAAGGGATGGGTGAGGATACAGTAGGTGAGGGTAGAGCTGGTCATGCAGCGGTTTGGTCGATCGGTGGTTACTGCAGGTTGTAGGCTTGTCGGGAGAGGTAGGTCTTCAGATTCTTTTTGAAGGTTTCGATGGTAGGCGAGAGTCTGATGTGTTGTGGTAGAGAGTTCCAGAGTAGGGGTGATACGCAAGAGAAATCTTGTATACGATTGTGGGAAGAGGAGATAAGAGGGGAGTAGGGAAGGAGATCTTGTGAGGATCGGAGGTTGCGTGTAGGAAAGTACCGGGAGATGAGGTCACAGATGTAAGGAGGAGACAGGTTGTGGATGGCTTTGTACGTCATGGTTAGGGTTTTGTACTGGAGTCTCTGGGCAATGGGGAGCCAGTGAAGGGATTGACAGAGGGGAGAGGCCGGAGAATAGCGGGGGGACAGGTGGATTAGTCGGGCAGCAGAGTTTAGAATAGATTGGAGGGGTGCGAGAGTGTTTGAGGGGAGGCCACAGAGCAGGAGGTTGCAGTAGTCAAGGCGAGAGATGATGAGGGCATGGACTAGGGTTTTTTATATATATATATATTCTAGCTTAAGAGCCTGGCGTTGCCTGGGCATAGTAAATATCTATGGTTAGTTATAGCACCTCACTTCTCTTACTTTCCCATCACACCTCTCATTTTCCCCCTCACTCCTCTTATTTTCCCCCTCACTCCTCTCATTCCCCCCTAACACTTGTAATTTCGACCTCACATCTGTCATTTTCTGATCACTCCACTATTTTCCCTCACTCCTCTCATTTTGCACTCACACCTCTCATTTTCCCCTCAGTATATACATGTTTGTCATCTCCCTTATATATACTATACACCTGTATGTCATCTCCTGTATATAGTATATACTGTATGTCATCTCCCCTATAAATAGTATATACCTGCTGTATGTCATCTCCTCCTGTATATTGTATATACCGATGTGTCATCTCCTCCTGTATATAGTATATACCTGTATGACATCTCCTGTATATAGTATATACCTGTATGTCATCTCCCCTGTATATAGTATATACCTGCTGTATGTCATCTCCTCTTCTATACACCTATGTGTCATCTCCTCTTTTATATAGCATATACCTGTATGTCATCTCCTCCTGTATATAGTATATACCTGTATGTCATTTCCCCTGTATATAGTATATACCTGTGTTTCATCTCCCCTGTATATAGTATATACCTGCTGTCATCTCCCCTGTATATAGTATATACCTGTAAGTCATCTCCTCCTGTATATAGTATATACCTGTGTCATCTGCTCCTGGAAATAGTATATACTTGTGTGTCATCTGCTCCTGTATATAGTATGCACCTGTATGTCATCTCCTCCTGTATATAGTATATACCTGTGTGTCATCTGCTTCTGTATATAGTATATATCTGTGTGTCATCTCCTCCTGTATATATATACCTGTGTGTCATCTCCCCTGTATATAGTATATATGTGTGTGTCATCTCCTCCTGTATATAGTATATACTTGTATGTCATCTCCTCCTGTATATAGTATATACCTGTGTGTCATCTCCCCTCTATATAGTATATATGTGTGTGTCATCTCCCCTGTATATAGTATATACCTGTGTGTCATCTCCTCCTCTATATAGTATATATCTGTGTGTCATCTCCTCCTGTATATAGTATATATCTTATATCTGTATGTCATCTCCTCCTGTATTAGATCTCGTTCACACGTTATTTGGTCAGTATTTTTAACTCAGTATTTGTAAGCTAAATTGGCAGCCTGATAAATCCCCAGCCAACAGTAAGCCCACCCCCTGGCAGTATATATTAGCTCACACATACACATAATAGACTGGTCATGTGACTGACAGCTGCCGTATTTCCTATATGGTACATTTGTTGCTCTTGTAGTTTGTCTGCTTATTAATCAGATTTTTATTTTTGAAGGATAATACCAGACTTGTGTGTGTTTTAGGGCGAGTTTCATGTGTCAAGTTGTGTGTGTTGAGTTGCGTGTGGCGACATGCATGTAGCGACTTTTGTGAGATGAGTTTTGTGTGGCGACATGCATGTAGCAACTTTTTGTGTGTCGAGTTGCATGTGACAGGTTAGTGTAGCAAGTTGTGTGCAGCAACTTTTGCACATGGCGAGTTTTGGGCGTGGTGAGTTTTATGTGTGGTGCATTTTGAGTATGTGCAAGTTTTGTGTGAGGCAACCTTTGCATGTGTTGCAACTTCTGTGCATGTGGCAATTTTTCCGCGTGTGCAAGTTTTGCGTGTGGCGAGTTTTCCATGAGGTGAGTTTTGCACGTGTGGCGAGTTTTGCGTGAGCCTAGTTTTGCATGTGGCGAGTTTTGCATGTGGCGAGTTTTGCATGTGACGAGTTTTGAGCGGCGACTTTTGTGTTTCGACTTTTATGTGGCGAGGTTGGTGTATGTGTGGTGAAATGGTGAAATGTGTGCTGAGGGTGATATATGTGTTCAAGCACATGGTAGTGTGTGGCGCATTTTGTGTGTGTGTTCATATCCCGTGTGTGGTGAGTATCCCATGTCTGGGCCCCAGCTTAGCAACTGTACGGTATATACTCTTTGGCGCCATCGCTCTCACTCTTTAAGTCCCCCTTGTTTACATCTGGCAGCTGTCAATTCGCCTCCAACACTTTTCCTTTCACTTTTTCCCAATTATGTAGATAGGGGCAAAATTGTTTGGTGAATTGGAACGCGCGGGGTTAAAATTTCGCCTCACAACATAGCCTATGACGCTCTTGGGGTCCAGACGAGTGACTGTGCAAAATTTTGTGGCTGTAGCTGCGACGGTGCAGATGCCAATCCCGGACATACACACACACACACACACACACACACACACACACACACACACACACACACACACACACACACACACACACACACATTCAGCTTTATATATTGGATATATAAATATATAGACTTTGGTCTTCACAATCCTTTCATGGTGTAACGACTGTTGTCTCAGAGGTTCCGTGCTGGTGAGGGGCCCGCCGACTCCAGTGCAAACTTCAACTGTATGTCTTCCTCAGACGCACACTCAGCTGAAGTGTTTTGCAGTGCAGAGACCCAATACACACTGAGGGACAATTGGAGGCCAGCAGCTGACGTCGGCTTGCACGTGATCGGGGGCACATGGCAGTGACGTCACTCACTCTCGTCACTTCCACAATGAAGTCAGCTGCCAGCTTCAAAAGAAGACGCTGCGCAGCGGGAGGAGCGGAAGGAAGGTGTCACGGGGATACAATGACAGAGGGGGACAGAAAATCGCAGTGTCTGGTTTCACGGACTCCTACACTGGTTAGAATTACTTAACCATCTTATTAAATAGTGCAGGTTTTTTCCTTGCAGGCAGTGCAATGGTTAATCTGTTAAGTTGAAGCTCTTGTAATCTTTCCTACTTGGATTGTCTCAGCTGTTCAGTTTTTGCCACTCCCCTTTGCTATATATGCTTGCACTTAGGAATTGCCAGTGTTAATTCTTATTGCCTGGTTTGGAGTTGGAAGTGTAGTTCATGATTGGAGTATGGCATTTGGAAATTTGTTCAAGAAATGGTTGCTTGCAGGTTTTTTGTGTGCACATCCTCACCCTCTCCTATTTGGTTTCTCCTTTCTTTTACTTCCCTGTGTTCCACTCTATTGTTTGGTCAGTGTATTTTGTATGTTATATTACTATTTTCATTTATCCCTCTCTGCCTTCCCTTGTTGGTCTGGTTACTGTTACAGAAAGGGGGACATATACCAGGATAGGGGATGTATATACCATGGGGCCAAGGATAAGGGACATATATACCAGGATGGGGTATATACAGCATATACCAGTATGGAGAACATACATATCAGGATAGGGGACATATATATACCAGGATGGGACCCAGGATAATAGACATATATAGCAGGATGGGGTACAGTTTAAGAGACATACTGTATATAGTGCCTTGCAAAAGTATTCGCCCCCCTGGAATTTTTCAACCATTTCCCACATATCATGCTTCAAACATAAAGATACCAATGTAAATCTTTGGTGAAGAATCAACAACAAGTGGAACACAATTGTGAAGTTGAACAAAATTTATTGGTTATTTTACATTTTTGGGGAAATTCAAAAACTGAAAAGTGGGGCGTGCAATATTATTCGGCCCCTTTACTTTCAGTGCAGAAGTTCATTGTGGATCTCTGAATGATCCAATGTTGTCCTAAATGCCTAATGATGATAAATATAATCCACCTGTGTGTAATCAAGTCTCCGTATAAATGCACCTGCTCTGTGATAGTCTCAGGGTTCTGTGTGAAGCACACAGAGCATCATGAAGACCAAGGAGCACAACAGGCAGGTCCGTGATACTGTTGTGGAGAAGTTTAAAGCCGGATTTGGATACAAAATGATTTCCAAAACTTTAAACATCCCAAGGAGCACTGTGCAAGCGATCATATTGAAATGGAAGGAGTATCATACCACTGCAAATCTACCCAGACCCGGCCGTCCCTCTAAACTTTCATCTCAAACAAGGAGAAGACTGATCAGAGATGCAGCCAAGAGGCCCATGATCACTCTGGATGAACAGCAGATATCTACAGCTGAGGTGGGACAGTCTGTCCATGGGACAACAATCAGTCGTACACTGCACAAATCTGGCCTTTATGGAAGAGTGGCAAGAAGAAAGCCATTTCTCAAAGATATCCATAAAAAGTGTCGTTTAAAGTTTGCCACCAGCCACCTGGGAGACACACCAAACATGTGGAAGAAGGTGCTCTGGTCAGATGAAACCAAAATTGAACTTTTTGGCAACAATGCCAAATGATATGTTTGACGTAAAGGCAACACAGCTCATCACCCTGAACACACAATCCCCACTGTCAAACATGGTGGTGGCAGCATCATGGTTTGGGCCTGCTTTTCTTCAGCAGGGACAGGGAAGATGGTTAAAATTAATGGGAAGATGGATGGAGCGAAATACAGGACCATTTTTGAAGAAAACCTGTTGGAGTCTGCAAAAGAGCTGAGACTGGGATGGAGATTTGTCTTCCAACAAGACAATGATCCCAAACATAAAGCAAAATCTACAATGGAATGGTTCACAAATAAACGTATCCAGGTGTTAGAATGGCCAAGTCACAGTCCAGACCTCAATCCAATCGAGAATCTGTGGAAAGAGCTGAAAACTGCTGTTCACAAACGATCTCCATCAAACCTCACTGAGCTCGAGCTGTTTGCCAAGGAAGAATGGGCGAGAATTTCAGTCTCTCGATGTACAAAACTGATAGAGACAGACCCCAAGTGACTGCAGCTGTAATCGCAGCAAAAGGTGGCGCAACAAAGTATTAAGTTAAAGGGGCCGAATAATATTGCACACCCCACTTTTCAGTTTTTGATCCACAAAAATTTAAAATAACCAATACATTTCATTCAACTTCACAATTGTGTTCCACTTGTTGTTGATTCTTCACCAAAAATTTACATTTGGTATCTTTATGTTTGAAGCCTGATATGTGGGAAAAGGTGGAAAAGTTCCAGGGAGCCGAACATTTTCGCAAGGCATTGTATACTAGGATGGGAGACATTTATACCAGTACGAGGCCCAGAATTGGGTCATATGTACCAGAATGGAGGATATATATATATAATCAGGATGGGGCCAGGATGAGAGATATATGTAACTCAGAGATGTAGCACAGTTTTTCTTCTCCCAATGCAAAGAGCAAATTTGCTGCTTTAGCCCTGTATCTAACTAGCGGGTATAAGGTTGATTGGCCTGTTGATGAACCCCTATATATGTCCAATGCCAGTCATAATAATAATAATAATCTTTATATAGCGCTAACATATTCCGCAGCGCTTTACAGTTTTGCACACATTGTCATCACAGTCCCCAATGGGGCTCAAAATCTAAATTCCCTATCAGTATGTCTTTGGAATGTGGGAGGAAACCCATGCAAACACGGGGAGAACATACAATCTCCTTGCAGATGTTGTCCATGGTGGGATTAGAACCCAGGACTCCAGCGCTGCAATGCTACCCACTGCACCACCGGGCTGCATTGTGACTTATGAACATTAGTATTACAATCTTCCATTTTTGTCCATCGTTGATCTCATTTAAGTGTTCCTGATACTATTTTGACATCATGTGATCTCTTAGTTGAAACCTTTGGTGAAGATCATCTTGGGGCCATGGTTGCTGGTTATTCTTCATCACTGATCAGAAGGACGATGATGGGTTCAGTAGGGCTGTTATGTAGGAATGTCATTCCTGTGCACATGTCCTCCACAGCTCTGGATTGTGGAGCAGATATTTTTTTAATGGGCTGTGTCCAAATATTGACATTTCGAGATGCAGAGAAGCTCTAGGTGAAGTAATGCAAATACAACATGTATCTGCCGAGTGTGGTACAAATCACATATTTTTCAGATGAGAGGAAGAACAAGCAAAGTACGATAGTTAAAGGTGCTAGCTCTCTAGGATGTAAGCATGATGGACTTTGTGTAAATCTGAGAGGCCCACCGGGGGATTCACCTTCTCTCCTGTGGTCCAGTCCGAACCTGAACATATACCCTGTGCAGGAGTTGGGCAGCTGGGTGAGAATCAATGTTTTTCGCGCATCTGGTCGAGACCTATACTACTCCATAATATTCTATTCTGCTTGTTCCTTTATTTGTTGTTGTCTTTTTTTTTAATTAATGATTGAACTTGTTAGGATAAGAATTAATTAAGCAGAAGTATTTAGTATGTGCAAGGTCTCTCTGTAGGAAAAGTTAAGCACTGTTAATCTTTTGTTAATAATCGTCTGCTGTGGCCATTTGGAAAGCAGTTTGCAGGCAGTCAGTTTATTTATATAGAAAATTAAGAAAGTGGAGAAACTTTATTTTTTTTTTATCTCCTCACCTCCGAGAAAATCAGATCCCAGTCTGATCACGATGTGATTAGCGTAATCGGAACGATTTTCCTGGATCTGGAAAAAACGGACATCCGGGAGGTTATACGGAACTGTCTGTCATTACCTTTTCTTTAATTTGATTAAGGACTCCAATTTTTCCAGTTATGATGCCTTTAACAGGCTGCAGTTCACATTGTGACCACTGAATGGCCACATATAGACACATAGGACATAAACATCTCCCAACAGAGTATCATTAATTTTTTTTTTTTTTTTACAGCCGGCCAACTTGCACCACCCTTCTCTGGATAAGTTGATCCAAGAGCAAAGATAAGAAAGACCCCATCTGTATCTTGCTTTCTCTGCACACTTTAAATTCATCGGCTTTAACAAATTGCGGTAATTTTGTGGCGTATAAAAGGAAACTCCATGTAACAGATGTCAGGATGATGTCGTCAGTGCATTGTTCGGCTGAATGGGGTCATTCTCTTTGCCGGTTCGGTCACTTAGAAGACTTTTCGCCGTCTCCGGCCAACAACTGGCGGTGTAAAGTAATTAGTCCGACTCTCCGCACAGAGTTCAAGTCTTATTGGCAGGCAGAAATATCGGCTTCGCGGAGCTGTTTCCTCTTTTGACTTACAGAAAGCTGTGCCATCGGATTACCTTGGCGGCGGTCCAGCCTGCGTGTCATTTGCCTGCTGTACTTACCATGGAAACAAAAGATGGTGCCGTGCCAAGACGGCAGCTGGCGAGCGAGTGGTGAATTATCTGCCAGGATGCCCGATGGCGCAAAATACAACATCTTCACATCACAGCGTAATAATAATACAAAAAATAGCAAAAAAGAAGGGAATACAAAATTGGATCATTGGTTCCGGGGCGTCTAATGTTTCCACCTGCTGACGGGGTCAGATTCTGGCTTCCCGGCAGTGACTTTTTAGGAAAAGATGGAAGGATATAGGTAGGAGGCAATGACCTGTATGTGACGGGGCAGCGTCCTGATGTCAGGAGGTGAAGAGAAACCAGACTGAGATTATTGGAGTGGAAGTAGCAAGGTCCACAGCAGCACAGAGTATTTCAGGGGGAGTGGGAAAGGGTTTCTGAGCACTTGGAGAGAAGGAAGGGGTCCACTATAAAGATAGTAAGTCAGGTTAGAGTTGCTGAGGCATGATCATGTTAGAAAATAGAATAAGCAGGGTTCCCAGCAGCACAGAGTATTTCAGGGAGGAGTGGGAAATGGGTACTGAGCGCTTGGAGGGAAGGAGGGGACGCTATAAAGACAGCAAGTCGGGTCAGAGACACTGGGGCAGTATTATGCTAGGAAATAGAACTAGCAGGGTTCCCAGCAGCACAGAGTATTTCAGTTGATAAAGAATGGGCTTCGTCTCTGACCTGTACTTTCTAGATGATATTAACGAGGACGGAGCATCGACAAAGACTACACTATGAGATGAGAAGAGGAATGGGAAATGATGGGGAATACAAGAAGAGGAATTGGTAGGTAAAGTATGAAGCGGAGGTTCTAGCAGCACAGAGTATTTCAGTATTGTAGTGAACCAGTCTATCTGAGGCAGTGACCTGTCCAATCCTGTTGTTATGATATTGAGAATAAAAGTTCACATGTTATGGAGGACCGATGAAGCAAGAAACCAATTGAATGTTGGAAACTCTACTGAGGTTCCTTTTTATTTTATTTTCAGGACTGAAAAAAATGAACTTTCTAAATGTTCTTAATGATGTTGACTTTACCTAAACTTGCACCGACAGTCTCATGACCTAGAGTCACTTTCACGCGGTGTCTCGTCAGTTTCTGCAGATGTCCCTAAAGGAGATCTGCCAAAAGCTGTGTGAGTATATAACAGCTGTAGGGACAAAGTCACCACTGTGCAGTATTATTATATATGGCAAAGTATACAGAAAATGCAGATACTCTGCAGCCGGTAATACTGTCCCTATGTACAAAAATATAACTACTATAATACTGCTCCTATGTACAAGAATATAACTACTATAATACTGCCCCTATGTACAGGAATATAACTACTATAATACTGCCCCTATGTACAAGAATATAACTACTATAATACTGCCCCTATGTACAAGAATATAACTACTATAATACTGCCCCTATGTACAAGAATATAACTACTATAATACTGCCCCTATATACAAGAATATAACTACTATAATACTGCCCCCATGTACAAGAATATAACTAATATAATACTGCTCATATGTACAAGAATATAACCACTATAATACTGCCCCTATGTACAAGAATATAACTACTATAATACTGCCCCTATGTACAAGAATATAACTACTATAATACTGCTCCTATATACAAGAATATAACTACTATAATACTGCCCCTATGTACAAGAATATAACTACTATAATACTGCTCCTATGTACAAGAATATATCTACTATAATACTGCCCCTATGTACAAGAATATAACTACTATAATACTGCCCCTATATACAAGAATATAACCACTATAATACTGCCCCTATGTACAAGAATATAACTACTATAATACTGCCCCTATGTACAAGAATATAACTACTATAATGCTGCCCCCATGCACAAGTATATAACTACTATAATACTGCTCCTATGTGCAAGAATATAACTACTATAATACTGCTCCTATATACAAGAATATAACTACTATAATACTGCTCCTATGTACAAGAATATAACTACTGTAATACTGCTCCTATGTACAAGAATATAACTACTATAATACTGTCCCCTATGTACAAGAATAAAATTGCTATAATACTGCTCCCTATGTACAAGAATATAACTACTGTAATACTGCTCCTATGTACAAGAATATAACTACTATAATACTGCTCCTATGTACAAGAATATAACTACTATAATACTGCTCCTATGTACAAGAATATAACTACTATAATACTGCTCCAATGTACAAGAATATAACTACTATAATACTGCCCCTATGTACAAGAATATAACTACTATAATACTGCCCCTATGTACAAGAATATAACTACTATAATGCTGCCCCCATGCACAAGTATATAACTACTATAATACTGCTCCTATGTGCAAGAATATAACTACTATAATACTGCCCCATGTACAAGAATATAACTACTATAATACTGTCCCCTATGTACAAGAATAAAACTGCTATAATACTGCTCCCTATGTACAAGAATATAACTACCGTAATACTGCTCCTATGTACAAGAATATAACTACTATAATACTGCTCCTATGTACAAGAATATAACTACTATAATACTGCTCCTATGTACAAGAATATAACTACTATAATACTGCTCCTATGTACAAGAATATAACTACTATAATACTGCTCCTATGTACAAGAATATAACTACTATAATACTGCTCCTATGTACAAGAATATATCTACTATAATACTGCCCCCTATGTACAAGAATATAACTACTATAATACTGCCCCTATGTACAAGAATATAACTACTATAATACTGCCCCTTATGTACAAGAATATAACTACTATAAAACTGCCCCTATGTACAAGAATATAACTACTATAATACTGCCCCTATGTACAGGAATATAACTACTATAATACTGCTCCTATGTACAAGAATATAACTACTATAATACTGCCCCCTATGTACAAGAATATAACTACTATATTACTGCTCCTATGTACAAGTATATAACTGCTATAATACTGCCCCCTATGTATAAGAATATAACTATTATGATGCTGCCTCCCTCCTCTGTACTCTACATAGGGCTTTCTCCTATGGTTTGTGACATAAGTTTCCTGTCTCGGGGTGTTGTAGATGTGCGGTATACAATATCAGCCCACACAGGTCAGGTGCATTAGTAGAATTTCCTGAACCCCGGCTTTCTTGTCTGTGGGTCATTATACATTAATCTTTTCCTTTGTAAGTTCCATTTTCTCATCTCGGTTTCACAGACTTTCTGCATTTTTAAGACTTGTTCAGCCGGACTGAGAAACACATTATGTCTGGCCGGATGTTGCCTGACACGGAGGACGCAGTATTTTATAGCATTCCCATGTGCAGGATTCTATATAAACTTACATAACCCAGAAACGTTGGATTTGGAATTTTAATTGACTTTTTTTTGTTTCCTTCTTTTGTATTTTATGTTTTCATTTCTGTTTTATTTAGAAAAAGTGAGGATAAAGGTAAGAGCTGAATAAACAGATGTGAAAAAGGACAAAGATAGGAAATCCCCGGGGTTCAAAGAGAACTGATATATTTATAGATATTATACATATGTTTCATAGATCCTGACATGGAGGTGAATCTGAAGATACAGACTATAGATACAGAAAGTGTGAGGATTTATCATAGGTCATTGTCTCCGCACCTCTCCGTAAACCTCTGTGATAAAGCCTCGCATCGCCACATTGTACCAGGGGAAAAAAGTCCTGCTATAAGGGGCACAGAGGTCACAGTCGCAGAAAAGATCTCTGTCACAAGGGGAGACTTTAATATTATACAGTAAATAGCACATGTAGTTGTATGGGGTCCTGGTACAGAATTTATGGGGCACAGGAGGTTGAAATAAAATTTCTAGATTTGGTCAAGCTATTTTTGTTGACTGGGACTTGTGATTATCTCACAGCATTTATTGTGAAGGTATCTGTGGCTATTATATTATAATAGGGAATCTGTGGCTGGTATACTGTAATAGGGAATCTGTGGCTAGTATTATTATTATTTATTATTATAGCGCCATTTATTTCATGGCGCTTTACATGTGAGGAGGGGTATACATAATAAAAACAAGTTCAGTAATCTTAAACAATACAAGTCATAACTGGTACAGGAGGAGAGGACCCTGCCCACGAGGGCTCACAATCTCAAAGGAAAGGGTGAGGATACAGTAGGTGAGGGTAGAGCTGGTCGTGCAGCGGTTTGGTCGATTGGTGGTTACTGCAGATTGTAGGCTTGTCGGAAGAGGTAGGTCTTCAGGTTCTTTTTGAAGGTTTCGATGGTAGGTGAGAGTCTGATGTGTTGTGGTAGAGGGTTCCAGAGTAGGGGTGATACGCGAGAGAAATCTTGTATGCGATTGTGTGAAGAGGAGATAAGAGGGGAGTAGAGAAGGAGATCTTGTGAGGATCGAAGGTTGCTTGCAGGTAAGTACCGGGAGACGAGGTCACAGATGTATGGAGGAGACAGGTTGTGGATGGCTTTGTACGTCACGGTTAGGGTTTTGTACTGGTGTCTCTGGGTAATGGGGAGCCAGTGAAGGGATTGACAGAGGGAAGAGGCCGGGGAATAGCGGGGGGACAGGTGGATTAGTCGGGCAGCAGAGTTTAGAATAGATTGGAGGGGTGCGAGAGTGTTAGAGGGGAGGCCACAGAGCAGGAGGCTGCAGTAGTCAAGGCGGGAGATGATGAGGGCATGGACTAGGGTTTTTGAAGGTTCTTGGTTTAGGAATGTACGGATCCGTGAAATATTTTTGAGTTGATGGCGGCAGGAAGTGGAAAGGGCTTGGATATGTGGTTTGAAGGAGAGATCAGTGTCAAGGATTACCCGAAGGCAGCGAGCTTGTGGGATTGGGGAGAGTGGGCAGCAGTTTACTGTAATGGATAGGTCCATTGGGGAGTCGAGTGAGATGGGGAAAAGATGATGAATTCTGTTTTGTCCATGTTAAGTTTCAGAAATCTAGCGGAGAAGAGGAATGAAATAGCGGACAGACATTGAGGCATTCTGGTTAGTAGGGTGATGATATCTGGTCCAGAGATGTAGATATATGTGTCATCTCATCAGCATAGAGGTGATACTGAAAGCCGTGAGATTCTATGAGCTGTCCCAGGCCAGAGGTGTAAATGGAGAAGAGCAGGGGCCCAAGCACTGAACCTTGTGGGACTCCGACAGATAGGGGGCGAGGTGAGGAGGTGATGTGTGAGTGGGAGACGCTGAATGTCCGGTCTGTTAGGTATGACGAGATCCAGGATAGGGCCAAGTCTGTGATGCCAAGGGATGATAGGGTCTGTAGTAATAGGGAATGGTCCACTGTGTCAAAGGCAGAGGACAGGTCCAGGAGGAGGAGGACAGAGTAGTGTCGCTTGCTCTTGGCGGTTAATAGGTCATTGATGACCATAGTTAGGGCAGTTTCAGTGGAGTGGTGTGACTGGAAGCCAGATTGTAAGCCGTTGAATAGGGAATGGTCCACTGTGTCAAAGGCAGAGGACAGGTCCAGGAGGAGGAGGACAGAGTAGTGTCGCTTGCTCTTGGTGGTTAATAGGTCATTGATGACCATAGTTAGGGCAGTTTCAGTGGAGTGGTGTGACTGGAAGCCAGATTGTAAGCCGTTGAATAGGGAGCAAGAAGTTTTGAGGCATTGGGGAGAAGTGATATAGGGCAGTAGCTAGATACAGAGGATGGGTCAAGAGAGGGCATTTGATGATAGGTGTGATTGAGGCATGTTTAAAGCTTGAGGGGAAAAAACACCAGTTGTTAGTGATTGGTTGAAGAGATGGGTTAGGGTTGGGATGAAGACTGTGGCGAGGTTTGGGATGAAGTGGGATGGGATCAGGTCAAGTGCACAGGTGGTGAGGTGCGATCTTGAGAGTAGAGTGGAGAGTCGATCTTTTGTAATGGTGGAGAAGTTGGTTTTGGAGGTGGAGGGCTGGGCAGTTGGGAGGAAGAGCTCTGGGGGTTGTCAACCAAAACTGTCTCTGATGTTATAAATCTTCTGCTTGAAAAATGAGGCAAAGTCTTCAGCTGAGATGAATGGGGAGGGACGCAGGAGAGAATTGAAGGTGTTGAATAACTGTTTAGGGTTGTGAGACAGGGAGGATATGAAAGATGAGAAGTAGGTTTGTTTAGCTGTGACGAGTGTGGCCCTGAAAGTAGTGAGGGACTGTTTGAATGCGATGAAGTGCTCGTTGGAGTGGGATCTTTTCCGTTTCTGCTCAGCAGCCCTGGAAGCTCGCCTCAGTTCTTTGGTCAGGCTGGTGTGCCAGGGCTGTCTGTTGATTTTGCGAGCTTTGGTATGTATGAGAGGGGCAAGAGATTCCAAAGCTACAGCTATTGTGGTGTTATATAGAGCAGCAGCATCATCCACATTTTGTAGGGAATTTATGTCTGTGAGAGGGAAGAGGGATTCAGAGAGTGAGTGTAGATCAAGGTGTTTAAGATTTCTGCGAGGGTGTGCAAGTTTGTGGGGTGGGGATTGTGGACAAGGAGTGGAGAGGGAAGAGAATGTAAGTAGATTATGGTCAGAAAGAGGAAGAGGTGAGTTAGAGAGGTTAGACAGGGAGCAGAGGTGGGTGAAGATGAGGTCCAGTGTGTGACCATCTTTGTAAGTGGTTGTAGAAGACCATTGAGTGAGGCCGAAGGAGGAAGTGAGAGATAGAAGCTTAGTGGCAGCTGAGAGGGAAGTGTCAATGGGGATGTTGAAGTCACCAAAGATGATATTGGGGCTGTCAGCAGAGAGGAAATGAAGTAGCCAGGTGGTGAAGTGGTCAAAGAAGGTGGTGGCTGGCCCTGGGGGGCAGTAAATGACAGCCAGTTGGAGGTTGGAGGGGGAGTAGATGCGCACAGAGTGCACCTCAAAGGAAAGGAGGGTAACAGAGGGTGGCAGTAGGATTGGAGTGAAGGAGCAGTTATCTGACAGGAAAAAAACAACTCCTCCACCATGCTTGCTGATGGGGCGGGGTGTGTGGGAAAGGTGGAATCCACCATACGAAAGTGCAGCAGGAGAGGCTGTGTCAGAAGGGGTGAGCCAGGTTTCGGTGATGGCGAGGAAGGAATGTTTGGTAGTAACAAAAAGATCATGGATGTAGGAAAGCTTGTTGCAGACAGAGCGAGCATTCCACAGAGCTCCTGTTAGTGGGAATAGGGAAGCAGGGGCTGGGCGAATAGGTATAAGGTTAGAAAGGTTACGGAAATTTGTGATAGAGCGTGGATGGGAGGTAGAACTGACTGTGGGGATGTGGTGAGAAGGACCAGGATTTGCAAAGATATCACCAGCAGTGAGAAGGAGCAGAGAAAGTGTTATCAAGTGGGAGCAGAAGAGGGCATGAGGTGGCTGTCTGTGCTTGGAGATAGGGGATTGCATGTTGAGGAACAGTTCAGAGGAGGTGAGATGGATGGGGAGGATTGAAGAAGACTCAGAAGAGATGAACAGAGATGAACAGAAGAGTGAAAACTAACAGAAACATTGTTTACAGTGACTGTATCCAGTTACTTTCATTTCCCTTCTGGTTCAATTCTGGTTTCAATTCTAATCTTCACACTTGTATGATACACTTATAGGATACTGTCACAGGTTCCATCTCCGGTATCACACAATCAACAGAGCAAGAGAATAGTGAACAATTCCAGAACCTTTATTTAGGCAAAAACACAAAAGGTCCATATAATCCACCACACTGAGGATACAACAGTCCAACAATCCAGCACACAGAGGATAAAAAATGGTCCATATGCTTCCCCTTCTCTCTGATGTGCTGTCTTCACTTCATAGTTCCAAACAAGACTGATCTCTGTCTAACCTCCCCATTCACAGGTTAGGGGGTGGGTCGCAGAGGCTCATTGTTTCAACAAGCTAGGTCAACATGTCATTAGCATATTAGCAAACAACATTATTCACTGGCCCTGTGGAGAGATAACAATACAAAACTGTGGGGAGAATATCAGATGGCAAATAACAACTCAACACCATGAAAATAAGTAAAATAGAAATATACACAAAATGATACCCACATAACATATCACACCATCACAAACTCTCCCCCCTCATAATAAGTGAGCACGCCATTAGGTCTACACAGACCTCTGGCCTGCTCACTTTAGTCCACTTTGCTTCACTGTTTATAGTTCCTTGTACAGTGGCACTGGCAGGGGTTGCAATAAACTTGTCTATAAATTCCCGGGTCCTGGCTTTATGGTCATACCAGGTTTTTTGTCTGGACTGGGCCGTTCGCTGATGTTCATTAGCCAAGGTAGCTAGCTGGGCGAGACAGTCTCTGAACTCTAGAACGAAGAGAATGATGGGCGTTCCGGTATCTGTGATACCTCCCTCCAATTGTTCTTTCAGAAGAGTGAGAGTCCTTCTGCTCCCACAAAGTGACTTTGTAACTTCCCAATGTCATTTCCAAGGAGGATATCTGCAGGAAGTCCTCCCATAATGCCAATCCAACACAGTTTTTCTCCAAAACCATAATCCAAACGTACCAAAGCTTGCTGTATATATTTGCGGACACCCCCCGCCAGGACAATGGAAATTCCCGGGCCCTGGTGAATTGCCTCGGGTCGAACCACACGGGGGTCAGCGATAGTCAGGAATGCCCCCATGTCTCTAAATCCCGACACTTTGTATCCATTAATTAAGACATCCTGCAGGTGGCAATGCCGTTGCTCTGTATTTCTAATGGACAATGGCCGGAGTCCGTACACTCCAGCAGGGGTATCTATGGTGCCGTGGTCAGTGGTTCACTCTGGTGGGGGTGGTGGTAGCTCTTCCTCAGGTGGGATGGAGTGCACAAGATGCACTGGACAAGGTGGGGCTGCGTGGGGCTCCCTCCGAATCCTTGAGGGACAGCTAGACTGCAAATGTCCCGGTTGCCCACACCCGTAACATCTCCTCTCTGTGATACCCCCAGGTTGTGGTCGGAACTGTTGGGGCCCAGGATTATGAGCTGTGATTGTCACCGGCCTGTGGCTGGGTGGAGGGGCAGATATAATCGGAGGGGGATGGGGTGCGGGAAAGGCCGTGGTTCATTGTGCAGAAGCCTCCTCCATTGCGGTCGGATAGTAAGGGCTTCATCGGCCAGGGCTGCAGCTCTATCCACAGTGCACGGCGTGCACTCCCGGACCCATTCTCGTACCTCTGCAGGGCACTTGGCAAGAAATTGTTCTATAAGGAACGCCTGTATAACATCTTCCACAGTAAAGGCATTTTCTGCTTCCAGCCATCTCCGACATGCCTGGGACATCTTATGTGCATACATCCTAAACGATCCCCCCGTAGTGCATGGGAGGTCTCGGAACTTGTCCCTATATGAGTCTGGGGTGATAGCATGGTAATCCAGGATAGTCTGCTTTACAATGTTATAATCCCGATTCCGCTGTGAGCCAATGGTTCGGTAAGCCTCCGCCAGGCTACCGTTCAGGAGTCCCACTAACAAACGCATCCAGCTAGAGTGGGGCACCTCCATCACAGCACACTGCTGCTCAAAGTCCTTGAAGAACCCCTCCACATCTCCAGAAGCCTCATCAAATGGCTTAAACTCTGTCCGGGTGATCCGTACAGGCTCCCGGATCATTGGGTTTACATTCTACATTGTGTTACTCCCTCTTTCAAGCTCCATTGCTTCTTGTCTCCGCTGTGCCCGGTGGGCAGCCTCCTCCTTGTACACCTGAGAGACGCCTGGGCCCAGAACCGCCATCTCTTCTTCGTACCACACCACCCACTGGCTTTTTGGGGTGGGGGTCCGTGTCTCCAGTGCTCGTCCTTCAGACATATGGGAGGAGGTGGCAGGGCTGGCACCCACCAGTAGGTCAATTAAGGCCTCTTTAGTCAGTCCCTGGTAGTTCAGGCCCATGTCTCTGGCTCTCTCCTGTAAACTGAATACAGTCCAATTTCTGTACTCACTCTGTGTGTGGTTCTCCATTAGGTTACGCACTGTTGATCCCACTGCTGCCACCAGTTGTCACAGGTTCCTTCTCCGGTATAACACAATCAACAGAGCAAGAGAATAGTGAACAATTCCAGAACCTTTATTTAGGCAAAAACACAAAAGGTCCATATAATCCACCACACTGAGGATGCAACAGTCCAACAATCCAGCACACAGAGGATAAAAAATGGTCCATATGCTTCCCCTTCTCTCTGATGTGCTGTCTTCACTTCATAGTTCCAAACAAGACTGATCTCTGTCTCACCTCCCCATTCACAGGTTAGGGAGGTGGGTCGCAGGGGCTCATTGTTTCAACAAGCTAGGTCAACATGTCATTAGCATATTAGCAAACAACATTATTCACTGACCCTGTGGAGAGATAACAATACAGAACTGTGGGGAGAATATCAGATGGCAAATAACAACTCAACACCATGAAAATAAGTAAAATAGAAATATACACAAAATGATATCCACATAACATATCACATCATCACAGTGACTGTATCCAGTTACTTTCATTTCCCTTCTGGTTCAATTCTGGTTTCAATTCTAATTTTCACACTTGTATGATACACTTATAGGATACACACTGCAGACTAAAGTCTTGGCAGACCTGAGCTATGCAATATATGTGCTACAAAATGCATTCAGGTGTAAAGCAGAGAGGAGTGGTCTCTGTTCATCTTGGTAAGAGAATTAAGAGTGGACAAAATGCATATAATCCAGCAGAAGGAAACAAGGTCATAAATAACACTGGGGTAATGCAGGGGTTAGTTGAAAGACATACCATGTGAATACTAGGAGCAGAGGAAAGTCTGTGGAAAGTGGAATCTGGAATGTGGAATCTGTGGCTTGTATATTATAATAAGGCATTTGTGGCTAGTATACTATAATAGGGCATCTGTGGCTAGTATAGTATAATAGTGAATCTGTGGCTAGTATACTATAATATGGAATCTGTGGCTAGTATAGTATAATAGTGAATCTGTGGCTAGTATACAGGGCTGGCGTCAGCACCCGGCATACCCGGGCAAGTGCCGGGGCCCTTGCGAGACAGAAGGGCCCATTCAGGGCCGGCGTTAGGGGCAGGCAGCTGCCTAGGGCCCCCGCTCCCCCAGGGGCCCTCAGCTAGCAGCACATCACGCAGCCACTATGGGGCCTCTGTGAGGCAGAAGGGCCCGCCTGTCGCCAGCGCCCACTCCCCCGCCGCATTGAATTATACCGGCGTCTGCCGGTAAAGTTCAAAGCAAATGATGGAGGAGAGAGCATCACAAGACGCTCCCTCTCCCATCATTCCCCACTCTGCCTCTGACACTGCCACTGCGATGTCATCGAGCACTCGCTGTGTGTCAGGCAGTGCAGCAGCAGCCATCAAGACCGGAGCAGGGAGCAGCATGGGCACGTTGAGAGGTGAGGAGTGTTTTTTTTTTTTGGAACTATAACAGTGAGTACTGGACTATGGGGCCATTCTTGGAGGGAGGGGGGCTGTGCTGTATACTACATGTCTGTGCTATATACTACACGGCTGTGTTATATACTATGTGGGCTGTGCTATATACTATATGGGCTGTTATATGCTACGTGGGCTGTGCTATACAGTGGGGCAAAAAAGTATTTAGTCAGTCAGCAATAGTGCAAGTTCCACCACTTAAAAAGATGAGAGGCGTCTGTAATTTACATCATAGGTAAACCTCAACTATGGGAGACAAACTAAGAAAAAAAAACCCAGAAAATCACATTGTCTGTTTTTTTATCATTTTATTTGCATATTATGGTGGAAAATAAGTATTTGGTCAGAAACAAACAATCAAGATTTCTGGCTCTCACAGACCTGTAACTTCTTCTTTAAGAGTCTCCTCTTTCCTCCACTCATTACCTGTAGTAATGGCACCTGTTTAAACTTGTTATCAGTATAAAAAGACACCTGTGCATACCCTCAAACAGTCTGACTCCAAACTCCACTATGGTGAAGACCAAAGAGCTGTCAAAGGACACCAGAAACTAAATTGTAGCCCTGCACCAGGCTGGGAAGACTGAATCTGCAATAGCCAACCAGCTTGGAGTGAAGAAATCAACAGTGGGAGCAATAATTAGAAAATGGAAGACATTCAAGACCACTGATAATCTCCCTCGATCTGGGGCTCCACGCAAAATCCCAGCCCGTGGGGTCAGAATGATCACAAGAACGGTGAGCAAAAATCCCAGAACCAGGCGGGGGGACCTAGTGAATGAACTGCAGAGAGCTGGGACCAATGTAACAAGGCCTACCATAAGTAACACACTACGCCACCATGGACTCAGATCCTGCAGTGCCAGACGTGTCCCACTGCTTAAGCCAGTACATGTCCGGGCCCGTCTGAAGTTTGCTAGAGAGCATTTGGATGATCCAGAGGAGTTTGGGGAGAATGTCCTATGGTCTGATGAAACCAAACTGGAACTGTTTGGTAGAAACACAACTTGTTGTGTTTGGAGGAAAAAGAATACTGAGTTGCATCCATCAAACACCATACCTACTGTAAAGCATGGTGGTGGAAACATCATGCTTTGGGGCTGTTTCTCTGCAAAGGGGCCAGGACGACTGATCCGGGTACATGAAAGAATGAATGGGGCCATGTATCGTGAGATTTTGAGTGCAAACCTCCTTCCATCAGCAAGGGCATTGAAGATGAAACGTGGCTGGGTCTTTCAACATGACAATGATCCAAAGCACACCGCCAGGGCAACGAAGGAGTGGCTTTGTAAGAAGCATTTCAAGGTCCTGGAGTGGCCTAGCCAGTCTCCAGATCTCAAACCTATAGAAAACCTTTGGAGGGAGTTGAAAGTCCGTGTTGCCAAGCGAAAAGCCAAAAACATCACTGCTCTAGAGGAGATCTGCATGGAGGAATGGGCCAACATACCACCAACAGTGTGTGGCAACCTTGTGAAGACTTACAGAAAACGTTTGACCTCTGTCATTGCCAACAAAGGATATATTGCAAAGTATTGAGATGAAATTTTGTTTCTGACCAAATACTTATTTTCCACCATAATATGCAAATAAAATGATAAAAAAACAGACAATGTGATTTTCTGGATTTTTTTTTCTCAGTTTGTCTCCCATAGTTGAGGTCTACCTATGATGTAAATTACAGACGCCTCTCATCTTTTTAAGTGGTGGAACTTGCACTATTTCTGACTGACTAAATACTTTTTTGCCCCACTGTATACTACGTGGCTGTGTTATATGCTACGTGGGCTGTTATTATACTACGTTATATACTACGTGGCTTTGTTATATGCTACGTGGCTGTGTTATATACTATGTGGGCTGTGTTATATACTACATTGCTGTGTTATATGAGATCACGAATCATGGTATGTGTTAAAGGGGGGGCCCACTGAGACACTTTTGCCCGGGGCCCTCAAAAACCTGGAGCCGGCCCTGCTAGTATACTATGATATGGAATCTGTGGCTAGTATAGTATAATAGTGAATCTGTGGCTAGTATACAATAATAGTGAATCTGTGGCTAGTATCCTATAAATAAGGCATCTGTGGCTAGTATATATAATAGGGCATCTGTGGCTAGTACGTATATTATAATATGGAATCTGTGGCTAGCATAGTATAATAAGGCTACCGTCACACTATCAGTATTTGGTCAGTATTTTACATCAGTATGTGTAAGCCAAAACCAGGAGTGGGTGATAAATGCAGAAGTTGTGCATATGTTTCTATTATACTTTTCCTCTAATTGTTCCACTCCTGGTTTTGGCTTACAAATACTGATGTAATATACTGACCAAATACTGATAGTGTGACGGCAGCCTAAAAGGGCATCTGTGGCTAGTATACTACAATAGGGCATCTGTGGCTAGTATATATAATAGTGAATCTGTGGCTGGTATATTATAATAGGGAATCTTGGGCTAGTATATATAATAGGTCATGAGTGGCTAGGATATACGTTAGGGTAACTGCGACTGGTATACTTTGATTGGGAATTCTACTGATATGAATTAATCTGTGATTGGCATACTATTATGGGACATCAGTGGCTGACTCATTAATATGAGGGCTAGAATACTGTTATGAGGCAATTCTGGCTATCATACAATTATGGGACATCTGTTAATGGCTCATGGTGGTCATGCAAATTTGGGCATTCGTGGCTAGCATCCTATTATAAGGCATCAATGGCGGTCATACAATTATTGGGCATTCGTGGCTAGCATCCGTTTATGGGGCATATCTGGCAGGCATAGAATTATGGGTCATTTGTGGCAATCATCCTATTATAGAGCATATATGGCTAGCATACTATTATAGGGCAACTGTGACTGGCGGTGAGAATCTGTGACTATTATGTTAGCATGAAAAATCTGTGCCTGACATATTATTATGGGACGTTTCTGGTTGGCATACAATTATGGGGCATCTGTGACTGGCTCATTGATAGGGGTGCATCTGTGGCAATCATATTATTATGGGGCATCTGTGACTGGCTCATTGATATGGGGGCTGTTATGAACTGGTGGTTTAGGAGCAACATGGGACGAGCTCTGGAGGAGGTGGTACCTGTACTGACCGCAGTTCCTGATCTTAACACAACACTAGAAGTAGCCGTGGGATGTTCCTGTCACTCCCTAGACACCTCATCACAGCCGGAGGACTAACTACCCCTAAAGATAGAAACAGGAAAGCTATCTTGCCTCAGAGAAAATCCCCAAAGGAAGACAGCCCCCCACAAATATTGACTGTGAGTGGAGAGGGAAATGACATACGCAGAATGAAACCAGGATGAAGCAAAGGAGGCCACTCTAGCTAGATAGATAGAATAGGACAGAATACTGTGCGGTCAGTATTAAAAACTAGAAAAATCCACCACAGAGTTTACAAAAATCTCCACACCTGACTAAGCTTCCAGCTTAACTGAATAAATCCATACTGACAAGCTGGACAAGAAAAAAACATAGAAAGTGCTGAACGATAAAGTCCACAAAATGTGGACTGCAAAGAACAAAGCAAGGACTTAACTTTGCTGAACTGGTCAGAACACCAGGGAAATCCAAGAGAGATGTGAATCCAAGCAGGAACCATTGACTACTGGCACTAGCTGAAGGATAGAGCCAGGATAAATAGCCGAGACAGAATAGACGATCAGTGGAAACAGCTGCTGACTGCTAAATCCAAGGAGCAGCAGTACCACTTAAATCCACCGGAGGGAGCCCAAGAGCAGAACTCACAAAAGTGCCACTTACAACCACCGGAGGGAGCCCAAGAGCGGAATTCACAACAGTACCCCCCCCCCCTTGAGGAGGGGTCACCGAACCCACACCAGAGCCCCCAGGCCGATCAGGACGAGCCAAGTGAAAGGCACGAACCAAATCGGCGGCATGGACATCGGAGGCAACAACCCAATAATTATCCTCCTGGCCATAACCCTTCCACTTGACAAGATACTGAAGCCTCCGCCTCGAAAAACGAGAATCCAAAATTTTCTACACCACATATTCCAACTCCCCATCAACCAACACCGGGGCAGGAGGATCCACAGAGGGAACAACGGGCACCACATATCTCCGCAACAAAGATCTATGGAAAACATTATGGATGGCAAAAGAGGCTGGAAGGGCCAAACGAAAAGATACCAGATTGATAATCTCAGAAATCTTATAAGGACCAATAAACCGAGGTTTGAACTTAGGGGAAGAAACCTTCATAGGAACATGACAAGAAGATAACCAGACTAAATCCCCCACCCGAAGCCGGGGACCAACACACCGACGGTGGTTAGCAAAACGTTGAGCCTTTTCCTGAGACAACGTCAAATTGTCTACCACATGAGTCCAAATCTGCTGCAACCTGTCCACCACAGAATCCACACCAGGACAATCAGAAGGCTCAACCTGCCCCGAAGAAAAATGAGGATGAAAACCAAAATTACAAAAGAAAGGCGAAACCAAAGTAGCCGAACTAGCCCGATTATTAAGGGCAAACTCGACCAACGGCAAGAAAGCCACCCAATCATCCTGATCAGCAGACACAAAGCATCTCAAATAGGTTTCCAAGGTCTGATTAGTTCGCTCAGTTTGGCCATTTGTCTGAGGATGGAACGCCGAAGAAAAAGACAAATCAATGCCCATCCTAGCACAAAAGGCCCGCCAAAACCTAGAAACAAACTGGGAACCTCTGTCACACACAATATTCTCCGGAATGCCATGCAAACGAACCGCATGCTGAAAAAACAATGGAACCAAATCAGAGGAGGAAGGCAATTTAGGCAAAGGTACCAAATGGACCATTTTAGAGAACCGGTCACAAACCACCCAGATAACAGACATCTTCTGGGAAACAGGAAGATCCGAAATAAAATCCATGGAAATATGCGTCAAGGGCCGCTCAGGGACCGGCAAAGGCAAAAGCAACCCACTAGCGCGGGAACAGCAAGGCTTGGCCCGGGCACAAGTCCCACAGGACTGCACAAAAGAACGCACATCCCGCAACAAGGAAGGCCACCAAAAGGACCTAGCAACCAAATCTCTGGTACCAAAAATCCCAGGAAGACCAGCCAACACTGAACAATGAACCTCAGAAATTACCTTACTAGTCCATCTATCAGGAACAAACAGTTTCCCCACTGGACAGCGGTCAGGTTTATCAGCCTGAAATTCCTGAAGCACCCGCCGCAAATCAGGGGAGATGGCAGAAAGAATCACCCCTTCTTTAAGAATGCCAACTGGCTCAAGGACTCCAGGAGAATCAGGCAAAAAACTCCTAGAGAGGGCATCAGCCTTAACATTCTTAGATCCCGGAAGATACGAGACCACAAAATCAAAAAGGGAGAAAAACAGGGACCATCGAGCCTGTCTAGGGTTCAGCCGCTTGGCCGACTCGAGGTAAATCAGATTCTTATGATCGGTCAAGACCACAACGCAGTGCTTGGCTCCCTCAAGCCAATGTCGCCACTCCTCAAATGCCCACTTCATAGCCAACAACTCCCGATTGCCAATGTCATAATTGCACTCCGCAGGCGAAAACTTTCTGGAAAAAAAGGCACACGGTTTCATCAAAGAACCATCAGAATTCCTCTGAGACAAAACGGCCCCTGCCCCAATCTCAGAAGCGTCAACCTCAACCTGAAAAGGAAGAGAAACATCCGGCTGACGCAACACAGGGGCAGAAGTAAATCGGCGTTTAAGCTCCTGAAAGGCCTCAACAGCCGCAGAGGACCAATTCGTCACATCAGCGCCTTTCTTCGTCAAATCGGTCAGGGGCTTAACCACACTGGAAAAGTTGGGAATGAAACGGCGATAAAAATTAGCAAAGCCCAAAAATTTCTGAAGGCTCTTCACCGATGTGGGTTGAATCCAGTCATGAATGGCTTGGACCTTAACAGGATCCATTTCTATAGACGAGGGAGAAAAAATAAAACCCAAAAAGAGACCTTCTGAACTCCAAATAGGCACTTAGACCCCTTCACAAATAAAGCATTATCAAGAAGGATCTGGAATACCATCCTGACCTGCTTCACATGAGACTCCCAATCATCGGAAAAAATCAAAATATCATCCAAATACACAATCATGAATTTATCAAAATAATTGCGGAAAATATCATGCATGAAGTACTGAAATACAGAAGGAGCATTAGAAAGCCCGAAAGGCATCACAAGGTATTCAAAATGGCCTTCGGGCGTATTAAATGCAGTTTTCCATTCGTCACCCTGTTTAATACAAACAAGATTATATGCCCCTCGAAGGTCAATCTTAGTAAACCAACTAGCCCCCTTAATCCGAGCAAACAAATCAGAAAGCAAAGGTAAAGGGTATTGGAATTTGACCGTGATCTTATTAAGAAGGCGATAATCAATACAGGGTCTCAAAGAGCCATCCTTCTTGGCAACAAAAAAGAATCCTGCTCCCAATGGTGATGAGGACGGCCGAATATGCCCCTTCTCCAAAGACTCCTTGACATAACTCCGCATGGCGGCATGCTCTGGCACAGACAGATTGAAAAGTCGGCCCTTAGGGAACTTACAGCCAGGAATCAAGTTAATAGCACAATCACAGTCCCTATGTGGAGGAAGGGAACTGGACTTGGGCTCATCAAATACATCCTGGAAATCCGACAAAAACTCAGGGAATTCAGAAGAGGGGGAAGAGGAAATTGACATCAAAGGAACGTCACAATGTACCCCTTGACAACCCCAACTAGTCACAGACATAGATTTCCAATCCAGCACCGGATTATGTTCCTGTAACCATGGAAAACCCAGTACCACAACATCATGCAAGTTATGCAACACCAGAAAACAGCAATCTTCCTGATGTGCTGGAGCCATGCACATGGTCAGTTGAGTCCAATACTGAGGTTTATTCTTGGCCAATGGTGTAGCATCAATCCCCCTCAAAGGAATAGGGCTCTGCAAAGGCTGCAAGGAAAAACCACAGCGCCTGGCGAATTCCAAGTCCATTAAGTTCAGGGCAGTGCCTGAATCCACAAATGCCATGACAGAAAAGGACGATAATGAGCAAATCAGGGTCACAGATAAGAGAAATTTAGGCTGTACAGTACTGATGGTAACACACCTAGCGACTCTCTTAGTACGCTTAGGGCAATCAGAAATAACATGAGCAGAATCACCACAGTAAAAACACAGCCTATTCTGACGTCTGAATCCCTGCCGTTCTGCTCTAGTCAAAATCCTATCACATTGCATAGGCTCAGGACTCTGCTCAGAGGATACCGCCATATGGTGCACAACTTTGCGCTCGCGCAGACGCCGATCAATCTAAATGGCTAGAGACATAGATCCGCTCAAACCAGCCGGCGTGGGGAACCCCACCATAACATCTTTAAGGGCTTCAGAAAGACCCTTTCTGAAAATTGCTGCCAGAGCATCCTCATTCCATTTAGTGAGCACAGACCATTTTCTAAATTTCTGGCAGTATAATTCTGCCGCTTCCTGACCCTGACACAGGGCCAACAGGGTTTTTTCTGCCTGATCCACAGAATTAGGTTCGTCATACAATAATCCGAGCGCTTGAAAAAATGCGTCTACATTCAGCAATGCCGGATCCCCTGATTGAAGGGAGAATGCCCAGTCCTGAGGGTCACCACGCAGCAGAGAGATGACAATTTTAACCTGCTGAATGGGATCACCAGAGGAACGGGGTTTCAAAGCAAAAAACAATTTGCAGTTATTTTTAAAGTTCAAAAACTTGGATCTATCCCCAAAAAACAAATCAGGAGTAGGAATTTTAGGCTCTAAAGCCGGAGTCTGGACAACATAATCTTGGATACTCTGTACTCTTGTAGCAAGTTGATCCACACGAGAAAACAAACCCTGAACATCCATGCCAGCGCCAAAATCCTGAACCACCCAGAGATTAAGAGGAAAAAAAAGACAAAACAGACTGCAGGAAAAAAAATGACTCAGAACTTTTTCATTTTTGGCCAGTTATACTGTTATGAACTGGTGGTTTAGGAGCAACATGGGACGAGCTCTGGAGGAGGTGGTACCTGTACTGACCGCAGTTCCTGATCTTAACACAACACTAGAAGTAGCTGTGGAATGTTCCTGTCACTCCCTAGACACCTCATAACAGCCGGAGGACTAACTACCCCTAAAGATAGAAACAGGAAAGCTATCTTGCCTCAGAGAAAATCCCCAAAGGAAGACAGCCCCCCACAAATATTGACTTTGAGTGGAGAGGGAAATGACATACGCAGAATGAAACCAGGATGAAGCAAAGGAGGCCACTCTAGCTAGATAGATAGAATAGGACAGAATACTGTGCGGTCAGTATTAAAAACTAGAAAAATCCACCACAGAGTTTACAAAAATCTCCACACCTGACTAAAGGTGTGGAGGGTAAATCTGCTTCCCAGAGCTTCCAGCTTAACTGAATAAATCCATACTGACAAGCTGGACAAGAAAAAAACATAGAAAGTGCTGAACGATAAAGTCCACAAAATGTGGACTGCAAAGAACAAAGCAAGGACTTAACTTTGCTGAACTGGTCAGAACACCAGGGAAATCCAAGAGAGATGTGAATCCAAGCAGGAACCATTGACTACTGGCACAAGCTGAAGGATAGAGCCAGGATAAATAGCCGAGACAGAATAGACGATCAGTGGAAACAGCTGCTGACTTCTAAATCCAAGGAGCAGCAGTACCACTTAAATCCACCTGAGGGAGCCCAAGAGCAGAGCTCACAAAAGTGCCACTTACAACCACCGGAGGGAGCCCAAGAGCGGAATTCACAACAGGGGGCATCTGTGGCAATCATATTATTATGGGGCATCTGTGACTGGCTCATTGATATGGGGGCATCTGTGGCAATCATATTATTATGGGGCATCTGTGACTGGCTCATTGATAGGGGTGCATCTGTGGCAATCATATTATTATGGGGCATCTGTGACTGGCTCATTGATATGGGGGCTTCTGTGGCTATCATATTATGGGGCTTCTGTGACTTACATACTATTATATGGCATTTGTGGCTAGCACACCATTATATGGCATCTGTGGCTAGTACCCAGGGCATTTAGCAATGTCACTTTTTTGGGGAAAACATCTGTAATATATCAATGTATCCCGCTGTACTTTAACTTCCAGATAACCAATAAAAACACTTTTTTATATACTTGAAAATAGTTTCAGACGTTTTGTTTCAATAGCAGAGAGTTTTGTCACATTTTCTTCTTTGGAAACAGATTTCAAAATTATAGATAATTTTCTCGCCAATGTCAGCGTCCTCTACTCGCTTTTAAGAATATTGATAAAACAGGGTGAACTTTAAAAAGAGTCGTCGATGGTCTGCGGAAGGAGGTGACATTGGAATAGTGATAATGATGCAGAAAAAGTACCGTGACATTTTTTTAATCTTGGGTGAACTTGAAACTCGGGTTGCTGACTCTTAAAGGGCAGATGATTTATCGGCATCTACAGCTGCGAAGAATCTTTCATCTTCATCTCCTAACTTATCCTTCAATTTTCTGCTTATTTTCCTTAAAGGGATTGTTTGCTAGAAACATTTTATTTTTGCCGCTGGGACCTTCAGCCATATTGTGTGAGAAAATCACGTTGCAAGTGTTTAATTTCCCTGCGGCGCCTCTGGAGGTGCAGCAAGGGATTGCATTTTGTTTATCCATGGTTATCGAAAGGAAGTCATCTCTTTGTTGCGTTCCTCACACTGTTCATTAATAACTTTTACATTGTGGAAGGGGTATTTTACTTCTGAAAGAGGGCACTGCCATTACAGAATCCTGCTGTCATGAATGAGGATTTGGTCTGTACAATGTATAAGCCAGTGGTACTTGTCCCATACACATGATGCCAAGATGCAAATGTCACGATTCTGTTGCCCGGGTTTCTTCCCTGTCCCTCAAGCTTGGAGGACACTAGGATTTCCCTGTTACCCAGATTACCCCTGATGGTGGAAAGGCTGGGGTCTTGTACCTTGCTATGCTGCTATATGCACGCTAATCTGTTTCCTTCCCCACCAAGGAAGGTATGGGACAGGAGTGTATAGGATAAAAAAAATGGCAGACAGGGGAATTTGACAGTGATAAACGAAAACTACAATCATACAAACACACTCACAAAACAATCGAGTGGAAATCAAGGGAACAGTAGGAGGGACAAACCAAATGGGAAAGAGGATTTGGATAAACACACAATACCAAATCCACGCGAAGACCTCCAATAAGCTACACCAACCGACTGCTACTAATTAAGAACTCTCCTTCACCACCGAACCAGGAAGTTGTAAACTATCACCAGCAATTCCCTAGTGCAAGAGGTGGGCATATATACCTGAGAGGAGTGGCCAACACAGAACAGCTGAGGTAATTCAGGACAGAGAACTCCAGGATGTCAACAGGTCTGATTAACCCTTGCAATAACAAAGCAAGGAAGACCTTGGAAGCAGATCTAATACGTGCAGAGGTTTGTGTAACCAGACGCCATCATCTTCTGTCCCCTCTCTGTCATGGTACCCCCATGACACTTCTTCTCAGCGTGCAACTTGGCTCCATCTCTTTCACTGGTAAGTGATTGACATGAACCCCGACGTCCTCATGATGCATAGTGTGATTCATCAAACTGGGCCACCTTCTTCCAGTGCTCAATACTCTAGTTCTGATGCTCATGTGTCAAATGTAATGAACACAGGTCAGCATGGACACTTTGGAAACAATGATCTTCAGCTTCACAGTCCCATTCACAGCATGGGTGCTCTCAAGATCTCCTTCTTTCCTCCACACTTATTCGTTCCTCACCCAACTGCCTCCAAGACTTCTCCCGAATATCCCCCATCATCTGGAATTCTTTGCCCCAACACGTCCAATTATCAACCACATTTGGATCCTTCAGATGGAATCTGAAAACCCACCTCTTCAAGAAAGCTTACAGCCTGCAATGACCCCGTTGCCTCCTCACCACTATTGGAGCTACCGCCTCACCAACACCAGAGCTGCCGCAACCCCCAACCCATTGTCTCCTTGCCCAACAATAGAATGTAAGCCTGCAAGGGCAGGGTCCTCACCCCTCTGTATCAGTCTGTGATTGATAGTTTGTTTACTGTAAGTGATATTTGTATTTGGTGTAACCCCTTCTCATGGACAGCACCATGGAATCAATGGTGCTATATAAAATAATAATAATAATAATAATAATGATACGTTGCTCTGCATTGGCGCTTTCTTTCATTGCCAGCAGTAACTATTTCAAGAGTTTGCTCTACAGTAACTCAACTGTGGCATTGACTAGACTTTTATGAACTTTGGGAGACCACGAGCTTGTATCTGGTTCTCTGTTTTTTCTACCCTTGGGCCACTGTTGGAAGGTACTAACCAATACTTCTCCATTTTTCCACCCTTGGACCACTGTTGAAAAGTACTAACTAATACTTCTCAATTTTTCCACACTTGGACCACTATTGGAAAGTACTAACCAATACTTCTCCATTTTTCCACCCTTGGACAACTCTTTGTAAATGCTAACCACTACATATCGAGCAAACCTCACCAAACCTTTCTTTCTGGAGTTTCTCTGACCCAGTCATCTTCTCATCACAATTTAATCCTTGTTAGACCGCCACACTTGCTCATTTTTCCTTCTTCCAAAACATTGAATCCAAGAAATGACTGTCCGCTTGCCGACTTATATAAAGTCGAAAAACAAGACCTTGCATGGCTTCATCAAGCTATAAAAGAAGTTATAACCTCAGGAATGGAAAGATGTAAAAAAAATCAAGATATCGTTGAAGACTAAATTTAGCTTGGTCTTGAAATAAATCATAAGGATTTTAAATATTTTTCCTTATTACCTTCTAAGACAAAGTGTAGAAAGTAATAATTAGTAAAGTAGGAGAATAGATAGAGAGGGACACTTTACAATAGAGAGCGAAGGTGAGCGATATTGAGACACCGCTCAAATCAAGAGCAAACGAAAGACTCAAAATGTAGGAAAACACAGGAGACATCAAAGGGGAAAAATACAACATGATGAAGCTTCTTCTGAAAAGTTTACATATGAAGCAGCTCCACTTCAAAGAACAAGAGTTTCATGACTAGATGATATACTGTAGAACAGTTAGTGACTGTACCGGTGACGACAGCTTGTCTGTCCCATGTTTGTTCTTCTATAGACAATATTTGCACAGTCTGAAAACTGTCCTTCAATCTGTACGGTAATTTTGCTTGTTGACACATTTCCCTAAATTTAAATTTTTATCTTTTTTTGGACAAAAAGTGAAAAGAGAGGGGAGAGTCAGCTCTTCAAATATGAGGCCAAGAAAGACGGCACGGAGCCGCCCCAGTCCGGACCGATGTAAGTGCAGGTAAAGTGAGATTCTCCAGCCATGGAGAAGAGGTATATAAAACTTCACATTTTATTGAAAACTTTAAAAATAGATATTTACGGCAAACCGCGAACGATCCAGAAAAACCAAGGTGTTAAGCCTTAGTCATGGCCTACTGTAAGAATACTAAGCTGTATCTCACTTGTAATTTAAAGGTCCAATATGATTCTCTATTGGGGGGTGATAGGTCCCCTAAAGAAAGAATAAGGAGACACATGTCTGATACGACAAATCTGGCAGAATTAAATACCCCAGTGGTCTCTAAGCATTTCTCCCATGTGCACAAAGGGGACGTTACAACTTTTTGCGGGTATTGAAAAGGTCTACAAACAGGTCGGGGGAAGGGCGGGTGTGGGATCTAAAAAGAAAAATTCTCAATACAGAATCATATTGGATATGTAGGTCTTTTTTCAGCTTTTTTTTCTGCAGCAAAACCTGATCTCTTGGCAGGAAAGATGCTGCAGAAAAAAACATGTCTTCCTTGGTTTTTCTTGTGTTCTTTTTTGCGGCATTTTTTATACGTTTTTTGCTGAAGTTTTGGCATGCTAGATTTGTCTCTTGTGCATGCTGATAAAGTTTAGTGTTGGAAAAAAAAGTCCTATTCCATAGAATCAGGTTTTAGGACCAAAAAACACAGCAGAACCTGATACCTGAGTTTTCGGTGCGTTTCTTCAGCATTTTTTCACCACCCATTCAAGTCAATGAGTGAAAAACGTTGAAAAATCACTGAAAAAAGTGACATGGTCTATGTCCAAAAAAAGATGCAAAGCATAAAATACTGATGACAAAAGAAACTGTGTGTGCACGTGAGATTTTTGAAATCTCATAGGCTTTGCTGGTATTGTAAAACGCAACTGAAAATTAACATTTTTTAAAAAATGCATAAAAAAAGCTGCAAAAACGCCGTTTGTGAACTTAGGCTTAAATTACAAAGGAGAACCCCGTCGAGACTGACTATTAGACAGGATCTCATTCTATAATATACAGACCAGGTTTCTTTGTGTTTCATTCATTTTTATTTCTGATAGTATTGTATTTATGGTAATTTATGGGATTTTGTGATTGGTTATCATTTTCACATGTGACCTGTATTGGGAGGTATTTATGGATGGTTTAGTATTCTTACAACATACCATGACTAAGGCTTAATGGCGAAATGCGTTGTTTTTTTCTGGATCATCCGTGGTTTTCCATGAATACCTACATTTAAAGTTTTCAATAAAATGTCAAATTGTATAAATCTTTAGGATTTTTGTTTATGAGACAGAACAGAGATTCGCTAAGAAACAGGATGGAAAGGATTCTTTACTGTAAGAGCAGTGGGACTTTGGAACTTTCTATAACTGCCCATTTGTGATGTTTAAAGGGAATCTGACAGTAATCTATGGGTTTCAGGTGATAGAGCAGATTGATATATAGATTTATAGGAATGGAATTAATTCCAGTATAACTTGTCATTTATTCATCTTAATACTTGCAGAGTATGTATGAATACGTCTTCCTTGCAAAGTATCTTTCACCCCTTCCCACCCAAATAATTACGGTACTCATAAATACGTGAAGCAAAGGTCTAAATTACAGTCATATGGTGATCAAGTTACAGTGGTGACTAAATAATACATGTGAACCATTATCAGAAAATACCACAATATTCTAATAAAATAAGATGTGTCCACGCTGATTTTCTCATAAATAATCAAGTCTACTGATCCGGTTCATTTCTACGGGTCATTATACAATAGTTTTCAGGCAGGAAAAACATACAGCTAAAAAAAAAATGTGTTAAACCGTCTAATACCGTCATACCATGACCAAATAATATTACCGCACCATGGCTAAACAATTCCATCTTATAATGAATAAATATAATTACCAGGATGCCGTGACAAAATATTATCACCATGCAATTACTGAAATGTGTCAGCATACCATTTTTACCACCGTAAAAGTACTGAATAATGCCTTAATACCATGACCTATTAGTACAACCATAAACAAGACTGAATAATGCTACCAAATCATTAGTAAATAAAAACTCCAACCATGATGAATGACTGAATATTATTGTCATACATCCAATAAAGACTACCACACTGCAATTCAATAATACCAACATACAATGTAAAGTGATTAATGCCATACCATGACTAATTATTACTATTACTAAATAATACAGCTATACTATGACAAATTATTACCACTATACAATGATTGAATCTTACGAATGGGTCATTATGAAATAACATTTCCAAACATTAAATACTATCACCCCATACCATGACTGAATAATATCGCCATTCTTTGAACTACCATAACCACCACATTTTAATAATATGACTAAATCATGACAAAGCATGACTAAGTAAAACCACCGTATCATTAATAAGTAATACCTTCAAACCGTGACAATCTGTTACCACCGTAACATTATTGTATATTACCTCCAGCCATACAAAATGATTATGTTGACTAAATAATCGCCATACAATGACCAGTAATAAATCGCTACACTGTAACTCTATAATATCACCATATCATGATTACATATTACAGCCAGACCAAGACAAATTATAACCAACATACCCTGACGGAGTAATACCACCATATCATTAGTAAATAAGGCCTCCAAACCATGACAAATTATTGCCATCGTACCATGACTAAACAATAAGTACCACCACAATCACTTTGAAGTATATTGCTATACAACATGATTCATAACTGCCGCACATGACAAATATTATGTGTCCCAGTGCATTATTTATTTTTTCATTCTACTCATTTATATAGCGCCATTAATTCCACAGCGCTTTACAAACATTATTGGCACTGAACCCAGGACCCCAGCGCTGCAAGGCCGCAGTGCTATCCACTGAGCCACCGTGCTGCAATAGAATGATATCATCATACCCTTACTAAATACCAACATAATGCAACTTAATGATACCGCCATATCATGACCAATTATTACCTCAACACCAATACTGAATAATACCTCCATATCATCACCAATTATTACCTCACTAAGCCTTGCCAACATATGGAAGGTCGAATTTCAGCGTGTGAGCAGGTCACAAATCAGTCGGTGATGAGGCAAATTAAAGTGCTGCTGCAGCAAAGCTAGACTGGCAAAGGCCTGAGATGACTTTAGGAAATGTGCGTTGACATAGCGAACCTTGGCAAGTGGATGCAGCAAGTCAGGGTATGTTTTTAAAATTGCTGTACAACCAAGTTCAGCACATGAGCCATGCATGGAGCGTGTTTACCAGCTTGCTGAGCTTTAAAGCTGCCACCAAGCTACGCAGATTATTGCACACAACCAGACCTGGTTGGAGGTTCAGCGGAAAGAGCCACTGATCGGTCTGTTCTTTTAACCCTTTCAACAGCTCGGCTGCATTGTGAGCTTTATCACCTACAGATGAGCTTCAGCAGAGCGTGCTGCCGCTTCGCCAAGGCAGTGCTGCAGACCTCCCAACGGGGGAGTGATGGGGAGGCTGGTTCTGCTGAGGATGAGGAGGATGATAGACAGGAACTGGAATACAAAGAGACTAAAACTGTTAGAATCTGATTTGTTTTTGACCATCCACCATCTTGTTGTGGTTTTCTGGCTGCTGGTCTTTTTCCCCTGGTGCTGGGTTTGTCTGAGTCCAGATGATTGTATCACCCTTTATTGTCCAGCACCTGCCTCCCAGTCCTTGCTGGACAACAGCGTTAATCTGCTAGAGTTCTGGCTAGGTGCTTTGCAGCTTCCTCTATTTTCCTACTAGGAGTTTACTTGCTTTTGTTCCCAGTCCCTAGATCGTTCAGGGATACCCTTCCCCCACCTTTAGGTCTTCGTTTGAATTTAGTCTAGGAAACGTCGGTGGGTCTATTCACAAGAAATAGGTCGCCCGCTCCATTGTAGGGCTTCAGCCTAGTCCTAGTGCAGGGTCAGCTTCTCCCCCTTCTTCCCTAGTCCGGAGTTGCAGATCCGTAACAGGAACCCTGAAAGAAGTTGGGCCTGTTATTCTTGGTGTGGGAAAGATGTGTGATGTCCCAGCCTCTGACTCTTTCCCAAACTCCACCAGGTTAACCCAATGTGCCGTCAGAGAAATGTATTGTCCCTGTCCACAAGAACTTTTCACATGTCTGTGGTTAGGTGGACTTCCCTGTGACTGTGTTTGCCAGAGCCCAGCTGATATTGTGTAACATGTGCTTATGTAACGTGGAGATGGCACACCGTGAAAAATAGTGTCGTACTGTAGGGCTGCCACCGCCAAGAGGTCATGGAAAGACTCAGTTCCCACAAGTTGAAACAGCAACGTTTCCAGGGCTAGCTATCTGGCAATGTGGGTGTTTAGTGTTCAAGATCACGGCTTGATTACACATGGGAACAGCAGACTGATATAAATTACAGGTAAATAGTCACGTTTGCGTATCTCTACAGACTTTGCGCCAGTTGCACAACTGCTAGATAAAGAAACGCAATTTTTTAAACCAATATAAAATTATGTTTTTTTCTATCGCATTGCTGACATACTCCAAATGCAGAGTATTAAAGATTATTGCCACTGCTACATTGTCACCTAAGATTATCTGTACCTGGATTGCGCCAGTCACACAACTGTTAGACAAATATTAGGTGTTTTAAGCAATAGACGAGGAATATTATGTAGCAATGACATTTTAACCCCTTTCTGACATCGGGCGTAATAATACGCCGATGTTGGACACCGTCCCTTTGATGTGGGTTTCGAACAGCTGACAAGGGCCGCTAACAGCTGCGGGAGGAATTGCGATCCTCCCGCGGCTGTTAACCCGTTAAATGCCACTGTCAAACTCTGACAGCGGCATTTAACATTCGCTTCCAGCAAACGCAATGGAAATCCGCCCATCGTTGACTCCCGTTACGTGATCGCGGGTCACCAACGGGTTGGCATGAGAACCAGAGGTCTGCAGCAGACCTCTATGGTTGTCACTGCCAGATTGCTATGAGCAAAGCCAGGTGGTCGGCGCTCACAGCAAGTGAGTAATTGTGCTACATACAGGTGATCTGATCATCGCCTGTATGTAGCAGAGCCATATTGACCGAATAATAAAAAAAGTTATAGCTCTGGGAAGAAGGGGAGCAAAAAACGAAAAAGCAAAAACGAAAATACCTCTGGTCATGAAGGGGTTAAAGGGAACCTGTCACCTGAATTTGGCGGGACCAGTTTTGGGTCATATGGGCGGGGTTTTTGAGTGTTTGATTCACCCTTTCATTACCCGCTGGCTGCATGCTGGCCGCAATATTGGATTGAAGTTCATTCTCTGTCCTCCGGAGTACACGCCAGCGCAAGGCAATCTTGCCTTAGGGTACCGTCACACAGTGGCATTTTTATCGCTACGACGGCACGATTCGTGACGTTCTAGCGATATCGTTACGATCTCACAGTGTCTGACACGCTACTGCGATCAGACACCCTGCTGAGAATCGTACGTCGTAGCAGATCGTTTGAAACTTTCTTTCGTCGCTGGATCTCCCGCTGTCATCGCTGGATCGTTGTGTGTGACAGCGATCCAGCGATGCGTTCGCTGGTAACCAGGGTAAACATCGGGTTACTAAGCGCAGGGCCGCGCTTAGTAACCCAATGTTTACCGTGGTTACCAGCGTTAAAGTAAAAAAAAACAAACAGTACATACTGACCATCTGATGTCCGTCAGGTCCCTTGCAGTCTGCTTCCCGCTCTGTCTGTCTGCCGGCCGGAAAGTGAGAGCAGATCACAGTGGTGACGTCACTGCTGCACTCTGCTCTCACTGTACGGCTGCACTCAGTCAGAGCAGGAAGCAGACGGCAAGGGACCTGACGGACATCAGATGGTCAGTATGTACTGTTTTGTTTTTTTTACTTTAACGCTGGTAACCACGGTAAACATCGGGTTACTAAGCGCGGCCCTGCGCTTAGTAACCCGATGTTTACCCTGGTCACCAGCGAACCTCGGCATCGTTGGTCGCTGGAGAGCGGTCTGTGTGACAGCTCCCCAGCGACCACACAACGACTTACCAACGATCACGGCCAGGTCGTATCGCAGGTCGTGATCGTTGGTAAATCGTATAGTGAGACGGTACCCTTACACAGGCGTGTACTCTGGAGGACAGAGAATGAACTTCAATCCAATATTGCGGCCAGCATGCAGCCAGCGGGTAAGGAAAGGGTGAATCAAACACCCGAAAACCCCGCCCATATGACCCAAAACTGGTCCCGCCAAATTCAGGTGACAGGTTCCCTTTAAAAAGGATGTTACTATATGCTGCCACTGAAGAATATTATTTTCCAGATAAAAAAAAAAGTGTATAGACTGCTACACTGGAATAGTTTGTAGCTCCAAAAAATGGTTTTGTATATGCTGTTGCCACCTAATATTATTTCCCTCTACTCTTATATTTTGGTAGTGGATGAAACCCTCCCTGTTTCACCCTAATCCAACAGTCTGTTCCTAATACTAACTACTATACAGCACAGTGGAAAATAGCAGAGATCTGCAGCATGTGCTTGCAATGATGAGAACACCCAGGTGCCTGCCTTTCACCCTCCCTCCTGTTAAATCTCTCCTTACTTAAATCCCCACCTAACAAACAAGTAATCTCTGCACAATCCTCAGCTCTTTGGAATAAAAAATGCCCACTATAACCTCCTATCACGCTCCTTACCTTACTTTCACTCTCCCTACGCAGAAACTACACTCTCCCCACGCTGTTTCTGGCTGCAATGTGTGCAAGATGGTGCCGGCAGCCTTTAAAAAGTCTCTATGACGCTAGAAGGCCAGCCAATCACATTAATGGTAGACCAAAGATGGCGCCGGCATTACTGTGATTGGCAAGCCAGCCCAGCATGTTCATTGGCTGCAAATAAAGTGCCAAAAATGTTGGGCGGGTCACTCAAATATACAGAGGCGAATCTCTAATTACTCGCCAAGTAAAGAATAGCCCGAATACCGTACTATTAATGCGAGTAACGAATAGTGCCGAATGTACTCTTCACTACGGGTTAAGCTGTTTTGTATCTCCATGGTAACAGACTACAAGTAAACCCTGTGTAGTTGGATTCTGCAGTCATACTGTTTTTCATTTGGTCTCTACTATCAAGAAGTTGAAGAGTGACTAGTTCCCTATCCTAGCCTGGTATCTAAATACCCTGGTCAAGGCAAAGTGGCTTTTTGGTGTCCCCACAAGTATCATCTTTATTTTTCCATTACTACCCCAGGATTAAAAGCCAGAAATGACCCAATGGTTCCATAAACATCTGTCGGGCCACGGTACAGGTATCAAATGGGCAACTATATGACAACCATGGTTCAATTGGGGAGAAGGGGCACAAGATAGTCCATTCTCTTAACTACTTGGTGATGAGATTAAAAAAAATCCATTATAAACATAGTCAAAACGCCTCCATAAATTCCAAAAGGTGGGGCAAATCTATTGGAGCGCCCGCTAGGGACTGCGAGGTACTCGGGCCAGGCCCGTTGGTTCTTAAGTGGGATGTCACGGCAGAAATGACCTGGTCCGTGGCCCTGGGCATCCAATAAAAATCTATTTGAAATTAAATTAAAGGGGGAATAAAGTTTATGGGAAAAGGGGAATTGGTCGTGACGCCACCCATGGTATTCGGCAATGAGATGGTGGCCGACACTGCAGTTCAGGTCCTCTGGGGCAGATGTTGATGAAGCAGAGTTGGTACAGCTCTCCACGGGTAGATCTAAGCCCCAGGGTAGTTATGGTGCAAAATGGTGATGTGGATGTTGTAGGGCAGGGTAGGTGATGCAGAAATAATTCTGAGGACACAGCAAGGTGCAGTTTCCACAGCTTTATCCACAGTTCTTTATGCATTTCCCAGCCGGGGTACTGTGTCCTCCGGGTCTGTGGTCCAGCCAGCTCTCATCAAGTAACTTGGGTCCATTTTTCCAGAACCTGCTTCTTATGTTCCTTCCCTGGCCGCCTCGCTGCGCTGGCTCTCACCTCTCCTGCCCTACGCCTTCACACACAGTGCCCCAAGCCAGCAGCCCAGTATCTTGTCAGGCGACATCTTTCTGGTCCCCATGATCCTATGTGGCTGCCTTTTCAGCAAATATGTGTGGATGTGGCTGTGGCACATACAGATACTACAGCCTCCAGTTTGCTAGCTGAGTCTTGTAGTTCTCCACTAGTCTTGGGGGACGGTCCCCCCACTGCGACCTAGTCCCTCCACCCAACTACATTTGGCATGGATATGGGCCTCACGGGTGGATTCATCACTACCCGTGCCCCTAGGACCCCTTCTTTCTCTTCTCTCTGTAGCTTCACCTTTCTCTAGTTCCCTCTCTCTGGGAGCTCCTTTCTGCACATCTCACTCCATCTACTTCCTCTCACAGACTCTCATTTCCCCCCCAACTGTCACTACTCTCCTTGCCTTAGTGAGATCCCACCCCTTTCTCTAGGGTCTGCCCATCTTGCCAGGCTAAAGTGATGTGATGTTGGATGCAAGTGGGTGGGTCCCGGGTAGTGTCCCTTCCTTACCCGAGAGCGGAGTACCACACCTCTGGATGAGGTGCAGTACTTCTGCGGCGACTGGACCCTCGGGGCGCCACACTATCAAAGCTGTAAAAAAAAAAGCTGACATTTTCACCCCTAGCAACCAATCACAATGCAGCTTTCATTTTATCAGATCACTTATGGTAATGAAAGCAGAGCTGTGATTGGTTGCTGTGGGCAATAGAGACTGTTTGTTTTTCTTTGAGATAGTTTTAGGCCCAAAGGTTGTAGAAGGGATTTGGAAATAAGAATGAGGTCTAATGTCCTGAGGGGGTAAAACAAGTCACCCTCATTGAGGCCCTCATTAGCTACTGGGAGATCTTTCTCTTTTATATACACCTCGGCCACCATGATTTGTATAAAAGTTGTTGATTAATAAACTGATTCCTAAAAAATGTACCGTAATTAGTTGTGAAATTCCCCAAAACATTTGGAATCTGAATTTTTCGGCAAACATTTACACAGCTCCTTAGTCTTCTGTCCTTCTGTTGCTCCAATCTGAAGTCTGTTATTGGCCTGGGGAATAGAAGAGGTTTTTTTTTAGCTTTCCACCCCTCATGGCAATCGAGGGAATTTTGAGAGATTTTTTTCAAGTCTCTAATAAGAGGGTGTCTTTAAGTCACCCCCAAAATACACCAGACTGATGACTACAAATAGCAATGTGCGCCCTTGTGTATGGAATAGATATCAGATACGCCATAAACAAGTTCTCTAAAAATCATCCTGGTAGCCGAGGCTTCATGAGTGACTTGGATTCCTTTTTTGACGGTGCAGCCAAGCAGTAGATTAGTGCAATGTAAGCTCGTATATAAAGGCTGCAGCTGTCGAGATGTATCCAGAGTTGTGTCTAGACATAAAGACCCTGAGATAAAGTCCCAATTACAGACTGGGCATTTACGTTAATATCGAGGTTATAGGGGGCTATCTGATCCCATATCACAGCTCCATCCTGTACATGTGATCGGCACTGCGATGTAACACCAGGCACCGCCACATTCTAGGCAACTTTTATAAAGTAGCTTTAAGGAGATTTGAGAAAGCATGTCTTCTCCTTAATGATCAGGTGCTCCCAAGTCATGGGCATTTGAAGATGAGGCATCAAAAGTGGTGGGGGTACATAGAGTAGAGAGTACCTAAGCAAAGGTACTAGAAGGGCACCTGGATTGAAAACAGTAATCGAGAAGCACCTGGAGCAGGCGCACTGAAATCGAGGATACATGGAGGAACGGCAATAAAGGGGAAGACACCAGGAGCAGGTGCACTAGAGTGGAGGCATATGGAGATGAAGCACTAAAAGGAGGATAACTAGAGCAAAAAGTACCTGGAGGAGAATCAGTAGACGGGCATCTGGAGTAGGGACACTAAGGGGGATTATCTGTATAAGGTGCATTAAAGTATGGGGATGTGGACACTAAAAGGATGAAGGGTACGCCTGAAGCTAGAAGTATATGACGCACAGGCATTAGAGAGGAACCTGGTGCAGATGACATTAAGAGAAAACACCTAGATCAAGGGAACTAGACCAGTGCTTTTGGAGCTGATACACTAAGAGGGGGCATAAGGGGAGCAAAGAATAACAGGAGCAGGAGTACTAAAAGAAGGACAATAGAGAAGTGCACTAGACGAGGAGATGGCAGTAGATGTTGAGGAACTGCCAAAAAGGGAAAGCCGGGAGCAAAGAGTTCCTGCAGCAGAAGCACTAGATGGGGAACTGGTGTAGGTGAGCACCTAGATCAGGGACACTGAAGGGGGCATTTGGATTTTAGGCACTAAAAGGGAGAGGGATATCGGGAGCAGAGTGTAACCATAGCAGAGGCACTAGACTGGCACTTGGAGTGGGGGACACTAAAAGAAAAGGGCATCTATTTCAGGGGCACTAGAGTTAAGCATCTGGAGCTGAGACTTAAATATGTGGAGCAGAGGCACTAGAGGGGCACCTAGGGTAAGGATGCTAAGGGGGACACAGATGCCTAGAGCAGAGGCACTAGAGGGGCACCTAGGGTGAGGACACTAAGGGGGACACAGATGTCTATAGCAGGGGCACTAGAGGGGCACCTAGGGTGGGGAAACTAAGGGGGACACAGATGTCTAGAGCAGGGGTGCTAGATGGGCACCTAGGGTGGGGTCAATAAGGGGCACACAGATGTCTAGAGCAGGGGCACTAGAGGGGATACAAGTTGGAGAACAACATGGAGCCAATAGGGGCTTTTAGCTCAAGAACTAGTATGCTAAACCTCAGCAAGCATGTGGAGCGCCCCCACTGCCGCAGGGCCGAGGGGTACCCGGCAGGTCGTCATCTCGCAGCAGAAGTCGGAGGGGGCGGTCGCTACTTTTGGCGCCGCTTTGGTAGTCTCCTCCCATGACACGCCCTTCTTCTTCCTCTGCGCTGTAATGGCGGCGGGTTTTGGCGGCAAGTGGCAACACACAGCCTTTGCAATGAGTCACAGTCCAAACACAATAAATCACAGTTCCAAGGCACACATGACCTGATTCTTCAGGCTTAAGTAGATCCTGTTCGTGACGCCAAGTTGGAGCGCCCCCACTGCCGCAGGGCCGAGGGGTACCCGGTACCGGGCCTCTGAGTCTCTGTTCTGGGGTTGTCACGGTGGCTAGACTCGGTCCGTGACCCTGCTGAGGGGCGTCCAATGAAAGGTGTGGATGGTGATGATGTTGTGGTGGTGCGGTGCAGGTCGCAGTAAATAACAAGGACACCAGGTTGCAGTCTCTTTACCTCTTTACTGAAGGCTTCAGGATCCTCAATCCGGAATACAGTTAACCGGGCTGCGTAAGTCCGGCTGGTCCGATGGCACCTCCAGGGTTCCCTTTGCAGGTGGAAATCTGTGCCTACCTTCTAGCGCTTGTGTGTTCTGGTCCTCCCCTGCTGTGCTTACGGGATAGTCCCCACAACTGTTGTGTCTGTTTCTGAAGTTCCCTCACAACTCGATTATGATGTTCTGCTTCGTCCCCCAGATGATATGGCTAGGACGCACCCGTATGACGGGTATACTCGGAGGTCTTCAGGGACTCTAGAGTCGCCCCTCTCCAAATGTTGCCCCCTATGTCTTCTTAGGTGATTTGAGTGAGACAGCCCGCCTATAACTGACTGTCCTGCCGTAGGTTTGAAGTTAGGCCTGGAGCTTAATACTTCCTCGGTGTTCCGGCCACCGGCTGCGCGCCTCAGTAGGATGTTGCCTCGACTTACAGCACGACTCCTACTGGTGTTTCTCCTTGTTGCGTTGATCTCGTTTCTCACTCAGCACAATAAACCTCGCTTCTTGTCCTTTCTTGGGGTACCGCCGCAATGAAGTGCAGGCGCGGTCCCGTAACGTTCTTGCTGTTCGCTAGGCCTCTGTCAGGATCCCACCCCTGAATCTTCCCCTGCAACACCCTCTGCCACAGGATGTTGCCTGGTTCCAACCCAGTCAGCTTCTGACTAACTTCCTATCCAACCCCCAGTTTTACCAGATTGTGAGGAGTGGCCTAATACATAGCACCCTTAGCTCCCCCTGGAGGCCAGACTGTGAAGTGTATTTGCAGCGCCCCAGAGTCCTGATCGTTGCAGTACTGATGCTCCGCCGCTAAGGGGGGCTATGGTACATCTGATGGCACTGAAGGAGTTCACCTGACCAGGTATCACAGACACCAATACACTTCACAGTCTGGCCTCCAGGGGGAGCTAAGGGCGCTATGTATTAGGCCACTCCTCACAGTCTGGTAAAACTGGGGACTGCAACCTGGTGTCCTCGTTATTTACTGCGACCTGCACCGCACCACAACCTCATCACCACCCACCCACCTTTCATTGGGCGCCCCTCAGCAGGGTCACGGACCGGGTCTAGCCACCGTGACAACCCCAGGACAGAGACTCAGAGGCCCGGTACCCCTCGGCCCTGCGGCGGTGGGGGCGCTGCAACTTGGCGTCATGAACAGGATCTACTTAAGCCTGAAGAATCAGGTCATGTGTGCCTTGGAACTGTGATTTATCGTACTTGGACTGTGACTTATTGCAAAAACTGTGTATTGCCACTTGCCACCAAAAGTTTCCTCCAAAACCTGCCGCCATTGCAGCGCAGAGGAAGAAGAAGGGCGTGTCATGGGAGGAGACTACCAAAGCAGCGCCAAAAGCAGCGACCGCCCCCTCCGACTCCTGCTACAAGATGACGACCTGCCCAGCAGCAGAGGAGAACCGCCCCCTGATTTACAACGGCGGGAACGAGGTGAAGAGGGAGCTCGACCTTGGAGAAATGGCGGATCCAGGTGCATGCGTTGCCACCGAATGCCGGACAGTGATGATGATCAGCAAGTGCCCGAGCAACGGCGAAGTGATCCCAGCTTGCCCTCACCCACCAGAGGCGGACCCGCGTCCACCGCAGCGGAAGGATCTGAACTCCTTGGAGCTGCTGGCGGAGGAGCTGAGCCTACCTATCCCGACCACGGAGTCATGGAGAGCGGAGCCATATCGGGAGGCCGCCTTGGAGGAGCCGCGGTCCAGGTTGCAGCCGATTCCAGTGTCCTTGTCAACGGAACGGATCGACATCGGTGGAATCAAATCAGGCGCAGGTATGGAAGGCAACCCTACTCCCCTGGCCGATCCTGCTCTCCCGACCGATCCCGCTCCCACGACCGCTCCTCACCCCAACAATAACCGCTTCTTCTCGGTTGAGCGGGTGATCCTCACCCCCGACACGATGGCGAAGCTGGTACCTCCACTACCGACCAAGATGGGAGAACCCATAGACGTGAGCTCAGATGGGGTGATCTTTCAGTGGAATACCCCCCGGATCGGGCCAGATGGAGCTCGGGAGGAAGGCCTCACCCTTGCTGTGCTCACTTGGGAACAATATAAACAATGCCTGATCTTACATTGGAAAAACCGAAAAGAGACAGAACAAACTGATGCGTCAAAGGTACGACGCCCAAAGCCTGCGCGCGGCGGGAAAGACATGGTAAAGCGGGGAACTGTGCAGGCCTTTCACCCAAAGCGGGGTTGGGGCTCCATACAGGAACCGGGACTACCGACTGACGTCTTCGTTACTAATCACGATGTGAAAACTCCTTTCCGCAACCGATATGGTGACCCACTATTGCAGAGGGGGGATCAGGTGACCTACACCCGCCACCGTAGTGCACAAGGATGGTGCGCTCGGAACGTCCAGCGATGTGGGCCTGAGGGGGTGTCACCTGTTGCCTCGACTATGATTGAACCAGACTTGACAGATCTTGCTACTATCGCCACCGTACGCCTTGTTGCGGCTACTGAGCTTGCAGCAAGGGTTAGCTTCCGAATCCAGACACCGGGTGACCTGACCGCTCCCGAGAGACCAACCATTGACACTGATGCCACACCAGCCGGGGACCAGAGGTCGAAGCCTGCACGGTCAGGAGATGTCCACTACCGGCTGATGTCTTGCAATTTACTATGAAGCCCTAATGTTCGACAAGGATGTAAATAGTTAACTGTTCGTCTTTCTATGTGTCTTTCTTGCTGCTACAACCCGACTAGGGTTAACTCTTAAAGGGATCCCTTTGTTTACCCGGGATCCCTTCTTCTGCTTTTGCTTTTGTTTCCTGTTTTATCATTGTTGAAAGAACTGCTGGATCATGAACACTGCATGATTACAAACTCATTATAAATAGTTTGCACCTTCTTAAAGGTGCCCTCTACTGGTTTTACAAAAGAAAGGACTCTTTGCAAAGAAACTGTTCCTGGAAACAGCACCGTAGTCCTTATTGCATACGGACTTGCAGCTTGAGAAGTTGCACTACCTCATAGAGACTTGGTCCCTTCTTAAAGGAATGATGATACTTTAAAAGAAGAAGTAATAATGCTGACATGTAACTGTTATATGTAGTTAGCTAGTTAATTGTAAGGAATGTGTAATAATGTGTTAGAGAATGAGGACAGGAAGTGAACCCGTACGGGGTTAGTCGGTGAGTCCTCCTAGGAGCCATACAGAGATGGCTCGGTGATCCTGAACTGAGAGATGGATGATACGTTCTATACTGTGTATAGTAGCAGAAAGGCAGAAGGCTCGGGTGGAAAGGGGCGGTCCTGCAACAGAACGAGAGGCAGTAGGCCTGGAGCAGATAGACAGGCGGTCCTGCAGATGTAAGAATGGAAAATGAAGGAAAAGTTGATTAGCCTTATAGTGTTTTATAAGAAGGTCTTTAGTGGATTCAGTGTGTACGTCCTTAAAGGCAATGTTAAATTATTGTTCAAAAATTTGCACTTAGTAGAATACCCGGTTGGGTAAGAAAAAGTTATTTATAGTATGTTATTTAAAGTATTTAACCATGTTTGTAACGTTCAAGTGTCCTCACCTCCCATAAAGGGAAGCTCTGTTCAAATTTACTTATTGTTATTGCATTTCAAAATTGTATGTCTTTTTGCTGACATGTATTGTTGTTTTCTTCCCAGTCCAGGAGTACTGGATTTAACCGGGGGGGAGTGCAGCGCCTCAGAGTCCTGGTCGTTGCAGTACTGATGCTCTGCCACTAAGGGGGGCTATGGTACGTCTGATGGCACTGAATGAGTTCACCTGACCAGGTATCACAGACACCAATACACTTCACAGTCTGGTCTCCAGGGGGAGCTAAGGGTGCTATGTATTAGGCCACTCCTCACAGTCTGGTAAAACTGGGGGTCGGATATGAAGTTAGACAGAAAGCTGACTGGGTTGGAACCAGGCAACATCCTGTAGCAGAGGGTGTTGCAGGGGAAGATTCAGGGGGGTCCCTGTCAGGGGTGGGATCCTGACAGAGGCCTAGCAAACAGAGAGAACGTTACGGGACCGTGCCTGCACCTGATCGCGGCGGTACCCTAAGAAAGGACAAGAAGCGAGGTTTATTGTGCTGAGTGAGAAACGAGATCAACGCAACAAGGAGAAACACCAGTAGGAGTCGTGCTGTAAGACGAGGCAACATCCTACTGAGGCGCGCAGCCGGTGGCCGGAACGCCGAGGAAGTATAGAGCTCCAGGCCTAACTTCAAACCTACGGCAGGACAGTCAGTTATAGGCGGGCTGCCTCACCCAAATCACCTAAGAAGACATAGGGGGCAACAACAGGAGAGGGGCGACACTAGGGTCCAGGAAGAGCTCAGAGCCTACCCGTCATACGGGTGCGTCCTAGCCATATCATCTGGGGGACGAAGAAGAACATCATAATCGAGTTGTGAGGGAACTTCAGAAACAGACACAACAGTTGTGGGGACTATCTTGTAAGCACAGCAGGGGAGGACCACAACACACAAGCGCTAGAAGGTAGGCACAGATTTCCACCTGCAAAGGGAACTCTGGAGGTGCCATCGGACCGGCCGGACTTGCGCAGCCCGGTTAACCGTATTCCAGACTGAGGATCCTGAAGCCTTCAGTAAAGAGGTAAAGAGACTGCAACCTGGTGTCCTCGTTATTTACTGCGACCTGCACCGCACCACAACCTCATCACCACCCACACCTTTCATTGGGCGCCCCTCAGCAGGGTCACGGACCGGGTCTAGCCACCGTGACAACCCCCAGGACAGAGACTCAGAGGCCCGGTACCGGGTACCCCTCGGCCCTGCGGCAGTGGGGGCTCTGCATATTGGTGTCTGTGATACCTGGTCAGGTGAACTCCTTCAGTGCCATCGGACGTACCATAGCCCCCCTTAGCGGCGGAGCATCAGTACTCCAACGACCAGGACTCTGGGGCGCTGCAAACAAAGAATATTACCTGGTCAATCAAACAGCAGGAAAAAAGTCCATTCCTGCCCCCTTAATCTGCTTCCGGACACAGAGTCTAATGATGTGGCATTCTCACAGCTACAATTAATAATCATTTGTGTGGAAGTGCTTTTTTTTCAGGAGGTTGTGGTGGTGCTTCTGTGATGGAAAACATATGAGGCTTATGCACACCTCACCAAAAATTGGGTGGCTTGGATGTTTTCCTTGTCTGTCTGTGGGGCTCAAATGTCCCGGTTTAGGACTTCTAAATCCATTCGTAAATATGTATGTGGTCTCCTATAGGCTCTGGTAAGATTCTAGACAGCCGCTACATCTGCTATGGTTGTAGGTTCCAGAAGTATAACTTGACAACCCAAACCGGTGCCATCAGGTTCCATCTTACATGGGTCCCCTAAGGTAAGATGTTCTTTAAAGCTAAACCCATAGAACTTTCAACAATACAGCTGAACCCAACCGTGCCCAACAAAGTTTTGGGATTTTATACATTGCAATAAGCTGAACGGATCGGCATTCCGGAGCAGGCGATGATGTGAATGATGTCACTGCTGAACGAGCAGAATGTGAGCATTAATACATTACACCGAGAAGTCATAAATGTTTTTGGTGCCGCCTGTTCCATATGGAGAACGTGGAATGAAAGTTCTGTCTGTTGCAATGTATACATGTGTGAAGTGGAAAATCCCAATGATATTTTGATGTGCTGTGAACTTCACACCATGCGAGCAAAAATGAGTAACCTTTCCCACAGCAAAATATGCAAAACATGATACGGCAAACATTTATCCTGGCTGTAACGACTCAAGAGTTCACCCTTAGTAAAGATGCAAAACAGTGGGCCATAGAAATCTCCTTTGACCACCAGGGACGTTACTATTTACTCCCTCTCTGACCTACATCAGCAGGCACTTTCCCATTGACCAATTTACTATTTAGGCATTGTATAGTGGTGGTACTCTTTGGTCACTAAATGGCAGTATGCATTAGTATTGCATGTTTACTATAAGGTATCTTTGTGCTGTGCCGTCCTCTCACTATTCCGATTCACCCTAAAATGGCTTCCCCTGCCTTAACTTTTATACAGACCATAATAGTCCCTATTGATTGTTTGCACAATACCATGTGATATGATAGCTAGGTCAACGTGAATTCGATTTGCATTCAATCAATTAAAGGTATATTAAACCAAAAATAAAATGTGGAGAACAAAGAAGAAGGCAACTTTAAAGGGCAGCTTTTAATCTGTCAGGAGGATCAACCCTTCTGCGCTTCCTAAGTCATCTATACGGGCATGTAGGTCATAGGAAGCTGAATAAAATGATACCTTGATGTATTATATGTAACTGAGCTGTTAGGATCTATGGGCTGGACATAGCTCTCCTCGAGAATCTGCCTCCAGAGCTTATTTTACATATAAGGAAGCTAGCTATTACCTATAGGGGGATTTATCCTATAGACAGATTCCCTTTAAAAACTAGTGAAGTTCTATCTTGACGCCCCTGCAACACTTGCACAAATCTTTTAGATAAGACGTCTACTAATATTTTCTTCCTTTCTTTTTGGGGATGGACTAGATAACATGAGTATAAAAGTACAGTTCATCTTAATGGTAAATCTGCTAAAAAGTTGGAACTGGTTTTATGCTTTTTCTGCATCGGTCTCTAGAGGAGAAATGTAATATTGCATGGCATTGGTCAAATTAATAAGGATCTGGTAAAAATTCATGGTTGCAGACCTCCATACACATTAGGAAAAAGTTGGCCAAACCCAATGGGGCAATGTTGTGAACTATATTTCTTTGCTCCCTCTTGTGGTCATTAGCGGTATGGCACTTGGAGTGTCTTTCCCCAGGTTGGCACCCACCTGGTTCGTTTGGCCTTGGGTGTGCCTATATAAACTTCCTGGATACTCTGTATTGTGCCTGGATTCGTTGTTATCAGACCATGTCTGTTTTCTCCTGTCTCCTGGTCTCCTGATTTTGCAAGATAAGCTAAGTCCTGCTTTCTTATTTTTGTGCATTTGAATTTTCCTTATTTTGTTCCAGCTATGTTTAAAATGTGATTCCTGATTTTTCTGGAAGCTCAAGGGGGGCTGTTATTCTCCCCCCACACCGTTAGTCGGTGCGGGGGTTCTTGGATATTCAGCGTGGATATTTTGTAGGGTTTTTTGCTGACCGTATAAGTCATCTTTCTATTTTCTGCTATTAGTCAGTGGGCCTCTCATTGCTAAATCTAGTTCATTCTTACGTTTGTCATTTCTTCTTACCTCACCGTTATTATTTGTGGGGGGCTTGTATTTAACTTTGGGGTCTTTCCTCTTGAGGCAAGAGAGGTCTTATTTTCTCTGAAAGGGTTAGTTAGTTCTCCGGCTGGAGCGAGACGTCTAGAACCAACGTAGGTACATTCCCCGGCTGCTGCTAGTTGTTTGTGTTAGGATCAGGTGTACGGTCAGCCTAGTTACCACTTCCCTATGAGCTGGTTTTTTGTGTTTGCAGACTTAGCTGGTACTCCTGAGATCCTCTGCCATTAGGATCATAACAGTAATCCAGGCCGAATAAGTTCATTGCTGAAGCGGGATTATAAGAAAAGAAGTCTGAGTTTTTTTTGTTTTTTTTTCTTCCTCCCCTTTATCTCTGAGTGGCTTGAAGCTCTGCTGCAGACATGAATGTTCAGACTCTGATTACTAGTGTGGATCAGCTTGCTGCACGTGTGCAGGGCATTCAGGATTTTGTTATTAGCAGTCCTATGTCAGAACCTAAGATACCCATTACTGAGCTGTTCTCTGGAGATCGATTTAAATTTGGGAATTTTAGGAATAATTGTAAATTGTTTCTATCTTTGAGACCTCGTTCATCTGGAGACTCAGCTCAACAAGTTAAAATTGTTATCTCCTTCTTGCGTGGCGACCCTCAGGATTGGGCTTTCTCATTGGCGCCAGGAGATCCGGCATTGGCAAATATTGATGCGTTTTTTCTGGCGCTCGGATTGCTTTATGAGGAGCCCAATCTTGAAATACAGGCAGAAAAAGCGTTGCTGGCTATCTCTCAGGGCCAGGATGAAGCTGAGGTGTACTGCCAAAAATTTCGGAAATGGTCCGTGCTTACTCAATGGAATGAGTGTGCTCTGGCCGCAAATTTTAGAAATGGCCTTTCTGAAGCCATTAAGAATGTGATGGTGGGTTTTCCCATTCCTACAAGTCTGAATGATTCTATGGCTCTGGCCATCCAGGTTGATCGGCGTTTGCGGGAGCGCAAAACTGCTAATCCTCTGGTGGTGTTGTCTGAACGGACGCCTGACTCAATGCAATGTGATAGAATCCTGACTAGAACCGAATGGCAAAGTCATAGGCATCAGAATGGGTTGTGTTTTTACTGTGGTGATTCTACACATGTTATCTCGGCATGCTCTAAACGGCCATCAAAGGTTGTTAGTCCTGTCGCCATTGGTAATTTGCAGCCTAAGTTCATTTTGTCTGTGACTTTGATTTGCTCATTATCTTCCTACCCTGTTATGGCATTTGTGGATTCAGGGGCTGCCCTGAGTCTTATGGATTTATCGTTTGCCAAGCACTGTGGTTTTGTCCTAGAGCCTATAGAAAATCCTATTCCTCTTAGAGGAATTGATGCTACGCCATTGGCGGAGAATAAGCCGCAGTATTGGACACAAGTGACCATGTGCATGTCTCCTGAACATCGAGAGGTGATTTGTTTTCTTGTTTTGCATAAAATGCAGGATTTGGTCGTTCTGGGTCTGCCATGGTTACAGATCCATAATCCAGTTTTGGATTGGAAGGCAATGTCCGTGTCAAGTTGGGGTTGTCAGGGAATTCATTGCGATTCCCCGCCGGTGTCTATTGCTTCTTCTACTCCTTCTGAAGTTCCTGAGTATTTGTCTGATTATCAGGATGTATTCAGTGAGTCCAGGTCCAGTGCCCTTCCTCCTCATAGGGACTGTGACTGCGCTATAGATTTGATTCCTGGTAGTAAATTTCCTAAGGGACGACTATTTAATCTGTCTGTACCTGAGCATGCCGCGATGCGTGCTTATATTAAGGAGTCTTTGGAGAAGGGACATACTCGTCCATCCTCTTCCCCTCTTGGTGCGGGATTCTTTTTTGTGGCCAAGAAAGACGGGTCTTTGAGACCGTGTATAGACTATCAGCTTTTGAATAAAATCACTGTCAAATTTCAGTATCCTTTGCCACTATTGTCGGACTTGTTTGCCCGGATTAAGGGTGCCAAGTGGTTCACCAAGATAGATCTTCGCGGTGCGTACAACCTTGTGCGCATTAAGCAGGGAGATGAATGGAAAACTGCGTTCAATACGCCCGAAGGTCATTTTGAGTACTTGGTGATGCCTTTTGGGCTTTCTAATGCCCCCTCAGTGTTTCAGTCCTTTATGCATGACATTTTCCGGAAGTATCTGGATAAATTTATGATTGTTTATCTGGATGATATTCTGGTTTTCTCTGATGATTGGGATTCTCATGTAAAGCAGGTCAGGATGGTGTTTCAGGTTTTGCGTGATAATGCTTTGTTTGTGAAGGGCTCAAAGTGTCTCTTTGGAGTGCAGAAGGTTTCCTTTTTGGGTTTTATTTTTGCCCCTTCTACTGTGGAGATGGACCCAGTCAAGGTCCGAGCTATTCATGATTGGACTCAACCCACGTCCATTAAGAGTCTTCAGAAGTTCTTGGGTTTTGCTAATTTCTACCGTCGTTTTATTGCTAATTTTTCTAGCGTTGTAAAACCTTTGACGGATATGACCAAGAAAGGTTCTGATGTTGCTAATTGGGCTCCTGCGGCCGTGGAGGCCTTCCGGGAGTTGAAGCGCCGGTTTACTTCGGCGCCTGTTTTGTGCCAGCCTGATGTCTCACTTCCCTTTCAGGTTGAAGTAGACGCTTCTGAGATTGGTGCAGGGGCTGTTTTGTCGCAGAAAGGCTCTGGTTGCTCTGTTATGAGACCATGTGCTTTTTTTTCTAGGAAGTTTTCGCCTGCTGAGCGGAACTATGATGTCGGTAATCGGGAGTTGTTGGCTATGAAGTGGGCATTTGAGGAGTGGCGTCATTGGCTCGAGGGAGCTAAGCATCGTGTGGTGGTCTTGACTGATCACAAAAATCTGATGTACCTCGAGTCCGCTAAGCGCCTGAATTCTAGACAGGCTCGTTGGTCGTTGTTTTTCTCCCGTTTTGACTTTGTGGTCTCGTACCTGCCTAGTTCAAAGAATGTGAAGGCTGATGCTCTTTCTAGGAGTTTTGTGCCTGACTCTCCTGGAGTCTCAGAGCCAGCGGGTATTCTTAAAGAGGGAGTAATCTTGTCGGCCATTTCTCCTGATTTGCGACGTGTGTTGCAGAGATTTCAGGCTGGTAGACCTGACTCTTGCCCACCTGACAGACTGTTTGTTCCTGATAAATGGACCAGTAGAGTTATTTCCGAGGTTCATTCCTCAGTGTTGGCGGGGCATCCTGGGATTTTTGGTACCAGAGATTTGGTGGCTAGGTCCTTTTGGTGGCCGTCCCTGTCGCGGGATGTGCGATCTTTTGTGCAGTCCTGTGGGATTTGTGCTCAGGCTAAGCCTTGCTGTTCTCGTGCCAGCGGGTTACTTTTGCCCTTGCCCGTCCCGAAGAGGCCTTGGATGCACATTTCCATGGATTTCATTTCAGATCTTCCGGTGTCTCAAGGAATGTCTGTCATCTGGGTGGTCTGTGATCGTTTTTCCAAGATGGTCCATTTGGTGCCCTTGCCTAAGTTGCCTTCCTCTTCCGATTTGGTTCCTTTGTTCTTTCAGAATGTGGTTCGTTTGCACGGCATTCCTGAGAATATCGTGTCTGACAGAGGATCCCAGTTTGTGTCCAGATTCTGGCGATCCTTTTGTGCTAGGATGGGCATCGATTTGTCATTTTCATCTGCCTTTCATCCTCAGACTAATGGCCAAACGGAGCGAACTAATCAGACGCTGAAGGCTTATTTGAGATGTCTTGTTTCTGCGGATCAGGATGATTGGGTGACCTTCCTGCCATTGGCTGAGTTTGCCCTTAATAATCGGGCAAGTTCCGCTACTTTGGTTTCGCCATTTTTCTGCAACTCTGGTTTTCATCCGCGGTTTTCCTCGGGTCATGTTGAACCTTCTGACTGTCCTGGGGTGGACTCCTTGGTGGATAGGTTGCAGCGGATTTGGAATCTTGTGGTGGACAACTTGAAGCTGTCACAGGAGAAGGCTCAGCGCTTTGCCAACCGCCGCCGCGGTGTGGGTCCCCGACTTCGTGTTGGGGATTTGGTTTGGTTGTCTTCTCGGTATGTCCCTCTGAAGGTTTCCTCTCCTAAGTTTAAGCCTCGCTTTATTGGTCCTTATAAAATTTTGGAAGTCCTTAATCCGGTGTCGTTTCGTTTGGATCTTCCGGTGTCGTTTGCCATTCACAATGTGTTCCATAGGTCTTTGTTACGGCGGTACGTGGTGCCTATGATTCCTGCTGCTGAGCCTCCTGCTCCGGTGTTGGTTGAGGGCGAGTTGGAGTATGTGGTGGAGAAGATCTTGGACTCTCGTCTCTCTAGACGGAGGCTTCAGTATCTGGTCAAATGGAAGAGCTATGGTCAGGAGGACAATTCCTGGGTGGTCGCCTCTGATGTTCATGCGGCCGATTTGGTTCGTGCCTTTCACGCTGCTCATCCTGATTGCCCTGGTGGTCTTGGTGAGGGTTCGGTGACCCCTCCTTAAAGGGGGGGTACTGTTGTGAACTATATTTCTTTGCTCCCTCTTGTGGTCATTAGCGGTATGGCACTTGGAGTGTCTTTCCCCAGGTTGGCACCCACCTGGTTCGTTTGGCCTTGGGTGTGCCTATATAAACTTCCTGGATACTCTGTATTGTGCCTGGATTCGTTGTTATCAGACCATGTCTGTTTTCTCCTGTCTCCTGGTCTCCTGATTTTGCAAGATAAGCTAAGTCCTGCTTTCTTATTTTTGTGCATTTGAATTTTCCTTATTTTGTTCCAGCTTTGTTTAAAATGTGATTCCTGATTTTGCTGGAAGCTCAAGGGGGGCTGTTATTCTCCCCCCACACCGTTAGTCGGTGCGGGGGTTCTTGGATATTCAGCGTGGATATTTTGTAGGGTTTTTTGCTGACCGTATAAGTCATCTTTCTATTTTCTGCTATTAGTCAGTGGGCCTCTCATTGCTAAATCTAGTTCATTCTTACGTTTGTCATTTCTTCTTACCTCACCGTTATTATTTGTGGGGGCTTGTATTTAACTTTGGGGTCTTTCCTCTTGAGGCAAGAGAGGTCTTATTTTCTCTGAAAGGGTTAGTTAGTTCTCCGGCTGGCGCGAGACGTCTAGAACCAACGTAGGTACGTTCCCCGGCTGCTGCTAGTTGTTTGTGTTAGGATCAGGTATACGGTCAGCCTAGTTACCACTTCCCTATGAGCTGGTTTTTTGTGTTTGCAGACTTAGCTGGTACTCCTGAGATCCTCTGCCATTAGGATCATAACAGGGCAACACGATAAATGTGTAAACAGCCTCCTTACAACAACTGATCTTTTGACTGTCCCGAGAGATAAGAGATGTCTGCCTCGAGCTTACTCGTCTATCCCCATTGAAAACACAGACATGATCAATCAAGCTTAGCATGTGTAAGCAGGTGATGCAAAACGCAGACATGGACAAGGCGGGAGTACCCAATTAAACTGTTTATTTTTCTATTGTGACAGGAAAATGTGGCAACTATAGCAACAATAGAACAGTCTCATAATTTCCTAACAGGGGTAGTAATCCCAGTACTATGAGAGTCACTGTGCTGATTCTTCCTCTAGGACAGGCTCTAGCTGGGGTCTCCGGTTTTCCCGCTAGGATTCAAGTCCTTCTGACAAAATCTAGCAAGGCTTGCTGGACCTCTTTCGCATCAATCGGCCCCCGTCCTCTTTGCTGTACTTGCCCAGGACAGCCCCTGTACTGTACATCAGTCCTGTTCACCACCACATGCGTCCACCTCCGAATGGAGTTTCCCACCCAATCTTTGGTGCTTGACCAAAGACAGATGTCTCTTGTTATTGGTGGGATGAGGGCTGGGCCTCGTTCCTTGACTGACATCACCTGGGCTCCGGATCTTGACCAGCAGATCTAGTCTTCAGTCCTTGATCGGCGTCATCTGGATTCCGGAACTTGCCTGGCGCAGGGCTGGTCTTCGGGCCTTGACCGGCATCATCTGGATTCCGGAACTTGCCTGGCACAGGTCTGGTCTTCAGGCCTTGACCGGCATCATCTGGATTCCGGAACTTGCCTGGCGCAGGTCTTGTCTTCGGGCCTTGACCGGCATAATTTGGATTCCGGAACTTGCCTGGCACAGGTCTGGTCTTCGGACCTTGGCCCGCATCATCTGGATTCCGGAACTTGCCTGGTACAGGTCTGCTCTTCGGGCCTTGACCGGCGTCATCTGGATTCCAGAACTTGCCTGGCACAGGTCTGATCTTCGGGCCTTGACCAGTGGAGTCTGGATTCCAGAACTTGCCTGGCACAGGTCTGGTCTTTGGGCCTTGACCGGCGTCATCTGGATTTCAGAACGTGCCTGGCACAGGTCTGGTCTTCAGACATTGACTGGCGTCATTTGGATTCTGGAACTTGCCTGGCGCAAGCCTGGTCTTCGGGCCTTGACCGGCGTCATCTGGATTCCGGAACATGCCTGGCACAGGTCTGATCTTTGGGCCTTGACCGGTGGAGTCTGGATTCCGGAAATTGCCTGGTATTGTCTGGATTCTGCTTCCAGACGTGCCACAACTTGCTGATTCAAGCTTCCTCTCATGGCCTGGCACCTCGGCCTTAGCTTCTTCCTTGACACACATTCTGACTGTCCCTCTTGTTGGTGCCAAGTGTGCTGCCATTTTGGAATGCTGGCCTTTTATACCAGGGAACTGCACCATTATTATTCATTATTTTTTAAATTCTTTTCATAAGGTAACTTTGCTTAGTTTTGTCTGTTTATTTTTTGTTTGACTACATGGGTTTAGTTTTTCTTATCTAGATGTTTTAGCTTACGGTAATTCATCATTTGAGACCATTTTGAAATGTTGCAAATTTTTGGTGCAATTGTGCTCCTTTACCGTAGTGGAGTACAGAATCTGTCTAATTTTATTGTTTGTGAAGTTAAAGCCTAGTGTGCAAAATTTTAAAAGATCATTCAACTTTTTGCTTTAAAAAGGCGCAAAAGGGTAAAAGAAAGGAAACGGATTTTTGCTAAAAATCGATCAATCTGTGTGCGCCATTTTGATGAGTTTGGCACAAAATAAAAAGAACAACAAATACCACAAGAAAACAAAAGAGAAGTCATTAATGAAAAAAAGCAAATGATGAATTGGGGCTTTGGAGCGTATGATGGACTCATCACATACACGCTAAATGTACTGTTATATGCTGCCTCTGTGAGATAGTGTTTTCCTCCTCTATATAAACTTAAAATACATTCAGGATTTTTATTCTTTTGCTGAGTCACAGCACCAGACGAGAACCGTTTATGGTTTTCCTCTTTCCCTGGAAATGTGACTTTATTCTGTGTTTTTAAAGGTGCAAATCATTGTGGTTGAAATAAAGTGTTATCTTCCTCCTGAAATGGACAGATGAGGAGTTTCAGTTGCCAGATAGTTATCATACCCTTGTTATTACCGGCCCACTCCCTTTTTATTCAGCAAAATGTTCAAAGTTTCAAAAACTTTTAAAAGGGTTTTTAGGTAAGTGAACCCTTTAAGATACCCTTTAAAGTGATAAGTTTAAGATGCCTAAAATATCAATGAAATCCAGCACTCACCCTCCCCAGGTCCAGCATTGACCCCAAGACTCTTTGAACCTTGGTGTTTTTGTGCTGCAACGGTGACGTCATGCCGTATCACCGCTACATTCAGTCACCAAGCTCAGTTGCTGTTAAGAGGTAGATAGCAGCACTGGCTACTAAGCTCAATGATTGGCTGCAGTGGTGATGTGCATTGTCGATGAGACATCATTGCTGCAGCCAAAACACTGAGTTGTGATGGAGAGTCAAATTCTGTTGTAAATTATAAAAAATATTTTGGCCTCATGATTACTGTATATATATATTTTTTAGAAAAAAGGGATGTTTTGTTTGATCCCTGATTGGGGCCACCCTGGGATATGGACACATGGCTTCTCAGGATGCTGTCAATTAATAAGAACATTCTTAGGCTGAAAATTTGTACAGACTTATTTGCAAAACATTTTATTATAAGATAACTAACGCATAGCTGTTGTTTCAGATGAATGCTCAGAAAGAATATGCTGTGTCTTTGTACATAAGGAATAAAACTGTCACAATTCCACCCCTCAGTCTGTCTGGGATCACAGCTCAGCCATCCAATCTGGTACAGGGGGATGCTGAGCTGTCAGTATTTTGATTGACAGCTTGGCTGTACAATCTGAGAATGGGAGGTGCTGGCTGTCTCCAGGTATTCATTGTCCAAGGTGATTGCCAGGCTACTTAACTGGGCTGTTTTTTCCAGACCTCTGCCAGACGTACATTCAGCTATTGTGCTGTTTGTCTCTCTGTGCCTTGTGGTCTGCTTGTTTATCTTTTGTTGCCTGACATTGGACCTCATTCTGACCATCCATCTGTTTAACCCTGTTGAGCTGGTCCTTTATCTTCTTGGTATTTTGACATTGGACAATTACCTGACTACGCCTTTGTCACTTCCTTCTATTTATGATGTACTCTCCTGGTTTTGACCTCGAACTCCTTGACTATCCAGACTCGCAGCTTATCCATGAGAAGTGACTCAGTGTCACAACCACCATAGCTGTCCAAATAATAACTAGCATTCTTCATTTTTCCCTGTTTTTCCTCTCTGCAGGATGTTTCTTAATTTTCACTTTTCTGTAAGCTAGGGGATGGACAATGGTTGCTATGATGTCTCCAATAAACTGCTCACAGACATGAGTTTTTCCTACTTTCTTGTCTCTTTGTAGCACATGTTCAGAAGCAGCAGCAGCAGCATGGAGGACATTATACTACAGTACTTAAAAGTGTAGCTGTGAATTCAGCTCTGGGATGAGATAAAACACTAAAAATCATCATCACCTTCTCGCTGTGTCCCTCTTTTTCTCATGTAGCGTCGTCCTCCTCCATCCTTCTCCATAGACTTTAAAGGGAACCTATCACCCCATTTGAGCTATCTAGCCTATTAAAGGGAACCTGTCACCACAAAATAACGCTATTAACCTCCAGGTATAGGGTTAATCTGCAGGGCACCTGGCACTCATTTACACTGGCTCTTCAATGAACTCTGAACAAAGCCAGGGTGAATAAAGTTAACTTTCTCCCGGCAGCGTTCACCTAAGAGCGGGCACTGGGCAGATCAATAACATTATTACCCTGCAGATTAACCCACGTCTGCAGGTTAATAGTGATTTTCGGGTGAAAGGTTCCCTTTAAAATAGGCATGCAGATAATAGACTGCCGAAAAAGTAATGCCTGCATGCCTCATATCAGATGCCTTTTGTTGTTGAGAAATCCGCTTTTACCTGATTATATAAATGAGCTCCTATAGGCTATGGAAAGGATGCTGCTCCAAAGATAACTCTGCTCCACACCTTTTTATCCTATGTATTACCTCCCATGGCGTCACTCTGTCCCAGTGATGGCGGTGTCATCCTGAAATCTAGCGCATGCGCATACCATCTCCCGGCGTTCCTCTTCAGTGTTCCGACCTCCTATAGGATTCATGTTCCTCCTGTGCGGTTGCAGCAGAGTCACTGGTACTTCTACTCCAAGTGTTCTTCGGGGTGCAGAAACCTTGCACTACATAAGTACCAGTGACTGGCTGGTACCTGTGCTTTAGGAACGTGAAGTCTGTGCCTATTGAAGGGCGGAACACTGAAGGGGAACGCCGGGAGATGATATGTGCAGGGGTTATTATTATTATTTATTTATATAGCACCATTAATTCCATGGCGCTGTACATGAGAAGGGGTTACATACAAAGTTACAGATATCATTTACAGTAAACAAATTTACAATGACAGACTGATACAGAGGGGAGAGGACCCTGTCCTTGCGGACTTACATTCTACGGGATAATGGGGAAGAGACAGAAGGTCAGGGCTGCAGCAGCTCCAGTGGTGGTGAGGTGGCAGCTCGGGTGGTGGTGAGGCGGCAGCTCCGGTGGTTGGTGAGGCGGCGACTCGGGTGGTGGTGAGGCGGCAGAATGGTTATTGCAGGCTGTAAGCTTTACTGAAGAGATGGGCTTTCAGGTTCCGTCTGAAGGATCCAAGGGTGGTGGATAATCAGATGTGTTGAGGCGTGGAATTCCAAAGGATGGGGGATATTTGGGAGAAATCTTGGAGGCGGTTGTGTGAGGAACGAATAAGTGTGGAGGAGAGAAGGAGGTCTTGTGAGGATCGAAGATTACGTGAGGGAAGATATTGGGAGATTAGTTCAGAAATATAGGGAGGGTACAGGTTGTGGATGGCTTTGTAGGACAGTGTTAGTAGTTTGAACTCAAGTCATTGGGGAATTGGGAGCCAGTGGAGGGATTTGCAGAGGGGAGAAACAGGGGAGTAGTGAGGAGAGAGGTGGATTAGTCAGGCAGCAGAGGTTGAGATTTAGTAGATTGAGGGCTGAGGAAGGGACGGATTCTGGAAATATTTTTGATTTGGAGGCAACAGGAGGTGGCAAGAGTTTGGACGTGCGGTTTGAAGGACAGGGCAGAATCGAGAGTTACTCCGAGGCAGCGGATTTCAGGTGAGGGAGAGAGTGTGATGCCGTTTACCATAATAGATAGGTTGATCAGGGGAGGTACGTGAGATGGTGGAAAGATGATGAGATCGGTTTTGTCTACATTGAGTTTTAGGAAGCGAGAGATGAAGAAGGAGAATATTGCTGATAGACACTCCAGGATTCTGGACAGCAGAGGGGTGACATCTGGGCCAGAGAGGTACATCTGAGTGTCGTCTGCATACAAGTGGTACTGGAAGCCATGGGACTTTATGAGTTGTCCTAGGCCAAGGGTATAGATGGAAAAAAGTAGTGGCCCCAGGACAGAGCCTTGAGGGACTCCAACAGAGAGAGGGCGGGATGAGGAGGTAGTGTGGGAGTGGGAAACGCTAAATGTGCGGTCGGAAAGGTATGAGGCATTCCAGGACAGGGCAAGGTCTTTGATGCCAAGGGAAGAAAGAATCTGTAGCAGTAGGCAGTGGTCGATTGTGTTGCAGGCAGGGGACAGGTCGAGAAGGAGGAGGATGGAGAACTGTCTGTTAGCTTTGGCTGTGAGTAATTCATTAGTAATTTTGGTCAGGGCAGTTTCGGTGGAGTGGTGGGGGCGGAAGCCAGATAGGAGGGACTCCAACAGAGAGAGGGCGGGATGAGGAGGTAGTGTGGGAGTGGGAAACGCTAAATGTGCGGTCGGAAAGGTATGAGGCATTCCAGGACAGGGCAAGGTCTTTGATGCCAAGGGAAGAAAGAATCTGTAGCAGTAGGCAGTGGTCGATTGTGTTGCAGGCAGGGGACAGGTCGAGAAGGAGGAGGATGGAGAACTGTCTGTTAGCTTTGGCTTTAGCTTTGGCTGTGAGTAATTCATTAGTAATTTTGGTCAGGGCAGTTTCGGTGGAGTGGTGGGGGCGGAAGCCAGATAGGAGGTTGTCAAGGAGAGAGTTAGATGAGAGGTGGGAGGAAAGTTGAGCATGGACATGCTGCTCAAGGAGTTTTGAAGCAAACGGGGCAGTGATATGGAACGATAGCTGGGCATAGCAGTTGGGTCAAGGTTAGTTTTTTAAGGATGGGTGTGATGGTGGAATGTTTGAAGGCAGAAGTGAAGGTACTAGAAGATAGCAATAGGTTGAAGAGATGGGTTAGGGCTGGAATGAGTGTGTTAGTGAGGTTGGGGAGCAGGTGGGAAGGGATGGGGTCGAGTGCACAGGTGGTGAGGTGTGATTTGGAAAGGAGGTGAGTGAGATCTCCATCAGTGATGTTGGAGAGGGAGGTTATTAGGGAAGGGCAGAGGTCTGGTATGTGGAGTGGTTGGGGTGGTGGAACAGTAAAGGTTTGCCTTGTTTGGTCGATCTTATTTCTGAAGTAGGTGGCAAAGTCCTCAGCAGAGATGAGGGGAGTAGGAGGTGGCAATCGTGGGTAGAGGAGAGAGTTGAATGTGCTGAACAGTTGTTTTGCATTGTAGGATAATGAAGATACAAGGTTTGTGAAATAGGTCTGTTTAGCAGAGGTGGGGGCTAATTTGAAAGCAAGTGTAGCTTGTTTGAAGGCAGTGAAGTCGTCTGGAAGGCGTGTTTTCTTCCAACGCCACTCCACGACCCTGGATGCTTGTCAAAGTTTTTTGGTGAGATTGTTATGCCAGGGTTGCTTATTGATTTGTCGCACTTTGCCATGCAGGAGAGGGGCGACTGAGTCTATGGCTGATGTGAGGGTAGCGTTATAGAAAGCGGTGGCGCTGTCCATGTCATGGAGTGAAGATATGGAGGACGGGTAGAAGAGAGTCTGAGAGTCTGTGAATGTCTATGTTTGCAAGGTTTCTGCGAGGATGTGCTAGTGGCTGGACATGGGGGGCGGGTGAGGAGGAAAAGTATGAGAAGGTGAGTAGATGGTGGTCAGATAGGGGGAAGGGAGAGGTTGTGGGGTTAGATAGGGAACAGAGGCGGGTGAAGATGAGGTCTAGTGTATGTCCGTCTGTGTGGGTGGCTGTGGAGGACCACTGAGTAAGTCCAAAGGATGAGGTAAGGGACAGGAGTTTGGAGGCTGCTGGCTCGCAGGTGTCAGTAGGGATATTAAAGTCACCCATGATGATAGTGGGGATGTCAGCAGAGAGAAAGTGAAGAAGCCAGGTGGAGAATTGGTCAATGAAGGCAGTGTCTGAGCCCGGTGGTCGGTATATGACAGCCACTTGGAGATTAGAGGGAGAGTAGATACGGACAGAGTGTTCCTCGAAAGAAGGCAGGATAAGGGAGGGTGGGTTTGGATAGGGTTGAAGGAGCAGTTTTTGGAAAGTAGGAAACCTACTCCTCCACCATGTCTGTTGTCAGAGCGAGGAGTGTGGGTAAAGTGGAGGCCCTCGTAACTCAGTGCGGCAGGGGAGGCAGTGTCTGGGGGCATCAGCCAGGTCTCAGTGAGGGCCAGGAAGGAAAGGTTGCGGGAAGTAAAGAGATCGTAGATCACGTGGAGCTTGTTGCAGACTGAGCGGGCATTCCAAAGTGCTCCAGAGAGAGGAAGCTGGGGGGTGAGTGTCAGTGGCATAGATTTTAAGTGTGAGGAATTGCGGTAGTTTCTCTTAGTGTGAGAAGTAAAGGGGTGAGGATTAGTGGGGTGTATGAGGTGGGGGGCAGGATTTGGGGATATGTCGCCAGCAGTGAGAAGCAGAGAAAGGAAAAACAGATGGGTGAAGGAGAGTGGTCGGCTTATATTTTAGTAGGAGAGGTTTGAGGTGCTAGATTTCAGGACAAGCACCCGACATCATAGGAACAGAGTGACGCCATGGGAGGTAAAACTTTATTCCATCCGGACAGTGTTCTGCATTTAGCCACAGGGGCGGCACTGGCGCTGTTTCAAGGCTACTGAAAGTCAAAAGGCAGACAGGAGACATCCAGGAGATGCAGACAGCTAGCCGGATTAGTGGAAGCTGCAGGCAGACAGGAGACTTCCTGGAGACCTCAGAAAGACAGCAGTGTTGCTGAAAGCTGCAGGCAGACAGGAAACATCATGGATACCACAGATAGGTAACAGAATTACTGGAAGCCACAGGCAGACAGGAAACTTCCTGGATGCCGCAGATAGAAAGTAGAGTTACTGGAAGCCACAGGCAGACAGGAGACATCCTTGAGACCGCAGACAGGGAGCAGGATCACTAGTTGCTTCAGGCAGACAGGAGATGTTATAGAGACCGCAGACAGACAGCAGTGTTGCTGAAAGCTGCAGGCAGACAGGAAACATGGAGACCGCAGATAGGTAGAAGAAGTACTGGAAGACACAGGCAGACAGGAGACTTCCTGGAGGCCGCAGACATGAAGTAGTGTTATTGGAAGCCGCAGGCAGACAGGAGACATCCTTGATACCGCAGACAGGTGGCAGAGGTACTGTAAGCTGCAGGCAGACAGGAGACTTTCTAGAGACCGCAGACAGGTAGTAGACATACTAGAAGCCGCAGGCAGACCAAAGACATCCTCAAGACCGCAGACAGGTAGCAGAGGTACTGTAAGCTGCAGGCAGACAGGAGACTTCCTGGAGATGTCAGACAGGTAGCAGAGGTACTGAAAGCCGCAGGCAGACTGAAGCAGTTCCCTGATTAAACTAAATGTCTATTAACACTGAAGTCATAACACCAAGACACAGGTTTGTGTTTTTGTGAGCCTTTTATAGGTCCGGGCAGATAATCATATGGGATCATGCCATACCATTTACAAAGCCTGATGTGGAGTACAACAGAGTTTAGCGGACTGGGGTGAGGAAAGCAAAGCTTGGATCCAGGATAGGTGCGTAAAAAAGATACAAAGATAATGTTCCTGTTCCCAGGTTTATATCTTACCCCCTCAAATTCTTTGACCATTTTGTATTAATCCTTTCTTTGCAGTGAGACTTAAGAGCAACTTCGTAGATACAATAGATCACACATAATGGTCGTCCCCCGACTCTGAGAAGTAGAAATCTTTGAGGAAATGCCAGCCATCGTCTATTTGCTGGCAAGAATCAGCATTTTAGAAGCCAGAATAGTAAGTAATCTCTACCTGAGATCTTAAGGATGTGTACTTACAGCCCGGTCATAGCTCTGGAGCAGACTAAAGGTACCGTCACACTAAGCAACGTCGCAGCGATATAGCCAGCGATCTGTGACGTTGCAGCATCCTAGGTAGCGATATCGCTGTATTTGGCACGCAGCAGCGATCTGGATCCCGCTGTGAAATTGCTGGTCGCTGCTAGAAGGTCTGAACTTTATTTGGTCGCTAGGTCGCCGTGTATCGCCGTGTTTGACAGCAAAAGCAATGATACCAGCGATATTTTACACTGGTAACCAGGGTAAACATCGGGTTACTAAGCGCAGGGCCGCGCTTAGTAACCCGATGTTTACCCTGGTTACCAGCGTAAAATGTAAAAAAAACAAACAGTACATACTTACATGCGTCCCCCGGCGTCCGCTTCCCACACTGACTGAGCGCAGTAAAGTGAAAGTGAAAGCACACGTCACCGCTGTGCCCTGCTACTGCCGGCGCTCAGTCATTGCAGGAAGCGGACGCCGGGGGACGCATGTAAGTATGTACTGTTTGTTTTTTTTACATTTTACGCTGGTAACCAGGGTAAACATCGGGTTACTAAGCGCGGCCCTGCGCTTAGCAACCCGATGTTTACCCTGGTTACCCGGGGACCTCGGCATCGTTGGTCGCTGGAGAGCGGTCTGTGTGACAGCTCTCCAGCGACCAAACAGCGACGCTGCAGCGATCGGCATTGCTGTCGCTATCGCTGCAGCGTCGCTTAGTGTGACGGTACCTTAACTCAAGGGACGTGTTACCAAAAAAGGAAGTGTTATGACCTGATGGTTACGAAGCAGTACTGAGATGACCTGGTGGGTAAAACCAATAATGTACAAGCTCTGAGGAGGTGGTAACTTTACTGACCGCAAGCCCTACACCTAACACCAACACTAGAAATAGCCGTGGAGCGTTCCTATCTCTGCCTAGACGCCTCTTCACAGCCTAAGAGCTAACTACCCCTGGAGATGGAAACGGAAAACTATCTCGCCTCAGAGAAACCCCCAAAGGAAAGATAGCCCCCCACAAATATTGACGGTGAGTGGAGAGGGAAATGACAAACTCAGAAATGAAACTAGATTTTAGCAAAGGAGGCCAAAACTATCTAAATAGACAGAGATCGAAAAGGCTACTGTACGGTCAGTATTAAAAAACTAAATATCCACGCAGAGTTTACAAAAAATAACCTCCACACCGACTCACGGTGTGGAGGGGCAAATCTGCTGCCCCAGAGCTTCCAACTAGCCGAAATAATTCATACTGGCAAGCTGGACAAAAAGACATAACATTAACTTGAACTGAAGGTCATAAGCAGGGAAATACCCCCAAAACTAGCAGACTTATCTTAAGCTGAAATGAACTGGCCAACAGAGCACTTCCAGGAAAGGACTGAGTCCACAGGAGGAACATTGACAATGACACTGACACTTGGGGTGCAGGATAATGACACTGACACTTGGGGTACAGGATAATGACACTGACACTTGGGGTACAGGATAATGACACTGACACTTGGGGTACAGGATAATGACACTGACACTGGAGGTACAGGATAATGACACTGACACTTGGGGTGCAGGATAGTGACACTGACACTCGGGGTACAGGATAATGACACTGACACTCGGGGTACAGGATAATGACACTGACACTTGGGGTGCAGGATAATGACACTGACACTGGGGGTACAGGATAATGACACTGACACTTGGGGTACAGGATAATGACACTGACACTTGGGGTACAGGATAATGACACTGACACTCGGGGTACATGATAGTGACACTGACACTTGGGGTACAGGATAATGACACTGACACTTGGGGTACAGGATAATGACACTGACACTGGGGGTACAGGATAATGACACTGACACTCGGGGTACAGGATAATGACACTGACACTTGGGGTGCAGGATAATGACACTGACACTTGGGGTACAGGATAATGACACTGACACTCAGGGTACAGGATAATGACACTGACACTTGGGGTTCAGGATAATGACACTGACACTTGGGGTACAGGATAGTGACACTGACACTTGGGGTACAGGATAATGACACTGACACTGGGGTACAGGATAATGACACTGACACTCGGGGTACAGGATAATGACACTGACACTTGGGGTACAGGATAATGACACTGACACTTGGGGTACAGGATAATGACACTGACACTGGGGGTACAGGATAATGACACTGACACTCGGGGTACAGGATAATGACACTGACACTTGGGGTGCAGGATAATGACACTGACACTTGGGGTACAGGATAATGACACTGACACTCAGGGTACAGGATAATGACACTGACACTCGGGGTTCAGGATAATGACACTGACACTTGGGGTACAGGATAGTGACACTGACACTTGGGGTACAGGATAATGACACTGACACTGGGGTACAGGATAATGACACTGACACTCGGGGTACAGGATAGTGACACTGACACTCGGGGTACAGGATAATGACACTGACACTTGGGGTACAGGATAATGACACTGACACTGGGGGTACAGGATAATGACACTGACACTTGGGGTACAGGATAATGACACTGACATTAGGGGTGCAGGATAATGACACTGACACTGGGGGTACAGGATAATGACACTGACACTCGGGGTACAGGATAATGACACTGACACTTGGGGTACAGGATAATGACACTGACACTTGGGGTACAGGATAATGACACTGACACTTGGGGTACAGGATCGTGACACTGACACTCGGGGTACAGGATAATGACACTGACACTCGGGGTACAGGATAATGACACTGACACTTGGGGTACAGGATAATGACACTGACACTTGGGGTACAGGATAATGACACTGACACTTGGGGTACAGGATAATGACACTGACACTCGGGGTACAGGATAATGACACTGACACTGGGGGTACAGGATAATGACACTGACACTCGGGGTACAGGATAATGACACTGACACTTGGGGTACAGGATAGTGACACTGACACTCGGGGTACAGGATAATGACACTGACACTCGGGGTACAGGATAATGACACTGACACTTGGGGTACAGGATAATGACACTGACACTTGGGGTACAGGATAATGACACTGACACTTGGGGTACAGGATAATGACACTGACACTCGGGGTACAGGATAATGACACTGACACTCGGGGTACAGGATAGTGACACTGACACTGGGGGTACAGGATAATGACACTGACACTCGGGGTACAGGATAATGACACTGACACTCGGGGTACAGGATAATGACACTGACACTGGGGGTACAGGATAATGACACTGACACTCGGGGTACAGGATAGTGACACTGACACTTGGGGTACAGGATAATGACACTGACACTTGGGGTACAGGATAATGACACTGACACTCGGGGTACAGGATAATGACACTGACACTTTGGTTGCAGGATAATGACACTGACATTCGGGGTACAGGATAAATATACTGATATTTGGGACACAGAAGAATAAGACTGATAATTAGGGTGCAGAACAATGACACTGACACTAGGGGTACAGGATAATGACACGTACCTGGGGTACAGTACATGTATATATCTATATATATATAAAACTTGAGTGTATGTATGTATGTGTATGTATCAAGCCACGCCCACTCCACACACAAAGTCCCGTCCACACGCCCCACGTTGTTAGCACACACAGGCGGAGACACATTCACCTCGAAAGCCACCCTGCAAAACTCACCGGATGCCACGTCCCAGACGCTGCGAGCTACAATCAGGGCTGCTGCCTTCAGAGTATCAGTGCGCAGCAGGCACAGGCCACATCTAGCTCTGTCATTTCTAGAATGAAGTTGTTCCTGTGAGGAATTACGACAAGGGAAAGGGAGGAGCCTCGTGGATTACATAACAGGAAGTTGCTCTACATGTGTGAGGAGAAGAGAGGAGTGAGGTGAAAATGAGAGGAGTGAGGGGAAAATGAGAGGAGTGAGGGGAAAATGAGAGGAGTGAGGGGAAAATGAGAGGTGTGAGGTGAATATGGAGAGGTGTGAGTGGAAAATGAGACTAGTGAGGGGAAAATAGTGGAGTGATCGGAAAATGACAGGTGTGAGGTCAAAATGAGAGGATTGAGGGGGGGAAATGAGAGATGTGAGGGGGAAAATGAGAGGCGTGATGGGAAAATGAGAGACGTGAGGAGCTGCTGCAGTATGAGGCTGTGTATAGAGAAGAGTGAGGCGCTGCAGGTGGAGGCTGTGTATAAGGCCACATTCACACGTTCAGTATTTGGTCAGTATTTTACCTCAGTATTTATAAGCCAAAACCGCGAGTGGGAGGAAAATACAGAAGTGGTGACGTGTTTCTAATATACTAATACTATCAATACTTGGGTAACCATTTAGTTAATTTGTGTTGCAAATCTGTAGTGTTGAATATATGATGTGAAATGTTTTTATGTGCAATATAATCATTATAATTTGTTATAACTAACCACAGTTAGTACTATGCCTGGGCAACACCAGGCTCTTCATCTAGTATGTGTATATTTGTATGTATATACACATTCCTCTCATTCTCAGTATAAATCCTGTACTGCGGCGGTAACTCTACAGTGTATGGGGTGAAGGGGCGACATTACATTACAGTACATTACATTACTTTTGCTCATCATGAATATCTTGCTGTAGTTCTTTTCTTGCCAAATCGTCCCCATTTCATGATGTCATCCTGTGCCATGCAGGAACTAGAGCCTTTTTCCAGGCGGGCGTCCTGCCAGTCACTGGGTGCAGCGGGCAGATATAATGCAGCAGATCGGAGTTTCATTTCACAACATGCACATTGTACAAATCCGTGCAGCCACATTCCCCTTATAAGTGATGACCAGACCCTGATTATATCACCCCATATAAAGTGCAGCCACATTATCTGAAGAAGTGTCAGTCACGTGCTTTCGTGTATAGCGTGCTAATAACATGCCTCCACAATTGGTATCCGCCACCTATCTTCCCATACCAGTTACAGGCCTCAATAGAGAATGACACTGACCTGCCCCCACATATAGCAGTGCAGCCACATTTCTTCCCAAAATGCCCATTAAATGCCTTTTCCTGTACTATGCTAGCCACAAATCTCCTGTACAACACGACCTTCCCATGTGTCTATATGGCAATGTGTTTTATCTACAGATCCCTGCACTGTCAAAGGATGATGAGGATCTGAGAGGATTCTTTGTTTCCAGCTATCGCATGGACGTCAGGTGTAGAAAAAATGCTGCAAAATACAAAATAAGAATGCTTTTAAAAATAATTTTACTAGTTTATTTCTTTTAGCAATTAACAAAATGCAAACTTACATATTTACATAGGTTGAAAAAGACCAAGGTCCATCAGATTCAGCCTTCCTCCACCAGTAATACATTGTCTGTCGTTAGATTATATTTGTAGACCACAAAGCATCCAACCCTTTTCTACTATCTGCTATTACTACCTCTTGTGATCTGGAATTACACAGTTTGACTGCTCTAACAGCAAAGAACCCTTTCCTACGTAGCAGCCGGAATCGCCTTTACCCCCCACGTAATGAATGACTCCTGGTCCCTAGTAAAATATATTGAAGGAATAAGTCCTGTGCGATCCTCTGTACTGACCACACATATATTTATACATATAAATTAGATCGCCTCTGAGGCGTCTTTGTTCTAAGCTTAACAAGCCCAACTTTTCCAACCTTTCATCATATGAGAGGCCTTCCATCCCGTGTAATATAGGAGAGGCCTCAATTCCTTGTAATATAGGAGAGGCGTCCATCCCATGTAATAGAGGAGAGGCCTCCATCCCGTGTAATATAGGACAGGCCTCCATCCCTTGTAATATAGGAGAGGCCTCCATCCCTTGTAATATAGGACAGGCCTCCATCCCTTGTAATATAGGAGAGGCCTCCATCCCTTGTAATATAGGACAGGCCTCCATCCATTGTTATAATCTAGCTGCCGCCTTTGAACTGACTCTAGTTTCTGAATATCCTTTTTTAAATGTGGAGCCCAAAACTGTATCCCATATCCTACATGTGGCCTCACCAGTGATTTACAAAAGGGTAATAAATAATGATAAGTCAGGATCGCAGGATGTTATCTCTTTTTATACATCCCACTTTTTAAAATGAGCAAAAAAAAAAGGTAAATCCCATCAATTTTTGGTGGCCACTCATCGCCTTCATCAGTTCTTCTTGGTATTGGTCACTTGCTCACAGTTTTGAAGGAACTCGGCAGGAGGTTGTATTAAACATCCTGGAGAGCTGACCCCAGATCTTCTATGGATGTCACTTATGTTGATCCTTCTGTCTCTTCATGTAATCTCAGAGAGACCGGATGATGTGAGATCAGGGATCTGTGATGCCATATCTTCACTTCCACGATTCCTTAGTTACTCTGAAAATAGTTCTTCCTGACATTTTCTGGATATTGTGGGATTGTTGTCTAGCTACAGAATAAATTTGGAGCCACTCAGATGGCTCCTTGATAATATTGTATGATGTGTAGGTATCTGCCTGTGTGCCTCATATAGTGGACACCTTGGTTGGCCAAGGAAACGTAGTGGAGCTGATGAAAGACACATCATGCTCACTTTTCTTTGAAATCGGAAGATGTCCAGCAGAGGCATCAACTTATTCCTTGACATTTTGACTTGTAGAGGGCCTTCGTAGTAGCCATCTTACTGAGCAGTGGCTAGCAAATGAGTAGTGGAGAATCCTTGAACTGTGTGCTGCACCATGTCTCAAAAACGAGATTGCTTCTGTGCCTGGCCGGGACTTAGAAGACTCCCTCCCCTCCATGTATGAGAGACCACTCTGACTGAGAGTGTCCTCCTGAAATAAGCTAGAAGCCAATAAAGGAGATTGAAAGCATATACTACATGATATAGCTACCATAGCCAAAGCCAAGTGAGAAGTAGTCAACCACATGAACGTGAGTGATATTAGTTACAGCCCTGTTACTAATGCACAGAGCCAGCAGAGAGCAAATGGTGTTGGGATTATGGAAGCCATTGAATTATGGTCAGGATCTGGTTGGAGACAGTAAACAGATGGATTGCTTAGTCTGTCTGAAAGACAATCTCGGGCAGACTTCTTTCTAGCCAATCGATCTAGCAGGTACCAGAAGAACCCAGGCCTTTGTCTTTTTACTTGTATACAGTGATCTGGACTTATACCTGGGCTCCCTGGGTTGTATCACTGGAGCAGCTGCTGGCTGATGAAACAACATTGAGGCAAAAGTAGTAAAACTAGCCAGGTCAGCAACTGGAGGAACAGAGGTAGGGACAGAATCAGGTACCAAAACAGTAGTGAGAGGAATACCTGTGGTCTCCAGGGGTCAAAGCCAGGAGGGATCATGAACAATATGAGGTGAGAATCATGTCAGATCAGGATCACCAGACAAGCAGCCCCACAGATAAATAAACCTTACCGATAATAACTGGCAGCTTCCAGCTTACTGCTGGCAGTATGAATAAGGTGTGATGCTGCTCCATAGGTCATAGTAGGAACCAATATTCTTATCAGGACAGCGCCAGCTAAGGTTATGTTCACAAGTTGCGTTTTTGTAGAATTTTTTTTCAGCAACCAAAACCTACGCTCTTGGCAGTGTTTTTTCTTTTTACGCATTTTCTGGTGAATTACGTTTTTGAACAAGTAATCGGGAAAAATTAGATTTATGCTGCATTTTCTCATCACATTCTATGTGGGCAAAAACACCGAAAAATGCTGCATAAAGGCTGAAAGAATTGACATGTCACGTAGCTAAAAAAGAAAGTTGCAGTTTTCCAATTCAGTCAGGAAATAAAAAACAAGCGCGTGCATGAGCTTTCGCTTTTACTGGAAAAATGCAACGTGTGAACATAAGCCTTACACTTTTTCCTCCGTTGCTACAAGCGGGACTTCATAGGAGGGACCAACAGGGCCCAGAGCCAGCACCTGGCCTCATGGTAACCTATAGACCCACATCTGATCACATCATTGAGGAGCCAATGCACAAACACACCGGCAACAAGGTAATGATCAGTGATTGACAGTGGCATCTAAATGGATAAACAGCAGCGAGTGGAGCGACCCATAGGCCCCGTGCAGCTGAAGTGCAGCATGTCCAGTCCTATTGCTGCTGCAAATCAGTCCTCAGGCAGCCTGGAGAACCTCAGTTCACTTTTTAATCCGTAAAAAAAGCTTTCCTAAAAGTTTATACGAGTCCAACCCCCAAGGGTGAAAATACATAATTGTACGCTGACATGAAGGAGCAGATCACACAATAAGCCGCTTGTAGCACTTCACCTTGTAATTTGGTGGAAAATGCTAAATGAGCTGAATTATAGGACAGGGCCAGGTACTCGCTTACATAACGAGCTCTTGTCCTGCGAGTGCAGCCTCTTCAGGAGATTGAATTCTAGGTCTTTTCACATTCGGGGATGTTCAGCCTTGACATAAATGAGCCTCTTCTTGGATGACTGTAGGAACAAATTAATAATGTGCCCGGTGGAGCCGCAAGTAAAAAATGAATCACTGTGGTTCTTGCTTGCAGCGAACGTCTACCTTGTGCACAGTAGCATCCTCTGGTTACCTGCTTTCGCAAAACTAAAAACAGATTTTTTTTTCTGCTATATTTCTGCTACTTTCATTAAAGGGAACCTGTCATGACGATTTTGCTGCCAAAAGTAGCAATACGACTGGATAAGTCTTGATACAACAATAAAAATGATACCTGCATTGTAGAAATCCGAAGTTCCAGCGCTGAGAAATCACACTTTGAAGCTGCATGCAAATTAGCCTGCATTTGGGGGTGTGGCAATGTGCTCAGAGTGCACTGACACGCCCCAATGCACTTATAGGCTAATTTCTATGTAGCTTCAAAACTTGATTCCTCAGCACTGAAACATCGGATTATTACAAAACAGGAATTATTTTTATTATTATTCTATGACCTGAATAACCATACTGCTGTTTCAGCGGGAAAATTATCTTGACAAATTCCCTTTAAGATACACACATGTAGAAATGGACTCAAGGGGTCATATGCACTCAGCACAGCTTGAACTGGAGTCGGCATTGGGCATCTCATTTTCTGCTTGGGTCCCACATCCATATTAATTTTTCTGCATCTTTTTGTAATATATATATATATATATATATATATATATATATATATATATATATAATTTGATGAAAAATTGTTTATAACCCCCAAATAGCTTTTATTGTATCTGAGTTTAGCATATATTTATTAATTTTTTAACTTAGGACACATGTCAAATATGAAAAAATCCTGGCTACCAGAGGGTAAAAATGTACAAAACTTAAAAAAAATTTAGAAAAATTTGTCTTTGTTTTTTACCCCCAGAAAAAACTCTACATGTGTTTATGGGTTTTCGTGTCAGGTACTGCAGCTCCATTGTATTGAATGAATGGGGATGAACCGCAATACCACACACAACCTGTTGACCGAGGTGGTGCTGATTTTGGATTACAGCATTCCTAGATTCCTAGACAACCATTTTTTTTGGGGTGCAAACTGATGGAGATTGAAGCAAAGTAAGGCTGACTTTACATGTTGGGTCTCCTATCCTGAACTGAGCTAACTGGCTCATGGTTGTCTATCAGGACTCATGCACACCACCTTAAAAATCGGATGAGTGCTATTTGTCATTTTGATGGATTGCACTCATCCCCATGTTATTCAATGAGGCCGTGCATATGTCTGATTTTTTTCCTTCAGATCGAGTGGTCCAAGAAAAAAGAATGCAGCATGCATGACTTGCCTCCGATAATCGGATGGCCATTCAAGTCTACGTGTCCATGGAAAACATCGGAGTGCACTCCAAGTTTGGTCCGATTTTCATAGACAGTCTTAATGGTTTTTCTATTTGTCTTTTTCCACCTCTGATAAAATCGTATCACACTTTGATCACCCTCTTATCAAATTCTAATCAGAGTGTAATTAGCATAATCGGACCGATTTTCTTAGATGAGAGAAAAACGTTCGTGTGATCCTAGGCTTAGACGGTTAGTTCAGGTCAAGACTGCGGTTGGACTTGGTTTTGCGATACGAGCACTGCCAGAATTTCATGGACTTGTGAAATTGACCTTACTTTCGCTGGAGTAGGCCATTGTCATTGAAAATTGGATAAAATTAAATCATCTAACCGAGTTTTCACGAGTGGTCAAGGTCAAGTTAGAAGCAGAGGATAGAATCCAGGTTTGCCAGCCAAGTTCACTGACAAATTTCTTACATCAACGCCACCTGATAAATATGACTATCAAATGGCTCCATACCGCGTTACTTGCATATTAAATGCTTAGACATTGATGACATATTATTCACATATACCTTAATTTTTGGATTGGTGGGGATTCGTCCAATGTAACTAGGAAAGCCATGTGTCACTTTTTCTCCATTTTCCTTTCATAGTCATTCCATTATAGTCAATAGTCAACTCTTGAGTACGACTTATTGAGCGCAACCTTTGACATGGCTTATGGAATGCAACATATGGAGTCATTTTGTGGGACTACTAGTAAAATAAGTCTACATAAGTGCATCATATAACCCACTTTGAAAGCTTTTAGCGATTCCTTGTAAAACAGTCAATAAAATCTCATAATCAAAGGCAGATGGCGAGTGATTTATGACCCCACCTCACAATGCCAGCCTAAGCATCTCTATTACTTAGACTTATTGCTCTATGTCTTCCTATGGATACTCTTCTTTTGTTGTGCTTCAGAACTGACAACTTCTGATGGTTTTCTCATAAAGAATAATAAAGACGGTGTCCGTATTTCCTTGTACCATTCAAGATTGACTTTGGCCAGAATTCAGACGCAGTTTAACATGCATTTGGCTTCACTACCATGAAAGATCTTAAGATTATGGTCTTTGGATTGGTCTCCTGAGAAAGCAGCTGGTCATGACTGCTAAGGAAGACAGCCACAGAATCAGATGAATCAAGGTCAAGAACCTGGAATCCAACAGAGTTCAAAGCATAATTGAGAAGATGAGACCATACTTCTAGACCAAGAACTTCTAGTTGAGGAGTCTATTCCTGAGTAGCCATGCTAGCTGTCGTGGTTGTTTTAACATCATAGAGGCCCATGGGAAAACATTTATTGGGACCTTTTTTCTACTTCTGAGATAAAGACTTTATGGCATCCAGGATGAGCCGTAGCCATGATTGCATGTATTACTCATCTCTAGTGAGTTACAGAGTTACAGAGGCAGGCGAGACCGTTTGTACAGCCAAAAGTTAAAGATGCAATGTGACCCCTATAATGGTTAATTCAAGATTAGTCTTGTCTTCAATGGCTAGTATGGTTCTGTACTGGGATGTGGTCTTCACAGACGGTGCAAAGAGGAACATCTCTTATTGTCTTGAAACTTAATTTATCTCACCAAGACATCATGTCAAGGACTTTAGGTGGCACGAGGTCAGTCTGAGGTTTATCTACATTCCCATTTTGGCACTGGTGCCAGTACCTCATAAGGAGAACCCAGTATGATAAATGTCACATAGATAGTGAGAAGCCTGTGGTCCAGCCTTGTCTTTTGGGAATGTGTGGGGCAGGGCCAGGACAAGGGGTAGGCAGGGCAGGCACTTGCCTAGGGTTTTACCTCTTGCCTACATGGGGGGGGCGAAGATCTTTACAGCTCCTCTATCTTTTCATCGTTGTATGTGGCTGTGTTACCCCTGATGAACCCCCGTTATACCCTAAGAAAAAGGGGGGGGAAACGCGTCGGGCACTGTATGGGGACTGCTCGAGAGAGTTGATTACTGAGACCATCCTCATCTGAGGCAGTAGTGGGACGAACAAAATGGGAGCTTCCAGCATGCTGATAAGTATATTTTGTGCAATTGTTCTTATTTGCCTATATCAGCAGGATGATTGAGTCCTCTAATATTCATATGTAATTGAACTGGTAATAGTCTCCTTTATAAGTGTCAACAATAAGTGGTTGATAGCATGTCCCTACTACCTGTAAATCTTCTCTCCTAATTACTTATACCCTTGTCTTGCTCTGACAGATTTGATTTTGGCCATTGAGCCAGTAGGCTATCAGACTATTAGAGATTCTAGTGTTATATAATTTCCAGCTTTTCACTTTTTGGGCACTATATTGCAAGATAAGGCTATACAAGGCTATACTTCTCTAAGACAATAGAGGAATGCTGATAGCATTTTTTATATTTGCATGTTATAAGGTATCCTTGTGCTATAATCGTATATGATTATTTATTCGGATTAAGGTGTATTGTTACACTCTGGTTACCCGTGATCCCTTATGGGACTTGTCAGTCTACTGTCTACTTAACCAGTATATTTTATAAATCATTTTTCTGGGCTGCAGTAGTCTGAAGTGTATCTACATTTTTCTGTTAATTTTTGATTATTTTTTCTTGTTATTTTTTCCATTCATTTTTTTCTGTTTTTTGTTTCTTCACGGGTTCCTGTTGTATATTGGGACATTTATCTTTTATCTTTCCTGAGTTCAGGGCGAGTAAGGGACCCTAGGGTCAGCCGCCGCTGAGTGGGGGCGCCTACCGCAACAACTTAGGGTGCCTACCTCCACTGCTAGGTAGGTGTCATTATAGTGTTCTGTTGTAGTGCTTACTAGGTTTCCTGCATTTTAGGGAGTCCTGAGGGCAATAACAGGGTGAGCCTTCGAGGAGTGGGGGCGCCTACCGCGGTAAAGTAGGGTGCCTACCTCCACTGTCAGGCAGGTTGTACTAGTATATGACACAGGGTGGTTCAGGTACATTTTATGCCTTCTTACCTTTTAAAATTCATTGATTAACAAAGTCTACTTTTAAATTGCCCTATTAAAGGTTATATTTTAGGGATCCTTGTTTGGTTTAGGTTAGTTGTTGGTTCCAGGATTCCGAATTATAGTAGTTTGGTTTTTTGGTTGGCATTAGGGAAGTGCAGGGACAGGCTCAGGTTTGAGCTCAGGTGGTGACCATCCCCCATTGTGTGTGTTGCTCCGTACACTGACCGACCACCCGTTGGGTCGCTATATATACTGTGACAGTAGTCAATTGTATTCATGTCTGTCAGAGTCTGTATCTATCTTTGAAATTGCACTCCTTGTTAAGTCACATCCCTAAAGTATCTGAAGGTCCCTTCCAACTCTAACATGCTATGATTCTAAGTACACCATGTTTTTCATGACTTTTTTGTGAAAAAGGTAACAATTCTAGTGGAAGTGGTTATCAGAGTTTGCTACCTAACCCATCGGAGGGGTTCTGTGCATTAGAGTTTTTGTTTGCTATGACCCATTCCTTTGCGTTTGGATAGGGGGCGCCATTGGCTTCATTTGCCTAGGCCTTCAAAAGACAAATTATATCGAATAGGTTATTAAAATCTAATCTCAGTTCTTGACCATTTGCACACTAGGGCCAGAGACAAATGCCAATGAATATATGTTTTGCAGAGCATGTACGTAGCAACTAATTCAATTTAATATTCTAGTCTTGTATCTCAAAGTCCTGGACAAGGTCTATTGGTCACCAATAGGTGATATGTCCCACGAGTCCTCCAGTTCCACTCCTGATTCTTCCCATATCTTTATTATTAATACATGTCCCTTACCATTATTCCTTTAAAAAAATAATCTCCAAAATCACTTTGTAAAGTGATGAAAATCCATCCTATATCTCAGAAACAGTAAATGTAACTTTCCATTTTCTCAGCTTTTTCCTACAATTGCATCTCCTTTATGCGCGGTATCCAATACTCAAGCCACTGTGTCGCTCCATTCCTCCAAAAATGAGGCTCGGTTTTGTATATTTTTCACTCGATTGAATTCTCTTTCAATCCTTACGAGAGAAGAAGCCGAGGAACTGTCCTTATTAAAGTATGCAGTGAAGAATGCATCAAAGGGTAAGGAAATGAACGCTCAGCGGAGTATGAGGAGCGGGACGTGGAGAGCATGATGCAGACACAATGGAGCAGACACAATCAGATAAAGTAACAAAATGTACTGTCTCCTCAATATTTAGGGGCTTAGAAACTGCTGGCTCTTATTGTGTCTGGTCCGTTGCCTTTTTTTCCAGCTTTGTAAAAATACTAACGGCAGGAAAAAAATAGAAGCCTGTGAGTTGAGCTAGTGCCACAAGGAAGTAGAAGAGAAGAAAACCTTGTACAAGTCGTGTTGCTCTGCTTTTGGGACGATTGTTAAAATATCTGCCATAATATTTCAAGTGGAAAACATGATAATCCCTATTTTTTTTAATAGACAGCCTATACAAGTTCCAACAAATGATATCTATAATACTTCAACTGTATGGGTTTATTATAAAGCCCCCCATACACGTTAAACTTGGTGGAACCATTGATTTGTCCGACCATCTAATCTGTGTTGGAGTCCTGGACAGCTGATTGTCAGGGTCCGGGGAAGTTAGGGATCCTACATGTCTGATTTCGGACTGCCAATCCTTTTGTTTTCCCTTAGATAAGCTGCCGCCATACATGTCTGGCAGCGGCTCGCTCATAGAGAACACAGTAATGCTTAGCCGAAGAAAAGCTCCTGTATAAGGGAGAGCTGTCTGAGATGGCTGCTGGCCAATTGGTTGGCCATAGCATAGTTCGGCCAACAGCCATTCTGTATAGGGGCAAAAAAAAAGTTAATGCAATCATTTGGCCCCCATGGACAGTAGTGGACACAGACATGATAGGGCCCCTGTGCAAGAACAGTCTATGGCTCATAACAGTCCAATAGTTCTGTCTATGACAGAAGCTCCTTGCTGCTTTGGATGTGAGTGTGGGGCCCGCTTACCTCTTGGGCCCTTGTGAGGCTGTAATGAAGGTGACCAGATGCAACACGTAGATAGACACGAGACGGGAACAGCCAATAAACTATTTATTTTCCCTGATATGGCAAGAAATTGTAGAGGGGGGGATAATGTGCTGGATTCCTCTCTGTTACCGGCCCTAGCGGTGGTCGCCGGGTGTTCCCGCTAGGCCACAAATTCTCCTGACAAAGTCTACCTAAGCACGCTGGGCCTCCTTCCCTTCAATTGACTCACACACTGTCTGCTGTCCTAGCCCATGTCCAACCCTGCACCGTACATCAATGCTGGAAGCAACAGTTCGGCTCACTCACGCTTCCTGTTCACCAACACAGGCGTCTTTTCCTGGGCGAAGTCTCCTCACTGATCTTTGGTGCTTTACAGATGGTAGTTGTCTCCCAGGTCTGAAGAGTTGAGAGCTGCACTCTGACTTGCATCATCTGGGCTTTGATCTTGACTGGCGCAGGTCTACGATTTGGGCCTTGACCGGTGTTCTATGATCTCAGGGTCTTGACCAGTGCAGATTGGGTCCTCAGACCTTGCTCGGCATAGCATGTATTCAGTGCCTGGTCTAGTGTTGTTTGGGTCCTGTTTCTAAGAGTGCCGCAGTCCGCTGGTGCACACTTCTTATTGCAGCCTGTGGCCTTAACTGCATCATCTTCTTCAGCACACGACTGTGTCTCTCTCACGTTCAGATCTTTTATATTCAGAAACCTCATCATCAATCCTGCCTGATTAGGTGCTTCATCCAAACTTGCCCCTCCCGAAACTCTTCCTCTTCTGCTTGGTTCTGCATGGTCCCATTTGGAAGGTAGGTGGCAGTCTTCTTGCACCAATGATGCACAGTGTTGGAGATTCCCATGATTATTGTCACATCCTCTTACACGGCTACAAAGGATGCGCAAGTGACATGTCCACCCCTGCCCATATAATGATTTAAAGGCTGCACAAATGATTCAATCAGCAGATGATCGAGTGGCTTGCTCACTTTTCCGCTGATTGCAGCCCTGTTTAAATGAGCCAGTAGACCGCATGCTCTTATGAAGGCTCGATCAGCCAAATATTGGCCTGTGCTATGTCGTTCCATTGCAGAGATATTCACATTTGGGCTTTTGAAAGGTAGTATGTGAAATCTCTGCGTGCAGTGAAACTGGGCGTTTCTTCACAGTCTTCACTGGTGGCGTGTGCTGTCACTACTACCTCTCAGATGATGCCTATTAATTTCCTCCTGGCAGCGGAGCTCTCAGTGCTTGTGTCGCCTGGTGTCCGAATGCTTTTAACTTGCAGAATAACCCCAAATCTGCCGGTTAATAGCGTAATTGTTTTTCTTAGATTTTGTTTTTATGACTTTAATTATGTGGTAAAAATGACTTGATGACATGATTCTCCAGGTCTGTTCAGAGGTACCAAACATGATGTATTTTCTTCTTTTTAAAGGCTTAAATGATGACCTTCTTGCTATACAGTATGTAGTCCTAATGACTGCCTCCTACGAAGCACAGAATGAATGCCCTGGCAGAATCATGCAGCTTAAGCAATTGACGGCAGCATTTAAGGGGTTATCAGCGGTGATCAGAGCAAGTTGCAGTCGGTTTGTGGTGCTTCCAATGCCAATCAGATCAGAGATAATGGATAGACGTCTTAATCTTGGGACCAACGCGACACCGTGAGTGAGATGAGTACTTCTACTTGGTTACATCTGAGTTGCGTTCCGTTTTGTTTGTGCATTTTTTACTGTTAATGGTCACCAAAACTTCAGGATACAGCAAAACGAAATCCTTCCTAGACTTTGCCCAACGCAGAGACACTTAAATGGAAGTAATGACACCCCCTACCGAAAACAGAAGGACTTTAGTTGGTCACTTAAGACCACAAGACTGCAGGAAATCCAGAATCCTATTTATTTTTACTGTAGGAGGTCGATGATTTCTTATAATACACAAGTTTTCCATTTGAAACAAAACTTGTTGAGATAATCCGCATGTCCAGGTATATTGCGCATTGTCATCATGTTCGCAATGCGGCTCTGAAATCCTGCAGTCCTGGGTATGAATCCATGCAGGAGCAACATCTGCAGATAGTTCCTGTGCCCTCCTCAGAGCTCAGCTACATCATGGATAGGAGACAGGGGTAGTAGCTAGCTGGTCTAAGATTGTGAAGTGGTTAATGCCAACTTCTATGGGGATCTACGATATGTAAGGGTTAATCATGCAGTCCCAACGGTTCGGTGTGTAAAGTGACCAAGGGAGATAGGCCTGGCACTTTACAGGAAAATCATGGTCCCGTCCAATGTGCTGTCAGGTGCGGAGTGGAACACACTCACTTGTAGGCCGCAGTCTTCCACTTTCTCCAGACCTCCATCTTCCGGATCTGCAACACATAACTCAGGGTACGCCAAGCTTGTTTCAACACACAGAAGTTTACTGGACAGTTCAAGTTCATCAGATTGTAACACGCAGTATCTGGCACAGCACTTCTCATTTCTTGTTTCCTTAATATAGAACATTTTCTGCATTACTATCCGTTCCTCCTGGACTATCCCTATGTTTACTGGCTCTATCAGCCCCTGGGATTTTCTGTCCAGTTCTGCAGCACACCTTGGATCCATTACCTTCCCTTTACACGGTTCCACAGCCATCTTCCCCTGTACACTAGACTAAGTCACTCTCCATAGTACCTGTATCAAGCCCTGAGCTACGAATGTTGCAGGAATGTCCCCAAGAAATCCCATTAAGGCCTCCCACTGCCACAGACGATAGATCCTTACTTCCAGTATCAGCCCACTAGAACTTGAACTTTACCTTAGTTAACAAACTTCCCTATCTCACTCCTATCAGGAAGCAGTCCCTTTTCCCTGGGACATGCCTCACCCACCATGGGCTAGTTCCGAACATTAACTATGTCCATCTCTACGTGTGTAGTTTACAGATCTACTTTCACAAACATTATACATTGCATTTGCATACAGATCTACTTTCACAAACATTATACTCTACACTGCATTTGCATACATCAAACATATTACACTTATAATGCTTTCCAAAGTCTACCATACTCTATAGTCACTACCTTACAGTGTGTCCTAAAACCCAACCTATGTCTTACCCTATACCGTATACATTACCATATCACAGTCTATATCACAATACACACTAAAACCCGCAGGACATTATTTACATGATTCGATTGGTGCCTTCAGGGGTAGGAATACTACAGCATGGTTCATCACACTTACACACGCACCAGATCTCAAAATGAATGGATTTTGGGGAAAAAAAATGTATAAAGGCAATTCCAGGTAGTTTGGGGACATTTCATGCCAGGACAGGGGTGGACTTTAAGTGTCCTACAAGTTGAAAGATTTGTGGTACGTGTCTGCTGTCCTGGTGGTCTAGGGTAAGAGGAGGATCCATGCTTGCATCCCTGGTGGTCTAGGGTTAAGGATATGGAGTCAAGCATAGAGCTAATGGATGCTGCCATGGTGGGTAAAATAATAGAAGGGTTCATGCCTGCATCCCTGGTGTTCTAGGGTTAAGAAGATGGAGTTAAGCATAGAGCTAATGGCTGCTGCCATCGTGGTCTAGGGTAGTAAAGGGGCAATTTACCCATCACTCAGTGTAAGGATACTTAGAAATGTAAACAATGTGCACAATACTGTCTACTAGAGATGGGCGAACCCGAACAGTAAAGTTACCGAACACCGGGAGTATTTCACTACGGTGATCTCACCTCTGCACCATGAGACAATCTCACATTGTTAGCGGGGATTTCACTGAGGTCACCGCAGTTCAGCCCGGCTGGGTCGGGGGTAACCTCGATGACGTCACCTCCAGTCACTGAGTCTGTGCTTGCAGCAGTTCATTCACCAGTGGTTCTCAGCCTGGATGGTCGCATCTTTACACTGTCCAGGTTGAAAACTGCTTATCCCCCAGATATGGGTTACAGCGTGGGACAGAACAACGGACAGGTGAGGGATATTGTTATTTTTTATTTTTGTTTTATTGCAGGAGACGAGGGCTTCAGTGGAATTAGGCGTTAGGTGAGTATAACTATGTTTGTTATTTTTAAATAAAAAAGTAAAAATGTGTTTTGTTTTATTTCAAATAAAAGATTTTATTCTGGCTGTGTTTATTTTGTACTATAGGATTAGTAATGGATAGGTGTCTTATTGACGCCTCTCCATTACTAACCCGTGGGTTTGATGTCACCAAACAGTACAAAAGTGACATCAACCCCACAAATACAAACCCCATTTACCACCACTACAGGGCAAGTGGGAAGAGCTGGGCAAAGTGCCAGAAATGGCGCTCCTAATAGATGTGCCTTTTCTGGGCCGCTGCGGACTGTGATTTTAAGGCTGGGGGGGCCATATTCAAGGCCCCTTACCAGCCAGAGAATACCATCCCCTAGCTATCTGCTTTAGCAAGGCTGGTTGTCAATAATATTTATTTATTTAAATAATTAAAAAATACGGTATGAAGACCAATCTATTCTTGATAACCAGCTTTGCTGAAGCTGACAGCTGAGGGTTGAAGCCCCAAGCTGTCAGTTTTGCCTGGCTGGTTATCAAAAATACGGGGGGATCCAACTCCGTTTTTTTTATTATTTGTTTACAGTGCAGGTGCCGGTTGATCACAGCGTGTCACATTTGACAGCATAGTAACTGAGGCTGTCTGACCGGCGGTGATGATTTTACTGCCGTTCAGAAGTAGTGTTTGCCATTCTGTCATGCACATGACAGCATGGCAAACATTGGATGCTAGGGCCCCCCATTCAAGTGGGTTTGAGTTCGGGTCTGGGTACTGTTCTGGTATTCGAACCTGAACTTTTTTTTAACTGTTCGGCTGAACCCGCCAGACCTAAACATCCAGGGGTCCGCCCATCTCTACTGTCTACGATAGGACAGAGACCAATCGTTTGGAGGACCTCCTGTTGTTGGCATGCCATCTCCTCAGATACATACTTTTCTAGACATCTTTGAGAATCAGGGCCTACACAGTCCTTCTGCCCCAATACATAGATAATAGTTCCTAATTAACAATTTCTTTGTAGCCTAGGGCAGTGAATCCATTCATTTTACATTCCCTGGTGGTCTAACTTTTTTATGCCCAGTGATCTAGATCAGCAAATTGATCAGTGTTAAATTCAGATTGCTCCTGTAGGGTCCTGTAATTGGAGCCCCTTATAAAATAGGGTTTGTGGGATATTTCCGAGCTTTCCAACCCCTAGAGACAAACTTGATCCCACCTCAGCTCGGCTGTGTACACAGGTGACGGTTCCACGGTTTGCCCTACACTAGTAACACCGCCCTTCTGAGCCGAGCACCTGTGACCGTGGAGGTTCTCTGTGTAGATTTCCAGCTCGTGCCCATTCAGAAGTATTTCTTGGCCGGGGCGTGTGTCTGTGCAGGACGGGCCGGCTGACAGATTCTCCATCAAGCATGAGAATCCATTCTCCTATGCAGAAGGTAAGTAAATTGCTGCTAATGAGGGCAAACAGCAGAGGAATCAGGAACCTGTCACTCATTTGACATGGGAAAGTGACTCTGCAGTGTGCGAGGACGGTGCCGCTTGTGCAACGGAGATTGGAGTAATGAGGTTTTAATACCTGCATCCGATGAGAGCAAACTTTACGGCAGCTGCACCAGATAGGATGAGATTTCTCAAGACGCAGCATGAGGACTCCAAAAATGGAAGAAACCTTACTGGAAATCTATAAGAAACATGTAATGTAGCAGAGAGAAGTTTGCCATTTAATTCTCTGGAATCCCATTTTATAAGCATTTTGGTTTACTTGCAGTTAGAGGCGTAATGATCGTGATCACAGAGGGTGAGAACCTGACCGCGTCCATGCCAGAAGGGTATTATACCAGGAAGGGGCCCAGGATGGGGACATCAGTACTGGAAAGAGCCAAGATGGAACATTATTAAATATAGATCCCATGATGGGGGGGCGATATTATATGATGGGGAACATTATACCAGTAAGGGGCCCAGGATGCAGGGTATTATTACAGGAAGGTGCCAGGATTGGGGACATTATTACAGGAAAGGGCCAGAATGGGGGACATTATTACAGGAAGGTGCCAGGATTGGGGACATTATTACAGGAAGGTGCCAGGATTGAGGACATTATTACAGGAAGGGACCAGGATGGGGGACATTATCACAGTAAGGGGTACAAGATGAGGTACATTTATACAGGATGTGGCCCAGGATGGGGAACATTGTTATATGATGGGGAACAATATACCAGGAGGGGCCCAGTATGGGGGACATTATTACTGGAATGGGCCCAGGATGGGGGACATTATTACAGGAAGGTGCCAGGATTGAGGACATTATTACAGGAAGGGACCAGAAGGGGGGACATTATCACAGTAAGGGGTACAAGATGAGGTACATTTATACAGGATGGAGCCCAGGATGGGGAATATTGTTATATGATGGGGAACATTATACCAGGAAGGGACCCAGGATGGGGAACATTATTACTGGAATGGGCCCAGGATGGGGAACATTATTACAGGAAGGGGGGTACAACATGGGGGACATTATGCATAGAAGGGGCACAGGATGGGGGACATTATTACCAGAATGGGTACCTGATGGTTAACATTATGACAGGAAGGTGCCAGGATTGGGGGCATTATCACAGAAAGGGGTACAAGATGAGGTAAATTTTTACTGGAAGGGGCCCAGGATCGGGAACATTGTTATATGATGGGGAACATTATTCCAGGAAGGGGCCCAGGGTGGGGAACATTATTACTGGAATGGGCCCAGGATGGAGGACATTATTACAGGAAGGGGGGTACAACATGGGGGACATTATGTATAGAAGGAGCACAGGATGGGGGACATTATGCATAGAAGGGGCACAGGATGGAGGACATTATGCATAGAAGGGGCACAGGATGGGAGACATTATTACCGGAATGGGTACATGATGGTTAACATTATGACAGGAAGGTGCCAGGATTGGGGAAATTATCACAGAAAGGGGTACAAGATAAGGTAAATTTTTACTGGAAGGGGCCCAGGATGGGGAACATTGTTATATGAAGGGGAACATTATTACTGGAATGGGCCCAGGATGGAGGACATTATTACAGGAAGGGGTACAAGATGGGGGACATTATACGTTGAAGGGGCACAGGATGAGGGACATTATTACAGAAATGGATACACGATGTGGGAACATTATGACAGGCAGGTGCCAGGATTGGGGACATTTTTACAGGTAGGTGCCAGGATGGGTTAGATTATTACAGGAAACAACCACAACCGTTGATATTATTGCATGGTGGGGCAAGCACCCATGTCTTTATATCATTTAGAAGGCTCCAGGGGCCCACACATCTGACTAAAACCCTGGTCCAGTTTTGCACTGGGGTCCATCGGACTACAGTTACACCACTGCTTGCAGTCCTATGCAAAACCTTATATAATACAACAAAATTTCACCATGTTTTGTACCAGGTGACAAAGTCAGCCCTTCTTTGAGCGCTGCATTGTTTCTGGTTCAGACATTAGTGGAAGAGATTGGAGCCTTTTTGTATATTGGTCTGTAATAAATGAGCGCTATGATTAGGGCTGTGGCTGCATGCGAAACTAGTCATTCAGCTGCGCTACAGATGTAGATGATCTCTGCTTGCTGTGTGTAAATGGAATTGTCACGGGTTCCTTCTCCAGTATCACACAATCAACAGGTCCATATATACGATCCACCACACTGAGGATACACTAGTCCAGAACATGAATGCAGTTCAGTAACAGGATAAAACTCCAACAATCCAGCAGAGGATAGCATAGTCCATATACTCTTCTTTCTCTCTGATATCCTCTTCCTGGTTCCACACAGGATCTGATCTCTGTCTCACCTCCCTGATATTTACAAGTCTCCCTCCTCATTCACAGGTCAGGAGGGGGAAGGTCTCAGGGGCTCATTGTTTCAACAACCTAGGTCAACATGTCAATAGCATATTAGCAAACAACATTATTCACTGACCCTGTGGAGAGATAACAATACAGAACTGTGGGGAGAATATCAGATGGCAAATAACAACTATCCTACAAGAGAACACCATGAAAATAAGTAAAATATAAATATACACAAAAATGATACCCACATAGCATATCACACCATCACAACCTCTCCCCCTCATAATAAGTGAGCACGCCATTAGGTTTACACAGACCTCTGGCCTGCTCACTTTAGTCCACATTGCTCAATAGTTTATAGTTCCTTGTACAGTGGCAGGGGTTGCAATAATCATGAGCACTTGTCCATAATTTCCCGGGTCCCGGCTTTATGGTCATACCAGGCTTTTTGACTGGACTGGGCAGTTCGCTGATGTTCATTAGCCAAGGTAGCTAGCTGGGCGAGACAGTCTCTGAACTCTAGAACGTAGGGAATGATGGGCTTTCCGGTATCTGCAATATCTCCCTTCAATTGTTCTTTCAGAAGGAGAGGCCCACGGACCTTCTGCTCCCACAAAATGACTTTGCAACTCCCCAGTGTCATTTCCAAGGAGGATATCTGCAGGAAGTCCTCCTATAACTCCAATCCAACACAGTTTTTCTCCAAAACCAAAATCCAAACATACCAAAGCTCTCTGTATATATTTTCAGACACCCCCCGCCAGGACAATGGGAATTCCCGGGTCCTGGTGAATTGCCTCGGGTCGAACCACACGGGGGTCAGCGATAGTCAGGAATGCTCCCGTGTCTCTAAATCCCGACACTTTGTATCCATCAATTAAGACATCCTGCAGGTGGCAATGCCGTTGCTGTGTATTTCTGATGGACACTCCAGGAGGGGTATCTATGGTGCCGTGGTCAGTGGTCCACTCTGGTGGGGGTGGTGGTAGCTCTTCCTCAGGTGGGATGGAGTGCACAAGATGCACTGGATGAGGTGGGGCTGCGTGGGGCTCCCTCCGAATCCTTGAGGGACAGCCAGACTGCAAATGTCCAGGTTGCCCACACCCGTAACATCTCTCTGTGATACCAACAGGTCGTGGTCAGAACTGTTGGGGCCCAGGATGGTGAGCTGTGATTATCATCAGCCTGCGGCTGGGTGGAGGGGCAGATATAATCGGAGGGGGATGGGGCACGGGAGAAGGCCGTGGTTCATTGTCCAGAAGCCTCTTCCATTGCGGTTGGATAGTAAGGGCTTCATCGGCCAGGGCTGCAGCTCTATCCACGGTGCACGGCGTGCGCTCCCGGACCCATTCCCGTACCTCTTCGGGGCACTTGGAAAGAAATTGTTCTATAAGGAACGCCTGTATAACATCTTCCATAGTAAAGGCGTTTTCTGCTTCCAGCCATCTCCGACATGCCTGGGACATCTTATGTGCATACATCCTAAACGATCCCCCCGTAGTACATGGGAGGTCTCGGAACTTGGCCCTATATGAGCCTGGGGTGATAGCATGGTAATCCAGGATAGTCTGCTTTACAACGTTATAATCCCGATTCAGCTGTGAGTTAATGGTTCGGTAAGCCTCTGCCAGGCTACCGTTCAGGAGTCCCACTAACAAATGCATCCAGCCAGAGTGAGGCACCTCCATCACAGCACACTGCTGCTCAAAGTCCTTGAAGAACCCCTCCACATCTCCGGAAGCCTCATCAAATGGCTTAAACTCTGTGCGGGTGATCCGTACAGGCTCCCAGATCGTTGGGTTTACATTCCGCATTGCGTTACTCCCTCTTTAAAGCTCCATTGCTTCTTGTCTCCGCTTTGCCCGGCGGGCAGCCTCCTCCTTGTACTCCTGAGAGACACCTGGGCCCAGAACCGCCATCTCTTCTTCGTACCACACCACCCACTGGCTTTTTGGGGTGGGGGTCCTCGTCTCCAGTGCTCGTCCTTCAGACATATGGGAGGAGGTGGCCGGGCTGGCACCCACCAGTAGGTCAATCAAGGCTTCTTTAGTCAGTCCCTGGTAGTTCAGGCCCAGGTCTCTGGCTCTCTCCTGTAAACTGCATACAGTCCATTTTCTGTACTCACTCTGTGTGTGGTTCTCCATTAGGTTACACTCTGTTGATCCCGCTGCTTGCCACCAGTTGTCACGGGTTCCTTCTCCGGTATCACACAATCAACAGAGCGAGAGTATAGTGAACAATTCCAAGACCTTTATTTACTCAAAAATACAAAAGGTCCATATATACGATCCACCACACTGTGGATACACTAGTCCAGAACACGAATGCAGTTCAGTAACAGGATAAAAGTCCTGTCATGCCGTTCTGTCTGTTTCTGGTTTTCAGCATGACAATGCATATGTTTGCTTTAACCCTTTACTCTTTTCCCCCTAATTTGAGCTGGGATACTGTTGGCTGTTACCTGGATGGAGCCTTCTCAGTTCCCTGCTCTGCTGCGCAGCCGTACATGGTGGTTAGGTCTTTTCTGCTGTAGGACCATCCGCATGTGCGGTCCCTGGTGTCCACTTTGGAAGCTGTCCGCGGGTTGTGAGGTCATTTGCAGCTGGAGCATCACTATAATGGTTTCTTTTGTTTGTTCTTAGGGCGTGCGCGGCCACACCTCCCCTGCTTTTATCAGGGTGAGGGTGTGTACTTCAAATGCTGTTCCCAGCCAATTGCTGAGGGGCAGCTCCTACTCACAAAGCTCCTGAACTTTGCTATGTGTGTTTGTGTTCCTGCACCTCTCCTGTCTATGTTTTGGTACCAAAGTCCTTGCTTTGATTCCTGTTTTGTCCTGTTCTGGTGCCTGTCCTGGAGGCGGTATATCCAGGCCCGAATCCTTGATCCTGTACCTGTCCTGTACCTGAACCTGTCTGAACTGTGTCTGCTGTGATTATGTCCTGGAATCCCTCTGCATCTGGAGCCTCACTCCCAGTGACTTTGAGTCTCTTGAAACCAGTGTTTCTGCTGAGCATCTACTATTCTGTGCTGACTACCATGCGGTGTTAACCCCGTCTGGCTCACGTCCAGTATGGCGGTGCTTGCACCATCACGCTTGAGTTCCTTCCTAGGTCTGATGATCGGAGCCTGACGACCGCAGTCTGGAACCTGATGACCGCTGTCTGGAGCTTGGAGCCTGATGACTCTGGTGGTGCCTGTAGGTCGTGTTGGACGTCCGGAACCGAACGACTCATGTCTGATGTCTGCTGGTGACCCTGGGTCCAGATGTCCTGATGTCCTGTCTGTACCCTGATGTCCTGCCTGTGTCTTGATGACCTCATGGACCCTGATGCCCTGATATCCTGTCTGTTCCCTGATGTCCTGATGTCCTTCCTGTGTTCGATGTCCTGATGTAACTGATGACCTGGGCTGCCATGCCAGTGTCCCAGCTGATGACGTGGGCTGCCACGCCAGTGTCCCAGATGTCTATCCAGTATTCCTGTGTCCTGATGCCCTGCCTGTGTCCTGATGTCCTGAGGTCTTTCCTGTGTCCAGATGTCCTGATGTCCTGTCTGTATCCTGATGTCTTGCCTGCGCCCTGATGTCCTCGTTTACCCTGATGTCCTGCCTGGGTCCTGATGTTCTGCCTATGTGTGCCTCGGTGATCCGTTGGTGCCCTGGGGTCCACTGGGTGGTACCCTTCCGGAGGTGTGGAATCAGGAGCCTGACATCGTCATGTTTTGTTTTTGTACTGTGGGACTTTACTTTAGTAAACTTTACTTTCTCTATACCTGAAGTTGTGCGGTGTAATCAAGTCCTATGTGTCTCTTTCCTTCTCCACATGCTCAGCTGCCACAGAACCCTGGTCTCTGCCCTCCCCTAGTTCTGGTAGGCCTGGGTCCCCCTCTGAGGTTAAAAGGGTCCGTATTTCGTCCCCGGGGGACACGCGTTCCCCACACCTTCTAAGGTTGGTCGGCTTGGGGGCGTCTATGGGCTGGGATGCATCTGTGGCTGCAGCTGATCGTGACAAGTCCAACAATCCAGCAGAGGATAGCATAGTCCATATACTCTTCTTTCTCTCTGATATCCTCTTCACATCATGGTTCCACACAGGATCTGATCTGTCTCACCTCCCTGATATTTACAAGTCTCCCTCCTCATTCACAGGTCAGGAGGGGGAAAGTCTCAGGGGCTCATTGTTTCAACAAGCTAGGTCAACATGTCATTAGCATATTAGCAAACAACATTATTCACTGACCCTGTGGAGAGATAACAATACAGAACTGTGGGGAGAATATCAGATGGCAAATAACAACTCATCCTACAAGAGAACACCATGAAAATAAGTACAATATAAATATACACAAAAATGATACCCACATAGCATATCACACCATCACAGGAATAATTCTTTATTCCATTGCTGGAGTCCAGAGATCATTGTGATAAACTGTTTGAGCTCCTTAAGGGGGTTGTCCGTCCTTATATTGATGACCTATCCTCTTAATAATAATTCATTGATCTCACTGTTCTACATGTTTTCAATAGTAGTTAGGTTCAGTTATGAAATGAGCCATTTTTTAATGATTTTCACCTCCTGAATTTAAATCTGACAATGAACATTTTTTACTTGTCTCTTGTTTCTATGATATCAAAACATTTTCCTTTTACTGCTATATGTAATTAACGCATACAAGTTTCAGTACTTTGAAACATTATTATTTTTGCAAATGTAAAGATGCAGAATATTCTGTTATGCCAATTTTCGGATATTTATTTAGAGGAAACTTACCAACAATTCCGATAAGTAAAACATGTCAAACACTTTTGCGAATTATAAACAGTCACAAAAATTGCATTACAAAACTCTTTTTTGCTTGTCTCTTGTACTCCTGCATCTTCTCTTACAATTGTCCACAGTTATCAGCAAGCATTGATGGATTCCATTTTCCTTGATATCTTTTCTCCATAGCAGCAATATCTTGGAGAAATCTCTCACAAGTCTAGATGTGAATGATGGTAGAGATGCGGATGCCCACTAATCAGATATTGATGACCTGATCTGATATTGATGACATCTGAATGTGTCTAAATTCCAAGAAGATGCAGCCATAGACTCAATGCTACAAGGTAGAAATCCTATCCCCTGTAAGCCACCATCTCACATTTGGAGATAAGTATTGATCTCCCTGATTTGTCAAAAGCTGCTGAAAACAATCAAATTGATTTTTTTTTTTGCATACTGCGACGGTTTGCAGATCGTAAACTGATTTGCTCATAGAAAACCCTTAATGTGCTCCACTCTAATCACATTTAACTGGTTTAATCTTCCTAACTCATTAACGACGGAGCCAATTTTGGTCCTGATGACATAGTACATTTTTTTGGAAATGTTTGCTTCTGTGTATTTCTGCAACCACACATTCTTTTTTAATCCATCCCTGTGCCTAAATAAGTCTTTGTTTTAATGGAAATGCAATTCAGTCATTGTTGTTTTTTTAGACGTTTTCATACCTTAGAAATACTCAAATTTCATCAAAATTGGACAAAGCTTGTGAAACTGAATCTTTTGAATTCCGAACTTGCCAGCTTTGACCAATTTTGCAAGGAAATTTATTTTCAAGCAAATTAATTTTCTCTGAATCAAAAGTACTCTAAAACCTCGAAATGCCCTGAAAAGATGTATTTGTACGATTGATCTGCAGCCGCACAATATCAGATATGTGTCCCTCCCTGGCCCTGCCTCACAGACACAGTGACTCTCCTATCTCTTATTCCCTATCCATTAAATCAGTATTATTCTTTTTTGCTCACACACTGATTTTCTTCACTCCTATGCTGTTACACACTAACTGTATCGTTTATTCAGTGTTTTATAGCTTTCTTTTCTTATTTCTGTGTGCAAGGTGTGAGATGTGAAGTCTTCACACTATCTAGATTCACCATAACATGGCTGCTGCATTCTTTACCTCAGCTTTTATACAGGTTATGATAGTCTCTCCTGATTGGCTATGCTCAAGGGTGGAATTCATTTTTTTAACAACAGGTTCCCTGTTTGTGTTAGGAAACCACACCCATTAAAAAAACACATCCCTTTAAAATCCACTCCCATTTTTGTTAGCCATTTTCACACACATTATCACCAACCACAAAATACATGTAACAATAACTAAAAGTAAAGGCACTTTACCCTTCTTATTCCTCCTGTACCTTCATTTATAGTCTCATTGCCTCCTGTCCAGCACACATTGTCCCAGCCACTGTCAGTAACTTCTTAGTATGGTGGATAGTGTTAAAGGGTTTTCTACAATTTTTGAAAATTAGTACTAAAGGAACCCTGTTCAAATAGGAAAGGATGACCTCATGTTCATCTATCTATCACATCAACTGTCTGGTGCACCTAATCTATGGCCACAGAAGAATATTATATACCGTATGTGCAAAATAAAATCCCACAATGACCAGACTACATATTACCTCCACATAGTGACCAAATATTATAACGCACAAGGGACAAATACTCCCACACCATGACCAGACCATATATTACCTTCACATAGTGACCGAATAACACCATGTACAAGGAACAAATACCACCACACCATGACCAGACCAGATATTACCACCACATAGGGACTGAATACTACAATACTGATCATTAATAAAAAGCACAATACTAATAACACTAAAATTATTATAAATAAGTGTCATTATACACAGCAGCTATGTAAATAGTATACAGCAGTGGTGCACAACTCCAGGCCTCAAGGGCCACTAACAGTGCATGTTTCGAGGATTTCCTTATAATTGCACAGATGATAATTTAATCACATAATTTAATGCACAGGAGATTATTGCAACACCTTGTGCAATGCTAAGGTGCACTGTTGGTGGCCCTTGAGAAATGGAGTTGTGCCCCCATTGGTATACAGTGTATAGTGTACAGGTAATACAGTGATCACCAGTGACATTATACATAGGAGCTCTGTTTATAGTTTCAGTCTACAGCTAATATAGGGATCATCAGTGACATTATACACAGGAGCTCTGTATATAGTGTCAGTGTACAGGTAATACAGTGATCACCAGTGACATTATACACAGGAGCTCAGTATATAGTATACAGTGCATTGTGTAAGTGTACAGATAATACACTATCTTTTCTTCTTCATCCAGCGCAGACTGCCATCACTTGTTCCAGCCAGCACTCAACGTTTCAGAAAATAACACAGTTATCTATAGCTGATCAATTCTATAGCACATGACCTACTTTTTCCTCGAATTTACACTTTACCAGATGAAGAAAAAAAGCGACATAGTGCCGTGCTGCAGTTATAGGCTCCCAATTGAAAATAGTATGCTCAAAAAATAAAAATAAAAAACATCACATTAGAAATAAGATAATTTAATTAACCCATACCATAATAATAATGTCCCTTATCGTGGCCCCTTCCTGTAATAATTTCCCCATCCTGAGACCCTTCCTGGGACTCTTTATTTAATTATGCCCCCATCCTGGCTCATTTATATAATAATTTCCTCCATTCTAGGCCCCTATTTCCCCCATCCTTGTTGATACAATCATTACTCAAGTTAGAAAGAATTAAAAAAAAAAATTCTCAAACTTCTTTCAAGAGGGCATTTCAGTTCAAACATGTCAAGAGCAGTCAAGTGTGGCGGTTATCGAAAATGGCACCGAACCAGTCCAATGTACACAAGTTTTAGGATCCCATTCTCCTAATCCCGATGTCTAATTTGGCAGTTTGGATAAAAGCAAAAAAAAACAAATAAAAAGCAAACACATTAGTGGCAGAGTTAATTCATTAGATATTTGGCCGGTTTCAACATCTGACATAGCACTGACACTAGTGTTTGGAAAGGTTTTAAGAGCTGCTCAGTGCCGTTTCCGCAGCAATTCTTTGGTCAAACACTTTGAAAAAGTCTCCGTCTGTGTGCTCTAGTGTCAAATATTGTAAAAGTTAGAAAAAAAAAATGGCATCACATATTTGAAGTTCTTACTCCGTTGCTATAAAGGGCTAAACTAACAAGTTTGTCAAATGTTTGAGCAAAAATTGGATTAGGTGTTGAGGCTAGACAGGGTCCGTGTGAGCGGTATGAATGACGGACACTAGCCTACAGGTAAAAATACATTGGACCTCATTTATCACATTAAGTCTTTTTCTATTTTTTTGGCATGAACTAATCCCCTAAAAATTGCAATCTGCACAAAAGTTGCAAAAAGTTGCCAATTTGCCCAAAATGTGAAAAAATTAGCAAAAATAAATTGCTGTATGCTTAAATTTTTAGGAATTTCCTGAACTTGAAAAATCTGCTTCTCATGAATCACTTAAAATGACCAACTCCATTTCATACATTGCAGACAATTACATTTGCATTGGCCAGAGAAAAATCACATGGCCTCGGGCGGTCTTCCCCATAAGGCCATGCAGTTATCACATCAATCAGGGCGGATTATTGCAGCCTGTATAAAATCTGAGGCAGGGAATGCAGCAGCTAACTTTGTATTGAATCTGGATAGCGAGAAAACTTTTTGCTTACCAAAAAAGTGAAAAACAGCCCATTGTGTATTGATAAGGGGCCACGGTCAACACATTTAGATGAATTTATTAAGCCTTATCTCGAAAATTGTGCAAATTTTGGCACAGCTCTACGGTGAAAGCAATCCTCAGAAAATTAAATCTGGCATACATTTCAGCTGCAATTCATACCAGCGCATTATAGTAATCACTTAAAATGACCAACTCCATTTGGGTCGTTGGGAATGGTTCTAAAAGGGCAAAAAGTTGCAATAATTTTGGATTAATCACCAAATTTTGCAACTTTTTTGACTCCTGGAAAGAAAATTAAAATGTAAAAATGTTAATTAATTTCAGTCTACAAAAAGTTGGCCTATAATAAGAGATCAGAAAATTAATGTGATGTGAATCGAGTTCATATTAAATTTTTAGGAATTTCCTGAACCTGCAAAATCCGCTTCTTATGAATCACTTAATATGACCAGCTCCATTTCATACATTTCCCCATAAGGCCATGCAGCTATCACATCAATCAGGGTGGATTATTGCAGCCTGTATAAAATCTGAGGCAGGAAATGCAGCAGCCGCTTTGAATTGAATCTGGATAGTGAGAAAACGTCAGAGCTCAGCAACAGAGTTAGAAAGACAAAGCCTTAAAACACTGATTGCAAATGATTTGCTCATCTCTACCTATACCATTTAGTATTGGAGCCAGACCAGAGACTGGTTGCATTACAGGGAGGATTATCGTAGCCTGCATAAAATCTGAGGCAGGAAATGCAGCAGCCGCTTTGAATTGAATCTGGATAGTGAGAAAATGTCACAGCTCAGCAACAGAGTTAGGAAGACAAAGCCTTAAAACACTGATTGCAAATGACTTGCTCATCTCTACCTATACCATTTACTTTGGAGCCAGACCAGAGACTGGTTGCATTACAGGGAGGATTATCGCAGCCTGCATAAAATCTGAGGCAGGAAATGCAGCAGCCGCTTTGTATTGAAACTGGATAGTGAGAAAACGTCACAGCTCAGCAACAGAGTTAGGAAGACAAAGCCTTAAAACACTGATTGCAAATGACTTGCTCATCTCTACCTATACCATTTATTATTGGGGCCGGACCAGAGACTGGTCGTATTGTTTGGTCATGACACGGGACCGGACTTTTTGTTCTTCTCTGTACGCATTTTCAGACAGAGTGTTGGCACAACGCCAGCGTCCTTAATGGAATAAAGGAGACTGAAACATTTCACACTTCACTGACGGCTTCTCATTAATGACATTTTTTGATGAAATCAACAAATCCTGGGCTTTCCCTGAAGTTTCATCATGCCGAATAATGTGTAACTAAGTGTGACCAGGGAGAGATACTGAACATGCCCGGTCCTGATGTACTTCATCTTTCTCCATTTTACCCTCCATCGATAAAACCCAAGGAAACATGAGGAGGAGAAGACTCCAGTGCATAAATTTGCCTATGCAAAGCGCAACAGACAAGATGATTTTTTTCTTCAGCTGATGAGCTCTGTATAAATAACGACTGAGACAACAAACCTCTTAGTGTGGTAAAGTGAGCTTTGTCAGCTCAGATGCTGCCTATGTAGAGCACAGCAGCAAACTCATCCGAACTGATGCACTCTGCATAGGCAGCTTTTCCTCTACCTTGTAGACACAAAGACCTGTTGAGGAAGCGGTCCAAAATTTAAATAAGTATTCCCTCTAAAAAATCAAAACATGATTGACACTTACTTTATAATAACCTTTATGTGTTTACATAGATTTTTCTAAAAGTCTATGGCTTGGGTTAGGCCTAGCGTTAAAGAAAGGACTAGAATTAGCGAGGAAAGGTTTAGGGTTACGCTAATGGAATCTGAAAACAGTTTGATGTAAGGGCAGAGACCCTGATTCCAGCAATGTATCAGTTGGTGCAGTTTTGATAGTATTCCTGTTTTCTCTGCTGTAGATATAGAGTACTCTGAATGCTGAGCTGTGTATAACCCCGCCCACACCACTGATTGGAAGCTTCCAGTTTACACTGTTAGCAAGCAGCCAATCAATGGAGGGGACGAGGTTACACAGATTAACTGGACTGGTCTGCATGTGACACCTAGTCCTACAGTGATAATCTCCTGCTGATAAAACACTGATTGTATTGAAACCATAGCACACAATAAGTGACACATTCCTGGAATCAGGGTATCTGCCACTACATCATACTGATCTCAGAATACGTAGCAAAAATCTGTTGACAGATTCCCTTTAACCATAAAATATGTTCATCTTTTTTCCGTAATTTATTGATTGCGTCAATGTGCTTTTTAACTAACTGTTGTTATATAACTAAAACGTTCATTTTATTGTGTTTTTATATGTAAACAGAAGGGTTTATGGAAGACGGATTAAAAGGCTCTGTTGCTTTTTTACAGCTTGCCTTGAGAAATAACATTGTGCACACAGCGGCCGTAGGAATCCTGCTGACCGTAATCGCGGTATACCTCCAGATTATTATATATGGATTACATAAAACTCATCGTGGATTTTACTGTTATGTGGGGAGGGCCACATATCTATTCATAGCATAATCTCCGTAATGGTTCATCCCAGAGGTGTTGGATGGGGTTTGGGTTCAGGCTCTGTGCAGCGTCACTGCGCAGAACATGTCTCCTCCAGAGTCCAGTGGTGGTGGCTTTACACCACTCCATCCGATGCTCAGCATTGTGCTTGGTAATGTAAGGCTGCATGCAGCTGCTGGGCCATGAAGCTCCCGAAGGCGGCGCAGTGTTTGTGATGATACCAGACGAGGTCTGAAGTTATGGAGTCAGCAGAACATTGGTGATTTTTCTTCCCTCAAGTAAGGTTGGATTTGGCTACGGGAGAAACTCTAGATCACGGTCCCCAGAATATTGGCTGATTTGCAATAGTAAATAAGTGGAAAAGTCATCCATGAATCAGGATGAGCATAACCATGTGATGTGAGAAGAGCGCAGTCTAGAGGAAGCTGGGAGTGGAACCACAAGTACCAGGTACAGTTTCCTAAGGCATAGACAGGAGCAAAGTCAAGAACAAGAAGTGACAGAGGTACAGATAACTGGGGTTGTCAGATGGACCAGTGTCAGCAAGAGCTACATAAATGCAACTCAAGGGTTCACACAAAAACCTGGTCAGATTCAAATCGGGTCAAAAGTTTGTAGAGAAGCTACATCGAGAATA